>NC_092766.1:68149067-69624067 GCF_047496795.1 Chiloscyllium punctatum
CCAGGGATCACCTCCAGTCGTGTCGCAATATTAAATTATCACATTTTTATTTACAACAGAACGTTGTTCGTTGCTAAACGAATGTTTTGCCTCAGGGTAGGCTGTTGAAATGATGTGGAGACAAAGGGATTTCGGGAAATACAGAATGATGTGTCGAAATGCGTCCACCCTATGGAAAAGGAGATAATGTGATGTGGTCTGCTCGACCTGGTCTTGGTAGTGAGCAGGGACAAGTCGTTCAAGTGTCAGTGAAAGGGCATTTAGGGAAGAGTGAACATTGTATCAAAAGATTTTGGATTAAGTTAGAAAAGGATGAAAGAAAATCCACAGTAAAGTCAAGGTCATGGGTCACCTCGAAATATAAATACTTCTGAATTTTTACGTCGTTTTTTAAGACAGATGCATCAGAGGAAATCAAACTAAGTAAGGGTCTGAACAGAGTAAACAGGAAAAGAAAATCCGAGCCATTAAAGATGTGAGACCGAGGCCACAGACTGCAAGTTATCTGTAAAATACTCAAAATTGAGTGACGAGTGTAAACATTCTCAGCCAACGAATGATTTCGGTGTGGAATGCAAAAGCTGAGAGTGTGTTGGAGGCAGTTTCAATTGAAACATTGAGAAGGTAATAAGATTGTTGTTCGAAAAAGAACAATGCACAGGCAAACAGGAAGAAGGAAGAAGAAAGATAATAAGAAAATTGCGGATTCAGAGAGAGATGGTTCTGGCACGATGGATAGAATGACCTCCGTGTACATTGTAAAAGTTCTGTGATTGTGTAATTGAGGAGAGTCAATGGTGGGGATTCTGGGAGCTCTGTGACTCAATTCGTGTTTTGGCTGTTGCGGATTGCTGTTGCTAATGATGCAGCATTTTCTGCTTTAATCACTGGAATCACAGATGGGCAGGAAAGAGACCTCCCAGCGAAATCTGCCCATATCCGTCACACGGAGAGAGGCAGGCTGCTCAGGGATTTCTCTCCATGCTGCAGGAATGGGACCAGAGGCTGCAACCACACAGAGCCCCTTCACATTGTGAGTACGATTTACTGACTTATATCGTGCTGCTTAAATGTTGTCTGGAATGAAAGAGATAGAGCAGGACAATCTGTTCAATACGATGCTCTTCAATCACCAATTTTATTCACTGCAGCTTCCAACTAATACCTCCATCAATTCAGTATTAATATTGTTTTGAAGTTGTGTTTCAGTATTGAAAAGGTTATTAATAAGAGAGTATTGAGGTTGACTTATTCATTCTGTGCTTGGTTCCTTTACTGAACGAAATAGTTTGATGCAGGCTGGATTCTTTCACACAATAATACTCAACGACATGCTTATCCCGAACGTTGCTGATTGGCAGTTTGAAATTGAGACTTAATTGACTGCTAGTGATTTGCTCAGAGACATTTTGTATTGATAATTTGCATTGCTGATCAGGAGAGAGGTTTTCTATCCTTCTCGCTGTCAGTACCAATTGATGTCGTCGTTGACGTAATTTTGGGCCATACAGTTGATGATTGTGATCTGGCCCAAGCACAAGGACAGTAACGGGGGGAAACTGTCTAATGATGATGTCCCCACTGATACCTGATGGGTGAGAGAGAAACACAGATAAGTCAGAACTGCCACAGAAAGACTCTGTGAAATGAGAGACTATTGCAGTCACAGAGCGATCCTTTGGTTTCAGCATTTTCCATTCAATGACAAGTTAGTGAGATTGGAGTGAAATGGAGAGCAGCTAACATTGTAGGTAGATGGAGAGTGATCTGTACCTTTGATGAAGAATGAAAAGTCCAGAGCAGCTGGGTGTTTGAAATCATGGTGTGCGATTCTGCTCCTGTGCTTGGTTCCTTAAAGTCTTTAACCTCACTGTGTTCTGTTCTATGAAGATGCGGCCTGTGAAATTCTTACTGACCGTTCCTCAGTACATACGAGACATCGAACACAGAGAGCCATGTCAGCTCCTTGCACTTCCACCTCTCTCGTTTCCATTTCACGATGTGGACTCTCTCTCACTCCATTTATTTTTATGGCTGACTCGCTGCTTCATTTTCTGTCAACATTTCTTACTCCCTCCATTCCTAATGCCAACGCCATTTCGTGTCTCTGTCTGTTTCCATGTATTGATGTCTGCCTCTCAATATCTCTCTCTTTCAATGATGGTTCGTCCCTCTCCGTCTTTCTTTGTCTTTGTGTTTACCTCTGTCTCTGCCTCTCTCACCCTCGTCATCTTTCAACTATCTCTCGAATTGTTTTTCAGCCCTTTCTCCGTGTGTCCTCAATACTTTATTGACTCAATTAGTCTCTCCCATCCTCCATATTTCTCTCATTCTCTCTTGATCTCTGTAGCATCGTAACACTGAGTCTTGGAGCAGCAGCTAAGTGTCAACCCACTCTCTCAGTTAATCTCAAAAAGTGAATTAATCTATTTCACTCTGTTTTAGTTACACATTCATTGACGTGAAGTGCTTCATTTTATCTATGTTGGTTTACAAATACCTGACTATAATAATCACATTCTGCAGCTCTTCATTCATATCCCTGAAGGCTCCAGCAATCAAGTGAATATCTAATTTCTACTTAAACTTTCTGAGAATTTGGGATTCTATCAGTATTTCAGTCAGTGAGTTGAAGTCTCCCACCGCACTCCGGGTGAAAATATTTCACCTCAATACTCTTCTCAGCATCTGAGTGTGATCTCATCTCAACATGTCAAATTCTACTAGAAACGGACAGAGTCGATACGTGAACTGGGCAATACAGTCTCAGGTTGGAGATGTCTCCATTCAGAGCGCGGTCAACCTGTCGAATTCGGTGCCACAGAAGCTTGAGGAGGAGAAGATACTAAGCATATTTAAGAGAAAGAGGGAGATTCATTTTTAGGATTTAGCATCCTCAACGGTTTTGAGAAGAAAGCGGGAACATGGCTTTGAGAGGGACAGTCAGCCATGATCATATTGAATGCCACAGCGAACACGAAGAGGCGAATGGCCTACTCCTAGTTTCTATTTACATCTTTATTACCGTCAATCTCTGCCCTAGTTATTGACACCAGTATTCATGTCTTCTTTGAATTCCCTGGGCTGGTCTCCATGGAGCATCGGACATTATTTGGTGACTTTATAGAAGTATATAATATCATGAGGGGCATGGATAGGGTGAATAAACATGGATTTTTCCCCAGGATAGTGCTTTCCAAAAGTAGACGGCATAGGTTATAAGTGGAAGGAAAAATTTTCACAAGCGAACAAAGCTGCAAAATGTTTTAATGCCGAGGGTGGTTCGTGGATGAAATGAGCTGTAGAGGAAATGGTAGACGCTGTTATAATTACAACATTTAAAAGGCATCTGAATGGTTATATGGATTGGAAAGGTGTGGAGGGAGATGTGCCAGATTTCACCAAATTGGACTAGATTAATTGAGGATATCCAATCGGCATGTATTATGTAGACTGAAGAGTCAATTTCTGCGCTGTACACCTCCATGACTTGACGAATCGACTCACTGGAAAAGTGCCATCCCACCCCGCCAGTATCTCTGCCACCCAAAATCTTAAACCCCTCTATCAGGTCCCCCCAAAACATTCACCGCTTCAAGAAAAAATTACACCCCGCCATTCTAATACTTCGTCATATGTCAGACTGTCCAGGCCAAGTGACATTTTGATAAATCTTCTCTGCAGCTTCTCAAGTTCAATCACATCCTTCTGACGATATGTTGATCAGAACCTGCCTTTCTATCACTCCCTCCTTATTTTTTGCTAACGAATTCGCTTCCTCTCCCTCCATTTCTCCCTCTTTTTTTCTCTCTCTCTCCCTCTTTCTCTCTCTCCACAATTCCCACAGCATCCAGGTGGTGACAGTTAAAGGCCATATAAGTCTCCCTATGCACTGACCAAGTAATTATATCAACCCTTGACACTAGAAACATGTCTTCACCTGGACTAAGGCCTCATTAGCCAAATTAACCAGGCTTTGGCCGCTCACACCAAGATGGAGAGATTCCTATCAAATGGAGGGCAGTTCTGTGCTGCTGATTTATTCTCACTGGGGTCTGGTTTGAATATAATCGTCATTCCATTAATTCAATTTGGAGGCAGGAGGTCCTCAGACCATCAGTCTGGATGGATAGGACTGGTTTTGACCCATTTACTCATCCTGCCGTTCATAATGTTTCCTGTCCCTTCCCTTTGCATTCATCCTCTATGGTCAGACTCCGAGTCAGAGTGTTTTATTTGGATAAGGCGTGGATCATCACTACAATGACCTGAGAAATAACTGAACCCCACAACCCACATGGCTTCCCTGTTCCAAACGAAGTTCCAGTCGTGATCTATGAGCGTGAAACTCCTGCCGACTGGAAACTTGAACAGAGACCAGTAAAATGGACCTTATTCGCAAACACGTACCAGGGAGACGAGTCAAGAATGGCTTCCTTCATATTTGACCATTCACCAGGGAGCTCTATACATGGACCTCCTCTCGCATGAACGCTCCAATAGACAGCGTTGAGATTGCTTTCTTCGTTCAGGACTCTGGCGTGGAGACTGTTAAAAATGGACCCCATTTCACATTGGACCCTCCATTACAGTCCATTGAGCATGGCCGTCCTTTAGACTGGACAATCAAAGATAGATCAGTCTTTGATTGAGAGTCGGATGAGGTGATTCAGAAGAAAGATGAACACAGATCGGTATGTATTGTCCACAAGGACTTTGTAAAGATTCTGCATGATTAATTGGTTAATAAAGTTTGATCTCATGGGATCCAGGGCGACCTAATAATTTGGATATCAAACAATGTTGGTAGGAGACATAAGCTGGTGTTGGAGTGTTGTTCTGAAAGACAGGAAACCTGTGACCAGCAGTCTGTCACGAAGATCAATCCTAGATCCACTGTGGTGCATCATTTATATGGAATTTTCAAGGAGAACAGAGTTTGAATTGTCCATAAGTTTGTGAATGACACCAATATTGGAGGTAGAGTGGACAGTGAAGAATGTTGCCGAAGAGTGCAAGAGAATCTTTATCATCTGGGTCCATGGGTCAAAAAACAGCAGACGGAGTTTAATTCCGATACATTTGGAGAATTTGATTGGATTTTGGTAAGCTGGGATGCAGGGGAGCGTTGTTGAGCAGAGAGACTGAGAAGTGCAAATCAGTGATTTGTTGAAAGTTGTATCACAGGTAGGTAGGAGAAAACGACCATATTTCGCACGCTTTCCTTCACTGGGCAGAGTGGGAAGTTGGACTATCATGTTACACCTGTACAAGGCTTTGCTTATGCCACATTTGTCATCTGCATACATTTCTGCTGACCTCGCTTCAGGATGGGTCTTGTCAAACTGGAACGGATTTAATAAACAAAATCAATTTCCCAGGATTTTATCGAGCCGAGAGTTAGAATTGTAAATGTGGATAGGACTAGACCTCATTTCCCAGGAACGTAGAAGAAACCCATGTTTATAGAGCCATAGTTAAGAACTACTTGAAGAAGGAGCAGCGCTTGAAAGCTGTTGTTTCTAAAGAAACCTATTGGACAACAATCTGATGTCATGTGATTATTAGCGTTTGTCCACCTCAGTCCAACACCGGCTCCTCCAAATCATGAGGACCATCGGTATGGTGAACAGACAAAGTCTTTCCCCCAGGGTAAAGAAGTCCAATAATAGCGGGTAAAGATGTAAGGGGAGACAAAATATTTAACAGGAACCTGAGAGGCAACTTTGTCATAGATTGAACTTATATAGATTGAACTGCCAGAGGAAGTGGTAGAGGCTTGTATAATCACCTTTATTCAGAAATATTTGGTCAGTTACATGGAAAGGAGAAGTTCAGATGAAGTTGAGCCACACAATGAGAAATAGGACATCTTCAGTTCTGGAAACTTGGTTGACATGGACGTGTTGGTCAAAAGGGCCTGTTTCCATGTTGTATACATCGTCCAACTTCCCACATGAACAATACAAATGAGTCTACTTCCCACAATAACTTCCAATAGAAAACAGCAAAACTGGCGTCCTTCCTACTAGACCATCCAATGGAGATCGGTTAACACGGTCCATTATCCCATGGAAGTCTCAAAAAGAGACAGAGAATATGGTCTCCTCCCCATTGCACTCAGAAACGGAGGACAGTCACCATGGAGCACTTTCCCACCGGACTTGCTACCAGAAACATGTAGTCACAGAATGTGGTACAGGAAAAAGCACAATCGGTCAGGATGTATTGGAGGAGCAGGACAGTCGACATTTCCTGATTAAGGTCTTATACCCGAAGCGAAGATTGTCCTATTCCTGGGATGCTGTCTGATCAGCTGTGCTTTGAGAGCAACAGACTCTTCGACTCTGATCGCCAGTATATCCGGTCCGCATTTTGTCTTACTAGAGACCAGTAAGCAATGGCCCACTTTCGTTAGGCTCTGCAGTATCTGTGCTTCAAACTCTACATTCTCTGCATCTATTATTTCCATCCCCAAAACATGTTCCGTCTCTGCATTACATCAGCACCTTCACCACATCAACTCATGTTCGTGTTTATCCTGCTTCCTAACTCTCTGCATTCACAGTCTGCTCCAAGCTTTCTCAATCCACAATTTATAAACCTCAACTTGTTTGAAAAGGAATGGTCAACTCACTTTCCCAGCGCAAGCTTCAATCCAGAAATACCGTTGAACTCACTGATCCCCTCCCCGTGGCATCTCTGTTGTACTCCTCCTGAAGTCAGAGGTCTGAAATTGCCTCCATGACTTCTCTCCCTTTTCCCTCGATATCCTGATACAGACTTGCATTCTCTCCCATCCTGTTCCAACTTCTGTGTCTGGTGTAAAGCCCAACACTGCTCGCTCCATCACAGCATTTTCAACAGAGCCTTCAGGCAACGAGAGTCTGCTCACTGACCTACCGCCCTTCATCCGCATCCCACTTTTGGTCTCCTGTATTTACTGAGGACTGTAAATACTGGAGAGTCAGTGTACATATAGTACTGATGAAAGTCCTGTCGAACGTTTCCGCACTAAAATATCGACTCCCCTTCCCCTCTGCTGCGAGATCTGCTGTGCTCTTCTCCCTCCAGGTTGAGCTCGCTTCTACACAACCACAGAAATTGATCATTATTCACAAAAGAGAATATGTAGTCTTTCACAAACGTAGAATGGGGAAATGGGTAAGGTGAGAATGTACTATTTTTGACCATGAACCTGTTCCACAGCATGAAGTGTCCCTTAGGAGGGGAGAGGGAATTTCACCCAATGAATGAATAAGACGTTGGCATGGAGCTCATTTTCAGAACAGCCTCGTGCTGTGCATCACGGTCGACAAGGATGAATTGAAAATCCAAATGAAAAGGAAAGATTTGCTGGGTTATGTGCAGAAAGAGCGGAGCAATGGGACAAAATGTGTCACTCACAGTCACGATGGGATGAATAACCTCCTCCTGTGCTGTATGTTTCCAGGGAGTGCACACGGTTCACAGTTTTCTCCCATCTCTGTAAAAACGTCAAACTGCTCTGAGATGCTCGTTTCAATTCCACATTTGGTGAGGTTTCAACCTTGTGATCTGTTAGATTTTGCAGTTATCATTTAAATTGGCGCTTACTACTGTTGTCAGAATTTCTAATATTAACTATAGTATCAGTGAGAATCACAGCTACGAACATCAAATAGCACTGTGTCGCAAGGCACACTAGGAAACACATTTGTAAGATTAAAGCCATCTTCTTCAGATTTGTGTACAATTTCAATCCCTCTCCCAGAGCCCGTTCTCCTGCTCAAACAGAATCGTTACAACCTTGGCTTCATCCTTGACACTGATGTGAGGCTACAGACCTCCACATCAAACTGGTCCGGTACTGAATAACTCTGCTATGTCGTTGGGACTCCAGACATAACCGTTTTTTCACACTGGTCCTTGAGAAATATCGTGAGGAACCAACACAGATGGCTGTCGGCACCACAATTCTCATGTTGCTCGTCGCAAGACTTGCACATTATCTCTCGTCTCTGTTGCCTATCTCCAAACTAATTCTGAATTAAGACAAATATTGTTTCTCGAATTGCACGATTCCATGTTTGTAATGAGTCTCAGAGAAGCACAGAAGAACACAGAAAGTCGGAGCAGGAGTAGGCCATTCAGCCTTATCTGCTTGCTCCGCCAATCTATATGATCATGGATGAACATCTAAATCAATTCCCTGTTCCTGTTATCTCATCATAAACTGTACCTAACAAATATTAAAATATTTAAGGTTTCTGGCTATTCTACTTGCTGTGACCGGAACTGTTACAGTATTCCAACTCTCTGAGAAAAGATATTTATCTTCTCATTCTTAAATGGCTTTTCTTAACCTTAAACTGTAATGCCTGGTTTTAGACACGCCAGTCATCAGAAACATCCTTCCTATATTCATCCTACCCTTTCCTGGTAGGATTTTGTGGACTTCAATGTGACTCAATCCAATTTTCTAAACACTGGTGAATACTGTTTGTTCCTAACCTTTCCAGTTTCTCATTAGATATAACTCCTGTCATCCCATGAATCAGTTTGGTTACTGATTACGCGTCCTTTCGTGCACAGCCAAAACATCTTTCTTTCGATAAAGAGATCAAAATTTATCTCAACAATGTGATGAATTCACACAGTATAAAAGATGATCTTCGGCTCATTGAATCTATGCCAGTCAAACTAAATCTACACTTGCCCCACATTCCATTACAGGGCGCATACCTTTAAATGCTATGATATATAATGTGTTTATGTTTGTAATTTTTAAGTCCATGTGTTTTCTAATCTCAGTTTCCACCTCAAGCAATGCATTTCAGATCCCCACCATGCTCTGGGCGAAATTTGCTCCTCAAATTCCCTCTGTCTTTCGATGTATACCAACATGTTTTATCACTGTCCAAAAAACAAAATAGTTGTTCTCTATTCAATCCACCCCTTGCCACATTTATTTTTATACACCTCTGTCAGGTGACGCCTCAAGTATCTCTGTTCCAAAGAAAGCAACCCTATCTTATCCAACCTCTCTTCCTCGCTGGAATGCTCTATTCCACGCAACATCCTCGTAAATCTCCACGGCAACCGCCGGCCAACATAATCACTTCCTGCCAATCGTGTGGGGACCAGAACTATTCACAACAATCCACCTTTGGCCTAATCGAAGTTCTGTAACGCTCCAACATAATCTCGCTTTGCTTAGAATCAATTTCTCGATGATAAAGTCAAGTGTTTATTCACAACTGCCCTGGAGTATGCCCTAGTCTGCCCTCGAGCCTCTGGGATCGTTGGAAAAACGGACCAAGTTCTCTGTTTTCCGTGAGCATTCTCATCTCCCACCGATCAATGAGAACTCCCTTGTTAGTTTTTCGAATGTGCACCAACTCAAATTTATTGGTTTAGTTTCATCTGTCATGATCCTCTCATCTGACAAGTCTGCTTAGATCCACCCATAAACATCTCCTTTATTTTTTTCCTGCCGATCACTGCGTCATTGGAATACTTAACTATCAACCACCCCTCATATACTCATTTACAATGTTTCCATAAATCTCAAACAATAACGGAACCAGCTTTGCTTTGTGTGGTCGACCATTGTACACTGGACACAGTCACGCAACCACAGTTCTGTTTCTACTCCTGTCCCCAGTCAAGAGCCAATTTTGAAGTGAAAGCGCCAGGTATTCTCCCACTAAAGCCCTGTGCAATTGCATCAAGCCATCCCTGCTTCTGTACTCAAACCCTGTCACTGTAACGGTCCAAATACAATTTACCTTCTTCACCTCCTGCTGCTCCCACATGCTTATTTTTAGGGACTGATGTGTAAGGGAGAGACAGTTCTTATTGCACCTCCGAATTCCCAATCCCTCGCCATTTCGTTAAAAAAGGTCTTCCTGCTTTGGATACTAAAGTGGAAACCTCATATTTATTAACTTTGTACTTCATCTGACATGCATTTTGCCACGGATTCATCTTGTTCGCATCAAAACGACTCATCTGTGTATCCTCCTCACAGCTTCTCCCTCCAAACCAATTTATCCATCATCTGCAAGTTTAGAGATATCACACATAAGTTCCCAAATCAGAATTGTTCATATAAATATATTTGCTAATAGCTGAGCTCAGTGCCAGTAGTCCTCTTTCGGGAAAAAAAAGGACTGTTTATTCCTTCAGTTAGTTTCCAGTCTGCCAACCAGTTCTCTTTCCACGTCGGTCAACGTCATGTAGTCCCATGGGTCTTAACTTTACAGCATAACATCTTATGTTGGTTTATCAAAAGCCTTCTGAAACTTCAAATAAATCACATCACCCGACTCCCTCTTACCAAATCCACTCGTTTCATCCTCAAACAATTTCAGTCGATTTGTTATATGTCATTTTCCTTATGACGATGCTTATTGTGTCTGTCCAATCGTGTTCTTGTTCTCCATGTAATCATCTATTAAACCTTTTATCATGAACTGGAATATTTTCCCAATAACACAGTCAGACTGACGAGCGTAAAATTCTCTGCCTTCTCTCCCATGCCCTTTGTTAAATTGTGCGATCATAAGTGTAACTCAGGAATTTGTAGGAACACTTGCTTAAAAAACGGAGACCCATGGTAGATAAACACCAATATTTTAAAATGTAAAGCGCATCATTCTTGAATACTCTGAGATGTAATTATTGATCGCTTTGAAATTGTTAAACTTTAATTTGTTCTAATTCTTCAAAAGCATTACCCTCATTTAGTTGATTTCCTTCCGTTTTTCCCTCACTCTGGAGTACGGTACTGATACGGTTTGGCATAGAGTTGACGTTCCTTTGTGTAGAAAGATCCAGAATGCGTCTTCAATCATTTTACCATTTCTTTGTCCCATTATAACATTATAATTCTTGTGCTTAACTTCCTTGAATGTCTTCTGCAAGTTCATATGACGAACATACATTGGTCTTCTCCTATCTCTCACTTTACTGACCTCTTTCATGAATGTAACGAATTTAGTTTAGAGTTATATGACTCGTTTTTAATCCACCCTCACTGGTTCTGATCAGTTCACAATTGTCAGTAATTGGGGTTCAATAGCCCCCTTCCCTCTCTCCTTGACTGAAACATACTGTGAGGAACAGGATCTAGGCTGCAAAGTCAAAAATAAGTACAACATCGAGTGTCATTAGTGGGAAATACACAGTATACTTTGTGACCAGGAGCCTCTAAAAACAATGTAATTCTCATTTTACCGATTCAGGTCCAGGGCTGTTACGATGAGCTGAAAGAGGCTTTGGTGAAGACGCTGCTGCACTCTGTGGGCTGTGCGAAGGATTTCAGCAGTTGTTGATAATTGCAACATCTTGTTCAGTTTGCTGCACCCTCACCACTGATCATGAAATGCAAGCTCTTGACATGCAGAGTGATATTGCAATCGATGTCGTAGTTTCAGACCCAGCAAAGAACAGCATCTCAGTCTGAGACACTGGGGCAGTCATTTCTTCTTGACATCTAAGAAAGGACCCTGAACCAACTCCCCCATTCTCATAAACGCCACTGTATCGAAAATACAATGGCACCTGGCTACTTCTAAGAAGTGCTGTCCCACAGGAAACACCCTCAGGTGTATAAGTCATTGGGGGTGGGTGTGGCAAAGAGAGAGAGAGATAGGGAGAAATGCCGAGTGAGAGGAAAAGAGGGAAAGAGCAAGGGAGAGCGACAGAAGGGATTGAATAGTCTCCTGTTCTCCTTATTTACGCTGATCTGATTGTGGAGATTTGTTTGACTGGTGAAAAATGAGGTTTCTCCACCTTTCCCCACTCCCTCACTGGTCTCTACCTGATTGGATTCTCAGGGTTTCACTTTCCCGGTTCTGGAGGTGACTCATCTCACATTCCACCATTCAGGTTTACTCCCTAAATAATAACTGAGATCCCCTATGACCCAGAATGAACCTGTTCCTGTGCAATATCGAGTCAAGTGATGACATTCATAAGGATCCCTTGCAGCAGGGCAAATGCCAGCCAGGGCCCAGTGTTTACATTTCATGCTGCACTCATGGACCATGTGGTTTTGGGGCCACAGAATATCTTTTTCGCTTTCTCTCTCTCTCTTTCTCTCCCTCTCACTGTCGAACTCTCTCGCTCTCACTCTCTCAGCTCCATTAGCTACATACCTCCCTCTATTTGAGCTGCTGGGAATCCAATCTGAGCCAATTCTATTGAACGCTATGAAGAACAATGACAGGATATTTGGAGTATAGTTTTGATGATGTAAATGTGAATCAATGCAGCAAATACATTGCAGATGATTTCTGCAGACAGCACAGCCTAATGTGGGGGAAGTGGTCTTGTTTACTTTGCGAGGAAGAGATGAAAGCAGGAACCTATTTAAATGGAAAGAACTTGCAGATCTCTGAGGAACAGGAGATCTGGGTATCCTGGGACATGAATTGCAATGTTAGTAGATAGCTACAGCAAGTGAATATGAAGGCAGATGGAATGTTGGTTCTCATTGTAAATGGAGTGCCATAAAAAAGCGGTACTTTTCACAGCAGCTGTGCAGGAATTAGGGTTAGGAGCTTGGTGAGAGCACATCTGGAATACGGTGTTCAGTCCCGCTTTATTATTGAAGAAAACACACAATCTTCTTTGGAGGCTGTTCAGGGACGTCTCACCAAACTGACAACTGAGATGAGGGAGGGTGGAAAGTTTGATCAATCTGCACGTTTACCATTGCATTTTCAAAGCTGGAGAGGTGATCATTGTGGATCCTGTCAGATTCTGAGGGGCCTGGATCTGGTGATCCAGGAGATTATTTCTTCTTGTAGGTCAGCCTGTAACTTGGTGACACCGATCAAAAATGAGAGGCATCCCATTGAAGCTGGGGAGAAAAAAATGTTAATCTGTGGGAATTCTTTTCCCAGATCGGCTGCCAGTTGATTATCTTCCTGGCTGACTTTGACTTTAATTTGAAAACAACGGAGACAGGAGTTACTAGACATTAAGAGCAGTCGGAGTCTTTCAAAAGCGAAGTGAATCGAAGCGTTAACATGGTCCGCTAAATGTGTCGATGGGATCAACATGTCCAGAGACCTTGGATTTTAAGCGTTGCACAGAATTGGACGAGGGAAAAAATGGAGATTCACGATCGACGGTGAGGGCTCAAAGGTTAACCAAAGATCAGAGGGGGCTCGACGTGTACATCCACAGATCACTGAAGGTGGAAAGATAGAGAAATAAGGTAGCTCAGGAAACAAACGGATGCTTATTGGAATGCAGGAAACGAGGGTTATGCTTGGCTTTTAAAACAAACACTGGTTAGGCCACAGCTGAGTAATGTGTGCATTTATATGTCATCATATTACAGGAATAATGTGATGGTGTTCTACAGGATACAAATGAGAATTGCCAGGATGCTGCTTAACCTGGCGCGTGTGAACTATCAGAACAGATTGGGAGGGCTGGAGTCGTTTTCCTGGGAGCAGGAAATGTTGAGATGGATCCTGATAGAGGGATATGCATTTCTGAGGGACAGAGATACGATTGGCCGGAAAGGAACCTTTTCATTATTTGGCTAAAATGTGAGTAATTATCGACGGATTACAGAAAGATATGTTTTTTTTTCAAAATGTTGGAATAAAACTATTTAGGAAGTGGACGCAGAACGTTTGGAAAATCATAATCTAATTGAGCAAATTTAGCTTGTCTTCATGGAAGAGAAATCGTGGCTGACGAATTTGTCAGAGATTATCAAGGAATCCTAAACAAGAGTGGATGAAGTTGTGGGATATAAATAAAGCAGTGTTAATCCTGCAACCATAATTGATTATTAACATCAGTATATAACTGTTTTAGCCAAATTAAGAAATGCTTATTAAATGGAATAAACTAACACAGGAATGAAAACTGCAGAAGAACAACATAGTTTCTTTTTATTAGCTAAAATGTGCATACAGGAATGAAATGTGCCTGCAAACAATGGAAGACGTTACAGACAGACAGATCAGGTGAAAAGAACATCAAGATATGCCAAGCTCAGCACGTTTCCCTCATGTGAGCGCTAAAGCGAGCGAAGTCACTTACAATCAATGGATAGGGGTGAGTGTCGCCCAACTTGGAGTAGATGGAGAATTAAACAAGGGCGGAGCGCAGCTAGGCAGGGGCAGAGCACAATAAGGAATATTGATAGATTTGAAGGCCAATGAGGTAAATGGGGAAGTACTGATAATATGCTTATTCTTATATGGCATCCATTTTATCTGTTCTGCCACGGAAACAGATAACGAGACTGCCACCTTCAATTATGAATGCATATTTGTATCCAGGTACCACCCATTTCAGAATTGTTAATTTTAGCTTGTTTTGTGACACCATGCTTGCCTTCCGGAATGAATCATCGAAGTCACTTTCTATTAAATTTTAACCACAATTGTATGCCCATTCCACTCATCTGATTACATCCGTTTTTAAGTTCTACATTATTTTCGTCATTGCACATTAAACGTCCAATTTTTATATCTTCAGCAAATTTTGAACTTTAATCTTATCCACTCAGTTTAACACAACCATAAAATTAATATTCATTTGACCTGGCGCACCAGTCAGTCAGTTAGGGCATGGCTGACTTGGGACACATTCACTCTTAGTTCTATAACCATTAACTGTTTTCGGAGAATGAAAATCGAACCTCTGACTTGATAGCATTCTTTCATTTACAGACTCACATCTTAAGCTGATGTATCATTTGGATACTGAGATGATAGTTCATGTTATAGTTGAGATGAGAACAAGAGGGCCAGTCGAAAAAAATAAGTTTCCTTTGAAACTGATGTGGGGTTTTCTATGTGAGGGATGACAGTCTGTGGAAATCTCTGCATGGCAAATGTGATAAATAGATTTTTGAATAAAAAGGTAGTTAAGGAACATGGGGAACTGGGGAGAAGAAAGGAGGGCATATTAGATTACAGTTTGATCAGCAGTGATTTTCTTCATTGACAGACCAAGTCACAAAATATCGACTCCTGCTTCTCGATCCTATGTTCAGGCAAAGGCTGTAGAAAATCTTATGCCCCATCGCTTATTTGTCACTTAATAAGAAGAATAAAACTTCAAATTAAACATTGGTTTATTTAACAAGGCCAACTCAGTTCTCATGACATTTTTTTAACCCTCTTGTTATCTCAGCAGTGTTTTTCGATCAAATGTTTTGTCTTACGTTGGATTGGAAACAGACAGAGGACAGAGAACACAGAGAGATTTCATTCTCCACAGCAAGGCTGAGACCAGAAACATGTGTTAAAAGGCTTGTTTTTAGCAGGGAAGGTGGTTGAAAAAAGAAACTCACGTTTAAAAGACATGATAGATCAACAAAAAAATCATCTTATATTGCTGCTATTCCATAAATTAATACCAGTGGATTGGAGACCCAGAAAGTCAGAATGTGGCGGCTCAGAGAATGAGTCAGATAACAAAGATCTGCAATTTTTCTTCTCTGGGCGTGAATGCCATTGACAAACCTAAAGTTTATTGCCTATCTACAACTTCTTGGATTGCGTATTTGTTGAGCCTGATCATGGAGCCATAAAGAATGCGTCATGTCACTTTGGGACTGCAGTCACAAACCGCATTGATGACCGGTTTCACTTGCCGAAATAACATTCAAAAACATGACATTGACTTTGCTTGTTATTTTTGTACAGATCGCAACACAACCACCCACCTCCCCCACCCCCCCCAACCCCCCCCCCCCCCCCCCCAACTACTTCACGGCTTACCAACGCCGTCTGCAGGAACGCAAGTGAAGGGCAAGAGTTTGAAAATGAGAAGAACCTGTGTTAACTGCGTTAGAAGAACACCCTTCACATCAAAGGAGAAATCAAAATAAATAACTTTCAACTTAAATACTATAAACTGGTGAGGCTTGAGTTCATCTCTGAAATACCATTGTCGAGGTCAGGAATAGAGCCATAACATCGGTGAACTTACTTTTTCAGACTGCAAAATCGAGTGCCCTTAAATTTCGCACTGAGATCAGTCACAATATAAATTACACACACAAACACATTATAAAAGGCTTTAAATGCATGGCAACAAAATGCAATTTGGAAAAACTCAACGTGACAAAGATATCAATGGGTGCAAGAGCATTAGTCAGAAAGTGTCAAGTGTAATTGAATACACTAGAAATACAGTAATAGATAAAACAAACCTACTCTGATGGAGCAGGGAATTAAGAAACATGGAATTTCTGTCCACTGAGCTGGTTAACATCTTCCTTGTTGTCATGACTCTGAAAAGCATAAAGGATGAAAGACAGCCGATATTGTAGACAAATTGCTGCCATGGGTGAGAAAGGAAGTCGAGTGACATAAATGTTTAAAATTAGGAGTAATTTCAGAAAATAAAGGTCAATGTCATGTTGGTATTAATATTGAGACTGAGTTGATCGTTTGGCGAATGACCCCAGCAGCTGTTGAAGAATGGTTAGGTCATATCAAGAACATGATATGCAGTTACGGACTTCTTTGAGGAAAAATGAAGAATGCTACAGGGAGGGGTACTATGGATTTATTTTGGTGTGTAGATTTCATTATATGGAGGCTGTAAAGAATTTGAAATTTTCTCCCACATGCCGTTAAGTCAAAATCTTTAAATGTATTGTTCTGTCGTAGGTCGTGACTATTTCTAGCTGGCCAAGATTTATTGCCAGTTCCTCATTTGTTTTGACCGGGATGGCGAGCTGCTGTTCTCAAAGCACAGTAGTCATATTTCATAGTTCGAACCACAATGCCATTCGGAAGAGAATTCCCTGATTTTGACGAAATGGCAGTGAAGGAAGAGTGGCATACTTCTCAGTCAACAGGTTGTACGACTTGGGGGTAATCATTGTTGGGGATGGTTTTCCAATGAATCTACTATTTTACAAGATTTTAATTTACCTAAATAGTGGAACAATGAAGGGACAAAATGCAAGTATATAGTCAACTCCATGATGATGGATACATTATTAGTTTGAGTTTTTTGTGCAGTGTTGAATGTTCCTGTTTGCAGCAACTTTATCCAAAGAAATTGTAATTGCCTACGAAAATAATATGCTTACATCTTATAGTTCTGACCTTAACCTAAAGGCAATACGAATTACTGACATGTTTTATGGCTTCTTTTGAGTTTCACACTTGGCTATATAAATATAATTATTTTCATGTTGTCAAACGTTAGGGGTTCATATCCACTCCTAATTAGATCAACAGAGATTATACCCATCATCGACAGAACTGCTGGGTATTTCTTTTTCCGTTTCTAGGGAGGTCCCAAGTGAGAAACTGGCACATTAATGGTTGTTGGAGGCAGTTAACACAATGGCGACCTTGGATTATGATGGATTCCCAGAATGAATGCAACTGACAGATGATGTGGGTCATGGCGAAGGTGGGAATTTCACATGAGCACATCATCTCAAAAGGGAATTTCACACATTGTGGGAAGGCCAAGCCTATTTCAGCCCTGGGTTAGGAATTTAGGCATTCGTTGCCTCCTCAATCAAGTGGACATAATCTGATTTTGTTTAGAATTCCAGTTCAATGCTTATATATTCGTTTTCTTTGGTGCACGTTTTTCTATCATCGGGAGAATTGAAGTGGGTTACTTGAATGATTAACTGTGTCTGTTGGTCATGTTTCCAACTGTATTATTTGTTAGCCAAAGCATAAACATCAAAACTGGTATTTCTTGCGCAGAACTGAGAGAGGATACGCAAATTGTTCAGAGTGGCCAACTTGAATTCCCATTATTTGAATCGATGTGCACGCTCGGTGTATGAGAAACGAAAATTCAGTAATATAGGGCAGGAGAAGTGTGGGTATGTGTGGGATGGTCTTCCGAGGGTGGGTGTGAATTGTCGGAGGTGAAAGGCCTATTTTCCCACTGTAGGCATTCGATGATTCTATGAAAAGCCAGAACAGAAGCTCAAGGCTAAACAGAGGGTTTTCTGATATTCAAAAAATTCGTAAAGAAGTAAATACCATAAGTGTAGATTTACCATGCAGGCACACAGATGGAAAGGTAACATGACACTTTCTCCCGTTATACAGCAGCTACAGAAAGGAGATCAGGAGACAAAATATTTCAATGCAGTTATAACAGTGACTGATGGTAAACTCAGTCCTCCATTCAAAAAGGGGCAAGAGGACAGCTTGGAATTGAAACATGCCTCAAGAAAAAGAGGCTATTTAAATATGCCTGAAGCAAAAGAGGAAGTAGTCATTTGAGAACATAGAACTTGAATGATAAAGTGTCCATTTGTGATAGCCTTTCGTTTTGTATCATCAGCATAATTTGGGGGTACAGAAATGAAAGGGAAATTGTCTTTATTTCATGAGAAAAAAGTGCCGATTGTTTAGGAAGCGAGATGTGATTGCTAGAAGTGTTACCGCAATGCACACTGCAGTATCCATGTCTAACAAATTATTACAGATGTTGTAAACTGTACTGAAGGCTACAACTGATAGATAACACAGCGGGTGACCCTGTACGATGGGACTGTCATTCCTTTCAAGTCTGGTAGTTAGACAAACCATTATTGTTTGTTTTTGTTTGCATTCCAATCCCTTTTCTGAAAGATCATTATTCTTTCTCCAATAGCGCTCCAATAAATGCTGTTCCCTCCAAACTTCATGACAGCTCTGATGAACAGTTGTCTCAACTCGAAACGTCAGATTTCGTTCCTTCCACGGATGCTGACTGTCTCATTGTGAAATGTTGTTTTGTTACATCTGTGCAATTTCTTGCAACTTATCCTGAAGTGTAAGATAAAATGCTTCGACAAAATTTATATTTCTTTCGACATCTCTGAAAGTCGGATCAATTTTGAGAGAAGGCAGTGACATGCAAATTATCTTTTCCTGGAGTGAAGAAATCTGTGTGGAATTTCCTAGCGGCAGTGTTCTCCTGGCTGCAGCCACGTTAGGAAGTTGAAAGCTTGATCATTGAGCTGAATGGACAGTATTTGTTAGAGCAGTCCTCAGAGTCATGCAGCCTTTTGTGATGGAAACATCTGCTTCGTTTCGTTGGTAGACAATGAGCTTGGAATGGGCTTGGAAAACGTCAATTCGACACAGGAGGCTGCACAATAGTTGCACTAACTCTTACTCCCTTCCTGATCCCGTCAGCAATGAATGTGTATTCAGAGAATCGCTGGACACCTTGAAGAGGGCATGAACAATATGACATTGTTCTCCAGCAGACACTCACCACTTTGGTTATGAAGAAATAAAACCTTTGAGCTGTGAACAATGGATTGGTGTTGAGTGTAATTTTAGGAGATGAAGTGATGCTTCGACGAGAATGAATGAGCAATTGAAGTATTCAGCTCCTCAAGTTTCACAGCAACACTGAGTCATCACGGTCAAAACAGGCAGGTGGAAGAGTGACTACTTGAAGAATTTTTCTTCCGGTGTTTTTGAGTGGTAGCGAAGAAGTAGACATGCAGTTGGTTTTAACATACAAATTAAAGCTGAATTATTTCATTAAATGCTTCAAGACGTCGCCCTCATTCAATAGGACAAGCTTGATCTCAATTCCATATTTCATCAATCTTGCATAACTCTTAAACTTTTTTTATGAAACAACAATCTGCTCCCCACTCATTTCAATTATTCAATGCCACTTCTGCCACCACATTCTGAGGCAACAGTTGAGCCATTAAAACAGTGTTCCCTGTCTGAATTCTCCATCAGAAGACTTGTGGGCCAGCGGAAGATAAATTATCCAAAAGAGAAACTCGTTCAGATTGTCTGCATGTGTCGGGTGTATCCAAAATGGCTCAGTACTGGGCGCTCAAAGGTCAAATTTACAGATGGGAGGAAACGTCAGCTATGAAGATAACATGATAGGGGGCAGACCAGTAAAGGTAGATTCACCGAAGAAACAGAAAACGGACAGAAGATGTGTATTTTGAAAACATGAGAAGTTGTTCACTTTAACAGGAAGAATTAAAGTGTTCTGAAATATTACAGTGGAAACTGACTGAACTGTGAAACACTAAATTGACGCAATGATATTTTGGTTCTTCCTGGACGTTAGTAGAACAATATCTCAAACACTGTTTCCACTTACATTATCCGTTTTTAAGAAATAATATAAATGGATTAGAGGTGATTCAGAGGAGTTGTATACAATTCATCACGGGAATTCGTGAGTTGTGCAATGAGCAAGTATCGGAAAATCTGGTCTTCTCCTCACTGGAGTTTAGAAGAGTGAGGGTTTTCACTGTCCCAAAGTCGTCTCCAAAGCATTACCTGCCACCCTCATGGTTATACCTTCCTGTTCCTTACTAGACGTGGTGTTGGATTTCCCGATCCTGTGATATATTACTTCCATCTAAACGTGCTGGTGTCTTTGAACCACCTTGATGTATCAAAATGTTTTCACTTCAGCCTCAATCCAAGTACCCTGAATGGAGTTGGTGTAATTTGTACATTCGTTATAGTTATAGTTGCCACAGATCTCTTCAATTTATGAAACAAATGCTGTTCCCATTGCAGGTAAAACGCATGTTTCCTTCATGAAAACAGGTAATTGGCTTCGGTATATTTCATAATGTGTAGCGTTTTCCATTTGTAGATTTTCCTTAATAGACGTGTCCCGAAGCAGTTCAAGACGACAAGAATATATAGATAGGCTGTTCAGCGTCAAATCTGATTCATTCAGGTAAATGTCTTCTGTTCACTGAGCTTTCCTTGACAACCCAGGTGAGTAGAAGATGAGTGACATTCCCTTCCGTGCTGTACATCTCTATTACTCTGTGACATTAAGGCACCTTTAATGAAGTTTATTTTTCCAAGGAACCGAGGAATGCAAGCGTCCTACACCTACTGTTCGAGGGTTAGGATCAACATTTCGATCTCTTGGAACTCCTCCTTGGAGATCTGTCCTTCCGAAAGGACATGTCCTGCTGTTCAGTTTCTGCAAAGAGCAGCACGTCGGCCACAAACTGTCCAAACTGTTTGAAGGAACTGAAATGACCTCTCACAGTCCTTGTGTCATGCTCTGCTGCAAGATGGAAGGACTATTTCAGAACTTTGTTGCAGACAGTTCGAACGATATTATTTGTATTTATAGGTGAATGTCTTCAGTTTCCCGTTCCCCGGTATGGAGCAGAACACATGCGAACTGACTAACTGTGTTAAGTTCTCTGATAATGGAGCCATAGGTGGAAAGGCACTGAAGTTGGCTTTCAACACATTGGCCCTCATCACTCTTGGCATTAAGCATAGACATTTGGGAAGTTAAGTTGCAGTTATGCAGGTTGTTGTCGAGGTTACACTTGAAGTATTTTGCTCAATTTTCGTCACCTTCCTACATGAACGATGTGACTAAAATAGAAAGAGAGGAGAAGAAATGACAAGGATGTTGCTTGGACACACTGGTCTGATTGAAACGGGGAGAATGGACAAGCTAGGACACGTGAGTGTAGCGTGTAAGAGACTGAAATGTTGGAGATCTCTGTGAGATGCATAATACCATGAGAGGTAGAGATAGGATGAATGAACCCTGTCTTCTTTCCCGGGGGTGGGGGTTCTAGGGAGGGGAGGCATCAGTTGAAGATAAGAGGGGAAATAATAAAATGGAAACTGATAGGCAACGTTTCAACACAGAAGGTGATATGCACATGGTGTGAGCTGCCAGCAGAAGTGGTTGAGGTGTGGAAGTTAACAAAATTTAAATGTTGTTTGGACAACAAACATGGATACAAAGAGATGAGAAGGATAAGGGTCAAGTCCTGGCAACTCGGGCTCGAGCTCGTGGATCGTTTGGTCAGAATGGATTAGTTTGAGTGAACGGGCCTGCTCTGTAGGACTCTATGGCTCTCTGACTGTATGACCCACCGCAAGTCCATTGGTAATGAGTCAATTGGCTCGAAAGACTATGTTCGTGCGTTCTCCCCATTGCTTTCACCTATATTCACATTTAGTGCCCAAAGAGTCCAGCTTTACTCTTGATAGCTCCCTCCACCATCACACAGACTCCCATGAATCCGTCCTGTTGGTCGTCGACGAGAGACGGCTAATCCCAGTGGTCTCAATGAATGTGTCAGTAAGCGAAACACACCGGTTTCTGATATATGTTCCCCATTCCCCACTCACATACATAATGATATAGGCTCTTCCACATTCTTCACACATCATTGGACATAGGCATTCAAGATAGGCACTGCACCGTCAGAACAGCATGTGGGGCTCGGCGTGGTGGAGTTGAGGGCAAGTTGCTCTCCCAAATCTGGGTAGAAATATTCCCATCAACATGAGACGTACGTGTTTCTTTTTTATATGGAACAATGGATGCAGCATGAATGAATATCGTCGGCTCTCGTGATCAGGTTGTTTTCGTTTTGTTTTTTCAGTAGCATCAGAAGCTGTTGGGTTCTGAACAGAGTCGGAAGCTTCAACAAATGCTATTCCTTGAAATTTATTTTGTTTTTTTTCTCCTGAATGGGAGAAATGCATGTGAGAATGTATGTCTGAGTTTGTATTTTTGCAATGTACGTATTTATGGACAGTTTCTTATTTTGTCAGTTAATTAAAAACAGTTATTGTGTCTTTTATTCAGTTAGATTTTCCAGTGTGATTACGTTGCTATAATTTCTTCTTTCTGGTATTTGTTTTCAAGTTAATGTGAAATAAAAAAAACTGGCTTAATGTCGAGTAGTTTGTCCAGCCCATTGCCTCTGGAACATGTTCAAGGAGAATCCTAAGGCATGTGACCTGTGTTGCCTTGTGGAATGCATTTGTTTCTATTGTCTGCAGAAGACATTGTCAGAATGAATCTTTCGTCAGGATTCTGCTGGTTTGAAACTGAAGCTTTGTCGCTGTTTGGATTTTCATCTCTGGACAAAGTCTGAGAGATGGGGGGGTAACTGAGGAGGGGAACAGACAGTGGCAGCCTGAAATAAACTATTGAAAGGAAAAAAAGAAATGCTGGAGATCTCAATGGGTCAGGCAGAATCCACAGCCAGAAAGGAAAAATAATGTTTTGAGTCCAGATTACGCTTCATCAGAAGCACCTGGACACGAAATGAATGTATGCTTGCTTTCCATGGATGCTGCCTGAACCATTGTGATCTCGAGTGTCTGTTCGTGTCAGTTCAGATTCCAAAATCTGAAGGAAGATTCTCCTAATGAAATGTTGCTTTCTCTGTCACCTCCTCCATACCCCTTCCCACTGCCAACCTACGTCAAGATGATGCCTCTTGGAGTGCCACATACTTGTGGAAGGTGCGCTCCTATAGAGACAGCCGGGGACTCAATTCTTGAGTTGCAGTTTGGGTGGAGGTGGGCATCGTATATCAGACTTGATGGTCAAAGTCTCTTTGCCACGTTAAGGGGGCAAGAGATGACAATTCAAGTCTTTCTGACTGTCTCGCTTGTGATAATGAGTCTGGTAAATGTTGGAACCTCAATGGCTGTTTTGATCATCTAACCTCACTCACACACCTTGGCTGAACCAGCCAGGCTGAAACAAACTCCAGGAATAGAGTCTGTCCCTCATGGCAGAGTGAAAGCGAGAGAAACCTTCAAAATACCTGGGATTCGATGGAATGCTGAGAATTTCCTCCTCAATCACTTCATGACTTCACTTAACTCCAGTTCGTCTCTTCCTGACATTTTTCCCTTGCTTCCTTCTATCTCTCTTTTCTGGTCTCTCTTTGCGTCATTCTGTCTGTCTTGGTTTCAATCTCTTCTCCACCATTTCGCTCCAACTCTGCCTGTCCTTGTTTTTCTTCCTCAGTATTGTAATGCTGAGTCTGATCGGCTCCTTTTGCCTTTACATCTGTTATGACCTTCCCTTTATTCTTTTTCGAGTAGCCCTGCTCACCACATGCCGTTCATAAATGTTTACAGCTCCTCCACAAACGATACACCTCCAGTACAATTCTGTCTAACATCAAGTTTGTAGTCCACATAATATGATAGCCTCTCATAACTTTTCTCCCTCGCAATGTTTTGCACGTCCCCTTACATTGATTTGTCACCCCGACTCACCACAGTTTGTGTTGTTCCCTCCAAGTTTCAGACCTCTATATTCTGCATTCCATCCAAAAATGGCCACAGCACTTTTTAACCACAAGATTGTAAGTCTAACCAAATATTGACACTCAGAAATTAATATGCACCCCCATGTTTCCAATTACATTATTTTGCCTCCCTTAGACTTTTTGACAAAACACATTTTGTGCACAAAATCTGATTTGTTCCGCAAACAATTTTACCCCCAGTTTTATGTCAGAAATCACGTGCTCACCCTTGCAATTCTACATTTCCAATATTATTCTCTTTTGCCGACAACACAATTTTGCCTGTTCCCCAAAATATGCACTTCCTCATTCCCCCACAATGTCTTCAGCTTTCCAATCTTTTAATAATTCGTTTTTTGACACCCAAATATTGACCACCACGATATTGCAAACCACCAAGATCAGCTCATTTATTTATTTATGCAGGCGTTTCAGAACACCCTTACCCTAATTCCTTGCCATCCCAATTTATGCACTGCTCTCACTTTAGCATGTTCGCCAATTTTTCAGCAAACATCAAAGATGACCCCGTAATTTGAATCCACCCCCTACAAACATTGGAAAAGAATTAAGTTCTCCTTATTTTCATGGCCCATAGTTCGCACCTCCGAGTTGGCAGTCGTGCCTCAGCTATTTTGTTAACCTGCCCGTAGATTATCCCTGACATATATTTTGCCCGTTTCCCATTTCCATCCAGATCACGTTTTGTTCAGCCACTACCCTGTTGCATGCTACCTCATTTTTTGTGTCTCCAATTTCGCCCCAGTCTGTAACACCCCAGAACCCTTCCATAAGATACAAGGCTCGAATTACCTCCAGTATATTTGATATTTTCAAACCGCCTCGAAATCCTGCTATCGGATTATCAGATGGACTCACTCCACGTAACAGTTCTGACAGCTTCAATTAGCATTGTGTTGCACTGCTGGGTATCTTATTTCTAAATGTAAATCACCCAATCGCTTAGATTAAAATATGTTCTGTAATTCACTGCTGTCTATGTTCCATACATACGTTATGCCATTTTCATTCAAGGGGCAGTGGCGGGGTGCCTGTTGTTGGATAACTACACCATTTAGTATTTGTTTTCCACGAATGTGATTTTCGACTTTTTCTTCCAAGCCTAATTATTACCAAGGTCTTGGATGACTTGGACAATGAACATTTTCTTCTCTGAGGTGTTCGGCCAATGGTAAAGAACGTTGTGCAATCGTCAGCGAATATCCCACTTTTGACCATATGATGAATGGAAGTTTATTAATGACGTAGCTGAAGAATATTTGGCATGGTGGGTGACTGAACTGCGACGTTTTTATCTGGTGGTTAGGATTACAACAAGCAGAGAGTTTTCCACTAGATTTACTTTGACACCAGTTTTGCCGGGTGTGCGTGATGTCACACTCTGTCAATTGCAGGATTCAAAGCGAACAAACTGCTTCACCAAAACCTCGCAGAAGTGTTGAAGAATGGGGTTGGATGCAACGTAGAACTGTCCCTTCAGTATCTACGTTGGACACTGCCAGGACAGGAAGAGCACAGGGAGCTCTCTCGATGAGTTAATCGACAAATATTTGAGGAACAAACATCGTCCAAGCAAAGATGGAACGTTTCAAATGAGCTAAACTCTCTACATCTCTCACAACTAAGTACAGACATGGACATACAACGAAACAATGTTCAAATTTCAACTGTGAGACAATGAAGTCTCTATATCACTGATTCAGCATTCTCAAAAAGAACGGAAGTATTCCAATTCTTCAAGTTTTTTTCCGATTCACTCTGAACTGTTCTGATTCCCTGTCAGGTTCTTGTTTCTCATTATCCACAACAACAGTCGTCCAAAACGCATCTGCTGTGTCCTGTTCTCCAAGAGAGCAAGATATTCCAATCCCGTATGATACAGAAATCTGTCAGTGTTAGCATGAGGTGGATCTCTGTAATGTCCAATCTCAGTATTGCTCTCAAGGTTTCGTTATTGTGCAGGTAAAAAATAAGAATATTGTGAGTAGTGAGAGATTTGGGGTTGGAGAGGGTGTGACTCGGGAATTTGGCTCAATGATCAGTCTTAATCATATTGAATGGTAGAGCAGCCTCACGGGGCTGAATGGATTGCATTCTGTCTTCTGTCTCCTATGTTTCTATGTGTTGTCTCTGGTTTCATCGACAACACACGAATTGTGTGGGAGAGGAAGTTGTGGGAGGAGGAAAAAGGCCGTCGACATGCATGGAAAGATTCGCTGCGTGGGAAAGTAATTGGCAGAGTGAAGAAAATGTGGCGAATTGTCCATCTGGAGCAGTCACACTTGTGTTCCCAAAGTCACGTTCGTTCATAACTGTCACCACTCTCTCCTCCAGTCACTGTCGATCCTGCAGTCACGTTCACATCTTCATTCTCACAGCCACTCTTTCACAGCCATAATCGCACCCTCAGAGTCACTCACCCCTCTGCAGTCACACTCGCTCAATCGCGGTTACACACTTTCCCTGCTGTCACATGCGCTCCCCCGCAGTCACAATCACTCCCTCAAAGTCGCAATTGATTTGTCGCAGTCATGCTGACTCCTTCACAGCCAATCTCGCTCCATCAAGGTCTCACTCACTCCCTCATAGTTACGCTGACTCTTCCACAGTCACTCTCATGCATCAATATCACAGCGGCTTTTTCGCTTTCACCATCACCACCCGCATTCATATTTGCTCCCACGCAATCAAACTTACACCCTCAAAGTCACACGGTCTCTCTCACAGTCACACTCCCCCACGAACATTTGCATTCCTCTGCCGCAGACACACTTACTCCCACATGGTCGCAATCATTCCTGCACTGTCACATTCACTTCCCTACTCTCACGTATGCTCCCACGCAGTCACACCCGCTTCCTCAAATTCACACTCACTGCCGTACGTAACACGGATTCCCCCATCGTCACACTTATGCCCTCACAGTCGCATACATTCCGCTTATTAAAACTTAAACCCCACTGTCACAATCTGTCACGCAAGGCCACACACACTCCCCCACTGTCACGCTTAGAATTCCACTGCCACTCTCAATCTCTCACTGTCACACTCACTACCCCACTCTCACACCGTTCCCCACATTCAGGCTAGCACCCCGTATTCACATGCACTCACTGTCACACTCACTCAATCCAGTGTCACACATACATCCAACTGTCACACTCCCTCCCCCACTGTCACATTTAATTCTGGCAAGGTCTCAGTTGCCTCCTCAACTGTCACACTTGCTCGGCCACTAACAAACTCGCTCCACCACTTTCACAGTCTCTCTGCCTGTTGATATAATTACTTTGATACTGTCGAATTGAAACATATAAAGTACGTTCAGGAGAATGAATTTGCCATTTTCAGCCTGCACTTGCATTCAGTGTCTTGGATATGAATGCTTTACTCCTTAGTATTATACTTTGACCCGATGTTTTCGAATTGTCCAACATTCCAACATTCTTCCCGCAACTAATATAAGCAGTCTCATCAGAATTTTTGTTTCCTTGAAATCTATCGCCAGCGCGCATTCTTCTCACCACCAGTCAACTCTATCCCAGTCGATCTGATTTATTCTTATATGTTTGTCCTGCCATCCTCGAAAACCGGTCCCATTTAAGTGGTTGCTAAAAATTCATCCGTTATCTGCAGGTTAAGTCCCATTATGTTTTCCTCATATCATTTAGTCCAATGTAATCTTTTCTTTTTATGTGGACTTCCACTGAATCCCCAACTCCCCCTTTCTCGATTCTTAAGAGCTTACTAAGAAACAAAGCATATACAGGGTAAATAACATTTGAAAAATTACACACAGATATAGAAGTCTAAAATAATCATTTTTTCCTCACATTGGTGCCAGAAAAGTACAAAAAAAGTGTTATCTTTCAACTCGCCGTTTGCAATGGAAGTACGTGTCATGATAGAATGTGAAACAACTGTAAGTACGACAAATTAAGGCTCTTCATAGTGGAACAGGAGTGCTCACCCTTTTGACGTGCAATCGTTATTGCCAATGTACCTTGAAGGCTGCTTTTGTTGTCAGAATAACTTGATACAGGCCTTCTCACTTGGCACACCGCGGTTCTTCATATATTTTCTGAATGTAGATCCAACTGCTGGGTTATATTCCGTGTGCAAAAATAACTAACGTCACTTCTCAAATCCTAAGTTATTTCATAATCTCTGATGAATGTTTTGGTGAGAAGTCAAACTTCGCTTCCTGGATAAATTGTGCCGTCTTAAGGTTTGCCTTATGGCCACTCCAAAGGTACATCGCGTCCCTGAGTGAAACTTAAGCATTTTACTTCTGCAGCGCTTTCGGAAAGACAATCAGTTTTCTTGTTGCCCACTCCCATCACAATATACCAGCCACCCAGACGATTTTCTGGCACTTCTGCAAAATGAGCTAAAAATGATAGTGAGCTGCGCTCGTTTCTTTTTGTGAGATTTATGCGTTCTTCCGGCTGAGCTTCTCTACAATTCTGGAGCTACTCCAACAGGATAAGATGTTTATATAAAGTCAATGTATCCCATTCAGACGATTCATTATTTCACTCGGAGTTTGCTTTTCACCCGTATTTTGCTTTTTATTTAAAATACGGTTTATGGCCAATGGCCCTCCTTTCCACAATTGTAGCCCTTCCGAGAGCATTTTTAAGTCTTTGGAGCTCCTTCAATCAGTCCGGTTCTGAGCCTCGATTCTATATTTTATTTCCAGTGATTGGCTTCTTGTATCACATTTCCAAGACTCCATGAATTTTTATTCCAATCGTGGCTATTTATTTTTAGCATTTCAGCCAGCTTGAACTACAAGGCTGCTATGAAAATGCTTTTTTTATGGATCTACACTTTGACCTTCTAACCCCTATGGGTTGCCAATGGGGTGCTCGGCCAAATTGCCCGATCTGGATCACACCAAATTATTTGCTATGTATTCAACTGCTTCAATTATCTTATCCTGGCCTGTCGTTCAATGATTTCAATCGCTTGTAAATGGACAATATCATGAATCCAGGTTAGGTGAATTCGTCATGCTAAATTGCCCATTACTCAGAGGGAAATGAATCTGGCTATTTTCTTCTTCGGAGAGTTGGTGTGGACCTGCTGAGCTGAAGGTCCTTTTTCCACACTGTAGGTAATTGAATCAAAATCCTTCCTGTCCGATATGGTACTTAACGCTGGAATACATAAATGTTTGTTGGCACTATCGCCTACTATGGCAGGCAGGATATGAACTCTGCCCATGTGGTGTAAGGTATATATGGTCTTGAGGTTTTCTTCTAACGCTTTCTATGCTCTCATATTTCCCTTCTTCAAATGAGGCAATTCTTTGGCCCATCGCTCAAATGAGTTTAGATCAGGGTCTCATGAATTGTCGATGGGTATATTCATATCTGGCTTCCATGTTTCCTTGCTCTGCATTAAACTCGATCTGCCACTTCTCAATCCGTTGGCCCATCTGGTCAAGATTCTGTTGTACTCTGAAGTAACCTCATTCGCTGACTACTACATCACAAATGTTGGTGTCATCTGAAAACTTACTACTTGTACCTCTTATGCTCACATCGAAATCATTTTTGTCAACGAAAAGAAAGTAGTGGACCCAGCACTGTTCGTTGTGGCACTTCACTGCTCACAGGCCTCCAGTCTGAGAAACAAATGGCTAGTTCTCCCTGTATTCCATGGGATCTAACCTTGCTAACCGGTCTCCCACGGGGAACCTTGTCCAGAGCCTGACTGAATTCCATACAGATCACATCGACCGCTCTTCCCTCATTAATGTTCTTTGTTACTTGTTCAAAAATTGAATCAAGTTTGCGAGATGTGATTTCCCATGCAGAAAGCCAAGTTGACCACCTTTAATCATTCCTGGACTTTGCAAGTACATGTATATCCTGTCCCTCAG
This sequence comes from Chiloscyllium punctatum, assembly GCF_047496795.1. Classification (NCBI taxonomy): domain Eukaryota; kingdom Metazoa; phylum Chordata; class Chondrichthyes; order Orectolobiformes; family Hemiscylliidae; genus Chiloscyllium; species Chiloscyllium punctatum. The sequence goes on from NC_092766.1 coordinate 68,179,019, forward strand.
GATTCCCTTCACCAACTTGCACCCCACCTACGTCAGATTCACTGCTCTATAGTTCCCTGGCTTGTCCTTACCACCTTTCTTAAACAGTGGCACCACGTTAGCCAACCTCCAGTCTTCCAAAACTTCACCAATGACTATCATTGATGCAAATAACACAGCAACAAATCAACGCAACCAATTTCCTTCGTTTCCCACAGAGCTCTAGAGTACACCTGATCCTGGCCTGGGGATTTATCCAACTTTATGCGATTCAGGACATCCAGTACCTCCTCCTCTGTAATGTGTACATTGTGCAAGGTGTCACCATCTATCTCGCTACATTCTACATCTTCTATATCCTTTTCCACAATAAATATTCATGCAAAATATTCGTTTAGAATCTTCTCCATTTTCTGTGGCTCCACAAAAACGCCGCCTTGCTGATCTTTGAGGGCCCTCGATTCTCTGCCGAGTTATCCTTTCATTCTTAATATATTTGTAAACCCCCTCAGATTCTCCTTAATTCAATTTGCCAAAGCTATCTCACTCTTTTTTTGCCCTCCTGATTTCTCTGTTAATGAATATGCATTTATATTCTTCTAAGGATAACTCGATCTATCCTGTCTATGATTTGGAGCTACCGGTGTTGGACTGGGGTGTACAAGGTTAGAAATCACACAACACCAGGTTTTAGTCCAACAGGTTTAATAGGAAGCACACGAGCTTTCGGAGCGACGCTCCTTCATCCGGTCATTGTTAATCAGGACAATCACCTGATGAAGGAGCGTCGCTCCGAAAGCTAGTGTGCCTCCAATTAAACATGTTGGACTATAACCTGAAGTTGTGTGATTTTTAACTTTATCCTGTCTATACCTTATATATACTTCCTTCTTTTCATAAACAAACCTTCAATTCTTGAAGTGATCCAGAATTCCCTAGACGTACAAGCCTTTCTTTTCACACGAACAGGAATACACTTTCTCTGGCTTCGCGTTATCTGATTCCTGATGTCTTCCCATTTTCCATCCGTCCCTTCACAAGCGAACGTCTGCCACAGCCAGCTTTTGAAAGTTCTTGCTCATACCGTCAATATCAGCCTTTCTTCAATTCAGAACTACAACTTTTAGATCTGGGCTACCCTTTTCCTTTACTATTTGAAAAACAATGGAATTGTGATCGCTGGCCCCAAGGTGTACCCCCACTGACACCTCAGTCACCTACCCTGCCTTAATTACCAAGAGCAGGTCAAGTTTTGCACCTTCCCCAGTAGGCACATTCTACCTACTGAATCAGAAGAATGTCTTGTACACACTAAACAAATTCTTCTCCATCTAAACCTTTAACACTATGACAGTTCCTGTCTATGTTTGGAAAGTTAAAATCCCCGACAATAACCGCCCTATTATTCTTACAGATACCTGAAAACTCCTTAAAGGTTTGTTTCTCAATTTCCCTCTGACTATTAGGGGGTCGACATTACAATTCCTGTGAGGTGATCATCCCTTTCTTATTTCTCAGTTCCACCCAAATAACTTCCTTGGATTCATTTCCATGAATATCCTCCCTCAGCACAGCTGTATTGCTAACCCTTATCAAAAACGCCACTTCCCCTCTTCGCTTGCCTCCCTTTCTATTCTTCCTGTCGCATTATTATCCTGGAACATTAAGCTGCCAGTCCTGCCCATCCATGAACCATGTTTCTGTAATTACTGTGATATCCCAGTCCCATGTTCCGAACCATGCCCTGAGTTCATCTGCCTGCCCCGTTAGACCCCTTGCATTGAAATAAATGCAGTGTAATGTATTAGTCCTACCTGGTCCCTGCCTCCCTTGACTGTTTGACTCTCCACTGCTCTCAACTATACCAGTCTCAGATTGATCTCTTTCCTCACTATCTCCCTGGGTCACAGCCCCTCCGCCCCCCAACAGGACAGGTTTAAAACCTCCCGAATAGCTCTACCAGATTTTCCTCTCATTAGTCCCTTTCCAACTAAGTTGCATTCTGTCCTTCCTGGACAGGTTACTTCGACCACAACAGAGATTCCAATGATGCAAAAACGTGAATCCTTCTCACATACAGCAGCTCCTCAGCCATGCATTCATTTGCACTTTCCTCCTATTCCTGCCCTCACTAGCTCGTAACACCGGCGTTATTCAAGATATAACTACTCTCGAGAATCTCCATTTTAACTTCCTGCCTAATAATCTGTAATCACCCTTTAAAATCTCAAACATTTCCCTTCCTATGTCGTTGGTTCCAATGTGGACAATGACCTCTTGCTGGCCCCGTTCCCCGTTGAGAACTTTTTGCACCCTCTCTGAGACATATTTGATCTTGGCACCAGAGAAGCAACACACCATTCTGATTTTTCACTGCTGGCCACAGAAACCTCTGTCTGTCCCTCGGACTCGAGAATCCCCTAACACAATTGATCTCTTCGAACCCCCGGTGCATTTGAGCCATTCTCAACACCTGAAATTTGGTTGTTCGTGCTACGTTCCCCGAGAATCCATCACAGTTTCGAAAACAGCATACTTGATTGAAATGGGGATAGATACAGAACACTCCTGCACGACGTGCCTACCCCTCTTACATTTCCTGGAGTTAACCCATCGATGTGACTGCATTGAGACTTTCCTCCCTTTCTATAACTGCTAACCATCACATAATGTTGCTGTTGCAAATTCATTATTGCTTCTAACTGTCTCTTCAACCGATCCATTTGGTATGATATGATTCACAACCAACAGCATTTATGGCAGATATAACCCACAGTAACCCTTGAACTTCCTTTAAACTCCCACATCTGACAAGAAGTACATATCCCTGTACTAAAGCCATTTTTGCTCCTTCAGAATCGACAGACTCAGAAAGTAACGCCATCTTATTCCTCTACAAAACACGGCCGCAGGTTAGATTAATAGTTATGTCTTATATTTTAATTTTAATCCAGGGATATATCTCAAAAAATCAAATAATCATAAAAACAACCACACTACTGAATACCGGTAGACTTTCTCTTTGCCACTTAAAAAAATTAACTTATCTGATTTTGTGCTGTGAACTTTGTCCAAACAGTTCCTCCAAGATCCGTTGTGAATTTCACGCTTTGTCAATTTTCGCAGACGCACTCTGATGTACAGTGATACATAAATTCAAAAAGCAAGTGCAGAACTGTGCAGGTTTACTCTGGTGTCAGTATCTCTCTCTCTCTTGCACTGACATCACCACGTGCTTCCTTTGCCTGTTCCTCTGCCTTTTAAAACCGCTATTATTTTGACATTTTTTCCTGAAGTTCCAAAACAATGCAACACCTTATAAAACAGCAATTGTTGCTCCTGGAATTCAAGGAAATCACCAACAACACCTACAATACGTCAAAAAAGGAGCAACTGTTACAGCCAGAAAGTTTTCCTGTCCTCCATCTTCGATTTCCGACAAACCTTACTTTTGGGCTCTCTATCTAATAAACCATTTAGATTTCACGAGATGAGGTTAGATTCCCTATAGTATGGAAACAAGCCTTTCAGCTCAACCTGATCCTCTGAAAAGCAACACAGCAGGCTCATCTCCTCGATATTTACGCGTGGTTAAAGCACTTAAACTACGCATCCCTAATAACTGCAGGTAACCAATTCACCTAATCTGCACGTTTTTGCACTGTGGGAGGAAACCTTCGCACTCGGGGAGATTGTGCAAATTCCACGCAGACGGTCACCCGAGAAAGGAATCGAATTAGGGCCTCTGGTGCAGTGAAGTAGGAATTCTAACCACTGAGCTACCGTGCCGGTCAAGCACGCACCTTTCTATGAGAGGTGCCCAAAGTAGTTTTAGAAGTTTGCTAGCAGGAATGGAGGGCTTGCTTTATCAAAATAGAAATAAAAATCGCAAGTGAATTTTTTGAACATAATTAAGAGTTCTGGGGCTTTCATAACAGGGAGGTCTGGGAGGAAACGCGAGGATATGAGATAGTCTTGGAAAATAAGATTATGGATAATCCATAGACACTCCAAAAGTGCATTCGGCGGATGAGACCAATTTTTGAGTTAGGTCCCTTAAAGCTAAAAGAGGTAATTGTTTTCTTAAACCTCACGGGATGACTGAGATATAAGATAAATACTTCGTGTCAGCTTTCACAGTGGACAAAGAATTACAGGCTAGAGAAGTCACAGAAATCAATATTGATGTTTTCAAGACAGTTGACACAATAGAAGAAGTACTGGAATTCTTCGAAAATATAAAGGTGACTCATTCTCCAGGATCTGATCCATTGCACCTCAGTACATTGTGGGAAGTTAGGGGGGAAATTGCAAGTCCTCTTTCAGAAATATTTGTAGTATCCATAACTCCACTTGACGTGCTAGATGATTGGAGTGCGGCAATTTGCTTAAGAGAGGGATGTAAGGAGAAACCCTGGTACTAAAGAAATGTTAGTCTAAATTTGTTATTAGATAAATTTTGAAAATACTGTGAAAGATTCGATTTATGTACATTTAGAGAGGCAACGTATGATTAGGCATTTATGGCTTTGGCTTGTGCAAGGGAAATCATGACTCACAAACTTCGTTGAATTTTCTGAGAAAGTAAACAAGAAGGTTTATGATGGCTGAACAGTTTTTACTTGGGCTTTAGTAAAGCCTTTAATGATTTTACGAATGGAAAGTTAATTAATTAAGTTAGATTTCGTGGTATTTAGGATGAGTTTGCAAATTGGACACAAAACTGTCTTAATCGCAGCAAACAGAGTATAGAGGTGCACAGTTACACTGGAGGACTGTTGCCAGCGGTATTCTACAGGGATTGCTTTAGTCTATTTTCGCTTGTCATTTTTTTATAATTGATTCAAATGAGAAGATAGGAGGCCCGATCAGCAAGCTTGTGGATTGTATCACTATTGGTGGGATTGTGGACACTGAAGATTATCAATGATTGCAAAGATATACGCCTCAACTGCACCAATGGATTAAGGTATGGCAGAATGAGTACAACTCGGAGAAATGCGAGGCATTGCATTTTGGGGAAAAGGGAATGACTCGTACAATTAACTGAAGACTCTTGGACAGATTTCTAGAACAGAGAGATCTCGGGTCTCAGGCACGTAATTCTTCACAGTCTCTGTCACATGTGCATTGGGTGGTTAACGAGGATTTTTGTACGATTGCCTTCACTGCTCACTCCTTTGATTGCAGAAGTAGCGAAGTCATATGTTTGTACAGATGTTCTGAAGTTCTGGTCATTCCGTTATTGGATGGGTATTAGTAAACTGAGTTCAGAAAGGATTTGCCAGGATGTTGACAGGAATGGAGAGTTTCAATTGTAAGGAGAAGCTGAATATTCTGAGAATTCTTTCAACTGAAGCATAGGAAGTTGAGGGATAACTTTTCAGAACTGTCCATATCATCATTACGGGTCTGAAAAGGTAATTGGAAGGCGCATGTCCCTGGATATGTTGGATAAAAAATAAGGGGGCAGACATTTAAGGTAGAGGAGAGAAATTATAGAAATATATGAGTGGCAAGTTTTTTGAACAGACAGTGTGTGGTGTGTGGAATGAGGTTTTAAAGGGAGTTTTGAGTGCTAATGCAGTTCCAGTGTTTGAAAGTTACTTGGACTAGTACATTAATAAGACGATTTGGAGGGATATGGGCCAAGTTCAGGCAGGCGGGATAATCTCAGTTTGCGATTACAATTGGCATGGACTGGTTGGACCTGAGAATCTGTTTCCATGCCCTATGAGTTCCTAGAACCTCATATCTTCAAGTTAGTAGAATGTTCTCTCCCACTTTCGCAAGCTTCAGCCCTCGGCTAAGTGATTTACGTTAGTTGTAAAAGGATAGCAAGTGCATTAGGCACAACCATCTCCAACATGGCCAATCACGAGCACCAAAGAAACCCTGAAGTCCATAATGAAGCGTCGAACCTCCAAAGAACATGCCACCCACGTATGCTCCCTCACCCCACCCCCAATGGCAACATATGACTTTTGCAATCGTTAACCCATCTAATCTACGCACCCCTGGGCACTGTACGGTAGGTAGTTTATTTATATTGCCAGTAGACCTATCCTGCACACTATTGGATTATGACATGGAACAAGAGCATCCAGAGGAAAAACATGCAGTTATAGTGAAACATGCAAATTTCAAACAGACATTTGCACAAATTTGGAATGAAGTCAAGGCTACTGTTACTGTGAGGCAGCAGGTTTAACCATTTGTCTAACTTGCTCTCTCAAAATTTCTGGTGTAACCTAGAACCTTTTTATCTTGAAGTTAAGATATTCCTAACTGAGCCATTCATAAACCAGAGATCCGGAGGGATGAAGCTGTGTTTCTTCCCCCAGTGTAGAAACAAATAGAATAAACACTTTTTAAAAAAGAATCAGACTTAATGGGCTAAACTTGCATGTTTTGGTGAGGGAGGACGGAATTAGTGCAGATAATTTGCATTGATGAAAACGCCAAATTTATGTCTTTATGTTCCGTAATGAATCGAAGATCTTTTTTTCCAACCGCTGCTCGTAATACTAAAAACGAATTTCTGAATAATTGGGTCAATCTGTGTTACAGAACCAGAAAGCTGCAGATGCTCCGACCTCGACTGTGATACACACGCACAGACTTTTCCAATGACGTTGACCTGAGCAATCTTTTCGTATAGACAAAATAGAAAAACGTGTCACATTGTATGGTCATAGGCTGATGCCCACGAGGTGCTGGTGAGTGAATTGACTCTGGAAGATCTTGCTGAGTTAATGTGTGTTATTGATGATCTGGAAATGCTGCCCATTGTAGTGCTGGAAAGAGAATAGACAATAAGCTGTCCTCTCAGTACAGGGTGCACTTCTTCACCCAAGAGTAGAGCGGAGTAGAGTTGCTCATCATAGCTCGTCACTCTGTCTGCTTGTCTTTCTTTTTTCTTTTTTTCTTCCCTCGCTTTGCTTTTTCTATCTGTTAGTTGTTTGTGCGTGGTGCTGGAAAAGCACGTCAGGTCAGAAAGCAATCGAAGATCAGGAGAGTCGACATTTCGGGTGTAAGGTTTCCTCAGGAATGATGACGAAGTGGAAGAAGGAGGCTCAGAGTTAAATTGGAAGTCGGGGTGAAGTTGTGGACAAGGTAACTATGAAGGTTATATGTAGAGGCAGGTGACGTCTGATTTTGATATTTTGGTGGTTAGGGTGGAGAAGAAGGTGGGAAGGAAAGAGCAGAAGTAGGAGAGGTCAATGGGGATGTGGTGTGGTGGTGAATTGGACTTGGAATGAGTTGGAGTGAGTGGAGCTTTGGAAAGTAGTGAAGTCGATATTGATGTCGTGTTTGCCTAATGTGAAAAGATCCTTTGGGGAATTGGACAGAGGTGGGCGGGGAGTTTTAGATGGAAATTTTGCACTTCATGCGGTGATAAGGGAAGATGCTGGGTGTGCAGTGTGGATCAGTGGTGGACGGAAAGCTAACAGTGGAGTTTTTAAGGTAAAGTGCTCTGTGAAACGCATATAGGTGTGGGAACGAGTGAGAGAGTACTGAGCTGGAGTTACTGAGCATTGGAGATTATTAACTCATTATTCAAAGGATTAGACAGAAATATTCTAGAGTGTCAGACAATCCCAGAAGTTTACTCTGTCGTCACAGGATGGCTCAAAAACATTATCCCTGGCTCCAGCGGGATCAAGTGTGTTCACCTGAGTTCTCAAAAGGTTTTAGTGGATTTTGCCCGTGTCCAAGAAGATTTGAAACATTTCAGCTGGCGTCCCAGGGAGTCTGAGTGGAATATCTGGGGCCTCAGAGGTATCAAGAGAATATATCTGGAGTATCAGATGATTCGAGATGACTAAGCAGTGGTCCAAAAGGATTACGCAGGATTAAATCGTGTTCGTTGACAATTTCAAATGATTTGAATGGGTTTCCAAAGGATTCATGAGGATCAGACTGTAATTCGAGTGAATTGAAATGATTAACGTAGAGTCCACGTAAAATCGCGTGAATTTTTCTGTGTTCCCTCTTGGTTTGAGTGGAAAAGCTTCTGTCCAAGAAGAATCGAGAGAGTCGTCCGGTTCCCAAAGGATTTGAATGCATTAGTGTTGGTTTGGAGTAGAAGTGTGATGAGTTGTCTGGAGTAACAGAGGATTTGGAAGGATGACTGTGGGGTCCAAGATGATTCAGCAGGAATATTCTGAGTTCCAAAAATATTTGAAAAGATTAGCCTGAGATCCCACAGAATTTGACAAGACTAACCTGGAATCCTGGAAGATTTCATACGATCATTCTGATGTTCCAAAGATTCGAGATGATCAACCTGTGCTCCAAGATAATTTGAAAGGATTCGACTGGTATCCATGATGATCGATAGCTTTAAGCTACTGTCCCGGAAGAGTTAGGTGGATTAGACTGTGTCGACAGAGGATTTGAGCATTCCCCTTCAATAAGTAAAATTTGGTTTCCATTCTCAAATAATTGATTCTTCGACATAGCAACACTGCGTACTAAAAGTTTCAGAGCACTCAAATCTCTGTGTCTTGCAGAATTGTACACTCGTACTGCAGTTAGGTAAGAAAATTTTCCAAATATTTCGGTCAAAGTGAACAGATTAAATTTTCTAACATTAAACTTCTTTCTCACGCAACTCTCCTTTGTCAAACTTTCCAGACGCCCCTTTACTGTTTCCTCTTGCATCCTCTCAGTCCTGGCGCATTGAGTTTTTTTCGTGAACTATATTCAGAAAGAGAAAAACAATGAAGATTTGAGTCATGTTGTTAACATATTTACTCGGCTGATTTCATGATAAGAATATATAGTTATTTGGTTGCTCAAATAATTTTCTTTTTCTCTGCAAAATTAATTTTGAAGACGTGTGACAAAAGTGTTTTGAAAAGAATGAAACATTAAGGTATAACATATGAAGATAAATAATTCTCTTTATTGATAGATAGTAGTCACGTGTAAAATGTAATTGTGAAAAGAATGCAATGCTCCATGCGTCATGCAGAGAATTATTTTGATATTCTAATTAATTGTTACGAGATGGGTGTAGACAAATCTGTCAATATATTTTATAATGGGATTGAGTAGATGATAACAGCAAAGATAATGCTGCAAGATGAATACCCAATGGTAATAATTGGATATTATTATTGGGAAAAAGATGTGTGCAGTTTTTGTGGGGGTGAATGGCACCTAGCTGCAGGAAACAATGCTTTGATTTTGTGGTTTTGGGACTTTGTTCGACAGAATGATAGCAGTTGATTCCAAATCACCGACTGGTGACACGAAAATGTTTGCAATGCTGAATCGAAGCTAAAAGCTATCGAATGTGTGAAGAGATTTAGTAATTCACTAAAAGTCAGAACGTGTATTGACTTCAAAATGATGCGATGCAGATCAGGTCCTTGTATACGACAGAGGTTTTCCTGCATGTACGTCAACTTTAAACACCTGCTTTTTAACTCTGACTAGATCTTTTCAAAGGGTTAGTTGTAGAAATCACTTTAAACATCTGAGAGATTTCGAAAAGGATCGTGCTGAGATGCTGCCAACACACACTGTTCAGAAATGGAAGTCAATCACAAGTGCAAGTGTTCGACAGAAGCATTTATACATATAGGGTGTAGAGCCATGAGCCATTCAACATACTCCCACTGAAAATGTTACATTCAATAGAAATAAACATCACAGTTAGTGTTAGCACATTTCATTAATGAATAGTCTGATATTGTCTTTGATTGCAGTTGCCATCACATCCATAAATGAACTGTGCTAACTCTAACCGTGAAGTATGTTTCTACTGAATGCAACATTAATAATGGGAAGTCTAATAAATAGTTGAGACAGATGTGGAAGAAATCTCTTTCATTTGATTCACTGTCGCACTGATTAATTTCGACATGGAGTTTTCAAAAAGCCTTATGTTGATTTATACATCTGAATATCAGAACCTCAGAGAGGAACGGAGATACTATGTTAAACAAGCAGAGCAAGTGTGATGATATATGTGGAAAAAGGTGTAATCTCAGCAGTCCTCTAGCCCTCGGTATTATTGGTATTCCCTACATTTCACAGTCCGTGCCACGACCAAGATCCTTGCGTTTATTTTTGTGTGCTTGTAAAGTCTATATTTGTGGGCACTTGATGTTCGCTCGAGGTGATTTATTGCATATTGCTGAGCATGTAATGACAACTATGAGCATATAAAGAAAGACTTGGGTGATGAATGCCCAAATACGCGAGATTAACTGGATTATTTTGTGTGAAAAGCAGTGTACAGGTTCTGTGCCGTGATTGTATTGTTATGACAAACAGCAGTCATGTTCCACCTGAGACCTTCATCACATGACTCTTCAGGAATCTTGGCCATGGCCAAGAGATTGTGGATTGGAAAGAGAGCAAAAAGGAATTTTGATTTATAGAAGATGCAAAGAAGGCACAGCTCTGGTTCGGGTAAAGGGAGATAACATGGTGAGTCACTTGGGAGTCAACTGTTTAAAGTATTAGGGAAATATCTTGACCGCCCTGTGGTAAAAAAATAATTTGTTCCATAAGAGACCTCATGATCGGAGTGGGAGTAAATTGCAGAGGAACTTACTGCGGTGTAGAATTCCAGCTGTGAAGAGAGGTTAGATAAGCTGGCTTTATATATATTGTAACCGGAATGTTCAACAGGGAACCTGTAACGATGAACAAGGTTAAAATGAGCTTGCACTAAATTAATAGAAAACAACGTTATTTAAAGATCAGTCGCAACAGCATATTCTTCAGGCAGAAGCTGATTAGAGGTAATTTGAGGATTTTCTCACCACCTCGAGTGTTGCGGGTTTGGGGGTTGTGATGGTGTGTCTGAGACTCAATATTGAGGGGTGTGTTGAAGGCAGCTAACGTACTAACCTTTAGAAAGGTTTTGAAAACGCTTTTCTCATGTAAAAATATTCACGACTGTTGGCCTAATAGTCAAACTTGGGATTGGTGCATGTTGGCGAAGATTCATCAAGAAAGTTTAAATGGCTCCGCATCCATACCCAGTATTGAAATATGCTGTGATATTACGAACAGTGTAACTATGTGTTCAGAAGTCAATGCCTATTCCACAGCTTTGACTTCCTGTAATATCTTTCAATGCTTTATTGTCATTAAAGAGGACCTGGAAATCTGGTGTCTAAAATGAGTTGCAGAATCTTCATGCACCCTCTATGTTATGACAACAACAAAAATATAGTTTTTGAAAAAATGTCCACTCTCAGCAACATTTGCTGCCTTTCTTATAATGAGACCCCTCACAAGCTATTATTGGATTGAATAATATTTACTGGCCTGAACACTCTTATAGCTCATGGGATTTGAGATTTGTCACCAGCAAGTCGACAACATTGCCCCAAATTCCTTTGAACGGCTGAAATGCTGAATGTGATAGAACATGTCTTATTAACTTTAAACACAGCATGCAATTAAATTCTCCTTGGAAACAAACACATCTCCATGTCTACAGCAAATGCATTCATCTGACACACATTCATGAAAATTATTTATTAAATATTTAAGGCAACAATGAATGAATCTCCAGGAGATTTTTTGAATCCCACCAGACCAGATGCAAAAGTTACTTCATGCAAGATCGGGCTTGCTGCAATTTATGAGCGGTTTCACTTCAGCTCGGTTTGCTTATATTCAGCACTGCTATAAATTGTTTTCTGAAACATGATTGTCAAGTTAACACTTTTTGTATGTCCCCTTTGGACAGCTTCATACTATGTGGAAGTGGCATTTGCAGTCTGAGAGATCATGGTGTTGGTGTTAAAGAAATAAGCAGCTTTGGGTGTTGCATTAAATGTCTACAGACTGGAAACAGGCCATTTATCCCAGCAGGTCCACACTGACCCTCGGAAGAGGAGCCCAAAAAGACCCATTCTCCTACACCTATTGATCGATGTTTGCCCTGCCTAAAGCACCTCGAATTCAACATCTCTGAACACGATGGGTACATTAGCATGACCAACTTACCTAAACTGTATATCGTTGGATTGTTGGACCGTTGGAGGAACCTGAACAACTGCATCAAACCCACACAGACATGGGACAGCATGCAAACTCCACACAGACAGTTGCCACAACCTACAATCGAAGATGGGGTATCTGGTTCTGTGAGGCACCAGTGCTAATTACTGAACCACTGTGCCGTCCTAATGACGCTAGATATGAACCAAGTCACATATTCTGTAATACTGACCAATACTTCGGTAGGCATTGCACGACTTAGTATTCGTTTACCCTTTACCTGCGCATTTTCCAGCATTTTTTCTTCGACCTATTTCCTGCTCATTTAATTTGCATTATGCAGGATTGATTCTGGTCGTTTCCATTAAAAATCAAAACTAGAAGTTGCCATGATAACCGTTTCTGAATTTCTCACCAATTGTGAATTTTGAAGATCTTGTATGAAGAAAAAATATGTAATCTTCGGTGAATGTACCTTGTAATCGTTTTCCGTTATTGATTGAACCATCTTCAACAAGCCCAACAACTCCCAAGTTCAAAGTTATCAGTATTCAACCAGTTTGATTTTCTACAAATGCCAGAAGACACTGGGCAGAGCATTTACACCACGAGCTCTGACTTAACAGAGGAGTTAGTTCTGAGTAAGACACAAAGACAATTAGTCAGGTGAATGGAAATATGAAATAAATCTGAAATTAATATGCGTCAAACAGAGTACAGACTGTTCTGTGTCACAACAAGCATTGGAATGATCAATTAACTAAATATCGTGACGTTAAACATCGCTGTCAAGCAAGCCAAGATCTTATAATTTCTTATTTGATAGGTAGACTTTAGTGCCGTGTTCCCGATGTGAAGCCACTAAATATCAAAGCACTCGATGTTAAGCTAAACACAATTATGTAGTTACAATGCTATCATAAGAAAGATGAATTTAGAATAACGTAACCACTGGAACACTTAAACAAATAATAGGTAAAGTACTCATTAAATGTGACAATATTACAGCATCTCATAAACACAGAGTTTAGATCAGAGTGATGCTGGAAAAGCACAGCAGGTCAGGCAGCATCTGAGGAGCAGGAAAATCGACATATCGAGCAAAAGCCCTTCATCAGGAAGAGATACAGGAAATCCCCGGGGTTGAGAGTTAAATGGCGGTTGGGCTGTGGAGAAGAGTAAAATAGGTGAATGGGGGTGGAGATGGAGCTGAGGGGAGGGTTGACTGGATAGGTGGGAAGGGAGATTGGCAAGTAGGAACGGTCATGAAGACAGTGCTGACCTAGAAGTTTGGAACTATGGAATGGTGGGGGAGGGGAAATGAACGAACTGGTGAAGTCCACGTTGATGCCCTGCGGTTGAAGTGTTTTGTGGCGGAAGATGAGGTGTTGGATGGTGAGGGAGCAGTGGTGGAGGAGGCCCAGGTCCTGCATGTACTTGCCAGAGTGGGAGGGGGAGTTGAAATATTGGACAACGGGGCGGTGAGGTTGATTTGTCCCAGAGATGTTACCTGAAGCTCTCTGCAAGGAGGTGTCCAGTCTCCCCAATATCAAGGACACCGCATCGGGAGCAACAGATACAATGAATGACATTGCTGGATATTCTAGGTGAAACTTTGATGGTTGTGGAAGGCACCTTTGGGGCCTTGGGCAGTGGTGACGGAGGAGGAGCGGGTGAAGGTTTTGCAATTCCTGCCGTAGGGGAGGTTGCGAGGCTGGGAGGGTGATTTGTTTGGGCGGTGTTGACCGGACCAGGTAGTCACGGAGGGAACGGTCGTTGCGGCAAGCGGAAAGGGTAAGGGAGGGAAATATATCCCTGGTTGAAAGTTTGGGAGAAGATTTGTAGCTCGGGTGCTCGTTGTTGTGGTTCTGTTCGTCGAGCTGGGAATTTGTCTTGCAAACGTTTCGTCCCCTATCTAGGTGACATCCTCTGTACTTGGGAGCCTCCTGTGAAGCGCTTCTGTGCTGTTTCCTCCGGCATTTCTAGTGGCCTGTCTCTGCCGCTTCCGGTTGTCAGTTCGAGCTGTCCGCTGCAGTGGCTGGTATATTGGGTCCAGGTCGATGTGTTTGTTGATAGAGTCTGTGTTCGACTGGGACAACACTACCATTATAGGACAAGCCAAACAGAGAACAGCCATGGAATTTCTAAAGGCATGGCACTCTACCACAGACTCTATCAACAAACACATCGACCTGAACCCAACATACCGGCCACTACAGCGTACAGCTCGAACTGACAACCGGAAGTGGCAGAGACAGGCCACTATAAATGCCGGAGGAAACAGCACAGAAGCGCTTCGCAGGAGGCTCCCAATCACTGAGGATGTCACCTATACAGGGGACGAAACGTTTGAAAGACAAATTCCCAGCTCGGCGAACAGAAACACAACATATCCCTCGTGGTTGGGCCCATTTTGAGTTGGCGGAAATGTCGTCGAAGGTTGGGAGGGTGGAGATTGAGGACCAGGGGTGTTCTGTCCTTGTTATGGTTGGAGAGGTGAGGTTTGAGGGCGGAGGTGCGGGATGTGGGCACCCTTGTCAAAAATGCAAATTGAGACACAGGTTTGTAGATGCAGTTCCTCAATCACGGAGGAAACACCTGTCAAGAGAAAGTTCAGTCAGGCTAGCAGATAGGAGACACTCACTTCACTTTCAATTTTTTTGAGACATCAAACGCTTCTGCAACTTACAGGGGAAAGAAGGGAAGTCAGCTCTGTGAGAGGTGGCCATAACCAGTCTCCTTCTATTATTCCAGGGATTTTTTTTAAGAAAGCTGAAGCCCTCACAAGTTTTTTGCCTAAGTGCTCTTCAGTAGTACAATCTCCCCCTCTGCCTTACAACCTCTCCTTTCAGAACATGAGCAATCAGTTCACAACAACGTTTTGATATGAAAGCGTTGTCACAATTTCGAAGGAACATCTTGAGAAAGGAATAGCGACTTTCGTGGAAAACGGGAGTGAAGAATGACAGTCACTTTATCTATGGAAGTCTTTTGTCTTTATTGAATATTGGCAGTGAGCCAATCAAAAGCAGATACAAAAATGTAGAGAAGTAAAAGCAAACAGTTGGAAGTCCATCAAAGGTCTTTATAAGACAAAACAAAATTCATGACTTTTGAGATTTTCACAAATGTAAGGTAGTAGAAAAGGATGCAAGACTACGGAGTACTTCAGCTGAGGTTTTGCCATGTTTTACCCACACGGAGCTCTTTCTATCGTTTCCACACAAATAATCGACGAAGATCTTGCATGTTTCTGATGTGACATACAAAACCAGTTTATACCCTACATTAATATTCATCCTGTACGAACTGGACCCATATGGCCAATTGACACAAAACGTTATGAGATGGCAAATAATATTAAGATATTAAGAACGACAAATTTCAGTTTATTGACGAGGTCGATATTTTCCTGACGATTTTTTGTGCGTGTTCACTGAAATCACTGCCATTTGTTTTGAGCAGATCAAATTCGTTATTGGAAAGGCCCAGTTTAAAAAAATCATATTGGTTATGAAGATGAATAGCTGAGGTAATTAATAATTAGTGTGAAATGTTCCTATTCAGGATAAATAAAATAATGACAAAAGACCTCATTACAGGAGTTCCATTCTGTTGTGCAGGTTGAGATTACTCCATTTCCATCAATTACTCCAGCAATTCCGAATTGATTCAAGTACCGTGCAATTTAATTAGTCTTCAGTTTAAGGTGAGCAGGCTTTTATGGCACGTCATATCTCTTGGACAGGTTCCTCTCTGTTGTTTTTTCACTGATATGCAATCTTTCTGTTTTCCCAACTCCAGCTTGTAGAATATGAAAGATTTATGATACATACTTTATGTTGACAAATAGTCAAACCGGTTATTATTCTCTATGATCCGATAAAACTTTGATGAATTATTTAACACTATGAACAAGCTCTGCTTTGATATCAATAATTTAGGCAAAATGGAATTTCACGTCATGACTACCTTTGTGTGTGATTGTTAGTGAGTTCCATGAGTTTTCTAATCATGACCTCACCAATCTCCTGTGCAGCCACAACAAGACGCAATATACAATGCACTAATTTAGCCAAACTTGCCAAAGGAATTCTTCGCTATCCTTTCTTGCACTGACTCCATTTTCAACGACTTCTGCAGATGTGTCCCTCGAGCTCTTTGTTCAGCATTACTCACCACTGCCTCATACTAGCTGTGTATGACCTGTCTCTGTTTGCCTTACCAAAATGCAAATCCTCACATTTAATTAAATTAAATGAAACCTGTCACTCTTAAGCCCGTTGTTCCATCTGAACAAGTTCTGTTTAAGACTGAGATCAACCTCATTTACGGTCCACTACAACACCAAATTTGGTGTCATCTGTCACTTTACTAACCATATCTCCTTTATTCACATCGAAATTATTTATATAAATCATGAAACGCAGTGGACCCAGCACCGATCCTTGCTACACACCACTCGTCATCTGCCTCCATTTCAAAAATCAATCTTCTACACTCTTTCTAATTAAAATTGAAACAAACTGAAAAGAACAACAATTCTTAAGCCCGACAGCCCTTCTCCACTGGAGCATTCGACACTCTTTATACAGGAATCGGTTAGGATACTGTTTAAAAATTATTATGCACTTATCAGTAAAGTAGGTTCTCCGGATATCTACGCCACACTGTCCCATCGTCGGATTATTAATCATGTTACTGCCTGGTGAAATAATCTTAGTGCCAATTCTCTGTATGCAGTTCAGGTCCCTGCTTCCAGACATGAAAACTCTACTCACTGCCGAGTGATTGATCAGTCCCATGGTACTGAATCTAAATACTTTCCACATTACCTAGAACATAAAACATTACAACACATTGCAGACTCTTCAGCCGTCGATGGTGAGAAGCACTGTGGAACCAATCTGAAGCCACATGTAACATGTAACATGTAACATGTCCTATTCCATCTTCTACCATATACCTATCCAATGACAATTCAAACCTTCTTAAAGTTGGCGAGTGTGCTACTTTTGCAAGCAGAGCCTTCCACCTCCCTACGATGCACGGAATAAAGAAAGTACCTCTGACTTCTGTCCTACATGTATCACACCTCAATTTAAAGCTATGGCCCCTCTTGCTAGTCATCGCCATTCGAGGAAAAAGGTTCTCACTGTCCAACCTATCTAACCCTCTGCTTATCTTATGTGAATTAATTAAGTAACCTTTCAAACTTTTTGTCGGTAATGAAAACAGCCTCAAGTCTCTCTTACACATCTGAGTAAGTATCTTCTGAGCTCTTTCCAAAGCTTCCACATCCTTCCTATAATGAGGTGACCAGGAATGTCCGCAACAGCATGGACTCTTGTCTCTGAAACTCAATCCCTCTACCAATAAAAGTTAAGACACTGTATCTTCTTAACAGCCCTATCGACCTGGGTAGCAACGTTAAAGTATCTATGTACCTGGACACTGAAGTCTCTCTGATGATCGACAATACCAAAAAACTTAAAATTAGCCCAGTACTCTACATTCCTGTTACTTCTTCCAAAGTGAATCACCTCACACTTTTCTGCATCAATATCCATTTGCCATCTCTCTGTCCAGATGTGCAGTGTATCTATGTCTCTGTAACCTACACAATCCTTCGAATCTATCCACAGCTCGACCGATCTTAGTGATGTCAACAAACTGACGAACCCATCCTTCTATACATTCATCCAGGTCATTTATAAACATGATAAACAAAACTGTACCCAAAACAGATCCTTGTGGTACCCCATTAGTAACTGAAGTCCAGGAAGTATGTTTCCCATCAACCACCATCCTCTATCTTCTTTCAACGAGCCAATGTCTGATCAAAGACGCTAAATCACCCACAAACTCATGGCTCCGTATTTTGAGCAATGGCCGAGTGTAAGAAACCTTATCAAACGCCTTACTGAAATCCGTATACAATTGCTTTGCCATCACCTGCAGTCTCGAAGAATTCAAACATGTTTGTGAGTCATGATCTACCGGTCACAAAACCGTATTGATAATCTCGAATTCCCTTCTAGATGCATATAAATCCTTCCCCTTATAACTCTTGACAACACTTCAGCCACACACGAAATAAGGCTCACAAGTCCATAATTTCCAGTGTTATCTTTACTCCCCTTCTTAACAGCGGAACAGCATTTGCTATCTTATAGTATTACGCAGTATTCAGACAATGACGACATAAAATTCAAAGTCAAGCACTCGGCAAACTCCTCCCTGACTTCCCAAAGAATCCGTGGATAAACCCCTTCCAGCATATTCGGATTTACACCACTGGAAATAAACTCCTATGACTAATGCAAACCCTCCTTAATGCGATGAACAATAACTCCCATCCAATCTAATCCAGGTTAAGCAATCCATCACTTATATGGCCGCCTGACACCTTACACCTGGCATCCAAAGATATGGTTGACTACCCAACTGGAACGGTATACGTTTTGCAATTGAAAGTGCATTTATATTCCACACATTTCACATGTTCCCTCACGTTGCATCCCACTCAGTGGACACCATACTTACCCAAAATTCTTAACCTTATCAGCTTTACAGCTTAAAATGTTATTCTCCCTCCAACTTAACCTCTGTCTTACCGTGTCTCCCTAACATTTCACAGTTGTTACGCGACGTGCCATTTCGGTCTTTTAACTTTTATATACAGCAATACACTACAGAATGATACTAGGCAATACTGCATGGCAAGGGAGAGGTCGGGGTCAAAGCAGAAACCATACTTCAGAAGGAAACGCACGGGAGGTCAGGCAGTATCCAAAGAGCAGGGAAGTATATGTGTTGAGCATGCGTCCTTCATCAGGCATTTCTGATGAAGAGCTTATGCCAAATTTTGAACTCTTCTGCTCTTCGGAAACTGGCTGACCTGCTGTACTTTTTCAGCGCCACACTTCTTGTTTTCAAAAATTTCTACCTGGAATTGCATGCTTATGTTTTATTTTAATTGCCATATCGATGTTTTACTCATCTCCAGAAATGGGAAAGAAGTTGTTGTCTGTCAACACTCAGGCGGCAATTCATCGAATGAGCACTCAGGAGCAAAAACTATTGAACATGACTTGATGGAATATTTCACAAAACAATCAGCTGTCGAATTTGTTTTTTCGGTTTCTGAGGAGAGGCCAGCCAATGATGCAATCCAGACTGTCGTAAACAAATGAGAAAATACGTTCTTTTGTGGCATAATTATCAGGCGCACGCGCCATGGCTCTACTGATTCAGCAGTCCGACCTTTCAAAACCGTTTCACTTTTCCTTATGAAGACGCTGCTACTACTCTATTACCAACGCGAAATGCGGGCGATTTCGTTCATTCAGCTCAATTTCTGGTGTCATTACTCTGTCTTCTGTCATTCCCAAAACGAAAAATATGACACCATGCCACTTCACTGAAAAGGAAGCAATCCTGCTTTGAGATGATAATTCTTCTTTCATCGAACTTTATCTTTCAAATGATAATTGAGACACAATTTTTAATACAAGGAAGGTTATCCGGGAGCAAACCAACATTGAAGCGAGGAACACGCTAGAACACATGAGAAAAGCAGGTGTTGCAAAATCATAACATACAAAACGAGAATGGTCAAATAGACGGCGCTGGAATTTACGGTGGTGGGGGTTAGGTGGAATAGCTACCAAGCCAATGGTAATCACTTTATTGCAATTTTCGGACATTACTTTAAATAAGAATGAATAACTAGGCAAATATTTCCTCTAACTCGCGTTACATTCAGAGCATGTATGCGGTGTTCATATTGGTATTATTTTTCATTCCTGCTATTCCATGCTCTGAGTCGTAAATGGAACATAGAACACAGCAGCACAGTACGGACCTTTCAGTTCACGACGTTATTCCGAGCATTTATCTTAATCTATGTTCAACACAGCCTTGGAATTAAAACGGTCCATGTGCTTGTCCAGCAGGCACTTACATATTCCAATTGTCTCCGATTGTGCTACAACCGCTGGCCCTCCATTCCACGCAACTGCATAAATAATCTATTTCTGATATCTCCCCGAGACCTTCCTCAAATCACGTTAAAATGATTACCCCTTTTTACAGCGTATTTTGCGCCAGAACAATATTTTTGGTTACCTACTCTACTAAAAACTCTCATTGCCTTGCACAACTCTTCTCTTCAGTATGAAAAGCTGAGCTCACGCAAAGTCTCTTCATAAAATAAGGTCTCCTTCAAGACAAAATTCTGTTAAATCTCCTCTGCACCTTCTCAAAAATATCTGCATTCTTCCTATAATGAGGCGACCAGAAATGAACACAATGTTCCAAGTGTGCATTGAGCTGCTGTAACATTTCACTTTTAACGTCAATTCCCTTGTTAATGAAAGCCAAATCTTTATTAGACTTCTTAACAAGCCTATCAGCTTGAGTGAATCTTTGATGGATCTTTGTGCATGGAACACTCGATCATGAGATTCCTCGGCACTGCCAACAATTATGTCTTTAACATTGTATTCAGCATTCAAATTCGAACTTCTGAAATGAATCCCTTCGCATTTATCCAAGTTGAATTCCATCTGCCACATCTCAGCGTAGTTCTGCATTCTTTCAACGCATTGTTGTCGCATGCATCTTCCATTAACCCTAACTAAAAGACCACCAGGTTTTGCATCACAGGTTTTCCTTAACCGTGTGAGCTCTGCTCAGTCGATCTTTGCGTTCTTTCCTAGCGAGCCTAAAACCCTCGACACTGTGCCAGGTCGTCCCTTCCTCAACATTAAATATTCTTTCTTTCACTGTTTACGCTCCCAGCGTGAGTGTTTACTATGACACTTATGCCTTCCCTGAGAGAGGAAGTGGCTCCAGACCCCGCCTGAACGGGGGAATTTAGGCTTGTCCACAGGGCAGTCCTTCGCCAGTTGGTTTGGAATTATGCAACCGCGTTGAACCCTGGTTTGTCGATTTTGGAAGAAATAACACACTGCAACATATCCGACAGACAAACAGTACAATGAACAAAAAGAAACGAACATAACGTGCAAAGGCACCCTGGTTAATTTCCAAAAGTCTCAGGACTCTGACGTTGAGAAATGTAAAGTGCGTTTTTTCCAATTTTCCTTCTTGTGAGGCGAGTGTCTTCTGTGCAGCAATCTAGCTCAAGTCAGGCTTATGCAAAAACCAAGTTGAGAGTAAATTAAGGGCGTCAAGTTTTAAGAGCAGTCCAGTCCAATGTCATAGCTAAGTGTCTGTTTGTCTTCGGTCAGGGCGAGGCAAAGCGTTCAGGTGAGGAAAACGCTGATGGCCAAAATATTGGACAAGTTGGTACCATTAAATTTTCGTCTTTCTTCCATATCCAGCTTCAAAGATTCATCAACACTTTCCCTAAGGACTGGGCTGCTGAGTAACGTGGGAAAACTACGAATGCCACATTTTACAAAACTTAGATCCGAGACCCCATATAAGTTAAGGGACTACGGGCAATGCCAAACCATCAGAGAATTGTCCAATTACAATTCGAGGCATCAAACAAATCTTCTGAAATTGACGGACACTAGTTAATTTCTCACGATATCATGGGGAGGAGAAATTCATTGGAATGATACAAAACGGACACATTGCAGAATTAATGCAAGTATTTTCCTCTCCTCAGCTTTAGATCTAGACAGCTCATGTTTGGTAACAGTAGTGAAATGCAGATTAAAAGACAATGCAGTTTCGATTACAGTTAATAAAGAACAATTGCAAAAATCGCCATGGGCTCGTCAAAGATATTCAACATATAATAAGTGGTTTCAGTCCATTGCATTGCACTTGTCAAATACAACCACGAAACTATCATAACCCAATTTACCAATGATTGACTTGCAACATTGTACATGTTTTACATCACGATTTAAATGCCTGCTTCGTATTATGCAAGGTTTTACCTCGAGCAACCTAATTCTTAGTGAGTGCCAGATTACAATTACTTCTCAGCACAACCATTTTTTATCATATCCGCTCCAAACGTTCTGCCTCTTACCTGACTTCCATGGAGTATTGACATTCATTTGTATAGCAAAAGGAAAACAAAAACAGTTTATGTCTGAGCACTGCATCTCTGGTCCTCATAATTCTTTGCATCTTAATTACTTCCTTTCCCAATCGCCTCCGTGCCGGAGAGAAATACTATTCTATTCAGTCCCTTTTAATAAATGAAATTCCTAATCCCGGTCAATTCGTGCTAACACTTTCCAACCATACTCTATCCTGTCAAATCTCCTCTGTACACGCTTGAGTACCATCAAAACCCTCCTATTATGTGGATCCCAGAAGTGCGTGCAGTTATTGAGCTATGAATTGCAAAAGGAGTAACTCAACAAAACCAAAGAGGAATTTCATTTCTAGCCTTTAAATTGGTTTATTCAGGGAGCAGTTCAGATTTGTTTTGGAATGATTGAGGGCTGTGTATCATATACTTGAGACTGCCAAATGATTGAAGTGATGCAGTGTTGAGATGGGAAAGAAGATAATCAGATATCTCATAGTTTTATCAAAGTCGGGAGCAGGGTCGAGACATCAATCGATCTAACCCTGCTTTCAATTTCATCAGTCTGCTAGCTTGCAACATTTCGAATTCTGTAAGCAAGATTGACGTCTGGTGGACGGCATACTGTGATTTTGGAAATTGGTGTTATTTTATGTCCTCGATGTTTCTATATTCCATAATATAATTTAAAATCTGATGTTTATAATTGACCTGTGGGAAATCTCATTATAATAGCAATGTGGGAAATAGGGTTTATAACCATAAGATACCATATAAAGTCGTCTGAATTCACGAACACCACGCCCCCACCCCACCCACAGCCCCCCCACCCCCGACCCCCCGTCATTACATATGATCATTACTGATCCGACTTCCATTCCTGGCTTTCCTGGAATCCATGATTCCGGACTGATCAAAACTCTCTCTTTCTCAGCCTTAAATATTCCCAACCAATCTGTCCCCACAGCTCTCAGTGCCCATCACCTCACGACACTTTGCGAAAAGATATTCTTCCTGTTCCAGACTCTGCAATTGTTGCTCTTGAGATTATTTCTTGTGATCCTAAAATTTCTCACGATGGGAGATATCCTTATTGTTTTTATTCCTCTAGCTGCTTCAGAATCGCATTTGTTCTAATGAGATCAACACTTATTCATCGAAGCTACGCTGAGTACTCTCTCAATCGGTTTCACCTTTTACTCATTAGATAACCCCACTGTTCCTTTGATCACTCTGGCAAACCTTCTCTCGACTATAAAGAACACATGCATCTCTTTATTCCAAATTACACATAAGTTGTGGCGTTCGACATGTGGCTACATTAGCCAAACTACGAGCTTTTGGTTCGAAATACTTGATTCTTACACAGCAGTTAACATAACAACAAAAGGAAGAGAGGTTGCATAACTTGTATTCTATTGCAATACTAAACAAAATAATGCATATTTTTAACTACTTCTCCAGTGTAGCAGCACCTACCCTTTGCAGATTCTTGAGCCTGCTCTCCCATCCACTACGGGTTTGGCTGAAAGAGCTTACCTCAGGTTCACGGTCTTGCCTTTCACCATAATCCTGATTAAGAATTACCAAAATAGTCTCAAATATGCACAAGGATACAGATTCCACAACTGTCCGTAGCAAGGAACTCCAAAGAGGCACAACACTGCATACCTCCATTCTCTTGCCCTTGTTCCAAATGAGTAACCTCGAATATTCACACACGGTGATCCATGAGCGAAGAGTATCCCATTTTCATCGCAATGAGGCTGCTGCAAATCCTCAGATTGGATTATGTCGTGACAGTTATATGATGATTATTTATCGAATTTATAGAATATTCAATAATAAAGTCAAAGATTGATGCATGCCAGACGAGGCCTTTCAGACCATTGAGTCTGCACTGCCAAGATTTCCTGTAGCCATTGTATTCTCAAGCACCGCATACCAGATTCCTCATGCCCTCCTTCTTCGAATCCAAACCAATGTACTTTATTCTTATGCATATTTTTCTTGGTTGTGCGACGAAATGCGGGGGTCTATAATTTCTGCATATTATTCTCAAAATCATATGCACCATGATCAGATCTTCCCTCAACATCCTCTGCTCCAAACAAGAACCAAAGCTTATTTTCAGTGCGGAATATGCTCCAACTTTGGCAATATCCCGCTGACTCGCCTTGGCAACCCATCCAGCGCAATCACATTAGTCCCACACACCATAAGATATAGGAAAAAGTATTAGACTGTTTCGTTCCACCATTCAATCCACGGTGACAGGTTTTTCAACCTCATTTATCTCCCCATAATTTGTGATCGATTTGGCAATCAACAAATGATCTATTTCTGTTTTAAATGTTCTGAATGACCTGGACTCCACAGCCTTCGGTGGCATTGAACTCCACCGATTCATCAGTTCCTGGCGAAATACGTTTCTCCTTATCTCTGTTCTGAAGTGTCTTCTTTTTATTGTAAGGATGTCCTCAAGGATATTTCTCTCCCCTTCAAGTGAAACAACTTCGCAGTTAACAAATGTACCCAAGTCGTTTCGCAAATCATTCCCTTAATCAAGAAATTTCGAGAAGATTTGAGTGAATTTTGCATCTCAGTTTGTGGATCAGATTTCAAGTTGGCTCTCTTAGTTGAAATATTTGTATTCGGAGGTTTCGTCATCGCACTAGGTAACGACACCAGTGAGCCTCCGATAAAGCGCTGCTGTTCTGTTTCCTATGTCATTCATGTGAATTGGTCAGTTGTGATAATTGATATCACCACAGTATTTTTGAGAGAGATTGTTAAATGTGGTCCAAACCGAAATGTTTGTTAATAGAGTTCCAGTCTGAATCCCAAGCCACTACGAATTCTCGTGTATGCTTTTGTTTCGCCTGTCCCAGGATGGATCTATTATCTCAGTTGAACCATTGTCCTTCTTCGTCTGTGGGTGTGTGTGTGTAACTAGTGGTAGTTAGTCATGTCTTTTGGTGACGAGTTAGTGCTCACGTATCCTGGTCGTTTCTTTCCTCCAGATCGGTCCATAGTAATGTTTGTTGCAGTTCTTGCAGAATATTATATTTCTGACGTTCGTTCAGCTGGTTGTTGGTACTTTTCTCTTTATTTCATCAAGAGCGGTTAAAGTGTGATAGTATTTTCTTTGCCTCTGTTTCTCGTATTTCCTGTGTGCGGCAATGTGTTGTGGCTCGTTTAAAGAACGTCATGTCATAGTTCCGCTTATGGACGTTCGGCTGATTGCTCCCACAGTTGGGTATCTGGGCAGTTCTGTGGCATTCACACATATTGCTGTGGCATTCATGCAGCTCTCCATTGGCTTTTCGTCAGGAACAACAGCTACCCAATAGGTGCAGTTTACTTATTGCTACACAACAAACCTGAGCAAGAAGTCAAAACACCCCCAGAGAGTCTAGTCACCCTGCCATACAAAGACAGCTTAAAGATGACGACGAGAGAACTCCGGTCCCTTGACATCATTGTAACCTACAAACATACCACCACATTAATTAGCTACTGAAAAATTCGAACACACCCCGTCCTAACAACCAGCAAAATGAACGTCATACATAAAATACCCTGCAAGAACGGCAACAATCAGTACATCGGATACAGGGGCAGGGAACTGGCAGCCAGGATAAATGAGCACCAACTAACCACCAACAAGCAACAGCAATCACAAGTATACATCCACACTGTCGAAAAGGGACACCAGTTCGACCGTGACAAAATCCTAGATTTGGATACCATTTACCATCCTCTCTGAGAAAGAACCAGAAGTGATCCTACTCAACACAACAAACCGAGACACATACATAGAAAGCGGGTGAGATCACCAGAGGTTCATTTCAGGCTCACGGATGATGGTCATAAAACACTGCAGGCTCCAAGGTGACAAGTTTTGTACAGAGATGAAACAGGATTTTGAGAGGCATTTTGTTTATATGTAAACACATGAAATTTCAGGCCAACGTGGTCATGTTTTAGATGGGACATGTCTTATAAAAGGTGGGTGGTCAGTTCTCTAGCTGAGGAGTTCAGTCCAGACCTAGTCAGGCGATCAGCTAGTGGTATATGGAAACAGGCTACTAAAATCTCTCTGTCCACCTTCCCTTCGAATTTCAACCTGTAAGCACTTGTTCAATTTTACTGTTTTTAATTGTGTTTGCTTGTTAGGACGTTTGCACACTTTCAGAACTGCATAATGAAGTCTAGTTTGGATAGACTGAGATCTGTAGGGTTTATTTAGTTTTCTCTTTGCATGCATTCTGAGTGGTTTTTTTTTGTCTGTTTTGAAACCTGGCAGTTATCCTAGCTAATTTTCCGAGGTAATTTTCAATGTCTCCTTACTGAACCAAGTTGAGAAGCTGTGCTCTGGGCTGCCTGCTTAAGCAATTTTTGAGTGCTCCGGCCGAACCCGTAACAACGGGGAGAACGTGTTAACTCCATACAAACATTTGCCTGTGGCTGGGATCGAACACGGGTTTCTAGTACTGTAAGGCAGACATGCTAACAACTGAGCCACAGTGGCACCCCGAATAGCAGATGGGGTGTCTCATCAGCAGAATGAGATGAAATTTGCTGCAATATGTGCTTCGTGGCAACATTTGTTCGGGGACAAAGGAGAACACGTGGAGTGGCATTTTAATTCCCCCCCCCCCCAAGAAAGGGACCAGCTTAAAAGCAAGGCAACGGCGAACACTCATTGTGTCAGGTGTCTTAGACAACTTAGCCGTTCCGACAAGCATTAATCGAGTGAATCTGGTGTGATAGTTTTTTTTTTGGTAAGGGCATTGAGTTTCGGAACGAGATGATTGTGCGAAACAAAGCTCACTGACTTCAATAATTTAAGTCCGAGACAAGATCTGAATCAGTAGTGTCATTTATTTTACACTTGCAAGTGGGTGTGATGTCCAGTGTCTATAAGGCAGAGGACATACACACCGCAAATTCAATTCATACACAATATTTATATAATTTGGTTTCTATTGTTTTACACTGCTCCTCCCCTGTTTACATCCTCCACTTCCCTAAGACCGGCACCGATTACTCCTGTTTATCTCTTGCCTTATCCGGCCTTGTCTGTGACAAAATGCTTATTTCTGTCCTCACAAGGCCGTTTGACCTCATCCCGCTCTTGGTCATTGTTGGGCATTTCTTTCTTCATCATTATCTCCCCCTCCATCTGTGCCTTTCCCGAGGCTGTTCTGATCTCTATGACCCTTTTAATTGGGGTTTGTTCCTCTGTCTCTGTAAAATTGGGAAACAGGTGTTTGTACCTACTGTTTGTACAGCCGTATCTCGCTTAGCTTCATACCCTCACAACATCTTATCTACTTGCCCGTAATATCTACCATTGGTTTGCAGTCACCTTTCATTCTGACATACAATTTTAGTTAATACAAAAACAATTATATGTTTCCTCGACATCGTTTCCATTCTTGTTGACTCAGCACTTGGCCAAAACAATTACACACCGGTGTGAGTTCATTTTACTTTGTAAAATGGAATTGCAGAATTGCAGATGTAACACTAATTTACCTATATTCCACAATTTCCCCCTTTTCTTTAATTGCCATTTGTTATCTTCTGCATTTTACTTTTATGGGCACCTGCGTCATCAAGGCTGGTTCAATCAGTCTTTGGGTGAGCCGTTGTATACAGGGTATTATACAACAGCCAATGGCCACCAATAACCCGACTACACTTTTCAGGGAAGTAAGGATAGAAACCACCACCCCCTTCTACCTTCCAAACCAGTACTCAAGCCATCCTGTGAGAGATGTGTCTCTTCCTGGACTTTCAGCCAGTTCCTCTGCTAAGGTAGTCAATCCCGTATGGCCCGAGTAATTGAACCATCAGGTGCAGTGTTATTAGGAATAAACGTACAACAGCTTCCTCCTAACATCACACACACGCACCCTTTTTCTACTATAATCATATCAAGGGCCATTCTGTTTTCCCATGCCATCCTACTTGTCGCATCAAGCTGGTCTGATATTCCTTTAACAGCATCTCTTGTATAATTTATAAATCGCTGTTGATTATAGAAAATGTAATTTATCCAATCTACATTTTTATTAATTGTTACCCACCAGAAGAGAGCTGAGTCAAAGCCTGCTGCAATCTGGTTACGGGCCTTGAATTCATCAGGTACTCCCCGAGGGACTCCTACAGAATCGAGATAAATCCTGTCATCGAAAGAAGTGTCTAACAATCTCTTACCCCTTCCCTTTATTCCTACTATGTTTTCCTTCTCAAATGCCAGGGTAAATGGAATTGCCAATTGTACAATTGCACATATCCCTCTCCAATCTGAAGGTAGCGTGGGTCTCAATATTTTGCCTCGACAGTACCACCACAGATCCGCTCGGGGAACCTTTTGTGCTGAGTAGTTCCCTCCCTTCTCCGTTTCGGTCACATTCTTAATCTCTGGACATAATTTCAGCTCCCCAAAATCTCTCGACTGACTTGTACCTCATCTACGCACACACGATGTGTGATTTCCAACTGCGACGGAAAATATGTGGGGAAACTTTGCATCTTTCTTCTCCAAGGGAGTGAACATCAGAGATAGGGAGGTACAATTCCTATCATTCCATGCAGTCTCATCCTGATACAGGGCTATCATACATGTCATGCCCTTCCTGCCTCGCTTCCACCCAAGCGGAAAGGAAACCACCTTGGCCACTGGCCTACTGGAGGCACGTGCATAGCAATTGCTCTTATTCAGACTTTGTACAGTATACTTTACCCATTCAACCCATGCATTTGCATCCCCGTACCCAGTTTCTATTTCAATGGTCTGTTTCAAGTACTTTACCTCGATAAATTTTACTACTTTGGGATCAGTGGGAGGGGTGAAAGATTGTATCTTATTACCCAGTAGTTCTACCCGTTTTCCCTGTCCTACACTAATTCGGAAACAACAGCCCAAGAAATCCTTCCCATTTGCCTTCATTTCTATCCCAAATGTTTCATTTAATTGAATCTCATAGGTCACCCCCCCCCCCGCGCCCACTGCCCAGGATTGTTTTGTGCCATGTGGTTTTCCTTATTGTCAGGTATATTGGGTTACACTTTTTATCAGGGCAATCGCGAGCTGGTCGGAAGGGGGCCCGGTGTACTGTGACAAGACCATTATACCAAGTACCGTCCCCAAAGGACTTAAGATGTATCTCAGACCTGCGGTACTGTCTCTGATTATCTACATCCCCACAATTTACTAAGCTGCATACATCAGCGTCGATGACTTGTGGACTATCAGATTCAGGAACCGTTAATAAACATATGAAAATGATATTTGACAAAATCCCAATACTAAGAGGGCTAGCATCATAACTCTAAGCATTCCCAGTATTCCAAACATCATGCTGAAGCAAAAAATGACTTAATATACAATCTTACAGTAATAATGCCGCGCTCGCGTCGCCACTGTATAATTAGTTACTCAAAGTCTATTTAGTCAGAGTTTCAGCGCATCTTGCGTTGATTCGGCTGTCCAGACTTCTTCCTCAACGGGAGGGTCCACTGGCCCTTTGATCCGAGTGTAATAACTCCAGCCTTTCTCCGCCGTCCTTATTGCTGTTTCGGTAGTCAAAAGAGCCTGGTACGGCCCTTCCTAGTCCGGCTGCAATTTCGACTCTGTCCATGATTTTACTCAGATCCAGTCCCCTGGCTGGATGTGATGAACGGTGAATTCAAGGGGTGGAGTCTGTGCCTGTTTCCTGAGGAAAGACAAAGATGAGGACAAGCCCAGTATATAGTTCTTTAAAAACAAATGTTTAGTTTCGACAATTGGCAATTCTCCATTCGTTCCCAAGTAAGGTAATCCAAATAAGATTTCCTTGGGTGATAGTCCCAAATCTTTCCTTGGGGCTGTTTGTACTCGCAAGAGAGCTATCGGTAAACATTTGGTCCAAGGGAGACTGGTTTCTATTATCAATTTACAGAGCTGTCGTTTGAGTGTTTGGTTCATTCTCTCAATCCTTCCCGATGATGGCGGGTGCCACGGATTATGGAACTCCCAGGAAATTCCTAACTTTTTCAATACCCCCTGTAACACTTTAGAGGGAAAGTGAGTTCCTTGGTCGGAATTAATATGGTTCGCGAGCCCATATCGAGGAATTATGTGCTCCAATATAGTTTTAGACACTCCACTCGCAGTGGCAGTAGCTAGGGGGATTGCCTCAATCCAACCAGATAAATTATCTACTATGGCCAGCATACATTTTAGTCTCCCTACCCTGGGGAGTTCAGTATAATCTACTTGTGTACTCTGGAAATGTCTCAATCCCTGGGTCTCTTCCTCCTGGGGTCTGTTTTCTCAAGGCTTTCTTATTTACCTTTCTGCATATGATACATCCCTCAAATATTTGCTTAGCAATTGTATGTATTCCTTTACATCCATATTCCCTAAGAACTAAATCACACATTGCTTGTACTCCCCAATGGCTGCCTTGGTGTAGGACAGCCATAATCTCTCGCATCATCATTTTGTTTAACATTCTCCTTCCATCAGTTAACCTCCAATGCCTGTCTGCTATTTTTCCAGCCCCTAAATCTCTCAATTCATTTTCTTCGCTTTCAGTAAATATAGGAGCTTCCCTAGGACCTGGGACAGTAGGTATTAGGGAATGGATCACCACTTCTTGTGGGTTCAGGGCGGCTTCCCTAGCCACTTCATCGGCTAATCTATTTCCCCTAGCTTCTGGTTCATTTCCTTTCTGATGACCATTTACATGCACTACTGTTATTTCTCAGGGGAGTAATAGGGATTCTAAGACCCGTTTAATCAATTCTTCATGTACTAACTCCTTTCCCCCGGCTATTGATCATCCCGCGTTCCCGCCATACCTTGCCAAAAGTGTTTACAACACCAAATGCATATTTAGAGTCAGTGTATACTGTTCCCTCTTTATTTTCTAATGCCCTAAGGGCTCTCTCCAATGCATAGAGTTCGCAAGTCTGAGCTGACCACCCATTTGGCAACCTTCCTGCCTACACACTACCGTTTGTCCCTTCTACGACTGCATACCCATGATGACTTTTCCCTTCAGTAATCCGGGATGATCCATCTAGAAAAATTCTAGCCCCTGCATGAAGTGGAACATCTCTCAGGTCCATGCGGACCTTAGTTTGGTATTCTATAATGTCAAGGCAGTCGTGCCCTGGATACTGAGGAGAATCTCCTTCCCCTTTCCAAAGAAAGGCAGCTGGATTTAAACAATGGTCAGTGACCAACACTAGATCATCCTTTTCGATTAATATTTCCTCGTATTTCAGGATCCGCCAGTCTGTCAACCATCGCCCAGCTTTTTGTTTTAGGATCGTTCTCACTTTGTGTGGAGTGCTTACTATTAGGGCTCCCCCAAATGTAAGCTTTCTGCTTTCCTCCACCAACAGTGCAGTGGCAGCCACAGCCTGCACACACTCAGGCCATCCCTGGGATACTGGATCCAATAGCTTCGAAAGGTATGCTACTGGTTGTCTCATTCCTCCCCACCTCTGGGTTAATACTCCCAAAGCCGTTGCCTTATCCACGGTAGCAAATAGGTGGAAAGGTTTATCGAGGTAAGGTAAGGCTAACACGGGGGCATAGATCACATCTCTTTTGAGTTTCGCAACTAGATATTTTTCCTGATCATCCCAACTTAGACATTTTGGTTCCCCCTCTAATAGTTTGAGATATAATTTCTTAGTCTTCTGTGCATAGGAATCAATCCACAATCTGCAATCACCCGTGAGACCCAAAAATTTCCGTAACCCCCGTTTAGTGCTGGGCAGTGACATCCCCACTGTTCCCTCTATCCGTTCCGGGCTTATCTTTCGGTTTCCCTCACGAACTAAATGTCCCAAGTATTTCACTTCTCGCTCCACATATTGTAGTTTGTTTTTAGATACCCGCAGTCCTTGCTGGCCCAGGAAATTCACTAATTTGTTACTGACTTCTACGACTCTTTCTTTTCTTTTTTTTTCTGTTGCTAAGAGGTCGTCTACATACTGCAACAGGGTAGACCCCTTGGGGCTGCTAAATTTCTCCAATATTTGTTCTAACATCTATCTAAATAAATTCGGGGATTGTGTAAACCCCTGGGGGAACACAGACACCTGTTTCCGTCCTGTCTTCGGGTCTTCCCACTCAAACAAATTCTTACTTTCCTCTGCCAAGGGACAAGCCCAAAACGCATCCTTTAAATCTATCACACTAAACCATTTGTGGTCATGAGGGATCTTACTTAATAACGTATAGGGGTTTGGCACCACTCGGTGCCTGATCTGTACTGTTCGATTTAATGTTCTCAAATCCTGCACTAATCGAGAAGTTCCATCGGATTTCCGCATTGGTAGTATTGGGGTATTATAAGGAGACATACATGGCTCCAACAGTCCATCTCTAATCAGTACTTCAATTACTGGCTGCAGTCCTCGTTTAACGTCTATGGAAAAGGGATATTGTCGCTCACAGACAACGTTCCCTTTCCTTTTTAAAAAAAATTACTTCAAGGGGAGGGATCTATAGTTTTCCACGATTCCTTTCCCTAGCCCATACAATTGTGTCTATCTCTCTCTCCGTATCCTCTGTCAACATTGCCATTTGTACAATTAATTCTTTTTCCCTAATTCCAATCCCCAGTTCTAAGAGGATAATTAAGTCTCTCCCGAGTAAGTTACTTCCTATATCAGGGATATACAACAATTCCCCTGTGACTCTATCCTTAGGACCTTCTATAATCATAGGTTCAAATACTGGAACAGTAAAGCCTTCCCCTTTTACCCCCGAAACAGTAATTGACCGTGTCGACATTCCTACTTTCTTTGGTTTAAAATTCAGTGATGACCATGCTGCCCCCGTATCTACAAGGAAGACTACCTCTTCCCTATAGGGTCCCATCTTCAGGTTTATCAAGGGTTCCTGGTGGGCTCCCGAGTGCAGGAATCCCTGACACCCCAATTCTTCATCAAAATTCATAAGCGGAATTGCCCTCACTTCCCTTTTCAGAGCAGGACACTCCCACTTAAAGTGCCCTATCTTTCCACAATAATAACATCCTGCCTGTGGAGACCTCCAGCTCTGCCCCTGTCGCTCGAACCCTCTGTCAAACACTCCCCCTTGTCCTCTCTGTCCGACATGCTGCCACCCGCCGCTCCGATTGCTCACTATTGGTTCCATTCTTTTCTTAACTACGTCATCAACCGTAGCTCCCATCATTTTCACCTTCTGTTTTTGTCTCTCATCCTCTCTCTTTACAAACACTTTCTGTGCCTCTCTTAACAATTCATCTCATGGCTTTTCACTCCACCCTTCTATCTTCTGTATCTTTCTCTGTATGTCTGGCCATGTCTTTGTCACAAAATGTACTTCAAAAGACCCTGTGCCACTAGGTCCTCCGGGTTCATTCCAGAATATCTCCGCATTGAGTCTCTTAACCTCTGCAAACAAGCTGAAGAAGTCTCATCTTTCTCCTATCTAACTTCAAAGGCTTTTGTCAAATCCTGTGACTTCAGAACTGCCTCTCTTATTCCTTTTAGAATCAGGTCTTTCTATTCACTCATTTCTTCTCTATGCTCCGGGTTTTGATCTTCCCACTGGGGGTTTCTGAGGGGAAACTTCGTCTCCCCCTGTCCAGCATCCCCATCTCCGATCGGGTGTTCCCTATCCCATATTTTAATGGCTGCCCCCCGTATAAGTCCCCTTACCTCCCCAGTAAATAGTATATTCAAAATCGACATTAACTCAGCCCACGTCCACAGACTGGGCCCCAAAAATTGATCAATTTGTTCAGACAACCCTACCGGATCCTCAACCAGGACCTTCATTTCTTTTTTGAATGTTCTGACCTCCACACTGCTGAGGGGGGCACTTACAAACCCAATCTCTTTGTCCCCTATTGGTACCTCTCGAAGGGGATAAGTCATTACGTTCTTCCCCTTTTTCTTTTTTAAAGAAATATTGCAATATTTCTAGCTCCCCATAACTTCAAACACCAATTCATCGATTCATGCTTGACTAACTTTAAAGCCTGTTCCAAAATGTAAACATATTTATATATTGACGTTCATTTATTCAGTATTTAATATTTAAAATGTAAAATGTATACAGTTCCCAATGTTGAAATCCACTGTAATCACCCAGTTTTAGTCCCTTAATTTAAATCCAAAATTAGTTTTCTTAAGTAGTCCTGACCAATCATTGCTCAATTAAAATACTATAGGTCGTGAAATAATCAGAGCTGCCTTAAAAGAATTTGTCTATTCTAGTTTTAAAAAACTTCAAATGTATGAACAATGGCCGAATCCAAGGTCACAGATACTAACCATAAAATTTTGTTTTTACTACCATCTAATGTTGAACTGAAACTTCAACTGTCCTCCATAAATCGCTTTTATGTAAAGATAAAAGAGATTCGTTAAAAACTGATAGTAAGGCAGTCAGGACCTGTAAGAAGACCAGGAGTTATCATTCATTTTTTTCATAATCTCTATAGAATCCTTAACCTTAAAAGAAATCATGTTAAGTTTTGATAATAAAAATCAGATTCAAAACAGTCCCGGATCTCAAGTTCCAGGGAATTAAACGCAAACATTCAATCACCAACAAACAAATGTGCATTCAAACCAAATCACAAAGGTTTAAACTTTCTACCAGCTGTACAGCTCTTTTCATTCTCTCTCTCTCTCACTCATTGACAAATAAGTTCAGATATTTACAAACCCAGTCATCGTCCGACCGGTATTTTAGCCAGAAGAGGCGGGGCGAAGAATGGAATCCTTAGTACATACGAAGCAACAATATTTAATCATCTATTTTCCTTGTACAAGTATTAGTTTGACAATTCCACAACATAATGCCCAAAGGACTTTCTGGAGGTATGTTGTAAGGGACCCCGCATCCATTTCCATTGCCATTTCCTTCTTTTGTTTTCCCGGAGGCTTTTTCCTTATTCGCGTCACAACCCATATTGAGTTCCTTCGTTAGTCCCTTATTAACTACTAAAACTCAATCCCAGCCATGAAGGCAATACTTAAAAGTCAATTTTCTTACCTTGGTCTGTGCACAGAGTTGCCGGGCCCCTTTGTGCCGTATTTTCTATCGAGCTCCTATCACTGTCTGATTCAGATGTTTCTCTTCTGGGGTTCGTACAAGTCACCCAAGGGAGCGGACCAAACCAGGACATGAGACCGCTCCTCAATGGGGAACGTGACGCGTCTTCCCAGTGTCGAGGGCCAGCCACTCCCCCCGGCGATGGAAGAACATCCCGGACGAGCACCCAATTGTGAGAAACAAAGCTCACTCACTTCAATAATTTCAGTCCGAGACAAGATCTGAATCAGTAGTGTCATTTATTTTACACTTGCAAGTGGGTGTGATGTCCAGTGTCTATAAGGCAGAGGACATACACACCCCAAATTCAATTCATACACAATATTTATATAATTTGGTTTCTTTTGTTTGACATTGCTCCTCCCCTGTTTACATCCTCCACTTCCCTCAGACCGGCGCCCATTACTCCTGTTTTTCTCTTGCCTTATCCGCCCTTATCTGTGACAAAATGCTTATTTCTGGCCTCATAAGGCCGTTTGACCTCATCCCGCTATAGGTCATTGTTGGGCATTTCTTTCTTCATCATTATCTCCCCCTCCATCGATGCCTTTCCCGAGGCTGTTCTGATCTCTATGACCCTTTTAATTGGGGTTTGTTCCTCTGTCTCTGTAAAATTGGGAAACAGGTGTTTATACCTACTGTTTGTACAGCCGTATCTAGCTTAGCTTCATACCCTCACAACATCTTATCTACTTGCCCATTGCTTTGTCTACCATTGTTTTGCAGTCACCTTTCATTCTGACATGCAATTTTAGCTAATACATAAACAGTTATATGTTTCCTCCACATCGTTTCCATTCTTGTTGACTCAGCTCTGGGCCAAAACAATTACACACTGGTGTGAGTTCATTTTACTTTGTAAAATAGAATTGCAGGATTGCAGAAGTAACATTAATTTACCTATATCCCACAAGATTATGCTGGATCTATGCAAAGCTCTGGTGTGGATGTACAGGACTTTGCTTCGGCCACTTTTGGAATATTACGTGCAACTCTGCCCGTTCCTCCAGCTCTCTCCCACTTTCCATCCTCCTCCTCTCCCTCTCCCACTCCCCTCTCACTCCTTCATCCCCCACTTCTCTTCTTTCTCTCTGCCCCTCTCTCTCCCACCTCCATGCCTCATTCCCTTCCTCCATCTCTCGCACTGCCTCCCTTCTTCTCCCCCTCCCCTCTCTTCCCATCATCTCCCTCTCCCCCTCTCTTCCAGCTCCCCTTCCCTCTCCCCTCACTCCATCCCTCTCTCCCTTTCTGTCGTTCTCTACCTTTCCACTATTGGTCAGAGTATTACGTTCAGGAGATGGGAGGTCATGTTGCAGCTGTAAAGGACATCGGTTAGGCCACTGATGGAAATTGCGTGCAATTCTGGTCTCCTTCCTATCTGAAAGATACTGTGAAATTTGAAAGGTTTCAGAAAATCTTCAGAGGGATGTTGCCAGCGTTGGAGGATTTGAGCTACAGGAAGACGTTGAATAGACTAGCACTGTCTTCCTTGAAGTGTTGGAAATTGAGGGGTAAGCTTATGGAGGTTTATGAAATCATGAGGTGTATGGATATTTTAAATACACAAAATCTTTTCCTTACCGTGGGTGAGCCCAAAACTGGAAGGCATAGTTTTAAGCTGAGAGGGGAAAGATATAAATGAGACCTAAGGAGCAACATTTTCACACAGAGAGTGGTACGATGGAATGAGCTGCCAGAGGAAGTGCTGGAGGTTAGGACAATTGAAACATGCAAAAGACATCTGGTTGGGTATATAAACAGGAAACGTTTGGAGGGATATGGGTCGGGTGCTGGCAGGTGGGATTAGATTGGTTTGGGATATCTAGTCGGAAGGATGAGTTGGACCAAAGACTTTGCTTCCGTGTCGTATATCTCTATGATTCCATTACACTGTGACTTCCATTTCTCTCTCCCTGTCCACTCCATATCTCGCCCTTTCACTCCCTCCAACACTATCACTCCACTACACTCTCTCTCCCCTCTGTCTGCATCCTCCCTTAAGCCTGTCTCCCTCCCGATCTCTCCATCCCTCTCTCTCTCCGCCCTTTCTATCCCCCTCCTGCCCCGCCCTGTCTCTCTGTCTTCCTCACTCCCCTCTCTCCAGCCTCTTCTTTATCTCTCTCTGGCCCATTTGCCTCGCCCCATTCTCTTTCTTTAAGCACGCTTTATCCCACTCTTTCTTCCCCTCCCTTTCTCCCTCCTCAGTTTCTCCAACACCCCTTCTCTCCCTTGGCCCCGGTCTCCTTCATACCCCTCCCACCTCCCCTTTCTCTCTCACCCTTCCCGAGGCGAGGGGGTGCAAGAGATGAGGTACGGGACATGAAGGGAGACGGAGGAGTTGGAGATAAAGAGAAAGGCACGGATGCGTTTCAATGGAGATGAGGAATACCACTGGCGAGATCTGTGTGGAGGAAACAGAGGTGAGAGCGAGAACACAGTTCCTTCAACCCAACGCCAGAGCTCGGTCCCGGTCTCCTCCCTTTCCATGAGGACGAAGACTTGGGGCTGAGACTGTGTCTCTCCAACTCATCTTCTTCAATGCATCAATAAACAACAATATCTGCTGCTCGGTACATTTTAATGAAAATGTTTATTGTTTACAAATCGAAGTGACAGATACATTCAGTGGAATGTTGCCTTTTGTCACCGGTGCCTGAGTAGAGATAAACATTAGAATCTGTCCCTGTAAACACCTGTGGGCGGAAGCTGGACAAACCAGCTCTCCCCTCCGTCTCTTACCCTGACAACTGGTTGTTTCATTGCTCATACGCTGAACTGAAATGAGACACTCACGGATGGTTTGATTAATAAGTGAATTTTAGTAATTGGCGGATTTGGGTAAAGGGAGATTTCAGAACATTCTTCAGCTGCTGCCTGAACTTAGTCTGGGTCACGGCATAAATCACGGTGTTTGTGCAGCAACTTAAGAGTTGGAGCATGAAGCCCAATTCCTGCATAAAGGAATGGAGATACACATGGGAATACACAATATACCGCATACGATTCCATATCGAATAAACTGTTAATGTTGACCATAACAGGATGAAATTGGCCGAGATCCCAAACAGTAAAATGATGGATTTTTTTCGATTTCTCATTTCCGTGTCAGACTGAGCGTACCTATTGGTGTGAGCACAGAGCCTACTGCGGACTCTGCTCGTCACTAAAATGTGCCTAACCGTGAAAACATTGAGCAGCAGGATCAGAAAAAATGGGACAGCCGGTGTTACAATGTAATGGATGGACTCGATTGTGATCCAGACACGGGAGAAATAAAGAAACGTTGGTGCCTTACAGAACCACGGCCCGTGCCACAGCCAATATTGATTTGTGACCATAAAATACCAGAAAATATTCTTTAAAAAGCTGAGCACAGTCACTGTTCCCAGAACCACAGCGACCGTTTTCCCAGTGCAATATTTACTTTTCTGGCAACAAATGGCTGCAAACCGATCAAAGGTGAAAGAGACGGTGAACCAGACAGAACAGTCAGTGGCTGCATAAAGCAGGACGGCGTGGATATTACAAACGGGGACGAACTTCACGAAAGAGAACTGTTCCCGATAAACAATGGGAATATGTCTCAGTATCAGGTCGATGATAATAACCAGTAGATCAGCCCCTGCCATGGCCCCCAGGTAACGACTGGTACATTGAGACAATCCACAATCTTTCTCAAGCAGGACGTAGAGCGTCACTACATTAACTGTGAGGAAGGAAAACAAATAATTGAAACATCAGCCTCGAGGCAAAGTTATCAGTTTGACTGAGGACCCAGTGAGATGTTCAAATATGTCATTGTGCTCAGAGATTAATTAAAATAAATGGACCTGAATGAGCAAATGGGAATATCTGAATTGCTGATATCAGTGTGATGGAATATATAATAAATCGTCCCTCCCAAAAACACACAGAGATGCATCCATAAGATAAGCTGTTTGGAACATTCTGACACACTAGATCACATGAGAGCAGACCCTGGTCACTTCTTTACAGTTCCTAATAGAAGGGTGAAAACGTTGCTGTCCTGAAGGATTCTCTTCCAGTGCCTTGAAGACAAACGTTGTTTAGAATTCTGTCGTTTAGTCGAAATTGTTGTCCATTCTCTGTCGTGAAGAAGTACCCATGCAGCGAAAACGTACTCATCCTTTCAACTGCCTGAGAAGTAAAAACAATGACTGCAGATGCTGGAAAGCAGATTCTGGATGAGTGGTGCTGGAAGAGCACAGCAGTGCAGGCAGCATCCAGGGAGCTTCGAAATCGACGTTTCGGGCAAAAGCCCTTCATCCGGAATAAAGGCAGTGAGCCTGAAGAGATAAGCAAGAGGAGGGTGGGGGTGGAGAGAAAGTAGCATAGAGTACAATGGGTGAGTGGGGGAGGGGATGAATGTGATAGGTCAGGGAGGAGAGGGTGCAGTGGATAGGTGGAAAAGGAGATAGGCAGGTAGGGCCAGTCCGGACAAGTCATGGGGACAGTGCTGAGCTGGAAGTTTTGATCTAGGGTGAGGTGGGGGAAGGGGAAATAAGGAAACTGTTGAAGCCCACATTGACGCACTGGATTTGAAGTGTTCTGAGGTGGAAGATGAGGCATTCTTCCTCCAGGGGTCTGGTTTTGTGGGAGCAGCATTGAAGGAGTCCCCGGACCTCCATGTGGCAGAGTGGGAGTCTTAGTTGAAATGTTGGGGCACGGGCCTGTGTGGTAGATTGGTGCGGGTGTGCCGGAGATGTTCTCTAAAGCGCTCTGCTAGGAGGCGCCCAATCTCCCCAATGTAGAGGAGACCGCATCGGGAGCACCGAATACAATAAATGATATTAGTGGATTTGCAAGTAAACCTTTGATGGATGTGGAAGTCTCCTTTCGGGCCTTGGAGAGAGGTGAGCGAGGAGGTGTGGGCGCAGGTTTTACAGTTCCTGCGGTGGCAGGGAAAAGTGCCAGGATTGGAGGGTGGGTTGTCGGCGGGTGTGGACCTGATCAGGTAGTCACGGAGGGAACGGTCTTTGCGAAAGGCGGAAAGGGGTAGGGAGGGAAATATATTCGTGGTGGTGGGGTCGATTTGGAGGTGGCGGAAATGTCGGCGGAGGATTTGGTTTATGCGAAGATGGTAGGGTGGAAGGTGAGCACCAGGGACGTTCTGTCCTTGTTACGGTTGGAGGAGTGGGGTCTGAGTGCGGAGGTGCGGGATGTGGACGAGATGCGTTGGAGGGCATCTTTAACCACTTGGGAAGGGAAATTGCGGTCTCGAAAGAAGGAGGCCATCTGGTGTGTTCTGTGGTTGAACTGGTCCTCCTGGGAGCAGGTAAGGTGGAGGCGGAGGAATTGGTAATACGGGATGGCATTTTTGCAAGAGGTAGGGTGGGAGTCGGTGGGTTTGTAAAAAATGTCAGTGTCAAGTCGGTCGTCATTATTGGAGATGGAGAGGTCCAGGAATGGGAGGGGGTGTCTAAGATGGTCCAGGTAAATTTAAGGTCAGGGTGGAATGTGTTGGTGAAGTTGATGAATTGCTCAACCTCCTCGCGGGAGCACGAGGTGGCGCCAACCTTAGAAGTATTAACTTTTATTTCTCCATCTCTCTGGAACGGGATCTCTTCCCTCTGGATCTCATATTTTGTTCAATTCACTGACGCAAACCATTTATAAACAATGACAGCAGTAGAATGTTCCGGGGAATTTGGTTACAGAATGTTTCAGAGAATGTCGCATACAGAATGATATAAGATTTCCTTTAATGTAAAAGCCATCCCATATTCAGTTATTTACTCCACCTTCATTTGAGTTCTGCCCAGCACTGCGGGCTATAAAATGTTCTAGATACTTAGTTCCCAATATTGATCATACTGTAGCGATGCCACTCAAATTTCATTAAAACATATCCAATTCTCTCAATGTATGGAATGATTTTCTCAGTTTGTTTTGAAAATCAAACATGCATTCAGATAGACTGCCTTTCGTTTCGCTTTTTTTGCCCAATGTTCCTTCCTCAAATGTCACATTAATTCCTTTATTGACCGGTGAGAAAAAAAATCTGATATCGTCATATTCACAAAATCAGTTCTGATGGGTAATGTCTCATGACTCCCCATCATAATTCCTGGGAAGATCCTTTCCCACCGGCAGGACAGAATTACCAGTGTTCGTGCACCGTGGGATACAGTCAGGGAAGGAGTTACCCAACACTGATTACAAAATCTGGGATATCTCAATATAACAAGTCAAAAATGGACAAGGAAAATGATTAGATTAGATTACTTACAGTGTGGAAACAGGCCCTTCAGCCCACCAAGTCCACACCGCCCCGCCGAAGCGCAACCCACCCATACCCCTACATTTACCCCTTACCCAACACTACGGGCAATTTAGCATAGCCAATTCACCTGACCTGCACATCTTTTGGACTGTGGGAGGAAACCGGAGCACCTGGACGAAACCCACGCAGACACGGGGAGGATGTGCAAACTCCACACAGTTAGTCGCCTGAGGCGGGAATTGAACCCGGATCTCTGGCGCTGTGAGGCAGCAGTGCTAACCACTGTGCCACCGTGCCGCCCACTGATGACGGATTTCTACTGCCCTCCACCCCACCCCGCGGTGTTCAATCTGTTCGCCATGATGTTGAAAACAAATCGAAGCAAATACTGATGATGACAAAAACACGGAACATATTCTGTGCGTGGGAAATCAACGCCTATAATCAAGTGTGTTGCCACCGGCCCACCACTGACTGAGCATGGAGGGAGCTCAAAGACTCAGCAGCCAGACTGTGGGAATTGTTGGCGGAGCCAACAAGAGGGAATGATTCGCACCAAACACATTTGCACAGGCGGATCAGTCCCTCACGATATCTATCGGAGCATCCAGCACACAGCCCTCGTGGAGGGACAGTCTCATGCTCATCTTGAAGATATTGCCCACTATGTTATTTGGCAGTACCTCCTGTGAAGTAAGACATACTTCGAAAGAAACGAACAAATGGAAACTGGACATCAATAAGACATTTTTCGCTCTCAGCAGCTGCAGCATCATATTGCAGCATGTTTCCTCGATCTTATTGCCAGAAGTGGGCTGTTCTCTGTTGGTTCAAAAATGGTCAGCACCATTTACAACTACATCTGAAGCAGGCTATTCAGCGCATCCAGAGTTTAAACAAAGACACTCTAAAGCTCTTCAGACATTTGAGGCTGTAAGACAGCAATTCGAGCAGATATTTAAATCCAACATGTCTGTTACTCAGGAAATGGAAATGAACATTCAGCTTTTCAAACCCCCGATACAGGAACACGGGAAGGACAGGTTACTGATCCAAGAGCAGGGATAGATAAGGGATAAATCAGTCTGTCACAGTTTAACACAAATTAACGACTGCAGGGATACAGTGACCAGTGCTGAGGCCTCACATATGTGCATGTAAAGTCAACGTCTTTGATAAATGGAAAAATTAATTGAGGTAGGCATGAAATAAAGTTACCAAGAAAAATAAGAAAATTTCTATTTGGATGAGCAATGATCAACAATTTGGC
Source organism: Chiloscyllium punctatum (assembly GCF_047496795.1). Lineage (NCBI taxonomy): Eukaryota > Metazoa > Chordata > Chondrichthyes > Orectolobiformes > Hemiscylliidae > Chiloscyllium > Chiloscyllium punctatum. Next base: position 68,221,617 of record NC_092766.1, read on the forward strand.
AGCTGGAATGTAATTTGGATAACTGTGAAGCTGTGATTTTTTTCAGGAATAATAAAAAACTGAATTACTGCAAATATATGGACATTAACAAAGCTTTTCCTAAGATTCCCTAAAGTAGGCTGATGAGAAGGTGAAGTCGCATTGGGTCCAGAGTGTACTAAATAAACGAGTAAGAGAGCTGGCTGAACAACTGGAGACGGAGAATCGTAGTAGAAATGATTTTCTCAGTGTGGAGATCTGGGGCTAGTGGTGTTTCACAGGAATCCGTGTAGGAGTTACTGTTATTTTTCCTGTACACAAATTATTTGGCCGAAAGTATAGGTGGCCTGATCAGCAAGTTTACAATACTTCCAGATGTTGTTTGTGCACTCTGCAGTGTTTAATTTGTTTGTTTGGCGATGGGGAGAGGTGAGTGGGCGGATATTTTGATGCATTATACCAAGGCAACGATCTTCATCAGAGACGCCATCCTTTCTTCCTTCGTGGACACCCGATGAAGATGGAAATGGGTGGTTGCGTTTCAATGAAGAGCTTGTGGCTGCTACCAGTTCCGGGTGTATGCACCACCATGATGTACTGTGCATGGGCACACCGTAACATTAATGGACTGAGATTTCCTTCAGTTCCTCTCCCACTCCCAGTTACAATGCGGACCCTGCAGAACTATGGACGCCAGGGGGAATTCCCCTACACTGGGAAAGCAAGGATACACCCGGCAGCTCCTACTGAGGAGGAAAATGTTGTATTCACCTCATACAACATTTATATTCTCCATCATAAATGAAGACACGAATGTCGACATAATGGGAGATGACTGATATAATACACACTCCTGCCTGGAAGGTTCCAAATCATAGAAGATGAACGAGAATGTGAAGACCACCGTCCTCCCACGAAGCTGCAGGTCGTTTTGAAGGAGGTGACACAGCTCTGTAACCAGTTATTTGTTCAATAAGAGCCTTTGCACTCTGCTCTTGGGTGTGCTGTATCTTGGAAAGTTGGTCTTGGAAATCCAGGGTGGATAGAACAGATTCCTTTACAAACACAAACACAAACACACACACACACACACACACACACACACACACACACATACACACACACACACACACACACACACACACACACACACACACACACACACACACACACACACACACACACACACGCCAGTGATCGTCATCTGCATGGAGTTCAGCAAGGCATTCAACGCAGTTCCTCACGGTAGACTGGTTAGGAAGATTAGATCACATGGATGCAGGGAGGTTCGACATTTGGATATAGAATTTGCTTGAAAGCAGAATGCAATGGGTGGCGGTGGATGAATGTTTTTCAAACTGGACGCTTGTGACCAGTGGTGTGCAGCAATGAATGATGCTGGGTCCACTACCTTTCGTCAATTCCATAAATAAATTGGATGTGAACATATGAGGAAGAGTTAATAAATATGCAGATGCTACAATTGAAGGTGTAATAGACAACAAAGAAGTTTACCTGAACGTACAACAGTATCTTGCAGTCAAGAAGGCATATAGAATGCTTGCCTTAATTGGACGGGGTTTTGTGCATAAGAACTGACAAGTCATGTTAACATTATACAAGGCATTGGTTCGGGCGCATTTAGAGTAATGTGAACAGTTCTGATCGCCACTTTACCAAAGTATGTGGTCGCTTTCGAGAGGGTGCAGAGAAGGTTTACAAGAATGTTGCCTGGTATGGAATGTGCTCGCTGTGAAGAGACGTTGATTAGGTTCGGTTTATTTATACTTGGAAAAAAGGAGATTGAGGGGGTACCTGATTGAGGTTCACAAAATGATGTCGGGTATAGACAGGGTGGATAGAGACAAGTTTTTTTCCAGCGTGAATGATTCAATATCAAGAAGTCATGCTTTCAAGGTGAGAGGTGGGAAGTTTAAGGGGGATACACGCGGCAGGAACTTCACACAGAGGGTGGTGGGCGTTTGGAACGAGTTCCCAGCAGAGCTGGTAGAGGCAGGAGCGGTAGATTCATTTAAGAAGAGTCTGGATAGATGTAAGAGTAGGTGGGGAGCAGACAGATACAAGTGCTTACGAATTGACAGACAGGTTTAGACAGTACATTTGGATTGGCTCAGGCTTTGAGGGCCGAAGGGCCTGTTCTTGGGCTGTAGATTTTCTTTATTCTTTGTTCTTTCAAGATGCGTTAATGGGCTGAGGAGTGGCAGATGGAGTTCAATTTTGCTACATGTGAGTTGCTTCATTTTAGAAGTGCAAATTAATGCAGGCATTATGCTCTGAACGGTAATGTCCTCGGAGTGCAGCTTCACAGTTCCTTGCAATTGGAGTCGCGGGCAGACAGAATAGTGCAGAAAGTGATTGGTGTGTTTATATTAGGATATGCCTGGCTGTGGGTGAAGGTAAGTTTGTGGACCTGTGTGTATGATGAGATTAGATTACTTCCAGCGCGGAAACAGACCCTTCGATCCAACAAGTCTTCACCGACCCTCCGAAGTGAAACCCACCCAGACCATTCCCCTATATTTACCCCTTCACCTAACTCCACAGGCAATTCAGTAAGGCCAATTCATCTAACCTGCTCATATTTGGACTGGCGGGGGGGGGGGGGGGGGCGGGTGGAAGCAGAGCACCCGGAAGAAACCCACTCAGACACGGGGAGAATGTGCAAACTTCACACCGAGAGTCGCCTGAGGTGGTTATTGAACTTGGGTCTGTGGCGCGTGAGGCAGCAGTGCTCACCACTATGCCAACGTGGCAAAGAAATTCTATGACTCTATGACTCTATGGCTGGGTGTGTTTACTGGTATGGGTGAGGAGTTGTGGGCGTATTCATGCGAGTATGTGGGGGAAGCGTGTATGAGGGTTGTGCTTGTAGTTTTGTCTGTGTTTGGGTATGTGTGAGGGGCCATATGTTTGTGTGTGCCTGTCCATGGATGTGCACGTGAGGGAGTGTGGGTATGTGTGACAAGGTGTGCAAGGGTGTGTGTCTGGATACCTGGGTGTCTGTGGGAATATTCGGGAACTGTGCATGGAATGCAATTCTGTATGTGTATGTGGGTATGTAGGATAGACCGTGTGTGTAGCAGTGTGTGGGTATCTGTATGTGTACGGCCATGCGTGCGTGAGGGTGTGGTCTGTTTACATGGAGGCATGCGTATATGCATGTGGACGCTGTGTTTGTTTATGTTTGTGGGACTGTGTGTAGACGTGCGAGTGGTTGCATAAAAGGGTGCAGGTGTGGGGGGTAGCTGTGTGCATTAGAGGGGGATGTGTGTGGAAGTGTGGTGTGTGCTGGGCAGCAGAGTGTGTGAGGAAGCTGTGTGGCTGAGCAGAGTCGGTGTGACTGCGGGGCCACACTTTGTGCATGAGAGACTGTGACTAAGTGGGTTGTGAGTCGTGTTGCTGCGAGTATGGGGGAACTGTGAGTGTGGGGGTGCTGAGTGTAGGGGTGTTTGTGGGGGTTGGCGTGTATGTGGTGTGTGCTATGTGTTGCAATGTGTGCTGCATGTGAGGTGGGCTGTTGTGTGGTGCTTGTTTGTTTGGAGGAGAGGCTGTGTGTGTGGGAGCACTGAGTGTTTGGGGGGGCTGTGTGTGCAGTTTAAGTGTGGTTTAGGTGCGTACACGTCTGTGCGTGGGCGACTCTATCTGTGGAGACAGTGTGAGGGGAAGTCTGTGTGTCTGGGGTGATGTGTGTGTGGGTTGGTCGTGTGTATGTAGAGTGGCAATGTGTTTGGCGGCCCTGTGTTTCAAGGGTCTGTGTGAGGGGAGCGTTAATGTGGGGGGCACAGTGTGCATTTGTCTGGGGATGTATGTGTGAGGGGTTGTGTTAATGAGGGGGCTGTCTGTGTAAGTGAGGGGTGTGTGTGTCTGAATACATGTGTGTGTGCTTGTGTGTGTGAGAGAGCGAGATAGATAGAGAGAAGGAGCTTTGTGTCAGTATATTATTTAATCCTGTTATCACTCTTTGAGAGTGAACACACATGGCAGTAATCAGTTTAAATATGAACTCCTGGAGTCTGAAGCTAAGAAGGGCATCGACACTGGATATCTCATTCTATGTTCTCTCCCGCAGGTCTTATCTCAATATTTTTTCGAATCTTTCCATACATTTAAAGCAAATTTCTACGTTAAAATTACTACTGATGTAGTAATGTTAAATCCCAAAACAGCTCTGCGTGTCCTACGGACACCCAGACCAGGGAACTAATGATACTGAATTTGCAGACTAAGAGCAAAACGCCTAACAGCCTGCAGGGTGGATGAAAATAGGCAGAATAAGGGAAATGATTCAAATCCGCCGGAAGACGGCATTTTGATCATCTGTATCACAACAGAAGTGACTGTAACAGTGATTCAACTTCAAGAAGGCATGGCACACATAAACACAACTCTATCAACGCCCGGATACACAGAGATACAATACGGAAAAAAATCAGATTCACAGCAACATAACCGTGAAAAGGCCCGTGCCCAGAGAAAGGCGATCCTAAGAAGGCGTGGACCCACAGAGTCACAACCCTAAAAAAGACAGGACCCACACATAAACAATCCTTAAAAATTCTGGACGAACAATGTCTTAACGCTGAAATGGAGAGGACATAAACGTGAGAAGGACTGGATACCCTGAGACAGAAACATGAGTAAACAGTGACCCATACAGACGTAACTCTGACAAGGACCAGACCCAAAGAGACACACCCCTCAGAAGACCCAGACACTAACACACGACGGCCGGAACCACAGTGACATAACTGTGAGAACGGCCGGACCCCAGTAGCACAGCCCTGAGAATGACTGAACCAGAGACACAACACTGCGAAGGATTGGACCCATAGAGACACCATGCTGAGAAGGCCTTCACGCCCCGAGACACGACACTGCGAAGGGTCTGACAAACAGTGGCACTATGCAGACAAGGCCTGGTCCAACAGAAAAAACTTCCTGTGAATGGGCAGACCAGATTAACACAGACCCAACTTTAAATAGTCCCTGATCTACAGAGAAACAACACTGAGACGTCCCAGACCAACAGAGACATAACCCTGAGAACACCGGGATGCACAGACATACACACACTGAGAAGGACTAAAGCCACAGACACACAGTCGTGGGAAGTTCCTGACCCACAAAGACACGACACTGAGAAGGCCTGCCCTCATGAAGTCACAAGACTGAGAAGACCAGAAGCCACAGAGACAAAATTCTGGGAAGCCCACACATAGATTCACAATTGTGAAAATACCCGGACATATTGAGACTCAGCTTCGAGAAGGCCTGGCCCCAAATAGGCATTCTCCGCGTTGTGTCTCATTATGTCCGGGGCTTATCATGATTATCTATGGGGACCAGCAGAGACAACTCTGAGAATGCAGAAACGCAGATACACCACACTGAGAAGACCTGGACCCGCAAATACACAGCCCTGAGAAGGCCCAGACGCAAAAAGACACAACCCTGAGAAGACTCTCTGTTTTTCTGTGGGTCGGGGCCTTCCCAGAATTGTGTTTCTCCCGGTCTGTGCCTTCTCAGGATTGCAAACTTCTAGAACACTGCGTTCTTAGGATTGTGTTTCTGTCCGCCCAAGCCTTCACTGGATTGTGCCCCTGTAGTTGCAGAGCTTCTCAGGATTGTGTCTCTGTATGTTCTGCCCTTCTCAGGGTTGTGCCTCTGTGGGTCTGGGCCTTCTCAGGGTTGTATCTCTCTGGAACTCAGCGTTCTTTGGGTTGTGTCTCTGTCTGCCCAGGCCTTCTCAGCGTTGTTCTCCTATGCGAATTGTCCTTTTCAGGTTTGCGTTTCTCTGGGTCCAGGCCTTCTTAGCGTTGTGAGTCCGCAAGTTTAGTCCTTCTCAGGAATCTGTCTTTGTGGGTCCCTGCCTGTTCAGGTTTGTGTTTCTATGTGTCCAGGCCTTTTCAGGATTGTTTCGTGTGAGTTTACATCTGCTCAGAGTTACTTCTCTGTTTGTTAACTGAAGGCTCAAATAGGGCATTTGCGAAATACAAGTTCGCCAGGACTGGGAGAAAGTGACGACTGCAGATGCTGGAGATCAGAATAGAAAATTGTGGTGCTGGAAAAGCGCAGCAGGCCAGGTATCATCCGAGGAGCAGGAGAATCACCTCGACTGTTGATTCTCTTGCTCCTCGGATGCTACCTGGCCTGCTGCGCTTTTCCAGCCCCACTCTTCAACGCCAGGTAGGACATAAAAAATAGATAAGAAGAGTCAGGAGGAGTCATGAGAAGATGTTGGCAGGTAGGCGCAAAGAAAACTCTAAAGTACTCTACTGGTATGGCAGCAATAAACGAATGATTAGATTAAGATTACAGCCAGTCAAGTACACTAGTGGGCAGTCAGAGGAGATAGTTGAAGTGCTAAATCAACACTTTTCGTCAATATCCGCATTGGAAAAAGACGTTTAGATCAGGGGAAATACTGAGACACAGGTTAATCGAAGGAGGTGCTAGCAATTCTGGAAAGTGTGAAAATGGGTAAGTCCTTTGAGACGGATGGGGTTTATCCAAGCATTCTCTGGAAGCCAAATAGGAGATTGCAAAGCTCTTTGCTTTGATCTTTACATCGTCAAAGTCTCTAGGACTAGAGCCAGACGAATGTAGATAGCTAAATGTTACCCCTTTGGTCAAGAAGGGGAGTAGAGACAGGACTGTTAATAATTGACCAGTGAGCCTTACTTCGCTTGTGCTAAAGTTTTTGAAATGTTTATACGAACGAGGATTTCTCATCACCTAGAAAGGAATATGTTGATTAGGGATAGTCAACACGGTTTTGTGAAGGTTATGTCATGCCTCACAAACCTTTTGATTTCTTTGAGAAGGTGATCAAACAGGTGGATGAGTGTAAAGCAGATGATTTTGTGGATATGCATTTCAGTGAGTCCCTTGATAAAATAGTATGCTATTGCACAAAATAACGAGATATGGGATTGCAGATGATTTCGTGATTTAGATCTGACATTAGCTCGCTGAAAGAAGACTGAGGGTGGTGATTAACTAGAAAACTTCATCCTAGACTTCAGTTACAAATGGTGTTCAGCAAACCTCTGTTTTTGGGCCACTGATCGTTTTGAGTTTTAAAAATGACCAGGGTGAAGGCGTAGAAGGATGGGTTCGTAAACTTGCGAATGTCAGTAAAGTTGTTGGAGATGTGGATAGTACCAGAGTATGTTGCAGGGTACAAAAAGACATAGATAATCTGCAGAGTTGGGGTGAGAGGTCGTAAATGGAGTTTAATGTGGGAAAATGTGATGTGATTCACTTTGGAAAGAGCAACAGGAATACAGAGGACCGGACCACTGGGAAGATTCGTGGTAGTGTCGATGAGCAGAGAGATCTCTTGTGTTCATGTGCATAGATTACTAAAAGTTGCCAATCAGTTTGTTCGGGCTGTGAAGAAGACATACAGTTTATCGGCTTTTATTCCGAGAGTGCTTGCATTTCGGAACCGTGAGGTTATATTACAGCTGTACAAAACTCTGTTGAGGCCGCCCTTTTGATATTGCATACTTTTCAAAGTCAGCACACTATGCGAAGGTTGTGGAAGCTTTGGAAAAGTTCAGAGGGTATTAGTACGATGTTACGTGGAATGGAGGGAAGGTATTATGCGGTAAGACTGAGTGATCTGAGGCGGTTATAGTTAGAGAGAAGAATGGTAAGAGGTAATTTAGTTGAGACATTAAAGATAATCAGAGGGTTAAATGGGGTGGACAGTGAGAGTCTTTTTTCCCTCGAATGGTGATGTTTCACATGAGAGGGCACGAGAGGGCAGAACTTTGAATCGAGTGGGGATAGTTATATGAGGAATGTCGGCGATAGTTTCTTTACTCAGGGACTTGTAAAGGTATGGAATTGTTTGCCTGCAACGGTCGTGGTCTCAATAACTTTAAGGGCTTTTACATGGTCACTGGAAAAACATATGGATCAGAATAGAATAGTTTAGGTTGGAAGGGCTTCACATCGGTTTCACAGGTCGACGCAACGCCCAAGCGCCTGCAATATGTTGTTATGTCGTTTGTTATATGCTTTGCATTTATCTTCTCTTCTTGATTTCGTTATCAATTTCATATGCCTCCTGGACTGGATTGTGAATTTCTCCAAATTTTCAGGTTTCCACAATATCTGGAAGTCTTCTGAAGTCACGACCTTTGAGTTAATGCAATCTTTAATTTGTTCTGTTAACTATCACTGAGTCACCTTCACTTTCCTTACTGTTTGCAACTTAGAGAAATATGTGTCACTTTCAAACGTTGTAGTATTTCTAGAAGTAACAAAGATTATTTTACTACCACTAAAGTTTATATTGTGCTTCCTCATTCACTGCAGCCAACTTGGCACTCTAGCCTCCGGACGTCCATGATGCTTGACCATAATGTTCAAAAATTCTATGCTGTGTGCAGTCATTATGCGAAACCCAATAGATTGTTGTCACTATTTCTCAGGAGCAGATTCATACTTATTAATTAGCTATTCTGACCACAAATCACGAAATCCGAAATAACCTGCTGAGTCGTTGTTTCACAGCATACTCTTCAAACTATCTCATATACATTTATGGAATTAGTTTTACACAGTATTAGCAGTCACTTAGTTAGCGCAGTTTAGATGCAACTTGAGATCATCCAAAATTAATGTAGCGCTCTCGTTACTTGCGTATCTAATTTTTAGAGCATAAGATGCAAAATATTTGCACAATAGTTTTGGTTTAGGTATATAATGCACCATTGTTTGCTACATCTTGCTTTTTGCAAGCTACACCTAAACTGATACTTTGGAAGCTGAGGGACGTGCCTTGTGACGTCATTAGAGACAGACTTGGAGAAGGCATTCAGTGAGATGATATGAATAAATGTTCAGCAATACCGAACAGGCATCAATACCCTTCATGCTCTGTCAGGACAAGTGTCCCTACATTTTCTCTGCTCCCCCATACTGACTCCATATCTGTTACAGCATCTACCCCCAAATAAGTTTCATGCTCCAACACTCAGGACTGTACCCAACGTCCTCCCACTCACTTTGTCCCTCTTCACCCTCGACTATACCCCACATTATCAACATTTCATGGATAGAACACTTTGGACTGACTCCCTTCGGACGACTGGTATGTTTCCGCAGCTACACCAGCACTAACAGCAGGGTCTCCCACTCCCAGCCAACTTTCCTTCCGCCCTCCCTTTCTCCTATTCCAGAATAAATAGACTGTACATGCATAGAGATGTACGAGCTGGGAGTTGGAGGTTCCGACATCAGTTCCGTCTCTCTCCTGCCAATAAATTCCAATATAGGGTGGACCCTGCTATGATCCGGACATGATTGGAACCAATCACATGGATATTCCGAATTATCCACATTCCACCAACTGAGTAAGAAGCAATGTTCTGTGACGGGCCATATGACTTTAACCACTTATCTATTCCATACTTCTCTCCCTCTCAAAATAGCAAATATTTCTTGCTTTGTGATACTGATACAGAAATACTCCCAGCCGTATGAAAACACCAAAAATACGAGCACTCACATAACATACAAGGAAATCGACGAGTGCATATGGAGGGGCACATAGAAACGTGTCACTCACACACAAGCAGACACAAACACGGAAGAAAAACGGACAGGCTGAGTCACGGATGGAGAGATGTAGACACACAGATACACAGACACACAAACACATGAATAAACGCGCACACAAATGCAGACACACAGAGGCAGAGAACACTAGTGGTTTCAAGATAGTGATACGATCTTTTTTTCACTAAGAAGGGCATTAAAGATGAAACGGAGAAATCAGGAGAATGAATTTGAGAAATGTCTAAGCCAATATTCACTAGCATATCACGCTCAATGGTTGGAATGGCCGAATCCCGTTCTATTTTGTGCTTGTATGGTGTCATATAATTTAGTATTCTCTTCTGAAAACTGAGTTTGGTACATACTTGGTTGGAATGAGTCAGTGGTAGAGTCGACAGGTTTGTAGGGCAGAATGGTTGATGTCTATTCCTAATTTGTATCCTTATGTTACAAAAAATTGGTGATTTGATGTTTGGTTAACACAGTGTTAAATTAACGTGCTCGCCATCTTTAAGGTTGTGTTATGTGTGCTATCCTCACCCTCACGGAGCAGTGAATACTCGGTTATTGAAGTTATTCAAGTCTGAGCTCGACTGATCTTTGCCGGACAGAGGAGTCAACGTTTATTGGTAAAAGACGGGAGAGGGATAGCCAGACATTTACAGACGGTAAGACGCAATCGGATGGTCAGATACTATCAGATGGTAGAACACAATAGTTAGTTACAATCGGATGGCCAGATACGATCAGATGTTCTGAGACAATTGGATCGTCAGACACAGTCAGATGGTCAGGCACGGTCAGATGTTCACACACGATCATATTGTCAGATATAATTGGAACAACCGTTGACATTCTGAATGGTGCAGCTGAATGGACAACAGCTGCCACTACCCTAATTGTTGTTCTCTCAATCCACCTCTCCAGGTTGTCACAAAGGTAGAGGACTACCTCATTCAGCAAGTCAGTATCGTTACAATGATACAGAGGTAGACCATTTTGCCCCTCGAAGGAGTTAGATAGTATTTTTAAACGAAGTAATTCAGCTCGTTTCTAACGTTACAAAGAACAGCAGGAGGCCATTCAACCCGCCTGAGCAGCTAAATAGAAAGCAGTCACTAGCAGAAAATTACGAGTAGAGATAAACATTTATTCTCATTTTGCAAAACTGTAACTAGCGTAGTGCTACAAAGCTCACTATGGAGTCATCAGTGATCCATAATCTGTATCAAATTTCTGAATGAAGGGTTTGAATGGATCGAAGCTCAATTAGCTCGTCTCTAAAGACGATTATTCAACATGTTTTCAAACAGAGAAAGTGAGTGAGAAAAGTGACATAACAGGGAAGATTTGTGAGCAAACCTTCAGTCGATAAAACGTAAAGTGAATTGTACATTTTGGCAGGAAGGTTAAGACAATGCGAATTTAAGTAAATGGAACGAGATTGCAAAACTGATTCAGACAGTTTCAGTGTTTCTGCTGTATGATTTGTATGAGATCAGTTTGCAGATGCAGCATGAGATTTGGAAGCTACTTGGAATGATGCTGTGTGTGGCAAATAGTGCCAGGGTTAATCGTAGTTTTTTTAAAGTGCATCTCCAGAGAGTGAAAGTGGGGACTGCAGATGCTGTAGATCACTATCGGAAAGTGTGGTACAGAAACAGCATAGTAGGTCAGGGAGCGTCCGAGGAACAGGACAGGCACCGTTCCCAGCATAATACTTCATCAGGAACATGCCCAGAACGATGAATCTATTGTTCCTCAGATATTGGCTGACCTGCTGTGCTTTCCCAGCTCTCCGTTCCCTGCATCTGCCCAGGGCATTTTTCACACCACATGTCTCACACTGTTGCCAGTTTTGATTCCCTAAAGAAGAAGATACAATTGCTTTCGAACATCTTCAAATATTCCTGCATTACGCATTCCTCTTATGAATGCCTTTTCTTGCAAGGCGTTATCAGTTTATGTCTTCGGTGAGAAATCTTATTGAACCATACACGAGTTTCAGAGACGTGTATCAGCTGGATACTTGCTTTGTCTTGCCAGGGAGAATAAAACGAGTGAATACATTTTAAGACTAAGATGTATCGATTTTAACACAATTCAAAATAACGTTTAAAACTTACACATTCAGATTTGGATATTGAGCGTGGCTGAGGGAAATAAAGTTGGAGGTGATAGATCGATTGTGTGCAATCTTCCAATCTGCCTTGGATGTGGAAGTAATGTCAGATGATTGTTGGAACATAAACTTCCCTGTTTATAAATGAATACATGCAGCCTGTAATGAATGATCAGGCTTTACAATAGCAGTAAAACGTGAACATAACTTTTATCGTCTGTAATGCGATGGAAAATATGTCTCAGATACCATGGATTTAAAGTAGACAACTTCCATGCAGCGAGTCTGCAGGATTCTTTCCGGGGGATTGTGGGCGGGGGAAGGGAGGAGCAGCCAGAGTAATGGTGCAGATCCATACTAATGACAAAGGGATGGAAAGGGAGGAGGACCTGAAAAGAGAGCATAGGGAGTTAAATGTGAAGCCAGAAATCCGAAGGAGCACAGTCGTATTCTCAGGATTGCCAATGGTGCCACCAGCCAGTGAGGCTCTGAACAGAGAGAGAGAGTGCAGATGAACACCTGCTGCAGGGCTGGTGTAAGAGGTGTAAGAGGTGAACTTTGGGATACATTCCGGAGAATCTGAGACCAGTACAAGAAGGACTAGTGACATTTGAACTGGAGGGGCATCAATATCTTGGGAGGGAGATTTGCGAAAGCTATTCAGGAGTGTTCAATTGGCATGGGGACAGGAAACAGAGCAATGGATGAGATGATGGAGTAGGGTGTTAACAGCCAGATACAGCGTGCAGAAAGTTTATGAGGACGTATGGGCAATTGATAGAGTAAAGTTGCAGTTGGTATGATGGTTTGAAGTGTGTCTGTTCTAATGCGAGTAGAATCAGGAATAAGTGTGACAAATAGTAATTGGAATTCAGATGTTGTGGCCATTACAGATTTTTGAATATCACGGGGGAAGGAAAGGTTGTTGGATGTTCCAGTGTTTAGACGTTTCAAAAGGAATAGGGAAGGGGTATAAAAGTGGTGGGAAATGTCATTGCTCATCAGGGATACCATCACAGCGCAGTTAGGGAGATCGTCAAGGAGGGTTTGACTACAGAATCAGTATGGTTGGAAATCAGAAACAGGAAAGGGGCAGTCACTTTATTGTGAGTTTTTTTACAGGGCCCACAATATCAACAGAGACACAGAGGAGCAATTTGGGAGGCTGATTTTGGATATGTGCAGAGTTAGTGGGTTGTTGTCGAGGGTGATGTTACCATCCCTAATTTTTATTAGAACAGAACGAGTCAGCTTCACATGTTTGAGGGCAGCATGAAACAGACTGATATGTCAGAAGAGGTGCATGTTAATAAAGGAGGGTATGCTGAAATGCTTGAAAAAAATCAGAACAGGAAACTCTCCAGACGAGACTCGATACAACCTAGTTTACTGGAAGAACCGAGTGAAGAGATTGCTGCGCCTTTGTGAAGATCTTTGATGTTCTCACTGTCCATTGGAGGAGCACCAGATAAAATGTGAATGGCAAATGGTTTTCCCTTGTTCAAGAAAAGGAATAAGGGTAATACTGGGACTTACAGATTAGTTTTACGCCCCTGGTGGCAAAAGTATTGGAGAGGATTCTGAGAGAAAGATTTACAAATAATTGGAAAACAGTAGTTTGATGAGACACTGTAAACATGACATCGTGGGCGGCAGATCATGCATCCAAATCCCCATTGCATTTATTGTGAATGTCACAAAACATGGTGATGAATGTAGAGCAGCGGATGTGGTGAACATGGGTTTTTGCAAGGCGTTTGGTAAGATTACCCAAGGTAGGCTCATTCAGAAAGTAAGGAAGCATGGGGCACGGCACAATCTAGCATAATAGATTAAATATTGGCTGGGTCATAGCATTCAGCTTAGAGCTTGGTGAACTGTGGTGTTCCGCAGGGATCTGTTCTGCGACCTTTGCTCTTTGTAATTGTTATTAATGACTTGTAAGAAAAAGTGGAATGGTGTGTTAATAAGTTTGCTTATGAAACAAAGGTTGGTGCTATTCTGGACAGTACAAATAATTATGGGAGATTGCAACGTGATATTGACCAGTTGCAGAACTGGGCTGAGAAGTGGCAGATGGAATTCAACTTGGAAAACAGCGAATTAATTTGATTGGGAAGATCGAAATTGAATGCAGATTACATGGTTAAAGCGTGATCTTTTGGCAGTGTTGAGGAATAGAGGGATCTTGGAGTCCATGTCTATGGATTGTTCAAAATTGCCACGAATTTGACAGAATTGTTAAGAAGGCGCATTGTATGTTGGCTTTTATTAGAGGAGGATTGAGTTTAATAACCGCGAGGTTATGCTCAAGCTCCGTGTAGCCCGGCTTATACAACAATTGGAATATTGTGTTCAGTTCTAAATGCCTCATAATAAGACAGATATGGGATCCTTAGAGTACGTGCAGAGGACATTAAACAGGATGCTATCTGGACCAGAGAGCATGTCTTGGGAAGAAAGGCTGAGGGAACTATCGTTTTTCCTCAATGGAGAAAAGTACGGTGATAGTTAACTTGACAGAGATATACAAGAAGATGAGAGGCACGGATAGATTAACTGATCAAGGAATATTTCCTATGACAGAAATGGCTATCTTAATGGGACATAATTTGTAGGTCATTGGAGGAAGGTTCGAGGGAGATGAAAGAAGAACCTTCTTTACACAGATAGTGGTGGTTGTGTGGAATGCGTAGACACAAATAAATTAGGGACATTCAAGTGACTCTTGCATGTACACTTAAAAGGTTCTCTGATCTATGAGTAGGATAAAATGCAGTCACGGCATCCAGCGCCGAAGTGCTTTACTGTTCCATGTTCTACGTTAATAGAAAATTGTCCTATCCAAATGCAATTTAAATTGTTATTGCAGGATAAGAGAGGGCAGATGAGGGTCATGTTGTTGCTGTTATCGATGTCAATGAACAGTCGCAATGTGCCATTGACTGAACTTCAATTACAGAGCGATTATGACATTGGGTAGGAGACAGAAAACGAGAGAATTGGTGGAAACTGCTGCTGACACTGGAGGGAGGAATCATGATATTGCCCAATTATCCGTCTTGGAATATTACTATTTATAAATCGTACGAAGATCAGATTCAAGAATGCATCTAAAATGAAGAATGAGGAGTCCAATATTACGAAGACTAGGTGAGATAGAAACAGAAATTAGTCCACGCAGCCCATCTAGTTTACTCCGCCATTCAATCAGGGCGATTCAGTTTCACATGGAGAAAGTGATCCCTGCAGATGCTGGATATGAGAGTCGAGAGCCTTACATAACCCCAGAAATAATTTTTTTCTTTTATATTCAAGTCATCTCAAAACAAATGCCATCATTGCATTTGTCTTCCTAATTACTGCCTTAACCTGCAAGTTTAACGTAGGACAATACTGGAGTAGAACTCTCAAGTTTGTTTGCTCTTCAGACTTCTGAATTTTCTCCTCCGTTTAGAAATAGTCTATACCACTATTGTTTCGACTAAGGTGTGTCAACTCGCAAGTTCACACATTTCAATCGATCTGCCAATTTTTTGTCGATTCTGTTGACAACCTGTTGCAGCTTATCCACCTTCTCAATGCTACCTCTCCCTGTACTTATCTTGTGTCATCTGCAAACCTAGCTAGAATGCCCTCAGTTGCTTCATCTAGATCCTTAAATTAAAAAGGGAAAGTTGTAGTTCCAACACTGAGCTTTGCAGAGCACAACTTATCACTTGCCGCAATCCTGAGAAGGAATATTTTGCCACGACTCTCTGCTTTCTGCCAGACAGCAAAGCTTTTTTATATGCTTCACCTTTCCTCTAACACCAGGGTCCCCTATTTTACTCAACATCCTTCTGCGTGGCAACTTATCAAAGGGCTTCTTTAAGTCCAGGTAGATAGCATTCATTGGTTGCCCTTGGTCTAAGCTGCTCCTTAATTGCTCAATGAATTCTAGCAGCTTTTTCAGGAGAATCCTTCCCTTGACAAAACCATGCTGAATATGCCCTATTTTACCATGCAATTTCAAATATACAGAAATCTCATACTTGTCAGTGCATTCAAGGAGCTTATCCACGACCTACATAAGTCGATTTAGTCTGTTAATTTTCTGTCTTCTGACCTTGCTTCATTTTTAAACCATGGTGTTATGTTAGCGCTTTACAAGTTCTCTGGGGCTCTCTCTGACTTTTGCAATCCAGAAATATTATCACGAAGGCTTGCTGCATCTCTTCAGCTATCTCCCTTATAAGTCTGTCATGTATTCCATCTCATGTTGGCGATTTATTCAGCTTCAGCCCACTCAGTCTCTCTAGCACCTTCTGCTTGGTGATGGCCAATATTCCAAACTCTGCCCCATTTATCTCTTGAATTATTGGAATGTTACTCAAGTCTTCCAAAGTGAAGACAGGCGCAGAGTAAATTTACAATTCCTCAAACATTTCTTTTGTTCCCACTCCTGTCTCTCCTATGCCATTTTCCAGCAGCCAAATGTCCACCTTTGCCCCTTTGTATAGCTAAAGAATCTCTTACAGTTTCTGTTATGTTATAGAGTAGCTTACCCTCATACTAATTGTTCTTCCTGCTATTTCTTTTTATTGTTGCCCTCTGTTGATCCTTGCAAGCTTCTCTCTGCTCCCGTTTCCGCTGCGTTTCTGTACAATATATTCGTTCTTTTTAGCTTTTGTGCTATCCCTGACTTCACTCGTCCACCTTAGTTTCCTCATATTCCCTGTCATATGCTTCTTTTGCCTTGGGATGAATGTCTGCTGTTACTCCTGAATTACTCACAGTAACTCCTGCCATTGCTGTTCCACTGTCTTTCGTGCTGGGTCCTCTCCCAGTCAATTCTAAACAGCTCCTCCCTCATGCCTCAGGAGTTAGCATTATTCAGCTTAAACTCTGTTATTTCTGACTATCATCTCTCACTCAAATTCAATCACTCTATGACCAGAAACCACAGGGTTCCTTCACATTTAGCTCCCTTTTCCAATCTGCCACATTGCACAACGCTAAATCCAACATTCTCTTTTCCCCAGTGGACTCCATCACAAACTGTTCCAAAATGTTATCTCACAGATATCACACAAATTCCTTCTCTTACGAATCACTACCAAACTAATTTGTTTAACTCCTTCTGTATATTGAAATCCCTATTATGACCCTTCACCCTGGAAACAATCTATTGGCCTTTTGGGTGCTCTTTAGCCCTCAGTAACTCTGATCTGTGCTAGAATTTGAGATAAAACGTCTATGAACACAGCCAGTATCAGCATAGTGCTCACACAGTATGACACCAGACAAATGGCTTGCAGTCAGTGCGAATTTCTAAATAAAGCCTCCACCTTGTATATATTTCTGGTCATGTTGTCTCCTAATTTATCCAACTTCACTCTTGCCTAACGTCGTTTCTTTTCTCACTCAGGCGGTCGCTCAGTTTTCATTTCCTTCACTTTCTTCCTTAAATCTCTCTGTTTATTTCTTTCTCTCAGTCTCCTTCAAAACATTCTCTGTATATTCAAGTAGTGCAGTTAGAAAGTTCGTGGACCCAAGATGGGCAAAATAGTAGTCTTCTATGCTGTAATAATTCTGCGGTTCTCTGTCGCACAATGAAATCGTCCCTCCCTTTCATGGTTGTATTATTGTTTCCAATATGCAACACGATTTTAGGCTGCTCACCCTCCCCCTTCAGAATCCTGTAAACCCGATCCGCGCCATCCAGCCCTGGCACCGGGGAGGCAACATACCTTCCAGGGGTCTCTTTCCTGACGACAGAATCTCTTGTAAATCCGTTTAAACATGAGCCCCTACCACTCGCGCTTTTCTATTCTCCCACTTGTCTTTTGAGCCAATGTACAAGGCTCAGTGCCAGAGATCTGACTACTATGGTTTTGCCCTGGTAGATTGTACCCACCAGCAGTTAAAATGTCATACTTATTGCTGAGGAGAACGGCCACAGAGCCTCGCAGCTCTAACTGTTCGTTTTATTTTCTCCCCTGATTGTAAGCCAGCTATTCTTATTCTGTGTCTGAGGTGTGACCACCTACCTTTACATCCTCACAATTTTTTCTTCGGCCTCCCAGGTGATCTGCAGTTCATCCAGCTCCAGCCCCAATTTCGTAACTGGAGGTTTCCAAGGAACTGGAGTTGGGTGAACTTCCCGCACGTGGTCGGCAGAGAGATGTGTTGTGTCTCTCACCTGCATATATTTGCAAATGGACAAAGGTAACAGATGGTAGTCCACAAGGCTAGAAAATGTCGGAGCAGATGGACGCCATTCAGCATCTTTACCTTGCTGTTCAATTGGACTTTAGCATTCTGTTCGTTTCAATTACAGGGTCTTCACCATGCGTTCCTGGCTGGTCAAAAACTACCAGTGTCTTTCGGTGCACAGCGCTGCGTGGGGAATATTCAGTGCCAGGCGATTGGGTGAGGGGGACTACCAGGAGTGTCACAAGTAAAAGTTGCATTCAGTGACGGATGGTCTGAAGGACTGGAAGAGACGGACTGTGTAACCCGGAGCACCACACTCACACATGTGGCCGGGAAAGAGTCCTAAACATCCAGGGAAGGCCGACCACTAGCGCTATTTTAACAACGAGCCTGTAGCAATTGCGGCATTTCTCTATCAAATAAAAGCAAAAAATACACAGATACATACTGGGGAAGAGAAAAAAAGAGTTTATGCTTCTAACGCAGAGACGGGGAGTATGCGCAAACACCACACACTCAGTCACTTGAGATTGGACTGAACTTGTGTTCCTGTCTCTGTGAGGCAGCATTGTTGCGCTCCCATGCCCCACTATTTTGTTATATAGAATTATTATACTTGCATGCTTTCTTTCGACAGTCAGTTCACTGGAATACTGTCACTCAGTCTGTGCAATATTGTGAAGTCTTTTTGAACGCAGCGGAGGACAATTAAAAAGGAGCAAGGCGGAGAACATAAATCATGTAAGCTCGCTTGCTCTAAAAATGAGATTGCAGGATGTTTGCTCAGATATATAAAGGGAGGAGAGGCAAGAGTGAGCAGTGAATCACCAGAAAATACGATGGCAACAGAGAAATGAAGTACAAAGAATTGGGGGATGAACTGACTATGTAGTTTGTCTCAATCCTCTCAATGGAAGATAGCATTTCGAAACTTCAAGAAAGTCAACGTCTCGAGATGAGTAGAGTTATCTGCAGTTCGGAGAAGGTGACGTGGAAGCGGGAATGTTTGAAGATGGATAAATCACACAGACTGGAAAGACGACAACCTAAAGTTCTGAAGATTGTGGGTGAGACTGTGGAGGCTTTGGTGGTGAATTTTCAGGATTGTCTGTGGTCAGGGAGTGTCCAAGAGGACAGGAAATGGATAATGTGAAATTTTTGTGTCAGAAGGTAGAAAAGAAGAAAAGATAGAAAATCATAGGGCGGTTTGTCTGACATTGGTCGTTAGTAGGATTCGGAATCCATTATTAGCAATGTGATTGCAGGTGCGTGGTTCAGTGCTGCTGAAGCCAGGGAGAGGGACCGTGTGACAAGTGTGTCAGATTTTATTAGAATATAATGAGCATGTTTGTCAAGTTAGGGCTGTGATTTGTTTGGTAATATGGGCTGTGCTAAAATTGGAAGTGTTAAACTGAATCTTGTTAATTTATTGGTTACAAACCTATGTATTGGTTACAAATTGGATAAGCAGAGATAAAAATAACAGTTAACAAAGAAAAATATTCAAAATTCACAAGTAAAACAAGGATGGAGGGTTAGGCGATGTGTTGTTACTACACGATTAAAAATCACAAAAAAGAGGATTATAGCCCAAATGGCTTACCTGGAAGCGCGAGCTTTCAGAGCACTGCTCCTTCATCGGGTGCTTTAGCTACACATTCTGTGAGCATGTTCTTAACCTGGACAACCACGTTATGAAGGAGCAGCCCTCCAAAAGCTAGTGTTTCCAAATAAAACTATTGATCAAAAACCTTGTGTTGTGTGACAGTGTCCGTGTCCAGTAGGTCCCATATGTTTGCTCCCTGTTTGTATGGTAGTGGGGACTGCAGGGTGGATGACTTGCCTGACCGCAGCACCGTGTTGCAGGGAGCCATTCAAGTGAGAGATGAGAAGAAAAACGTTGACATAATTGGGTATAATATAGTTCAGGGCATATATACTGTTTTCGGTGAACGGGAACGATCGTCCTGAATGATGTGTTGCCTGCCTCGTGCTCGGGTTCTGGAGACCTCATCTAGGCTGCAGCGGAACTGGATGTGGGAGGGCAAAGATCTCATGGTCATGGTCCGCGAAGGTACCAACGACTGAGATAAAAATAGGGCAAATGTTCTTAAAAGGGATATGAACGCTCAGAGTTAAATTGTGCATGATTGTGTTTGCCTTATCCTAGAATGGTTGTATTGTCCGAGTCGAAGTGGTGCGCTTCCGTTTCTGCATATAAGGACACTACTGAGAGTGGGTCATGTCTTTTTTGTGGCTAGTTGATGTTTATGTATCCTGGTGTCTAGTTTTCTGCCTGCAGTGAATAAACGAATGACAACCAGACGTGGGACGGTAAATACAGAACTGAAGATGAACATCTGAATGCACGCAGTGTAAAGAATAAAGTCAATGAGCTTGTGGTGCAGATAATAATAGCAGGTATGTGATCGGCGCCATGGAGTCGTGGCTGAAGGGGATTAGGAGGGATACTGAATCTTCAGGGGTCGTATCGAAAAGATAAGCATGTGAGCAAGGGATTGGATAGACATTGTTAGTATGGATTGAAATTACAATCAATAGTAGGAGTGAAGAAGGGTCAGATGATATAGGATCCATGCGGGTAGAATTGAGGAACCGCAAGATTAAAAAAAACCACAGTTATGATTATGTACAGGCCTCCAACAAGCAGTCAGGAGCTGGGGTGCATGATTTTACAGCAGATAGAATCTTGTGGGATTTCAATGTGCAGAAATCCTAGGAAAATCAGGTTGCTAGTAGAATGTAAATAAATAACTGCGTGGAATTTCAACGAGATGGCTTTTTCGAGGAGGTTGCGCTGACATTCTAGATAAGGGAGTATATGCTGAAGGAAACCTTCAGAGCCAGTGATGATGATATGATTGAATTTACTGTGCAATGTGAAAGGGGAAAATAGAGACCGAGATAACGCTATTAAAGCTGAATAAACGCAACTGCAGAGTCATCAGTATGGAGCTGGTTAGAATTGACTGGGAGTGGAAACCAGCAGGAAAGACAGTGGAACATTAATGGCATAAGATTCTGCGAGTAATTCCAGAGACAGAGCAGAGATTCATGACAAGGAAAACCAATTTTGTTACAGGCTGTAGGAGGCAACCGTGGCTGACCAGGGAAGTCAGTGATAGCATAATAGCAAACCAGAAAGTACCTAATGCGGAGAAAGGCAGCGCAAAACCAGAGGATTGTGAAGTTTACAAAGACCAGCAGAGGGAAACAAAGGAAAAGATGAGGGAGAAGATTAAATATGAGGCAAGATAGACCACAATATAACAGAAGAATATAAGAAACCTTTTCGATATACAATGTGCCAAAGAGAGGCAAAATTGATTTTCGCCCGCTGGAAAATGAAGGTCGAGAGGTAATTGTGGTGAACATGAGAATGGCCGAGCAATTCAATAATTACATTGTCTCAATCTTAATGGTGGAAAACACGAGTATATATTTCAATCATTGAAGGGAGAGACGTGACAAAGTTGATTACAGTGGCCATCACCATGGAGACGGTGCTAGAAAAACTGAATTGCCTGAACGTGGATAACCGTCGATCCACTTCATATTCAGAGGAGGTTCGCGAGAAAAGCTGAAAGAATGAGGAACGGTTGAGGACTCTGGCTCTGTACTCGATGGAGTTTAGAGGGATGGGGCATGAATTTAATTGAAACTTTAAGAACTCTGAATGTCTCGGACAGAGTACAGGTTGGGAACATGTTTCCATTGGTAGGAGAAACGAGGATACAAGGGCACAGCCTTCAAGTAAAGGGAAGACCTATTATGACGGAGATAAGGACATTTTCTTTCACCAGAGAGTGATGAATGTTTGGAATACATTGCAAAAAAGGACTGTGGTGGCCTGATCATTGAGTATATGTGAGGCAGAGATAGATTGGTTCTTGAATATGAAGTGGATCGATGGTTACTTGGAGAAAGGGAAAAAATGTGGTTGAGAGACCTATCAACTCTGACTGAATGGTGGAACAGACTCGATGGGCTGAATCGACTAATTTATGCTCTAAGTCTTACAGTTTCACGCTCAAGGAGACATCATCCATCATTGAGAAGTTACAGCCCGCTTTCTTCATAGAGGTCAGACGCTGGAAGGAATAGTTAACTCTTTAAGATTCAAGGGATGCTGTCTGGATGGGTGGAAAATTTTATGTCCAGTGTAGGAACAGGCAACAAATGCACTGTTTACTTGCGGTTGGACCATATTCAAAATCTGGATCTCTTTCTTACTGAATCACTGTGAGGAGTTGGGGTGAGTGGGGGTGATCTCTACAGAGACTCTTAAACTATGCAGAATCATTTAAGTGGAGTTTTGAAATGTTAACTATGGGAATTATCACCTTCTCAGTGTCTGTTTAGAGCATAGTGAGTAATTTGCCATTCCCCTTAAGTTTCAGAGCCATCGCCTCTTATTTTCTCACAGCACTGCAGCTTAGTCACTCACTCATGACCGGACCATCATCTGAGGGATTACTCTAATGAAACTCTTTTTCACTCTCTCTGTGGCTAGGAAATCATTCCTCATAAATGAGTGAAACTCTGTCAGCAGCACGCCAAATTCTGCATCACCAACACTCTCAGAGTTGATCACGATCGTTCTTTTTCTCTCTTAGCTACCTCCGTTTCTTTCCTGTGGCATTAAAAAAATCCTTCTTTGTGCACTGCGCCTGACATGGAATTTAAAAGTTCTTCACATCTCAATAAAACCATAACCGGATAGATAATGGAAAATAACATCACTCTGAAGAAGGGCTTATGCCCGAAACGTCTTTTCTCCTGTTCCTGTGATGCTGCCTGACCTGCTGCGCTTTTCCAGCAACACATTTGTCAGCTCACTCTTGGAGAGAGACAGTCAATGAGGAAGAATGCATTTGAAGCAGGGATAGTTGCCTTTCTGAATGGAAATGAGGTGTTGGAACCTGGGAAACAGGCAGAGGAAGGGAGCTGTCCTTACTTTTCTTCTTGTTGCATGGGACTTGTGCAGCCCTGGTCGGCCAAGCATGTTTTACCGATCATGAAATAAGTGGTAGTACAGCTGTTCCAAAGAACAGTAAAGAGAAAAACACATTGCTGTGGGTGTGCACTCACATGGAGACCTGACCAGTGAAACAGGACCTACTGCCTTCTCTCAAGAACATGAAGCAAACAGGTGTGAAAATATCAAGAGATTACGATTCTGTGACTCCAGATTAAGCGTCAATGACTTGAGGATCAAGTCTGCCTGTCTGTCTGATATCTTCTGTGCACAGAATAAGTTAATCATCTCAAGTGCAATTAACTTGTAATGGACTCGTGTTTCGAGGTACTTAAAACAATTGGGAACCGGATTGGACAGGTGCACAAATGATGGCTAATTCAGACGTTGCACTGAGGCTGAGGAGGAGACTGGGACTTCATAATGGTGGTCCTGGAAAGATTGGTGAGTGGGGAGGATATGGAGATGTTATTCTTTGCAGGAGAAAAAGAATGAAGAATTTTGAGAACAACCTGGTTCTTCCTCTCAAACTGGTAAGTAATTTGTAAATAATAATTTGTTAGTTATAAATTGTAAGAAGTGAAATCTTTGATTCGAACTGAAAACGTTGACTTGCACCTTTCCAGAATTTACGTATCATGAGCAGCAATTGACTTCAACTTGGTGCAATTTACAGACAGACTTACCAGGAATACCAACTATAGCGAGCATGGGATAGTAACCAACTTGAATAACCAGCAGTAGACATTCAATCCGTGATGATAATGTTAGCCCAGGCTGAGAAATCCAGTAATGACCATAAGATAAGCTCCTGTCCATGTTTCTGACATTCCAGTCGGATATACCTATTTCTAAACGATTGTCAGACCAAGCCAGTTTAATGTTCTCTTATTGTCATCTCTCCTCCCTCTCTCTGTGCAGCCTCTGGTGCCTGTCAGTGCTCTCAGTGATGTTCCCGTTTTTGGATAACACATTGACAGCAGTCCTTTATTAATACAAGAGGGAAACTCTCCAGGGACGCATAGGATCCATGGAGACTGACATAATCATAGTCGCTAAACAAATAGCTACATTTACATGTTGTCGATGTTCTCGATATCGAGCAACTGTGCTGAAATATCATGTACTGGACATAAATTAATGCTTCATTATGACACTGGTAAAGTGTCAAAAAATAGTGAGGACTGGGGGTCATGGGAGGAGGAACAATGATGTTCCCCAGTCATCAGTATCATTTGAAGAACAAATTCAAGAATTCATCTGCAATGAGGAATTAGCAGAGACAAAATTAATGAAATGTCCTTTTGCAATAAAAATGTCAGGGGCAAAATTACTTTCTGCACACACTAAAATAAAGAAAATACAAAAAGATATGATTCTTAAAATGCACTTTTAAGAATGAACTATCTAAAGTAAAGCGTTGTACAAACTTTATCAATCATTATGTGATCCACAGATGAGATACTGATTTCCCTTCTGTCAGAGATCTCCCTCAGAGAGTCTCTGGCGCAGGCTCTCACATAGTGTCGAGGGAGTATATCAGTTCTTGCTGGTGCTCACCCTGTCTGTTTAAATATCTGCACCCTCTTCCCAGATCCAATCTATCGTTCTATTGGAATCTGTTTTGCTATCAGAAACGCAGTTCTGTGAAATTATTGCAAATAAACGATCTGGGATCGCAGCCAGTATCGGCATAGTGCTCACTAGACACGGGGTATCAGATAAAGGGCTACCATTCCAGGGGAATTACTAAATAAGCACAAGCGTCTCTCTGTCCTTGTCGAGCTATCTTCATGCTGTTTTTTGATGTATCCAATTCCATCCTCGTATAACACTCCTTCCTCTTTCACTCATTCTGTCACTACCCTTTCTACACTCTGTCAGATTAACTCGGTTCACTTTATTTCCCTCTCTTTGTTTCTCTCTCATCTAATCTATCTTCACAAACTGTCTCTGATTTCAATTGTGTTGGTGAAGTGCTCGTGGTCCCACGATAGGTTGAATGACTTCAATCAGTGCTATAATAGTTCTGAGGTTCTCAGACTCACAATAAGAATGTTACTTTCCTGAACAGACAAGCTAATGACAGACAGAGTGCACAATTATCTGCTATCACTTGCCATTATTCTCTGATGTTCAGCTGCCTCGAAATGTCAGTTGAAACAAAACAGGCAGAATTAATTTCAAGCAGTCGTTCGGACAATCAAAGGAGGTTATATTAATCAGGATTTAATGAAGCGTGAGATTCCAAAATAACATAAGCAATGAAAGAAAAAAACATGGCAACGTAAGGAATGGCAGCTCAGTTTAACATATGGTTTCAAGTAAGACTAGTGGAAATTCAATTTAATAATATAAAAAATAAATGGAATTAAGAACCTACTGATGACAATGAAATCACTGTCGATCGTTCGAGAAACCCAAGTATTTCTTCGATATCCTTCAAGGAAAAAATCTGCCATCCTCACCTGGTCTGCTCACCATGTGACTCCAAAATCACAATGTAGTTGACTCACAATCGTTCTGTGAAATGGCCTAGCGAGACATTCAGTTCCATCAATCGCTAAAAAGTTTGAAAGAATTGAAAGTAGACATATCACTTGAAATTGACTTTCACAAACGAAAAGGCAACATCAGAATCAACAGCATCCACCCTGTAACGTCCTCCTTACTAACATCTGAGGGATAGTTCCCAAATGGGTAGAACTGTCTCACAAACTTGTAAAGCACCAGCCTGATGTAGTCATACTCAAGGAATCATACATTATAGGCAATGACACAGACACCCCCAATACCATCCCTGGATAGGCCCTGTCCAACCAGCAAGACAGACCCTGCAGAGGTGAAAGCATAATGGAAGACAGTCGATGGACGTTGCTCTGGGAGTCCTCAACATTGACTCAAGGCCCAATGACGTTTTATGGTTTCATGTTAACAAAGGCAAAGAAACGTATTGATAATTATCACAACCCATCCTCCCTCCGCTGATGAATCAATACAACTCTAGGTTGAATAATTCTTTAGAAGCATCAAGGGTGGCAAGGGCACAAAACGTATTCTGGCTGAGGATATTCAAATTCAACACAATAATTGGCAAGAGAGCAGGATTACTGATTCAGCTGGTCGGTCTGAAAGGATATAACTGGTAGACTGGTTCTGCAGAAGGTAATTTGGAAACCAGCAGGAAGGAAAGAAAACATGCCTGAGCTCATCCTTAACAACCTGCCAGCTGCAGATATGCATCTCTCCATGACAGTATCGGTAAAAGTGACCATCGTGTATACATTGCGGAGACAACGTCTCACTTTCACATTGAGAATAATCTCTGTCGTATTGTGTGCCACTACCATTGTGCTAAACGGAAGAGAATTCGAACAGATCGAGCAAACCATGACTGAACATCCATGAGACACTGTGGAGCATCAACTGCAGCAGAATCTCTTCTAATACCGTCTCCAAACTCTTGGACTGGCATATACCCCATTCAAATATTAAAATCAAACCAGTGGATCAATCCTGTTTCAATGAGAATACAGGACAGCGTGCCAGTAGCAGAAACAGGTATACCTAAACATCAAGTATTAACTCGGACGAACAGCATAAGCAGCAAGTGATAGACAGAGTACAGCCATCCCACAATCAACGGGTCAGATTTAAGTTCTGCAGTCCTGCAGTCCTGCGAAATCCAGTTGAGAATGGTGGAGACGATTAAAAATTTCACTTGTAGAGGAGAAGGCTCCACCTCCATCCCCATCCTCAATGATGGACGAGTACAGCACATCAGTGCAAAAAAAGACTGAAAGGAAATATTCAGTCGGAATTATTACATGGGTAGCTCAGCCAGCTTCAGTGGTCACAGCACTCCAGACATCAGTCTTCAGCCAATTTGATTCACGATACATCAGATCAAAGAGACAAAACGTTTGCAGGCACTGGATACTGCAAAGAATACAGGTCCTGGCAACATTCTGGCAAAAGTTTTGAACACTTATACTCCTTAAGATGCCGCTCCAGAAGGAAAGCTGTTCTAGTACAGTTACAAATCTACAATAAAGAAAAAGATCATCTTAAATATGCTCTGTACATGACCGCAGGACAAATTTAAAGCGGCCAGTTACCGCCCGTATCGGACTAGCGTCGATCATCAGTAAAGATGTGGACTGGGTTATCAGCAGTGCTACCAAGCAGCACCTGCTCAGGAACAACCTGCGCAGATACGCACTGTTAGGTTTCCAACAAGTCCAGTCAACTCCTGACCTCATTACAGGCTTGGTCCCAACATGGAGAAAGGAACTGAATTCCACCCTTTCACATCACGGCTGCATTCTGCTGGAAGTGGGATCAAAGAGCGCGAGAAAAAAATGGTATCAGAGGCATACTCTCCGGCGTTTGGAGGCATACCTGACAGATAGAAAAATGGTCATGGTTGTTGGAAATCAGTCATCTCAGTTGCAAGCCATCTGTGCAGGACTTCGTCAGGGTAGTGCCCTTGGCCTAATCATGTTCAGCTGCATCATCAATGACCTTCCCCCATCAAAAGATTAGAAGTGCGGATATTTGCCAGTGAATGCATAACGTTCAAAACCATTCGTCACTCCTAATGATCATCAACGCCACACTCACTGTGGTGAATTCTGCATTAGGTGTTCTCCGTGCCTTCACGTCTAGGAATGGGAGTTGGTTTTCCTTTTCTTCCTCTCCAGTGAATCGGATTCCTGTAATGGTGGCGTTGATGATCCGGTGTGTGTTCTCTATTTCTGTGTTTTAATGATTACAAAGTTGTCATCCACATATCTGACCGAAGTTTAGGTTGAATTTGCGGTAAGACTGTTTGAAGAATTCACCATAAAGGTACACAGGAAAGCCACACACACAGACCAAGTCCTGAACTACGAAAGCAAACACCCCAACACACACAAAAGAAGTTGCATTAAGACACTATTCAAAATGGTCACAAAACACTACAGCACACCAGAACTGCAAAAATAGGAAGAATAAAACCTATGCAATGTATTCACCAAACACGGATACCCGCGCAATTTCATCAACAGATGCTAAAGGGAAATACAACGGAACGAGCACATGCCGCAACCCAAAGGACTAGCCACACTACCATACATCAAGAGCATTTCCGAATTGACAGCCTGACTATTGAGACCACTAGGACTCATAACAGCACACAAACCAACAGCCAATCTCAGACAACAACTCACCAGAACGAAGGACCCAATACCCAGCATGAGCAGGACCAATGTACTGTCCGAATTTCCATGCAAGGACTGCACAAAACACTACATAGGACAAACAGGAACACAGCATCTATGAACACCAACTAGCCACGAAATGACACGACCAGCTATCCTTAGAGGGCACACGAGCAGATGACAAGCAAAATGACATCGACTGGGACATCACTATAGGACAGGTCAAACAGAGAATAGCCAGGGAATTCCTAGAGGCATGGCACTCATCTACAGATTCAATCAATAAGCACATTAACATGCACCCAATGTACCGACCACTGCAATGGACAGCTGGAACTGACAACCGGAAACGGCAGAGACAATCCAGCCGGAGGAAACATCACAGAAGCGCTTCACAGGAGGTTCCCAAGCACTGAGGATGTCAACTTGAAAGGCGACGAAATGTCTGCAAAACAAATTCCCAGCTCGGCGAACAGAACCACAACAACGAGCAGCCGAGCTACAGATCTTCTCACAAACTTTGAATAGTATGGGTCAACCACAGCAATGGGACTGCAGCGATTTAGAAATGCAGCTCACTATCAATCTCTCAAGGTCAACGAAGGACGGGCAATGAATTCCCGTCCAACCAGCGATGCTTAAATGCAAAAAAGTAATAAACAAAAATGTAATGTCGAACAATTCGAATGTACAGGTTGTCTGATTTGAACACGAAGTGGAAAACAATGTTTATGATTCCGAACATCGTGCAAGAAAAAAAGATTCGACATATCCATTCTAGAACTTTCGGTTATGAGAAATGTACTTAATATTCCATGATTTATTCTTGTTATGTGCTGTGAAGAATTGCACCTATTGTGTTGAATTCAACAGCATTGGCATCACAGGATTGATCCTTCCAAAATAACAGACTGAAAAAAAAATGCTTTCCGTGAAGTTGAGACTCACTGATGGCAGCTTATGTTTAACATATTACTGGGTACTGGCCAATACAGAATCCTCCCAATGTCCATATCATTGAGGTTACCATTGAACAGAACAAGATGCTGAAACAACGTCAAAATACAAGGATTAAAAGAGAAACTCAGAGGGTTACACTTCTGAACTGAATAACAGATGAGGTGACAATCTAAGTCTGAGTTAAAGCAATGCATTTCGGACATCCAGCTCGTTCCTTTACTCTGAAAATGTGCCATTATGCCAAAGTCTCTCTGAATTTTGGGCACATCTTCTACACACTCGTTTCAATGATCTCAGTAATTGATCAATTTTAAGCAGATCTCTCCCGAACTCCTCACCCTCACATCCTTCTCAATTTCGAATGTCAACACAGAGCCCTCTACTACTGCTCATATGACAAACCATCGTCTCCAGGATCTTTCTGGATCACCTCCAACACCAGCAGATAGTTCCCTAGATATAGTGCCCAAAATAACTCACAATATTTCAAATGCAGTCTGACCAGAAGAGCCCAGAGACAGCCTCAGCCATACATCTCTGCTCTTATATTCTTGCTCCCTTGAAATTAATATTAACATTGCATTTGTTTTACTAACTACTCAATGAACCCACACATTAATCATAAGTGAGGATGGGTACGCCGAAAT
Organism: Chiloscyllium punctatum; assembly: GCF_047496795.1. Classification (NCBI taxonomy): domain Eukaryota; kingdom Metazoa; phylum Chordata; class Chondrichthyes; order Orectolobiformes; family Hemiscylliidae; genus Chiloscyllium; species Chiloscyllium punctatum. The sequence continues at coordinate 68,251,320 of NC_092766.1, forward strand.
CCATTTATGCTTCAGTTTTCATGAAGTCTTTTAAAAAAGAAGCGACAGTCTCTATTCCGCCGAGCAAAGTGCATAATCTGAAACTTTGTCACATTGAGTTCCATCTGCTGCTTGTTTTCCCACTAAACTTTCCAAGTATATCTGCAGACTCCTCACTTCCTCATTTTCACCTAACCTTCTATCTATCCGTTATTGTATCATCTGTAAACTTAGCTATTATGTCCTCATGTCACTCATTCATGTAAATGGCACTTCCTGACTCCAGAAGGATTGTCCACCGTCTCCAAGTAAGAATAATTAATGTCTTTGACTGTATTCAACTTTAAGCACTGGTTTGACTGGATCACATCTGCAAAATCTTCACTCCCTGCTCCACTGCCACGCTCTTGGAACAAACCCTGTTGCCATTTTGTTCTGACTTTACTCCATCATAGTGAAACAGAACTTGATGGAGCAGTATTCAGTCCATTGATGACACTCTGTCCCGAAATTAACTATGGTGCTCACACCAACTAATGTCGCTGTGGTTTGCTGACGATTGAGGGAGTTGGAGTATTGGTGGGATCGGATGTCTGTAATGTTTGAGTGGATGGTTGCCACTAGCTGAGGCTAACATTTGCCCCGACACCCCCCGATGCACCTGTTTCCACTGTCACCGCTGCAGGCATCAGAGCAGTCTTCCTTGGTGTGACCTGATGGAAACAATTGGCCCGCACCGTGGTTCTGGCCGAGCACTCGGATGCAGTGTGGACCAGCTGGCAGTGGTGTTCGCTGTCATCTTGAACTTCGCCCTCCTACAAGCTGAAGACGACATTTACTTCAAGAAGGCCACCATCAGTCCCATCATTGACAAATCACATGCACCGTGAATAAACACTACCGTCCAGTGGCTCTGAACTGAAAAATCGTGATGTGCTTCGAGAAGCTTATCATGACCCACATCATCTCCAGTATACCAGCCTGCCTCGATCCCCTAAAATCTGTCTACTGAAGTAATGGGTCCATAACGGATGCCTGCAATCTACCCTGGAAGATCTGGAGAACCCGACTCCTGATCATCAACGACAGCTCAGCATTAACATCATTATCCTCTCCAGACTGCTCTTACAACACGTGACCTCGATCCTGGTAACAACCTCTGCAACTGGACCCTCAGCTTTCTGAACGACATACCACATTCAATGAAGGCACACAACTACACAATCTCCACAATCACACTCAACACTAGATTCCTCCATTAAAGGTTCGTCCTTAGTCCCCTACTGTGCTACTGTGCTGTGTGGTGAGCAATATACTGTACTCCATGCACACCCTCTGCTGTGTTGCCAATTTCCAAACGAATTCTGCCAACAAGTTTGTGGACGAATCCACCATAGTCGGACGGATATCTAACAAATACAACTCAGATGAAGAAAAGAGATAGAAGGCTTGGTGATATGTTGTAATGATCACGAGTTCTCTCTCTCAATTTCGGCAAAACTGAAGAACTGATCATTGACTTCAGAAAGAAAGAAGGAGAACGCGCCCCCACCTGTATCTAAAGAGCTGAAGTTGACAGTATGCAGAGTCTGAACTTCCTCAGAGTATGATAACTGTCCTGGAATTCTCACGTAGGTGTGACGGTCATGGATTCTCGATAACACCTCTTCTGCCTCAGGTTGCTCAGGAAAACCAGCATGCACTAATTCTACAAATGCAGAATTGAGGGCATACCGTCTAGATGCATAAGGGCCTGGTATGGCAACTGTTCTGCCCGGTACTGTTAAGAAACGACAGAAGGTGGTGTGAACGGACCAGACTATCACTCACTCCAAGCTCCCAACCATTGACTCCTTTTCCATGGTTCTTTGCTCGGGAAAGGCTACCAAGATCAGTGACATGTCACTGAGGGACACGGGAGAGGAAATAGCTGTGGGCTTAACAGATGCCGTTGCAACATTCTTGAAGACAGGTGAGTTTCTCGGAGAGTGGAGAATTGCCATTGAGGTCCTCTTTTATTTTAGAAATGTGGTAGGGATAATTCAGATAATAAGGGAATTGTAAGTCTGACGTCAATGGTTGGAAAACTGCTGGATGAGATACTGAGTGACAGGACGTATTCCCATTTCGAAAAGAATTGGCTAATCAGTGACAGGCAATATGATATTATACAGGGAATGTCATGTGTTATCAAATGAAGATAATTATTTGTGGAAGTGATACAGTTGATTGATGAGGGATGGGCGGTAGATGTCACATATGTTGACTTCAGGAAGGTATTTGATAAGGTTGTCCACGACCGGTTGATAGAACAAGTGAAGTTGGTTCGAACCCAGGGTATACTAGCCAGATGGATAGAAGACTGGTTGGGCAAAAGGAGACGGGGAGTAGTAGTGAAAGGGAGTTTTTAAAATGGAGAACTGTTATCACTGGTGTTCCATGGAGTTACTTTGTTTGTCATATGCATAAATTATATTGAGGAAGATGTAGATGATCTGATTACCAAGTGTGCAGATTACACTAATATTAGTGGATTCTCAGACAGTGAAGCGGACTGTCAAAGGAAACTGTAGAACATAGATAGATTGCAGAGTTTGGTAGCAAAATGGCAGATGGAATTCAGTCAGGCACATGCAGGGAGATGCATTTTAGAAGGTCCAGTTCATCAGAAAACTCAGCGGTAAATGGAAAAGTCCTGGGGGAAAATTGATGTGCGGAGAGATCTATGTGTTCATATCTATTGTATCTTGAAGGTGGCAACGCACGTCAATAGAGTGGTTAAGTAAAAACGCATGCTTTCCTTCATTGGACCGGGTATTGAGTACAAGAGTTGGCAGGTCATATTATAGTTGGAAAAGACTTCTGATCGGACACATGTGGAATACTGTATACATTTCTGGTCGCTACATTTTGAGAGGGATGTGGATACTTTGGAAAGGGTACAGATGAGGTTCACCAGGGTGGTGGCTGGATGGTGGGCGCCAGTTTCGAAAACATTTTGCGTAGATTCGGATTATTTTCATTAGAGAAGTCGAGGTTATGGGGGACCTAATTGAAGTATACTATATCATGAGAGGTAGAGACAGTTTGCGTAGCAAAATGTTGGTTTTCGAACAGAGTTGGATAATCAATTACGTAGGATCATGAATTCAAAGTAAGTGGAGAAAGGTTTAGGAGCGGAATGCGTGGAAAGTGGCTTATGCAGAGGGTTTTGGCTGCTTGGAACACGTAGACAGCTGAGGTAGGGACTGGGCATGATAGCATTACTTCAACTGAAGAGAGACTGATACATGGATGGACATGCAACAGAGGGATACAGCCCCTTCGAGAATAAACAACAGATTTAGATAGAGGATCTGGATTTGCGCAGGCTTGAAAGGCCGAAGAGCCAATAACTGTGGTGTAACTTTTTTTTTGAACATCATTAAAGACCCATCGCAACACTGTAATGATCTGCTGCTACCTCTTCCACCCAGCTAGAAGATCGAGAATCTTGGACAACTGAACAGATGGTTTAGAAACAGCTTCTTCTTACGTGTGAATTGACTGTAGAATGGGCCGCTAATCTCAGAAAATGCTGATCTGTTTAATGTTGATTTCGCCGAGTCCTTGCCCTATGAAACGTATGCTACATGCCTCTGAGATAGTTATTTCATCGCCATTTTTCTTTCTTTACTTGCTTGCACTGATGTGCCTGTACAAATTGGTGCAGGTGACAATAAATCCTCACCCCCCCCCTTCTCCACCTCACTCTGGTGCTCACACCCAGCTCGTATCAATCCCTAAACTCAGTTCCCTATGACACCCATCACCAGCTTGACGTGTCCTTTGTCTCTCACTGTGCCTTTCACTGTGTCGGTCTCCACGAGTTTTCTTTTCCCCAAAGAAATTCGGTTTCTTTCCCTGAATTTACCCTCTCTACTCCCAGTCCAACTGACTGTTCTTTCCTCGTGTTTTTTCCCTTCACACTTTTCCTGTCTGTTCATCTGTTTCTCGAGTTGTGTTTTCCGATCTCTTTCCTTTCCCGTCTGTCTCTTTGTCTACCCTTTTTTACTCAACTGTTTTTCTTTTCAGATCTACCCCTTTATTTTCTCGCGTGCTCTGTCTCTTCAGAAAGCTTTTTATAAAGACAGAGGCAAATGAAGACCATTCTATTTGAAGCTGGTGGTTGTTCATTGGTTCAATCTCGGCAATGCAATAAACTCAATTGGGTTTTGGTATCATGGACATAATTTAAAGTAATTGGGTGAGTTGAAATTTTTGTCAAAATAGCAAACAGAACTCGGGTGTCCATTTAACAGCCCAATATTGTATGTAACTATTTCGCAACAGCCCGGCTAACAGCTGTTCTGCGTTCAGGCAGCTGTTTCTGTACATCAAATGCGAAAAAATTCTATCTGAATTGACCATCGCTTCCTTCAACATCGACTTCATCAACAGCACACTATTCATGAGCATAATGGCCTGCCATGGCAACTGCTCTACCCAGGCTCACAAGAAACTGCGGAATGTGGTGTGCACAGCGCAGACTATCACTGTAGGAAACATCCAATCCATGGACACCACTGCTGCAGGAAGACTACCAACATCAAAGACCCGTCTCACCCTGGTCATGAACTGCTCCCTTCTATTCCGTCAGACAGAAGGTACAGTGACTTGAAAGCATTTGCTGGAACACCTTCACCCTTCTGTTAACAGACTAATGAATCGACCTCGATAACTTCTGTTACAATGACGTGCAAACCCTCTGCTAATTTAAAATAGGGAGCAACACGGAAAATTTAAGTTCATGCTGTAATATGTTAAATTTAGAGAGACAAAAAGAACTCTCGCAGAGGTCAGCATTTAAAACAAAATGTGACAACTTTATTCTTTCAGTACAACAACGAGTATTAAAATCAGCAACCATTTACAAATCATTTATCTTACAACTACCTTTTACCTCCCACCCTCCAATACTAGACTGGTTAAAAATAAAATCAGATTTTCAAAAAAAAATCACCTTCCAAAACCACTTAGCTTTGCCGATTCTTCTTTGTACATGTTCCTCTGTGGATACTCTCTCGGTCGGCTTTTGCGTTCTGCTGCTCAAACTGCTCACAGCTAGGTACAGTTTAGAGCAATCTTCAGCAAGCAGTCTACATTTGCCAGTCCTTGGCAGTTCTCCCTATTCAAAATGTTCGGTTTTAAAGCCCCAAAACATCTAATCGCTTTAATGTTCTCAAAATGCTAAATTCAAATATGATTGTATTTTGGTATCTTGGGGCATAATTTAAGCTGATTGTTAGATTTTTAATTTGTTTCTGTTTCAGGGCATCCCGGCTTCTGTTATTTGTTTCGATCGCGTGTTGCATTGTTACCTTGTTCAGAGCATCTCTGTGCTTTGCTCGTCCTTGTTAGCTTACAAACTCACTTGAAGGTACACCTCCACACCTTCATAACAACACCCCTCTTAAGAGAAAAAGAGCCATCGTAATGAAAAGTCTGCGCCATTTTTCTCTATTCCGTAGCTACAATATTATGACATACTTTAATCTAAATTAATCTTAATTTCTTGCAACAGAAGTATAACATTGAGTAATTTCCAACCTTACGTATACTTTATCAGTTAAATCCGTGACAGCACATCTACAATTGCATTCTTCCGAGCCACAAGTTACACAATATGTACATTAACAGTCTGTAACCTGGAAGACTCCAATGAAATAATCGCAAATTTCTGTCATCGAAGCGTTCCAAGAATTTAACTACATTGTGATCCGTGGACACAACTGTCTCCAACACAGTGTTCGTGACATACACGTTAAAATGTTGTAAGGCCTGTATCAAACTCTATAGTTCTTTTTCGATTGTGGAGTATTTCCGTGGTGCTTGTTAACTTTCTTCGATAACTAACCAAATGGCACTTCAAATACATTATCATCTTACTGTAGCAGTACAGCTCCAACTATAATGTCACTAGCATCAATGATAACTTTAAACGGCTTTGAAAGTTTGGCTGCAACTAAAAGGGGTGTAATGCTTAATATTGCTTTCAAATCACCAGGTTCATCCTGGCATTGTCCTGTCCACCAAAACTTTGTGTTCTTCTTCAGCAAATGGGTTAATGGTGCCACCACACTGCTGACGTTTGGAATAGAATCCCATTAGTTCCAATAATCAAAGCACCTCTTTCTTCGAGATTCGTGGAAATTCGTCGATGGCTTTCGTCTTTGCGTACAGTGGAGTTAACCCTTCATGACCGATTTTAATTCCCAAAACGTCACCTATGTTTTTGCGAGTTCAGTTTCTTCCTTAGGTCTATGAACAGTTTTGCTGCTGGTCGTCGTTCAAAGAGCTCTCCCTGCTGCACCATGTGATGATTCCAGGTCATACTAAAAATAAGTTCATCACTCAAAGAGATTGCACAGTTTGTTAACACAGTCCCAACTCTTTACACGAGTCTTTGTAACATGGTGCGTGCTTTCTTCATTCCAAATGCACCTTAAATATATTCAGCTCATTTGCAGTTACAAGCACAGAAATTGATTTCACAGCCTCTGATAAAGGTACCTGCCAGTAACCAGGAAAGGAGCCCAACTTAGCGTTGTAACTGGCTTGCCGAACTTCCGCGATGCAGTCCACCAAACTCAGTATTGAAGATGAGTATGATTTTTTAAATGGCGTTGACCTTAATAGAATTCTCACAAAATCGTTAAGTACCGTCCGGTTTGGGAAGTAAGGTGATCGGCGAATTCCAATCACTCTGGCACGGCTCAGTGTTATCCTCCCTGAGCATGGTCTCCTCCTCCTTCTGGACCTCTCTGGCTTTGAATGCATTAAGCCAATAGGGGTGTTGTTTTATCGGAGCAGTGTTCCTTATTTCATGTACAATAGCATTGGCCCTTTCTTCCTGATTCTTTCATATGTCATCATCCTGCAGTGATAAACATTTCAACTGCATTCTATGCTCCTGAGACTGATTGTTTGCTAAATTATCCAACTCCTCATGGAATTCTTCACTTTCGATATATATTTTGAGACATATCAAAATCTTCACCATCTGGATTTGATTGCTGGCTGTGCGGGACATTAACTCAAACCTGTTTGTCTGGTTGATTTTCTCTTTTATAATTCTCTGCAGGGCGCCTACACATTCACATGTAACCCACGTGGAAGGTCCTTCCAAAGTTGGATTTGGCAACAAACGTGCTAGTTTTGTTACAGCGAGTAGCTTACCTACCATTTTGCACGTATGACACAAACAGCAGTAGTTAACCACATACTTGTGCACTCGAGGCCAATAGAAATATTATTTCTACTTTAGCCTGTGTCTTTCCGACCACAAGATGACCTCCTTCACGTAGTTCATATGCTGCCCATAACATTTCCTGACTGTATGCAACTAGCAGCAAAATCGGGAGAACTTTGGTCCATTTCTTCTCTGCATGACCTTGCTATGGTCTCCATTTGTATCTTAGGACTCTACCTTTCAGATACTAACTCTTTGGAATATCCTCTGCCTGGCTTTTGGAGTACACGTCCAGATATATAACTTCTATCATTTTGACTTTCTATTGAAGGTCTCTTCGCCTTTCAGGACAAAAAAAAAGTGTCTGACGCTCTTCCTGTTCAGCCTTTTCCTGTACCATTACGTCAAACAAAGTGACTGCGAACTGAACCTCAACTCCTCCACCCAGGTGCCAACTTTGTCAGAGCTATGAACATGGACCCCATGACCACTCTGTTCCTCCACTCTGCCATGAATCCTTCATCCAATCTTATATTCTGTATTCAAATTCTACCTTCCTAAATAAATGACTTCACACTTTTCCAGATCACTGCTGCATCCTGTCAATATCCCGTTGCAACCTACATGATCCCTCCACACTATCCACAATTCCACCAACCTTCGTGTCTTCGGCAAACTTACTAACCAACCCTTCCATTTCCTCATCGAAGTCAATTTCTAAAATTCAATGAGAGCCGAGATACCAGAACAGATCCCTGAGAAACACCACTGCACACCAAACACCAGAATGAAGACATTCCATCTACCGCCACTCTGTCATCTATGGGCCAGCCAATTCTGTATCCAGATCGTCTGATTTCCTTGCATCCCATGCCTCCATAATTTCTGAATGAGCCCATGGTGGAAACCTTTATCACAGACCTTACTAAAAACCATGTGAATCACATCCACTGTTCTACAGTTATCAAGTTCAAAGTTTGGGAGAAGATTTGTAGTTCAGGTGCTCGTTGTTGTGGTTCTGTTCGCCGAGCTGGGAATTTGTCTTGCAAACGTTTCGTCCCCTGTCTAGGTGACATCCTCAGTGCTGTGAAGCTCTTCTGTGCTGTTTCCTCCGGTATTTATTGTGGCCTGTCTCTGCTGCTTCCGGTTATCAGTTCCAGCTGTCCGCTGTAGTGGCCGGTATATTGGGTCCAGGTCGATGTTTTTGTTGATAGAGTCTGTGGATGAGCGCCATGCCTCTAGGAATGCCCTGGCTGTTCTCTGTTTGGCTTGTCCTATAATAGTAGTGTTGTACCAGTCGAATTCATGTTGCTTGTCATCTGTGTGTGTGGCTACTAAGGATAGCTGGTCGTGTCGTTTCGTGGCTAGTTGGTGTTCGTGGATACGGATCGTTAGCTGCCTTCCTGGTTGTCCTCTGTTGTGTTTTGTGCAGTCCTTGCATGGGATTTTGTACACTACATTAGTTTGTTCATTTTGGGTATCGGGACCTTCGTTCTGATGGGTTGTTTCTGAGAGTGGCTGTTGGTTTGTGTGCTGTTATTTGTCCTAGTGGTCGCAGTCGTCTGGCTGTCAGTTATCAAGTTGTTTTGACACATTTTCAAAGAATTCATAGATTTGTGAGGCATGGTCTGCCCCTCACAAAGACATGTTGACTCTTTCGAATCAAAGTATGCATTTCTAAGTATTAATAAATCCTGTCGCTCAGAATTTTCTCCAATATTTTACCCACCGCTGATGTAAGACTGCGTGTTTTGTATTTCGCAGTGTTAACACTACTCCCTTTCATGAACAAGGGAATAACATTTGGCACTACTCCAGTAGACAATTATGATGCAAAGATCATCGCCACAAAAACGCAGCAATCTCTTCATTCGATTTCTATAGTAACCTTGGGTATATCCCCTCTGTCTCAGGAACATTATCTACACTTGATGATTGAGTGCAATGTTACATACACTGCTACCTTCCTGAGAAGATGGGTTCGCAGTAGCCTGTTAATTATGGAATGGAAAACACAGGAATGCACTAATGCCCTGCTGATGAATGTTTTATACCTAAAACGTTGACTTTTCTGATTCTGGGATGCTGCCTGGCCTGCTGTGTTTTTCCAGCGCCACACTTTTCAAGCTTTATTCTGGAGCATCTGCATTCCTGACTTCCTCCATCATTGAAGGCTGTCTCCTCTGCACACTGCAAGGAATTAATGACCAGAAACTCATGGTGCGTGGAAGCTCAGTTCTGGAAATTTGCATTTGATGAGTACTTTACTTTAGAAAAAAATAATTACGAGTCAGTTATATTCATTCACTCTCAGCGTTATAATCTTGTTTCATGAATTGGACAGCCTGATAACAAACAGTGAATGGTGGATGAACTCCGCGGTACAGAATATTCCAGGCGTTATATTCCAAGCTGGATATCCTTTACTTTAACACTGGGTATGCTCGGACAAACGTATGTGAGAAGGGAATGAGTTGACATGTGCAAGTGTCGCAGTTGTGCCAACACACAGACGTGTTTGAGGGAGGTCAGGGCTGACAACACAACATTTTGAAGTATAGGAACTATATACAGGACAGCAGCGTGTTTAACAGAAACGGAGATGTTTTATTAGTGATGGAGACAGTTACTGCACGTAGGAGGAATAATATCTTGGAATGATCTTCAAATGTGACTTGTCATGTTGAGATTATGATCAAGACAATCACAGAAACACTGATGGGGATCGATTGCAGATACGAATGTAAAAGAAAATACAGGAACAAATATATAATCAATTTTCTGAGGTGTGTAAAAACGGTTATACGATCATTATATTCAGGGATGTCAATACCCAACATTGATAAGGGCAGTGATAACTTTTTAAGAGATGACAAAAGGTTTGAAATTAATTCCACGCAACTTCTCATGCCAACATACATAAGTGCGAACAAGGGACGGTGTACTGCTGAGTCTCATTTTGGGCAATGAAGCCAGTGACGTGTTCCAGGAAGGATTGGAAACGCATTACAGGACCAGGTGTCGTGACAAAATATATTTTACGTTTTGTTAGCAAAAGACAAAAAAAAGTTTGAAAAATAGGATTTTTTTTTGGACTGGGGAGACATACTGTGTTTAAAAATGCCAAGATCTCACCAAAGAACAGTTGCTTCTGTGAACGGTGGCTTTTGCCTGAAACGTCGATTTTACTGCTCCTCAGATGCTGCCTGAACTGCTGTTTCTTTTCCAGCACAACTCTAATCTAGACACTGGTTTGCAGGATCTGCAGTCATTGTTTTTACCTCGTAAAAGAGTAAGGGAAAAGCGTGTGGCGGAGCTGTTGGGGGGTCAGAAGATCAAAATAGAATTGATGACCATATCAGCCCAACATGTCACATCGAAGATGAAATTTCGGAAATAAGTGGGACTAGATTGTGTTGGGATATCTGGTCGGCATGGCCGTTTTGGACAGAAGGGTCTGTTTCCATGCTGTACATCTATATGACTCTATGACGATTTAAGTGCCGAGAACCTTGGATGTTTACACTTATTCAGAATGGAATAAAAAAGAAAGAGAAGCTTAAAGTCGATGTAAAGTCAGCAGGTCAGTCGGTTTACAAGAAATGCATAGACTGTCAGGCAGAACCTAAGTAGAAGAGTAAAAAAAGCGGTGATAAAACATTACGTGTAAGGTTACCAAGAATCAAAATATTTTCGCATTTTACTAAGCGAATGAGGATAACAAGGGAAACAATGGGAAGTATTATGGAACAAGGAGTCAAAGTGTGCGTGGAGCTACAGAATATGTTATCAATCTTTAATTTGAAGAATGAGTTACTGGATTCCGGGAGTGACAGTGTAAACGTTGATCAAATTGATACAAAAGCTGAGGAAGAACTGGAAGTTTATGCGCGATGTATACCTGTCAAATGCCCATATCTGGATGAGCTATATCTAATGCTGATGCAGGAGATTAAGTACGAAACTACAAATTCCGTATCTTTTGTTTTTTTTTGACTCTGGCCAGAGATGTAATATGATCGGACAGGGAAACATCTAATATATGTTCAAGTTTCACCGAGAGTCTTAAAAACAAGGCCTGGGTTTAAAGACCTCCAAGTCTCAAATCTGTGGGAGGGAAGCAATTGTAGAAAATTCGGAAGGCCACAAAGCTGGTTCATTAAATATCTTCAAGTTTGAGAAAGCCGTATTGTCAAATAAGTGTTACGGTGAAAATGCAGTAAAGTGAAATAGCGGATCATCAGCATAAATACAACCTAATTGGAAGGAAAAGTAGACTGAATGAGCCGATGACCACACTGTTGTTCTTCTGCCTTGTGGTATTCTTTTTCCAATAACTTTGTATTCACTGGAAAGTCAACCTCTTTCCCTCTGGTTGAGAAATGGTTTGGAATAAAATCAATGGAGTCAAGGAATCTATTAATGCAGAACGAACGGATAGAAAGGGCGAGAGTACCACAACAATAATGTTTGGCTTTTGGGGTGAAATTTTGCACTGGGAACAGCAATCCCCACCCTCAGTCATGAAAAATGCTTATACTTGAAACGTTGACTTCTCCACCTCCAGATGCTCCCTGACTTTCCCCTATTTTCCAAATTCTAGTTTGTGTCTTGTTCCACAGTAAGAGAAGTCTAGTTTGCATAACACGCAAATAAGAAGCGACCAGGGGCCGCCCAAAATGTCATTGAACCTCTTCCCTTAGATCAGATGGACCACATTCAGCCGCTCGAGACACTATAAAATGAACAGGTGACTTCATAAGCCCCTCCAGACTGAAACACAGAAATTGGAGGGCGTCATTGATGTTCCAACATAACAAACAAATGAAGCAGAGACCGCAAAGACGGACGGCTCCATGTTGTTAGGCCTGACTCCATGGCTAATGCTACGCACGTGTTTCGTTAATGTGGTTTTCTGATGGTGGGGAGGGAACGTGGATGTTCCAAGGCGCAAAGAGATATTCTCCATCTCTGAGAAGACTGACTAGTGTTCTCTGTGGAGTTCAGAAACCAGTGTGAAGGGTTAATTCTTTCGGACAGTAGATGCTGACAGATATGGAAACAACATAACGCTAAATGCAGGGTCAAATACCAACTGCATACAGAGGCAGTTACAGTTCATTCAGAGCTTGGCGCTCTGTTTCATCTAACATGGGGACTTCACAGCTGTAATTATCATAGAGTTATAGAGTCCTACAGCACGGAGACTGGCCCTAACTGCTCCATGATGACCAAAATTTCCAACCCTACTCACCCTATTTACCTGAACATATCCTCCTCAACCTTTCCTATCTATTTCATTTTCCTAATGTGAAAAAATGTATCACGGGAAAAGATGTCATTTTTCATGCTATGGGTGCTTTGTTTTGAAAATAATGTTTGTTCGTCCATAACCCTCATTTATTAATGCATTCGACATTTATTCTTTGGCAGTGTCACAGATTAAAAACACATTGCCTTCACAGTCTCCTTATGGACCGATCACCAAAGGAATTATTATGGTGATACTCCTTTGCTCAATCTCTCTGCGGCAATGTGCTCATTCCTATGAAAGGAGAGAAAATCTGAACACAATGACCCAAGTACTATCTCAGTAATAATCTATAATTGCAGAAAGTTTTCTTTATTGCTGTAATTGAATCATTTTGCAATGAAGGACAGCAGACAATGTACGGTGCTGATTACTTGTTGCCCCGCATGAATTGTGGAGCAGGGTGTCCTAGATTAATGGATAGAGAACTGGTTGGGGAATAGGAGACATAGAGTAGGAGTGGAAGGGAACTTCTGAAAATAGACACCTGTAAGCAGTGGTGTTCCACAGGTATCCATTCTGGGACCACTGTTGTTCATGAGTTACCTCAATGATCTGCAGGAAAGACTAGGTTGACTCATAAGCAACTTGGCAGATGTCATGAAGATTGGTGGAGGAGCAGATAGTGAATGGTACTGTCAAAGAATATAGCAGAAAATAAATAAATTGGAAAGTTGGGCAGAGAAATGGCAGATGGAGTTCAACCTGGAAAATGCAAGTTCATGCATTTGGAAAAATCCAACTCAACAGCGAACTACACAATAAATGGGAAGTTCCTGGAGAAAAATTATGTGCAGAGAGATCTGGGCACTCAGGTCTCTTGTTCACTGAAAATGGCAATGTAGGTCAGTCGAGTGTTCAAGAAGGCATACGGCATGCTTCCCTTCATCGGACTAGGTACTGAGCATAAGACTTTGCAGATGTATTAGACTTTCGTTTGTCCCCATTTGGAATACTGCATGCCGTTCATTTCACCATAATACCAAAATGATGTGGTTGCTTTGGAGAAGCTGAAAGGAGATTCACGAAGATGTTACGAGGAGAGTTTGAGTAGATTATAATTATTTTCATTGGAAAAAGTAGATGGAAGGGGGACCTGATTGAGGTCTGCAAAATCATGAGAGGTGTCAGCAGCGAGGATAGCAAGAAACTTCTGCTCGGAGTAGAGAACCAAATCAATAGGAGTTACGATTTCAAAGTGAGAGGGGGAGTTTTAGAAGAGATATGAGAGCAAAGTTCTTCATTCAGACTTTAGTTGGTGCCTGGAATGCGTTGCCAGCACAGATAGTAGGAGTAGGAACAACAGCATCATTTCAAATTTATCTAGAAGATGCATGAATGGGCAGTGAGCAAGGCGATGCATATACATAGAAAATAGGCGGGAGGTTTAGGGAGAATCTCTGGATCTCGCAGAATTGGAAAACCACTGAGCCTGTTCCTGTGCATAATGTTGGTGGTTCTTTTTTCGTCTCCCCATTCAAAACGCACAATCATGTCACCAACATTAATCACACTATTTCACAACTTAATTCAGTTCTGATTGAGCATAGAAAACATAGAAAGATACAGCACAGAACAAGCCCTTTAGCCCACGATGCTTTGCCGAGGGTGGATCCGAATGTAAAATAACATAACTTAACCTACGCACCCCTCAACTCACTGTTATTCATGTGCATGTCCATCCATCGCTTAAATGTCCCTAATGACACTGCCTCCACAACCACCACTGACAACGCATTCCATGAATTCATATCTCTGCGCAAAGAATCTTCCTCAAGGTTTCAAGCACTCCAACCTCAACTTCCTCATGCAAGTCATTTATAAAAACTACAAACAGCAGAGGCACAATAACAGAAAACCGCGGGACCCACTCAACACTGACGTCCAGGCAGAATGCTTTCAATCTACTACTATTGTCTACCTTTTGTCAGCAAACCAATTCTGAATCCATACAGCCAAACCACCCTGTATCCCATACTTCCTGAATTTATGAATGAGCCTACCATGGGGAACCTTATTAAATGCCTTGCTGCAATTCAGAAACACCACATCCTCTGCTCGACCTTCGTCGACCTCTCTTTTCACCTCAGAAAAGAACTCAATAAGGTTTGTGAGGCATGACCTGTCCCTCACAAAGCCATGCTTACTGCCTTTAATCACACTATGCTTTGGCAAATCCTATCCCTCAGAATTGTTTCCAAAGTTTGCTGACCACAGACGTAAGACTGACTGGTCTATAATTGCCAGGAATTTCCCTAGAACTCCTCTTGAAAAGAGGAACAATATAACAATATTTGACACCTTCCAATTTTCCGGTATGACTCCCATCGAGAGTAAGGAGACAAAGATAATCGCCAGTGGCTTAGCAAACTCCTTTCTCAATTTCCGGAGCACCTTAGGATATATATGGTTTGGCTCTGAGTATTAATCAATTTTAATGTTATCCAGCATTTCTAGAACATCAACCTCATCAATCTTGATCTGGTTAAGCCTGAATCCCATCTCCTCAACGTTCTCATTCACAGTAAAGTATCTTTCCTTCGTGAAAACCAAAGCAAAAAAAAAGAACTCATTTCCAGCTTTCCCTACCTGCTCAGACTCAACGCACAACTTCCCTAAGCTATCCCTGATCGACCCTACCTTCTCCCTGATCATTCTCTTGTTCCTCACGTATGAGGAAATTGTCTTTATGTTCTCCCTAATCATTCTTGATAAGTTTTTTTCGTGCTCCACCATGGCTCTCCGCAGTCCACTTCTGAACTCCTTTCGAGCAAGCCTGTAATCGTCTGAAGCTGTGATACATCCTTGAATCCTCCATCTTATGTAAGCTGCCTTCTTCATTTTGACAAGAAGCTCCTCTGTTTTCATCATCCGAGGCTCGTTAATCTTTTCCATTCTTACCAGTCTCAGAGGAACAAATTCGTGCATTACTCGCAACAACCACTCCATAAATAGTCTCCAAATGCTTGCTGTTCCTTTCTGTGGAACAATGGCTCGCAGTCTGTACTTTCTAACTCCTATCTCATTGCACCATAATTTCTTTTTCCCCAATTAAATATCTTCACTCCGTAACTGCGCCTTTCTGTCTCCAAGGCCATGGTAAGTGTGAGACAATTGTGATCAATGTCACCAAAGTGTTATCCCATCGCGAGATCAGACACCTATCCTGGCTAATTACCGAGCTCCAAATCCAATATAGCCTCTCCCCTCGTCGTTCTGTCATCATACTGAGGAAGGAAAACGTCCTGACCAAACTTGACAAAAACGGCACAATCCAAACCATCTGCACTTGGAGGTTCTAGTCAATATTGCAAATGTTAAAATCACCCATAACAACAACCCTGCTTTATCTGCATTTTTCCAGAATCTGCCCGCCTACGAGTTCTTCAATCGCTGTTCTGCTTTTAGTGTTCTGGGGAGAACCCCAACCAGGTGGCTCTTCCCTTGCCGTGCTTAACTTCCACCCATACTGACTAAGTAGACAAACCTTTCTCACCAACCGTAATTTCTGTAGCTGTGATACATTTTCTGATTAGCAATGCTATACCCACTCCTCTTTTTCCACTCTCCCAGTTCTTTTCAAACGTTCTAAACCCTGGAAAATCATGCAACCATTCCTGCCCCTGTGAAAGCCACGTCTCCATGATGGCCACAAGATCATATGCCCAAGTACTGATCCATGCTCTATGTTTATCACTCTTATATTTGACACTCCTTGCGTTGACGCAGGCACGCTTTAACCAATCCCTTTGCTTCATCGCGTGAGAAACCTTCCCGATAGATTCACTTAATCCTGTCACTGCCCCATCTGCAACTGGCTCCCTCTCACTGGCGTGGCTCTGATTCCACCCACCCTCCCTCCCCACGCCAAACTAACTTAAACCCGTCCAGACCACAGGAGCAAATCTCGCACGAAGGATATTTGTGCCCCTCCAGTTCAGGTGCAATGTCCTTCATGTACAGGTCCCATCTTTGCAAGAATATATCCCAATGGTCTACGTATTTGAAGCTCTTCCTCCTGCACCATCCTCATAGCCACGTGATGTATGAACTCAGAATGTTTTTCTTTCGACCCGACGTTGCCAAATCTGTCACTTCCTCAATTCCTTTTGTTTCGGATCTCGAGCATCATTTTTTCCTTTATTTAGTCGTTAATTATATTATTACATGGGATGTCCACACTGCTGGCAAGGGCAGCATCTGTTGACCTCATTACATACCCATTATTGTGAGGCCATTCCTTAAGTAGTATAGAAGCAAGCACATTCTTGTGGGCCTGAAGTCATTCTTAACCCAGACCACATATTACTTTACCAATGATCATTAGTGAAGTAGACATTTTTAGTGTCTTTAGTGTAATAACCTGTGCTTCTGAGTTATTGAACGACGTTACTAATCTGATGTGTACCGACCATGAATTTACTTCTGAAACAAATCAAAGGTAGTGATTGAAATATTTGTCACTGAAAGAGTGCTTAGAAGAGAGCTGGAATCGTAAAGTCTGAATTTTAACAAGGCGCAGATCATGCTTTATTTACCAACAGTATTCATGCCAAGATGGGAACTGGGAATATTATTGACTTGGTATTGGATAGCTTTACTGATGGAAAGAGTACTGAGTTAGAATTCAGGGCAGAAAGAGCCCAGGGTACAGTGAACAGTCTTAGTCTCATACGTTTGAAAGTGGTGCAGAGGGGGGAGTTTTAAATTTTTGAGTAATCAATGAAGCTTGCAATCGAAACTGAAGACAATAGATTCCCTCTTGGCCAAATATAAATAACAAAAATAGTAACGAAGCTCACCGTGGTTTACAGGATTAATACATGGACAGTGGTAAAGAGACTTACCAGGAACACCAACAGTAGCGAGGATGGGATAGTAACCCGCCTGAATAATCATCAGTAAACCGAATATCCGATTTGATAAATTCGACGAAGACTGGGAAAAATAGAAAAGACCCCCGGATAAACTCCGGTCCATTGTTGGAACAGTACAGTTTATTCTCAGATTTTGATCCATTGTTGTAACATTCCGGTCTATTCTCTGAAGTTGATTTCTCCTCTCCCTGTCTGTGCAGCTGTTGATCCCTGTTAGTGTCGGAGGTGATGCATCTATTTATACATTCCCTTACTAATAGAAGAGGGAAAACCACCAGTGACACAATTAATATCCATGGAGACGGATGTCAATCACAGTCACAGCGCAAATATTTTGAATTAACTCTTTTTCAGTTGGCACTTTCAGTTCAAAATAACATCTGGTCTGGTTTGGATGTTGACTTCGCTGGTTATTGGTCTCACCTCCCAACACCAATTCGTCTCACAATTTCAGTTATGAGTGGGGATAATGGATCTCTTTTTCACATGCGAGATGATTATGTTGTGTTGGTCATGTACAATGCTCTAACCACCTGATTCTCCACTCCACACTCCCCCATTCAACACTATCAAAATGCTGTTACTGTGCTGATCTGTCCTCGACTAGAACAGACGCTAACCAACATATTATCAATGAACACATTTGCCCTGACCATAGGCAGGAAGTATTGATTCGTCTGGACATTCCTCTCGCTGCTTTAATAAGGCAATTTTGTATCTTCAACACACTATGTACTTCTTTATTTATTGTAAACTCATAACCACGTTAATACAGTTTACTCGCCTCAAAACAGTAGGCCTTATATTTTCTGACTTCCGTATAAAAGCAGATGTGGCATATACAATAACATTATCTTTTAAACAACCATGGATTAATGAGTCAGGGACAGAATGCATATCACAGTGGGTAGGACACAGAAAGGAGTGGGCCCAGTGACTAAGGAGATTTGAGGGGATTACAATAATATGTCCCAGTTACGAGTATTCAACCATCATTTTTTTTTCTGACAAACGGACTGAAATGCAAATCGGAGCAATGGAACAGATAACATTTGGAAGTTGGATGCGGAACGGCAATTTGAATAGAACGGGACAATTTTAAATGTGTTGTAGGAAATTCGTTATATATATATTCAAATATGTAAATAGGATATTCAAACTAATAACAGACACAGGCTACAAAATATCTACGATTACAGTGTAGTACAATTGAGTGATAGCTTATTTCAAGCTGGTGCAGAGATGATGGGCTGTGAAACCAATGCCTTTGCTGTAATTCTTTAGAACAATGTATGAAAAGCTTTGAGAGCCCGAGAAGGCACGTTTATACATAAAGAAGACAGACGATGTCAGCATCAATACTCTATTCCTGCTGTTTTATAAAGTGCAGCTGTCTCTAAATTGCCATTAAAATGGAAAGAATATCGCTGAGATTGATGCATACAAGAGGACAGTAGCAAAAGTTGTTTTTGGACATTACAGAAGATACATAGTCCAGTGTAATGCAAGTATCATCAGCACAACCAATTGGAACAGGAATATAACATATTATCCAAACGTAACCCGATTCAACATCTAGATTCATTTAGAAAAAGCAAAATACGAGAAATCATAGAAATATGGAATAAATGCACAAAATGGTAGAGAAATGCAACAAATGAGGCAGGAATGTTGGGAGAACAACAGTGTTAACGTATTGAGTCTGTTATGAACCTGTTCTGAAAAAGTCATATTGGACTCAGAAAAGTTAATTTCGAACTTCTAACTTTCTCCGGAGCAATTTCAATTGGTTGAAAAGCAAGAAATGCAGAGTAATGGTGCTGGTTTGCTTTTCGGACCCGAATCTTGTGACCAGCAGTGTTCCACTGACGTTATTTCTGGGTTCTCATTGCTTGGCATTTATATAAACGGTCTGGATGAAAACATTCGAGACATTTTCAGTAAATTTGTGGATGACGCCAAAATTGATGGTGCAATGGATAGTGAAGAAGGCTTTCTACGATTACAAAAGGATCTTTATTAAATGGTTCAATATGTTGACAAGTGGCAGACGGAGTGCAATATAAGTATATGCGAGATAAAGAAAATTGTGTGTGTTTATCGCTGTCCAATGACGGGGAATGGGATGATTTTGTTCCGATTCTCCTTGGGTTAAAAAAAATCCTCCTTGGTCTTACAGAAGATCCACCCTCTCCCTAGTTACCCTTGCGCTCTTAATATAGTTTTGCTTGTCTTTAGATTATCCTCAACCTTATCTGTCAATGTTATCTGATATCCCCTTTTTGCCTTCCTGATGTGTCTCTTAAGAATGTCTCACACGATATGTAAGCTTCTCTTTACTTCTTGAGCTGAAGTTCTACAACTTTATTCATCACTTGTTCCTTAACATTACAAGCCGTTCCTTTCACTTCCCAGGATATTTATGTAACAGAACTCTGGTCGCCACACTCTGAACGTCTTCCACTTATCAGAGATTCTTTTTTCTGCGAACAGTCTCCTTTGTCCAATCTTTGAAAGATCTCATGTCGTGCCATTAACGTTTGCGGAACTCCAATGAAAAACATTATTTCTTTTAATGGAAGGCTTATTCGTTCATGCAACCATTTTGAGAGTTATTATTTCGAGACCTAAAATATTCCTCCACTATTACGTCAGACATTCCTTATTACCTAAGGGAAGGTGTGGTTCTGTTACTTCTCTAGTAGGAGCATTAACATATTGATAATCTGGAACACATTTCACAAATTAATCGACACCCAGTCGTTTAATACATAGGTGCTCCACATCTTCGTTTGGAAAATTAAAATTCATTTTATAACAACCGTGTTATGCTTGCACACATCTGAAATCTCCCTACATATTTATTTCGAAATTTCTATCTCACTGTTGGAAAGCATATAGTATAATCCGATGAAAGCGATATTTCCTTTCTTATTTTTAATTTCTACCCATATATTTTCATTGGATTTTTTTTCTGAAAGGGCTTCCCGAGTTACAGCAAGAGCTTATTCATCAATCCCCTCCCCCACCTTCTCTCAGCCCCAACCGTCGAACTCAGCACCACCTTCCTAACTTGCAATCTTCTTCCTGACCTCTCCGGGCCCACCCCCACTCCGGCCTATCACCCTCACCTTAACCTCCTTCCATATTTCGCATTTCCAACGCCCCTCCCCCAAGTCCCTCCTCCCTACCTTTTATCTTAGCCTGCTTGGCACACTTTCCTCATTCCTGAAGAAGGGCTCAAGCCCGAAACGTCGATTCCCCTGCTCCTTGGATGCTACCTGACCTGCTGCGCTTTTGCAGCAACACATTTTCAGCTTCTTCCCTGTCAAATCCCTTATATTACAATAAATACACCTTAGTTCTTTTGAATTACTAAATACTCTGATTTTCTAGTCTTTACTCTCTATTTTACGTGCTCTCCTTGCATTCAGAATCTTCTCCAACCACCCTATCATATACACTGCCACTTAGAATACGTCCACTTGCCATCTTCTCCCTGCTAAGATAGTGGTCACTTTCCAATTTAGATGAGACCAATCCTTTTGCAACACTTTTTTTTCCAAATGGCATTCCAATTTCCAAAAACCTAAATTCCTAGAAATCCACACCAGCTCTTCAGCCATTGTTTTTCTCCTTTAACCTTTTGTTCCTTCCCCGGTTTTTCGGCACTGGACGTAAACCAGAAAATGCTAATTTTATGTTTGTTTTTTTGTTTAAAATTCTTCTACTTCTCCTCTTAAATTCACTCTGTACTGCTTTAAGCTTCCCCGAAAAAATGTCATTCCTAACAATATGTCAAATATTTTCATGCTTCTCAGTCTCATCTTTAGTAGTATGTTTGAAACGTTTAGTGACAATCTTAATCCTAGCAGCAGGAAAGGAACAAACAAAACTACATTTTCTCTCACTGCCACAGAATTTCATGTTCATGGCCGTGACAGGACAATCACTTGTAGCAATAATTCTAATAAATTTTATCAAACGTTGATTAACATATTAATTATTCTAAGTGCCCAGTACTTGAAGGCTTCTCCATTTTCCTCAGAGCGACTATCCTCTTCAGCAGTTTGAAAATTGAATATTTATTTTAAAGAGGTGTAGCGATCGGAGACCGTTGACCTATCTGTAAAATTAACCATTTAGCTAATTAATTCAATAAAAAGATCCTCTTCAATAAATCCTCAAAAATGTATTGCTCTGTGTTGTACAATTGGAGGACTCATTGGAATGAAGTCCGAACTTCCTATTCGAAATGTAAAAAAATTGCAAAGTAAATAGAATATTTTCAAAATATGCAGATTTTCTAAATTTCAGTGCAGACCACACTTAAAAAGTTCGTTAAAAACAATTTTATTGGAAAAGAAGTCACGTTTTCTTTCGGTTTGTTACTGCTTTGTTTGAGTGGTAATAAAACAAGGAAATGCAATCTTATAGTGATAAACTATAATGATTCTTTTACCGCAGAAAACTATCATAAAGCAATAACTATGCATGCAATCCCAGGATTAGCTTTAAGATCCATGCTGCTCTACGAATTCTTACAATATCAAGAACAGCTGATGCTTCTACTAATCATTTGTTGCCAATTTCTAGGTCGGCTTGACGATATGAATTGATTTCCTACCCTGTGACTTTAATGTAGAAATTAATTGACACTTTATGCTTATCACTCTAGCTCTTTCAAATAAACAGGGAGTCTGTGTCAATCCTGCTCATGAAAGAAAATCTTTCAATTCTGAATATTGTTTGGAACGTTACAATGAACATCATCCATGTCCATGCAAAACGCAAACGTTGCTGTGAAAGACACCTAAACGTAGTCAAATATTAATTACGCAGAAGCCTCACGAATAAAACATACAGAGGGGCACAGAATAAAAGGAGAACTCAGATCCTACCCAAAGAAATAAAGAATTTGTCTCTCAGATAAAAGACTTCAACTGTATCATGCTGTAAATCAAAACTAAATAGGAAAAACAACTGTTTCGAATTCTTAATTCCTCTTCTGTGAATAACATCTGAACAATAGGTAAAAAATCAAGGCTTATTTCTGAAATTCAGAAATGGTAGTGATGAGAATTCAATAGATAGATTTTGAGTGGAATAAGAAATAATGTTGGGAATGACACAATAATTCCTGGGTTGTTCATAGTGAGGAGGAAATTATTAGGTTAGGGAAGGATTTCAACAAATTGTTCAGTCAGCCAAGCCAATAACTTATGAAACGTAACAATGGTAAATATGCAGTGATGCGTCTCAGAAGGACCAAGAAAAGAGAGTACTCAAACTGCGAAGAGAGATCAGATTCTTTATTTAAAGCAGGCGAGGTTGAGAAGGGCTCCTGATCGAGGCTTTCAAGGACATTAGAGAAATGCAACGTTAAAAAATCACACAACACTACGTTATAATCCAGTCTGGTTATACACATAACCGGGTGTTGTGTGATAATTAACTTTGTCAACCCGAGTCCGAAACTGGCACCTCTAAATCATGTGAGGTATGGATTACTTGAGGAGAGCAGCTGTTAATCTTACTAAAAGGCTCAATAAATCGGAGACACACACTTGAAGTTTAAATGGTCTCACCATTAGGTTGTAAGACTGAGAAAATAAACTTCCCTATATCTAAATATATTCAGATTAAACATATTTCAACATTAATATTGCTTCCTGTAAAGCTTGATATTGATGCTGAGGTTTTTTTGTGGCCCAATTGCACCGTTCTTCGTGCTTCAATTTCATATTCTGTCCATTTAAATAACACACTGTTTTTCTATTCTATTCGCCAACGTGTTCAAACACAGACACATTTTTCTGACTATTATCCAAAGACCAATATTGCTCCCTTCCTTTTATTCTCCTCGAACTCTTTATAGAAGTATGTCGTCTTCATATATGCCCTTTCTATCCTTTCCACTGCTTCTATTTTTCCATAGTACAATCAAAATATTTTTTCAAGATATACAGATTATGTCCACAATCCAATTGAATTGATAACATGTTAATTCTGATCGATATCTAATCTATCAATTTGCGACAATGCTAATGTGTTTTGCAGTCCCATAACACAGTTCTCAAACTGCAGTTGAAGCAAATTACCATTTAATCTTAGAAGAATGGCTAGCTCCTCCGATCGAAATGAACACTTTCCGATTGAATATGCAATGGGCATGTTAATTATGGACTGCGTGCCTGACTGTAATATTTTGATTTGATTTGTAGAGGCACTTGTACGTCAGGATTTAAGATTAGGGTTAGGCCATCTAGTTGCCAGGCCTGATCTGGCAATCAACAAAACCTGACTGCACATTACTGTCTTGTTCCTGACACATGGAGCAAACTCCATCTCCCTCAAACAAACCCCTTGACACCTGTCACTTCAACAACCAATGGTGAAATAAATCCAAATAACTGCAAATGAAAAACCATAAGAACACAAGAATTAGGAGTGGGAGGAGGAAATCCATCTCTTCTAAAAAAATGCACCATTTGACATGATCATGGCTACTCTAAACTTGGTCTCAACCTCACTTTCCTACCAGCTCGCCACAGCCCTAACCCCGATTTTCATCAGAAACGTATCTATCGAATTCATGAATCTATAGATTGATTCTACCACAGTAGAGTCTGGTGCAGTAAGTTCCACAGATTCACCATCCGCTGAGAGAAGTAGTTTTTCCTCACCTCAGTTTTTAGCCTACTTCCTCTCACTTTATATCAAGGACTTCGTTTCGAAGCTGTCTCACATAGGAAGATCTTTCCAAAGTCCACCTTATGAATGCCTTTTCAGGTTTCTTTATGTCAATCAGATTCTCCCTCAGTCTTGTGAACTCCAGGGAGTACAAGCAGAAGCTATCATACTGCTCTTCGTATGACAGCCCTTTCATTCCTGGAATCAAGTTGGTGAACCTCCTCACGACTGTCTCCAATGCCACCACATAAATCTTCAAATAAAGAGAATAAAACTGGGCATAATAATTGAGATGAGGAATTGTCGATTTATGTAATCGTACAAAGTAAAAAAAAAACGAACACCACACCCATTAATAGTGCAATATGCTTATTTGAAAGCAATGGCTTTCTGCGCGCTGCTCCATCATCAATTAGTGATGAAGGCCCAACACTCAAAAAGCTAGTGTATCCAAATAAACCTGTTGGACTATAATCTGGTGTTGTGTGATTAAAATAAAATGTCCATTCCAGTCCAACACCGGCTCCTCGAGTTCATGATTAGATAAGTTTCGCAACATCTTTGCAATCCAGTTTCGTTTTTGTCTTTTGCCTTTCTTAACATATGTTGCACCTGAATACCTACTTACTACGATGCATGCATAAATGCACCTAGAACCTTCAACATCAACGCACTTTGTACCAGCTCCTATTGAAAAAATTATTGGGCCTTTAAATTTCTTTCCAAACCAGACAACATTGCACTTATACACGTTAATTTCCGTTTGCCAGGTGCATTCCCATTCTCTGAGTTGAGCAATATTCATCTGTAAAATCTTTATCTGCTCATAATAGCCAGTTTTACACATAATTTCCCACCATCGGTGAGTTGTATTGTTACTTTCTGTCTCTCCTTCCAACTTATTTGTGTAGATTGTAAATAATTGAAGCCTGAGAGCTGAAGCTGCAGCACCTCGCTCGTGTCAGTTTGTTGGAGAAGGACAGTTATACCGACATTCAGCTTCCTGACATTTATCCAATCCTTTAAATAATTCAGTCGCCTGCATTTAAACCTCTGGGATCTAAGCTTCTGGATCAGCTAGTTTTGTCATACCTTGTCAAATACCATCTGAAAGTATAGCCATTGCACATCTTGACATATCACTGAATCCCCATGATGCACGATGCATGTTATGTCCTCAATAAAACTCCAGCAGTTTTGTCAAGCACATCCTACCCCTCATGAAACCTTTTGACACTGGTGAATTGATCTTTAATTTTCCCAATGTTCACTTATTTCATACTTTTCAATTAACTGAAGAAACGTAACCACTCCAGAGGTCAAACGCACTGCTGTATCCTTTCCCAACATGTAGCTACATCCTGTTATCAATAACGGTGTCACGTTACTAAGTTTCCAAAACTTTGGCATCGTTCCAGAATCCAAGGATGCTTGTGTATGTCCTAAGCAATACATCCACTATCTCTGCGGTCACATGCTTTAAAATCATCGGATGCAGGTCAACAGTTCTGAGGGCCTTATGTGCCTTTAATCCCACCATTTCCAAAATACCGTATAACAAGCACAACATTAGACAAAAAGGCAGAAAACTAGCCACCAGGATATATGAACATCAAACGCCACAAAAAGACATAATCCACTGTCACAATTATCCTTACATACAGATGAGGAAGGACATCACTTCGAATGGGACAAGACGTCCGTTCTAGGACATGCTAATAAGAGACACGCACGAGATATTCGAGAATCATGGCATTTCAATTGGAACTCTATCAACAAACGCATCGACTTGGCTCTCATTTAACCCCTCCTGAGAACATGAACAGGAAATAAAAATCACCAGAGAAAAGGAGGACACCACAGAAAAGGATGTCTCCAACCCAAGACATCCCAAACTTTTCAATATAAAGTGGCTATCACAACAAGTTTCATCCGAAGGCTCAGTGAAGATGTTACATATTATGGTGACGAAATGTCTGCAACTGAACCTTGCAGCTCCGCGAGCAAACCTTCATTCAGACCCTCAACCTGAGCAACAAATCATCCCAGAAGTCGCTTTAATCCGATCAATTTACTTTAGACGTTCTTAGCTGTCATCGTAATTCCATCTGAATCATATGCAGTTGTTGTCAATTTTGGGAAATAATTATCCTGCATTGTGAAAACACAACGTTACGGATATATGTCTGCCATTACTGAGCTTCCCATTTATGTGCTCTCAGTCGAACGGCGGCTCAACGGTTAGCACTACTGTCTTACAGCGCCAGGGACCCAGGTTCGAATTATGCTTTGGGCTGCTCTCTGTGTGAAGAATGCACATGCCCCCTTTATCTGCGTGGGTTTCTTCCCAGTGCTGCGGTTTTCACCCTCAGTCCAAGGATATGCATTTCAGGTAACTTGGAGCTGTTGAATTGCCCGTAGTGTAAGGTGCATTAGTCAGATGTGAATATTGAGTCTGGGTGAGTTATTCATTGGAGCGTCGGTGTGGAATTTTTGGGCTGAAGTGCCTATTTCCATATTGTTAGGAATCGAACCCAAAAAATTACCTCATACTTTTCGTCCTCTAAAATTACAATATTTACTTCCAAACTTCTTTGACTTTTTATATACTCTGAGAAGTGTTTGATATTGAATAATTCGTTTTGTACTCGTTTTCTTTCGCAGCTCTTTTGATTTTCTTTTTTGTAACTGTTTGCTGACATTAAAGTGTTTTCATTTTCTCAATTCATTCGCCGGTTGAGGGAGTCGCTGTGTTGGACAGCACTGACTGTCCATACCTAATACCCAGAATGCAGTTAGGAGTCATAAAAATTGCTGTGAGTCTGGATTCATATGTGCGCGAAACAAATTCAGCATGGCAATTTCCTTCCCCAAAGGACATTTGAGAACCAGATGGGGTTTTCCAACAATGAATCATTACGATCATTATACTCTTATTTCCAGATTTATATTGAATTCAATTTCCACCATCTGCCATAGTGGCATTTGAACCCTTTCCCGAGAATATTACCTGGATCTCTGGATTAGCAGCTGGTGAAAATACCACGAGACCATTACCTTCATACTATGATTCATTTTTTTGTTATGACATGGATGACTTCTCACGTTTATACAATTCTTTTTCAACTCATGCTTACCCTTTAATTGAGGGTTTTATTTTTACTATCCTACTCAGTATTTGCAAGTGTTCCTCAACTTTCCTGGCCTTTAAAGTTTTGGCAACTGCACTCAGGCCAACCCCTTCCTCAGGCCAGTTTAATTATCATTCATCAGCACTAAAACTCTTATATGTGACTATGTTTTCAGTCTGTCACCCAGAATGTGCAACTCCACCATATTGTTGTCAGTCTTTCCAAGAGGAACCAGTACTACAAGATGATTTATCACTCCTTCCTCGATACATCTCATCATATTTAAAACAAATCAGTTCTCTATTTTACTACATAACATGTTGCTCATTCTATGAGGCTACCCTTGCTGAACTGATTAGTCCATTCAGTACGTATGTTCAAATTACCCATAGTTAATCTTGTGCCCTTCTCACAATCCATCGTTATTGCCTGAGTTATGCTGGACCCTGCTATGAACGTACTATTGGAGATTAGTGCTGTGGGCTGGAAATTACTCCTACCAACGCGTTTCTTTCCATGTGATTTATTTTAACACAGACTGATTCAAAACTTTGGTCCCTTGTGCGAATATCATTTTTGAATAGAGCCTTGGTATCATCCTTATTCAATACAGCAACTCCACATGCTGTTCCTTTTTGTCTGAACACTGACTACCCTTGGACATTTATCTCTCCAGTGCTGATCTTCTACTACCCCCTTTTCAGCAATCCCCACCACGCTGTAACGTTTTAATTCTGATTGTGCTGCAGGCTCATCCATTTTATTCCAAATACTGCATGCATTTAGGAACAAGATATGTAAATATGTTCCATTTATCTGTCTTTCTGTTCTAATACTGTTGGTGCACGACACTTTCTCCACGCTGCGGACTCATTTCTTGATCCCCAATAATACTGAGCATATCATTCACTCCAACTTCCAACTCACATTTTCAAATTATAATGATTCCTCACCTTAGTGTGTTCATTAACGTGACCCTGCTTATTTATACTACTAACAACTACTTTCTTCTTAGTTTCTTTCTCGCTACTATGGCCGAGAGCCTCCTGCCTGAAACCACTCTTTAGCCGCATATTAAACTGCTTTATCTGCTGCTTCGTGTCTCACATCTAACAGGCACGAGATTAATTCCAAGATTTCACTCCTGGAGATTCTGCTTTTCATCTCAGACCTAGCGTCCTGAACTCTCCTTGCAGAACCTTGTATCACCTACTCCCTATGCAATTGCTACCAATGTGCACCACAGCCAGTGGCTGTTCATCCTCCTCATTCAGTATCCACTGCACATGCTCACAAGCATCCCTGATACTGGAATCAATAACCCTTCCCATGAAGAACTCGTAGAACCTTAGAATCCCTGCAGTTTGGGAGCAGGCCATTTTCTCCAACAAATCCACACTGACTATGCAAAGAGTAGCCCGAACAGACCCATTCCCCGAACCTATCACTCTGCATTTCCCTCCGATGAAAGCACCTAACCCACACATCTCTGAACACTATTTGTGGAATAAACCACACAGACCCAATCTCTGAACTTTTGTGGAGTCTTCCTTCTCACCACACAGACAGTCAGAATGTCTGAGCATTTCCAGCAACTTCTGGTTTTGTCACCAATGATGGTCGCATATTGATCAAAGCTTATGCAACTCAGACTCAAAAAAAACCAACTTAAATTCTGATGGAGAAAAGGGAAAACAACAAATATTTGTTCATTGATCACATTAAATGTCCCATTACTTTATTTTTGTATGGTCCATAAGCATCAATATCACTTTCTCAATGCATAAGTAAATGAGGATTTCAAAGTTTGAGAGAAGATTTGTAGCTCGGGTGCTCGTTGTTGTGGTTCTGTTTGCTGAGCTGGGAATTTGTCTTGCAAACCTTTCGTTCCCTGTCTTGGTGAGATCCTCAGTGCTTGGGAGCCTCCTGTGAAGCGCTTCTGTGCTGTTTCGTCCGGCATTTATAGTGGCAAGTCTCTGCCGCTTCCGGTTGTCAGTTCGAGCTGTCCGCTGTAGTGACCGGTATATTGGGTCCAGGTCGATGTGTTTGTTGATAGAGTCTGTGGATGAGTGCCATGCCTCCAGGAATGCCCTGGCTGTTCTCTGTTTGGCTTGCCATATTATGGTAGTGTTGTCCCAGTCGAATTCATGTTGCTTGTCGTCTGTGTGTGTGGCTACTAAGGATAGCTGGTCGTGTCGTTTCGTGGCTAGTTGGTGTTCGTGTATACGGATCGTTAACTGTCTTCCTGTTTGTCCGATGTAGTGTTTTGTGCAGTCCTTGCATGGGATTTTTTTACACTACATTAGTTTTGCTCATGTTGGGTATCCGGTCCTTTGTTCTGGTAAGTTTTTGTCTGAGCGTGGCTGCTGGTTTTTGTGCTGTTATGAGTCCTAGTGGTCGCAGTAGTCTGGCTGTCAGTTCGGAAATGCTCCTGATGTATGGTAGTGTGGCTAGTCCTTTAGGTTGCGGCATGTCCTCGTTCCGTTGACATGCCATCACATGCCAGAACTTCCCTGCCTTTTGTATTTCTAACACCATTTGGCTCATTCGCAATTTTAGTTTTTTTCTCAAACTCTACTGCCCATGTCTATATCTTTGACATATAAAAGTACATGGCCAAGCCCATGACAATTTCAGATTTTCTTTTGTCCCTTGTTAAATTCAATTTTGAGCTGCTTGCAAATTCCAAAAATATATTCTTCCTCTGCTTTTCCAAATTTCCTTGGCAAACGTGGCAAGTATCTTCAAACTTCAGAAATCCACAGCAATGCTAAGACTTGTTGCCCTCACTTTTACTTTAGCCATCCAAAAGTAACCGAAATTAAACATATTTTTTACCAATATTTCATTTAATGATCTAAGAAATTAATCACCAAGAGTTTAAATCTGCTGTGATCTTTCAAAGCCAAAATCTGCTAAATGAGTTTCTGTTCTTTCACTTATTATTGGTGGTCGTTGGAAAGGGAGGAATGACACAGAGAACCAGAGGGTCTGTGCCGTGGATTGTTAAGGCGACTGGATTCTTCTTTTGTAGTTTACCAGTCGTCTCGTTAGGAATTTCGAATAGTAGGAATGGAAGGTCGGGTACTTAAATGTTCCTCCTGCGGAATGTGGGAGATAAGGATCACCAGTAGAGTCCCTGCTAACTGCATCTGTGGGAAGTGCACCCAACTCCAGCGCCTCGGAAACCGCGTTACAAAATTGGAGCTGGAATTGGAGAACTTTGAATCATTCAGGAGGCACAGGGGGATATTGCGAGCAGTTACAGTGAGTTAGTCACACCTCAGATTAAAGAAGGCATTCGATGGGTTGTCATCAGTGGAGGCAACGGGAACCAACAGGCAGTGCAGCAATCCCATTTGGCCGTTTCCCTCAACAACAAGTATATTGTTTTCGATACCATTGCGGGGACTTACCAGAGGTAAGAAATGGGCACATGTCTCTGGCACAGAGCCTATTCTTTTTGCTCAGAAGGGAGGGGGAAATGAACATAGCATTAGTCACTGCGTACTCTACAATGAAAGGGATAGAGAGGCGGTTCTGTGGGAATGAGAGAGACTCACGGTTGGCATGTTCCCTCCCATGTGCCAGGGTTTGTGATGACACTGATCGTGTTTTCAGAATCTTTGAGTAGGAGGGGGATAAGCCTTGAGTCGTGGTCGAGATAGGCATCAGCGACATTGGTAGAAGGACAGAAATTTAAGGAGCTAGGCTGGAAGCCGAGAGCTAGAATAAATAGATTTGCTATTTCTGGTTTGTTGCCCTTGCCACGTGTTAGCAGGAAAGAATGTACAAATGGCTACAGGGATGGTGCAGGAGGGACGGTTTTGTTTTCCTGGATAATTTGGACTCTTTCAGAAGTCGGTGGAACCTCTAGGCACAGGATGGCCTTCACCTGAAGCAGAGGCATACCGCGGGTTGGGGATATTGCTTATGATTTTTGGATGTGTTTGAACTAATTCAACAGGTGGGGGTGACCAAAATTGTACTTCGAGTATAACGGGTGGAAGAGAGTAGTTCATTCAGAACTGACATTTCAAGTTTGCAATAAGGCAAGATGTTGGCTTGAAGCGTGTGTGCTTCAATGCCAGGAGCATCTAGAATAAAGTAGGTGAACTTGCAACTTGGATTGGTACCTGGGATGTCGATATTGTAGCCATTTGAGAGACTATCATAAAAGATGGACAGGAACGGTTGTTGCAGATTCCGGAATTTAGATGTTTCAGTCAGCTGGTGAAAACAGTAAAAGAGGGGATGGTGTGCCCTGCTGGTCAAGGACAGTATTATGGTTGCAGAAATGAAATTTGAGTATCCCCGAATGAGGAAGTATGGTCTTAGATTAGAAACAGGAAAGAAGTGGTTACATTGATATAGGTTTTACATAGGCCTCCGAATAGGTCCAGACATGCAGAGGATCGGAAAGCAAAAAATATCCTCGATATGAGCGAGAGCGATAGACAATTTATTATGGGGGCCTTTCACTTTCCAAATATTGACGGGAATACGATGGTACAAATACATTCGATGGGCAGTTTTTTTTTCCACTGTGTGCAGGAAATTGTACCTACACAGTATATAGATAGGCCAACAAGGTTATATTTGGTACTATGCAATGAAAACTCTCAGGTGTTAGATTTGGACGTCGGTTGGCACTTTGGTGATAGTGACCGCAATTTGGTAATGATTGCTCTAGTGATGGAGAGGGATGAGTATATATCGCAAGGCATGTGATACAGCTGTAGAAAAGGCAATCACGAAGCGGTTGGGCAAGATTTGGGATGCATTGGATGAGGAAGGAAACTGCAGGCGATGGACCAGCTACTGCGGGTCCTTGATAAGTGAATACCAATCAGCCAGGGAAAATGTTTTCCAGCGCGAGACCACAAGTTTCAGAAGGCGGTTGAATCTCTCTTCAAGAGGAAGAAGGACGATTATGTTCAGATGAGATGTGATGTCTCAGTTAAGGCGCTTGAGAGTTCGAGGTTCACCAGGAAAGACCTGGAGACAGAGTGAAGAACAGCCAGGAGAGGACATGAGAATTATTTGACGAATATGATGAAGGAGAACCCTAAGGCTACCCATACAGAAAGCAGGAATAAATGAATCACTATAGTAAGATTAGGGACAATCGAGCACACGAGTGGGAAGTTGTGCATGAATATAGATGAGATAGGGAAAGCACGAAATTAACACTTTTTATCAGTATGCACACATGGAAAAGACAATGTGGTCGACAAGAATACTGAGGTGCAGGCTAATTGACGAGATAGTATTGAGTCTTATAAGAAGAGGTGTTAACAATTCAGGAAAGTGTAAAATGGATAAATCCTCTGGGCCCGATGGGATTTATCCTAGGATTCTCTGGGAAGCCAGGGAAGAGATTGCCAAGATTTTGATTTTGATTTTTGTGTTGTCATTTTCTGAAGGACTAGTGCCAGAAGACTGGAGGATAGCAAATGTTATTTCCCTGTTCAAGAAGGGGAGTAGAGACAAATCTGGAAACTATAAACCGTTCAGACTTACTTCAGTTGTGGATAACATGTTGGAAAGGGTACAGGAGAGAGGATTTCTCATTATCCAGTGAAGAATAAGTTGTTTAGGAATATGAAACACGGTTTTGTGAAGTTAAAGTCGCGCCTCACAGATCTTATTGAAATCACTGGGAAGATGATCAAATAGTGGATGAGTGTAAAGCAGTTGATGTTATGTCTGCGCATTTCAGTAAGATGTTAGATATGGTTCCCACGGTAGGCTACTGTTCATTATATGTCGGCATGGGATTGAGGGTGATTCAGTAGTTTAGATCAGAAATTGGCTTGATGAAAAAAGATGGAATTTCGTCTTTCATGGAAAGTATTCATCCTGGACTTCAGTGACGATTGGGGTTCCGCAAGAATCGGTTTTTGGTCAACTGTTATATGTCGTTTAAATAAGTGACGTGGACGAGAGCATGGAAGGATAGGCTAGTCAATTTGTGGATGAGACTCAGCTTGGTCGAGTTCTCGATAATGACAAAGAATGTTGTGGGTTACAAAGTGACGTAGATAAGCTGCAGAGCTGGGCTGAAAAGTTGAAAATGGAGTATAATGTAATCTCTGTTGGCAATGGGTCAGTCTGGGCCTGGACTCTTCACAACCCAACGCATCACTTGCAGCGCATGCTCTTACGGAGGGATACAAACAATGCTGCCATTACTAAGGCTGTTGCTGCTGCACAGAGTTCAGGGCATTAATCACCAGAGACTCATGGTCTGTGGAGGTGTTTGCTCAGTTCGGGAAAGTTGCATTTGATGCATCAATTTAAAATAAACTGATGATTTTATTTAAAAAATGCTTTTTACAGTCTCAAAGTTGCAGTTTTAGTTCTTAGATTGGGTATCCTGATCGTTAACAGTGAATGATCATAGATTGCCGAGGAACAGACTGTTCCTCGTGTGATATTCCACGATGTATGTCCGTTGCCTCAATGCTGGGAATATCACAGGTCAGGCCGATTTTGTAAGGGAATAGATTGACATCTGAAATTGTGACATTTTTCCTATGTGAGATGTTGGTAAAGGACGTCAGGATTTCAACTCAATATTCTGTGGCATAAGTATATAAGGAGGGTATGACTTTGTTTACTTAATTAACGAGTCAATTGCTACAGTCATGAGAGACAAAATCATTGGAGGACCTTCAAATTAGACTTCTTGAATTGAGATCAGAACAAAAAGATATAAGTTACATTGCGAGGGACATATTATAGACTCCCAGTTGGAAGAAAGTATCGAATTGTAAACAATCACTACAGTGCTTAAAAAACAATAAGAGGGTAATTCTATTTATGCTTTTCAATTCCCAAAATTTATTGGATCAGTCATGTGTTTGTAAAATGGGAAAAATATGTTGAAACTTATTGCGAAGTGTTTTTTTGTATGAACATGTAGAAGATTCAACAAGATTCATTGCTGTGTTGGCCCTCATTGTGGGAAACGAAGCCAAACAGGTGTTCAAGACAGGATTGCCAGAATATTATCGGACCAATGACTGCGACTCATGCGTCTTAATCTTTTTTTAAGGAAAAGCCAAAAAAACAACTTTATTCAAAATTAAGAGACTGAGCTTATTTCAAATAAGACATGATCTGGCCAAAGTAGTTTGGGTCCAGCTACTTCTCATTCAAACAGACGTAAAACAGTATGTGGTCGGGTGGGGTCGTGGTATTCATTCACAAAATGGAACTAATGAGAGTTTGGGCCGAACATGTCACAAACTAAGATCAAATTTAGGAAAATAAGCACAAAGAATCATGGAAGTTTGAAAATTTTCGGCTTGGAGTAAAACAGTAAAGAGAAGCTTTCTGCAGGTATACAGTGAGCAGAACAATGGAGCCCTGAGAAGAGTGTAGAACGGGCAGTGCTGAACTTAGGTCAGTAGAAGAGCAAAAAAGGATAAAACATTAGTGGCTAAGAACAGTAAGAAGCCCATTGTATTCAATTGGAATATAAAGGGGAAGAGGATAACAACGGAAACAATGGGACCTGTTAGGGACCAAAGAGGCAACCGGTCCACGGAGCCAGAGGAAATGTTAAACATGTACTTCAAGTCAATCTTCAGATTGGAGAAGCAGCTACTGGATTCAAGAAGAGTGACAGTGTGATCCTACAGCGGAATGATAGATTTTGAGGAAGATGTCAAAGTTTTGGCAGACTAAAAAGTGGACAAATCTCCAGTTCTGAATGATCTATATCTTAAAATGATATGGCAGAAGAGTGAGGAAATTACAGACTCTGACCTTTTTCCTTATTTTGCTTTTGGCCACAGAGGAAGTGTGATATTACAGGTCACCATCTAGTGTAGGTTTAACAAAGAGGGTTAGAAATATACGAGAGCATGAAAGACTATCAAGTGTCTCATGAGTGAGAGGGAAACAATTGCAGATGATTTTGAAACAATCTTGACTGCAGTGATGAATCTGGGAGAATTGTCTAAGGAGCCCATCAGACCATTCTCGGTGTTACTGCATTTAGGAGCATGTGATCCGGTCATCGCAGCAATGTGACAAGGATGGAATGATTTGGCAACATTTGCTGACAAGAAAAATTGTGAGCTCAGTCAAAAAAATAAAGAAGCCACAGCTAAGAGTTTGGAAAATGAAGACAGCCTTGACAAAAAGAAGAAAAAAAGTAAAAACACAAACAAGCAGTTAGGGTGCCTTTGTGACATATCTTTGTCATAAAGCATTAAGGAAAATCCCAAAACCGTTGATCAGGATTAAGATAGTGGCCAGAAAATAGTCAGTCCAAAGGAGAATGATGTGGTGGATAGAGAGCCCGGAGTGCGATATGTCAGTATTCTACAGCATTTCAATATAAATAAGAGCATAATGATCGGTATTTTGAATAAAAAACATTATGGTCGGCAAGTCTCTCGAACATGATGGGATCAATACCAGAATACTTGAGGGACTGAGGGAGCCATTTCTGACGCAGACTCTTTGCATACTTTTCAGTCACAGGAAAGTTTCCAGAGAACTGGAGAGTGCTAATGTTGCTCTACAGTTGTCGGGAGGCAACACAGATTATCCAAGAAATTTCAGATCAGTAACCCTTCCGTCGCTAGCATGGAAATTACGAGAGAAGGTTCTTGGAGATGAGTCTGACTCATATTTGGAAAAATCTGGACTTGTTGGTATTAGGCACCATCACCTTGTGTGTGGAGGATTATGTTTCACAGACCTGAAAGAATTCATTGAGAAAGTGAAAAAGTTGATTGCTAGGGGAATGGGGCTGGATAATGGCCATATGGACGTTAGCAAGGAAATTGATTTTTTTTATGCCATGCTCATACAGAAGGTGAAGTCAAATGGCATCAGCAGTCAGTCAGTAATGAGGATACAAAACTGGTTGATCATAGAAGACAGAGTAGTGACGGAAGGTTACTACAGGACTGGATATCTCTGAATAGATTGGGGGAGTTGTGGATCATGAGGGTGATTGCCAGAGAATACAGCTGTATATGTAGAATGGCTGGAAACTTGAAAGGAGACAAGGCAGATGTAATTTAATCCGGACAGTTGCGAGAGGATGTATTTTAAAACGTCCAAGACAATGGAGAAGTATACAGTTGATGGAAAAATATATAGTTCGCATTAGCATCGGATGGGATCCAGATGTACGGGCTGGTAGTTTCCTGAATGTGACAAAAAGGGCGGAAATGGTTTTCAAAAATGCTTGGGGACATCTAACAGAACATGCCGTATAAAAAATGCCAGTTCATATTGCAGCTATACAGAATGTTTGGAATTTTGTGGGAAGTACCCTTTGCCAGTGGGCATGCTGGAGAAGGCATGGAAAAGGTTTACCAGAAATTAGTCTTGGCATTAGCCATAAGGTGAAATTGGGCAAACTTGGTTTGTTTGCACTGAGCATCAGTGGCTAAGGGGCTACCTGATAGATTTTTACAAAATTATCGGAGGCCGAAAATGGACGGACAGTTAGAGTTTTCAACCCTGAGTGGAAATATCAATTGCTCGGACCCATACGTTTTAGGTATAAGAGGGAATCTTTGAAACATTTTTAATAATCAAGTTCTTTTAACTTTTCCAGGCAGAATGTGAAAGTGCCTGATAAAGGAGAACATGGTAAAATAGAGCGTTTAAGATTTATCTAAACACTCAGATGAGTAGGCAGTGAATAGAATGACATAGCTTTCTTTTTAACTTTGGAAAGGCATCGTGTGTCAGTGCAGGCTTGCTGGGATGAAATGTACATGCTCGTGTGTTGCTCTGCTTTCAGAGACAAGATTTGACCAAGCGAGTGGCGAGATGCTGAATGAATAATTACTGACAATCAACAGCCTCATTAATGTAGATCTCTCCTCATCAATTTCCTGCTTCAAATCATCGCTCTCACTGTGGGAAAACTCAATATGGAGAATTTGACATGAACTTCAGAGCGAACAACTGGTGATTCCATCTTTCCCATCGCTATTGTGGACTTCTATCTTGGACACTGGTCTCGGGGGGACACTACACAGACAGGTGTGGGTACCCAACACCCTTTAATGCTGGAATCTGCTAAATGCCAGCCTCACCATGCCATCACTGTACATCTCCGACTCACTGACAGTAGGCTTCTATACTACAGTATTGCATACTTAGGATGAACTTCGAACTCTCATGGCAATGTTGCTGCAAAGACACTGTGCGCAAGGATACACAACCAGATCATGGACTGCACCACTGTGCTTCTCACTTTGTGTCTGTGCACATTCATTCTGAGCTGTCTTGAATGTTTGCAGAATCTTTGTCTTGCCTCACCTGTCTTCAGCAGTGTTTCCGCTCAGGCAGAGCGACCAGACACATACTCCTGCTGTATTGTCTTGCTCGGTAGCACACAGAAAAAAAAACACAAGGAAGCTTGATATCAGTCTCCACAGTCAGTGAAGGAGCCTAACACATTGTGTCAATTGTAGTCTCAGATACTAGGTAGGGAGCATGGACATGGTCAGTCAACGTCTCGTGGTTGTTCTGGTCAGGATCCTTTCCCTGTTCGGAGGTGAGGAGCAGAATGATCGTATTCCCCTATCCTTCTTGGATCATCCTGCCATATTATGGGATGGTTTCTTCGAGAATGTGAGAATTGCCAAGAGGTATTCTGGAGTTGGAGGTGTTCGTACAGCTGTTAGTGCTGGTACAGTTGGGGCAAAGGAGGAGTCGTATTGTGAAGGCAGCACAGACATCGATCAAATTTGGGGAGTTGAGCATGGACGCGGTCAGAGAGTGAATGAAAGAAGGTTCTGCATTCATTGTGATTTGAAGAACATCAGACTTGGTGGTGTTGGTGGAGTAACAGAGTATGAGTTCACATAATGCAGATTATGGCACTTACTCTGGTGGAGTGCAGAAGGTCACTAGCCTCCTTCCTACATTGATGGGCAATCACCCAGAGGGTGACACCTCACTGACCCAGGGGTCAACCTACGACAAAGCTGACATGCCTGGTGTCATGGCATCCCTGCCAGTCCTGGAGGACGATCATGACTCTCCCGTGCACCATGCAATTCTCCAGAACCTAAAGGGCTTGTGCACAAAGTGGAGCCCCATTTTACCATCCTCTGCCATTTCCAAGGCAGTTCTAGATTGTCAGTCCAAGAGTTTAATGCCTTTTTCAAAACGTTGGCACCTGTAAAATGGAGCGCCGGTTAATGCTGGGAAACCCAGGCAGTGGGAATTGTTATGACTCACATCCTTCAATGGGAACCTAACACAATGTTACAGGCTGTTAAACGAAACCAGGAAACATTCCCTGCCTTATATAGACAATCATTATATAATCCTCACTGGAAGCAGGAATAGTGCCGCAGGACTGGAGAATGGTCAACACCGGAGCTTCATTTACTGTGGAGTAAGCAACTGACTGAATAGGCCGAGGCTGGAATTCTGACGCACAGGAAAAACGGTCACGGAGGAACTCCCAGGGACTTCACAACAGTCGGCCTAAAATTGTTCAAGGAAGACCATATGTAATTTATCTGGATGTGACGGTTTGAGGCAGTGACTTCTTTTTTGATGTGACTTACTTGGATTTGACAATAAATCACATGGCATACTATTTAAAAACAGAAATTACGGAGTCCAGATGAATTGGACAAAGAACTCAGAGAAGTGCAAGGCAACTCACTAGGGTACATCAACAATACCGAGAAAGGCACAAGCTGAAAATAATATGGTCAGTGTGAGCAGAACCATGAAAGTAGCTGGATACATCGATAATCTCGTTCAGGCAACAAATGGCATTATTGTATCTGTCAGCCAAAGTGCAGAATATAAGAGCAGATAGAACAAAACATATAACTGGAAGCAAAGCAAAACAATATAAAATCGGGAAGCTTATGTTGGAAGTGTAAATTAAAAAGTCAATTTCCAGTTTGAGTAATATTTGCAGTTCTTGTCATCCGATCACATGGAATAATGCAAGTGGACTGGAGAGAGTGCAGAGGAGAAAGGTTAGTCAGTGAAAGTGGAAGTGCAGTGATGAGAAAAGATTGGAACGGAGGATGCTGAGGAGACTTGATTGGGGCTAAGTATTGTGAGAATCTGGATAGAGAGGAAGAGAACATTTTCTTCCTGTTGAACTGTTCAATTGCCAGCAACGAATATTTAGTTTAATTGTAATCGTATCGAACTGGTGTGGACACAGTACAGAGTGGTCTCCCATTTGTTATGCTATTTTCTGAAGTTTTCAGAAGTTACCAATATGTGATCAGATTAATATGCAGGGGTGAGGGGAGCGATAGGAAGCAACAGTGTGTAAATTGATAAGCATCACAAAAATACTGATCCCATCTTTTATACAAAATGCAACTCATCTGTTTGAGCCTGTTCATCCTTCCTGTAAAAAGTGTGATTGCTATTGAATAGCCAGTTCTTAGTCTTGGTCACACTGCAGCCACATCTCCATAATGACAGCTCCATCTGGCGTGGTTCATGCTCTTTAAAGCTCTCATTGCATTGGCATTGTTAAAATATTTGGAAGGAATTCAGGGATCACAGCAAGTGCCAGTGACAAAAACAGCTGGAGGGTCCAGAGATTGGAAGTTGTTTGAAAAGTGAGAGATATTACAGGGAGATGGATTGTTCTAGAGTCTGAAGGAGATTACAACGGCAAGAGTAGTTTTAGGTTTTGTTTGATGTGAAAAGTGAGCTGGAGCAACGATATCAATATTTTAGCTACAATAGCATTCTGGAGAGAAACTCTCC
This sequence comes from Chiloscyllium punctatum, assembly GCF_047496795.1. NCBI lineage: Eukaryota > Metazoa > Chordata > Chondrichthyes > Orectolobiformes > Hemiscylliidae > Chiloscyllium > Chiloscyllium punctatum. The sequence continues at coordinate 68,291,286 of NC_092766.1, forward strand.
ACGAAACCTGACGAAAACGTTTTTTAAAGTTTGTCTGCACGAAACATAAGTGCAAAGGGGGCAGGGTCGGGGAATCAGTCACTTGATATAGATTTAACCCACTCTGTGATAGGGGGGGTGAGTTACCTATCGATTCGGGTTTTGATCAATGATTCTGATCAATTCATGCCTGTTAAATCTTATTTTCAAATTGTAACATTTCAGGAGATGAGAACTGAGGATCTGTGGAGCTGACTGCTTGTCAAGAATTGATATCTGGGAGTTGTTGGCTGCGGGGAGTTATTTCTGTTGTAACTGTTTCAGTTCAGAATCACTTCAATACACAAACACATTCAGAATTGAACAAACTCCAGCGCATTAAGTACTTTTAGCTTCTCACATCCATTCCGGAAATGAGTCCAACAATGAAATTAGGAAGGTCCCAGGCTCCCTTTCCTGTCTGAACATGTTCGGCTGTTCTCACCTAACCAGGAATTGAGCTCCTAAATCCGATCCTGAAGATCACAGACTCTCTCCCCATTGTGTACACAGTACAGAGTCCCACATTCAGATTAGGCAGATCCTAGGCTCGATATTGGGCCAGTGCATTTGCAGCTCAAAAGCACTTTTTATTCGTGTAACCATCAGCCAATCGGGTAAAACACAGAAACTTCTCTCTGTGCTGACAGCTGACAGTCTCTGCAAGATCCTTTATATTCGATAAAACTTCCCTCCTCTGCAATTCCTCTAATTTCTACAGTACATCCACATTTATAGCATCCTCCAAACGTGCAAAGCTCCGAGTTCAAAAACCCCTTTCTCCATATTGAGAAGTTCACAGGAATATGGGCAGATCGATTTGCTGGAACAGGTTAGAGGTAAAGCAAGATGCGTTCTGGGGGGGAGGATTTTGAGATCAACAGCTTGCAGAAAACAGAAAAGAACACTTATAATTGTACTGCAAAAAAATATTAAGAAGAGGTCCTACTGAAAACGATGTGACTTTTCTTGGAGGATTTTACTGAGAGAGAGAGTTTATAAGTAGTTCGTGAAGGTGTCAGAGATTGGGCAATTTGAATGGCCGAAGGAAAGGTTTGAGATACAAAAAGGGTTTTAACGTCTGGTAAAGACTTCAGGGATAGGGAGAAGATGGAGAATTTTTCTACAGATAGGGAAGGAACACATATACAGAGACTGAAGAGATGGGGAGATGTGTTGGGGCAGAAGGTGGTCATAGAATCAAGAGCGCTGGACGGAGTGGACGATGTTACATGGCTGTGTAGAAATTGCAGGAGACTAGGAAGCAGCGAAAATTTGTAGTTGGCGCCAAACGTTAAAGCTGTACATATTTGTAGACATCACGAACACTGTTATGGCAGGATATGTTATACAAAAAATGTGCTTTGTCAGGGCAGAAGGGAGTCAGTGACATTGATGACTGTGGGGACTGGAGGAGTTATGTTTGGATTAGAGTAATTACAGAGAAAGAGAGAACGGCAAGCACTTGAGAAAGATTACATGGACAGGAAGGATTGTAAGGGGTCGTAGACATTTCCGAGAAAAAAGATTTGCATGGTCTTCATGAGTTACATAGATAAGGGGGCGTGCATTTGCTGATGGAAAATGTAGAGATTGGACTGTATCACATGGGATCGAGGACATCACAGAGACAGGATACTATAATAGTTAAAAGATTGTTGGCAAATCACATTGAACCACACAGAAGTCTTACGACACAGAACGATGTCATTTCGTCCATGTTTACAGCAACTCTTCAACTGACGACATTATTGAGTAATGAACTCCTGCTTTCCTCACACACATTATATTTAGTCACCGTACTCATCCACTCCCCTCTTGAATGTTTAATGCAAGCATGCAGCTGCAAACGTCCAAGTATATCCTAACTACTCTCAGAAAACTTTCTTTTCCAGGTATAAATCGCCTTCCTAGTTTCAAACCTGCCTTACTCCAACTTTTAACACTCTCACTTTAAGGTGCCCACAGAAGTTTCTGGGACAGGTCTCTGTTAGGTATCAGTTATCCCATAAGTACCCCCTGCGCTACCATCTCCGCTTTGAACCAGCGGCATTCCTCCTGATTTCCAATCCGACTCTCTCTATGTGCTCCTATTGTTCCTCTCGACAATCCAGGGAGCGTTGGGTTTGTTTCTCTTGTCTTTCTGGTTTGATGAACCATTCCTTGACAGGACCCAAACCGTCTCCCGTTTGAAGGGAACCCATTGTTGACTTATTATTTTTCTGACCAACTTGGTGTTTCAGACACTCCCATCTTCAGTCATGCCTCATTGAATGCTGCTCTCAGTCAACTAATTTTTTTTTCAATCTCCATAATTTCATGTGATTCTTGATAATCATCCTGAAATTTAAAATAAAATGATCGCTGTATCCCAGAATATTGCCCTATTGACATTGGATCCACTTCCCCACGTTTGGGCAGGGCAAATACTCATGAAGTAAGCACTCATCGATGTCATCTAGGAATACTTGCCCCTCACTGCCCTGATACAACCAGTGTCCCAGTCTACATCTGGATTACTTCAATTTCTTAATTTTAGTAATCTAACATGTTACCAACTCGCTGCAATCGCCTTGTAGATTTGTTCTCGCCATCCTTTAAACTATTTAATGGACAACACACGATACCTCACAGGGTAATTGTGCACGTCTTGTTCTGAAGCTCAATCCAAATTCATTGTCCTCTTGGAGAAATGCACCTTCTTTCGTTCTCATTCTCCAATGTTATTTACTATGTTTCAATTATTCACATGCTTGTACAGTACTGGTTCTTGACTCCATATCCACTGTTAAACAAGTTATGATCAACTGGTAGCAGCTGCATCTCCAAGCATTTTTGTGAATCCAGGTCGTTTACTGTAATCGTGTGTGTGATTGACATAGCCCTGCCAAATTATTTTACATCCTTCCCAAATGCACGAGACAAACGCTACATAAAGAACTTAGTGCCAGCTCTGTCACGTGCTGCCCCATCCTGCCATGTTCAGTTTCTGCTTTCCATGAACCAGTCCCAATATTCCAGGAATCAGAAGCCCTTACTGCTCCCCTTACTGCTGCAACTTCTAACGATCGGACGAATTCAACAACGCCCATAAGTAGTATAGGAACATGAAGAGGATACAGTCAGGCTATGGGAAAGGAACGGGAAAATGCTATTGTTTTGACGGTATGAGTGTACTGTATCTTTAAGGGAGCTGACATATCTGGCCAACACAAAGAGTCTCGAACAAGGTGAAAATTTAACTTTGAGTCGAACTGCAAGCTGCAGATGGGTTGCTATGAGACAAAAACAAAATCAAATTCGACCAATCATTTTAAATTATGCCTCAAGATACCGAACTCCAATTAAGCTATAACTTAGTATTTTGACAATCTTAAATCCTGTCAAACGATCCGATGATTTCTGGAATAGAAACGGAACAAATTAACATTTGAGCAGGAGAACCATCACTGCCATCAACAAGAAAAGATGGCAAAAATAACAGCTCTCGGAGAGGTACCTGTCTTTAGGTTTGCGTTGCAGAACATCGAGGGCGACCTGTAGAGTAAGTCTCCAGAGGGAATTATACAGAAGAAACTCAGTATAGCCGACTGGTTTTGAAAGGTTACGATTTTGTCAGTCGTAATCGGGATGTTCACTGACTAACATTGTAGGATTGTGACAAAATCGTGTTTTAACAGACAGGAATTGTAAATAGTTTTTCGCTAATCTTCTATGGTCGACGTAAAGAATAAATTTCTTAATTTATAGTTTAAATAATGACTTTTCGGATAACCCTTTGCATCTCGAATTTGAACAAATTACAATATGGTATGGGTCGTTTCTGTGCTGCTCGTTTAAATCAGCAGAGGTGTTAACGCAGTGTCGTGACAGACATACTGACTACGGGTACGAGCGTGACTGGAAAAGGAAACAGCATTAGGGAGGGTAGCGGAAGGTCGATTCGATTACAGAGATAGGTACAGCTGTCGAGACTGGATGAGGTTAGCAATACTGAGAGTTGGCGAGTTATAAAGTTCTCATAAGACTGGCCAAGCTTACAGGCAGAGAGAGTGATAAGGACTGAAAGAGGAGTCAGTAATCCAGAGGACTTTAGACATTCACGGAGTGTTTTAGTGGCTGCAGGAGTTGGCAGAGTTTAGAAGATGGTTATGACGGGAAGACGTCACGGAGATAGAAAATATTGCAGAGATTCAATGAGGTTACAAATCGAGGGAATTTTCAAGTGAATTTTTAATGTTATGCGAATTGAGGATGGCAGGAAAGGCTGTAGGGAGTGAAAAGTCATAAAGGTATGTAGGTTCCTTGAATGGTCGCAGGTTAGAGGGAATGTAGTTCTGCAGGACAGTATGGAGGAGTGTTGTCGGAACTGATATCATGTGCTGTAGAGTCTGGACACAGGGGCACAGAAGAAGAAATTGTTAAATGCTGGAGGATGTTACAAGAACCGGGTGGACCTTTGAGACTGAAGAAGATGGCAGAGATTAGGATTTGATATTACTTTGGAGATTGTGACCATAATTCTGTAAATTTCGAAGTTAATATGAAAGGAGATAAGGATTGTGTAGATATGAAGTATCTAAATTTGGCGAAGGCCACCTATCATTAGATTATCAGGATTTCTCAACATTAAAAATTTCCATAGTCAAGTTTTGACAAATATAGACGCAGATAAATTTACATTTGAGTCTACAATCGGAAAGTGGGAGTAAATTCAAGTGATCACAGTGAGAATTCAGGGCCAGTGTGTCCCGTGAAGGATGAATGACAATGGGAGCAAGTCCTGGGAATACCGATCAAGTGATACCGTGAATTTGGTAAAGAAAGTGCAATATAAACAGGCGAAACCTGTCAAAAATACAGAACGTTAAAAGGGGTTCATTCAAAATGATGGCGAAGCAATCGCTTGAAATATCCTTCCCAGATCCCATGAAAGAAAAACCAGAAGGTAATTTATGCACATGGTTAGTGTAAGAAGATTCCCAGCTAAAGAGTGGCTCCTTTTAGAAAGAAAAGAGACGATCTGTGCATGGAGCCAGAGAAAGTCGGTGACGTTTTAAATGAATACTTCTCACCTGTATTCACACGGGATAGATATGGCAGCCAGGAATTTCATTTAGGATGGTGACGTTCTAGATCATGTTTCGATCAATAAAGAAGAGTTACTAAATGTTTTCACAGCCATAAAGTTGGAGATGCTTCCAGTGCCGAACGAAATATCCAAGGTTTCTATGGGAGATATGAGAGGAAATTGTACGGGCCAAGGCGGAAATATTTAGTACTTTGCTGACTACAGGTGACGTGCCGAATGACTGGAGGAGAGCTGCTGTGTTCTCCTGTTCAAGAAGGACAGTAGGGATAGTCTAGGTAATTACACAACAGATCGGCTGATATCAGTGACAGGGAAATTACTGGAAACGATTCTGTTGGGCATAATGAATCAACAGTCAGAAAGGGAGGAATCAGCTAGGGACATAATAGAGAAATATCCTCTCTGATGAATTCAGTTGCGTTTTTGAAATTGAACTCAAAACTATTGATGAAGGCAATGCAGATGATGTTGTTTGCATGGTCTTCCGTATGGTCCTTGACAAGGTCCTACATAGAAGTCTGATCCAAAAGGGATAAGCACACGGGATCCAAGGCAATATGGAAAATTGGATCCAAACCTGTTGAACAGACATTTACGGTCTTGAAATTCTTTCAACAGTGTGTGTACCACAAGGGCCTGTGCAGGAAGCATTGCGGTTTATTATGTACATTAATAACTTTGAATTGAAGGCAGACGGTATCGTTATTAGGATTGCAGATGATTTGAAAGGTGAGGGTTTTGCCCATAATGACGCAGACGATCTCAGGCATTTCCTTAATGTATATCAGCTGACAAATTGAATGTAATGGCAGATGGACATACATAATGAACGATTGGTCCTTGTGGAGTACTGAAGAACACAAGGAAACTGAAGGACATGTCCATAGATCCCTGTAGGTGTCTGCTCAGGTGGAAAGAGTGAAAGGACACCACTTCTGAGGGTGGGAGGGAAACTCATACATCAGTGGAGAGAATTCCAGAGCCAGTCTAGAGGATTTAAACTCGTCTGGCAGGGTGTTGAGCTATTAATCGTTGAAAGGCTCGATTGAAGTTTGAGGCTGGCAACACAAGTGAATGAAAGTGATTACAATTGAAAAGGCAGGCAAGAACACACCAATAATAAGGGAAAGCTGATGATGAAACTGTATTTATTTTAATGCAAGGGGGCTGACGAGAAAGGCAGATGAACTTGATGGATGGGAACATGAGACTTGGATATTATACAAATTAAAAAAAAAACAGTTCAGAAGGACTGAACTGGCAGCTTCTTGTTTCAGTACAGATGCGATAGGGATGATAGAAGGGGAGCTAAGTGTGAACCAGTTGGGTGGGTATTGATCGCATGATTCAATGCAGCAGAACTTAGACAGGATATTCCTGCGGGATCGTCCAGTGTAAATATGTTAGTGAGACTGAGAAATGAGAATGGACAATCACTTTGGCACGACTGTACTACCGACGCTGATTAATCAGTGGAGGATTGATGAACAAATATGACCAGAGATCTCAAATATCTATTACAATAATGAGGTTTTAATTATGAGGATTTTTTTAAACGTTCCAAGCCGAGACTGGGACTGACAGTTTTAAGCGTTTGGATGGGAGGAATTTGCGAATTGTGTTCCAAGAAACACGTAATGGCAGACTGGAGAAAGGGGAAAAACTTGACGTCCCTTTGTTAAAATAATGTAGGGAAACGTACTGAGGTATTAATTGGGGACGATTTTGGAACTGTGACCACAATTGTATTCGTTTGAAAATAGATATGAATAAGGACAGGACTGGTCCACAAATTCAAGTTTTAAGAAGTGGCATGACCAATTCTGGTAGTACATGACATGAACTTTCAAAAGGTGATTGGTGAGGGTTCTATTTGCAGGGAAATATGAGTCTGGCACGTGGGGATATTTTAAAGTATAGAAAATGAGTATTCAGAGCCAGCATGAAGCTATTAGTGGGCAAAGCAATGCCAACAGCCTCAGTACACACTGGCTATCCATTCAGGCGCTGGTCAAGACAAAGGAGGCACACGTCAGGTATTGCCAGCTGGATCAAGTGAATTCATTGTGCAGCATAACGGCTGTAGGCTGTAGGAACCCATCAGATGGAAAATTTCTTTTTAGGTTTTTTGAGATTGCCTACACTGTGGAAATAGGCCCTTCAGCCGAACAAGACCACACTGAACCTCTGCGTCTGAATGGAGGTAAGGGTTACAGTGAAGTAGTAAGTGTGAGGGGCTTCAGGCTGACGATGTCGGAGGGAGTGTGAAAGTGTTATGAAGACAGTGATGAAATACGTGTGAACGTGTCAGAATGACAGTGGTAGAGTGAGTGTGGACGGGTCAGGGTGACAATGACCGAGAGACTGTGAGGCGGTCAGGGAGGCAATGTTGGTTTGACTAAACGGGGTCAGTGTGACAATGAAGGAGTGAGTATGAGTGAGTCAGTGTGATGATGATGGAGTGAGTTTGAGGACATCAGGGAGGTGGTGATGGAGTGAGTATGTGGGGTGTCAGTGTGGCGATGACAGAATGAGCATGAGGGGATGAGGGTGACGATGGCGGAGATCGTGTGAGAGGGTCATGGTGCTGGTGATGCAGTTAGGATGAGCTGGTCATGTTTTTCATGACGATGTGAGTGCGAGGTGGTTAGTGTCACAGTGATGAAGTGATGTTAGGGGGATATGGTGACGCTCATGAAGTCAGTGTGAGGGGTTCAGTGTGACAGCCTGGGTGTAGGTGGTTTAGGGTGACGGTGTTGGAGTGATAGTGAGGCGTTCAGGGTGTCAGTGCTTAAGTAAATGTGATGGGGTCAAGGTGACCATGACGGCTGAGTGTACGTTCTTCAGGTTCACGCTGCCAAAGAGTTTGAGGTGGTCAGCGTAACAGTTACGGAGTCAGTGTCAGGGGGTCAGGTTGATGGTGTTCTAACGAGTGTAGTAGGGTGTCAGTGCGACAATGGTTGAATGAGTGTGAATGGATCCGAGTGACGGATTGAGCATGTCAGGCTGACAGAGTGAGTATGAGGGCATCACAATCACGGAGATGGAACATGTGTGTGGATGATCAGGATGCAAATGACGGAGTGCATGTGTGAGTGTCATGGTGATTGTGATGGAGCGATTGTGACAGAGGCCAGTGTAACGGTGACGGAGTGGGTGTGAGGGTATCACAGTGATATTGTGCAAGTGACTGATGGCGTTAATGTGACAGTGAAGGAATGAGTGTGAGAGGCGAAAGTGACCATGAGCTATTGAGTGTTATGGGGCTAGTGTGACCGTGATGGAATGAGTGTGATGGTGTCAGGGTGATAGTGATGGAGTGAATGTCGGGAGTCATGATGATAAATTGAGTGTGAAGCGTTCAGGGTGTCGGTGTTGGAGTGAGTATGAGTGGGTCAGCATGATTGTGACGGAGTGAATGTGAGGTGGTTAGGTTGATGGTGAGCAAGTGCGTTTGATGAGGTAAGTGTGATGGTCACGGAGTGTGTGTGGGGGTCAGGGTAACACTGACAGAGTGAGTGAGTAAGGCAGGGTGGCAGTGACTGAAAGAGTGTGATTAGTCAGGGTTTGGAGAGAGTGTGAGGAGTCATTAGAGTGACCGTGAGGAAATGAGTGTGAGGGGGCAAGGGTGACAGTGATGGAGTGGGGGTCAGGGTTATGCTGACGGAGTGAGTGTGAGTGGTCATTTTGACCGTGATAAAGTGAGTGTGAGTGGTCAGACTGAAATTAAGCAAGTGTGTGTGTGATGGAGTTAGTGGGACACAGTGAGAGCGACTAAGTCAGGTACACTGTGATGGTATGAGTGTGAGGGTGTCAGGGTGACGGTGACGGAGTGAGAGTGAGGGTGCCAGGGTGCCAGTGAGTTTGAGTAGGTCAGAGTGACAGTGATGGTGCGATGTGATGGCATTAATGTAATGAAGACAAAATGAGTGTGAGGTGGTCACGGTGACACTGGCAGAGTGAGATTGAGTAAGTCAGAGTGACAGTGATCGTGCGAGTATGAGGGGATCGTGGTGATGTTGATGCTGTTGTTGTTTAATTGTCTTCTACCAGGAAACCCCTGCTGTGCAACTGAGAATTCTGCATGATTTCCGTCATAGTCCCTGTTCCATGAGCCATCTGGAAATAAAAAACTTTCTTATTCGCATCAGCTACCGTCATACTCCAGTGAGACATATTCTGCTATGTTCAGTGTAGCATATTTCTGTATAGTTATGTCCAGTAAAGTCAGTAACAGTCGATATGCTCATATCCAAGCTGCTGTTAAAATAAAATGGCCTTTATCGTCTAGCTCTGCCCCGTTGTGGTGACTATGCAGAACTATAGGATAACCTGTTGTTATGGTGGACGCTTTCTCAAACATGTAATGTGCTGCTGTCACACCTTGGGAGCAAGAAGGGTATCCCTGAGCCGAGTCATCCAGTTTGGAACTCTAATATGCTTTTCGCCTGTGTGAGCACTGCAGCACCATAACCGTGCTGTCTATTGAATACATAGAGGTGAAAAATCTTTTCGTAATTGGGCAAGGTCAAAACTGACGCCGACTGAAGTGCCTGCTGAAGGGTGATGAAAGCCGTCTCAGCTTCCCCATCCCAAAATTTAACACTTATTATTTTAGCATGTCCTGCCTCATTTATGATTTTTCCATACGGGTACCATATTGTCAGAATATTCTGAAATCCAATCCAAACTGAATCCTGCCATTCTCAAAAATGTCATCGTCTGACTTACTCCCACAGGTTTGTCGGCTCCAATGAACACCTCGATCTGATTTGGAATTATCTGCTTAAATATTACCCAACCCAAATAGTCAATGTAATGTTTGGAATATTGCAGCGTTTCTCTTGTGACCTTGTGCCCCCAATGTGCTCAATTTTCCAGCAGAAAGATAGTAGTATCTTCGATTTCTCCTGACTGTCCGAGCAGTCCAGTAGATCATCAATATATTAGGTTCACGGAACGTCGAATGAGACCGCTTCAACGTTCGCCTTCAATACTTGATTAAACACATGCAGTGAGTGCTTATATCCCAGCAACATTTTAGTGTAAATGTATTGGGTACCTCTATAAGTAGATGCAAGCAAGTAGCAGCAAAGATCCACCAGCAGAAGACTGAAAAAAAAACAGAACTTAAACCAATTACTGAAGACCAAGCAGCATGGGATATTGGCAAACAGTGTATGCGAGTTGGGAAAAACTGCTGGCCAGTCTTCCACAACCTCATTTACGACTCTCAGGTCATGCATAAGTGTCTATTTAGAACTTTCCGCTTTAAACCCTGGCAAAAGGGGAGTGTTACAAGGACTGCTGATTTCCCTGAGTACCCCTGCGTCAAGCAGCCCCTTTATTGTAGACATTATTCCATCGTCTGCTTTTGGTTTTAAGGGATGCAATGGTAGTTGCTGTGAAAGAATCACTCGATGTTTCACAGGAAATGTGGAAAATTCTTCACGAACTTAAACTTTAACCTTGTAAATTCAAAGCTGTGAGAGCCAACAAAACGCATTTCCTGACTCCCCACAAGCTCTTTGTTCTCCTGCTGTTTATGTCATTGTTATTCACGCGATAACCGGGTAACATTAGTTTTGCAAATCATGCTGGCTTGTTTTGTCTTTCTAAACTGATCAAAGTCTGCCACATTGATTCCCTCCATCCCACTTAACCTATCACATTATAACACCATCATCTTCAACATTAGCTCGTCTACCAGTGATTTAACTAGCCTATCACAATGCACTACCATTATCGATTACTGGTGCCGTGCAGCATGATCCCAGGCATACATAGTAACACTAAGTTAATTACGTAACTGCCAGAGTAACGTTCATATATTGCCTTTGAGACCAACAGGTTTCACGCAGAGAAAGAATATAAGGATGCACTACGTACAAAAGCCAAATCGATCAATAGAGCCCCAAAAGCAGGCAATAACAATTTCCAGCGTCCAAATCTCAAAGTATTATCCCACTGCACCTACAGTCAAAGGCAAAAATACCTTTCCCACAATAACTGGGACAGGAAAAGAAAGAAACGAAGACAGCACAACATCTAAACACTCATACAACACATGCAGCTCAGGTGTCTCCATCCGAACAAGGCTTCAGCACCACAGGGGAAGTCAGATCTTTGATGCAGAGCGGGGAACCCACAGCGAAAAAGTTTGCAACCCAGAGTCCACTGGAACATGCGGGAACTGTCACGCAGGAAGACACATTAAAAAAGACTTAACAAGAGGAAGAGCACAACAAACGGCAAAGGCAACAACAAGAAATAGAAAACCTGCAGTAATCCAAATGGTAGTGCCCAAGTCCCTGACCTACCCAAACACCAGTCAACCAGCCAAAATCTCGATGGTTGAACCCCACAATCAACTTAATCTCCTCCCCTAAATTCTGCCGCTTACCTGTCGCCTGATGGATGATCATTCCGGGCTAGCATTAATGGGAATAAAGTACAGCATTGTTCCACAAACAGTGAGCAGACCCCCACATTTCTCAGCCAACAACCTGTCCAAGACTGCTTAGTCCACCACTGGTCTCGTCCAATCGCTCACCCAGCACAGAGAGGGCATCATCAGAATAATTAATGAATCACTGCTGATGGTCATAGATATAACTAATCCACTCAGCGGTCTTACTTATAATAATGGCAGTGATTAGCAGCTCCCAGTCGCCAGCAATCACATTCCTGGCCTTGAACACATTGGGGACACGCCTTGGCTAACCTATATGAACAAGTTGTATTGCCGGATCAGGGACATCTCCCATTTCAGTTGTTGCAAATTCGGTTGTGGTAGGGCGTTGACACGACCAAACGAGATCTACCACGTTCGCCAAATCGAAGGATCCCAAGTCAGCATAGGAGCGAAAGCTTCAACTCTGCGGAAGGGAAATCATTCACCTCGCCTAACCCGTCCTCAGTCACACACCCAGGAGAAAGGTCACCTTCCTCAAACGCATCACCAACTGCACACCAGAAGCCTCAGTCATCAATTGCTGAATTCCGTGTGCCCGTGGGAACACCTTGGTACAATGCATATGATGATATCCCACGGATTTACCCTACTCCAGAACGGTGGTAGGCGACATGCTGTATACCGAAAACGGGCCCCTTCCCCTTTGCTTTTTCCATTTTCTCCTGAAATGCCATGTGTACACGTGATCTTGAGGACCAATAGGCCCCTTATTATTCCCAGACACAGGCTCCCTTAGTATTTCCTGTGTGTGGATAGATACAGGACGAATAATTAGCTGTTTCATGTAGTTACTTAAATTCAAGCTCCAATTGTTCCAAGCTAAGCACGTCATACATGCCCCTCCGGCCTGTGTTCAATGGTAAGCATTTCATGCAGTGCGAAGTTTATCAGTCGGTTATTCTGCACATTGTAGCCTATTAATGCCAGCGCCAGCGCCAGCGCCAGCGCATCGGCCCATGTATGATAGGAACTTGCACAAATTATATTCAACTCAACTTCCAATGTACGAATGATCCATCCCACCATACCCCTCGTTTATCAATGACACACAAAGCCAAACCTTTAATTAATCTGCAAATTCTGCAGCATGAACTTAACCACGTTCTGAATACAGGCAGGCCCATTATCCTAACTGATCCTCAGAATAATTTCAATTTTTATAACCAATACTGCAGTGTCTTCTCCAGAACCTTTCGACCGGGCTGCTTCTTCGCATTTAGTAAACCTGTCAATGACTACTAATATATATCTGTTCCTTCCCACTGTCTTTACTGTGTCCAGGCAATCGATCATCAAATGCTGAAATGGCCCTTCATATCAAGGTATATATCCGATAGTGGTCGCTATCCCCGTTCTGACATTAGCTTGAGCACATATATCACATTGCGGCAATATGTAATCCACCAAAGCTTGCAAGTAAAGTGAACAAAAGTCATCGCACTTTATCTTCCTCAGCTCTTCGTCTCTAGCAGAGTGATCCAGCCCATGTTCCTCTGAGATAAGAATGGTCAACAAAGGGGTAGGCGCTACCCACAAAACTTCGTCTGTACATCACAGCAGCACCTGATTACCCCATACTCCGCTTTGTCCCCACAAGAGCTGCTCAGCGAATGTCACCTCTCCGTGTATTGTAGTGATGTCGCTTACAGTTAGCCCCGGATGCAAACACACCTGGAGCTGAATGACAGCTGAAGCGCACTCAAAAGCCTGTCTCGCCGCTTCGCCAGCTGCTTGATTATTCTTGACCAATAAATCAACTCTTCTGTGCCGGACAATTTATAATAGCTAATGCTTCAGGCATAATTCATGCCATCGTAAAACCGACAATCCGCTGACAATGTTGCATGGGAGTCCCACTGCTCTTCTGGTAACCTCTTTCCTTCCATATCATTAGAGCTACACTCTGCAAATGCAGCTGGGTGATAAACTCACAGTGCCACCATTCCCCTCAGACAGAGATTGATAGATTCTTGTTGTCTCGGGGAATTAAGAGCTACGGGGAGAATGCGGGTAAGTGGAGTTGAAGTGCCCAGCAGCCATGATTGAATGGCGGAGTGGACTCGATGGGCCGAATGGCCTTACTTCCACTTCTATGTCTTATGGTCTATGGTCTTTTGGTTGGCTCAGCCAAAGCCAGTAAAGCACCTTTCCTCCATTTTTCCCAATTTCCAAACATATAAGCAGCCCTGTCTCCTATCCAATATGCATTGGCCTTCCTGGCGTCCTGCAACACCAACTGAGGATTTGCTCTATCTCCCCTAAATCCCTTGTGAGTACGTTCCAATTCTAATTCTAATTTTAATAACACTGTCATTGCAAATTAATTGGTGTCTCGGAGAGACTGCTAAACGCAAAACGACTATTTTGCTACTCAATTGTAAACTTACTGGAGCTGCAATCATTATCAACTGCGGTTTACCTGAGAACCACACAGCCATAATAAATTTACATTAATTGGGAAGATAGGAGGCGTGCTGCAGTCGGATGCAAGAATACGGGCCTCCAGTATCTATCATCTTAGATGTCAACCGTCCTTCTACACAAACCTGTAAAGTAGGATCCTGTTGAGACTCCCCTGTCAGGATAGGCAGAGGCAATTCCACTTCATTTCTCTGGGAAACCCTAAGACATCCTATACAGAATTACAGTCCCCGTCGGGCCTATCCCGATCTGCGGTGGGACAGCCAGATATTCCTGACTCGTAGGTCCACTCTGGGACCAGGAGGGCCAGGTACAATATGGACAATCTCTCCTTAAATGGACTGGTAGATAACACCCCCAGTAGATTATCCCTGATCCTATCTGAATCTGAGTTCTCAACATACATTTTACCCCACCCACCTCTTCATCCCTTTCCTTAGAAATCCCACTCCCGTCTAGGTTGTTGATTAAATTCATATTGTCCTTGGCATGGTAACAGTGGAAAAGTTCTCCAAAAACAGTTATTATTGGCATGAAGATGTTTGGCCCTTGCCACGTGGCATTAGAGTGTTCTCCCTGGTACGTCATGTTATTCATTTCATTGGCGGCAATCAACGGGGTTATCAATGGCAACATCAACTTATTCTTCACTCTCTGCGTTTTTAAGTTCCCCAAGCTGCAATTGGGTGAACTGTCTTCGCACCTCCTCCTGCTGCTCAGCCAGCTTCTTTATGTCTTTCCACTGTCTTTTGACCACATGGACTAAATGGTCAGTGAATTCCTGGCGGGACATCGAGGTTAGACCTACTACCTCCTCAAACTTTGATTTGACTTGGGGGGCATTGCCTCGCCAGTAGTAGTTCGGAACAACTGGGTTAAACACTGACTACCTTTCACAACTTGTTCCGTTTCAGGCCTCCACCTTGTCAACAGGCTTTTCTGATAGGCTGCTGGGTTTTCAGTATCTCCCAAAGGATCCATTCTCAAAGCTTTGGGATCGATATGAAGTTGACCGCAGTCTAAGCGCCTGCCATGCAATTTGCCTTATTCGATCAACCTAGAGCCATCAATCATCGGATTGTGCACAACAGTCGTCAGGCGGGCTCAGTCCACGATGTCTCTTAATATCTGAAACCCACTATCGGTATTAGCAGTGCCTTCAAACCCCCCATTGCCAAGAATCATCCTGTGGTTTCGTCTTCAAAGGCTCTAACCCACTTTCCTGGTCCATCATGTCAACTGTGCAACACGTTTTTCAGCCTTTGCAGATCCTGGATTCCCCAAGGCAAGTACTGCAGCTGTCTCCACCATTTTTAATGCAAAGGCAGCATGTTCCCTTATGGGAGGTTCTTTCCCTTGCTAAAATTGCTACTTTATCATTTCCCATCAGATTCAAATTCTAACCTTACTTCAATATCCTCCCATCTTCCAGCCTGGGTTACTGCCTCCTCTGCTCCCTACACCCCATAACCTTCTGCCTGTCTCTGCTCAACATTTTTGGAATAACTTAGATGGGCCTCGTGGTCTCTTTTCCCTCTTAACATGCGTAACATCTGAATTTCACCTCGCAATATCACTTTTTGCCGTTGTAAAACTTCTAATTATGTTTGCCTCCTCGCCAGTCCTGCCCCTCGTTTTGTTTTTTTAACACATCCTGCTCCTCGACAGCTACTTCCCAAGTCAATTCCTCTCTATCTCTGCTGTGTCCCCTTTAATGGACAGTGTGTGATATTCTCTTCACCCGACTGGGGTGAGGTTTTTCCAACATTAAAATCCGGATTTCATAAGTCTAGCCCCCTACATATTCAAAGTCTCGTCGTTCTGCTCTAAACACATGGACATTTTCTCTTATGAAGTCTTTGTTTCCAGAAACTGCTCGTTCGGCTCTTTGGCACCAAACGGTCATAACTGGTACCTGAACGGCTTCTTTTCTCAATACTCCCCTACAGATCCAAACACCATTAACGTTTCTGCCTCATGTTCCGTCTTCAATCTTTTCTTTTTCTTTAAACATCTTTAGGTGTGTAATTCCTAATTAACACTGCCATTTCATCGCTCGTATTTAATACAAAAGTACATTCCATGGGCCAATTAGTTAATAAATCCTTCGTTCTACTTTCCCATTTTTCAGAAATTTAACAATATAATTTCTTGCAACTGGAATAGTTTCACTAGGAATTTCAACTGCAGTCACATTATTCATCATTGCATATAGTTCAGTTCAGCCAATACATGATCTCTGTTTTCACAATTAACTCCCTTATGCCTTTCAAGTCTGGTCGCGCCTGGTCAAATATTACAAGTATTCGTCAACCTAACAACACGCAACCATCCCTTAACAATCTAACAGTACATAATCTCCTAGTTTAAAATAATTAATAAAAACAGTCCATTCTCTTCGTTCGGCCTGCACTATTCTAAGTCTGCATCTACAGAATGCACTAATCACTGATGATTCCTTGAAAAAGCTCTATTAAAAAAAATATATATGAAATTCTGACGGTGCAAAATAACATCAAAACAGCCTCGGTACTCGAGCTTCGGCAAACAAAACAGAAACATTTTTTTCCATCAACAAACAATTATGCATACAAAGCACATTGCACTGGATAAACTACACCGTCTCTGTCTCTCTCTCACATACATAGAAACACACAACGCTTTCATGCAAACCACAGCTTCACTCTCTCTCTCAGACAAATGCAAATAAGTTCTGGAAATGCACAGATAAATACAAATAAATTCTACAATCCAAGACTTCTCTCTCTCTCTCTCTCTCTCAAACACATAGCTTTGCCTAAACAGACCCTTTGTTCATTCTAAAAGTGGAATCTAATTATGAGACAGGTCTTGTCCTAAACCTTTATCAGTCCAGTAACACGTTAACATTATAACTATTCTATACTATTTTACTTTTAATCATCAACCACCAATCTGCTGACTTTCAATTTCGTGCAACATCACGAACACAAACAATAAAACATGACCTACGTTTTTGTCCGCGAAAACCCAGAAATCATTAATCTTTTTGTTCTATTTGTATTTATTTTCTGAAAAACGGATCGGTATCCACAGAAACTTACATATACTCGTCGAATTTTGTCTCAATCACTTTAATCCAACGACTCACCCCGCTGTGCAGTCACAGAATCATAGAGATGTACAGCAGGGAAACAGATCCTTCGCTCCAACCCGTCCAGGCCGACCAGATATCCCAACCCAATCTAGTCCCACCTGCCCGCACCTGGCCCATAATCCTCCATGTACTTCCTATTCATATATTCATCCAAATGCTTCTTAAATGTTGCAATTGTACCAGCCTCCACCACTTCCTCTGGCAGCTCATTCCACAAATGTACCACCCTCTGTGTGAAAACGTTGCCTAGTATGTCTCCTTTATATCATTTCCCACTCACCCTACACCTATGCCCTCTATTGTTGGACTCTCCGACCACAGACAAAACACTTTTCCTATGTACCATATCTATGCCTTTCATAATTTTGTATAACTCTATAAGGTCACCCCTCAGCCTCCGACGCTCCAGAGAAAACAGCCCCAGACTTTTCAGCGTCTCCCTTTAGCTGAAATCCTCCAAACCTGGCAGCATCCTTGTAAATCTTTTCTGAACCCTTTCAAGTTTCTCAACATCTTTCCAATAGGAAGGAGATCAGAATATTCACGTAATATTCCAACAGTGGCCTAACCAATGTCCTTTAATTCCGCAACATGATCTCCCAAATCCTGTACTGAATACTCTGACTAATAAATTACAGCATACAAAACGCCTTCTTCATTGTCCTATCTACCTGCGACTACAATTTCAAGGCGCTATGAACATGCACTCCAAGGTCTCTGTATTCAGCAACACTCTCAAGGGCCTTACCATTAAGTGTATATGTCCTGCTGATATTTGTTTTCCCAAAATGCAGCACCTCAAATTTATCTGAATTGGACTCCACCTGGCACTTCTCAGAGCATTGGCCCATCTGGTCAAGATTCTGTTTTTATCTGAAGGTAACGCTTTTTGTTGTCCACGCCACCTCCAATGTTGATGTCATCTGCAAACTTACTAACTGTACCTCTTATTCTCGCATTCAAATCATTCATGTAAATGGTAAAAAAAAGTAGAGGACCCAGCACCGATCCTTGTGGCACTCTACTGGTCACAGACTTCCAGTCTGAAAAACAAACCCTCCACCACCACCCTCTGTCTTCTACCTTTGAGCAATTTCTGTATCCAAATGGCGAGTTCGCCCAGTATTCTGTGAGTTCTAACCTTGCCAATCAGCCTCCCATGTCGAACCTCGTGGAACGCCTTCCTCAAGTCCACAAATATCAATTTCATGAGACATGATGTTACACACATGAAATCATGTTGACATTCTCCGAATCAGTCCTTGCCTTTCCAAATGCATGCCCATCCTGTCCCTCAGGATTCCCTCCAACATCTTGCCCACCACCGATGTCAGGCTCACTGGTCTATAGATCCCTGGCTTGTCTTTAGCGCCCTTCTTAAACAGGGGCATCACATTAGCCAATCTCCAGGCTTCTGCCACCTCACCTGCGACTGTCGATTATATAAATATCTCAGCAAGTCTCCCAGCAATCACTTTTCTCCGACAGAGTTCTAGGGTACACCTGATCAGGTCCTGGGGATTTATCCACTTTTACCGGTTTGAAGACATCCAGCACTTCCTCCTCTGTAGTATGGGCATTTTGCAAGATATCACCATCTATTTCCCTACAGTCTACATCTTCCATCCGCTTTTTCACAGTCGACACTGATGCAAAATACTCATTTAGGTGTCAACCCCGTTTTCTGCAGCTCCACATAAAGGCCGCCTTGCTTTTCTTTGAGGGTCCCTATTCTCTACCTCGTCACACGTTTGTCCTTAATGCATTTGTAAAAACACTGCTGAAAAATCCTCTACGTTTCCTCCAGCTTTAGTTTACCATCCACCTTCTGGTGCTTTGTTTCGGAGAGAGCCACCAGCAGCTTTCTTTGCACTTCTAAGTTCCTGCGAACCTCACGTATTCAACAGAATGTAGTCCAAATTAGCAGCAAAACGCTCACCGTTTATTTTGTGGGTTCCCGACCATTTTATTCTGTCTATCTCAGGCGAGTATGCCGTTTTAACTGAGTAGTGCCTGCAGCTGCAGCGTCATAACAAAAGGTAAGCTCTGTTTCAGGTCCCATCAGGAGCCCCAGATTTGTTGTGCACGGACTACTCATTGTTGTATTAAAAACTTGCCAGGAGATGCAGAAATATGTTCACGAAATTAAACTATAATCTTGCAAAATCAAAGCTGTGGCAGGCAGCAAAATATTTTCCTGTGTTCCCAGACTCTCTGTTCTTCTGCAGTTTATACAGTTGTTCGTTCCGCTGTTATTGTATAGTATGAGGATAACCAATCATACGAGCTTGCTTTGTCTTTCCAAACGAATCATCGTCGGCCACACTGAATTCCAACTTTACACTTAACCTCTCCAATTGCAATTATCTTCAGCATTAGATCAATTACCAGTGTTTTATCTAAACTACCGCAGTGCACTCCCATTATCTGATACTGGAGCCCTCTAATATGATCCCTCACATGCATTACAGCACGACGTTACCTGCATAACTGCCAGATTAGCTTTCATATTACCCCCTCAGCTCTCCAGCAAATGTGAAAGCTGATAGCACTCAATGTACAGCAGAAGCAAAACTGACAAGGAGAACTCATTTTCAGACACTACAGCAAGAGGCAGATTGAGTCATCTGGGTCACAAACGACTCCCACAAATGATAACGAGGCAATTCCAAGCAGTGCTTACAAACATAATAGAGCCTTAGTGCATTGCCACTTACCAGAATATGCTTAAGTAAATTTACACAGAATGGAGTAAGAGTGAACCACAAAATGTGAAGATAATCAATTGCAGTCTCGATTAGATTAGTTCAACAATGCACTGGTGCCTTCACCGGTTCGAGAGAGCCAATCAAGATGTTGGCATCATCGGGACAGAAATGATGGAAATGAGAGAAATTTACCAAAGTTTTAAATCACGATTGGCCTCTTTTCCGCCGAAACAACAAGTTGCGAGTAGATTCGCTGCATTATCTGGGTTCACAACAGCAGTAAAATAATGAATTCCATTCACTTTCTAAGAAAACAGTAAACAATGTAAATTGTCTGTAATATAAAAATCCCGCGCAGCTTGCTTGTGTCCCATATGATGCCGGGGTCATTGGGAGCTGGAGGGGAATGTGATAATCATAGAACCAGCGGAAAACAGCGTGGACACCGACCAGTTGGAGGCTCTATGCTGTGCCATATCAAAGAGTGGCTGTAAGGAAACGATTACATTTTATTCCATATAAGTTCACCACAGTGTATCCCTGCCAAACGTTGCCTGACAAATGCATTCGCACAAGTGGCATCGCTGTGATTCAAAGCCAAGCCTTCTTAAAGACTGTAACCTGAAACCAGCGTCTTAGATTGCTCAGTCATACCAGTCATACACAAAACGCGGAAAGCTTATCAGGCCGTGTGCCTAATGATACCCTGCAACATACTAACAACTGCGGCGCCTGTTCTGCAGAAAAAGTGGCTGAATAGAATTCCTCCACCTGGAAAACTGAGTTAGCAGTGGACTCCAAGAATGGAACACCACATGGCGAGGTTGTTGGAAACTTGGTGCCACTACGAGTTGCAACATTTCTTGTTTTTATCCTTAACTATGCATTATCTGGCAGAGCTCAAAATGTGTTGCTGGAAAAGCGCAGCAGGTCAGGCAGCATCCAAGGAACAGAAGAATCGACGTTTCGGGCATAAGCCCTTCTTCAGGCTTATGCCCGAAACATTGATTCTCCTGTTCCTTGGATTTTGCCTGACCTGTTGCGCTTTTCCAGCAACACATTTTCAGCTCTGATCTCCAGCATCTGCCGTCCTCATTTTCTCCTCGAAGATTATCTGGCAGAGCCTGGCTGCCAGCTGAGTTGGAAACCTGCGTGGGAATCGAGGAGAAACGACTCACTAACTGTTACGATATCAAAAGATGTCTACTTAGAGGTGCACAAAATTGAGTTTCAAAGCACATTGAGAGAAGGTAAAAAGCAATCCGAGATATCAAAAGGTGCTAACTGTCCATGATTGTTCTTTGTTCGATGTGTGAAAAGCTCTACCTACTTAGTCACATCCACATCTCTTGTTGCTGAATGACTCAGAGGGAAAGCGTTTCACCAGAGATGCATGAGCCTCGCTTTCCTATTCATCTTTGTTTGGACTTCATGCAACTCTGTGATATCTCGGAAGCAAAATAGATACAATGTCACCTAACAGACTGTCATTTCCTCAGTTTTAGTTCCAACATCGCTTACATATCAGAGTAATATTAGAGACTGGATGAGAGCGTGAGTCAAGCAGTTCATCTGAGTCATTCCATCTTTTAATTCCCGTTGTTGACTGAATGAGCCATAAACGTGTCCAGTGCTAAGAAAGTCGAGCATGTTAACTAGTCCAAAACATGATTGAGGATTTCTGATTTCGGTTCATGCAGGCTGAGAATTGGCAGACCGCTTCTAAATGAGGCATTTCAGAGACTACTTTGGGATATATTTGACAGAAAGGGTAAATCAGGGATCCAGTGTTTGATTAGATTAGATTAGATTACTTACAGTGTGGAAACAGGCACTTCAGCCCAACAAGTCCACACCGCCCCGCCGAAGCGTAACCCACCCATATCCCTACATCTATATCTACCCCTTACCTAACACTACGGGCAATTTAGCATGGCCAATTCACTGACCTGCACATCTTTGGAGTGTGGGAGGAAACCGGAGCACCCGGAGCAAACCCACGCAGACACGGGGAGAACGTGCAAACTCCACACAGTCTGTCGCCTGAGGCGGAATGTGACACCAGCAAATGAGGCTTCTCATTTAAACTGAACCGGACTGTCTTCGCATGGGAAGCAAATGTGGAACTATTGGTACAGAAAATCTTAGTGACCGGTAACTGTGCCCTTAAACATGATGGCCAATGGAGGTGTAAAAAAAAATCGAAGCATAGTTAGGACCAGGAAAGAGAGAAACTTAGTTGAGGGTGTTTTGCCTGAAAAGCACAGCAGTTGGGGCAGCATCCGAGCAGCAGTAAAATAGACGATTCTGGCATAAGACCTTCATTATCAGCAGTCTTCACTTTCTCCAAGGAGAGAAACTTGACAAAGTTTCACGCAGAAATTAATCGGAAATGTGCTCCTTTTCACCACGGCAGCAGATATTGGCGAATAATTTCAAAGCCCAGTTATCTGAGGAGAACAACAAGTACGAACCCTACTTTCACGTCAGCCCTAAAGATTAGTTATTGCAATATGGGAAGAAGGCTTTTGCTGCCTAGTTTTCAATCGGGGACGTTTCGTGTGTGACTTGAATATGATAACAACGTCAATTTGACTCAGCCGTGCCCACCGATCTTCATACTACGCTTAAATTTGCAGCAGTTCAACGCATTATCTTGAGGTTTCAAATTGATGTCGTCCAGAGTTATTGCTATCACTGAAAAAAAGATCACTAGAAAATGTTCAGGAAATATTTACGAGGATGTTGCCAGTTTTGCAGAATTAGGACTGCAGTGCGAGGATGAATAGGCTGGGACATTTTCCGTGTAGTTCCGGGGCTGAGCGGAGTTCATAACTGCACACTTAAACAGTGCAGCAGACATCTGTACTTATTCAAAAACACTGTGGAGAGAAATTTCAAATAATAGCACATATTTGAACTTCATTAAGGGATTTGACGAGGTTCCTTGTGGCAGGCAGAAAAAAAAGGTGAAGTCGTATCGAGTACAGAGTGTGCGAGCTAGATGCATAAAGTACTGATTGGGCAACGGGAGACAGAGAGTATTAGTGGAAAGGAGGTCCTGAAAGTGGAGATATGCTTCTCGTCGAGTTCCAAAGTGATCGGTCCTGGGACTATTGTTGTTTGTGGTGCACATGAATGATTTGGAGGAAGGTGTAGGTAGTCTGATTAGCAAGTTTGCAGATGACACTGAGATTGGTGAAGTAGCAGGTAGTGATGCGGACTGTCAAGCAGAAAAGCAGAGTATAGACAGAATCGAGAGTTGGGCAGATAAATGACAGATTGAGTTCAATGCGATCAAATGTGAGATAATGTATTTTGTAAGATAGAATTTATGAGCAACATTTACAGTAAATGGAAATGTCCTCGTTGGGATTGATGTGCAGAGAGATGTGCGTGTTCGGGTCCAATGTTACCTAATGGTGGCCATGCAGGCTGATAGTTTGGTCAAGAAGGCATACGGCATGCTTTCCTTCATCGGACAGTGTAATGAGTACAAGAGTTGGCAGTTCATGTTACAGTTGTATCAGTCTTTGTTTCCATAACATTAGGAACCCTGCGTACAGTTCTGTCCGCTACTTTGCTAAAAAGATGTGCATGATTTTTAGCGGAGCAGAGGAGGTTCACAAGGATGTTACCTGAGATGGAGGCCGCTAACGATGAAGAGAGATTGAGTAGATTAGGATTACTTTCATTCGGAAGACAAAGGTAGAGAGAGGACCTGATTGAGGTCTACAAACTCATAAGCTGTATAGACAGGGAGGATAGGAAATCGTTTATCCCACAATGGGGGACTGAATGACGCGGATCACAAGTTCGAAGTGAGAGGAGAAAGGTTTAGTAGACATATGCATGGAAAGTTCCTGACACAGAGGGTGCTGGGTGCCTGTAATGTGTTGCCAGCGTAGGTGGTAAGGCGAACACGATAGCATCATTTATGATATAGCTAGACAGACACCATGAATGTGCAGACAGCAGAGGAATACAGACTCTTCAGAAAAAGAGACAGTTTTAAACAAAAGCTCTCGATTGGTGCCGGCTTGGATTGCTGAACGGGCTTGTCCCTTTTCTGTAATTTTGTTTGTTCCTTTTTCAATGTTCATAAAAGCGATCACAAACATTGGTTGGACGTTAAGGGAAGACCAAACCTTCCATTGCTTGAATAGGAATCAAACCCTGGCCGCAGTTGTGAAAATGTTGAATCCAATCCAAGACGCTACTGGATAAGGGTACAGCTGCTCTGTTATCTATTTGAACGACAATGCGTTTGCCTTTTAATTTCTGATCATTTTCTCTGGAGATCAGTTTCTTCCAGACTTTACAGCGTGTGGGCAAGCCCATTTGTGCCACCGTGCAGTGCAGTTTAACCGACATCCATTTATTAAAGTGCCAAGTTCCAGCAGTTGACCTTAACTTTTGTGTACTCTGATGCTCGCAGGGCAAACGTAAATGAGATTCGCCCTGCGTTCTTCAATAACACAACAATGGGAATGAAGTTTGACATGGTAACACTGTGTTGATATCCCCTTGAGGTACTCATCCTCATTTTCACCTGCAGAAGGAGACACAAGCACACAACCTCCGACAGGCACAGAGGTTTCAGAATTATTTCGGCTCTGTGTTATTCACTTTCTCTCTACTCCCTCCCCCACACATACACACAATTTTCTCCAACAGAAGGCAGCTTTAGTTGGAACACAAGCTACTTAGCGAGGCAATAAAAGTAGTTGCAGTGAGCTGGGATATGAAATGGACAGTGAGGTGAAATAGTTTTACAAGCAAATCCCTGTCCTATTTGAGCTCAGCTTTCAACTATAGTCAGTCGTCATGAACATTTTCGGGGACGAAGTTTATCACCATAATCACTAAGCCACGGTAACAGAACTACCGTCCCAACTTCAATATCGAGGTAACTCTCTGCATCCAACTGAGGAGGAGAGAATCATTCCTGGCGTTTGTTTGAATCCAGACCATTCACTGGTTTCGAAAGGGTTAAATGTTGGCCCGTGGTGATTCTATATGAAATGGTCATTCAGTTAAAAAGAGAAACAGAAAATGCAGGAGACTCTCAGAGGTTCTTCGAGCATCTCCTGAAACAGAAACAGAGACAATGTTTCTGAATTTTATCAGAACTCTGTTTCTACAACATGTACTACCAAATCTTTTGGGTTTCTGTTGCAATTTCTATTTTAATTTCAGACTCCCAACATCTGCAGACCTTTCTGTTGACTGTTAAAACTAAGCAGAAACACCTTTTTTGGCTCCTCATTGAATAATATTTCTGTTTCGGGAGTGTTTTCCTGACCCATTAAAAACCAGGAACTGTGCAGCCATGAAAAACGACGGACTGAGAACAAAAATAATCCGTCCATGTGTGATTTCGAATGACCAACAGTTCAATAAAGAGCGGACCGCGCTGACCAATTACACCACAGAGACTACGAAAGCAGGCTGATAGAAAATTCCAGAATGACAAGCATCCTTGATCAATCTTCCTTCTCCGAAGTAAAGCCTGGGAAATTCGTTGTGAACGCTTGGGAACAACTTGATCCCACCTTCTGCAGTCAGGTCATGTTACCTCTAACGAGGTCTCTTCCAACTGGGATGGTCTCCCTTCGAGCATTTCAGTGTCTTGCTTCTTTCCGAGATTACTCCTTGTTCCGGAGCCGAGACGAGGATTAAATTCTTCATATGCAGGACGGAGAATCCGTTCAATGTCTCAGATCCGTTCGTGTCCCACAATCATCAGAGTTACAATGTCCCGGTCACTGACAAAAGCTCGAAGTTGTCTAGAATGTCTCTGCTCAGCGAAATAGTTTACCATTGTTCATTCTCCTCCGGTTTCGCTTCCTAAAGCGTTGCTAAAGATTCACACAGTTGGGGCCTGGGTTTTCTGGTTTGCTTTCTTTACATTTTCCACCAGCCAACTGACAATGATTGCCCATATATCTTCACAAACCTCCGCCTTGCACCATGTCCAGGGATGAGGAAATTTCGTTTATTGGAGAGATTCCTGAGACAGGGAATGTTTTCTTTCGAACAAAAAGCTTAACTGGAGATTTCCTGGGTCTGGTTATAATGATGAAGGAGGGACTGGATGGGACGGGCGGTATCGTGAGCAGGACGAAGTGTTGCCACTGTCCAGAGTCAGTTGAGGGAGATATGGAATTGAAGATATACCATTAAAAAGAGCACTTGCGCATAGCAAATTCAGAGAAAACTGCAGAAAATCGACGGGCTGTATCTGTGGAAAGTGAAACGGAGTCATCGTTTTGAGTGTGGTATATATCTGGTTCATAACTCGAGTTTCCTATATATTATCAAGTGACCAGAACGAGTTTGTTGAAGCAGGGATTCTGAAGTTTGAGCGACAATTTGTCTTGCAGTAAATCAGTCACCTGTTGCAAATTGTGGAAACATAGTCAGCAAAATTTGAGCTTATACTGAGAAACACATCATCTCCACCACGAGGCTACAGTGACATGTTTAGCGCTGGTGCTTGACCTTTCTTATGGAGTAGATGTTTCCAACTGGAAAGGCAAGTTCTCGGCTTGTCTTGCTTGAGCCATGACTCCAATGTATCCTGTCCCCTTCTATTTGCTCAGAATGGAGGATGCTGGTGGAAGAGAATTGAAGTACATACATTGATGAAAGATAGAATGGATGGGAAGAATTAATTTCCATGTGCAGAAAGATTAAGTAACGTGATAATGGATCGAGAAAGAAAGATCACTTGGTGTTTGGATTGCGCCTTTCAACACCACTGGATCACATCCAATGAAGTGCTTTTGAAGCAGATTCGCCATTGGCAAATCTAATGAGTAAATCTGGGCTTTAAGCAGAGATCAAGGAAAGAAAATGATCAAAATAGGCCAGTGAGTGCTTGCGTTAATTTAAGTTTTAGTTCTGCTGTCATTTGCACCCAGGATAGTATATGGCCAGAGGGATACTCACAGAGGAAGGTGTTACCCATTTAAGACACAGAGGAGGAGGGTATTCTTTCTTTCCAAGGTAGCATATCTGTTGAATTCTTTACAATAGAGAACTGTCAACACTTAGTATATTCAAGGCTGAGATTGACAGACGTTTTTGTGACTTACGGAATAAAAGCCCAAGTGTAAAGGCATAAAGGTGAAATTGATGATTAAATAAATCAGCCATGTTTTAATTAAAAGGTCTTGGTGACCTGCTCGTCCAAATAGCCTCCATCTGTATCAACGAGTTTTCTGTATTAGAAAATTCGAGAGAGCGTTTTAAAGAAAGTAAAGCAGAAAACTCAGGAAACATGTTTGCAGTGAAACTGAGTCAATATCATTTGTTGAATGGAACATCACACTTGGCAATTTTCCAGAGATCTTTGCTGACCTGACGAGCAACGTTGATCAAGCGAGCTGGTAGATGAAGCGTGTTTGAATTTCTGGCAGTCCCTTAATAAGGCATCAAAAAAAGATCAATGCACAAAGTAGGAGTTCACGGTGTTGGTTAATAAATGAGCATGAACTGCCCACTGTTTGTGCAACAGAATAAACCGGGTCAGAATTAAAAGACATATTTCAAGTTGGAAAGGTATCATGAGTGAAACGCAGAATGGTTAATCATCGGGCTTCAATTATTTATTGCTGTATTCATGACTTAGAGAAAGTGACAGTGAGAAATGTGTCCAGTTTTGCTGAAGATGCACAGGAGATGGGAGGGCATGTGGGAATCTGGGATGAGACTTTACCTCGTTTTTACCTATACTATAGGTAGGTTGATTAAGTGAGAGAAAACTTGGCAGATGTTATTTCCTGTCGGAAGTGTGAGGTCATGCACTTTGGAAGGAAGAGTCAAAAGGCAGACTACCATTATAATAGAGAGAAACTCAAAAAAATGCGGTGCAGAGGAATTTGAGTATCTATGGGCATGAAACATAAAAAGGTT
This sequence comes from Chiloscyllium punctatum, assembly GCF_047496795.1. NCBI lineage: Eukaryota > Metazoa > Chordata > Chondrichthyes > Orectolobiformes > Hemiscylliidae > Chiloscyllium > Chiloscyllium punctatum. The sequence goes on from NC_092766.1 coordinate 68,319,056, forward strand.
CATGATGACTCAATCAGAGAGAAGGTGTTTCACCAGAGCTGCATGTGCCTCGGTTTCCCATTCTTCCCTGTTTAGGCTTTGCTGCAACTCTGTGATATGAAGGAAACAAATTGGATATAATATTATTTGTAAGACTGTTTGACATTTCCTCAGTTTCAATTCCAACACAGCTTAGATTTCAGAACACACGGTCATATTATTGATGGCATGAGAGAGTGAGTCAAGCAGTTCATTAGAGTATGTCAATCTTTTCATTCGCGTTGCTGGCAGATCAGCCATAAACTTGACCAGTGCTTAAAAACTTGAATACATGAACTGCTGCAAAACATGATCAAGGATCTCTGATTTTGGTTCACACAGGTTGAGAAACGGCAGACAACGTCCAAATGAGTAATTTCAGACACTACTTTGGGATACATTTGACAGAGATCGTACATCGGAATCCAATGTTCGCTGTGACACCAGCGAATGAGTGTTCTCCTTGACAATGAATTTGCATGCTAAGCAAACGTAGTTTTCCTGGTACGGAAAGGATTAGTTCTATTCCTGATGCAGGGATTTTGCCCGAAATGTCGATTTTCCTGCTCCTCGAATGCTGCCTGAACTGCTGTGCTTTTCCAGCACCACTCTAATCTAGAAAGGATCAGTGCCCGGTAACTGGGCTGTTACGCAGCACGACCATCGAAAGTGTGCAATTTTGGACCAGGGAAGATAAAAGCCTAGTTGGCAATGTGCTGCTGGAAAAGCACAGCAGGAGAGACAGCATCTGAGCAGCTGGAGAATCGACGATTCTTGCTTAAGCCCTCCATCATTTTTAGTCTTCACTTTCTCCGAGGAGAATAAAGCAGAACAAACTTTTACACTGCAATTAATGTGAATTGTATTCTTTTTCACCGTGGCAGCAGCTATGGGCAATAAAATTGAAAGACAGATTTGCTGATGAGAACAATCAGCACGAATGCTCTGTTCACAACAATCCGAAAAGCTCTCGGCTGTAATAATGGAACAAGGCTGTTTCTGCCTGGTTTTGAAACGGGAAGATTCGTATTAGATGTGAATGTAGTCTGAGACAATATTGGATATTGATTCATTCGCTGAGCTGGAAGGTTCATTTCCAGACGTTTCGTCATCCTACTAGGTAACATCTTCAGTGGGCCTTCGGGCGAAGAATTGTTCATGATTCCTGCTTTCTATTTATATGTTTGGGTTTCCTTCGGTGTTAATGTCAGTTCGGGAGGTGACATCATGTCCTGATCTTTTGAGAGAGGATACTATTAAGAGAGGGTCACTGGTATCCTTACATACAGGGAAGGTAGGAAACCACTTAGACTGGGGCAACACATCCATCATCGGACAAACCAAACAGAGACATGCACTACAATTATTAGAAGCATGGCATTCGAACGGGAACACTTTGATCAAGTTAGCCACCATCTACCATCGCCAGAAAAAAGGAACAGGAAGTGACATCACCAAAGGAAATGCCACAACCAAAGATTCTCTAACATTTAAATAGAAAGCAGGAATCATCAATAGTGCTTCGTCCGAAGACACACTGATGATATTATCCAGTAGGGTGACGAAACGTCTGGAAATGATACTTGCAGCTGAGCGAACAAACCTACATCCAACACCTCAACCTGAGCTACAAATCATCTCAGATCCCTTTAGGACAATTTTCCCTGGAGCACTGGGACTTAGGGAAATTCGTAACTTCTCTCTTAAAGAGGATGGCCACCAGTACTGCAGACATTGACGCATATTCAGGACCCCGACAGATAGAAATTTGAAAGGAAATTCAAACAGCAATTATTCGGAACTGTATGACTTTTCACCACTAGAATAGTGATGGGCAAGTAAATTCAACAAAAGTTTTGCTGAAGACACTGCAATAAAAACCCATCCATCACAATCCAGAAGCATTTTGCCCGTAAGGAGGGAACCACAATGTTTCGGCCCAGCTCTGAACTGGGCCACTTTCATGCAAACTGATATTTGTCTCTGCAGAAATGATCAGTGCCCGGCGACTGCACTCTAAAAAATAGTGACCATCTGTGGTGGAAACATCCGTGCATATTCAGAATAAGGAAGAATAGACATTGAAAACAATCGTGCACAGCAATTAATTGGATGTGTATTCACGTTCACTACAGCAGCAGGAATGGGCGCATATATTCACAGTAAGTTTTACTGACAAGTGCAGCAGCAATAAGGACCACCCATGTTAAGACACAAGCCTATCGTTCTTTCTACCTTGAAGTTTGAACCAGGGATCCTACACGTGGAAGTTGAACTTAATAAACACTCCCCCACAGAAGCACATTGGTGCCAGAGACCGATCGAGCTGCCCCCCAGCGGTAATTAATTTGCTCACAACAGATCGGGTTTGCCGCGTGAGACAGAAACCAAGCTCAGTCACACACAGAGACGTTGCAACTAGCTGCCAGTACAAATGGGGAGGGGCGGATTATTGGGAAAAACAATGGATCCTAAATTCAGGGAGAGTAAACGTTTCAGGGAGAAGGCTGGAGAATGGGGTCAAAAGCCATACCTGCCATGATCAAATGACGGAGCAGACGAGATGGGCTGAAGACCTAACCATCCTCCTCTACCTTCTGGTCTCTGTCCATCTGCTACATGAGGCGATAGAAACAGAGTTATTTATTTAATTTAATAACATCGCGTCAGAGCTGGTCAAAATGGTGAGATGGGACATGTCTGAAACGAATCTAGAGACTGAGAAAAAGGCAGGAGAGGAAGCAATAAAGGAGAAGTTCAGTATAAAGTTGGAGGTCAGAAGATATTCAATAAAGAAGGGAGGGTGCAGAAAGGCAGAGGGAGATGGACGTGAAAACAGAAACGTCCCTGGCCCGGAAATGTTAACTCTGCTTTCCATTTCCAATTTGCTGCCAGACCTTCTGACATTTTCAGGCAATTTCTGTTTTGTTCTAGAAACAGAGGATGGGAGAGTGATCCTCGACCAATCAGTTCTCCTTGCTTTGGGAATGTTTGGCTTCCCCATTCCCATAGATCACTTCGGTCCAACACTGAAACCTCAGGTATCTGCCAAACCCACCAACATCTCAAATACCTGAAATCAACTGTTTGTTGCATAAATACGCATAGGCACATACGGAGATCATTTCCACTGTGAATTGGAAAAGGCTCACAGAAAGTTCCCTGAGGATTCCATCAGAAAATACCAATTCAGTTAATTCTTTTTCAGCACCATTTGACGTGGAGTCTGACAGTTTCTGACAGTCTCCCTAGAAGTGACCATTTTTACTCCACGACTCTAAACAGTTTGCTTAGTGAACGGTCGGAGTGGAACCTACACATTTGAAATGGGCATCATGCATCGTATATTTTCTGACACTTCCAGTGAAGTGAAGACAATTTTCTCTCAGACACTGACGTGTGAACGAAAGCAGGAGGAAGAGTGAGTGTGCCCTCATTGAAAGTGGAATAGATAGCTGAGATCCCATTAAAAAGTGAAAGCGTCAAACATGGGGATTGAACCCATGACACTGAAATGACAAGTTGCATGCATTACTGATTGATTCGGCCAGGCCTGGTTAGCTGCTGATTAGTTTCCCCGTTCAGGCTGAGCACAATTTACTTGGCACCTCAATTTGCAAGCATCCAGTTCATTCCTCCCAATCACTAATGATATGACTCACACCTTCCACTCTCCGCTGTTATACCTTCAGGAGATTGCAATCTATTTTAGAACGTGCTCCGGGTGCTACGATTCTATATTAATATTTTAATATTCTCACCCTCGTCTTTAAACGGCCGATGAGATTACCAGTCACTCTGGCAGACGATGAATCAATCGGGAAATTACTTCAGTAAACCTAATGATTTCTTACTGAATCTGTCGGTTTAGCAGTGCCTGATGAGTCGCAAGTCTCACTTTGAAAACTTTCTTTGTCCTTCCTGCCTACAATCTTTTGGAGGAAGGAGTTTTGTGCAAAAATCTTTCCAAGAACAGGATCAATCTTCTGCAGCCGTTACCAAATTGAAGTGTAGAATTCTTGCCACATTCACACGGAAAGACCCGTTCCAGAGGAACGTGTTTCTGTACGCTGTGTCACAGTATTGATCATGAAGCCGATGATTGAAGTTGCAGTGGCCGCTTCCTGCTGGTCGCAGGGGATTGGAGAGACTGGGTTTGCATCCTTCCGCGTGTCCCTCTCGCACTGCGTGCGGATTCAGGATGGATAATGGATAGGTTCTCGTGGGTGTAACCTCGTTACCTGGTTGGTCTCGGTGCTTGATGAGAAATATTTGAGGCTCTGCGTCTGGCTGATCTACAGCCACCAACCTTTTGGTCAAACACACTGAGCAATGGAGACACAGAGACTGGTACCAACATTGGGCATATGAGTTTGCCTAAAACGTGGTTTTCGAGGAGGCATTGGAAGCAAAACCTCTCACTATTTTCAGACTCTGTCGATAATTTTCCCGCTTTTATCAACGAGTAAATGAGAGGCCTGGAGCGCTGCAAATGTCCAAACAAGAACATCACAACCTGCGTCCTTATTCCACAAAGAAAGGTGGAGACTACTTTATCCTTGGGTCTGGAACCAGTAGGATTCCAACCGGCGATAATGTCAAGACTGGAGCTGAAGTCCAGCACCTTGGCCCGCTGTTCCACGCTACTACACAAAATGCTCCTATCAAGTTGTTCATGACTCATGTGTCCGCATCGCCTCACATTAAGCTCTTTCCCCCACGCACTTTCAATGACGAACCTGTTATCAGTTCGATAATATTTATAAGGATGTTGCCAGGTGTGAAAGTATGGTAATATCGTGTGAAGCTGAGTAGACTGCGAGAATTTTCCCTGGAGCTTCAGCGCTGAGGGCTGGTCTTACAGTAGTTTGTTTCATTGGGAGGAACACGGATAGTCGAGGAGCATTTCTGCACAAGTCAAGCGAGTTCGAAATTAGATAGCACAGTTTTAAGTTGAGAGGGGTAATATTTAAAAGGGATCTGAGGGGCACTTGTTTTTCACACTGGAGATTTTGCATTTTTAGACTGAATTGCGAGACTCAGTTGCATAGTCTGGCACGCTCACAACATGTCAAACGAATATAAATTGGTATATTGACAGGAAGGGTGTTGAAGGATAAAGGACAAATTTTAGCAAATGGGGCGTGATGAAGTTCGGTTATCTGGTCCGCATGGACGAGTTGGATCAGATGGTCTGTTTCCGTGCTCGGCCCTAGTGAGATGCGTCAGTGGCGAGCCACAAGATTGTGTAGGTTGGTGGCAAAAACACAGGGTGCACATCACTTAGTGTGTTTGGTTAGCTCTTGGGTAGGTAGTTGGTTCTGAAAGCAACCAGAGGTGACGGACTTCCTGACATTTGCTGCCAATGACCATTCTTCTTGACACATTCCCAAGTTCTCCATCAAAACTTTCGGCTGCAGAAAATACATCACAAATCGCTCATCTCTCCAGCGATCCAAAACCTGAAAGCTATTAACATGGAACAACAACAGGACTGAGAAGGAGAACCCATTTTCAGACGTACCAAAGCATGAATACGGTCTGTAAGGAAGTGTGAGTCGTCTGCATCACGAACAGTTTGTACAAATGGCAGTGAGACAATTCCAAACGGTGCTTTCAACAGACTGGTGCCTTCGTGATCAACCATTTCCCAGAAAGTGCTCTCGTAACATAAAACAGAACAGACTAACATGGAACCAGGAAAAGTGAAGATTACTAATTGCAGTTTCGATTATATGAGGCGCGCCATGAGCTGGTGGCTCCAGTGGATCGAGAGGGCCGATCACCAATCTCAGTCATCAGGACAGAAATTAAGGAAATGAGAGAAATGTAACCCAGATTTACCACACGATTGCTCTCCTTTTCGCTACAAAAACAAAAACGGGTTTATGGCAGGATCTAGTTTCACAACAGCGGTGAAATAACTATTTCCTTTCATTTTCAGAGAAAACGGTGAAATATGAAAACCCGTTTATTAATTTTCAATTTCAATTTCAGTTTTCAATTTCAGGTCTTAATGTACAATTTCTTACGAATGTTGACAATGGATACCCTTTAATACTCGATTGTTAAGATCTCCAGAGTTACTACTCCGTTGAGCCATTCATCTTCCTGGAAACTGGCATTGATGGGACAAAACAAATGGTGTCATTGTACGCTCCAAACATTCTCTGATACTATATTTACTTTCATTCCACTCGTGATCACTTTTCTAGTCCGGCTTCTGAATGAAACGATGTTTCAAATTTTCTTGTTTCCGAATTCGTCAATTTTGGATCCTGCTTATTTCTTACCCCATGTTTCCAGAGCTGTCTACTAATTCTTGTCTTTTGGTTTTGTCGTGGCCATCTGACAGTTAACCTGATCCGCTTTGAATGGCAGTATTTGCTGAAGAATGTATGAACTATCCATTCAAGTGGCCCCAGGAGATGTAGACTTTCCGGACAAGATCAACCACTATTCCACGAATAATTCTGAATCTAATCCACTTGGAGCACAGTCAACAAGTTCTTGCTAAATCGAATTGAACACTTTTGCTTCGTGATTTCATGTACTGAATTTATATATATTTTGAAAGCAATAAGAAAACATGCTTGTAAATTCTGGAGAACGAACTAGAAGTGGAGGCTGCAACTTCTAAAAAGGATCAGGAAGATAATGGCGATAATGAGGACAGAAGATGCTGGAAAGTCAGAGTCGATTAAAAAATACTGGAGCTGGAAACAAAAACCACAGCAGTTCATGCAGCATCAGAACAGCAGGAGAGTCGACTTTGGATTGCAGGTTCATAATTCCTTGAAATTAGAGTCGCATGTCGATAGGATCGTGAGGAAGCTCCTTGGTCTTCTTTTCTTTATTGGTGAGAGCATTGAGAACAGAAGATGGCAGATTATGTTGCGAGTACACAGCACAATGGGTAGACCACGTTTGGAATATTGTGTGCAATTCTGGTCTCCCTCTTCGCAGAAGGATGTTGTGAAATTTGAACAGGTTTCCATAAGATTGATAGGGGTGTTTCCAGGGTTCGAGGATTTCAGCTATGGGGAGAGGCTTAATAGGTTGACGTTGTTTTCCCTGAAGTTTCGAAAGCTGAGGGATACCTTTATAAATGTTTATGAAATCATCACGTACAGGAATAGTATAAATAGAATTGGTCTTTTCCCTCGGATGGTGGAGTCCAGAACGAGTGGGCATAAGTTTATGGTTAGACTTGAAACTGTACAAGGAACCTAGGGGATAACATTTGCACGCAGAGGGGGCATGTGCATGATATGAGCTGCCAGTGGAAGGGTTGGAGTCTGTTAGCCAACTAGACGATTCTATGAATAAGAAGGGTTTAGCGGGATCTTAGCTGAATGCTGGCAAATGGGAATAGATTAGGTGAGAATATCTCGTCTGCATGACGATGTGACTGAAAGGGTCTGTTTCCTTGCTGTACATCTGTATGACTCTATGACTCTATTAGTCTGGAATAATCACAAATTGTTGGTCCGAAATATTATCTCAGCTTGTCTTTCAACAGATCCTAGAAAATGAGGCATTCATCGCCTGCAGTTACATGTTTTGTATTGCTTCGTACTTTGCTTCATTCCCGCCCGACCATCCAAATTTCACAACATCTCATCACGTGTGTTGGCCCTCATTCACGTTGTTGGCTTTCTTCTTTTTCGATGTATAGTTTATTTTTTAAAAATGACTGGGTCACTCTTGAAATTACTTCGGAATCTTTACGTTCGAAAATCGACTTTCAATTGAACGTTTTGCTCAAGCTGTATGACATGCAAAATTCCACTGAAAAAGCAATGGGTACAACCTTGCGACCAAGATTCGCACCTGCGTGGGGAAGCCCCCATTGGATTTCGAATCCAACACCTTAACCACTCTGCCATCACAGATATTCTTGTGCTTCAAGTTCTCATCGTAACACACCCGAATCCATGAAATACATAAGATGTTGAAAGAACAATTTATCAAGACACAAACATTTCGCCAAAACCTTTGCAGTGACCCAGGTGAAGGTTACATTTTTAGGTTTACCAGCTTTCACCGCAGCCTGGATTCTGACACAGATGAACATATGAGGATGTTTCTGCGTGGAGTTATAGAGTCACAAAGGAGTTATTTGCCTCCTTGCAAATGATTGATTTTGACTCAATTGCCCAGCACCTGGTGCCGAAGTGGATATGCTAATAAGTATTAATGTTCAGCGCAATATGGTACCAGAAACATTCATGCTAAATACCTGAACACTGGCTTAGATTCGAAAAAAAAATCGTAATTAGAACGAATTCGGAAACGAGTGATAGTAATGGTTCGAAGAATGAATCTCTTAAGTTCTTACATCAGGTACAGAACTTGTGAGTAGAAGAGAGGAAGATTGACCAAAGACTTGGAACTGGAAACCGTTTTGACTGAATCATTTGCATTCTTTTTCCACGGAAACTGACCCTTTTTTCCAACTTAACCATGCTGGACAGATATCCTAAATTAATCTGGTCCCATTTTCCAACATGGGCCCACATCCCTCTAAACGCTTGTTACTCATATTCCCATCCAGATGTTCTTAAATTTTGCAGTTGAACCAGTGTCCACTACTTTCTCTGCCAACTCATTCTCGACACACCTGAAAATGTTGCCCATTTAGTCCCTTTTAAATCTTTCCCCACTCATTTTAAAACTAATCTTTCTAATTTTGCACTTTCTCACCAGCGGGAAAGCACCTCGTCTGGCCACTCTATCTATGTCCCTCATGATTAAATACAGAGCAACGAATTGACTTTATCATACTTGTCAGGTGGGAAAGGTCTGTAGATTTTTCTACCAAGGTAATAATTTAAAGACTGATTGATGTAGAAGGTCTGACGTACAGAATTGTAGAAACGTATCCTGCCGTTGTTTTTAATAAGTCATTGAAGTATAGCAGCAGATACAGAAATCTGTTGTGAAAGCTGCATAATGGCAACCATTCCAGCTGAAGGACATTAGGGCACGAGATGGAAGTCTTATTTCCAATGTACGATAGCTCGTTTAGACGACACTTGGAGTACTGTATGAGAAATTATAATCCTCAATTTAAGAAAGTTACTATTGCCGTATTAGGAATGCCACGAATGTTAATTTGCCTTGACAGCATAGGCGTTTGTCCTGTGAATTGAAATTGGGCAAATCCGGCCTTAATATTTTTACCATTGCAAAACATGAGAGGTGATCTCATTGAAAGCTGCAAAATATTTGAAGAGATAAACAGGATGGTGCCGTTAAATTGTGTGTCCTCACTGATGAATCCAGACGAAGCTGGGCACAAGTTTAAAATTAAGCATTGTGATTTATTCCCACCGTGAAGACGATTAAATTTTAGACTATCAATTGTTTCACTATTCTCCACTACAATGAGCCGTGGATATTTGGTCTTTGAATGCCTTCAAGTTGTGTTTGTTCGTTTTCGAATTAACAACGGCCTTAAGCTTTATGTGGTTATGCTTGTACAAGGGTCCGTGTGTTCAAGGGTCCGTGATCAACATAAGTAGAGGAGTAGGCTATCCAGTATAAATCGTCTGGCCTTTCGCAAGTAACTTTCATACACTCCAGAGTGAACCTGCTCCATTGATAATAATCTCTGTTGTGCAGGGGTCTTCCATTGGTCCCAAAAACACATTTTTGCGATAAAAATAATTTAAACACTTTTTTCCAATTTTGTCAGTATATGTGAAGAACATGTTCAGATAACATTGAATACATCACAAGAATCATTACAGAATATTGCGAAACATAGCAATCTCCACCGTTTCATAAGGCAATTATATTGTGGAGAACCTGAAGTCAGATAGAGATAAAGACTCGATTGGATTTAAGACACAGTTCATAGAATTGCAAAATTGTTAAGGCGGTAAAAGATGCCATTCGCCATATCATACACCATAAGGCATAGGAGCAGAAATTATACAATTAAGCCGATGGGACTGGTCCACCATTCAATCATGGCTGATCACTTTCTCAAACTTTGTCTCCCGCAGTTTCCTTTCATCCTTGATTCTCTTCATACTCATTTACGTATATATCACTGTCTTAAATATGCTCAACGAACTGGACTGTGTAGCCTTCTTTGGCAATGAATCCCCTTCACACAACACCTGCTGGCTGAAGAAGTTTCTCCTTCTCTCCGCTCTAAAAGTCTTCCCTTTGTCCTAATTCTGTGCACTCGGTTACGAGTCTCTCCCAAAATGAAAACATCTTTCCGACATCTACTCTGCCATGGCCATTCAGTATTCTTTACGTTTGAATGAGATCCTCCCTCATCCTTCCAACCTTCATCGTGTATAGACCCAGAGAACTCAAACTTTCCTCAAATGTGAAGTATTTAATTCCTTTGACCACTCCAGAGGACCGATTCAGAAATGTGCCTGTTAGCGATTGTTAACTGAGAATCATTAACTCACGAATGTCTCCTGATTTTTCGTCCTAACTTTGCACACTATTACTATCCATATGATCACCCAATGCCCACTTGAATGTCTCATTTTTTTTAATTTTAGGACATTTCCATCTCGTAGATCCCAGTCATTATCATCTCATCGTTGATTTTTAAAAATTTATTCAGTGGATCATTATGTGGCTGGCTATGTTAGCATTTGTAGTCCATCACTAATTGTTCAGAAGGTATTGAGTTTCAACGAGAATTGTGTGGATCTGAACTTGCATTCCCACCGTAATGGTCAATGGCGAATCAAACAGGAAAGATTTGACAGGTACCTCCGCTCACCAGTATGGCAGCCGAACGGAAGAACCATTGCTAGCATTAAAAATTAGCCTTACTTCAACGATTGCCTGAAATTATAAGGAAATTTACGGACAGATGCCTGTGGAGTGAAGCAGACATTGAAAGGATGTAGTTTTGTACTTTTTAAACCTATGTACAGACTTGTAAGAAGGTTATATTCTGAAGAAACTGGGTTGCGCATCTAGAAAAGTAAGCCTTTCTACATGCTAATTCAGTTCATTCTTTTATTCTATTGGACAGCGTCACAAAGAACAAAATGTCAAGCAGGCCTGTTGTCATAAATCGGACGTTGTGGGTGTAAAATGTTTCTTTGAAACATTTCGCTCTTTTCTTTTTCCCTGTGCATGAACGTCTATTGCTAGATTCGCCCACAATCTAAAAATAAGCAGGTTAGCAGAACTGACCATGCAAAATTCCCCACAGTGTTCAAGCATGCTTTGGTGAGGTGCATTTGTCAGGTGTAAATATAGGGTAATGGGGAAAGGAGAATGCAAATGATTGGGTTACTCTTGCAGTGGCGGTGTGGTTTTGTTGGGCCGAATGATCTGTTTCCGCACCTTAGTGTATCCATTATTTAAAAAGTGCTAATTCTGGCTCACATGAATCTGCACATACTCAACATGCGACTCATTTCCCCCATCCACCCCACCGCAATGGCAGTCCACTAGCGCGGTGCACTGCGTGCATGTAAGTTGCAAGATGCTGAACTTTAAGGAAGACATATACTATAAAACGAAACGTGGTTTCTAGAAAGTGGGTGAATTTTATTGTGAAACGTAACCAGAGACGCCCAACTAAAATGACGTTCCTGCATTCAAAAAGATCGATTTCAACAGATGTAAGGACTGAAATTAGGAAATTACTTCAGTTAAACAATGATTGCGAATGAGATCGTTTCCCATGTCCATTGTGCAGTTCATGAACGGTGATTGTCTTTTTTTTATATCAGTGAATGGGGAAGTGGGGAAGATGCAACCTTTCGAATCCTTGATTACCAATTGCTCAAGTGCAGTCAAAAAGTTTGCACTTTGCACCACGCGCATAGAATTGAATGGAATGGAAGTACTCCTTGATTATTTGTGACAAATGTTTGAGTCTATAGTGAAGAGAAAGTTTTCTTTTCAGGAACAAATCTCACGCAACCGAGTAAAAAAGCTTCGAAGGCTAAACACCTGAATAGGAATTAAAAGTAAGTCACAGTGGGAAAGGCGCTAACGGATGAACACGAAACTGGCAGGGCACGACAGTCGCAGGCGCCTGTCAAAGTCAGATAAAGCATATTGCTTGAGCAAGTTTGCAGTGTCCGTCTTCTGCAAGGAACTGAACTAGCGTTTGCATTCATTGCTTCCTCACCAATTACAGCCTGGGAATCATCATAATGGCTTCTCCTGAACTGCACAATTAACTCTGATGACTCAAAAGGATCGAATTACGGCCTCACGATTCATGATTTACTTTTGTCTTTTCAGCATCAGCATCAGAAAACATAGCACTCGTTTTCTACTGAAGCTGTTAACTCTCAGCTCCACTCCCTCTCCAAGTCAGTCACCCCCAGCACATCTGCATACAGAGATCGAAACTTTAAAGCTAGGAGCAGGAGTTGACACGTCAGCATTACTGTGTCATTCTACATAATCTTGGTAAATTTTCTACCTCCTTACCATATTCCTGTTTTCTCTACACGCCCTCTGAATCTTTTGATATCAAATAAAATAAATGTATTTTTGCATATACGCAAAGATTTGGCCTCCACAACGTGTTGTGGTATCGAATTACAGAGGTGTCCTCTCTGACTCAAGAAGTGTTTCTTCATGTCAATCCTAGTTGTTCCACGCACTATACTAAGTCTGGAAGTCCTTGTTCTATACTCTGCAATCAAGGGAAACATCCAGCTAATCTCTCTATTCCTGTGACAATTTTATGTATTTCAATAAGGTTCCGTTGCATTGTTCTAACGTTTAGTGGAAACATACCCAGCCGAATCAATCTCTTCTTAAATGACACGACTGCCATTTCCAGTGTCAGCTTGATGTTGTCGCTGGACGCCCCCTCCACCTCTTCCTTGCTGAAATCATTTTGCATAAATTCATGCAAATTCACAGTGTACTGCATCAGCTTGCTTGCTCATGCAATTTTTCTAGACTGCCCTTCTACTTCCTTCTACCTTCCTCACAACTCACAACCCCAATTAGTTTTATTTTGCAGCAATATGTGGTTAATTAACGCTTCATCTCGAAAGAAGACAATTTGATTCCATTCTATTTCTTTTTGCAAGCCAATTCATATATGTAAAAGAATATTCCGCCAAGGTTCAATTCTTTCTGTTTTCCCAAGTAGAATCACCATGTGAGACCGGATCAAAAGCATTCTGAGAATCTATGTGATAACTAGACAATCATCTGCGATGAGGTTTCCTGCGCCTCAAGACAACGAACGAATGGAATGAGTTGAATGTGAAATAACTTGACAGAATGCCAATATGAAACTGGGCAGAAAACAAAGCACCACATTGAACTTGGAGCATGGGTGATAATTTGTCAGTGTATACTTGGAAGAAGGTACGAACACACTAACTTTACGAGAGAGAAAGATATGCCAGCGTTTTCAAAATAAAGAGTTCAAAGGCTGCCATGTCAGAATTACTTGGCAATGACATAGATGCTCCTGATCATTACTTTTAATGTTGGTCAGCATGGGATAAACAGTGGGAATCAAATCAATGCCTGTGCAATTTGGCACGATAAATGATTTTCCTGTGTGCAAATATATGGAAATATGTTTAATCACATATAAATAGGATGCCACGATAAACTTATCGCTTCAGAACGATGATACAAAATGCTATCGTTGACTTTCTCAATATGAACAGTGTTCCCGATTTTTTCAGGGACTACCCTTCCAGAATAGGTGATCTATGAACTACATTGCTCAGTGGAATTGAACACATCTTAATATTTATCTTTAGCTCTGTTTTGTCTTTGAAACTCCTACGGTGTCCTCTTTCATCACTTCAATATTCTCTTCGACCAATGCCACCAATAATCCTCGTTTCCTTGCTTTCCTGTCTTTTGTGAACACCTTGCACCCAGGAGTAATTAACAATCAATTCTACTCCCTTAGCCGCTCGATGTATGTTGACTTTTTAAAACTTCAACTGAACCAAGCTGGCTAACTGAATCAAATCTGCATTGCGATTCGGACATCAGGTAAGACATATGTGAACCAGAGTCCTCACTTTTGGACACGGCTTGAATTCATTGAAAACTGTCGGAGAATTTCAAACAGTTCTTCTCTTTTGAATAACAGCTTGAACTATTGACAGATGGATGCTTCTGATGTCGACACACATTACTCTTTTGAAGGTGAGAGAGACGAAAAATTGAAAATTATCGTAATGCTCAGCAAATCTGGCAGTATTTATCAAATATAATCGAAGTTTATCAGGTGAAAGTCGAACCCGCTTTTGATTCCATGGTGCTGGCAGCGCTGCTGTGCATTTCCAGCAATTATAAATCATCTTTGTGTGAAGCTGAAGGATGGCCGTTGAAATATTGCTTGTCTGGTTTGCATCAGCAGTGTTCTGAGGAATCTAACCGACTATCCCTTGCTCTTTATCTGTGAAGACAGCCACAGGGTGATAATTCAGGTTTTATTTTGTGATTTTTCCTTTTCAAAATTATAAACGTTCTCCTGTCTCTGTCTGCAATAGGCAAATATTTGCTTTTCCATTAATTTCCTTTCCATGTACGTTATTGTTGATTCCTGGAGTATATAATGCTCAACTGTGCCGTCAGTTCATGTTTCACCTAATGTTCATATGTAATATACTTGCAGCTTATAACTAATGGTATTTGCATTAAACTATTTAAAAACTGCATAATTATATATTGTTAATACGATGGTACTTTCACATTTGCAGAATGAGCATATTATCCCCTAATTATTGACCACATGTATTAAGGCATTCTGGGCCATCGCAAATCCGTGACAATGTCAGCGATTCCTCACATCCTGAACAGTCAAAGAGCCTGAATTGTGAAACATGTCTATACATTTCTTTATCTCATTCACTTCCTTTTTCTCTGCCTCGATGTCCACCCTGAGTCGCTGTCTGGAATTTTAAATAAGTCCTCTCGGGTAGATCATTGTAATCACAGTTTTTTTTCACGATTTGATTGCTTAACCGTATGAAATGTGGAGCAGCAAATACTTCTAGTGATTTGCTCTTATTGCATTCAACATCCCTTCCCGATATTACAAGACTGGGATAATGCGAGAGTAATTGTTTTCAGTTGAAAATTTATGCTCAAATATCTTGTGAAATTTCATTTTATATCAGCAACTATGAAACATGAAAAAAATGTTAAAGCGATATATATGACTATAAATCGTCAGTCCCTGAGGCAGCTATAGATGATAATCATTCGCCAACAAAGAGGTAAAATATGCATACGCACAGAGAACAGAAAGCCTTTATCAGGACAGTGGTGATATGCCGAGTATATCGAAGAGTATTGAGGCCATCGCCAAAGACAACATAGCATCGAATGCTTGTGCTGGTGATGCCCACCTCCCAGATGAGTTGAACAACTTCTGTGCATGGTTTGAGGCATGAAATGATGTGGAAGCGAGGAAGGCCATTCTCCCCCACCGCCCCAATGAACTGTGTTGTGTCTTCTTCAGACTGACGTGTGGAAAACTCTATGCTGTGTAAACCCACGTAAGGCTGCTGGACAACATAATGCTCAGATTTCTCGCAGATTGCTGGAAGGATGTTCTGACGTGCTGGTGGTTGTTCCCATGGAGCTCTTTCAAATTTCCTTGAGTTGTACCATCGTTCCAACATGCTTTAATACTTCAGACCATTGTCCCTGTGCCGAAGAATGTTTTCAGTGTCTTGCCTCAGTGACTTCTTCTCCGTTGCGTTTACACTCATCATCATGAACTGTTTCGAGACGCTCATCGTGAGGCAATTTAGACCCTGATGCCCCTCACCTACCACCTTCATTCGACACTCTGCAGTTTGTGTATCGTTCCAGCCGCTTAACAGGTGATGCCATCTTCACCACCCTGCATGTGGCCCTCACCTACCTGATGAAGAAGGAGACATTCAATCAGGTTACTATTCATTATCTTCAGTTCTACATTCACCAGTATCATTCGTCAGCACTTTTTTGGAAAGCTGAGTCTGCTGCACTTGAATATGTCCCTCTGTAACTGGGTGTGTTCAGTCAACCCGGATTGGGAACAGCATCTCCAACAGCATCAGACTGAACACTGGGGCTCCCTGGGGCTGTGTGCTATGGGGTGATCACCGTACGTTCAGGCGACTGAGCATAGATGTCCAGCTCAAATTACCGTATTAAGTTCACTGTTGACACGTTGGTACTAGCTCCTATTAGCAGGAGCGAAGAGTCAGCAGACAGAGAGAAGGTGCTGGGTCGAATGGACGAGTGCAGAGCCAACAACCTGTCTATGAACACGGACAAATCGAAATAGTTGGTTGTGACTTCATGAGAACTCAGACCGGTCAGTCTCTGCAAGATGTCGACGTTTTGCCCGTAGCAATTGTGAGGAGCATCAGATTTGTTTGCGTCCATCTTTCAGATAATCTCACCTGGTCACTCAACACCAACTTCATAGCCAAGACAGACCGGCAGCGTCTCCATTCTGTGCCGAAGCCACATCCACATCCACATCCACATCCACATCCACATCCACATCCACATCCACATCCACATCCACATCCACATCCACATCCACATCCACATCCACATCCACATCCACATCCACATCCACATCCACATCCACATCCACATCCACATCCACATCCACATCCACATCCACATCCACATCCACATCCACATCCACAGTAGCATGGCCAATTCACCTGACCTGCACATCTTTGGACTGTGGGAGGAAACCCACGCAGACACGGGGAGAACGTGCAAACTCCACACAGTCATTCGCCTGAGGCGGGAATTGAACCCGGGTCTCTGGTGCTGCGAGGCAGCAGTGCTAACCACTGTGCCACCGTGCCACCCACCACTGTGCCAGTCTTGTCAGGAATTACTGTGCTGTCTGGCATCTTTTGCAATGTTTATGCACTTTCTGCTGCTCTGCGTATGGCTGTACTGTCGTGTCGCTTCTGTGTGGAAATATCACATTGTTCCTGGAGCAACACAGTCTCGTTTTTACTGTTCCAGTTGTATACGGTAGAAATGATAAATAAAGCTTATCTACTCTCTATCTATCCTACTTTATGTCTGTTATCTCCATGCATGGTCCCAAAGAACTTTTGCAACCCACCAGAGTTTTACCTGGATATCCTAGAACATGATTTACTGCATCCATTGCTCCTAAATTCAGGACCGGTTCAGGGAACATCTATGGTCGGCTCTGCTTTTTTTTTTGATCAACACTCAATGGCAAGGTTCTGGGAAGTGTTACTGAACAAAGTGACCTTGGAGTGCAGGTTCATATTTTTTTGAAAGTAGAGTCGTATGCAGGTACGATAGTGACGAAGTGCTTGATGTTGTTCCGTTATTGTTCAGTGCATTGGGTAGAGGAGTGGGGAGATCGTGTTGCGACTGTACAGGACATTGTATCGGCCACTTTTCAAATATTCTCGTCTTCTGGTCTTCTTCCTATCAGAAGAAGTTTGTGAAACTTGAACAGGTTCATAAAAGGTTCACAGGCATGGTTCCAGGTTTGGAAGATTTGAGCTGTAAGGAGAGGCTGAGTCGGCTGGGAGTGTTTTCCCTGGAGCACCAAGACTGATGGATGACTTTTAATAGGTTTATGAAATCATGACCGACACGAATAGGATAAATATAACAGGTCTTTTCCCTCGGGCGGTGGAGTCCACAAGTCGGCAACTATATTTTGGGTTTGAGGCAAAAGATGTCCAAGGAACCTAAGGGGCAACGTTTTCACGCAGAAGGAGGTATGTGCATGGAATGAGCTGCCAGAGGAAGTGGTGGAGGCGGGAACATGCAATGAATTTAGAAGCCAGCTGGATGATTCTATGAATAAGAAGTGTTTAGGGGGATATCGACCGACTGCTGGCAAATGCGAATACATTCGGTCAGGAAATCTGGTCTGCGTGGACAAACTCGACTCAGTGGTCTGTATGTTAATGCCTTAATCTCTCAGCCAATGCAGGTCCATACCACGTCAGAATTTTTCATTGTAAAACAATCGACTCCACAAAACAAATATTTTGTTGGAAGAACAAATGGTCGAGATGCAACAATTTGGCCAGATCCATTGCAGACACCCAGATGATGGTCACATTTGCAAGCTTTCATCGCAAAGTGGACTCTGACGCAGCTGAACTTGCGGGAATGACTCGTCATCGAGCTGTAGAGACACGCAATCTACACCACACGTAAACTAGTCCTTTGTCTCACTATGTCTGCAATTGCAACCAATTTTGACTCAACTGTCCAGCACCTGGTTGCTAAACGGATATGCAGCTCAGTTTTACTATTCCATGAAATATGCTATCAGAAATATCCATGCTGTGTGCCTAAGTACGGCAGCACATTAGAGAAAAGATATCGGAATAAGAAAGAATGCAGAATCGATATACATGATTGGATGCAAGAATGAAACTCTTAAGTTCTGACATTAGGTAAAGAACTTGTGAGCATAAGAGAGGAAGCTTGACCGAAGATTTGTAACTGGAAATTGTTTTGATGCAATCATTTGCATTCTTTTTGTAGTTATTCAAGAGTCATCAGCAAGACAGCATGGAAAGTAACCCTTTGCTCCAACTTGACCATGCTTGACAAATATCCTGAATTAATCTGGTCCCATTTGCCAACATTTGGCCCACATCCCTCTAAAACTTGAAACTCATATACCCATAAAGATGCCATTGAACGTTACAGTTTTAACAGTCTCTACCATTTCCTCTGGCAGCTCTTTCTAGACATGAGTGATAAAGTAGCCCTTTAGGTCCCTTTTAAATCTTTTCCCTTTAATATTAAACCTATGCTTTATACTTTTGTGCTCCCTCACCAGCGAGAAAATACCTTGTCGAATCACACTATCTATGTCCCTCATGATATAATAAGTAGCAAATATTTGACGTTATCATACCTGTCAGGTGGGAAATGTATGTAGATTATGTCTTCGAATGTGGCAGTTTGAAAACCGACTGATACAGTACGTCTGATGTATGGACTTCTAGAAATGCATCTGAAACTCATTGAAATCTCGCAGCAGTTGCAGAAATCTGCTGTCTCAGCTTCAGAATGACAACCTTTCCAACGGAAGGATTTTAGGGCACGAGAAAGAAGTCTTATTTCCAATGTATGCTAGCTCGGTTCGGGTATGGGTACTTGTAATCCTCAATTTAGGAAAGCTAGTATTGCCGGAAATAGAATGTTCATTACCATTGACTCCATAGATGGGTATTTGTCCTCTGAGTTTAAATTGGGCAAATCTGGCATTATGCTTTTTTACAATTTCAAAACATGAAATATAATCTCAGCGAAAGTTGCAAAATATTTGTAGAGATGTACAGAATGGTGCAGTTAAGTTGTGTTCTCTCATGAATGACTCTGGATGCAGGTGGGCACAATTTAAAACAAGGTATTCTGATTTGTTACCTTGAGGATTATTTGATTTTAACCTCATCCTTGTGAAATAAAGCAACTGTCCGCTACAGTGAGCCGTGGATATTTGGTCTTTGAGTGTCTTTAACGTATGTTTGTTCGTTTTTTGAAATAACAACGGCCTGAATCTTCATGTGGTTGTGCCTGTACAATGCTTAGATGTTTCGAGCGCCCTTGATCATCTTAAATAGTGGAGTAGGCTTTCCAGAATAAATCAGGCACTTGTGCTCTTCTGTCCTTTCACCATTAGCCGGTGGACACGCCAAAGATGCGACATTCTCTCGCTCATACAGGGCTCTTCAATTGTTCCCAAAACACATTTCCATTGATAAACTTAATTGTAAAGTTTTCAATTTTTTCAGAGAAGGAAACGACCATGTCTCATGCACTTAAAAACTGCCCTATGGACAAAAGTCCAGAGTTCAGGTAACCATTTATTGTACTGCAAGAATCTTCAAAGAATGTTGTCAAACAAACCTATCTCTGCACTTCGATCGGGCAACTATATTTTGTGCACCTGAAGTCAGATGGAGATAGTGATAAATTAGATTGAAGACACAGTTCATAGAATCACAAAATTGTTATGACAGAAAAGGACACAATTGGAATGTCGATGGCATGAAGGCATCAGAGCAGAAATTACGCAATTCAGCCCATTGGGCCTTCGCCACATTTCAATCATGAATGTTCAGTTCCTCAACACTAGTGTCCTGCCTTATGCGCGTTATTCTTGATTCCCTTGATACTCATTAACCTATCTGAGTCTTAAATATACCCGTTGACCTGGCTTCCATAGCCTTCATTGCAAATGAATTCCCTTGATTCACCAGTCGCTGGCATAAGACGTTTCTCCTTCTCTCCGTTCTAAAAGGTCTTCCCTTTATGCCAAGGCTGTGCACTCGGCGAGGAGTCTCTCCCAAAAATGAAAATACCTTTCCAACATCTAACCATCTCTTTCGCTCCATTCTAAAAGGTCTTCCCTTTCTTCTAATTCTGTGCACTCGGTTAGGAATCTCTCCCAAACATGCAAATACCATTCCAAACTCGACACTGCCGTATTCTTTATGTTTGAATAAGATTCCCCTTCATCGCTGCAACAACATCGAGTATAGATCCACAGCCTTCAAACATTCCCCACATGTGAAGCTTTCCATTCCTGGGACTATTCTAGCGAACCCCATCTGAAACGTGACTGATGGCGATTGTTAAATGAGAATCATTACCTCTGAATGTCTCCTGATTTTTCGCCTTAATTTTGCAAACTATTTATTTCTGTATAATTACCTAATGCTTTTGAATGCCTCAATTGTTTCTTTTCCCAGGTCAGTTCCATCTCGTGCATTTCATTCCCTAACTTCTCATTATTGATCTTTAAACATTCATTCATGGGATGATTATGTGGCTGGCTAGGTCAGCATTTATTGTCCATCCCTAATTGCTCAGAAGACAATATGTTTCAACGAGGATTGTGTCGATCTGGAATTACTTTGTCCCAATCTCCCACCGCAAATGACAGTTGTGAAGTGATGACTGTTACCTCCGCTCACCAGCATGGCAGCAGCAAGCACGTAACATTGTCAACATAGCTAAAATATTGCATGACATTATAAGAAAATTTACGTACAGATGCGGGTGGGGTGAAGCAGAAATTAAAACGATGTGGTTTTGTATTTTTCAACCCGAAGTACAGACTTGTAAGAAGGATATATTCTGAAGAAAATGATAGGGCGCATTAAGAAAAGTGAGTCTTTCTGCATGCAAGCTCAGTTCATTCTTTCTGACTTTTAGAGAGCATCACAAAAAAAAACCCCAAAATGTCAAACAGGCCTTTGTCTTACCTCCGGCGTAATGAAACATTTTGTTCTATTTTTCGTGCGTCCGAATTTCTATTGTTAGATAATGTAAGAATCTCCCACAACACAAGGACTTATATGTTAGCGGAATGGCCTTGCGAATTTCCTTGTTGTGTTCAAGGATGTGTTGGTTAAGTGCATTTGCCACGTGTAAATATAGGATAATCGGGTGGGGGCATGCGTCTGGGTTACTCTTTGAGGTATCGTTGTGGACTTGTTGGGCTGAAGGACCTGTCTCCGCACCAGAGGGATTCGACTTAAAAAACTAATACTAGCTAACATGCATCAGCACATAATCAAAACGCCACCCATCTCCACGACACACACCAACACAATCGCAATCCACTAGCGCATTGTCCTGTGTCTATGTAAGTAAGAAATATCTGAACATTAAGGCAGATACACACTATAAAAGGTAACCTAATTTCGCTAATGTGGAGGAGTGATATTATGAAACTTAACCAGAATCGCCCATTTCAAATGCTGTTATTGCAATCACAATAATCGGTTTCAACAGATTGAAGGACTGAAATTAGGAAATTTCTTCAGGACTACAAAACTGTGTCGTAGATTTTTTCCCATCTGTGTGCTGAAGTTCATGAACGGTGATTTGTCAGTGAATGTGGAAGATGCAGCCTTACGAATCTTTAATTTCCACTTGCTTGAGTGCAGTCAAAAAGTTAGCACTTTGCGCATAAGACTGAATGGACTGAAAATATGCCTTGATTATTTATGACAAATGTCTGCTTTAATAATGAAGACAATTTCTTTTTTTTATCAGGAACAAATCTATGGAACCGAGAAAACAGCTGAGAAGGCTCAGTTCCCTGAACAGAAATTGAAGTTGAGTCACAGTGGAGAAAGCGCCAATTGCTAAATACCAGTTCTCCAGAGAACTACAATCGCACGCATCTGTCAAAGTCAGGTCAAGCATATTGCTTGAACAACTTTCCAATGTCCTTCAACTGCAAGAAACTGCACTAACGTTTGTTTTCATCTCTACCTAAAAAATTGAAGCCGGAGAATCTCCTGGAGTGACTTCTCCTGACCCGCACAATTAACTCTGTTGACACAAAAGGATCTAATTATGGCCTCACGATTCAGTGTCTAAATTCCTCTCTTCAGCGTCAGCGTCGGAAAACATCGTACTCGTTTTCATCTGAAGCTGTTGACTCTTCGTTCCAGTCCATGTCCAAGTCAGTCACCTCCAGCATATTCTGTCTTTCTACATAATCACGGTTAATCCACATTCTTCATACGAAATTCCCGCATTCTCTTCATGCCCTTTGAAGCGTTTTTTAAATCAAATATAATTAATGTATCCTTGCATATTCTCGGTGACCTGGCCTCCATAACCTTATGTGGCAGTGCCCTCCATAACCATATATGGTAGTGAATTACAGAGGTGTGCGCTCTGACTCAAGAAATGTTTCTTCATGTCAGTCCTAATTGTTCTAATTGGTCTTGGACACCTCGTTGTACACTCTGCAATCGGGGGCAACATCCTACTAATCTATATATTCCTGTGAGTATTTTATGTATTTCAACCAGATTCCGTTCCATTTATCTAATCTTTAGTGGATGCATACCTCGCTGAACCAATCGCTTCCAAATGACAATATTGCCATTTCCCGTGTCAGCCTGGTGATGGTGCTGTAATCCCTCTCCAGTTTGCATAAATTCACACTGTACTGCATCAGCTTCCTTGCACATGCAATTTTTTTAGACTGCCCTTATAATTCTTTCTATCTTCCTCACAACTCACAACCCCAATTAGATTTATGTTGAGCAACATGCTGTTAATCAACAAAAAATGACAACTTAATTCCATTCAGTTTCTATTTGCCAAAGAATTCCAAATCCATATCAGAATATTCCACATGTGTCAAGTCTTTGCATTTTCCCAAATAGCCTCTCCATGCGAGTTCTCATTAAAGCCATTTTGGGAATCTGTGCCATGACCAGACTTCTGTATTGTCTTTTTCTGCTCCTGAAGACAAGGAAGGAACGGAGTGAGTTGAATGTGATGGAACTTGACACAATGTCTATTCGGAACTTTAGGCAGAGGACAGAGCATCCTATTAAACTTGGAGTATCGGTGAATAAGTCTATGTATACTCGGAATAAGTTATGAACGCACAAACTTAAATTAAGAGAGAGAAAGAATTGCCAACGTTTTCAAAATATAGAGCTCAAATGCCAACAGTTCAGAATTATTTGGAGAAATAATCAGATGTTCCTGACTATTACTTTACTATTGATCAGCATGGGAGAATCAGTAGGAAGCAAATCCATGTCTCTGAAATGTGGACTTATACTAAATATCCTGTGTGCAAATATGTGGAAATACAGTCAGTCACATCTAAATAAGATGCCACTATATACGTAACGTTTATGAATGATGATGCAAAATGATATCATATACTTTTTCAATATGAAGTGTGATCCCGATTTGTTCAGCGACTACCTTTCCAGAATAGGTGATCTATGAACGACACTGCTCAGTGCAATTGAACACTTCTTAATATTTATCTTTGACCCAATTTTGCCTTTGAATCTTCTACAGAATTCTCTTTCATCACTTCAATATTCTCCTCAACCAATGCCTCCTTTCCTTGTTTTCCTATCTTTTCTGAACACCTTGCACTGAGGAGTAATGAATGATCAATTCTACTCCCTCAGGGGCTACATCTATGTTGACCTTTAAGCCTTCAACCGGGCCATAGCTTGCTAACTGAATCAAATCTGCAATGAGAGACGGATATCAGCTAAGACATGCGTGAACCAGAGCACTCACTTTTCGATACGTTTTGAATTCTTTGAAAACTGTCGGGAAATTTCTAACAGTTGTTCACTTTTGAACAAGAACATGAGTTATTGACGGGACACATGGCTGCTACTGATGTAGACTCTCCATACTCCTTTGAAGGTGCGAGAACAAAAGGTGGAAAATTATCGAAATGCTTCGCAAATCTGGTAGTATTTTGCAATTCAAATGGAATGTTATCAGCTGACAAGTCGAACCCACTTTTGATTCCATGATTTTAGCAGCGCTACTGTCCATTTTTTCGCAGTTAACAAGCTGAAGCTGAACGATGGCCGTTGAGTTTGTTTTTTTTGCAGGTATGCATCGGCAATGTTCTAAGCAATCTAACCGACTAGCACTTGCCCTTTGTCTGTGAAGACAGTCACAGGGGGATAATTCAGGTTTTATTTTGAGAGTTTTACGTTTCAAAATTCTCAACGTTCTCCTGCCTTTGTTTGCAATAGGCGAATACTAGCTGTTATAATAATTTCTTTTCCATTGGCGTTATTCTTGATTCCTGGAGTATATTATTCTCAACTGAGTGATCAGTTCTTAGGTCACATAATTTTTATATCTAAAATTTGCAGCTTAAAAAATGGCATAGCTGTTAAAACCTTTTTATTTAAAAAACACTGCATAATTGCTACTTTAGTATCTGCAGAAACGGTGTATTACTACCTTAATACATGAGCACCTGTATTCAGTTACATGTATTGTGCACATGTATTCAGGCACTCTAGGGCATCGCAAATTCATGACAATGGAAGCAATTTCTCACTTCCTGAACTGTCAAAAAGCTGGAATCATGAAACCTGTCTATATATCTCATGGTCAATATGTCACATTGTTTCAACTGAGGTCATTTATCTCATTCTCTTTATTTGTCTATGTCTCTTTGTAAACCCTGAGTCTCTGCCTGCAATTTAAAAGAAAGTCTCTTTTGGATAAAGCATTGTAATGGAAGTTCTTTTCACGATTTGATTGTTTAACTTTATGAAATATGGGGCAGAACATGCTGGCATAAATTTACTGTTTTCAAGGAGAAAGTGAGGACTGCACATGCTGGAGATCAGAGCTGAAAATGTGTTGCTGGAAAAGCGCAGCAGGTCAGGCAGCATCCAAGGAGGAGGAGAATCGACGTTTCAGGCATGAGTCCTGAAGAAGGGCTAATGCCCGAAACGTCGATTCTCCCGCTCCTTGGAAGCTGCCTGACCTGCTGCGCTTTTCCAGCAACACATTTTCAGTACTGATGTACTGTTATTGCATTAAATATCCCTGCCGGATATTGCAAGACTGGGATAACGCGAGATTGCAACTTTTAGATGAAAATTTATGTTCAAATATCCTGTGAAATTTAATTTTAAAACAGCTACTGTGAAACATGTACAAAACATAAATGCAATCCAAGTGACTGAAATTCAACAATCGGGTCCGGCAGCTATAGATAGTAGGCATGGTCCATCAAAGAGGCAAAGCATGCATACACATAGAGAATATACAAACTTTATCAGGAAAGTGGTGACATGCAAAGCATGTCGAAGAGTATTAAGGCCAGGGCCAACCACAGCATAGCATTGCCTGTTTGTGCTGGTGACGCCCGGATCCAGGATGAGTTGAACAACTTCTGTGCATGGTTTAAGCATTGAAATGATGTGGAAGCGAGGAAGACCATTCCTCCTCCCAATCACCAGGTTTTGATACTTATCAGGACTGAGATGGGGCAAACTCCATACACAGTCATCCCACGTAATGCTGCTGGACCACATAACATCCCTCAAAGTCTGATCAGAGGATGCTCTGACGTGCTGGCCAATGTTCCCATAAATAAATGTAACATTTCCCTGAGTTGTGACATCGTTCGAAAGTGCATAAAGGCCACAAACATCGTCTCTGTGCCGAAGAAGTCTTCAGTGTCTTGCCGCAATGACGATTGTCTCGTTGTGTTAATACATCAGAATGAAGTGTTTCTGGAGGCTTGTGATGAGGCAAGTTTAGACCCTGAACCCATTGCCCCCAACCACCTTCGCTGGACACTTGGCAGACTGCATTTCATTCCAACCGCTCAATAAATGACGCCATCTCCACCATCCTGCATCTGGTCATCACCCATGTAGTGCAGAAGGAAACCTACATCAAGTTAATCTTCATTGCCTTCAGATTTGCATTCA
Source organism: Chiloscyllium punctatum (assembly GCF_047496795.1). NCBI lineage: Eukaryota > Metazoa > Chordata > Chondrichthyes > Orectolobiformes > Hemiscylliidae > Chiloscyllium > Chiloscyllium punctatum. The sequence continues at coordinate 68,345,302 of NC_092766.1, forward strand.
ACAGTATCATTCGTCAGCACCTGTTTGAAAAGCTGATTCTGCTGGGCTTGAATACGTCTCTCTGTCAGAGGATCGTAGACCTACTGACTGGGAGACCCCCGTCAACCCGGATTGGGTAAACCATCTCCAACCGCATCACACTGAGCTCGGGGGTGCCCCGAGGCTGTCTGCTGAGTCCACTGCTGTTCACCCTGCTTTCCCAATAAAGGTAATTGATGTCCAGTTAAATTATATGATTGCGTTAGCTGTTGACAGGGCGGTAGTGGGTCTCATTAGCAGGAACGAAGTGTACAGCATACGGAGGCAACGTCTGCAGCTAACGGACTAGTGCAGAACCATCAACCTGTCTATGAACGAGGACGAAACGAAAGAGATGTTTACTGACATCAGCATGGCACAGCCAGATCACTCTCTGCTGAATGTCGATGCTTTACCCTGTGGAGATTGTCAAGAGCAACAAATTTCTTTGCATCCATCTGGCAAATAAAATAACCAGTCTCTCGACTTCACCTTCATAGCCAAGAAAGACCAGCACCAACTATATTGTCTGATTAAGTTGAGGAAAGCCTATCTGACATCCCCTGTCCGTACCACATAATTGAGAATACACTGAGCAGCTGCATCACTGCTTGGTTCGGGCATAACATCGTCTTGAATGGTAAAACCCGACAACTGGTAGTGAGGACTGCTGAGACAGTCATCGGAATCTTCCACTCTCCATTGCAGACATCTTCATCACACCCTTCATCTGCAAGTCCAACGGCGTTGTGGACGACCCCACACATCTTTGATTCAAATTATTCACCCTCCTGCCATCTGGCAAAACATACCAGAACATTTAGTCTCTCACGGCGAGACTCTAAAACGGTTTCTTCATCCAAGCCATGAGACTTCTTAAAACTGTATGATCACATTCTCTTCCATTTGCAATTTTTGCACGACTTTTGGAATAGCTGCTGAAACAATGCTTTATTAAGAATCATTCACTGTTACAATCCAATTTGTCCTCCATTGTCTCTGATGTATTTTCTTGTTAGGGATTACTGCGCTGACTTGCATGTATTACCCTTTTCATGCACTTTATGCCTCCCTGTGTATGACTGTCCTGTCGTGTTGTCAGTGTGTACAAATACATTCTTGGCCCTGGAGCAAAGCTTCCTCGTTTTCGTTGAACTCAACTCTCTATCTACCCTACTCTCCTCTCCATTATCTTCATCCAATACACCAAAGAATGTTTGCAATCCGTTAGAAATTTACCTGGATTTCCTCGAACCGTATTCACTGCATCTGTTGCTCCTGAGGTGGTTTCCTGTACATTAGAGAGACTTAGCGCAAAATTGCGGACCGGTTCAAGAAACATCTATGGTCCGCTGTGCTTTTTCCAGATCAACATTTAATGGCAAGGTTCTGGGAAGTGTTGCTGAACAAAGAGAAATTGGAGCGCTGATTCATAGTTCCTTGAAAGTAGAGTAGCAAGTCGATAGGATCGTGAAGAAGCTCCTTGGCATTTTTTTCCTTTATTGGTCAGAGCTTTGAGTATAGAAGAGGGGAGATCATGTTGCGACTACGCGGGACACTGAATAGGCTACTTTGGAAAATTGCGTGCAATTCTGGTATCCTTCCTATCAGAAGGATGTTATGAAACTTGAAGAGATTCATAAAACTTCACAGCCATGGTTCCAGGGTTGGAGAATTTGAGCTATAGGGAGAGTCTGAATAGGTTGTGCTTGGTTTCCCTGGAGCATCGAAGGGTGAGGTGTGGCTTCTTCGAGATTTATGAACCCATGACGGATATGAGTAGAATAAATAGGACAGGTATTTTCCCGCTGGTGGTGGACTCCAGAAGTAGAGGGCATATGTTAAGGATTAGACTGGAAAGCAGTACAAGGAACCGAAGGGCCAACTTTTTTTTTCATGCAGAAGGTCATAGGTACATGGAATGAGCTGCCAGACGAAATGGTGGAGGCTGGTATAATGGTTTAAAATCCACTTTGATAATTCCATGAATAAGAATGGTTTAGAAGTATCCAGGCTACGTGCTGGCAAATGGGAAAAGATTAGGTTAGGACATCTTGTACAAATGCACGAATTTGACCGAGTGCTCTCTTTCCTTGCTCTCCATCTGTACGGCTCTGTGACTCTATTAATCTAGAATAATCATAAATTGTGGGTCTGAAATATTATCTCAGCTCGTCTTTCAACAGATCCTAGAAAATGAAGCATTCATCATCTGCAGTTATATGTTATGCATTGTTTTAATCCCGCCCGAACTTCCAATTTTCATGATAATTCTTCATGTGTGTTCCAACTTACACGTGTTGGAAATTGGTGGCTTGTTTCTGCCTTGAATTGTAATTTATTCTTTTAAGCGACTTGTTCAGTTTTGAAATTACTTCTGATTCTTTGCAGTTGAAAATTGACTTTGAATTGAACAGAAGCTCAAGCACCACGATATCCAAAATTGGCCAAAGGAGTTCGTGATCATTTGAAGTGTCAACGCGGCGAGCAATTTTCGAAATTGCGTAGCAAGCCCTATTGGATATTAAATCCAATGCCTTAACCTCTCGGCCATTACAGCACCCCTGCAGTCCGCCATTTCCACCGGAAAACAATCGAATGCATAAAACATGTAAGTTGTTGGAAGAACAAATGATCAACATGCAACGATTTGGCCAAATCCTTTGCAGAGACTGAGACGAATGTTACCGTTTCAGTTTGACAGGCTTTTATCACAACCTGCATTCTTACACAGCTGAATCTGGAAGCACGCAGTCATAATTTTAAAATAAGACACGCTGATGTATGACCAACATGAGGACTGTTTGAATTTCGGCTCAGCCTTAAATCATTTTGCAATTCTCCACTACAATGAGCCGTAGATATTCCGTCTTTGAGTGCGTTTAAGTTGTACTTTTTCGAAATAACATCAACCTGAAGCTTTATACGATTGTGTCTGCACAAGTCTTAGATGTGTTCGAGTGCCCATGATCAACGTTAATAATGGACGAAGCTTTTTAGGTTAAATCGCCTACTCGTTCTTTTCTGTCCTTCACAATTGCACTCTATACACTCCAAAGATAATTCATTCAGAGTGACCCTGCTCCGTTGACCACACTCTCTCTCATACAGGGCTCTTCCATTGCTCTCGAAAACACATTCTAACGATGAAATTGATTGAAACGGTTACTTTTTCAAATTTGTCAGTAAATATAAAGACCAAAGTTCCAAAGTTAAGACAACATTGACTGCATCACAAGAATCATCACAGAATGTTGACAAACGAAGTTATCTCTGCCCTTCCATAAGTCAACTATACTTTGGAGCATCTGAAGTAAGATGGAGATGAAGACCCGACTGAAGTGAAGATGCAGTTCATATAATCACCAAATTGTTATGTCGGAAAATGTCGCCATTCGACATGTCATCGACCATAAGGCATAGCAGCAGAAATTACGCTACTCCTGGATGTACTACTCTGACCAATAAAGTAAAGAATACCGGAAGCCTTCTTCACTATACTATCTCCCTGTGACTCCACTTTCAAGGAGTTATGAACCTGCACTCCAAGGTCTCTTTGTTCACCATTACTCACTTGGACAATTCCATTTAGTGTATAAGTCCCGCTAAGATTTGATTTCTCCAAATTTGCTTCTTGTTGGATATAATTTTCAACTGAGCAATCAGTTCAAAATTCAACTAATTTTCATATCTACTATATTTGTGGCTCAGAAAGAATGGCATATGTATTAAAACTTAAAAACAACTGTATTATTTTATGGTGTTCCTAAGATCCTACTTTAGCATTTGCAAAATCGGCGTTTTAATTATTGACCACACATCTGAGGGCGCTCCAGAATATCTCAGATTCGTGACAATGGAAGCAATTCCTCACTTCCGAGACATCCACAGGGTTTTCCCTGTGGAGGTTCGTGCCCTGTCGTCTACGGTGATTGATTAGCCGGTTTAGCTAATCATTCTTTATCCCATGTCGTCCTGAACCAAAAAGTGTTTTATTTCTGATTAATTTCCACAGTCACTCTGGTTTTGTGTTAATGTAGCAGCAATAACGAAACTTGTAAATTTTCAACTCAGAGATCAGGCTAATGTAGTTAAGACGCTGGAAGTCGCCACTATGCCCAAAATTTAACTATTTTTAGACAGGTGCCAAATTTAAGTGACACGACCAAGTACAAACAGGTACAGTAAAATGGAAGCGTAGCCAAGTGCCTGCAGATAGATCGGCATTGCAAATATAGTCAAGTGCACAGAGCCCGATTGCTTTTCAGAAAGTAGTCAGACATCTGCAATTGATATCTATTGTGAATGCAATTCAGATCCCACAGAAGAATCTTAATTGCGAATGTCACCAGTTGCCAACAGCTGAGACTCTGTGACTCTGTGAGTTACACAGACTAGTAATGTTACTTTCGTGGGATGTTCGCCTGATAGGTTGCATTGAGAGAGTGAACTTTTGAGAGCGAGACCTTTTGAGAGCGAATGCGACCAGCAGCACAAACACGTCCCCTAATCTTTACTTTCGTGAAGCTGGAAATCGAACCATGGTTTGGAGCAACAAAAAGATAACTCATTTCTGTCGTTGAAACTGAGAGTGGCTGATGTCATATTCTGCAAAAGCATTCCAAATTCATTCCCGAATTTCACTTGAAATATTTTTCCAGAGAGAAAAGTTGAAATTAGGATCAGGCGTAGACAATTCAGCCCTGAAAGGCCGTTCCGCCATTTCGCATGATCATGGCTGATGTTATTCTGGTCAGAATCCCTTTTTAAAGATTCCACCATTTAGGGCTTAAATTTGCAAGAGGAAAACCCTTGAGGTTACAAGTTCCACTCCTAAACCACTCAGCAATCACAGATGATTTGAAGAAAAGGGAAGGTTTTGGTTGGACAGGTACAGAGAGAGTGACAACCTTTTCCTGTATGTGTGCTGTCTTCTGCTGCAATCAGGTGCCAGCCTGTGATTATTATGAATGAATAATGAGCCCGAGTTACTTCGATTGACACCTCTTCACGCTCAACATCATAAGTCGTTACACGACGATGTTATTGCAGTACGTCCAGGAGAAAACTCAGACGTGCTGGGTTATTCCATCCAGAAGCCGGATTCAGCCTATTCAACGAAGGGAGCCTGGTGACGATCAACGTCGTCCGGGCTAGGATGGCGTCCCGTTAGCCCTCAGTATAATAGGTGGTGCCACAGCGAAGCCTCCAGATTGAAGGCTGTCGAGGATTTGAAATAGGGTCAAGTGTGACCACGTGTGGTCCTGTTGCCATGACCGTACAGTTAGCGTGGCAGCTGTTTTCGCTCCAACAAACACCAGTGACACTGTGACCTCTGGGCATTGAAAGAGCACAATGGCGAGCGGCATTCGCATCACCAGAAGTATCCCTTTGTCCCACTTCAATTCTGTCACTCCACCATCGGTCCAATCCCCCGTTTACCACGGCCTGTTCCCCTCCCCCATTTCATAGCCGTCCAGCTGTCCCTTCTCCTCGCTGGTCACGGCCCCGAGCCCTTGCCTGATTTGCAAATCGCATCGCCGTAACTATGCCTCTCCTCGGTCCTGCTTCCGGTCGACCATTGATTCTGCCCATATTTTCCTGTGAATTTCTTCCTGCCCTATCACTGTAGCACCCTTCCCTTACTTGTCACTCTCTCATCTTGAAACACCTTCTTTCCTCTCACTTTCTACTCTCTTCCCCGCTGTCCTCCTGTTCCTGCTGCCCACCTCGTGCTGTCACTCTGTCTCTTGCCCGTTGACATGTTTGCCCCACCTGCCCTCACTGTTTTGACTGTTTCCTCAAACTTGCCTGCTATCTGACTTCCTAATTACCCATCTCTTTGCCGGCTCTGCTCACTGCTTCGCGCATTTTTCTAGCCCCTCCAATCACTACAGTACACATGACACTTCCACCGAATGTCTGTACCTGTTCCTCCGTTGCCTCCTACCGCCTCGTAAGCATCCCAAACATCCTGGGCCTTGAACTTCCTCCACACCACCTCCCTGCCTCACTGCGAGGCGAAAGCGAATATTGCAGATGCTGGAGATTAGAGTCAAGATTAGATTGGTGCTCTAAAAGCACAGCAGGTCAGGCAGCATCCGTAGAACAGGAAGGTTGATGTTTTGAGCAAAAGTCCTTCATCAAGAATGAGCCTGGGACCATTGGGCGTAGAGAGGTAAATAGGAGGGGATGGGGCTGGGTAAAGGAAGCTGAAAATGAAATAGGTAGATGGACGTAGGGGTGAAGTTGATAGGTAGGAGGGGAGCGTTCGCGGATAGTTGGTAAGGAAGATTAAAAGATGGGACAGGTCATGAAGATGGTGCTGAGTGAGAAGGTTCGAACTGGCATAAGGTCAGGGGAGGAGAAATGAGAGATCTAGTGAAATCCACATTGATGCCAAAGGATTGAAGTTTCCCAAGGCAGAAGATGAGGCGTTCTTCCTCTAGACGTCGGTTGGTAAGACAGTGGTGATGGAGGAGGCCCAGGATCTGCATGCTCATGAGAGAGTGGCTGGGGAGGAGTTGAGGAGTTGTGTCACTTCTCCCTATATCCTCTCCTTCACACGCCTCTCCCAGTGCTCAATCCTCCTGCTGCATCTCTTTCACTGTGACCTGCTCACACTCAATCCGTCATCCCAACCTTTCACACTGATACCATCACCGTCACTCTGATGCCCTCGAACTCACTCCATCACCATTACCCTGACCCTTCCCACTCACTCCACCACATTCATCCTGATGTCCTCGCACTCACTTCATCTCCGTCACCCTGACTCCCTCGAAATTACTCCATCAGTGTCATCCTGACCATCAAACTCACTCCATTATCGTCACCCTGAACCCCTCACACTAACATCATCATCGTCACCCTGAACCCATCACACTCACTCTGTCACCGTCACCCTAAACCCTCGCACTCATGCCATTACAGTCATCTTAGCCCCTCACACTCAGTCCGACACTGTAACTCTAAGCCACTCACATTCAATCCATCATCGTCACCCTGTCCCCTCAGCTCACACTTTCACAGTCAGCCTAAACCCATCACACACAATCCGTCACCAACTCCCTGACCACGTCACACTCACTCCGTTGCCTACAACTTGACCCCTCAAACTCAACCTGTTATTGTCACGCTCGCCAATTCAAACACATTCTGTCAACATCAACATGACACCCACAGTCACACCCGTTGAGTCACCCTGACCCATGCACATGCACTCACCCTTGTCACCCTGAACCAATCATAATCAATCCATCAGCATCACTCTGACTCCCTCAGACTCAATCCATCGCTGTCACCCTGACCCCCACACATTCACTTCGTCACCGTCACTCCGACACCCTCACACTCACCCCGTCACCGTCAATCTAACTCCACACACTCACTCTGATACTGTTACTCTGACGCCCTCACACTTACTCTGTCATCGTCACTCTGACACCTCAATGTCACTCTGTCCCTGACACCCTGACCTCCTCACACTCTCTCCTTCACTGTCACCGTAACCCTCCACACAGTTACTGCGACACCATCACCCTGACCCCCTCATATCTGCTGCATCACTACTAGCCTGACTCCTTCACAATTACCCCGAGTCAATATCACCCTGAGCCCCTCAAACATACTGCGCCACTGTCAGCCTGAAACACCTTCACAATTATTGCACCACGAATACCCTGACTCCTCACACCTACTGCGTCACTATCAGCCTGATCTCCTCACATTTACTCGACACACTCACATTTACTGCGTCATTATCAGCCTGACCCCTCATACTTACTGTGCCTCTATTAGCCTAAAACCCCTCACATATACTGCATCACTAATTTCCAGACTCCTCACACTTCCTCTGTCACTATCAGCCAAACACTCTCACATTTTCAGTGTCACTATCACCCAGAACCGTTCACAGTTACTGCGCCTGCTAATTCAAACTTACTGCGTCACTATGACCCTGACCCCCTCACCCTTCCTGCACCACCAACTCTCTAAACTCCTCACACTAACTGCGTCTCTATCAGCCTGACTCCCTTGCACTTAATGCGGTTAATAGCAGCCTGAACCCCTCACACTTGCTGCGTCACTGTCACCCTGACTCCCTCACACTGGCTGCGACATGATCAGCCTGAAACCCTCACACCTCTTGTGACGCACTAGCACTGGCGCCATGACACTTACAGCTTCACTTTCACCGTGGTCTCCTTACACTGACTGTTTCACTGTTAACCCAGAACCACCTCACAATTACTGCGTTCAATCACCCTGAAACTCTCACATTTGCTGCATCACGATCAGCCTGACCCCCTCAAAATTTATCGTTCTACTATCAGCCTGACCCCTTCACATGTACTCTCTCACTTTCACTCTGAGCTCATCACATTTACTGCATCACAATCACCCTGACTCCCTCACACTTCCTACGTAATTATCGATCTCACCCCCCACACTTACTGCATCCATATCAGCCTGACCCCCTCACGCATACTGCATCAGTATCACCATAAACTCATCAGACTTACTGCGTCTCTATCAGGCTGACCCCATCACAATTACTCCATTACTATCCTTATGAGCATGAGGAAACGTCATCCTTTTGCCAGTAAAGTAAAAACGTCATTCGCCTTCGCATGTATCCTTTCAAGAGGACCCAGATTATTCAGCACTGCATTTTTGAAGTTTCTTTCGATTTTGCTAGTAGACTGCATTTGGACTCTTGCAATCAAATTGTGTGCCCTCACTCTTCCGACAAGAAACGGCATCTGCCACGTTTAATCCACAATCAGTCATGCTCTTCCTGTGTGTATCGTCAGCAAAACTGAAATGTCTGACGTCATTCCTATATCTCTTACCCCTCAATTAAATGTCTTTTTTCCCCCGTGCTAGCCATCGCCATGTGAGAAGAAATGTTCTCACGTTTGTGGTGTCTAACTTTATGATTAACTATATACCTCAGTTAAGTCAGCTCCCAACCTCCATCTCACTTACGAAAATAGCCTCAAGTCCCTCAGCCTTTCCCCATAAGACCTTCCATACATACCTAGCAAAATGCTGGAAAATATCATCTGAGCGTTATGCAAAGCCTGCACATCCTTCCTATAATGCGCTGACCAGAACTGTACGCAATACGCCAAGTGTAGCCACACAAGATTGTGCACAGAAGCAGCATGATGCCATTGTTCCAATACTCAATCCCGCTACTCACAAAAACTAACACAACGTGTGTCTTCTTAAGAAAACTGTCAAAATGGGTGGCAACATTCAAGAATCTATGTTGTTACGACACGGGGTAAACGCTCATGCTTACTTTAAAACCAGCAACACAGAAAAGTTTTATCCCATGCAGTAATCTGTAAACATTCGAGTTGTCTTGGAATCTGTAAAGTAAAAATTAAAAACTTTATGTCTGAACATATAACAGAGAATAATTACTAACCACTACTTACAACTTCTTTCCTCACCTAACTTTAACCTTCCATTTAATAATATTAGACCGAGAAATTGGCCAATGAAGATTTACAAAACAACGCTTCTCATCGCACAACCTTGTAGCTGTTTCGGATCTTCCTGTGTCTTCTTTTCTACTTGTCAGGAATTTCTCCAACACCGGTTACTAATCGAAAAGGACCTTTTAAGAGCTACTTTTTCAACTCGTCTGTTACATGCGAGGACTTGGAATGTTTCCTTCCAACTGTTCGATTTTTCCCCGTCCAATACCCCAGAGCCTGCGAATGTGTTCTTGGCTTTTAAAATCGTCAATATACATAATTCAAACTTGATTGAAAATTGATATTTTCTCGGGGTATACGTTGGCCGAATTCGAATTTGCTTTTGTCTCCAGGGAATGAATTAATTTAGTTGTTCCACCCACTGTCACATTGTTACCTTATGGAAAACATTTGGTGCTGTGTCCAGCAGTTCTGCTGTTTCAACTCGCTTAAACAGTCAATCATATCTTTATAGTGCCTTCCCCCTTAAGAGCGAAATGAACCATCATAATAAAAAGGTGGCTTCATTCATTTCTACCTTTTAAACACATGATCGTTACATACCGATTACTTTTATGTCAGTTCATCTTAACTTCTTCCCATCACCATTAAATAAAGACAGATTTATCTAAACTCTATCAGTTACATCTGCGATAATGCGTCTGCGATTACATTCTTCCAAACAACAATGTATGCCTTTTAAATTAAAGTCGGTAACATAAGACCCAAATGTAAATATCTTATACTTTAACTTTAAAACGTTCTAAGAATGCAAGCGGACTGTGGTTAGCGCACACAATCCCCTCTGATATATTGTTCATGATATACACATTAAAGTGCTGTAAGGCCAGCACCAAACTCAATACTTTCTTCTCAATTGTGGAGTATTTCCTCTGGTGCATATTGATCTTCTTTGAAAAGTAACCAACGTGCAGTTCACTGCAATCCTCATATTCCTGGTTGAGTACAGCTCCAAATCCAATGTCATGAATGTCTATGGAGTCTTTAAAACCATTTGAAAAGCTGGGGGTTGCTCAATATGGTGTGGTGCTTAATATCGATTTCAAATAGTCAAAAGCCTCCTGGCACGATTCTGTTCACTGAAACCTTTTATCCCATAAGTCCCAGCCAAAACTCTAGTAATGAGTATTTGGAAGTTGGCGGGTACGTACTTCATTCCAAACGGCATTACTTTAAACTGATACCGCCCATTTGAGACGACGAATGCAAACATATCTTTCGCCCTCTCTGACAAAAATACTTGTCAGAAACCAAAGTCAAAGGGAGTAAACTGGGTAGTTTCGTTGGGGGCATCGCGAATGGCAAACAATATGAAGGGAATGCATCGATCCCAATCATTTGCATAATCCTAACAGATGCTCTCTACATGATCGTCAAGCTCTGATGTCACATTTTTAAAGCCCTCTGGGTTTCAGGATGATACACACATGATTTAAAAGTGCTGTATACCTATGCTATACATAATCTCCTTCAATGGCCGAGCATGAAATATTGACCCTCGTTCCGCCTGAATCTCTCTCAGCTTGCATCTTTCTTCGCTGTGTGAAGAAAGCTATTAACTCCACGCCCGCATTTTTGCCAAGACAGCTCGCAATGGAATTGCCTCCGAGAATCTGTTCGACACATCTATTATGGTTAAGAATTGTTGATCTCACTTTCGTTTCTCAGTAAGGGACCGACACAACTAATTATAACCCGAGTGAAAGCTTCTTCAAATGCAGAAGTTGGCAACAAACGTGTTAGTTTTATTGCCACCTGTGTCTCACCTACGATTGGGCATGTATGACACTTATGCCAAACAGTAACTACATCCTTGTGCATACCAGGCCGATAAAAATGTTTTTATATGTTAGCCTGTGTCATTTATACCACTCGATGACCTCCTACAGGAAGTTCACGTGCTACCCGTAGCACTTCATTTTTGCGTGACACCAGTAACACAATCTGGTGAACTTCGGCCCACTTATTCACTGCAATAACATGCCGTGGACTCTATTTTCTCCTGAGGATTCTATTCCTGACATAATAGTCCTCTGGATTATTCTATGCCTCCCTTTCAGAGCAAGTTTCGACATATATATCTTTTATCATCTGGTCTTGCTGTTGCAAGTATCTTCACCTTTCATGACTACACACTTCTGTCTGACCCTCTGCCCGTTCAGGATTTTTTTTCCTGCAGCATTACGTCAGCAGGGTATCTGCTAATTGAAACCCGACTCCTTCATTTTTCTTGTCATGTTTCACTTCGTGCTGTACTTATGAAACTGGGATCTGGTTACCACACAAGCTGAGCAAATACTGTGTTATTCCTGTTTTAACTCCGCAGTTTCTTGGTCTTCCTTGAATTATCCACAACAAGGGGTGTCACTCCCATCTTGGATCGCAAGACACACCTGAATTCCTAGAACTGACATTCTGCCAATCACTCCCACTTTAACATCCCCAGTCTTAAGCTAGCACTCCACCCGGATCTTACAGTGTGCGTGAGGTAGAAGAAAAATAGGTAAACAGATTACGTAAACATGTAGAGGAAATAGGGTAGTGGTGATGGAGGATTTTAATTTTCCCAACATTGACTGAGATACACTTAACGTCAGACGACTGGATGGCATAGAATTTGTAGCAAGCGTCCAGGAGAATTTTCTCTCGAAGAATGTCAATAGTCTGACGAATGAAGGGGCCATATCGGACCTGGTACGGGGGAACGAGCCAGCACAGGTGGTAGACGTTGCGTTGGTTGATTTCTTTGGGAACAGTGACCATAACTCTGTATGTCTTAGAATACTCGTAGATAAAGAAGAGAGTGGTCCTAAAGGAAAAGTACTAAACTGGGCCAAGGCCAATTTTATCAAAATTAGGCAGGAGCTCGGAAATGTGAATTGGACACAGCTATTTGAAGGGAAGTCCACATTTGAGATGTGGGAGGCATTGAAGATAGTGCAGGACAGGCATGTCCCGTTCAAGGTAAAGGATAGAATGGGCAAGATTCGTGAACTGTGGATGACAGGAGGATTCAGGCTCACTGCCTTTATTCCTGATGATGGGCTTTTGCCCGAAACGTCGATTTCGCTGCTCGTTGGATGCTGCCTGAACTGCTGTGCTCTTCCAGCACCACTAATCCAGTATTTGGTTTTCAGCATCTGCAGTCATTGTTTTTACCTAGGATAAATTTTACGACTAGTCAAGAAGAAAAGGGAAGTTTACATAAGGTCTATGTAACTAGGGAACAGAAGGCGCCCTGGAAGAATATCGGAAGTGTAGGACAAGACTTACACAAGGAATCAAGCGGGCTAAAAGGAGTCATGAAATAGCTTTAGCGAACAGAATTAACGAGAATCCCTGAGCATTGTATTCTTATATAAGAAGCAAGTGGGTATCGAGTGAATGGATTGGACCACTAAAGCATAACGAAGGAAGCCTGTGTGTCTAATCTGAGAGAATGGGTGAGATTCTGAATGATTACTTTGCATCAGTGTTCACTGAGGAGAGGAACATGATGAATGTTGAGATTAGACATTGAAGTTTAATTCGTCTGGATCACGTTGACATAAGTAGGGAAGATGTGTTGAGTACGCTAGAGTTTATTAAACTGCACAAATCCCCAGGACCGGATGAGATCTATCGCGGGTAGCTGAGGAAGGCGAGAGACAAATTAATTGGGTCCCTGACACATATCTGTGTGGCATCCTCAAAAACAGGTGTGGTGACAGAGAACTAGAAATTTGCTCATGTTGTCCCCATGTACAAGAAGGGTAGTAGGGATATTCTGGGTAACTACAGACGAGTGAGCCTGACGTTAGTGGTGTGGAAAGTTGCTGGAGAAGATACTGAGGGATCGGACCTATTTATATTTCTAAAAGAATGGACTTATCAGTGGTAGGCTTGCATACTTAATAGAGTTCTTCGAGGAAGCGACCAAGTTTATAGATGAAGGAAGGACTGTTGATGTCATACGCATGGGACTTTATTAAGGTGTTTGATAAGGTTCCCCATGGTAGACGAATGGAGAAAGTGAAGTCATATGGTGTGCAGGGTGTTCTAGTTCGGTGGATAAAGAACTGGTTGAGCAGCAGGTGATGGGGAGTATTAGTTGAGGGGACGTTCTAGAAATGGATAAATGTGACCACTGGTGTTCCAAAGGGGTCAGTGTCGGGTCCACTGTTGTTCGTAATATGCACAAATGATCTGGAAGAGGCCTCTGTTGGTTTAGAAATCAAATTTGCAGATGACACGAAGATTGGTGGAGGAGCAGAAAGTATAAGGGAATGTCAGAGAATACACGAGGACAAAGAATGACTGAGGAGTTGGGCGGAAAAGTGGCAGATGAATTTCTATCCAGACAAATGTGAAGTGATACATTTTAGGCAAGACGAATTCGAGAGCGAATTATACAAAAATTGGAAGAGCCATGGGAAAATTTGATGGGCAGAGAGATCTGGGAGCTCAGGTCGATTGTACCCTGAAGTTTGCGGCATAGGTGGATAAAGTGGTCAAGAAGGCATATAGTATGCTTGCATTCGTTGGACGTGGTATTGAGTATAAGAGCTGGCAAGTCATGTTAACGTTGTACAAGACATTGGTTCAACCGCATTTAGAATACTGTGTAGAGTTCTGGTAGCTACATTACGAAAAGGATGTGGACGCTTTGAAGAGCGTGCAGACAAGATTTCCGAGGATATTGCCTGGTATGGAAGGTGCTAGCTATGAAGAAATTTTTTCAGTAGGTTAGGTTTATTTTTATTAGAATAAAGGAGATGGGGAGGACCTGATTGAGGTTTATAAAATCATGAAGCATATGTACAGGGTGGATAGGGACAAGCGTTTTCCCCAGGTGAAGCATTCAGAAACAAGAGGTCACGTTTTCAAGGTGAGAGGTGGAAATTATAAGGGGGATACTCTCAGCAATTACTTCACAGAGAGGGTGGTGGGCGTTTGGAACGCGTTGCCAGCAGAGGTGTTTGAGGCAAGCATGGTAGATTCATTTAAGATGCGTCTGGATAAATGCATGAGTCGGTGGGGAGTAGAGGGATACAGATAGTTAGGAATTGAGCGACAGGTTTAGAAAGTACATTTGGATCGGCTCAGGCTTGGAGGGCCGAAGGGCCTGTTCCTGGGCTGTAAATTTACTTTGTTATCTGTTCTTGGTTTACATTGGTGAACGCTATATTTCTGTCCTTCTCTCTGACAGATTACCACATTTTCGGGGAACAGATCAGAAAGAATGCATATTCGTTCATTCTTTCCCATCAGCGACTGGTTAGATTCTATATTTCTCAAATTTATAACTTCTTATCCATCTCCCCCTGTTCTTTCTGAGTAAAAATTGTCCACATGGGCGAATTCTTTGCCAAAATCAGGTCCTAACCCCAAACCCATCCCGTGGCTGGTCTGTGCACTCTGCAACAGCTCCTCAGTTACTTTTGGTGTCTCCTTCACTATCTTTTCTCAGCCTTTGGCTTAGCTTCTTTTTCTACATCTTTTTCCTGTGGCGCCTTTCTTTAACGAATGGCACTGTGATTTTACGTGTCGCACATTCTGGTACTGAAAACATATCTTCGCAGTGTCCTGTTGAAACCATCGGCATTGTAATTGCATGTGCCCCTCTCTATTGCAGTGAAAGCATCTAAGGCCCTTCACCTGTTGTCCACTTTCTTGGGATTATTGTAATAATCCTGTGCTAAATTCTTACCAATGCGTTCGACTCTTGGTTTAGTAGTATAGGATAATCTCTTCTCCGAACTTTTATCGCTCACAGGAGAGATTCTGGCCGGAAGCTTACCTTATGCATGAGCGTGTACTCATCCTCTAATTCTGCTGCCCTTCTCGCTTCCTGAAATTCCTGTTCTTCCACGTGAATTCTTAACATATCTCCTCCAGCAGAATAATCTCTCTTGGAGTCTCAATCGTCCGAGTTCCTTTCCAAGCACACACCCATCGATCAAATTGACTAAGTTTAATTCTTTCAAACTTAACGTAAGTATGACCTGGCCCATTCTTTCTGTTTCTGAACCGCTGTCAATATGCTTCTGATACCAAATTATAAGCACTTAAATAGACTATTTAACTTCTTCATAATTTCTTGACATCTCATTTGACAATGTGTCAAATGCCTCACACGCTCTGTCTATCAGTTCAGTCTGAACTAACATTACCCAGAAATCCTCGGACATTGTACCTGCCTGGCCAATTTTTCCAATGCAATAAAGAAGTTTTGAACATCTTTCTCATCTGTGCATGTGTGTGTATATATCACTATCTTCTCTTTAAATCTCCAACCTGTTAACTTGACTTTGCTGACGAAGTAGCAACTTCTCAAGTTCAAATTCTCTTTCTCTCTCTTCTCTCTCTCCCTTTCTTTCTTCTATGTCTCTTTGCTGAATCAAGAACATTCTCCATCTCTCTTTTCCTCGCCCTCGCTCTAATTTCTCTCTTTCTCTCTGTTTCACTTTCTCTCCCCCTCGCTCTTTCCTCTATCTCTTTTTAGATCTTTTAATTCTATTTTCGTCAATTGTAATTTAAGTTTTTCTAACTTGAATGCACTTGTCTGTTTCTGTGAAACACCTAATTGTTTGAGTAATTCACTTACAATTTCAGCTTTACTTTTGTCCATGTTTAAAGCCATACCTAACCTATTTGCTAATTCAAAAATTGTGGCCTTTCTCATTCCTTCTAAACTTGCTTGGCAAATGTGAGAATCATCCTCAAATCCCAGAACCTATTGTGTAATTTTTAGAGTCATTTCTCTCACTTATAATTCGTATAAATACATGTCACAAAAATCAAGCAAATTGTGTCAGTTGTGTTTAATTTAAAGTTCTTGGACAGTAACCTGCACGTGTTTAAATGTGCTGGGATTTTTCGTCAACCAAATCTAAGCAAATCTGTCTAAACCAGCTCAAATCACGGACTCGATGCCCCAAACTGTTTCGACAGACTGTAAACTCTCCGGCTTAATTTATTCTGTGCAGTAATCTGTTAAAAATCGCGTCGCCAAGAACTATGTAAAGTAAAAATTATTAACCTTATTTCTTCAAGTTCATCAGAGAATAATGAAGTCAGCTCTCAGTTGCAAAATGTCATCCCTTCACTTTGGCTATGTGCCTTCGGCTTCTACTATATCACACGGATTGAAACATCTACTCCATATTGACTCTGTCTAGGCCTGTCAGCATTCCATAAGTTTCAGTCATACAGAGTGATTGATTCAGACATCACAGAAGCAGATCACTTGTTCCAACCAATCCATGCTGACCATATTCACAGATTAAAGTATTTCCAAGTGCGTGTACTGAGCCCATATTCCTCTCAACATTTCCTATTCATGCACTTATCCAAACGTCTTTTAAGCATTGTAACTTTATCCACATTCTCTACTTCCTCTGGGATTCCGCAGAGGAAACACACTGCCCAAAGGAAAAAACATGTACCCCTCATGTCTTTTTATAGTCTTTCTTCTCTCACCTTAAAAAGATGCCCACTAATCCTGAAATCAAGAACAGTTGCAGTGGACCTTATCTGTATGCCTCAGTTTTTTTTATAAACTGCTGTACGGTTAAACTCAAATTCCTTCACTCCTGTGAAAGAAGTTCAAGGCTATCCTTATAACTCAGTCCCTTCATTCCGAGCAACACCTGGTGACCCTATTCTGAACGACTACAGCTTAACATTCCTCTTCATCCAACCAGAACTGGGCACGAAACTCCAGAAGATATCTCGCCAAAGTCACGTACAACGTCAGCATGACGTCCCAAATCCAACACAAAAAAAATCTTAGCAACGGATGAAGTCGTTCTAACAGTATTTTTGATGACACTGTCTATATGTGACACGAACTTCAAAGAATTAGGTCAGCGAACTGCTGACTCAATTCAGTCGCCTATTCAAGTGTCTATTACACAGCAATATTCAAGGCATGACTTGGAGATGCCGATGTTTGATTGGGGTGTACATTTTAAAAAATAACACCACAGCAGTTTATATACGAACAGGTTTAATTGGAAGCACGAGCTTTCGGAGCGCTGTACCTTCGTACCACCCGATGAAGGAACAGTGCTCCAAAAGCTGGTGCTTCCAATTAAATCTGTTGGACTCTAAAATGGTGTGTGATTTTTAACTCTATTCAATACAGTACTTGTAACTGCACAAGTGCTACATTCTTTGTTGTTTTTTTTCCAAAAATGCAGCACCATACATTTATCCATGTTAAACTATATCTGCCACACGTATGGTCATAGACCCAAATGATCAATATCTCTTTTAACCTTAGATATCCTTCTTTCCTTTGTACTATACCACCACGTACAGTCATATAGTACGACAAAACCGGGACCAGTCCTTTGGCCCAAACTGGTTCATACCGATCATAATGTCAGTCCACACGAACCGTATTTCTTTGCACTTGGCCCACATCGGTCTTATGTTTTCCTGTCCATGAATTTGTCCAAATGCCTTATCAGTATTGTTTATGCACACACCTTAATAACTTTCGCTTTCATAAAATGCCATAGCCAACCCGCCAATTTTGGTTTCAACCATAAACTGACTATCACTGTCTTCCAATATTCTTATCGAAAACATTTATATAAGCCACAAACAAAATAACCAGCACTGATGCCTGTGCAGCACCGCTGGTCACAGGCCTCCAGTCTGACAAACAACCCTCCAAAAACTCACCCTTTCTCTTCTTATTAAATTAATTTTGCATCCAATCGGCAAGCTTACTGTGAACCCCATGTTATCCATCTTTACTCATTCGTCTACAATGCAGAATCTTTCCATAGTTTTCACTAAAGTCCAACTAAGCAGTCCATTGTTCTTGCCTCATAAATCCTGTTGATGACTTGATCAAAAATCTCAATCAAATTAGTGAGACACACGTTCCAACTCATGAAGCCACACCGATGATCCCTTATATTTCCTTGCCTCTGCAAATTGTCTTTTCCAAAATCACCTCCAAAAACGTGTGCACCACCAATTCCAGACTCACAAGTCTGTAGATCCAGTCTTTTCCCTGCATCCGTATTTCAATAAAGTCAAAACGTTCGTCACTTTCCAGTCATTCGGAATCTCACCCATATTTATATACTGCCAGAATTATTTCTGAAAATTCCTCGCTTACTTCCGACAATGTTTGGGTACAATTATGACACGGGGTAAATCTCTGTGTTAATTGAAACCAACAAAATCGAATATTTTCACCCCGCGTTGTAATCAGTGAAAATTCTAGTGGCATGGACATCTTCCAAAGTTCATTATTTAAAGGAAAAAAATAACAATTTTATCCGTTACGACTTACAGAGAATATGGAAAATAACAAGGATTTACAGCTGCTTTCACCTAATCCTATATTTTTACCTTTCACTCCACAATAGTATTCTGATAATAAAAAATACCGATGATGATCTAATTTAAAAATCCCATTTCTAAACCGCTCAGAGTTGCCAAAACTCCTTTGTGGAGTTTTTTCTCTATAGAATCTCTCCAAGCCGGCCTCGATGTTCTGCTATGCAAACTCCTTCCACAGACACACACCATTGTGGGAGCTCTTGAGCTCGAAGTATCTGAGGCTGTTCTCTCACGAGCTGCTCATAATTTCCTGTTTTATGCAGAAAAGCATCGGTTTGTTTAATTGTTATTAATATTATCAAAATACGAAATTCAAACGTTATTTTGGTTTGCTATCTTGATGCATAATATAAACTGATTGCCTGAAATTTGAGGTGTTCTTTGTCTTATGACAACTCAGTTCTGCTGGCTGTTACGAGCAAATGCTACATTGTTACCTGGTTCAGACCAGGTTGTACTGTGTTCTTGCTAGCTTTTCAACTCTCTTCATCGTCAGAACAAGACATTTGTACAGTGTCTGGGAATTCATCCACCTTTTACATTTGCAAAAACCTCCAGCAATTATTCTCGTGTAGTGGGAACTGTTATAAGTATATATTTCTATGATGTCTGTAGCCACCATAAGGCCATCATATGGAGACCAGATTTTCCACACTGAACTATTCCATCCTGCTTGCATTTCGCCTGTATCCCTCTATCCCTTTCTGCTCATCGAATGTCCAAATATCTTTCAAATGTTGTAACAGTACCTATACCGAGCAGTTTCTCGAAAAGTTCATTCCACATGTAAACCATCCTCTGTGTGAAAAGGGTGCCCTGCCATTCCCTGCAAATCTTACGAGTTCTGGACTCCCTTATCCAAGGGGAACAAGACCTTTGCTGTTCACCTTATCTATAGCACTCGTGCTTTTATGAACTTCTAATAAGTCATCCCTCTAACTCCGGTGCTGCAGTCAGACAAATCCCTGCCCATACAGTCGCTCCTCGTTGTACTAACACTCAGGTTCAGGAACAATTAGACTCTTTGTTGCATAAAGCCACACAGAGTGGAATGCAACCCAGCCATTGGAAACACCACTTAGTCTCCATTTGTTTGGCTCTTTGTCAAAGAGTTTAGCGACAGGAAGCATCCTGCTGCATCCATGTTGAGTTAACATTTGGCTCGCTTTCTCCACAGGAAAACCTGACATGATATATTAACTTAATGTCTCTTCCATCTGCTGAGCTCAAACATAACGTCACGCTGCTTGATCTTTCAGGTGACCAACTCTTTATCTACTGGTCCATCTTGTCCGTTGTGTACTTATACACCCTTTTTGGATTATCTTTTTTTCCCTAGCAGATTAGATTATTTCTTATCCCCTCTTGGCTTTTCTTATCTGCATCTTATCAGAGTCCCTGCAAGAATTTCATTTGAACCCTGTTGTCTATCTGATATATGATTCTCTTTCATTTTAACTGAAATCTCAGTACCTATATTCATCCATTGTTCTCTCATCATACCAGACTTAAAGCTTTCACTCTAACTGCTCTTGGGAAGGAAGAGTACAGATACAGATTAATTTCGAAATGGGAAGAAAACTGAGAAATCTGATGAGAAGAGACTTGGGAATCCTAATCCAGTGCAGGTTGCCTTTGTTGTTAGGAAGGAAAATAAAATGTTGTTATTCATCTCTCGAGGACTTTACTATGAAAACACGAAATGTCTTTCGGAGGCTTTATTATGGTCAGACAACATTTTAGAGTATTGTGAGCAATTTTGAGTCCCATAACCTGGGCAGATGTGAAGCTGTGGAGAGGGTGCAAAGGAGGTTTGCGAGAGTGATCGCAGGAATGAAAGGACTGTTTTATAAGGAACGTTTGATGAGTCTAGGACGATACTCCAATGGAGTTTAGACAAATGAGTGTTCATCGAATTGAAACGTTAAGAATAGCGAACGGCCTGGACAGAGTGGACGTTGGAAAGATGCTCCGATTGGCAGGAGAGGCCAGGAGCCAAGGGCACAGACATAGAGTGAAGGGGCTACACTTTTGAACGGAGATAAGGAGAAGCTCCGTCAGCCCGAGAATCTGTGGAATTCACTTCCGAAGAAATCTGTGGACCTTAGGTCATTGAGCATATTTAAAACAGAGACAGGTAGGTTCTTGTTTGTCACGGGAATCAAAGGAGGTCAATGGGAGATAGGGGAAGAAAGGATTTCAAAGCCGATCAACCAGAATGGAATGGCAGATCAGACTTTATGAGGCGAATCGCCTTATTTTTCTGCATATGACAATGACTCCGAATTCTTGATGTCACACGTGCTTAAAAACTTCTGAATCACCAGACGTCCATTTACCTGTGAACATTCTACTCCGAGAAACAGTTGTAAGTTCTTGCCTAACACCAGACAAAAATTGCCTTATTCCAATTAAAACTTGAACATTTACAAAAGGCTTATCTTTTCTTTTTAATAATTGTTTAAAAATGATAGTATCATGACGTCTTGAGTGTTCCCCCACTCTCACCTTAGTCACTTGCCCTCCTTATTAACCAGGACAAGGTCAGGTTTTCTCCTTCTCCCGGAGAACATTTACGTGTTAATTAATAGGTTTTCTTGAAAATATTTAACCAACTCTTCGACATCGAAACCTTTAAAATAATTATAGTCGCACTCAATGTTTGGAAACTTGTCATCCTTATGAATATCTGAAATCACTCTCTATTTGTTTCTCAGGAACCCTCTGACTCGTGGGGGCCGACATTACAATCCCAACAAGGCGTACATTCCTTCCTTATATGAAACGATGTATTTTCGCTGGATACTTTTTCGAAATATTATTTCTAGTTATATCCATAATATTTCCTTAAACACAAACACCACTTCTCCTTGTCTTCACCTCCCTTTCCATACTTCCTATATTCTCTCATACTCATAAGCATAATCGAATACAGACCCAGAGACAACACTGCTCTTTTTTAATTAAAAATCTTTTCATTCTGGGATCATTCATATAAATCCACTCTAGACTCCCTGCAACACCAGCATATTCCTCCTTAGATACAGGGATTAAAATTGGTTACAATATTCCAAATGCTGTCTGACCAGAGCTGATACACCCTCAGGAATATACTTCAGCTCTTCTGTTGTATGCGTCATTCCGCATCACTAAACTCAGATTTGCCTGATCGTTTGTGGGATCGAACGCAATCTTCTCCAAAGCAATATCGCAGATATTTCACAAATTCGTTTTTCTGGGAGTTGCATCAGGATCGTTTTCGCCTTTGTGATTCCTTAATTCAAAAGACGCCGATTCGGCACTTTGCGACTCTCTTTGCCTTCTTGCCGTTAATTTAATCGTATTTCTTACTAAAAAGCCAATTCCGCCTCCTCTGCCCGTCTGCCTGTCTTTCCATAGGGCGTGTGTATTTGGATATTCAGTTGCCAGCCCGAATCCCCTGACAGCCACATACTTGTGGTACTCACAATAACGTACCTACCATTTCGGCTGGGTCGGTACCTGGGCTGTGCTGAAAGATCATTTACCTTGATTCGTACAGCTGCGTGTATTTAGGTACAACACCCTCAGTCCCACGGTGACTGCCTCCCTCAGCTGCTGTGCCTCAATTAGATTCCTGAGCCTTTCCATACCTTCTGTTCTCTTAAATGCTGTGGAAACTTTAACCTAAGATGAGCCCTTTGCCTACTTGAACGTTTGCCATAATTCTGTGAAACTAATCACCATGACTTAACGTAAAGTCGCATCTGCAGACCTCAGTGGTCAGATTCTCCCTGATTCTGGTCCCAGCATCGTGAAGTCGGAGCGTAGTCCTTCGACCGTTCTGAACAGAATATCCAAAGAACTAGAATCTGGACAGCGCTTCCACGTAACTTTTCTCCCTCCAAGCTATGTGGTCGTGTTTAGAGCTCTGACTCCAGTTCATTAATCTGAACGGGAGCTCCACAAATATCCACCACTTGCTGTGAATTTGGTCACTTTGATCCAAAATCATGTACATCTTTTCACACATAATCCAGTTACAACACATCACCTGGCTAGGCATCTCGTGGTTAATTACTTAGTTATTTTGATTTAAGAATAATAGTTAAAGAATGTCTGCCATTTGCGGGGAGATCAATATACCGCACTGAAAAGGTAGGAATTAGGCAAGAGCACAAATTTAGAAGGCTTGTGCAGCAGACAGAGATCGCAGAGAGGGGAATGATCGCACAGGATTTGTAAACAAGAGCAAGAATTTGCTTTTTTAAATGTTGATTTTCTTTCTCCACTGGCAAGCTCTTCGTTTAGTGAGCTCAGGTTGAGGAAAACAAGACTCTATGTGACTGAGTGCATTGGAACTGGAGTGTTCTGTGAGCTGAAAATCAGAGAGAGTTTCTCTGAAAATCAGAGAAACTGTGAGGTGGATCAGGAGTGTATTAGAGTTATTCAGTATCGAGGTTAAAGAGTCCGAACTGAATGTACTTAACTTTTGCCTACATCACTGAATACATTTGTAAAACAAAATGTTATCTGTCTGAGATTTAAAACAAATAATTAGTTATTGAGCATCAACTGTCACTTTTGAAATATAGTGTCTTAAATGTTTGCAACGGTTTTTTAATAGAAGAGATTCCTAACATTTCTTCTGCATCGAATATGCTCCAATGTTTGCAATTAAAATAGAAGAAAATTGCTATTCATCTATCACCGGACTTCTTGCATTGTTTAACTCTGAATGAACCTCGAAGTGATGATGTACATTTTCTTGGAAGTGGTTGATTGGGAGGTTTTGTTGAAGTTATGGTTTACCGGTTGATTGATAATATCCCTCTCATTCACCATCTCCACCTTCTCGACTTACTCCCTCTCCCTGATGACCAACACCGACCATCCCACCCAGGCCAGAGTCTCTTTGACCAGAGCAGATGGCAAGTTCGCGCTCTGAAGCACATTGGCGAACCATTTGTTTGTTTTTTTCAGGCAATTCACAACTTTCATGGACACACTTTGTGAGTGTCCAGCCTAACAAATTCAACTCAGGTTCACAACCAGCTCTACCATTGAGAAAGTTAGTGTATGTCATTAAAGTTGGAATAACAGAGCATTAGAAATGCATGAAAAAATCATGTCATGTCAGCACGGTTTTGTGAAGAAGAAATCACAGCGAACAAGCTTATTAAAGTATTTTCAGGCGGTAACAAATGACATAGATAAGGGAAAGCAACAAATGAAATATACTTGGATTTCTAAAAGTTTTCAGTATGGTATTTTATATGATCCTCCTTCACGACATGAGAATCATGAACCCACTATGTTGGGGGTATCTATTAATCAAGTTAATTGGTCAATGATAAGGTAATGAATTGAGAGAACAGATAAAGAGGGCATTTCCATAATGGTACGTCGTAACTTGCCAAGTCCCAGAGGCATCAATAGTGGTGCCAAAATTATTGAGAATATATACAAATCGCCTGGATGACAGATGTACAATTGCTAACTTTGGAGTTGGAACAAAATAGATGGGGTAACAAGTAGTGAAGTTGACACAGCAAAATTGAAGTTTAGACATTTGGCAAGAAGATTAGCAGAGACGAATATTAATTATATGGGAAAATTCACTGCATTTATTTGAGTGGAAATGGGGATATGTTTTTTTTGAAATTATAGATGGCACCGCTCAGATCACAGCAGGAATACTGTAAACAGTTTTAGATCCCCTATTTTAGGAAAAGTGGTCCAGGGAATGTTAACACATTCATCCTGGACATGGGAAAATTTTCTCGGAAGATGAGATTGAGCAGACTGTTCCCGTAATAATTGGAGTTTAGAAGAATGAAACACGATTTTACAGAAATATACTAATGCATTAGATTTTTGTGGAGGCAGGTGCTTAATTGCAAAATGGATTTATTGCTACAACTGATCTTTACCATTTTTGCTCGTATACTGCTCCACTCAAATTTTGTTGAAATTCTTTGCTCATCTTTTATACTCTCAGGGTCAGGATACATCCATTTTCGAATTTCAGTCATGTGCTCAATTTTCATCAGACACCTACAGAGGAGGAGGGGAGCTGTCTTATTAGTCTGATTAACAACACAAACAACAATCTTAAACATGAATTGCATTTTTTGCTGTTGCAAATGTATTGATAAGTTGCTGCAGTCACAACACGTTAAAGTAAACAATAGTTTTTGAGTGGTGATCTTATAGATGTTTTTTTAAATCATGAGGACATTGATATGGTTAATACGCAAAGAATATTCCGCTGATTACGGAAGTACAAAAGCAGAGGGCTTAGGTTTTAGGTGAGAGGGGAAATATTCAAAAGGGACTCAATGGGGCAACATTTTTACACAGAGGATGATGTGTGTATGGAATGATTTGCCCGAGGATGTGGTGGAGGTTGGTACAATTACATAATTTACAAGGTATCTGGATGGGTACATGAATAGTGTAGAAGAATATGGGCCGAATGCTGGCAAATGCAACTAAATGAATTTAAGATATCTAGTTGTGAGGGATGATTTGCAGAAAACTGTCTGTTTCTGTGCTATATGTCGCTATGACTGAATACTTCACTATATTTTGTGAAACTCCTTATTGGGACAGAATGGTCTCCCCTGTCTCATTGTAGCGATCCGGACTGCCACTTTGTTCACCTTTGAATCTTTCACTCTGTGACCTTAAACCTGTACCCTCTAGTATTGGACTCCTCTACCCTGGGAAAAAGTCCCTAATTATTCACCAGATCCATGGCCCGTATGATTTTATAAACCTCTGGAAGGTGCAAATTTGATTGCAGTCAGCACGAATGGCTGTGCTATCAGGGAAGGCCGGAAGAAATTCTGAAATTCAATATGACACCTCTACCTTTTCCTTCAATTCCCAATTCTGAAATAATTTTAATAAACCTCTTCAGACGTATTATGAGACACCTCTGTGGAATTTTAATCTGTACCTGTGGTATCATTGGTAGGAACACAACTAACCACTCATCAACAGCCCCAAAAACTGCAGCTATATTCTCCTGTGTGCTTGTTCATCTACCTGTTCTGAGATACTGGGGCACACTTCCACGACAGGCAGGAGTTGAATGCAGATCTTCTGCTCCAGGTTTAGGGACACTCCCACACAGGTTAAGGAAATTGAATCAAATCCAAAGCGCATTGGCCAGAGGCAGGGGCACTACACACTAATCAAGACCTAAAATGTGCCCAGATTTTAGGTCACATTTTAAGGTGCCAGCTTTCAGCTCAGTATGGATTCATTAAAATTTGATTAACATGACTTAAATACACAGCTTAAAGAATCAACGCCCCAGGGAAAGACTTTGTCTGATTATTCGATCCATGCTCCTCATGATTTTATAAACCTCTATAAGGTCACCCCTCAGCCTTCGACATTCCAGGGAAATCAGCCCCAGTCTCTTCAGCCTCTCCCTATAGCTGAAATCTTACAACCCTTGCAAACATCCTTGTAACTCTTTTCTGAACCATTTCAAGTTACAGAACATCCTTCTGATTCAGAAGGAGAAGAAAATTGAATGCAATAATCCAAACGTTGACAGCTTATGACCTGTCCAACCGCAATATGACCTCCAAACTCCTATACTCAGTGCTTTGACCAATAAATGAAAGCATGACAAACGCCATCTTCACTATCCAAGCCATCTGCTATTCTACTTTCAAGAAGCTATGAACCAGCACTCCAAGGTTCCTTTGCTAAGCAACACTCCCAAGGACATTACCATTAAGTATGTTAGTCCTGCTCAGATTCGCATTCCTAAAATGCAGCACCTGGCATTTATCTAAACTAAACTTCATCTGCCACTTCTCAGCCCATTGGCACATCTGAACAAGATCCCGTTGAGGTAACCATTTTTGCTCTTCACTGCACCTCCAATTTTGGTGTCATCTGCAAACTTAGGAAATATACCTCCTATATTCACATCAAAATCATTTATATAAATGGCAAAAAAAGTCACCTGTAGAGCACCGATCCTTGTGGCACTCCATTGGTCACAGGACTCCAGTCTGAAAAATAGCCCCTCCACCTCCACCCTGTGTCTCCTTCCTTCTAAGCAGTTCTCTACCCAAATGGCTAACTCTCCCTGTATTCCATGCCATCTAACTTTCCTAAACAGTCTCCAATGGGGAACCCTGTCAAATACCTAACTGAAGTCCACATAGATTCACATCCACCGTTCTGCCTTATTGTACTGTTTCAGAAAAACCGTCAGTCAAGTTAGTGAGACATGACTTCCCACTCACAAAGCAATATTGACTATTCATAAAGAGTGCTTGCCTTTCCAAATACGTGTAAATCATGTCCCTCATAATTCCCTCCAACAACTTGCCCAACACTGAAAGCAGGCTCACCGTCCTATATCTCATTGCCCTGTCCTTACCACCTTCCATAAATAATGGTATTGTACGTTCAGATTGTAGAGGGCATTCTCAAGGTCTCTCCTGGGGTATTGTGTGCAGTTATGGTCACCCCGTTCTATTGACGATATGATTAAGCTGGAGATGGTCCAGAAGAGACTTACGAGGTTGTGGCCGGGAATGGAGTGTTTGAGTAATACCAACAGACACGACAGGCTGGGATGTTTTCCATTAGAGCGTAGGATGTAAAGAGATTTCATACAGAGGTTTCTCAAACAATGAGGGGTATAGATCATTTTGAATGGCGAGTGTTTTATTTTTCCCCTTACAGTCGGGAATTTCAGACCGGGTGTTTGTTTTACGAAGAGAGGAGATATCTTGAATGTAGGCATAGTGTATTACAGTTGTACGGCATGGAAACAGAACCTTCTATCCAACTGGTCCATGATAACCAGATATCCTAAATTATGTGGAGGCGATCACCTAGTAATTTATCTTTGGACTGTTCATCCAGAATCCCACCATGGAAAAAGGTGGGACTTTAATTAAATAACTACCTGGAATTAATAGCCTAATGGCTACTATAAATCCGTTGCCAAATGTCAAAAAAAGTCTTGTCCACGAACATCTCTTCAGGAAGGAAACTGTCATGCTTACCTGATGTGATTTTCATGCGACTCCAGATCCAAAAGAAAGTAGGTCCTCTCAACTGCCCTCTCGGCAACTGGACATGGGAAATAAATGCTGCTTCGCTAATGACACCCTCATCGTGTTAAAGAATAAAGAATAAAGAATCGCTCATCCAGTCCCATTTGGCAGCATTTGTTCCACATCTCTCTAAACCATTCCTATGCATATAGCCATCGAGGTGTCTTTTAAATGTTGCAACCATACCAGCTTCCAGGACTTCCTCTGGCAGCTCGTTACCCATGCAACAATCTCTATGTGAAAACGTTGCCCCTTAGATCTCAGTAAAGTCTTTCTCCCTCACACCTTGAACCTAATCGCTCTAGTTTGGGAATACGCTACCTAGTGGAAAAATGTCGGCTATTCACTGTATCCATCCCACTGGTGACTTTATAGTTACCTTTGTATCTCTGACACTCCAAGAAAAATGACCTCAGCCTACTCAGCTTTTCATAAAGGTTAAACCCTCCAACCTTGGCAACATCCTTGTCAATTTTGTCTGAACCTTTTCAAGTTTCACAACATCGTTCTTATATGAGTGAGACCAGAAATGAACGCAGTGTTCAAATTTGGCTTAAACAATGTCTTGCACAGACCTATCAACCCCCATGCTCATTGCACTGACCAACAAATGTATGCGTATCAAAGACCTGTATCACCTTCCTATCTACCTGTAACTCCACGTTCAAGGAACTATGAAACTGTAATCCATGGTCTCTTTGTCCATCAACACTCCCCAGGATCTTACCGTTAAGTATATAGTTCCTGCCCTGATTTGGCTTTTCAAAATACAGCACCTCACATTTACCGAAATTAAACTCCATCTGCCACTCCTCAGCCGACTGGTCCATCTGAACAAGACCTGGTTGTAATATGATTTAACCTTCTTCACTAGCTACGATACTGCCAATTTTGGTGTCATCGGTGTAGGTACTATTTATTACTCCTATGCTTACATCGAAATCATTTGTATAAATGACGAAAAGTAATGGACCCAGCACTGAATTTTTTGTTACATCACTGGTCACTGGCCTTCAGTATGAAAAGCAACCCACCACCACTTCCCTCAGTCTTCTACCTTGGTGGTAGTTCCGTATCCAAATGGATAGGTCCCAATGCATTGTATGAGATCTAACTTGCGAAGCTATCTCCCATGGAGAACCTTTTCGAACACCTTACTGAAGTCCATATAGATCACATCCACTGCTCTGCCCTCATCCATTCCCTTTGTTACGTGTTCAGAAAAAACAAATCTAGTTCGTGAGACACGGTTTGCCAGACAGTAACCCATGCTGACTATTCATAATCAGTCCTTGCTTTTGTGAAGGCTAAAACCTGTTCCTCAGTTTTCACTCGAACTGATTGATAACCAACGATATCTGGCTCAGGAGTCTATTAGTCCCTGGCTTTTACTTTCCACCTTGTTCAAAAATACTATACCGTAACTACCCTCTTATGTTACAGCACATTATCATTGGCCATTGATACGAAAATCATCTCGGCAAGGGGCCCAGCAATCACTTACCTAGTTTGGAAGAGAAATCTCGGGGACACCTGATCAGGAGAAATGAAGTGAATCATTCTTACACAACCTGTGGTTCATGTATGGAATTAACTTCCTGAGGAAGTGATGCATGTGGGTAAAGTGACAACGTTTCAAAAAATAACATTTGGTTAGGTACATTAAAGAGAGAAGTTTTGGAAATTTATGGGCCAAGTGCACGCAGATGGGACGAGTCTAGTTTAGGATCATGGTCGGCGTGCACTGTATGGGCCGATAGTATTGTTTTAAAATAACCAGTATAGCTCTATGACTCTATGTGTGCTTGTCGGCGAAGTATGTTTCTGAATATTTCTGTCCATGTTTGTCCTTTCTGTGTGTCTATATGTGTCTCTGTGGGCCCTTATCTGTGTATCTGACCCTCTGTGCATGTAACGTGTGTTCCTGCATTAGTGTGTGGCTGTCTGTATTTCCGTCTCTGTATTTCTGTGCAATGTGGACACTTGTTTTGGGGGTGAGTTATTGAAATGGGGGTTAAAACCTCTCTCCCTTCATCTCTCTGTCCATTGGTCTGTCCCACTTGTGGTTGAAGTGAGACAATGACACAATTTACTGGTCTGTTTTAGGACTTACCAACCCTCTATGAAATGTAAGATTATTTGCAAAGGGATGACAGTAAAAATTTAATGTCATTGACATTGAAATAAAATTCATCTTATCTCCATCAAAACTGATTCACTAGAAGTTGTTTAAAATAATTGCAATGTAAACAATCTTTCAGTTGTATGCCGTGCATCAGGAATACTGCCCAAAGACAAATCAGTTCCTCATTGTAGAGGGGCACAGATATTTCTTCACATGAACATCTTCCACTCTGTGGGCCTCAGCACAACGACAATCACCTCCAGGCCAACCTGGCGTGGTTGTGTGTGTGTGTGTGTGTGTATGTGTGTGTGTGTGTATGTATGTGTGCGTGTCTATTTGTATCTCTATGTGTTCATGTCTAAGTGTGTTTCTCTCATATTTTCTGTGTGGGCCTGTGCGTGCGTATGTGTGTCTGTGTGCCTGCGCATATGCATGTGTGTCTGTGTATCTGTGTCTGCACGTAAGCGTCTATATCTGTGTGTTCCTTTCAGTGTGTGTGTGTTAGTGCATGTATATCTGATTATTTGTCTGTGTGAGTATATGATTGCGTGTTTGTGTATATGGTTCTGTGTGTGGCTATGTGATTGTGTATGTATCTGTTTGTGCATGTGTCTCTGTGTCTGTGTGTATGCTTGTGTGCGCAACTGTGTGCTGGTTTGTACGCGTCTTTATGTTCTTGCATGCATGTATGTGTGGGATTGTGGGTGCGTGTGTCCATGTGTTTAGCTCCGTGTGTGTGTGTGTGCACGTATGATTGTCTGTGTGTCTGTGTGTGGTACGTGCGTCTTTGTGTGTATCTGTGGGTGTGGTGTATGGGTGCCTGTGTGTGCGCACGCCTGTTTTTGTGTGTGGTGAATGGGCGTCTGTGTGTATGTATATCTAAGTGCGTGTGTGTATGTGTCTGTGTGTGCACGTGTGTTTTGTGTATGTATGCCTGTGTGTAGAGTGGGTGTGCATGTATCTGCGTGTGTTTGCATGTCTGTGTGTATATAAGCCTCTGTGTGCGTGTGTGTAGATGTTTATGTGTGCATGTATGTTTGTGTCTACATGTGTATGTGTATGGAGTGTGAGTGTTTGCGTATGTGGATGTCTGTGTGTGGCATGTGCGTGTGCGTGTGTGTCTGTGTGCGTATCCGTGTGAGTTTGTCATTTTCTGCATGTCGCCATGTGGCCTGTGTGTGCCTCTCTGTATGACTGTGTGTTTGTGTATGTCTGCATGTGTGCATCGGTGTGGTGTGTGGGTGCCTGTGCGTGTATGTGCGTCAATGTGTCTCTTTGTGTGTCGGTATGTGACTGTGTATGTCTATGCACAGATGCGGTGTGTGTGTTTCTCTCTATGTGTTTCTCTATGCACGTGTTTGATTACCTGTACGTGCCCGTGCGTGTAGGTTTCTGCTTGTGTGTGAGATTGTTGGGTTGTCTGTGTGTGCTTTTGATAAGAACATAGAACATAGAACATAGAAAAATACAGCGCAGTACAGGCCTTTCGGCCCTCGATGTTGCGCCGACCGAAGCCTACCTAACCTACACTAGCCCAATAACCTCCATATGCTTGTCCAATGCCCACTTAAATGACCATAAAGAGGGAGAGTCCACCATTGCTACTGGCAGGGCATTCCATGAACTCACAACCCGCGGAGTAAAAAATCTACCCCTCACATCTGTCCTATACCTACCACCCCTTAATTTAAAACTATGTCCCCTGGTAACAGCTGACTTCATTAGCGGAAAAAGGTTCTCACTGTCAACCCTATCTAAACCCCTAATCATCTTGTACACCTCTATCAAATCTCCCCTAAACCTTCTTTCCTCCAATGAGAACAGCCCCAAGTGCCTCAGCCTTTCCTCATACGATCTTCCGACCATGCCAGGCAACATCCTGGTAAACCTCCTCTGCACCTGTTCCAGTGCCTCCACATCCTTCCTATAGTATGGCGACCAAAACTGCACACAATACTCCAGATGAGTACGCACCAGAGTCTTATACAACTGCAACATGACTTCAGGATTCTGGAACTCAATTCCACTACCAATAAAACCCAGTACACCATATGCCTTCTTCACAGCACTATTTACCTGAGTGGCAACTTTCAAAGATCTGTGTACATGGACACCAAGATCCCTCTGCTCATCCACACTACCAAGTAGTCTACCATTAGCCCAGTAATCCATCTTCTTGTTACTCCTACCAAAGTGAATGAATTCACACTTAGCTACATTGAATTCCATTTGCAACCTTACTGCCCAGCTCTGCAACTTATCTATATCCCGCTGTAACCTGCCACATCCTTCTTCGCTGTCCACAACTCCACCGACCTTGGCGTCATCCGCAAACGTGCTCACCCAGCCTTCAAGCCCCTCCTCCAGGTCATTTATAAAAATGACAAAAATGATAAGTGTATCGATGTGTGTCCCTGTGTCTCTACGTGTCTCTGCATGTCTGTGTGTCTGAGTTTGTGGTGTGCGTGTGTGTCTGTGTGTGCGTTTCTGTGACTGTTGCGTGTCTGGTGTGTGTGAATGTGTCTCTGTGTGCCCTTGTGTCATTATGTGGTTTGTGTGTGGTGTGTATGTGTTTTTGCCCCACTAAGTGAGTTTGTCTGTATGTTTCTGTTGTGTGAGTATGTCGCTGTGTTTGTGTATGCGTGTGTGTTTGTGTAGTGTGTGTGTGACTGCATGCGTCTCTTTCTCTCACGCACACACTTTTGATGGTGCTCTGATTTTTCTCTTTTCCTCCCAGACTGAGTGTTTTCACGCTCTGCTCCAAAGTGTAGGGATTGACAACAACAGAAAGTTTTGTGGCATCTTTGGAGAGAAATGTAAATTAAGATTTCAGGTCGAAAACCATTCCTCAGAACTCATTTCAGGGACAAATTGCAGTATTTTAACACTACAGAGAATGCCAGGCTGGCGCCACACAGACACACACTTATGCACACACACACGAATACAGACACATAAAGACACCTATTAATGCACTGATACTAATACAGGCATGGAGAAAATGTCAGTATTTCTCTTGCTTCATGGTGAGCTTGTCAATATTTGACTCGTCTTATCTCATGTCTGTCAGCATATCAGTCTGTCCTTGGGAGTATATCCGTATTGCCCTGTCACATACTAGCAAGTGTGTCAGTCTTTCTGCGTGAAAGGTGACAGTATAACAATTGTAATATTTGCAGATACCAAACTTGGAAGAATTCCAGAGGCATCCGGGCGATGGTGAACGCCTCCAGCCAAGATGTGTGGTACAATCGGGCTGTTATTTTAATTGAGATGGAAGCCATGGGGTCCGGTAGGTAGCTGATGAGGTGAGTTCGACAAGATAACGCCAGGAAAACAGCTCGGCCTCATGCAGGTGATTCCTTGTAACACTAAATGAAAATGACACTGAGACTAATTAGTTTTCGATTCAGCCCAATGAAACGAAGACTCTGCTGATTCCAGTCCCAGTTACACAGCTGCAAAACAAATTTTCATTCAATACTCTCCATGATCTGAACTTACACCAGTATCCATTCACTCATCATTCCTTCAAATACCGGGATCTTGCAGGATACTTTCGAAAAAGCTTCGGTTCAGCTTTAGGTAAACTTTGAACAGATGTTTCAATGGTGTTCTCTCAATCCCACCCTCTCTGTCTATTTTGCAAACCCTTCTGATTTGTTGCTATTTCAACGGATTCCACCGTCATCTCTCTTTGGCAGTGATTTTCACACCAGGAAAATTCCTGTCATGGTACATTGGAGATAAGGAGCTGTGAATTGATGGGGCTGTGTTACCTGTCACTTTCACTATGGGCTGTAAGATCTCCAATGCTGGGCAGTGATCTTACAAAGTGTTACTGAGTAATTCAGTTTGGTGGTATTCACAGCTCCACATGCAGGGAGAGTAACTGCTCCAGGTTTCCAAATCAGTTCACTGGTGACCATTTTACAGCTCCCCGTGCTGCTCAGCCTTGCGTTGTATGGAAAATACAGTATGTGGTCTGTGCAGCACCTCATTGGGATAGATTTCTTTTTTGTTTCAGATTTAGATATTAATGCGCTGTTGTTGTTTTTATAGCTCTTGGTGCTGGAAATATATCTAGTTTGGGTTTATCAGTAAATGCACTGCTGTGGGTCTGCATTGTTCCCGGTGCTGGACAGATATCTCGTTTGTATTTTCGATCAATGCAGAGCAGTGGTCTGCATCGCTCGCTCTGCTGGACTGACATATAACCCGATCCCGCTCTTGCGGTCTGGCGTTTTCTGTCTCTCTCTCACACTGTCTTGCTCTCCCTCTCAATCTGTTTGGATTTTTCTTTCTATAGATCTCTCTGTTTGTTTCCCTCAGTCTTATGATCTCCCTCCCTGTGTCTCTCCCTCCCATTATCTGTCTCTCACTCTCTCTCTACCCTTGCTCTCTCCCTCTGATTCTTTATCCCTCTCATTCCGTCTGACTGTCTTTCTCTCCGTCTATCTGATCCTCTCTCTCTTCATCTCCCTGTCTTACTCGCCCTATCTCGCTCTCCCTCTGTCTAACTTTCATTCTCCCTCTGCCTTACGGTCTCACTCTTTTGCTCCACCTCCCACTATCTAACGCCCACTCTCCCTCTACCACTGTCTTATTCTCTCCCCCTCTCTCACTGCCTCCCCCTCACTCTGTTTGACTCACTCTCTCTTTCTCTCTATCTCCATCGCCGTCTGTTGGACTGTATTTTTCTCTCTCCTTCTCCCTTTGTGTGACTGTCTCTCTCTGTCTCCATCCCCCTTCCTTAGTCTCACTCTCTCTCGCGCTCTCTCTCTCCATCACCCGCTATATGACTCTCTCTCTCCCTCTCCTGATGTCTGATTCTCTCTCTCTCCACCTCCCTCTGTTTGACTTTTTATCGCCATCTCCCTTTTTCTGAACATCTCCAACTCTTCCCCCACAATTGCTGACTATGAAACTGATTCTCTCCCTATCCCTTTGTCTGATTCAATACCTCTCATCTCTCCCTCTGTCTGACTCTCAGTCTCTCCCCGCACCTTTTTTCTGACTCTGACTCTGTCTCTCCTCCTATTCGTCTCTCTGACTCTCCCTCTTTCGTTCTATCTGACTTGCTCTGTTCCTCTCCCTCTGTCTGAATCTCTCTCTGTCTCTCCCTGTCCCTCTATCTGACTTTCTCTCTCCCCCTCTACCAGTGTGTGTGTCACTCTCTCTCCCTTCCGTTTGTCTGAATCGTGCTCTCAGCCCCTCCACCAAGGCCTGACTCTCTTTCCCGCCATCTCCTTCTGTAGGACTCTCTTTCTATCTCTCGATCTATCTCTTCCTCTCTGAATCTCTCTCTCCCTTGCCCTCTGTCTTACTCTTTCTCTGCCTCTGTCTTTCTCTATCTCTCCGTCATTCTGAGACTCTCTCTTTCTCTGTTTCTCTCCCTATGTCTGACTCTCCCTCTCTCCTTCTCTGTCTCTCGTTATGTCTCCCTGTCACTCCGTCTGACTCTACCTCTCCCTCTCTCACTCTGTTTTTTCTCTCACTCACACACGTGTGCCCACAGACTCTCTCTCTATCTCTCACGCTCGCTCACGCTTCCCCTCTCCGGCTCTCTCTTTCTCTCGCTCTCCCACAGTCTGACCCTCTCTCTCCCTCTCTCTTTCTACATCTGACTGACTTTTGCTGTCCCTCTCCCTCTGTCTAACTCTCTCCCCTTATGTCTGACTTTCTCTGTCCCCCTCCCACAGTCTGACTTTCTAACATTATGTCTACCTCTATCTCTCACTCTGTCTGACATACCCTTTCTTTCCCTGTTCCTCCCCCCGTCTGATACTCTCTTCCTGTCTCTCACTCCTTCCCCAACTGTCTGACTCTCTCTATCTCTAATTCGCTATCTCTCTCTCCCTGACTGAGTCTCTTTCACTCTCCTTCACTCTCTCCATCTCTCTTCCTGTACCTGTGTTTGAGTCTCTGGTCTCCTCTCTCTGCCTCCCCATTTATTCAACACCTTCCCACTCTGTCTGCATCTCTCTCTCTCTCGCTCGCTCACGATCTGCCTGACTCTTTCCCTCCCCGTTTTTCTCAGTCACTCTCTCTGACTGTCGCTCTTTCTCTGTCCCTCACCCTCTGTCTGACTCTTTCCCTCTTTACCCATTCGTTTCACTCTGTCCGAGTTTCTCTCCTTTCCCTACGATCTGTCTCTCTGTTTCTAATTCGTTCTGCCT
The DNA here is from genome assembly GCF_047496795.1 of Chiloscyllium punctatum. Lineage (NCBI taxonomy): Eukaryota > Metazoa > Chordata > Chondrichthyes > Orectolobiformes > Hemiscylliidae > Chiloscyllium > Chiloscyllium punctatum. The sequence goes on from NC_092766.1 coordinate 68,381,558, forward strand.
CTCACTGACTCATTCACTCCCTCTTTTCCTCTTTCTGACTCTCTCTCATTGTGTTTCAATCTCCCATGTCTGTCTCTCTCTCTAAATCTATCTGACCCTCTCTCCTTCTATCTTACTTTGTCTCTCCCTCTCCTGTCTCTCCCTCTGCTTGACTCTCTCCTCACCTCTCCCTGCCTCTCCCTGTGTCTTACACTCTCTCGTGCTCTCCCTCAGTCTGACTCTCTCTGCCACGCCCTCTCGCTCTATTTGATGCTCTTTCCCGGTGCATTTGTGTGAATCGCTCTCTCTGTCTCTTGCTCTCTCTATTTGAACTCTTTCTCTCTACCTATCCCTTTGCCTGAATCTCCCTCTAACCCTCTTTCTTTCGCTTCCACTTGATGTGTCTGGCTTTCTCGCTGTGCCACTCCATCTGCCTGACTGTCTCTCTCTCTGTGTCGCTCTTTCTCACTCCCTTGCCCTCTGTCTAACTCTCTATGTCTCCCTGTATGTTTCTGTATAACTCCTTCCGACTGACACTCGCTCTCCTTCTCTGTTCCTCTCTCTCTGTCTCTCTGTCGATCTGTCACTCTCACTCGTTTGCTCACACTCCCTCTGTCTGGCTCTCTATCTCGCTCTCCCTCTGTCTGACTTTCTCTCTCCCTCTGTCTTTCTCTACTTCTCACTCCATCTGACTCTCTCTGTCTATCCAAATCCCCCTCCATCTGTCTGACTTTCCCTCTTCTCCCTCTATCTTCCTCTTTCGCCCATGCACTCCACCTCCCTGCCATCTCTCCCTCTGTCAGGGAATCTCGCTTTCTGTATCTCTCTCTCACCATCTCCCGACTGTTTCTCTGCTCTGTATTTCACTATCTCTCCCCGTCTGACTCTCCCTCTCTCTGTGTTCTTCTTCCCCAACTGACACTCTCTCCCTTCCTCTTTCTCTCTTACACTCTATCTCGCTCCTTCCGCCCTCTGCTTGACTCTCTTCATGTAATTCTCTTTCTCTCTCCTTCTACGTCTCCCTCTATCTGACCCTCTCTCCCTCTCTCTCTTCTTCGTCCTCTTTCTGACTCTCTGTCCTCTTCTCTCTGCCTCTTCCTCTATCTGGCACTGTCTCTCTTTCTCCAACTCTCTCTCGTTCTCTCTCTCGTTAACGCTCTGTCTGAGTCTTTCTCTCTTCCTCTGTGTTTCTTTATCTCTGTTTGACAATTTCTTTTTCTGTTCTTTTCCTTCTGACTGACTCTCCTGACCCCTCTCCCCCGTTTGACTTCCTCTCCACCTCCCAACAACGCCCCACTCTGTCTGACAATGTCTCTCTCTCTTTCCCTCTGAATCTCGCTCACGCTCACGCTCATGTTCCTTCTGTGTGTGTCTCTCTCTCTCTCGCTCTCACTCTGCCTGTCTCCCTCTCTCCCTCTGTCTTTCTCTATCTCTCAGTGCACCTGACTCTCGCCTGTCTTTCTCTGTTCCTTGCTCTTTGTCAGACTCGCTCTCTCCATCTCTGTCTCTCCTTCCACCTGTCTTTAGTTGTACCTTCTACTCTGTCTGCCTCTCATTATTTCTCTGTTCCTCTCCATCTGTGTGCGTCTCTCTCTCCCACTGTCTGACTCTCTCTATCATTTTGCCTCTCCTTCTTTCTCTTGTCTACCTCTTTCTCTCTCTCCCCCTCTCGCTGCCTTTTGCTTCCTGTGGATGACTCTCTCTCTCTCTTTGTACAGCTCTCCCTCTCTCGCTCTTGCCACCCCTATCCACCCTCAACCCCGCCTGTCATTCTGGTTGGCAACCTTTCTCTGTATGTCTGTCTCCCGATCTCTCCCTCTCACTATTCTCTCTAGCTCCCTATGCCTTTCTCTATCCCTCCTTCTGTCTGGCTCTCTCTCATTCTGAGCCTCTCCCCCATGTGACATAATCTCTCGCTCTCTCTTTCTCACTCTCTCTCTCTCATTTCTCTATCCCACCCCCTTTGCTTCCGCTTGATTTGTCTGGATTTCTTTGATACGCTATCTGCCTGACTCTCTCTCTCTTTCTCTGTCTTTCATTGTAACTCACTCACCCTCTGCCTGATTCTCTTTCTCTGTCATTGTGTATTTCTCTACATCTTCCCCCGTCTGAAACTCTCTCTCATTCTCTGTTCCTCTCCTTCCGTTTGACTTTCCCGTCACCTCTCTCTTTCTTTATCTCACTGTCACCCGCACCTGCCCCACTCTCTGTCGGACTCTCTCTCTCTTTCTTTCTCTCTCCTCCCACCCTCTCTCTCCCACTCACAATCTTCCTCTGTCTGAGTCTATCTGTCTCCCTCTGTCATTCTCGATAACTTACTCTGCCTGACTCTCTCTGTCTATCTCTGCTGCTCTCCCATTGTCTGACTGTATCTAATTCTCATTCCACCTCCCTCTTCTCTGACCCTCTCTCTCCTCTACCTGTCTCTGCATCTCTCTGACTCTTTCTCTTGTCCCTTTCTGCGTCTATCTCTTGCACACATCCCACACCCGCCTCTCCGTCTGTCTACCTCTCTGTATCTCTTTCTCCCTCTCCTTACTCTCTCTCGCTCCGTCTCGCTCTGTCTGCCTTTCTCTATCTCTCCTTCTGTCTGACTCTCTCTCTCTCTCTTTCTCTGTTCCTCTCTCCTTCTGACACACTCTCGCTCGTTCTCTCTCACACGCCGTCTCTCTCACTCCCTGCCCTCTGTCCGACTCTGTCTCTCTAAGTCTCTCTTCTGTGCTCTCTGTCTTACCCTCAGTACCCTTCTCCCTTCTCTCCCTCCCTCTGTCGGACTGTCTCTCCCTCTCGAACTCTCTCTGCCTGACTTACTGCTTCTCTCTCTGCCTCTCCATCTACCTGAATATCTCTCTTTTGTTCATTCTTAGTCCGATTCTTTCTCTCCGTCTCTCTTTATCCATGTCTCATTCTTTTCCACACTCTCTATTTCCCTGTTCCTCTCCTTCTTTCTGACACTCCCGTCCTCTCTGCCCATTTCACTCCCTCTCGCTCTCTTGCTCTTCACCCAACCCCCACCCCGCCCGCTTGCATTGCTTTCCCTCACACAATCTCTATGCCCCCTCATTCACGCTCTGACCGTCATGGTCTCTCTTTCTGTCTGACCATCTCCTTTTGTCTGATTCTCCCTCACTCTATCTCCAACTGTGTCACTTGCTATCTGTCATTCTCCATCTCCATCTGTCTGACTCGCTCTGTTACCCTCGGTCTTTTTTTTATCTTTCCCTCCGTCTGGCTCTTATTCTCTTTCTCTTTTACTTTACACCTTCCTGACTTACCTCTCTTATTTTCTTTATAAGTCCCGTTCTCGCTCTCTCACTCGAGCTCTGTCTAATTCCGTCTTTGTCTGTCTATCTCTGTCTCACCCTCTGTCTGAGTCTCTCTCTTTCTCTCTTCCTCTCCTGTCTGACTCTCTCATTCTACCCCTATAAGGCTCCCTATCACTCTCTTCCAACCAACTCCCCCCCCCCACCCACCCGCTCATTCTGTCTGACTCTCTCTCTGTCTCTTTCTCTCTCTCTGAATCTCTCACTCTCTCTTGCTCACACTCTCGCTGTTTGGATTTCTGTCTCTCTCGCTCTCACTCTGTCTGACTCTGTCTCAGTCTCTCTCTCTCCCTCTGTCTGGCTGTCTGTCTCTCTCTTTCTCTCAACAACTGCGTGATTCGCGCTGTCTGTCCATCTCTCCTGTTGCCTAACCTCTCGCTCTTTCTCTCTCCATCTTGCTTTGACTGAATCATTCTGTCTCCCTTTCCCGCTATCTAACGTCTCTCCCCTATTTTCCTTTTGTCAGAATCGCTCTCTCTCTCCCTTGCAAACCTTTGGGTGTCTCTGACTCTCTCTCTCTCCCTCTCTGTCTGTATCAGCTGTTCTCGTTCTATCCCTCTCCCTTGGTCTGACTCTCTGTCTGATTCGTTCTCTCACTCTGACTCACTGTCGCGCCACTCACTCTGACTGAATCAAACTCTTTCACACACACAATCCGACTCTGTCTGAATCTCTCTCCACATCACTCTGTCTGACGCCCTCTCTCACTCTCCCACGGTTTTACTCGCTCTCTCTCTCTCTCTCTCTTTCTTTACCCCATCCGGTGGTCTTTCTCCTTCGCTCTCCATCTGTCTGACACTCTCTCTGATTTATCCTCTCTCTCTGTCTGAATTTCTCGCTGCCCCTCTCACTGTGTCTGAGCCTCTGTCTCTTTCTCTCCGTCTGTCTGACTCGCTGTCTCTCCCTATCCCAATGTCAGACCGTGTCTCCCACCGTCTCCCTCTGTCTGATACTCTCTCTCTGCATCTCTCTCTCTCTTTCTCTACCTCTCCCTCTGTCTGACTGTCTCTCTCTCTCTCTGCATTTCTCTCTCTCTTTCTCTCACTTTCCCTCTGTCTGAATCGTTCTTTTCCACTGTATTTCCCTACCGGTCCTTCCGTCTGACACTCTTTCTCTGTTCCGCAGTCTCCCTCTGACTCTGTCACTATCCCTCTCCAAATATCGGACTGTCGCTCTTATTCTATCTCCCTCTCACACTTGTTTAAATCTCTCTCCCCCTCTCTGTGACTACCTCTCTCCCCCCTCTCTCTGTCTCTCGCTCTGTCTGCCTCTCTCCTTCTTATACTGTATCTCTCTCCCCCCAATCTCTGCCTCTCCATCTTGTCTGTCAATCTCCCTCTATCGCTCTCTCCCTCCCTCTCTCTTACTCTTGCTCTGTCTTTCTCTATCTCTCCCTCTCCCTGACTGTTTCACACTTTGCCATTCACTATGTCTCCCTCTATGTCCGACTCTGTTCGTCTCTCCCTTTCCGAATCTGTCTCTCTCCCTCTCACTCGATCGGATACAGGCACTCTCTCTCTTTATCTCTCTCACTCCATCTCCCTCAAGCTCTCATTCTCTGGTAGTCTCTTTCTGGCTTTGTCCCTCGCCCACTTTCCCCCTTTGTGAGTCTGTGTCCCCCTCTCTCTGTCTCCCCCTCTGTCTGACACGCCCCCTGTAGCTATCACTCTCTCTTTCTGTCTATTTCCCTCTTGCTCTGCCTGACTGTCTCTAATTCTCTCTCTCTTTCTTTGTCTGACTCTTTCACAAAATACCTCTCCCTCTGTCTAGCTCTGTTTCTACCACTCTGTTTCTCTCCCTCTATCTGATTCTCCCACTCTCACTAAGACTCCCTCTCGCTCTGTCTTTCTCTGTCTCACCCTCTGTCTGAGTCACTCACTTTCTCAGTTATACCCCTTCTGTCTGACTCTCTCTCCCTCTTCCCTTGTCGAACTCTCTCTATCATTCTCTCTGACTCCCTGTATCCCTCTCCCACCCCCCACGCCCACCCCACTCTTCTCTGTGTGACTCTCACTCTACCGGTCCCTGTAATTCTGGCTGGCTCTATCTTTCTCTCTACATCTGTGTGACTAGCAGTCTCTCTCCGCCTCTCCCTCTGTCGGACCTTTTGTTCTCTCTCTCTCTCCCCCCCCCCCCCCCCGCCTCACTCTGTCTCCCTTTGTCTGACTACTCTCTTTGGCTCCGTTTCCTTTGGTTTGAATCTTTCACTGCGTCTCCCTTTGTCTGTCTGTCTCCCTCTCTCTCTCTCCACCTGCCTGATTCTTTCTCTACCTCTCCCTCCCCCCGCAATTCTGGTTCTCTCTCTGTCTCCCAGTCTCCCTCTGTCTGACACTCTCTCTCGCCATCGATTGGACATACTGTCGCTCTCCCTCGTCGTCTGTCTGTTTCGCATTATCTTTCTCTCCCTGTCCCTCTGCCTGACGTTCTCTCTGTGTATCTGTGCCTGATACACTCTCTTTAGCACGCGCTCTCTCCCTCTGTCTGACTCTCACTCTCTATCTGTCTCCCTCCCATTCACTCTCTCGCCACTTCCTCTGGTTGACTCTCTCTACCCCCCTTCCTCAGTCTGATTCTCTCTCCCTATCCCTCTGTCTGATTTAATCTCTCCCACACTCTTCGACTGATTGTCTCTCAAAATCTGGCTGACGTTTTCGATTCCTATCCTCTGTCTGACTTTCTCTTTATCTCTCACTCTCCTTCCATCTGACCTTCTCTCTTGCCCACTCCCTGTGTCTGAGTATCTCTCTCCCTCTCCATTTGCCTGACTCGCTCTCTCTCTCCCTCACTCAATGTCTGACTCTCTATGCGACCGCCTCCCTATATCCACTCTCCCTTTGTATCTCTCTCTATCTCTCTCACTCCCTCTCTCTCTCTATGTCTAGCTATCTAGGCCACTTCATTCTGTCTGACACTCTCCCTCTTTCTCGGTTCCTCTCCCCCTTGTCTGTCACTATCTCACTGCCTCTCCCTCTGTCTGACTCTTTCTCTCTTTCTGTCTGATTCTCTCTCTGTCTCTATCTCTCTCTCTCTTTCTCCGTGTCCGACTCCATCTCTCTCTGTCTTTAGGTATTTCTCCCACTGTTTCTCTCTCCCCCTCTCGCCCTGTCCGACTCTGAGTCTCTGTCTCTACTCTCTCCATTCCCCTTCTGTCTGACTTTCTGCCTATCTCATCCTATCCCTCTGTCCTACTATCTCTCTGTCTGTCTGCGACACCCTCTCGCACCCTCTCCCACCCTCTCCATCAGTCTGACTATCTTTCTCTCTCCTATCCCTCTGTCTAACTCTCTCTCTTTCCCTCTCCGTCTGTCTGACTCACTCCCTCTCTCCTCCCAATTCCTGATCTCTCTCCCACTATCTCCCTCTGTCTGAATCTCTCTAACTCGGTCTCTCCCTCTGTCTAACCTTCTCTCCCTCACTCTTTCTCTGTTAGTCTCCCACTGTCTGACTCTCACGCTCCCTGTGTCCATCCTTTTCTGTGCCGCTCCCTCTTTCTCTGTCTGACTCTTACTTACACTCTCCCTCTTGCTGATTTTCTCTCTCTCGTTTCTCCTGCTGTCTGAATTTCTCTCTTCTTCTCGCTCACTTTCTCTCTCTGCCTCTCCGTTTGTCTGAATGACACTTTCTCCCTCTCCCTTTATCTGTCCCTGACTCTCACTCTCCTGCTTCTACTCTGCCTGTCTGTTCTCTCGCTGTCTCTCTTTCTCGGTCTCCCTCTGTCCGACTATTTTTCTCCCTCGTTCTGAATCTATCTCTCCGTACCCTCTTCTTCTATCTCTCGGACACACTCTTTCGCTCTCTGCGTCTCTCCCTCTCCTTCTGTCTCATTGTTTTTTTCTCCAACAATCCCTCTCTCCGATTCTCTCTCTCTTCCTCTGACTAAGCCTCTCTGTGTCTTCCTCACACTCTTTCTGACTCACTTTTGTAGTCCGTCTAAGCAGCTCCCTCTCTCCCTCTCTCTGACTGTCTCTCCCTTACCTCTGTCTGACACGCTTTCCCACCTCTCCCTGTGATTCACTTTTTTCATCTCCCTCTGTCTAAATCTCTCGCGTCCTTCCCCTCTGTCCCTGTCTGAAACTGTCTCCATCTCTCTGTTCTTCTCCTTCTGTTTGATGCTCTCTCTCTCTCGCCTTCTTTTCTGTCTGACTCGGTCACTTTCCCTGAGGCACCCTCCACCTCTCTGATTCTCTCTAGCTCCCTCTGTCTCTTTAACAGCCCTTCCGACTGACTCTGTCTGCCCCTCTCCCTCGCCCTCTCTCCTCTGTGACTGTCTCGCTGACTATCTCTTTCTGACTCTCTTTCTCCCCCTCTCCCTGACTCTTCATTATTCTGACTTCTCTTTCCTTCCCTCTCCCTCTGTTTGAGCCTCTTTGTCTCTCACTCCCTCCCTCTTAATGATGTTCTTTCTCTCACACTCTCCCTCTGTGTAACGTTCACCCTCTCCAACTCCCTCTCCCTTATTCTCCCTTCCTTCCACTCCCCGTCTGTCTCTCTGTCTCTTCCTCTATCTCCTTTCGTATGACTCTCTCACACAGCCCTCCACCGGTCTTACTCTCTCCCCCTCCTCTGCTTGACTCTCTATTTCTACCACTGTCTGACTGGCACCCTCTCAATCCCTTAGTCTATCTCTCTTTCTCTCTCCTGACTCTCTCCCACTCTGTTCCCTTTGTGTGACTCGCTCTGTCTCTCCATCTCCGTCTGTCTTACTCCCTCATTCTCTCCCTCTGTGTGATGCTCTCTCTCCGCTTCTGTCTGACTGTCCCCCTCTCGCGCCATCTGCCTCTCCCTGTCTCTCACTTCTCCATTTGCTTTACTCTCTATATCGTTCTCGCGCACGATCTGTCTGTTCCTCTCCTCCCGTTTAACTCTGTCTCTCATCGTCTCCTCTGTCCGAATCTTTCTCTTTCCTACTAGGTCTCTTTGGTTCTCTCTCTCCCTGTCCATCTGTCTGATACCCTCTCTCTCCCTCTGTCTGATTCACACTCTCCCTCCCTCTCCCTCCTCGTATCTCTCGCTCTCCCTTCTTCTCCCTCAGTCTGAAAAATGTCTCCTTCTCCCCGCCTATCTCTTTGTCTTTCGTCGTCTCTCTCTGTGTCTCTGATCCCCTCTCTCTCTCTCCTTCTCCTTCTGACTGACACTGTCTCCCTCTCACTCTTCCTCTCCACCTGTCTGATTCTCTCACTCTGTCTTCCTCTGGATCTGTCTGACTCTCCCATGCACTCTTTCTCTCTCTCCCTCTCCCTCTGACGCAATCTTCTTCTTTCTCCCTAACTCTCTGCCTGACTTCCTCTCTCTCCACATGTGTCAGACTCATGCTCTCCATCTCACTCCATCTGACGCTTTCTGTGTTTCTCTCTCACTCTGTCTGAATTTCTCTCTCCGTTACGTTCTGCATGACTCTCTCTCTCTCGCTCTCACTGTCTCTCTACCTTATCTTCTGCCTGACCCTCTTAGCCCTCTCTCTGTCTCTCTGACTCTCTTTCTCCCACTCTCCCTCTGTGTGAATCTCTCGTTCCCCCGCTCCCTCTCCCGGACTCATTCTCTCGCACCATCACCCTCTATCTGACACTCTCTCTCTTGCTATCTCCCACCAACACCGTCTGGCTCTCTCTTTGTTTCTCTCACTCTGTCTGACCCCCTGTATTACTCCCAGGTGTCTGCCTCTCTCTGTGAATTTCTCTCTCCATCTCCATCTGCCTCACTCTCAGCTTCTCTCTGCCTCTCCCTCTAACACTCCTCCACTTTCTCTGGCTTCCTCACTCTTTCCTGTCTCTCTCTCCCTGACTGTCTCTTTCCTTCTCACTCTGCGTGACTCCCTCTCTCGTTCCCTCTCTGCCAGACTGTCTCTCCTTCTCTCCCATTGTCTAATCCTCATGTCTCTCACTCCCTCCCTCTGACTGATGCTCTCTCTCTCTCTGGCATTCACTCTCACTCCCTCTCCTTTACACTGTGTATCCTACCCCACTCTATCTGACTCGATCTCGCTGTCTCTTCCTCTCCCTGTATCTCTATCTGTCTTGCTCTCTCTCACACACCCTCCACCTGAATGAATCCCTACCTCTCCATCTGATTGCCACTCTCCCACTCCCTCTGGCTGACTCTGCCTGCCTCTCTCTGTCTCCATCCCTCTCTGTCTATCTGGATCTCTCTTTCCCTCACCATCATTTTGACACTCTCTCTCCCTCTTTCTCTCTCCTTAAATCTGCCTCCCACTCCCTGAGGCTGACTCTCTAGCTCCTATCTCTCATGACTCTCGCACACCCTCCCTCTGCCTGACCCTTTATTTCTGTCACTCTGTCTCTCTGACTGATGTTCTCTCTCCGCCTCTCTCCATCTCTCTCACCCTCTCCATCTGTCTGACTCCCATCTTCCCTCTCCCTCTACCTTGCATTCACTTTTTTCTCACTCCTTCTCCCATTTTCTTTCTTTCCTCCCCACCTATCCAACTCGATCTCTCTCTCTTGCCCCCCAGCTGACTCTTCCGCCCTCTCTGTGCTTCCTCTCCCTCTCTCTGAATGTCTCTCTGTTCTTGTCCCTCTGTCGGACTCACTCTCTCTCTCTCCTTCTCACTCCTTCAGTCTGACCCTCTCGCTCTCTCGCTCCATCCATGGGTGGCACGCTGGCTCAGTGTTTACCATTGCTGCCTCACAGCACCAGGGTCGCAGGTTCAATTCCAGCCTTGGGCGAATATGTGCGTGGAGTTTGTACATTCTCCCCATATCTGCGTGGGTTTCTTCTAGGTGCTCTGGTTTCCTCCCACAGACCAAAAATGTGCAGGTCTGGTGCATTATTCGGAGGGCTTGTTGGGTTACACGTTGAAGGGTCGGTGTGGACTGGTTGAATAAAACGGCCTGTTTCACTCAGTACGGAATCTGAGTCCGACCTCCTCAGTCGACCCTCTCCCTGTGTCTCAGTCTATCGGTTCATGTCTACTGCTTCTCGGCCTTCCCTTTTCCCCATGTCTGACTTTCTCTCTCACACTCTTTCAATGTTTGACTGTCTCTTCATCCGTGCCCCCCTGTTTGGCTGTCTCTCTGTTTCTCTCCCTCTTTCTGACTTTTATTCACTCCCTCTCTGTCCGACTCTCTCTATTTCTCTCATCTTCAACCTCTGACTGACTCTATCTCGCTACTTCTCCCTCAGTCTGATTCACTGTCTCCCTCTGTCTGCCTCTTCCACTGTCTGACACGCTCTGTCTCTCTGACTTCCCCTGATCCCTCCCTCTCGCTCTGTTTGACTCTCTTAATCTCTCGATGTCCCTCCTTCGCTGACTGTCTTGATCTCTACCCTTCTCTCTCTGTCTGTCACACGCTCACTGTGTGTTACTAGCCCTCTGTCTGAATCTGTCTCCGTCTGCCTGAATCACTACCTGTATTTCTCTCTGTCTCTCTGTCTCTCCCTCTCTCTGCCTGACTTTCTCTCTCTACCTCGTTTTTTCTACGTCTGTCTTGATCTCTCTTCCTCTCTCTACATCTGTCTCACGCTCACTGACAACCTTTTACGCTCTGTCTGACTCTCTCTCTCTCTTTCTCTCTCTCTCCGTCTGTCTGACTCCCTATCTCTCTCTCCTTCCCTGTCTGGCTCTCTCCATCCCACTCTCCTTCTCTCTGATTCTCTCTCTCTGTTTCTCTTAATCGGTCTAAATCTCTGAGTCACCTTCTCCCTCTGTGTGATGCTATCTGTGCCCTTGTAGCTGTGTCTGACTGTCTCTCTCCATCTCCAGTGTGTCTGACTGTTTCGCTCTCTCCTTCTCCCTCCGTTTGACGGTCCTTCTCAAACTCTTACACTGTCTGACTCTCTCTTCCCACTTGTCATTCTGTCTAATGCTCTCACTCTCTTCTTCTGCCTCTCTCCCTGCTTGACTCTCTCTCTCCCCCTCTAGCGCTGCCTGACATTCTCTCTCTCCCCCTCCCCGTCTGTCTGATAGTCTCTCTTTCTCCCTCTCTTCCTGCTGTCTGATGGTCTCTCTCACAACCCCCGTCTGACTCCCTATTTCCCTCTACAACTCACTCTATATGGACGACTCTCTCTCTCTCGTTCCCACTGCTTCTGCCTGACTCTCGCTCTTCCTCTCTATCTGTTACTCTCCCTCCGTCTAACACTCTCTCGCTTTCTGTCATCCTCTATCCGATTCTCTCTCCTTGTATATCTGTCTTAACCTCGCTCACTCTCTTCATCTGTCTGATACTCTATCTCCCTCCCTCTGTCTGACTCAACTCCCTCTCTCTCCGTCACTCTCTCACTCCTACCCTCTCTCTGACTCTCTCTTCTCTCTCCACCTCTCCCTCTGTTAATCATTGTCTCTCAGTCTCTGATACCATATCTCTCGCTCGTTCCCACTCCCTCTATCTGTCTCTCTCAGTCTCCTCCTCCCTCTGACAGACTCTGTCTCCCTCTCCCTCTTCTCTCTCCTGTCTATTTTTATTCTCTGTCTCTCCTGACTCTGTCTGATTCTTTCATTCTCTCTCTCTGTCTCACTGCCCGCCTCTCTTACTCCTCAGCTCTCTTCTTATCCCCCTTCCGAATGTCTCCCTCGCACCCTCTGTCTGACTTGGTCTCTCCCTCTCCCTCTGTATGTCTCTGTCTCTGTCTCTCCTTCTCACTCTGTCTGATTCGCTCTTCTTCTGTCTGACAGACTATTCCCCCTGCCTCTGATTCTCTCTCTCCCTTACACCCTCTCTGACTCTCTCTCTTTCCTACACTCTCCATCCCTCTGAATGTCTATCTCGCTCTCCCTCTGACTCTCTCTCCCCCGTCTCTCTGCCTCTCCCTCCCTCTCTCTGTTCACTTCCCTCGTCTGACTCTCTATCTCTCACCCTCTCCCTCTGTCTGACTCACTCGCTCTCTCTGATTACCCCTTTGTGTGACGCCCTCTCTCTCTGTCTTTCTCTCTCTCTCGCTGTCGCACACGCTCAGTCTGCATACATCTCTCTGTTTCAGTCCCTCCGTCTGAATCTCTGCATTTCCCCCATCTCTGTCTGACTCTCTGTCTCTACGTCTCCATTTATCTCCCTGTCTGACTCACTCTCTCCCCCTCTGACTCTCCGTCTGTATGACACTCCCTCTCTCTGACTCTCACTCCCGCTTTCTAGCTAATTCTCTGTCTCTCTACAACTGACTCTCTCCCTCTCCCAGACTCTCGCTGACTCTCTCCTTCTGTTTGACTTTCTCTCTCTCTCCCTCTGTCTGACCTTTCTTTCATCTCGACCTCGTCTGACACTGTCTCTCGCACTCCCTCCCTCTTACTGATGCTCTCTCTCACTCTCTGTCTCTCTCAATTCTCCATCTATTGACTCTATCTCTCTCCAGCTCCCTTCATCTAATATTCACGCTCTCTCCCGCTTACTTTTTCTGTCTCTTCTGCAATCTTCTATCTGACTCGCTCTTTCACTGTCTCTCCATCCCATCTGACTCTCTCTCTCTTCTTCCCCGTCTGACTTTCTCTCCTTCTCCATCTGTCTTGATCCCTCTCTCCCTCTCCATCTGTCTGATCCTCTCTATCCCCGTCCAGCTATGTCTGACTCACTTTTTCCTCTCTCGCCCTGAATTTCGGTCTCTCTCTCTCTCCCTCTTTTTGACTCTCTCTCCCTCTCTCCCCCTCTGTCTGAACCTTTGTCTCTCTCACTTCCTCCGTCTGACTGATGCTGTCTTTCTAAGTCCCTCTCTCTATCTCTCCCACTCTCTCCATCCGTCTGACTCCATTTCCATCACTTGTACTCACTTACTGTCTCTCGTTCCCACTTCACTCTGTCTGATTCTCTCTTTGTCTCCCTCTCCCTCTCACTGTCTGTTTCCCTCTTTCAGCCTTTGTCTGACACTCACTCTTTCTCTCTCTCTCTCCTTCCCTCTGACTGATGCTCTCGCTCTTCCCTCCCTCTCTCTCTCTCGCTCTCTCCACTTGTCTGATTCCCTCTCTCTCCCGCCCTCATCCTTAGTGTCTCTCTCTCCCAGAAACCATCTGACTGATGCACTCTCTGTCTCCTTCTATCTGAGTCTCTCGCTCACACACTGACACACACACTCCATCGGTCTGATTCCCTCTCTCTCCCTCTGTCTGGCTGACTCCCCCTCTCTCACTCGTTCTCCCTTCCTGTCTCTCTTTCCCACAAAACTCCGTCTGATTCTCTCTCTTTCTCTTCCTATCACTCTTTCTCCCATGGTCTAACCCTGTCTGTTTCTATCTCTCTCCTTCCCTCTGATTGATGATTTCTCTTCCCTGCCTCTGTCTTTCTTACTGTCTCCATTTGTGTGTTTCCATCTATCTTACTCCCTCTCCTTTACTGTGTCTCTCCCCGAATCCCTCTGTCTGACTCACGTTCTCCCTCTCCCTCTCCCTCTTCCTCTGTCTGACTCTGACTCTATCTCTCTCTCTTTCTCCCTCTCTCACACACAAACGTATACAAGCACACACACACACACACACACACCATCTCTCTGATTCCCTCTCACTCCCTCAGCCTGGCTGACTCTCTCTATCTCCCGCTCCCTCTATATAATTTCCTGAAACTCTCCCTCACTCTCTCTCTCCCCCTCTGTTGGACACGCTCTGTCTCTCCATCTTCCCTTTACTTAAACTCCCTCACACTCATCTGTCTGATGCTTTCTCTCTCTCTCTGTCTGACTCTACTGACTCGTTCTCTGTCTGTCTGATCTTCTGTTTCTCCTTTCCCTCTGTTTGATTTTCACACTCCCTCACTGGCACTCTCTCTCCCCCTCTCTTTCACTAGATCTGTGTCTCTCTCTCCCTGTCTTCCTCTCCCTCACACGCTTTTTCTGTCTGATTCTCTCTCCTTCTAGCTCTCCCTATCGGTCTCCGTTGGTCTGACTCTGTCTATCTCCCTGTCTCTGGATCACTCCCTCCTTTTGTTTAAGTTACTTTCTCTCTGTCCCGCTGTCTGACATTCTCCCACGCTCTCTCTCTCTTCCCCTCCATCTGACACTCTCTCCCACGCTCTCTCTGACTGATGCTCTCTCTCCCTCTCTCTGTCTCTCACTCGCTCTCCATCTATCCACTCTATCCCTCTCCCTCTCCCTCCGTCTTATATTCATCTCTCCCTCTCCCTCTGTTTGCCTCTATCTCTCCATCCCTTTCTGACTCTCTCTTTCTCCTGCTCCATCTGTCTTGATTCCTCTCTCCCTTTCCATCTGTCTCATTTTCTCTCTTCCCGTTCACCTATATCTGACCCACTCTCTCCCTCTCTCTGCCTGAATCTCTCTCTCTCTATCTGTTTGACTCTCCCTCTTCCTCTGTTCCCCATCTGAACCTTTGTCTCTCTGTCCCCTCACTCTGACTGACGTTCTCTCTCACTCCCTCCCTCTGTCACTCTCACTCTCTCCATCTGTCGAACGGTCTCTCTCTCTCATTCGTTCTGCCTTGCTGTCTTTCTTTCCGACACCACTCTCTCTGACTCATTCTCTCGCTCTATCTTTATCTTCCTCTCACTCTCACTTTTTCCCTCTCTTTCTTCCTTTGTCAGACTCTCTCTCTTTCTGTCTCCTTCCCTCTGACTGATGATCTCTCTCTTCTTTCCCTCTGTCTATTATTCTCTCCATTTCTCTGATTCCCTTTCTCTCACTCCCACTCTCTGACTGTCTCTCTCCCAGAAACCCTGTGCCTGACGCTCTATTTCTCCCTTCTCCTCTGTCTGACTCTCTCTCTCTCACACATACACACGCCATCTGTCTGATTCCCCCTCTCTACCTCTGCCTGGCTGACTCTCTCTATCTCCCGCTCCCTCTGTCTGATGATCGGAATCTCTCCCTCACTCGGTCTCTCCCCCACTTTTGGACTCGCTCAGTCTCCCCCCTCCACTTGTATTACTCTTTCTAACTCTCTCCACTTGTCTGATGCCCTCTCTCTCTCTCCCTCTGTCTGACTCTACTTGCTCATTCTCCCTCTGTCTTTCCCGCTCTATCTTCCGCTCCCTCTGCCTGATTTTCTCACTCCCTTTCTGTCTCTCTCCCCGTCTTTCAGATTCTCTCAGTCTCTGCCTCTCTCTGACTCTCCCCCTCCATCCACTGTCTGACTTTACCTCTATCTTTTTTCTCCTTCTTGTTGGTTCTCTCTCTCGCTCTCTCCCTCTCTCTCTGTCTGTTCCACTCCCTCCATCAAACTGTCTCTCTCACCCTCTCCCACTGTCCGACACTCTCACTCTCTCTCTCGTCTGTCTGACGCTCTCTCTTCCGCTCCGTCTTTCTAAAACTCTCTACCTCCCTTTGTTCGTCTCACTCTCTCCCACTCCATCTCCCTTCCCCCTTCTTTCCCTCTCCCCCCGTCTGAATCTCTCTCTCCCTCTCCCTCTGTCTGACTCTTTCTCTATCTCTCTTCTCTACTTCTGCCTGACTTTGTCTCTTTCTCACTACTCCCTCCCTCCCTTTACGTGTAACACTGTCTTTTCCACTTGTGGAAGTGTGGAGGAGGAAGGAAATTCGGACTGAGAGAAAGGCGGGAGTGAGGCATAGACAGCAGGAGGGTGACGGACAAGATGAGGGAGAGAGTAATGAATGGAGAGGGTACAGCATCTTGGGAAGTATGAGACAGAGAGAGAAGAGAAAGTGAGTGGGACGGAGTGAGAAATGACACAATGTGCGGAGAGAGAGGGAGAGAAATGAGGAAAAGAGAGGGAGAGAGGAAATAGGTAGAGAGTTCTTGTTCGCGGTTGACGGGGTGGAGGGATTGCAAGGGTTGGAGTGTTCGTGTGTGTGTCTGTGTGAGACAGAGAGACAGTTGCGGCTGATTGGAGATTGGGGTAGAGAGTCGAATTTTGCTGAAGGCCAGTTTGTGTGGGGGACCAGATGTGAAAGCAAGGACAGAGTAACATAAACCCAACTCCTGAGCTCAGACACCGGTCCACGCACCTTTCCTGAGGTGCAGGACTTGGGAATTTTTCTGTCTCTTTCCAGCTCAGCTTCTTCAGCACAAACACAAACAGCAATACCTTACACTCTGCTGCTTGGCACATTGCAATAAACATTTTTATTTCTTAAATCTGAAGTGACAGTCAGTGGAAAGGTGGATTTTCTCTCTGAATTGACAGTAACATTGAAAGGTATCCCTGTAACCTTCTGTTGGAAAAAGTTCGCAAACCAGCACTACCCTCAACCTGTTACCATAGCGACAAACTGAATCATTGCTGAAACACTGAACTGAATTGAGTAATTCACGGATGGATTGTTTAATGAGTGAATTTGATTGATTGATGAATTCGGCTATATGGGTATTTCAGCATATTCTTCAACTGCTGTCTGAACTTTGTCTGGGTTACGGGATAAAGCGCTGTGTTTGTGCAGCAGCTGAGGAGCTGCAGCATGAAGCCCAATTCCCGCACAAAGTTATCAAGATACATAGGGCTCTTCAAAATCTGCCCCATCCGGTACCATATTGAATACATCATTAAAGGTGACCATAAGAGGATGAAATTGGCTGAGATCACAAACAGTAAAATTATGTATTTTTTCGATTTTTCATTTCTGTGTCTGACTGAACATCCCATTTAATGTGAGTCTGGAGTCTCCTGCGGGTTCCACTGCTCATTAAAATGTGTCTAACGGTGAAAACATTGAACACCAGAATTAAAAGAAACGGGAGAGTCGGGGTTAGAATGTGGTGGAGGAGCTCGATTATCATCCAGACACGGGAGATTCGAACTGCCGTTTTTATATGACAAAACCAGGGGAGGTTCGCCAGCCGATACCAAGATTTGAACATAAAATACCAGAAAATATTCTTTAAAAAGCTCAGCACCGTCACTATTCCCAGAACTACAGCCGCAGTTTTCTCGCTGCAGTATTTATGGTTCAGATTCTGGCAACAAATGGCCACAAAACGATCAAAGGTGAAAGGAACAGTGAACCAGACTGAACAGTCAGCGGCTGCAGAAAGCAGCACGGCGTCAGATATTGCACACGGGGACGAAGCGCCTCAGGAAATAAAACTGATCCTGAAAAACAATGGGAATGTGTCTCAATATCAGGTCGAGGATAATGACCAGCAGATCCGCAACAGCCATGGCCCCGAGGTAACGTCTGACACATGGGGACAATCCACAATCTTTATATAGGAAGACGTAAATCGTAAGTACGTTAACTGTGAGGAAGGAAAACAAACATATTATATATCTGCCTGGAGGTTAATGGACCTGCTTGATGTAGGTACCAGAGATATTTTCAAATGAGTCACTGTAGTCAGAGATTTTATGAAATAAGTGGAGCTGAAATAACAAATGGGAAGGACTGAATTCCCGACAAAACTGTGCTTAAACCAGAAGAAACTCTCCCTCCCCGACCACACTCAGACACATACATAAGAACAGATTGTTTCCAGCACATTACCATATGTTCGATCACTTGAGTGTAAATACAGGTCATTTCCTTCTAGTTCCTAAATACTGAGGGTGAAAACGTTGCTGTCTTGAAGCATTCTCTCCCAGTTCCTTGAAGACAAACGGAGTTTGGGAATCTCTGTCTTTTATTTGGAATTGTGGTCGACCCTTGGTCGTGAAGAAATGTAAACACAGGGAAAACATTTTCAAACCTCTAACTCAATGAGGGGACCTCGGAACAGTACCTCCATTAACTTGGAACGGGATCTCTTCCCTTGAAAACGTACATTTCATTCAATTCACTGAAATTTGCGCGTTCACATATGATGTCATGATGGAAAGTTCCGGAGAATGTCAGATACAGAGTTTTCTGAGGAATGTCGGGTATGGAATGTTCCGTAGAATATCGGGTACAGAATGTGATACAATCACAAAGACCCACATCACAAAGGCCCTTCTGCGTATTAAGGCTGGTGAGACCGACTCGGCCTCACGGTGGAAATATTTCCCCAATCTGAACTTAACTGATACTTTGCACACAAAATGAATAACAGAAAGAAAATAGCTGAAAACTATTATGCAATATCCTCTTTAATGAAAAGGCAGATGCCATATCTATTCAGCTATAGCTTTCAAGTTAATGTTTAGTTCTGTCTAACACTCCCAGGTGTAAACATGTTCTGGATAATCAGTTCCCAATATCGGTCACCCTGTAGTCATGTCTCAATAATGTCATTAAATCATGCCCATTTCACTCAATGTATGTATTGATTTCGTCAGTCTGTTTTGAGAATACAAAACACGTTAGATAGAGCGCCTTTCAATGAGCTTTTTAACCAATTATTGCCTGCTCATTGTAAGCAGTATTTTTCAATTGACAGGTCAGACAAAATGTCTGAAATCGTCATTCTTACAGAATAAGACTTATGTGCAATGTTTCATGACTCCTCCACACCACCCTCACACCCCCCCCCCCCCCCGCCACAAGCCCCGGGTATATCATGTCCCACCGGCAAGACAGCCCCACCAGTGGTGGGAACACCGCGTTATGCAGGCAGGAAATGAGTTACCTTGGAAGTCCCCAACATTGATTTCAGAACCCGTGAAGTGTCATGGGAGCAGATCAGATTGTCAAGAAAATCGCCTAAATATGAACATCTACTGTCCTACACACCACCCCGAGGTGATAACTCATTTCCCCTCGATGATGAAAATGATATCGAGGCAGCAATGATGGTGACAAGGACATAGAACGTATTCTGTGTGCGGGACTTCAATGTCCATCACCAAGCGTGTCTCCACACTGACTGAGTAGGGCGACGCCTCAAAATACAGCAGCTAGCCTGTAGGAAGAGATGGGGGAACCAACAAGAAGGTTTCATTCTCACCAAACTAAATTTCACAGATGGATTTCTCCCAAACAGTATCTGTGATAGCAGCCAAGACACCGTACTGGCAGAGGGAAAATCTTAGTCTCATATTGAAAATGTTGCCCACTGTGTTATGTAATAGTACCTCTAGAGAAGCAGGACATACGTCAAAAAGACCATGCAAACAGAAACTTGGCATCTATGAATCACCGTGGTCTCTCAGCAGCTGCAGCATCAATGCCATCATAAAGTCAGTGGGTTGTTCAGTTATGGTTCCAATACGTTCAGCAGCATTTACAACTGCACTTCTACTGTATCAGGCCGTTCAGCCCATCAAGTGCTTTACACTAGAACCGAATGAGACCATTCATACATTCAAGCCTGTTACTCAGAATTTGGAGCAGGTCTTTTAGACGCTCAAACATGTTACACAAGGAATTAAAGGGAGCATTCAGCCTTCTAAAGCTGCTACGTAGCAATATAGGGAGGACTGAGTCTGAAACAGGGATAAATTAGGGATAACTCAGTCTTTAACACAAATTAACGATTGAAACGACAGTGACCAGTGCTGGGGCATCAAATATTTGCAAACAATGTTAACGTTTTAGATGAATGGAACCAATGATTTCTAACTAAGAGAGGTAGGAAATTAAGTTATCAAGAGGAGGTAGGGAATCACTAATTGGATAAACAATGGACAACAACTTGGCCAGTGGAATTTAATGTGGGTAACCGTGAACCTGTGAATTTTTCAGGAAGAATGAAATGATCTATGCTACACAAACAAACGGGACATTACAGGACTTAGTGATGCCGACTGTACTGGAGGGTTCACTCTCACCCGTTCAGACTTGGGAAGTGTTGCTCCATCACCCTGATAGTCTACTTCCTAATGTTCCCAGTGACGCCATTTCTCAAAGTATGCATGCGGTATGTTGATACGCTTGGTTGGCGGTGGCGAGTCGTAAAATGGAGAATGTTTTGAGCCCTTTTTCCGAGACGCCATTCTTTCTTTCTACGTGGAGAACCGAAGACGATGGGAATGGCTGACTGCTTCTGAATAAAGAGCCGAAGAATGTTATGAGGACAATGCATATTATCCACCATGTTGTACTGTGCATGGGCACACGGTAACATTAATGGAGTGAGAGTTCCTTCAGAGCCTCTATCATTCCCCATTGATACTGCGATCCCGCAGAGCCATGCACACCATCAGGAATCCCACTATACATCGAAAACAAGGATACACCCGACAGCTCTCTATTCAGGGAGAAACGATATATACACCGTCACTGAATAGTCACCTTGATTTCGCCATACTTGGTGATGATGAATATGTCACAAATTCCTGCCTGGGAAGTTCAGATTCATAGAAGCTGAACTAAACAGTGGCCCTATCAGCCACTGGCAGCACCGTTCTCTCGCTGATGTGAAGCTGCAGGTCGCGTTGGAGGAGGTGAGAATGATCGACGGCACGTTCTTACTCAGTCAGGATGCCCTCACACTCTGCTCCAGGGCTAGGTGTAGCTTGCAAAGCTGTTCTTAGAAACCTGGCATGGAGATGCCAGAACGATTTCCACACAGACGTATACACACACACACACACACACACACACACACACACCCACACACACACACACACACACACACACAAGCAAACACACATAAACACACACACACACACAAGCAAACACACATAAACACACAGGCAAACACACACAGACATAGACATAGACAGACACAGACACACATACATACACATGCCCGCACACATAATGTCTCTCTCTCTCTCTCTCACACACACACACACACACACACACACGGATACAGAAGAACCAGTTATCTGCATGGTAGGCAGTTGAGCGTTCGACAAGTCCCTCAGTAGTAGTTCGCAAGGTTAGATCACATGGACTACAGTACAAACTAGCCATTTACGGCTGCACTGTCTCGATGGTAGATGACAGAATGTGGTGGTGTAGGATCGCTTTTCAGACTGGACACCTGTGACCACTGGTGTGCCGCAACTTTCGTTACCGGGTCCACTGTTTTTCGTCATTCATAGGAAAGATTTCGGCTTGAGCATAGAAGGTAAAATTAGCACGTTTGCTGAAGACATCAAAATTGAAGATGTAGTAGACTGCGCAGATGGTTGACCAAGAGTACAATAGTATCTTGATGAGATGCTCCAATGGGAGGAAGTGAGGACTGCAGTTGCTGGAGATCAGAGCTGAAAATGTGCTGCTGGAAAAGCGCAGCAGGTCCTAAGAAAATTCTCCTGCTCCTAAGATGGTCCGATGGACAGAGAAGTGGCAGATGGAGCTTAATTTAGAAAAAAAAGAATGTGAGGTGCTGCGTTTTGTAAAGGCAAATCAGGACAGAACGTATGCACAAAATAGTAAGTTCCTGGGGATTCCTGCTGAACACCGCGACAAGGAAGTGCAGGTTCTTCGTTTCTTGTTACTGGAGTTGGGGAGGTAGGATAGTGAAGAAGGCGTTTGGCGTCCTTTCCTTCATTGTTCAGGGCATGCGGGATGGGGGTTGTGTGATTAGATTAGATTAGATTAGATTAGATTAGATTACTTACAGTGTGGAAACAGGCCCTTCGGCCCAACAAATCCACACCGACCCGCCGAAGCGCAACCCACCCATACCCCTACATCTACCCCTTACCTAACACTACGGGCAATTTAGCATGGCCAATTCACCTGACCTGCACATCTTTGAAGTGTGGGAGGAAACCGGAGCACCCGGAGGAAACCCGCGCAGACACGGGGAGAATGTGCAAACTCCACACAGAGAGTCGCCTGAGGCGGGAATTGAACCCGGGTCTCTGGCGCTGTGAGGCAGCAGTGGTCATGTTCAGTCCGCACAGGACATTTGTTCGGCCAATTTTGGAATACTGTGTGCAATTCTGGTCTCCAAATATCAGTAGGATGTTGTGAAACTTGAACAGCTTCAGAAATTATTTACAAGAATGTTGCCAGATTTGGAGGGTTTGAGCTGTAAGCAGTGGCTGAGTCGCGTGTATTTGTTTTCCCTGGAACGTCGGACGCTGAGAAGTGACATTAACGAATTCTATAACATCAGGAGGGGCATGGAATAGGTAAATAGGCAATGTGCCTTCCCTGTGTTAGGTGCATACAGAGCTAGGTTGCTTATGCTTAGGGTGAGAGGAGCAAGATTTAAAAAGGACCAAAGCGACAACTTGTCTACATCAACGGTGGTGCATAAACTGCCAGATGAAGTGTGGAGGCTGGTAGAATTATATAATTTAAAATACATCTGGATGGGTACAGGAATACGAAGAGTTTTGAGGAATATGTGCCAAGTACAGGCAAATGGGACTAGATGAATATAGACTATCTGGCCTCCATGGATACGTTCCATGCCGTACGAAACATGAAACATAGAGAGAGACAGTAATCAACTGACAAAATTTTGTGGAAACATGGTGAACAGCACAGGAAGTGGGAATAACTGTAGCAGTGAGATCCTGGAGGTTGCACATCACAAGAATGAGGACATTTCAAAAATGTATTGACAGATCAGCTGAAATGTTTCATTGATTCAAATTATGTATTTGCTTGACAGTGCCAGCCTGGACACTATAAACTGGGACAGGATTACAACCCAGAGGTGAGAGCTGTGCATAGCGTGTATGTGGGTATGAGTCTCTGGGTTTGTGAGTGTGTTCATCTAGATGTATGGGTGTGTTTGTGTGGGAATATGTGGGGTATGTGTGTATCGGCGTGTGTGTCTGTACGCGGGTATGTGCATTTGAGTATGTGCGTGAGCATATATGTCTAGATATGTGCTTAGGCATGTGGGGTCTGTATGCATATTTGTGTGGCAGCTTGGGTGTGCAGTGTGTGGAGGTTTGTGTGGGTGTGGGGGGCTGTGTATTGCACCGCTGAGTGAATGTGAGCGACATGATTGTGGGTGCGCGTTGTGTGTTGGAGCTAAGTGATAATGGGAATTATGTGGTTACTGGGGCTGTGAGAGTGGATGTGCTGTGTGTATGGTTGGGGAGGCTGTGTGCGTGTGGTGAAGCTGGGTGTGTATAGGGATGCTCTGTTTTAGGGGACACTTGTGTAGGGTTGTGAATGGGGACTATAATTGTGGTGGAGTTGTGAATGTAGGGGGCTGTGTAGGGGGATGTGTGCATGGGGAGCTGCGTCTGTCGGGTGCCCGTGTGGGGGTGACTCTGTGTTGTGTTTTGTGGGCGGTGTATGCGTTGGGGGTCTGTGTATGTGTGAAGGGAGCTGTGCGTGACGGGACTGTATGTGTGCGTTTAGCCATGTGTAAGGGAGACTGTGTGTGGGGGGTGGTTCAGTGTGGGGAGGTGTGTGTAAGTAGGGGATTGTGTGTGGAGGGCTGTGTGTGTTGGGTGGCTATCTGTGGGGGAGGTTGTGTGTGCGGGAGTGTCTGTATAGGGTGTCTTTCAGAGTGGGGTGGCTGTGAGCCTTGGGGTCATTGTGTGTGGGGGACGGTGTGCGATGGCGGCAGAGTTTGTGTGGGAGTGGGCTCTGTGTGTCTGTGTGGGGCGCTCTGGGTGGCGGGTGCTCTGTGCATGTGTGGGTGATATGTGTGACTGTGTGGGATGTCTGCATTGGATCTTTTTCTGGGGGTGCGTGAGAGTGTGGTGTAATTCTGTGTCTGGTGTGTTTGGGTGTGCTGTGTGTGTATGGGGATTTCGGCACGTGGGCAGCAGTGTATTGTGGGTCTTTTTTTGGTAGTGTGTATGGGGACAGTATGTGGGAGAAGTATGTATGTGTGGGTTTTGCATGGGGTGGCTGTGTGGAGGGCTTGTGTGCGTGTCGGGGCAACAATTCAATGGGAGCCACGTGAGGTGGCTCTGTGTATGAGTGACGCTATGTCTGTGACCTTTCTGGGAGAGTTGTCTGCGTGTGTGGGGGATATATATAAAGGGGCTGTGGGTGTTTTGGTGGTCTTTGTGTGAGGGGGCTGTGTGTGCGTAGTGTGTGCAAGGGAGCTGTGCTTGTATGGTGCATGTGTGTGGGGGTGACATTGAGAGTGGGTGTGGTAAGTGAGCGGCTTGTGCGTGTGGGGACTTTGTGTGGACTGTGTGTAGATGGTCTGCATGTTTATGCATCGGCTGTGTGTGTGTGAAGAAGCCATGTTTGGGGGTAGTTGTTTATGTAGCATAGCTGTGTATGCAGGTGGCCGTGCCTGGGGGCTGTGTGCAGTTGTCTGTGATGTAAATGTGTGCGGGATGGCTGTCTGTCGGGGGCGCTGTGCGTGGGGGGTGGTCTGTGAGAGGCAGTATGTAAATGTGGTGCTGTGTTTGTGGGGGTGTCTGTTTGAAGCAGTGTGTTCATGTAGTGGCTATGTTTGTGGAGGGGTCACTGTGACGTGGTGTGATAATGTGGAGGTGTGTCTTAGTCTGTGTGAGGGCATGTTTGAATATCGGGGCTCTGTGCGTGTGTGGCATTTGTGTGTGGGTGGCTGTGTGCTTTGTGATGGTATTACTGTTCGAGACAGTTCACACATGGTAACAATCAGTTTAAATATGAACAACGGGAGTCTGATGTCAAGAATGGTATCGACACTGGATGACTCCTTCCGCAATCTCTACAGCAGATATTATTTTCACATTTCTTATATTCATTCACAAGTTTTAAACCGAAACTCTAACTGCATAAAAATTATTACTAGTGTGGTTTTAAATCTAATAACAGGCTGTGGATCCTACGGTCTCCTCGATCACAGAACTAACAATACTGGATTTGCAGGCTCAGAGCAGAATGACTGACATGCTGCTGGATGGAACACAACTGCTAGAACCAGGGCACAAATCCAGTCCCGCTGTAACTCAACACTGTGTTCACCGGATCATAGCAGAAATGACTCCACTTCAAGAAGGCACAGTCCACAGAGACATAACATTGAGAAGGCCAGGACTCACAGGCAACAAAATCTGAAAAGGCCCTAACCCATTGACACACAACACTGAGAAGTTAGGCAACCACACAGAAACAACCTTGAGAAGGCCCAGACCCACAGAGACACATCACTGAAAAAGCCCACACCAACATGAACATAACCCTGTGAAGATAGGGACCACAGAGACAAAACACTAAGAAGACATGGATCTACTGAGACGAAATCCTGAGAAGGCCTGAACCCACGGATAAATAATAATGAGAAGGCGCAGCCACACAGGTACACAATCCGGAAAGCATGGACCCAAAAAGACACAATCTTCAGAGGGCCCGAATGAAAAGAAACATAAACGTGAGTCGACATGGACCCACGGGCATAAAATCCTGAGCAAACCCGGAATCACAGAGACACAACCCTGAGAAGGCCTGGAGACACATGAACATAATCCTGAGAAGACAAGGGCCCACAGAGACACAATCCTGCGAAGGCTCGGATGCATAAATGCAAAGTGCTGAAGGCACAGTCGCACAGATACATAAAACTGAGTCAGCCCAGAAACACAGACATACAATCCTGTGAAAGCCCAGACTCAGAGAGACACAACCTCGAGAAGGCCTGAACCACAGGGATACAAACTTGAGAAAGCCTGAACCTACATCGACTTAATCCTGAGAAGATAGGGACCCACAGAGACAAAATGCTCAGTGGACCTGAAACCACAGAGACACATTCCTGAAAAGCCCGGATCCACAGAGATGCAACTCTCAGAAGGTCCTGAGCCACAGAGAAACTCTAACGAGCAAGGCAAGAGCAAAAGAGATACAATCCAGAAGAGGCTGTGACCATGAGAGACACAATCCTGAGGAGACACGCACCCACAGGGGCACAATGCTAAGAACGCCTGGACGCACAGAGATATAAAGCTGTGTAGCCCAAGCACACAGACACAAAACTCTGGGAAGGCAAGCACACAGTGCCACAATCCTGAGAGGTCCAGACCCAAAAAGGCATCACCCTGAGGTGTTGGATATTCTTAAAGCATATACATACAAAAGTAAAATTTATTTGCATATCCCAGGGTCAGCACAAAGAGTAGAGGCCCAAGAACAAAGCCTTGTGGAACACCACTCATCACTGACTTCCAGGCAGAAGACTTTAGTTCGACTACCACTCACTGTCTTCTGATCCAGAAATGTCAGATACTGACAGACGAATGGAGTTTTTCCAGTAAATTCTGGGTTTTTTTGGCTGTTATTGTCGTGTACTGTAACGATATTGGTGATGACACGGGGGTACAAAGAAAATTAAATAAACAAGAGAAGTTGGAGAGTTTGCAAACGTTTCTAGACACGTAAAGTTAATGGATAATAGTTTCGCAAGTGGGATGTGACATGTTATGTGAGCTGTGGTGATTTGTTTCAGAGAAAATGGAAGACGGTATGTTACTGAAATGGAGAGAGAAAGCCAGAATTCGTGTTAGACCAGGTCCTAATGTGTTCACTCTGATTTGTTAAGACTTCAGAAGTATTGTTCCATCTCCCTGAGAGTCTGCTCCCTGATGTTCCCAGTGGTTCCATTTCTCTTATTACACAAGGGATATTTTGATGTAATTGGTTGGCGGTTTGGTGTGGCTTGTGGAGGGAGAATTGCAGCGTGTATCAAAGGTACGGCTTTTATCCCAGAGTCCATTCTATCTGTGTACAGACCCGATGACGATGGGAATGGCTGACTGCTTCTAAATGATGAGGTGTTGATTGCTGCTGACAGAGCAGGTATTCGCCAACATGATATAAGGTGCATTGAAACGCTGCAACGTTAATGGAGTGAGAACTTCTTCAGTTCCTCCACCTCTCCCCATTGACATGGGGACCCCGCAGAGCCACGTGCACTATCGGGAATCCCGCGAAACTGGGAAAACAAGGATACACCAGTCAGTTCAGTGCTAAGGCAGAAGACATCGTATTCCCGTCTTTCATTATACATATCCTCCGTCAACGAATGGTCACATTGATGGCGACACATTGGGAGATGATGGAAAAAAAAACTCACGCCTGCCTAGAAATTTGGAGATCATACGGGTTGACTGAAAATGTGACTCTAATAGCCACCGGCAGCACGTTCCCACCTTGTTGTGAAGATGCAGGCCATGTTGAAGGGGGTGGAACGGCTCTGTGACCAGCACCTTGTTTAATGAGCGTGTCCTCACACTCTGCTCCTGGGTTAAGTGCAGTTGGGAAGCGGTTTTTGGAAAACCGGGGGTGGATACAGTTGATCCCTTTTCCCACACACGCTCACTCCGTGGTTTCAGAGCTAGCCCTCTCTGCAGCCCCTGCTTCATTTGTTGTTCATGTTGCATACCCAGATGCTGTAAATACAGAGGGATGACGGAGACTATTCATCCTCTAATTTCCCCTGCAGAGGAAGAGGAATCGAGAGTGTAGCCTCTCGAGAATGTTATGGCTAACACGAGGGAGGCATTGAGCCTCTCAAGCCTGTTAATGATGGGCAGGAGGACGCCATTCAGCCTCTCATATCTTTTATGCAGGGTGAGGAGGAGGTTATTCAGCCCCGAGAACCTGTGGCTCATCGGCCTTCCCTAACCTGCCATACAAATACACCAAAAGTCAACCTGTTTGCTCAATTACCTACAGTAAAAAAGAACACAAATGCATCCATCAGATTTTGAAGATATACATAATCATGAAAAACGTTTTCAGAAAACAGAAACTGGAAGGAAAGTGAAGAGGCCATTAAGTCCCTCAGTACTATTCCATAGAAGCAGCAGGAGAGCACACAGCTGCTGGAGCCTGATACACAGGAGCAGGAGAAGGACATATATTTTCACAAATCAGGCAACCCAGAATAGGAGGAAGGCATTCAACCGCTCAAGACCGGGGCACGGGAAAATCTGGAGGCTGGTGAGGCCCCAGGATGTTGTTCCCCAGGAAGAGGAGGAGGTGACTCACTCTCCACGGATATGGGACACTGGGAGATTAGGGGAATTGAATTGGCTTGTTCCAAGCAGGAATATCTGAATATGTTACAGAAATGGTCCATCCCTGCCTGACCCAACATTCAATAAGACCATGACTGATATGATTGAGACAGCTCATTCCATTGTACGGAGATTCCTCTCGTGTCGCGTCTGCTCTGTCTGATGTTCATTTGATGCGCATGATACTGTTCTTATAGTCACGTGATTCATCCAGAGTGCGTCACCAAATCCTCTGGTCTTCGTGAATGTCCACAGCAGCTGAGAACACAACATGCAGGAAACAATGCCAGTATTTCCCCGAACATTCCAAAACTAGAAATATGAAGAAGTCAGGATGGCAAATGCTGGAGATCAGAGTCGACATTGTGGTGCTGAAAAGGCATAGCAGATCACCCAGCATCCGAGGAACAGGAGAATGGACGTTTTGAACGTACGCCCTACATCAGAAATGAGGCTTATGACTGGTGGGGTTAAGAGATAAATGGGAGAGGGTGGTGCTTCGGGGAAGTTAACTGAGAATGCAATTGGGAGATGAAGATGACCGATGAAGTGGTAGGTTGGAGACGATGGACAGCTCAAAGGACGGTGCCCAGCTGGAAGCATGGGACTGGGATAAGGTCTGCGGAGGGGAAATGGCGAAAAATATAAAATTAACATCAATCATTTTTGGCTGCAACGTCCCAAGGCAGAAGATGAGGCGTTCTTCTTCTCGGCGTTAGGCTGTGAGGGTTTGGCATTGGAGGAGACCTAGGACCTTCACATTCTTGATGCAGTTGGAGGGGGGGGGGGGGTAGAAGTGCTCAGCCACGGTTTGGTGGGTTAGTTTGGTGCGGGTGTCTCAGAGATGTTAGCTGAAATGATCCACAAGTTGGCGTCCTGTCTCCCCAATAGAGTGGAGACGACATCGAGTGTAATGGATGCAGTCGATGTCATTTGTGGAAGAGCAGGTGAATTCCCATCTGCTGAGGAATGATCCCCTGGTGCCTTGAATGGAAGTGAAGGAAGCGGTCTGGTTGCACGTTTTGCATTACTTGCCGATGCAGGGGAAGGAGGGAGAGTGGGTTGTGGGCTGGTGGAGGTATGGATCTGACAAGGGAATCGAGTAAGTAATACTGAGAGGGGTGGTTTTGGGATGGAATTATGTCAAACCCCGCTCAACTCCAAGTTAGAGGCTTGGCCCGCATCAAAAACAGTCATGGAGTCATACAGTCATGGAGGTGTACAGCACCGAAAAATGTAGAACATAGAACATAGAACAATCCAGCACAGAACAGGCCCTTCGGCCCACGATGTTGTGCCGAACTTCTATCCTAGATTAAGCTCCCATCCATGTACCTATCCAAATGCCGCTTAAATGTCGCCAATGATTCTGACTCTACCACTCCCATGGGCAGCGCATTCCATGCCCCCACCACTCTCTGGGTAAAGAACCCACCCCTGACATCTCCCCTATACCTTCCACCCTTCACCTTAAATTTATGTCCCCTTGTAACACTCTGTTATACCCGGGGAAAAAGTTTCTGACTGTCTACTCTATCTATTCCTCTGATCATCTTATCAACCTCTATCAAGTCACCCCTCATCCTTCGCCGTTCCAACGAGAAAAGGCCGAGAACTCTCAACCTATCCTCGTACGACCTACTCTCCATTCCAGGCAACATCCTGGTAAATCTTCTCTGCACCCTCTCCAAAGCTTCCACATCTTTCCTAAAGTGAGGCGACCAGAACTGCACACAGTACTCCAACTGTGGCCTAACCAAAGTCCTGAACAGCTGCAACATCACTTCACGACTCTTGAATTCAATCCCTCTGCTAATGAACGATAATACTCCATAGGCCTTCTTACAAACTCTATCCACCTGAGTGGCAACCTTCAAAGATCTATGTACATAGACCCCAAGATCCCTCTGTTCCTCCACCTGACTAAGAACCCTCCCATTAACCCTGTATTCCGCATTCTTATTTGTTCTTCCAAAATGGATAACCTCACACTTGGCAGGGTTGAACTCCATCTGCCACTCATCAGCCCAGCTCTGCATCATATCGAAGTCCCTCTGCAGCCGACAACAGCCCTCCTCACTGTCCACAACTCCACCTATCTTCGTATCATCTGCAAATTTACTGACCCACCCTTCGACTCCCTCATCTAAGTCATTAATAAAAATTACAAACAGCAGAGGACCCAGAACTGATCCCTGCGGAACTCCACTTGTATCTGGGCTCCAGGCTGAATATTTACCATCTACCACCACTCTCTGCCTTCGTCCGGTTGGCCAGTTGTCTATCCAATTGGCCAAATTTCCCTCTATCCCATGCCTCCTGACTTTCCGCATAAGACTAACATGGGGAACCTTATCAAAGGCCTTACTAAAATCCATGTACACTACATCCACTGCTCTACCCTCATCCACATGCTTGGTCACCTCCTCGAAGAATTCAATAAGACTTGTAAGGCAAGAACTACCCTTCACAAATCCGTGCTGGCTGTCCCTAATCAAGCAGTGTCTTTCCAGATACTCGTAAATCCTATCCCTGAGTACCCTTTCCATCACTTTGCCTACCACAGAAGTAAGACTAACTGGCCTGTAATTCCCGGGGTTATCCCTATTCCCTTTTTTGAACAGGGGCACAACATTCGCTACTCTCCAGTCCCCTGGTACCACCCCCGTTGCCAGTGAAGACGAGAAGATCATTGCCAACGGTACTGCAATTTCCTCTCTTGCTTCCCACATAATCCTAGGATATATCCCGTCAGGCCCGGGGGACTTGTCTATCCTCAAGTTGTTCAAAATGTCCAACACATCTTCCTTCCTAACAGGTATCTCTTCTAGCTTAACAGTCCGTTTCACACTCTCCTCTTCAACAATATCGTCCCTCTCGTTCGTAAATACTGAAGAGAAGTACTTGTTCAAGACCTCTCCTATCTCTTCCGACTCAATACACAGTCTCCCACTACTGTTCTCTATCGGACCTACCCTCGTTCTCGTCATTCTCAGGTTTCTCACATACGCATAAAATGTCTTGGGGTTATCCTTGATCCTATCCGCCAAGGATTTTTCGTGCCCTCTCTTAGCTCTCCTAATCCCTTTCTTCAGGTCCCATCTGGCTATCCTGTATCCCTCCACTGCTCTGTCTGAACCCTGTTTCCTCAACCTTTTGTAGGCCTCCTTCTTCCTCTTTACTCGACATTCAACCTCCCTCGTCAACCAAGGCTCCCTCACACGACCATTTCTTTCCTGCCTGATAGGTACATACATATCATGGACACGTCATATCTGCTCTTTGAAAAAGTTCCACATTTCCACCACATCCTTCCCTGACAGCGTATGCTCCCAATGTATGCTCCTCAAATCCTGTCTTACAGCATCGTAATTTCCTTTCCCCCAATTGTAAAATCTACCTTGTTGTGCGGACCTATCTCTCTCCATAACCAAGGTGAAAGTCACAGAATTGTGGTCACCATCACCAAAATGTTCACCCACTTACAAGCCCACCTCTTGTCCCGGTTTATTACCGAGTACCAAATCCAATATGGCCTCCCCTCTGGTTGGACAATCTACATACTGCGTTAGAAAAGCTTCCTGGACACACTGCACAAACACCGCCCCATCCAATCTACTTGATCTAAAGAGCTTCCAATCTGCCTGTCCAAATCACCCATGCCGACCAGATATCCCAAGCTACTCGAGTCCCATTTGCCCGCACATGGATCGTACCCCTCTAAAACCTTCCTGTTCATATACACATCCAGATACCTTTTAAATGTTGCAATTTTCCAAGCCTGTACCTCTACCTCTCGCACCTCATTCCATGAATGCAACTACCTCTGCGTGAAAACATTGCCACTTAGGTCACTTCTATAATATTCCACTCTCACCCTAAGCCTATGCCCGCTCTATCTGGACTCCGGCACCTCCCGGAAAAGACTTTGTTCATTTATCCTATCCATGTCCCACATGTCTTTTCAAACCTCTTTGATGTCATCCGTCAGCTTTCAACTCTCCATGGAAAACAGCCCCGTCATATTTAGCCTCTACGTATGGCTCAAATGCTCCAAAACCTGTCAAAATTCTTGTAATTCTTTTCTGGATTCCTCATGTTACTGAGCACATGATGAGCAGAGAGTGACTGACACAGTCATTGAGCGTCCAGATACAGAACAATTCACAGACACGTGATTCAAAGATTATTGGCACACCCCGGTCCAACATGAATCACAACTCAGGATATTCGGAAATCAAAGGAAACGCAAACTATGATTTGCAAATTTTGTTTCTACGCTTCTTTATGAAGGAAGATGATACTTTAGGGTCAGCAAAACCAAAGGTCAGGGGAAGATTCAGGATATCTTTTCAAATTAAAATTGCACAATTAAAACTGGAGGAAGGGGAATCAATTTAAATACCAGCAAATGGAGGGGGTTTGTAAATTGATGGAGGGAGCTAGCCTGATATACAGCGTCATGGAAGGATGGTTCACAGGTTTCAGAAGGTTGAAATGAAGATACTTCGATAGCATCAAGCCACATTGGCTGGTATTTCCGCGCATGATAAATTATTGGGCTATTAGTGCGAGTTCAGATCGAGTCAGAGAGTCTCGAAGATTTACAGCACAGAAACAATCTCTCCATTCCAACTAACCCATACCGATCAGATATCCTGAATTATTAGACTCCCATTTGCTAGTGTTTGTCCTGTACCACCTTAAACTCTTCCTATTCATATATCCTTCCAATTTATTTTTAAATGTTGTAATTGGACCAGCCTCCACAAAAATCTTTGGCCGCTCATTTCACATACGCACCAGCCTCTACGTGGAATAAGTTGTTCATTAGGTTCCTTTTTAATCTTTTGACTCTCACATTATATTTATCACCTCTAGTTTTGGGGGAAAACCTTAGCTATTCACCATGTTCATGACCCTCACGCTCCGGGGGAAACTGCTTCAGCCTATTCAGCCTCTGCCTATAGCTCGAAATGTTCAATACTGTCAACATCCTTGTAAATATTTCCTGAGTGCCTTCAAGTTTCACAACATCTTTCTGATAGGAGGGAGACCAGATTTGAACACAACTTTCGAAAACTGTTTGAACTACTGTCCTGCACAGCTGCAACACGACTCCCAACTCCTACACTCAATACTCTGGACAACAAAGGAAAGAACATCAAACGCCTCCTTACCTATCCTAACGACCTAAGATACTATTTTCAAGGAACTATGGACCTGCACTACAAGGTCTGTTTGTTCAGCAATACTCCTCAGAACCTTAACATCACCTACATAAATCTTGATCTGATTTGCCCTTCCAAAATGCAGCACCTCACATTTTTCTCGATCACTGATCATCTGCCACTCCTCGGGCCATTTGTCCATCTGATAAAGATCCTTTTTTTTCTCTGAGATCACCTTCCTCGCTGTCTACTATACCTCCAATTTTGGAGTCATGTGCAAACTTATCAACGATCATTTCTATATTTACATCGAAATAATTTACATAAATAATGAAAAGCAGTTGATCCAGCACCGATCGTCGTGGCACACCATTGGTCACAACCGTCAAGTTCGAGAACCTCCTCCATCACCCTCTGTCTCCTACCTTTCAGTCAGTCAATTTTGTATCCAAACGGCTAGTTCTCCGTGAATACCATGTGATGCAACCATACTAATCGCCTACTATAAAAGACCTTGTCACATACCCTTCTGACGTCTATTTCGCAAACATCCACCTCTCTGCCTCAGTTAAACTTCTTCGTCACTTCTTCAAAGCAAGGAAAAAGTGTGGACTGCAGATGCTAGAGAGTCAGAGTAGAAAAATGTGGCGCTAGGAAAACACAGCAGTTCAGGCAGAATCCTAGAAGCAGGAGAGTGACGATTCGGGCATAAACCCTTCAACAGGAATTTCCCACGTACAAATGTTGACTGTTTCTAATCATTCCTTACATTTCAAAATATATGTAAATCCTATGCCTCGTATCCTATCCAACAACTTGGCCTCCACTGACATCCATCTAAATTTTTGATAGTACCCTGTCTTTTTTTTTCCTTTCCACCTTTCTTAAATACATTAAGTAGTGGCACCACACTAGTTTTCTGACTTCTCACGTATGGCTATCAATGATAAAAAGTATCTCAGCAAGGGGCGCAACAATCACCTCTCCAGCTTCCAACACAATTCTAGGGTGTATCTGATCAAGTCCTGGCGATTTATCCAAATATATACATTTTAAGACCTTCAGCATCTCCTCCGCTGTAATACTGACATGTTCCAAGATGTCACTATTGATTTCGCAAGTACTCCAGCATGACAAGACCGATGGACATTTGAGTTTGGAGCTGCCCTGAAGGATTTAACCCGAATATGGCAGATAAAAGACAATTGCAGCATGGTATTTCGACAGGGGCATGGAATTCCTGGTGGGTGGGCCAGTACAGAGGATGATCATTCTATTCCTAGAGACGGTCACAGCACCAGACGCAAAGACCATGGTCTGAGGTCACCACCCAGCTCAGGGCAGTATTTTCCGTTTGAAGAAATGTCTTGCGATACAGGACAAGAATCAATCACCTTCCCCGCTATGCCAAAATACGTGTCATGTACTCTCTTTGCTCCCTCACATTTACTGAATATGTGTTGGAGAACCTAACCGTGCATAAGACGCAATTTTCACCACTCTCACTGCTGCATGCAGCACCTTTGCTCTCTCTCCGTCTCTGTCTCTCCCTTTTTTTTCTCTCTCTCTCTCTTTCTCTCTCACCTCCACTATAATCCCAAACACTGCAGGAACATAACACTATCCACTAACTTCCTCCAGACAGCTCACTGTTCCCGCCCTCCTCGACATCTACATCAGCACGGACCGTAGGCCACCTACTCCCACGTTCTTTTCCTCCCTCCCATTCTCCCATTGCAGGTGAAACAGCATTTAATAAGACAGAAAGAGCCAAGCCGGATGGCGGCGTGCTCAATATCGGTTCCCTTATTCCTTCATTCCCATCCCCGCCAAGTTTTGAGGTCCTTGTTCCGACCAAGAGAGGATCGGCACAACTCGTGGAGATTCTGAAAAAAATTACATCCGGTCAATCGCGTAACAATCAATATTCAGTGAAGAGCCACGGTCACTTTAATCTCATTTTCAGTTCCGGTCCCCTGGCACAACTGAGATGGCGGTGTGCTTTTGTCATCTCCCTTTTGTGTCGAGCTCCGACAAACGGAATGTCCATGGTCTCATGTGGGATGGAGGATAGGCTCACTAAACATCATATCCACCAAAGCCAGGAAGGGAGCATGGAGAGGCCCTCCTACAACTTGTATAAACATCTCAGGCACTGAAACTAATCTGCAATATCTACTGCTCTCCCTACTTGTCCCGCCATCTTCAATAAAGTGCACTCTTATGCACTTAGGGCCCACTGTGCCGGCACCCTTATGTGTACAGTCTGTTTTACATTGTTGTCAAAGTTTTTCCCGCCAAAGTGCAACCCCTCACACTGCTCTGCTTTGATCCTCACCTGCCATATATCTGAATACTACACCGACTTCTCGGTGTGCTGTTGAAGTTGCACACTCTCCTGCACACACGTTAGAAATCTTCCAGGTTTCGTATCTGCAAACTTTGTAATTGTACTATAGTAACAATCCAGAGAGAAATACTGATTCACTGTCTGGTGTGAGCATATGCAGTACTGTTACATTCCCCAAGACCTTCCGAAATACTGGCACACATCATTTTGAGAGAAATATTGGCAAGTACATCATGGAGCAAGACAAATACTGTCAGGCTCCACATTTCTGTATCAGCACCAGTGTCTTATTGTGTGCCCGTTTGTGTCTGTATGCGTGTATGTGTACCAATGTGAATATGTGTGGGCCTGTGTGTATCTGGCAGTCGCTGTGGTGTGTCAAGTGACGTAACAACCCCCATCATGCGTTCTCAGGAATGGTCCACTCGGCGTCAAAATATAATTTTCAATACTCTCCATAGATTCTGCTAAATCTGCTGATCTTTCTGCTGTTATGATTTTCTGCTGGCCTCCCCACGCAACTGTAGAGGTGGTAGTGCGGAGTGAAAACCATCAGTGAAGAGGGAAAGAATTTGGGCAACAGTTTAGAGCACTGTCCAAACTGAAATCACCATCAACATATACAAACACACGCACCCGCAGACACAGAAGCACGCACACAAAGAGAAACACGCACACACACACGCATCCACAAACATGCTCACATACACACAAACACGCACACACTTACATGAACACACACACTCAGACATTACACGTGAGGTTGGTGTGGAGAGGGTTGCCGTTGTAGTGAAGGCCTCAGAGTGGAATATGTTCAGGTAGAGAAATGACTGTGCCTCGTCTGCAATATAGAAATGATTTGTCTTTGGCCAGTATTCCTTATGCAATGTGTACAGGTTAAATAGTTTTTTTTTCCATTGCAATTGTGCTCAAGAAACTGTGAGTGAACCATTTTGTGCGGAGATAAGATGAATTATGTTGCATTTTCCGTAACTTGCAATGTTTAGTGACTTACTCTGACAAATAATCTTCCAAGTGAGCAAGGATTGAAAAGACCGAAAACAGACCAGCACAGTGTGACGTTGTATCACTTTAAACAAAGGTACGCCAGACAGGGGGAGGGGTGGGAGAGAGGCTTTGAACCATATTTCAATGTTTTGCCCCCAAAAGACAAGCATTCCCATTGCACAGAGATATAGATGGAGAAATACAAACATACGTACACTCACTAATGCAGGAACACACATAGCGTGTACTGAGAGATGTATGGATAATGGTTTATTTTCAATGAGGCCACGTTGTACCTCTGACACAATGCACTTCAAAGATTTGTTCTAAAGCTGCAAACTTCTTCTTTTACAGTTGAAAAACATTTTTCCATATTTTCTGGCCATAGCCAAACGTAAATGCTGCATTTACAGTCTCTAATATCTTCTTGATAGACTGTATCAAATAAAACACAGTGAAAGAAATATAATTCATTTATAGAAAGCAATAGCGAGTGGCTATGTAAACAAAACAGGGTACTTGAATTACAATGCAGGAAAATAATTTCATATAGACTGTTTAGTCAGCGTTGTGCATAGATAACGATGTTCAAATGTGCAGGAGTCCTTCAGAATGATTAACGGGGACACAATCAATAAAATACAATGCATGTGACGTTCAAACTTTATTAAACATTAGAACATTATTTTATCCTCAGCTGACGACTTGTGTTCCCCATTTCTGGGATTCGCTGCCCTAGTCTCTCACACTAATCAGGATATGTATTATGTATTCCTGCTTCTGGTATCACAAAGTATTTCAATTCATCCACTTTCTACAGGAAATAAATATATTACCCTGCTCGGTTTTGTCAACAACTGGCCAGCACGAGGGGACATGACATTTAACTGAGGGGTGATAGATACAGGACAGATGCCAATGATAGGTTCTTTACTCAAAGAGTCGTAAGGTCGTAGAAGGCATTAGCTGCAACATTGGCAGACTCGCCGTTTTTAAGGGCATGTAAATGTACATTGGATAAACATACTGGTGATAATGGAATAGTGTAGATTAGATGGTCAACAGAATTGGTTTCACAGGTCGGCAAAAATCGAAGTCCAATGGCCTGTACTGTGCTGTAATGTTCTATGCTTTATGTCATATTACTGGTGATAAAGTTGTTTCATCAGACCCAGCATTTCAACAAATGACTCTCTTGTACATACACATTACAACGGATCACAGTATATGGAAATTGCCAAGTAGGGAAATCCATCCACTTCTGTCGATAATTTAAATTTCCCTATTTTATGATATTTCTCCTCATCTACATTCTCTCGTCTCTTTTTGTCTTTGTACCAAGCTAATTCATCCTCCAATGGTTCTCGGGGTCCCATCTCTCAAAACTCCCTCTGTCAGTTTATATTTACTGCTAAATTTTGGATGTTAAGTGATTCCAATTGAACTGCAAAAACAATAGGGAGGAGCTGGCCAGAATTAATTGGAAGGGGAGCCTATTAGGGAAGATGGTGACACAGCAATGGCAGTCGTTTCTGGAGATAATGCGGATGCATAGCAGAATTTTAACCCAAGGAAGATGAAACAAACTTAGGGAAGACAAGGTAACCGTGATTGATAAGTGAAGTCCGGGACAGCAGTTAAACAAACGAGAAAGCGTACAATGTGGTGAATATTAGAGGAAATCCAGAGGATTAGGATGCCGGTATGTACCAGTGGAGACTAACGAATAAAAGCAATAGGGAGGAGAAGATTAAATAAGCCTTTCGTCTTGTTAATAACATAACAGAATGTCCAAGACGTTTGCAAATAAATAAAAGAGAAGGGAGGGAAGCAAATATAAATAAAATGCTGGTAATTGGGACTGGAGCACTTATGGGAAATAATGGAATGGCAGAGGAGTTTATTAGATTCTTTGCATCATTCTTCAAGGTGGGTTATGCCAGCAACTTGACCGAAATACAAGAGAGTCAGCACGCAGAAGTGAGTGTAGGTTCCGTCACTAATGAGTTTGTTGAGGAAGCTGACAGGACCGAAGGCGAGTAAATCACCCAGACCAGATGGACTACACACCCTATATCTAATGGGATAGCTGTGGATAATGTATAGGTACTGATGGTGATTTTCGAGGAATCACTGGAATCGGGATGGGGCCCAGACGAGTGGAAAATATAACACCCCACCCGCATCCCCGTGTTTAAGGAGAGAGGGAAAAATAAGAGAGCAAGTTATAAGTGGCCAGGAAATTTGAAACTATTATTAATAAATAATAACACCA
Source organism: Chiloscyllium punctatum (assembly GCF_047496795.1). Classification (NCBI taxonomy): domain Eukaryota; kingdom Metazoa; phylum Chordata; class Chondrichthyes; order Orectolobiformes; family Hemiscylliidae; genus Chiloscyllium; species Chiloscyllium punctatum. Next base: position 68,420,251 of record NC_092766.1, read on the forward strand.
GATATTTCACTCATTAGTAATCGCTTCTCACCCCAACACACACCGTCGCAATGAAGCAGAATTCACTTGTACTCATTCAATCCAGTCTCCTATCATTGTTGTTCAAAATGCACTCCCCTATACATTGGTGATACCAGATACATATTGTTTTGAGGAATACGTCTACTCAGTCTGTTGGAATAACCATGATTTGTTCATTGCTGTTCATTTCAATAACGCAACCTTACTGTCATGCGAACATTTCGGTTCTGGACTGCTACAATGTTCCATTGAAGCACAACTCAAGCTCAAGTAACACCTAAATTTAGACTTTGGTGCGGTAAAGCCTGTAGGAGTCAATATTCAATTCCATAACGTCAAAGTCTGACCCCATTACGACTGTTCTCCATCTTCATGCATTCTCTCTTCTGGCCTTCCGATGACGGTGTCATTTTTGTATCTTTATTATCTTGCACTCATTCGTGCCCATTAACATTTCACCAGTGACCATATGCCCATTCACAACTTCATGTACACCGACTTTACAGCTGATACTCTTTTGCCGCAATGAACATCCCACTTGTCTTATTTACTGGGCCTTTGGATCCTTTGTTTCCTGTAACTCCTCTACGACTTCTCTCGTGGCATTAAAAGCCCATTGTCTCATTATTTTATGTTCTGAAGAAGTATCACATTGATGTTGAAATTTGAAGTCTGTTTCCTGTCCCCACAGACATTGCCAAACATGTTGAGTTACTCCAGAGAGGGATAGGGAAGTAGATATTTTCAATATAACAATGCACTGTGGATCCTGGAAATCCATAATAAAAACTAAACTTACTGGAGAAACTTTGAGCTTGAATAAACATCACTTAACGAAAAGATTAAGCCTGCTTTCACTCCACAGCCAATAACAGACTTGCTTATTTTGTCCAGCAATTTCTGTTTTGGAACAAGTTTTAAAGACGTGTATCAAAGCTGCTCAAATGCCCGGGCCAACATGGAGAACCATACATTGGATCGTGAACAATAACGCAAGGTGCAGAAAGATTTTGCTCCTGAAACTACATAAGGCTGGCATCTCTGATACCACATAGATCGTCATCATGTTCAGGGAGACAAAGTGGGGAAACACATTCATTTTCAAAACAGGAGATAACCTTGCAAGAAGGGAAAAGCTTCAGACAAATTTGTTAAATGGTTTAGAATGGGGCAAATTGGAGTCGTGACACTACAAAGAGACACTCAGAAGAATGAGAATATTAAAATGGAGGAGTGACGATATCATAAACCAGAATAGGTCCCTGAGACCAGGGCTGATGGTGAATAGATTTCGGTTTGAATTAGGGCAGCATTACTGTATCGCAGAGATTGCCGATCAAACTGCGTTATCATATGGTACTGTAGATTACAGCAGCAGCAGAAGCAGAATTGCATTTAAACACAATCTGTAACTTTTTGCCTCAATCCCTCAATCTACTGTTAAGATTAAGCGGATCTGTGGAAAACTGATGAGTGTGGGTGAACATGCCTGGGTCAGAACTATGTGCACTGAAACCAGATGACAACCCTTTCAAGCTGCCACAGTTGACTGCTTGCCTTCCAAACCGCAGGACTATCATCCGATCAAGGCCAAATAAATCCAATAAAAATAGTCCAGATCGAAGTTCTGCAGTGCTGCCAATTCCAAGCCTAAATGTCGATTGACAATTAAACAACTCACTGGAGGAGATGGCTCCACAAACATCTCAATCCTAAATAATGGAAGACCCCTCTACATCAGTGTGAAAGGTAAGATTGGAGTGTCTGCACCACTGACAGCCAGGAGTGGGTAGTTGATGATCCATCTCACCCTCGCCCTGATGTCTTCAAAATCATAGATACCAGAGGTCAAAAATCGGTTCTGTGCACGTGACATGAAGAAACAGCTGAGCGCAGAAAATATAAGAAGACAATGGGCCCTGATATATTTTCCTGCAACAGGACTGAAGACTAGTGCTGCACAAGAAGCAGCACTGGGAAGCTGATTCATTCCGGTTCTAAATGTGATATCTCCCTGGCAATGTGGAAGATTACTCAGATACATCCCATTTCCGAAGAGGACAATAATTACAATCTGACCATTTACCACGCACTCAGCCCAACCACGATGTTCAAATTAGTAAAGTCGTTCTTTTGACAGAGCTGTCAAGCAGCCTAGAAATAACCTGCTCAGTGTGGGTTCTGATCGGTCCTATGAGGAGATTAATCTGTTGTGGAAATGTCACTGGATTACCAATCCAGAACGGGCTAATGCTCTGGCAGGTGGTGGAAGTTAACAACAATTAATGCGATGTCGGATCTAAGGCCTGCTGTCAGTAACCGAATCTTGAAGCCAAGTCCATTGTAAATACCATTTGGTTCACCAATATACTTTCAGGTGGCAAATCTCCCCATGCTTTCCTGGTCTGGCCGAAAAGTGATTCCAAACACTTCGAAATGTGATAATCTTTCGATGGTCTCTGAAATGGCCAAACAAGACACTCAATTGTATCGAACCATTCTGACGACTTAAAAGATAGAAAAAGATACCAGACTTTGTATCGGAAAAAAGGAATCAGAAGCACAGTACTGTCGCTTCTGCGGATGCATCTACCCTAACATCTGAGAGCCTGCGACAACATTGAAGAGCTTTCCCACAGACTGTGCTGAACATTCGGGAATGGTGTCGGCTATTCCACAATCATTGAGCCTCCGCCCATTCTCGTTTATGGCCGAATATATCTTCAGAAAATTCGCCCACACAGCGTATACACTCTGTAATGTAATTCTCAACATCAAATGCATAATTATAACTGCAGTTTTCCCTTTGGCTGCCTCATTCAACATAATTGTTGTTGATTCTGTATCCAAACCATTCTCCTACTGTCTCCCCATATATTTTGAGTTGATAAATCCTTATGTATATTCAGTACCTTTGTTTCCACAGCTTTGTGTGGTGGAGGATCCCCGATTTTACCAATTTCTGAGTGCAAACGTTTTTTTCTCAATTCAATGCAGTGACCTGCCTCTACCTAATACTGTGGCCGTTTGTTTTCGCCGTCCCAAACAGGAGAATTATCCTTCTTGATTCCAATCTGTGTCTCCCTGTCGAAGTTGTAGGTATTTCACTGAGGTCACGACGTATTTTGCTAAATGCCATGGAATACAGATCGATACTACCCGAACTCTGTTGCCACAACAAGTCTGTTTTCCCAGAGATCATTGTGGTCATCCTTGGCTCCAGTCCCTCAATATCAGGTTTGACCTATATTAGGTAAGGAGGCGTAAACTGCACACAATATTGCATAATTTTCGAGATGAGATCTCACCAAGGTCCTATGCAGCTGCAGTAAGACACCCTGACTTCTGTACTCAAATCCCTTCCAATGCTGGTCAACAGACGATTTATCTTCTTAACTGTTTTCTGCTCCTGCAATATTGCTTTCAGTGACTGGTGTGCAAGGAGATCATGGTCCTTGTCAGCGTTACAGTTACACAGTTGGTGGAGCTATGTACACTGGTCAGCTTACCAATGCCATTCTCAGTTTTGACTTCTGGCTTTAGAAGTTACTCCCCTGCGTGCACCTCGGAAGTCTGCGCAGAAGTAAGCAAAATAAGAGCTTAAATCACTTTATTGATCAACATTTCGCAAGCAATCCTTTTTCAAATGTTAGGCGGCTGTTCTATTGGTCCCAGGAAAGTACACAACTTCACCTCACCCATATTGCCCTTCATCTGCCGCATATTTGCTCAATCACCAGATTTGCTTCAGTCACTTTTGAGTTTTTGTTTTGCATCCTCCTCACCCACTCACAATCCGACAACAATTAATGCAATCAACAACTTCGAAACATTGCATTTAAATCCCTCAACCAAGTGTTTGATATGTATTTGGAAGGGCTGAGGTCCAAGCACCGATCATTCCGATGCCCCACCACTCTTCCACTCCGAAAAAAAGCATCAATGTATTTATATTCATTGTTTCCTGCCTGCTCTCCCATTGTGAAACCGCACACTTATCATATCCCACATCCTACGTGCTCTTGTTTTGCACACTAGACTTGTACACAAGCAAATTACGTTCTAAAAATCCAAATTCACTTCTTCTATAGATTCTCTGTAATTTTTACACCAGTCTGTTTCTTAAATATGTTTCCCCTTTCATAATTATATGAGTTTTTTCTATGTCCAATAATTTCATTTCCAATAAATTATCCAAATTAATTTATTTGCTAATTTTATTCTATTTCCTTTTTTCATTTGAATTATTTTTTTCTCCTTTTGCTGGGAAGCTTTGTTTATGTCTTTTTCTGTAAAGGCAGACCTGAAGTAATTGCATCAGATTTCTCTGGTGTCCATTCTATATTTTCAGATGATAACGAAGCTGACACTTTGACTAAAAAGAACAACCACTTTATATTCACGCTGTCCATGCCTCTTATAACATAATATCTGAATTGCTTACCCACTAAACTTTCTCTACAGCCAGGAAAATAAACGGGGCTGTCCAGCATCTTTTCCCAGCTGATATGCTCCATCCCAGGGAGCATTCTGGTGAATGCCCTCTGCCACTCCAATGAATTCACATACTTCATGTAATGTGCCACCTAGTCCTGCACACAGTATTCCATCTTGTCCTAATCAAAGGGCTGTATACATGCGACGTGCAAAGCCTTGTTAAACTCATCTATTGTCAAATGTGCACACATTTAGGGATCTGTGCAGATGTATCTTTTGAGCTTCTTAGTGTGCTCCCATTCGATGAGGACTCGTCTCTCTGGTTGTTTCTGCCAAAGTACATCACCACATAGTTATGAGGGTAACATTGTATCTGCTATTGATCTTCCCATTTTACTATTCCATCCATATATTCCAGTAATATAAGGCCCTCCCCCTCACTGCCAAAAACACGGCCAGTCTTTGTGCCAAAAAGAAACTTCCTTATCACACCCACCCCACCCGCTTCACGTACACGTCGTTATGAATAGCACAAATATAAAGGACACAGCAGGGATCTCTGTCGGACACCACCGATTATTGATTTACAGTTACACAAATAACCATTGACCATCACTGTCTGTTTCCCGCAACTAAGTTGAGTTTATTTGCCACTTGGTAAGTCCATCGTGTGTGCTACCTGTTTCCTGGTTATTCTGTTCCACTTAATATACCTATAGAGGATCTGGGGATTCTACCTAATTTTGTCTGTCAGCAGCTTTTCATGCGGCTGCAATAGTCAATCTCCTTCGAGTGAAGAATTCCCTTCTTTTTGTGGCATTAAATGGCCTGCCCCTTATCTTGTCTGTATTGAACGCAAGAGTAGACGAGACAGCCAGAAAAACATTCTGCTTAATTCCACCTTGGCATATATTTAGTGAATTTTCAGTACTTCACTGTGATCACTTCTCGTTCGGTGAAATTGTAAAAATCGCAAGATAAGTTTCCCCATAAGAAGATCTTTACCTCTGAGGGGTTAATCTGGAGAACGTCCATTACACTTCTTCTTTGCTAAGAAAACCAACGCTGTGCACAGTACTCCAGGGACAGTCGACCTACACCCTATGCACTGCTTCATGATGTCTTTATATCTATATTCTGATTCCCTTAAATGAACGCCAACTAAAATTTAACTTTCTACTTCCATACATTCCTCAAAGGGCACTTCGCATGAATTTTATTTACGAACTCGCTGTACGTGTTCTTACAGAAAGCCTTCTGATACTTCAAGACCTGCACTTCACTGGCCCCCAACGCCTTATTTTCACCATGGACATCCAAGACCCATACAACTCCATCCGCCATAACGACGGTCCTTAAGCACTCCGTTTCTTCCTCTTGCGATGACCCCACATTATCATTCCATTGACATTCTCATTCGTTTGACTGAACATGCCCTCACCCTCAATAATTTTTCCTTCGAATGTTCCCGTTTCCTGTAAATGAAAAGGGTAGCGTTAGCAAACCGTATGGTCCCCAGCAATACTTGTCTCTTTTTCAGTTAACTTGAACGGTCTATCTTGCACAGTTCCTCTGGCACCATACCAAATCTTTTTCTCTCCTTCATCGATGAGTGTGTCGGAACCAAGTTGTGCTCTCATGAGGAGCTTGAACACCTTCAGCAACACATTGCACTCTGACTTTAAGTTCATCTGGATCATCTCAGACAGGTCCATTACCTTCCTGAACATCTCCATCAACGTTGACCGAATCAACACTGATTCCTCTGCATCCCAGCGACTCCCATAGCTTTCTTGTCGACAACTCCTCCCTCCCTACCGGATGTAAAAACAATATCATGTATTCCCAATTCCTCCAAATTCACTGCATCTGTTAGTTCCACCCCTGCAACCTCCGTGCAAATCTCATCATTCTCCACCATCGCTGCCATTTGGAAATGGACTCTATCACCAGAGAAGTATTACCTTACCACCCCTGTCCACGTTCCGTAAAGACCCTTCACTCCATGACTCACTTACCAGGTACACCAAACCTCCCACCACTCGTGGCACCTTCCCCTTTCACTGCAGGAATTGTGAAACCTTCACACGTCCCAGCTCACCTCCATTCAATGACCAAAATGAGCTTTCCGCATCCATCAGAGTTTGACCTGCACTTCTACACGCCATTTACTTTATCCGTTGCTCCCGATGCAGTCTCATCTATACTGGCGAGACTGGTTCAGAGAGTTTCAGGGTACATATTGGGCACTCCGACATCAACGAACCCCACCGCCCCATGGGCAAGCACTTCAATTCCCTTCCATTCTGCCAAGACCCTATCCTCCCGAAACGCCTGATGCTTGGATTACAAACGCATCATCTTCTGCCTCGAACCCTCCAACAACGCGGCATCAATGTGGATTTCACTAGTTTCCACATTTCATTTCCTCCAAGTTATCCCAGCTCTAAACTTCAAACTCAGCACCGACCTCACCTTTCTTCCAAACTATCCACTCCATCCTCCTCGCCGAACTATTACACTTACCCTCACCTTCATCTACCTTTCGCACACTTAGCAGCTCTACCAGAATAAGTGTCACCACATTCTCTCTGTTCCCTCACACTCACTATTTATCCGTCATAGCTCCTGGCCCCGAACAATGCTAATACTACATCTCTCTTCCTAGAACATGCTGTCCTCTCTTTCCTTCACTCTCTCTGTCATTAAAACTCAATCGTGATTGAATTTATGATTTTGTCAACATCAAAACTGTGTATCGATCCAATGCTGGTGATCTACATGTGCGAATATTTGAAAATTGCAGAGAAAAAAGGTGCCAGATAGTGCCCAAGGATCAAACATTTTGATCTCCAAGTATTTTGGGATGCACTCACCACCAAAGATACCTTTTCATATGAAATGTATTAACAGTAAACCGAAAGAAAACGATCCAGGGAATTCAGCAGCCCCAAGAGTGAAGTAACAGTGGACGTGAGAAGCTGTGTGATTTTGAAATTATGTTGACGTCATTTTAATAAGTTCACTTTTGGAACAGTATATTCTTATAAAATTGGGGGCAGATTTTAAAAAGCATTTCAGAGAAAGGGGTCTTAGAGTTGTGAATAGTTGTTGTGGAGCATTCCTTTTGGAGTTTAAAAAATTGATGGCACAGTGGTTCGCACTGCTGCCTCACAGCTCCAGAGACCCGGGTTCAATTCCCGCCTCAGGCGACTGACTGTGTGGAGTTTGCACGTTCTCCCCGTGTGTGCGTGGGTTTCCTCCGGGTGCTCCGGTTTCCTCCCACAATCCAAAGATGTGCAGGTCAGGTGAATCGGCCATGCTAAATTGCCCGTAGTGTAGGTAAGGGTAGATGTAGGGGTATGGGTGGGTTGCGCTTCGGCGGGGCGGTGTGGACTTGCTGGGCCGAAGGGTCTGTTTCCACACTGTAAGTAATCTAATCTAATCTAATCTAAATACTGGAATTTGGAAGTTCCGTGTCACTCATAGTTTAACAGATTACAAAGCGAGATGAGCTTTTCTGGGTGTTTAGTTCACTTAACAGACTGTATTCCCCACCATGTCATAACATTTGCGAACATCAGCAGAGAGCAAAAAGTGAGAGATTAAATATGAGGGTAAGCTATCCAGTAATGTAAAAGAAGACTGTAAGAACTTCTTTCCGTTCATAAAGGGTAAAAGACAGGCAAAACTGTGCAGTGGACCGCTAGAAAATGACTCAGTGGAGATCACAGTGGATTGCAAGGAAATGGCTGAGGAACGGAATCAGGAATTCACATCAGTCATGTTAGACATGAGTAATATAGAAAAATTCAAAAGTGATTGACAGATCTGAGTAAGGTGGACATCACCAAGGAGAGGTTGCGAGATAAATTGATTGGGTAGAAGGTTGGTACATCACCTGGACCAGATGGACTAAACACCAGAGTTCTAAGGGGGACAGCAGAAGAGACGGTGGAGGCGTTAGTGGTGATCGTCCAGGAATTGCAAGAATTGCTGGAAAGGGTCCAAAGAGGACTGAAATATCGTTAACGTTTTGCCCTGTTTGAACAGGGAATAAGGCAAAATACGGAAAATTACAGACTGTTTAACTTACTCTTAGCCATGGGAAAGATGCTGTAATCGATTGTGAAGGATGAGATTTCTGAATATGTAAGATTGCGGTGAGATAGGACAAAGTCAGCATGGTTTCGTCAAGGGGAGGCCGTGTTGGAAAATCTGCTAGAACACTTTCAAGAAGTAACATGCAGCTTAGATCAAGGAGAGCTAATTATGTTATCGACCTGGGCTTTTAGAAGGTCTTGACCAATGTGCCGACAAAAGGCTACTGCGTAACATAATGGCCAATGATGTTGGAGGCAAAGTGCTCAAATACAATAGAAGCTTGGCTGTCAACCGGCAAGCAGAGACTGGGGATATGGGTGTCCTGCTTAAGATTGGCAGCCAGTAACAAGTGGTGTTCTCTAAGGCTCACTGTTGTGACCACAACCTTTCAGCTTTACAATAACGATCTAGATGAAGGATCTGAGGGTACCCTGTCTTGGTTTGAACATGATAAAAAGATAGGTAGAGGGACAAGTAACATGGAAGGAGCAGGGAAGCAGCAGAAAGATTTGGACAGTACAGGAGAGTGGGCAAAGAAATGGGAGATGGAGTACAACGTGGGAAAGTGTGATGTCACGCACTTTGGAAGGAAGATTAGAGGTATAGATTATTTTCTAAATGGCCAGTAAGTTCAGGAGTCTGACGTGCAAAGATAGATGGGAGTTCTCGTCCAGGATTCTCTTAAGGTAAACTGGCAGGTTGAATCAGGAGTGAAGAAGGGAAATGCAATGATGGCATTTTTTTAAAAAGCTTTGAATATAAAAGTAGCGATGTACTTCTGAGGCTCTGTCTCGGTAAATTCAGACCACCTTTGGAATATTGTGGGCACTTTAGGATCCCATATCTCAGGAGGGGTGGAATGGCTTTGGAACGGGTTCAGACGAAGTTCACATAAATGGTCCCACGAATGCAAAGCTGAATCTGTGACGATTATTTGAAGGTTCGGGGACTGTACTCCATATGTTTCGAAGGTTAAGGGGAATCTAACTGAAAGCTATAGAATACTGAATTGCCTGAACAAAGTGGGGATGGTGTTTCCATTAGTTGGAGAGACCAGGAGCCAAGCCCTGAGAGTAAAGAGCATAACGTTTTAACAGAACTAAGGAAGGGTTTCTTCAGCTCGGGAGTGTTGGATCCATGGAATTAATTGTCACAGAACACTGTGGACGCCTGGATATTGAGTATATTTAAGACTGAAATAGCTTCTAGAGCATCAAGTGTATCAAAGTGTTATAGTGGGATAACGGGGGCAAGGAGTTGAGAAACTCATCACGCATGATTGAATGGCAGAGCAAAATCGATGGGCTGAATGTCTTTAGTGCTGCTGCTATACTTTTCATATTGTATTAAGCAATAGCCTCTTTTTTCTCTCTGTCTTTGTCCCTGCTGACGGCAAAGTGAGAGAATAGGAAGTCCCTGGATCTTCTTTACCACATGTGGTGCATCCTGTTGAAGATTCATGCGGATCTATCCACTGCCTGGAGCGAAGGGAATTAAGTCAAATCCAACGGTTTCAGGAAACAATCTCATACCAACAGCTTGAGTGAGTAGAATGATAATAAGTTGGGGAAATCAACTGGGTGGGAAGAGGAATGCTAGATAAGTGGATTTTGCTTCCTGTATTGTGTTATGTGAGTAGTTTGACTTTACGTAGTTTCCCAGATTTGTGGATTGGTGTCGATCGCCTTCATGCCTCTCATGCATACGTTTTTGCAGCGCGAGCTGGGTACATCCGCTTGGTCTCTTCCCTGATAAAAGCGCTCCATGGAGGATATCCTTTGGGATTCAGGAATCCTCCATGTGGTGGATGCGACCCAGCCAGAGCAGTCTCTGCTGCCTGAACCAGAGTGCACATGCTGGGAAGGCCAGAGCGAGAAAGGACCCCTGCATTGGATACTCTGTCTTGTAAGGATATGTCCAGGATATGGTGGATACTCCTCAAGTGGTAGGTGTTCAAACTTGTCTTTTGTCTGTCATATGCCGTCAACTTTTCAGTGCCGTTCGGCAGTGTGCTTATGACGCAGGCGTTGTAAACTAACATTTTAGTCTTCACCATCAGTTTGGGAATAGTCCATACTCGAGTCATGTGGTGAGCAAGAGTTCAGGCTGCTTTTGCGATCCTCTTGTCGAGGTCTGCATCCAAGAAGAGCTTGTCAGTGATGGTAGAGCCAAGGTACGTAAGCTGACGATCGACATTGTGTTCGCAGTCATTGGTCATGATGACCGGCAGTTCCTTTGTGTCCTGTCCCGGGTGATCGTCTTCTTCAGAGTGAAAGCTAACCCGAAACCCTTGCAAGCGTGATAGAGGCAATCTATCAGTAACTGGGATTCCTGTAGGGTGTACGGTGCACCTGCAGCATCATTGGCAGACAGCATGACATTTATGAGTGACGCATATACTTTTATTTTGGATTGGAGGCAGGCCAGCTTGAAGATTTTTTGCATAGGTAAATCCTCTCCGTTTGGATGGCAAAGACATGTTACCGGAGCCCAAAAAAACATGAGCGTGGGAGAGTGGACAGTGCCTCGTTAAAGGACTCAGACGAGCTGCCGATGAACTGCACTGTCTTCTTTATGTTACTGTGCAAGGATTCGTTCATGCTTATCAGTTTTGGTCGGCAGCCAATCATGAGGAGAACCCTGAAAAAGCCGTTTCTCCTGCGCAGGTTGAGGCCTTGGTGAGGTAGATGAAAGCGACATACAGAGTCGTTTACTCTTTTCAGAACATCTGCAGATGGCGAAGGGAGAAAATCTTGTCTACTTTTGACCTTTTAAATCGGAAGCCGCACTGTGAGTCTAAGTTAAACGTTCTGAAAGTTTCTGCAGGCGAGTCAACATGACCAGAACAAAGGCTTTGTGGACAGTGTTGGGGTGAGAGATGTTTCTCTTATTTTGTCTCTTAAGTCACTTCTCTCGTGCTTGTTCTTGCAGAGGACAGTGATCTTGGCATCCCTCATGTCCTGCCGTTTCGCTCCTTCTTGCCAGCATTGGCAGAGAACTTCATGCAATTCGGGCAGAGGTTTTTCGCAACACGATTGCATAAGTCATTTAAAATGATGTTTATAATTGTGATTTGATTGACAATGAAGAGTTTCATTATTGAATTTCGGAAATTCGGCCCGGGATAGTTGAAAGCACATCTATTGGTGTTGATTGGACTCACGTTTGCTCCTTCTAGAGGTTTATAAAATCACATGTCAGGTTAATAGTGAGGGTCTATTGACCAAGGCAGGGGAGTCCAAAACTGGAGAGCACGGTTTTAAGATTAGAGGAGAAAGATTTACAAGGGTGCTAAGAGGCAACTTTTTACATGCACAGAATGAGCTGCCAGTGGAAGGATCGGAGGTTGGTACAGTCACAGCATTTGATAGGCTTCTGGTTCAGTATACGTTTGTGAAGGGTTTGAAGGAAAATAGGCCAATGCTGCTAAATGGAACGAGACTCATTAGGATTTTTTACTATATACACACCTTGTACCCTGTGCAACCAATCTTGAATTCATCTGCAAACTAATTTTCTAATGCCTTCTCTATTTCTCTTGTGATTTATTTCCATGAATGACAAACAAAAGTGGATCCAACACTTCTCACATCACGAACAAAGCACACAGATCAGTACAGGACAGTACAGGCCATTCAGCACCTGATGTTGTACTGACCTTTTATCGTCCTCTCAGATTAAACTGACCTCTGTATCCTTTATTGCGCTATCTTCCATGTGCCTATCCATAATTCGCATAAATTGCCTTGAATGTATCTGACACTATGCTGGCAGTGCATAACATGCACGCACTATTCCCTGTGTAAAGTATCTACCTCTTACATCTTCGCTAAATTATCCTACAATCACGTCAAATTTATCCCCCCTTTAGATTGCCGTTTTTGCCCTCAGAAAATGTCTCTGGCTATCAACTCTATCTATGCCTAGTGGGCGGCACGGTGGCACAGTGATTAGCACTGCTGCCTCACAGCGCCAGAGACTCGCGTTCACTTCGTGCCTTAGGCGACTGACTGTGTGGAGTTTGCACATTTTCCCCGTGTCTGCGTGGGTTTCCTCCGGTTTCCTCCCACAGTCAAAAGATGTGCACGTCAGGTGAATTGGCCATGCTAAATTGCCGGTAGTGTTAGGTAAGGGGTATGTGTGGGTTGCGCTTCGGCGGGTGGGTGTGGAGTTGTTGGGCCGACGGGCCTGTTTCCACACTGTAATGTATTGGAATCTAAAAGCATCATTCTTCTTCCCTCCAAAGAAAATACTCCAAGCTCCCTCAACCTTCCTTCATACGCCATGCTCTCCAGTCCAGGCAGCATCGTGGTAAAACTCCTTTGCACTCTTCCTAAGCTTTCCACGTGCTTCTTATAATGAGGTGATAAAAACTTGCCTTTGGATCATTGCTGCTCGCAGTCTTCCAGAGAGAAGGGGAGTTAATTGCTTTGAGAAGCATGTCCGCCATGATCGAATAGCATAGCAGACTCGATGGACCAAATTGCCATTTCCAATTTCTTATTCCATTTTATCTTAAACTATCAGGAGTATTTTCCCAAGAGAATGTTGAAGGCTGAATTTAATAAATACGTTGCATAACAGGGGCAATAGGAATGTTGGATATGTTCGGGGGGTTGAATAGTGTACATCTGTTAGTATTTGCCTCGCCCTTATTTCTGAAAAATCAGAGGTAAGTTACTGTGTGGTGAACACATTTTAAACTTATGTGCCTCCCATTTACGATTGAGCTAAGGATATTACATTTGCCATTGGGCTGTGCTATAAATCGTGCTCTTATCTGCAGAGAACATTTAAGACTGTATTATTGAAAATATTCAAGGCTAACCTTGACTAATCTTAGCGACAGGCAATGTTAATTGGGAACAAACAGAAAAGGAGTGTTCAGCCACAGTCAGACAGCCATGACATTCCCAAATTGAGCAGCAGGCTCGAGGGGCAGAATACCCAACTGCTGCTAGTATCTCATGTGTTGTTCTCTCACTGCACCCCTCGAGGCTGTTAGAAAGAGAGAGGAAGCCCCTATTCACCCTGGCAGCATTGTTACAATGAGACAGGATGAGGACACTTTGTCCCTCCATGGAGTAATACAGCCACAGAAAGAGTCATTTGCGTACATTACACCGCACAGCAGGAGGCTATGTAACCTTCACATGTTGATAAACAGGAACAGGGGTGCCATGGTTAGCCCCCAAGACATGCAGATTTATGACAATTACCTATTATAAGGTTGGAAATCTTAACTATTGGAATTCCTCTGACATCAGGTTGAGATCACCAACAATTAACAATCAATACGATGTCAAGTGGAAGCAGAGCATCTGTAATGGGACGGGTTACAGGGTAGGGTAGTGAATACCTCTGCTCCAAAGAAAAAAGAAACCGTAGGTGGTGGGATGTTCGTGTTTTTGGAGAGGATAAAACAGTCGTAAATTGGTTAAAAGGAGAGAGATAGCAAAATAGCAAAACTCGGAGGGACAGGATGACTTTGGTGTTCTGGTACATGAATCACACCAAGATAGCCTGAAAATATAGCAAATGATTTGCAAAGAATATGGAATGACACTTTTTCTTTTTGCAAAGGCAATCGGGTATGCTCTTTTTTTCTGCATCTGTTCAGGCCATTATTGAGAACAAATCTGATTTATTTTTTGAACTTATACTACCCCAAAGCGAATAACAAACAAACTTGCTGTAGAAACATTTCAAAGAGATCTCCCTTTACACGTTCTGAGGATGAAGGCAATAAGTTTTAAAGGATTAACAGTTTAAGTTTGAGAATAAGAGATGTTTTAATTGTACGTATAAGATCTGGAGGCAAGTGTAGCTGGTGAATACATGATGGATATTTCCCCTTGCACAGGCGAATTAAATTTGTAGAATAAATTTTATAATAAGATAGATCATAAGGAATGGTCACTGGATTGGAAACGTTAATTCTGATTATTCGTCGCAGATGCTGCCGGACTCCTGAGCTTTTTTCTGTAGTTGTTTACGAATAAAACGTATTTATTTTACACAGATACCATGAAGACATTAAAGGTTTGATTTTAAAATTACAAAGGTACATTTAAACATATTTTCAAATCAACAAGCACCATTCATGCTCAGGAAATAGCAATCTGCATCTCCATGGTGCAGGGAATTTGATGGAATAGAGTTTGGGCAATGTGTATGCAGACTACCCATGATCCACGTTGCGGTTGGATAACATGACTGTGGGATTCAACTAAGAGAGGGTATGAGATGTCACCTTCCTGTGGAGGAACGAACAATTGCTCCTTCCTCTTGCCTTATTCCTCCTCTCAGAAAAGTGTCTGACCGAGAACAAATCTTTACCACTCGTGACAAAGCTTCATTGGAATCAATACACTGCCTGAAGGAAACGGAATTCAGCCAAATTCAACTGTTCTAGGATGTAATCCCATTGCCAGAAGCTTGTTTGAGCAGAGCAACATCAGAGTCAGAATAATATTTGGAACAATCTCTCACTTTTACTTTTGTCATGAGTTCAACCAATAATTGGACAAAATTCTTTCAAGTTAATACTGCCGAGATTTTGTTTTATACTTTCCCATCAAATGCATGTGTGTGTGTGCACGCACGCGCGTGCAAAATTTGTAACGTCTAAACTATTTCTAATTCATCTTGCCATCATCGTTTGAATAACTTTTTTGATCATAACTTTGTTATTTCAGCAAATTAATGAAATCAGCCTGACTTGTTCCCAACGCTCACCCTTAAACAGTCAGAATACTATATCACTGGCCATATCAACAACATACTTGTATTTAAAATTTGCTGTGAGCTTTAGAGGAGTAGGACTAGAAAAGGGAACAGTGACCTGGTCAGGGGCCTATAGATAAATGATCCAGCTATCAGGATTGGGTCGGTTGCTGGAGGGGATTCTGAGGGATTTGGTTTAACATGCATATGGAAGCCAAGGCCTGATTAGGGGTGGTCAAAACGGACTTGTGCAGTGGATTCATGGGTCATACATTTGATGGTGTTTTTTTGAAAAGATGACTGAGAAGATGAATGAAGATAGTGTGGCAGACATTGTCTATATGGACTTCAGCAAAGTGTTCATAATATTCCAATTGGTGTACCGATGATGAAGGGTAGGTCATATGGGAAGCAATCGGATCTAGACAATTGGATTCAAAGGTTTTTAATATAGGGTGTTGTTTTTCAGACTGAACGCCTTTGACAAGCAGCGAACTGCAAGAATCAATGCTGAGTTCACTGCTTTTCATCGCTTATGTTGACGATTCGAAAGTGAATATCTTAAACATATTTATTAACCTTACAGAAGACTTGAAAAAAGTGGTGCTGTGGATTATCTTAGAGTGCAACGGGACGATAATCAGATGGGTCAATGGGGCGAGGAGAGGCAGGTTAAATTTAATTTAGAAAAGAACATTAAGATTTTGCATTTTGGAAAGCAAATCAGGGAAGGTATTATGAGTGTAAAGATAATGTGCTGGGGAGTGTTTCCCAACAGAGAGGCCTTGGATTGCAGTTGCACAGTTCAGAGAGGGTGATGAAGAACATGGTTAAATGCTTGCCTTAATCAGTCATAGAATGAATATAGGAATTCGGGGTGGCATATTGCGCCTATACAGGATGTTGTTGAGGCCAATTTAATGGCACTGCGTACAATTCATTTCACTCTGCTAAAGGAGGGATGTTGTTAAACTTTACAGCGTGTAGAAAATATATCTACAGGGATTTTGCAACAGCAATAGCTGACGCAATGAGGGTGAGGACCTGGGGGTGTCCCGGAATTATTTTTTTCCCTCTTGAAGATTTATCTCGTGAGTAGGCAGAGGAATGTCTCAACAGAAACGGACGTAGACACAGGGATAGCTGGGCACGTAAACTGATGTATCTAGGATGTAGCAAAACCGAAAAACGACAAGTCCAGTGTTTCCCAACCGTCCTCCTCTTTTAAGCAAAAGAAAAGTCGTTCCATCGAAATTTGGAAACGTAAGTTGTTTTGGCTTTTTTTTTCCTTTTTATTCAATGTCTCGATAATTTAGAGGATAGCGGATGGATGCTAATTGTATGCTCCTCTTGCTGGATGTGGGAGGTAAGTTTCACCACTGCTGGCCCTGCTGACGTCAATTGCAAGAAGTGCACTCAACTTCAACTCCTCACAGACAGCGTCAGGGAGCTACGGCTGGACCTGAATGTACTCATCTTTCGGGATGCTGAATGGGTGATCGAGAGGAGTTATAGAATGTTAGATGCATGCATGTGCATTTCAGGATAACTGTATCTCGGTGACCATTGGGAGCGGGAAAGGGAACAGGCAGACAGTGCACAGACCACTGTGGCTGTTTCCCTCAGCAATACATGCACTGGTTTGGATACTGTAGGCGTGGGTGACCAACCAGGGGAAAGCCAGGTCTCTGGAAGTGAGCCTGGCGCTTTGGCTCAGGAGGGAAGTGGGTACAATAGGAGAGTGACAGTGAGAGGTGATTCAATCGTGCCAGGTACACCCGGGAGATTCTGTAGTCATGAGTGAGACTCCAGGATGGAGTCTCCAAGATGACAGGGTCAGGGATGTATATGGATCGTGTCTACAGGATTGTTAATGGGGAAGGTGAGCAGCCTGAAGTCATGGTACACATCAGTACTAATGGCACAGATAGGAAAAGTAATGAAGACCTGATAAGTCAATATAGGGAGCGTGGTTGTAAGCGAGAAGGCAGCACATGTCGAGTAGTAATCTCAGGTTTGTTACTGATACCACTGGATACAGTGGCTCGGAACAGAGAGCCAGTGATATTGAACACGTGGTTGCAAAGCTGGTGTAGAAGGGAGGACTTCAGTTATGGGAATCATTGAGATACCTTCTTGGAAAGGTCGGATCTGTACAAGAAGGACAGATTGGACGTGAACGGGAGGGGCACCAATATCCTGGGCGAGCCGACTGTTAATGGCCTTTTGGAGGGTTGAAACTGGATTTGCAAGGGGTGGGAAGCGGAGCTCACGATCTGATGATGGAGTCGTTAGTGAACAGTCAGATAGCGCATGCACAGAGACTGAGGAGGCATAGGCATTTTATTGGGCAAAGATGCAGTCGGTATGATGGGTTTTACTGTATCTATTTTAATGAGGAAAGCGTGAAACAGACTGATATGCTGGAACAGGTTGATGTTAGAAACACCGTCCTGCCAATCCTGCAGGTACCGCCTTCCTCACATCTGAGAGCCTGTGACAACATTTACAGAGCTTTCCTAGAGACTGCACAGAAACATCGGGCAGGCGCACATTTAGCCTCCCCAATGATAGTTCATGGCTGAATATCTACTCAGTGTATTTCTCCTCCACTATGCATTTATCACTTATTCTGCTTGACCATTAGCAAAAGTGTAAATTAGGAACTGCAGTTATCCTTTCAGTCCATTAGGTTTTCTGCACCATTTAATGTAATGATGGCTGGTCTCTTATCTCGACAAAAGGCGCCTGCTCTATCTCCATTCCTTTATCGTTTCGAAATCCTTATTTATTTTCAGCGCCTTGTCTTCCAGAGTCTTGTGTTTGAAAGAACTCCCAGGGATCACCATTCTCTGAGTGAATGCATTTATTCACATGTCAGTGAAGAGTGGCCTGCCTTTACCTAATACTGTTGCCCCATGTTTTAGATGTTCCAGCCAGAGGAATTATCATCCCTGTTTCCATACGGTCTCGTCTTGTCAGCGTTTTATATGTTTCACTGAGATCTCCACTCATTTTCCTGAACGCCATGGAATAGAATCCCAGTCGACTCCAACTCTGCTCACACAAAAAGGTCAGGAGAACAAACTTGGGCACAATACTGCACAATGCTCTAGATGAGGTCACCAAGGCCCTACACAGCTGCGATAAGACATCCTTACGTAAATCCCCTTGAAATGGTGGTTTACATTTCATTTATCTTCCAATCCATTTCGGCTGCTGAAACATTGTTTTCGCTTACTCCTGTACTGTAAGATTCGATCTTTATCAATATTACAGCTACACATTTGTAGGATTCCATTTAGACTGGTCAGCGTGCCAAAGCCATTCCCAGTATTGACCTCTGACTTCAGAACTTACTGCCCTACATGGTCGTCGGAATTCTGCGCGAATGGAAACGAAGAATGCATCATGAATTCCATTAAAGATCAACGTTTTTTCAGCCAATCCCTTTTCATTCGTTAGGTTGCTGTGCTATTTTTCCCACTAAACTCCATAACATCACATCCACCTCATTGCTCTTCATCTGCCTCATATTTGCCCATTCAGTTCACCTATCTGAAATACCTTGGAGCAACTTTATATCCTGCTCAGCTACTCACAATCCGATCTTGTTAAGTGTTATAGTCAGGCTTGGGAATTTTGCATTTGATTCGCTCAACTAAATGTTTGCGATGTATTGTGAAGGCTGTGGCCCAAGCCCCGATTCCTGTGATAATCCACCATTCTTCATCTCCAAGAAAAGGATCCTTCTATTCTGACGCTGCCCGTGCAAGGACTCTTGTACAGGAGCTTGACCGCTCTGAAAACCGTTCCCTTTATTAATTTTCTACCCGTCTCTTTTCTTTCCTAAACTTAGTTACATTGTAGCTTGGACAAGAGCCCAACGTGCGGACCTTGAAGACACTCAGGGCGTGACCCTCGATAGGTCTCAGTACAGGCACACGTACAGACCTCGAACTGGGTCCAGTGAGTGTGGCAGTGAGTCCGGACTTTCTTTACCAGAGCAAGCATAGGACATGGAATCGGATGTTGCTACCTCGGCAGACGTGATATGGACATGGTAGGACTCAGCAGCAATAGCTGATTCTCAAGGATCAAAGACTTCTGGATATATGTATGCTCGCTGATTTTCAGGCTTTTCGTCACCATACGAGGTAACATCTTCAGTGAGCATCTGGACGAAACACTGCTGGTGTTTCCTGCTTTCTATTGAATGTTTTGGGTTTCATTGGGTTAGCAATCGCATTTCATGTGTTGATGAGTTTTCCTACGGTGATATCATTTCCAATGGCGATTTCCTGCTCAGACCCCTTGGCATCACAGTAGTTCACAAACCCACCAACACACTAAAACAGCAGCTAATGCACTTGAAAGACCAAAAAAAAATGTCATTTACAAAATACCGTGCAACACTGTACCAAGCACTAAATTGGGCAAACAGGCAGAAAACTAGCCACCCGGATACTTGAAAATTAACAAGCCAAGAAACGACATGACCCTCTCTTACTACTACCCTTACATATAAATAAGGAAGGATACCACTTCTACTTGGACAACAGGTCCATTCTAAGACAAGCCAACAGAGGTACGGGCGATAATTCCTTGAAACATGGAATTCCAAGCTGAACTCGATCAACAAACCCATTGCTTTGGGCCCAATTTACCACCCCTGAGAAAAAGAACAGGAAATGACATCACCATGGGAAATGATATCACCAGAGGAAAAGACTTCACCACAGGAAATGCCATCACAAACCCAAGGAAACCAAAATATTTCAATAGAAATCAGGAAATACCAGCAGCGTTTCGTCCAGATGCTCACTGAAGAGGTTACCTAGTATGGCGACGAAACGTCTGAAAATGAATCTTCCAGCTTAGCGAGCAAACCAACATCCAGAACATCAACCTGAGCTATAAATCTTCTCAAAATTCACGATCAAAGACATCGCTGTTGGTTGGGTCCTGTGCGGGGGACGATGAAGTGGATGTTGGAAGAGGATCACGGCAAGATCATTGAGAATGGCCCAGCAATAAGGGGCATTTCGCTGACATTGGAGTGTCTGGCATGGGGGGGGGGGGTGTGCGACAAGGCATTCGTGGGGGAGAATCAGCCCAGCAGCATAGATGGCGCCTATGTAGCTGCAGTTTAGATGTTGGTCGAGTCCGATGCAGATGGCGATGAAAATGTTGCTGAAGGATTATGTTCAAGTTATTGTAAATGGCAATGAGCTGGCACAGAACCCATTGACTTTCTTGAAGCTGTATATTTTGTCTTTCCATCTTAATTTACAAAGAATGGCGGATTTTTGTGGCGACAAGAGAAAACCATTCAGTGTATTTTCTTGCATATTTCCTGCAAAGTACACATGCTCATAAAATCAAACAAAAATTCCACCTATTGTTTCCATCATGATGTCCGTTTCTAAAATCATTATCATATATTAGCCCCAGTCCCATAATACTTCGTTTTGCATTCTAGGCTTAGGTCTTTATCAAACGAAAATGTCTGATAATTCAAAGATATTATATACATTGCTTTTCCGTAAATTGCTACCAGTCGTTTTTTTTAAAAAATATGATTCCCAGGTTATAAATCTGTATTGACATTGCCTATGCCCATTACGTCAGTAACAATGATTTCTCCTAAACCATGCATTTATAATTTCATTCAGTTTCCTTTTTCCTCAACAGACTTGGATTACCTGCTTTTGCAAGAAAGATGTTGTTGTTTTGCTGATGTTTTCTTTCGTGAGGACAGAACTGAAGTAGTTGCTTCATCGTTCTGCCATTTCCATCCTCTCCTTTCTCCAAAACGGTTTTCAGACTGAAAGGAAGCTGCACTTGTTGTATCATATCATTCCCATTGAGATAGTTTTAGAATCTATTAGAGCTCACACTTATAACCGTATTCACGTAACTCTCCAAAAACCGGCAATTCCTGCCTTCAGCTCCTCGATGTATGACCTTTACAACAATGCAATCACAGAAGCATTGACTTTGTGTTGTCAGAAATAGAGCACAATCTACATTAGTCCCAGTCACCTGCAGGAGGCCCGTGGTCGTGAATTTTATGACACTTCAAGTGCTCGTCCAAGTACTTTGTAATGCTTGTGACGTCATGCATGACATCTCTCCTCTCAGGAAGTTCAATCCAGGCCCCAACACTGTCTTGGTGAACAACAATTCTAAACTTCTCTCCAGACCTCAAACCCTCCACTTTAAATTGTGCTCACTTGTTCTAGGCACTTTCACTAAAAGGAACAGCTGCTGTTTATCCACCTTATCCGTGTCCAAATAACGTTGTACTTCCTGATTACATCCCCTTAACCTTCTCTGCTTCAAAGCAAACAACCTGAGTTTATCCAGACTCTCTTCATAGGTGATATGCTCATCCCAGGGAATATCTTTTTGAATGTTCTCTGCAATCTCTCGAATGCAATCAAATAATTCCTGCAATGCAGCAAAACCACGCTGTATTCGAATTTGGACTAAACAAAGTGTTGTATTGCTCTTACAGTCTGTGTTTCGTTGAATAAAAGTTCTGCCTACGTTCCCACATGCCTTCCAAACGAAACGATTACCCTCTCCTGCCACATTCATGAAGTAGAGGAGAAGTATTCTCTGAGCTTCATCGTGTGATACAATTCATTGCTACTCCCCGATCTGTTTACTTCTTCCAAAGAGAATCACCTCGTATGTACCTGGTTTACAATCCACCTGCCATTGATCTCCAGCAGCTTACTGAAGTCCATATGATGTCTACAGCCTTCCCTCATCAATAAATGTTGTTACTGTCTCAAATAATTCTATTTGACCTTCCCTGCACAAAACCATATTGCCTGTCACTGCTGAGCCTTCTTTCTTCCAAATGTAAATTGATCTTATCCTTCAGTGTCTCCTCCAGTAGCTTCCCTACCACTGACGTCAGGCATGCTGGTCTATAATTACTTGAATTATCCCTGCTCCCCTTCTAACACAAGAGGATAACATTAGCAACTCTCCAGTCCACCAGAACCACACCCGTGTTGAAGAATGCTGCAAAGATATCTGTTAAGGCCCCAGCTATTTCTTCTTTCGCTTCCCTCAGTAACCTAGGATAGATCTTATTTGGACCTGGGGACTTATCCAACTTAATGCCTTTTTGAATGCCCAACAGTTCCTCCCTCCTTATGCTGACTTGACCGAGAGTAAGCAAACATCTATCCCTAACCTCAACATTCATAATATCCCTCTCCTTGGCGAATACTGAAGCAGAGTGCTCATTGAGAATCTGACCAATTTTCTCTGACTCCACGCAGAACTTCCCTCCTTTGTCAGTGAGTCGACCACCCTTTTCTCTAGTTACCCTGTGGCTCTTATATATGAATAAAAGGCTTTGGGACTTACTCTAACGCTGTTTGCTAAAGATATTTCATGACTCCATCTAGCCCTTTTAATTTCTCTTCATAGTTATGGCGATTAATTGTTTGGCAGAGTAGAGTTGCTTCGCGGGGGTTTGACAGAAATATAGATAAGGGTGAGGACATGAAGGGAGTTAAACACGTATGTGAGGATCTGGAATTGAAATACCTTTATTTCAATGACTCCTATTGAGGTTTTCCCAAGAAGCATTTTTATTTTTGAGGTCTACATTTTGGTTTTCAGGTTCAATCTTTTCACTCTCACTAATTCATTTATGAGATGATTCTTCACCTGGTAACAATATCTTCAGTGTTTATGTTGATGGATAGAATATTTGCACTCACACAGAAACAGATTTAGAAGAATTCATCAATATCTCGACTTTATCTTCAGCCACAACATACAGTGAATGTATTCATTTCACACACACCACAGGATTTAAATGAATACAAGATAACAGGCAGCAGTTGGCAACAATACCTTTGCAAAATACATACTTTACATTTTTAAAAAATCCATTCCCCCAAACATGCCTTCCATAGACATTGAAAATGCATTTCTATTGCAAATGCACAAAGCTGTATGATCCTAACTCAAGTAACTACTACTACTGTTAGTGCATTTTAGATCTCAATTTTAAATTAAATTTAACAAATAACAGACTGCTTATTACAATAGGATCCAGTACATATTTTTCTTCAAGGAAAGCAGTTTCTGAGTGAACATTGGCAAATGGTGAATCCTGATTCTTGTTTCGTCAAAACATTTTGGTGATTCTCTCACTGCTATAACAGATATTCTTAACTGCTTACTAGTCTGACATTCACATGTTACTTTTCACCCATATTTGCTATGAAAAGACTCATTATGAACCTATCAGCAGCCAACAGGGAGGGGCAGAACTGTGATTGGAGGTGCATCTCCTCCTTATTTCTCTCCATTCAGTTCTCTGATTGGTTGCCCTTGTGGATTGAATTTCTAAAGTTGGGGGTCTTTGGGGCTATAGTCATTCAATCTTCCAGTGTATTCTGAACATTGGTGAAGATTTCAACATTAAATGCTTGCAAGGTTTGCTGTCAAAGTCAATGATTGCCATTCAAGAGACTCCGTATAGAACAGGACATGGTGGAATTATTTGGATGAGTTAAGGTTTTCAGAGGGTAGAGAATGAGAGGGCGATCAGACTGGCCTCATCTGAATGGTTCAACGTGCAGGTAACTGCTGATAAACGGTGACCAAATTAATTTCAAATACCGATAAGCTATGATTAAGTGAATGATAGAACAAGCCGGAGAGGCCAGACAACATTCTCCTTTTCCCATCATTTCATGGATAAAGGTTTTCGTGAATGTTGTGTGAAAACTAAGCAGAAGAAAGCTATACTAATACTAAAAACAAAAATAATGGAGGTGTTAGGCCGAAGGGTCTGTTGCTGTGCTCTATGACTCTATTAGGAAGGTTCATGAGACTTCGAATCTGTTTTGCAACGTTCAAGTCACCAAATAAATGCAGTTGTTACTTATTGTGTACTTGCGTTGCCTGAGGCGATATGATTATCTGCACATCCAGCTTGTCACAAAATTGTACTCCTCATCCAAATTAGTCCTGCAAAAGAGAACTGTCATAAAACAGTCTTGCCCACTTATTTGAAGTTCAGAACAATTGTAAACGTTTATGAGCATATTTGCTCCCCATTCTCCAATGGCAAGGTTTGACGTATTAGATAGACTTCAGCTAGCTAACACATAAAACAAGTCAAAGAACCATTCCTTCACCAGAAGCAATAGTCTTTCTTTGGAGAGGAAGCGGTGTACTGGTCAGGTGCGTGCGTTTTCATCTGTCTTCTATTGAAGCAGTTATCCATATTTGGAAAGTGTTTTGTGACTAATCCCTGATGTGTAATCCAATTAAGTTCAGTCTCAGCTGTGTCAGAATGGATTGTGCAAATATCTAATAGATTCTGGTGCACAAAGAGAAATGTTCTTGACACCATCACTGTCATCATTGTACGTGCCTGAAGGTATTAAGACCACAAGCTACACCTAAACTTGAGATACGTGAAGCATGGCATCCTGATGAAGACACAGTGCCTTTCGTAACTGAATAGCCTAATACTTACTCAGATACTGACGTACCTGTGAATGTAATCTTTGCTTTAATAGCTCACTGGAAGAATAGATCTACAAGATCTTTGAATGCCCATGTAAACAGTTTTGTGTTATTCATCGAACCGTTAATAGCTAATTACACTTGAGAATGTGATGGTGAGCTGCCTTCTTGAACCACTCGATTCAATTACCAAAATTCTGTTAGGGAGGGGGCCGATGTTTGTAGATGTGGAGCCGATCAAGCAGGTTGCTTTGTCCTGGGATGGTGTTGAGCTTCTTGAGTATTGATGGAGCTGCACTCACCCACGCAAATGGGGAGTATTCCATTCTGAGCTGGTGCCTAACAGTCAGGCTTTGAAGAGTCAGGAGGTGACTTACTTTCCACTAAGTTCCTAACTTCTGACCTGACCTTGGAATCTCAGTATTTATTTGGTGAATCAATGAACATGAGTGAAAGTGGTCAGGCAAGTAGGTGAGATTAACAATAATGGCTCCCTGTTGTGGGCGTAGAGATTCAGGGTTATTGTTGGGAGAGGTGGGAACGGACCTGGCAAGGATCGCAAGGATCAGTGCCACATTAGCTGACTGACACCATTCGAAGCCCTCAGTGTTGAGAGCTGGGAGCGACTTTCTTTCCCAGGAAAGTGGATGGATCAGTTTGCATGGTTTTCTGGAGCATTTCTGAAAGAAATTAGCACTCCTCTGTCACATCAAGAGGCTGCCAGTTAACTAGAATCTGGAGACGCCATCTGAATCAAAGGCTTCAGCAATCTCCTGAAGGGCTTTCTGCAACCAACCCTTGGTATCCAAGTTAATCGTTCTGGGGGAGTGGTTTCAACTCCCAACATGGAAGCTGGTGGCACTGACGTTCCATGAATTCATGATTGTAGGTTTGAAAAGCGATCCCAGTAATGGTACCATGAAACTATCATTAATTTCATTTAAATTTATTTGGTTCATTGTTGCTCCATAGGGAATGTCATCCTCACTGGTATAACATTGATAAAAGGTTAGAACAAGCCTGGGTACCAAGCCACTGGTGGTTGCATTCGAGAGCTGCTATTACTCCTCCTCTGTCTTAGAGACTTAGAGACGGTGCTCTAATCTGTAACGGAAAATTGACCCATGAATAATTCTCTGCAGAACAGACTCTGGCCTTGGATGAGAAGATTGAAATTATTATATTCTTGTAATCTCACAAAAATTAACTAATGCTGACAAGAGAGGAAAAAGATGCACATGCTTTCATCACGAGACTGAGCTCAGGAACACTGATATATTGACACTTTCTGGACCATTACCTTATTCAACGCAACAGATCTGGCCTATATGTGACTCCATACCCATTGCAATCTGGTTGTCTTTTAACTGACGCCCTGAAATGGATTCATCAGGTACTCATGTCAAGGTCAATTAAGGATCGGCAACAAATGTTTGCTTGTCCAGTCCGTGAAATATTAAAGAAAATGAAGATCTCTCCCAGATAGCCCCACTCACATTGACACACAAACCCATATAAACATTTATATATATATATATATATATATATATATATATATATATAGACACACACATGCACACATACACGCAAACAAACCCACACACATATATGCATTCGCACACAGGCACTATCGCATTGACATGCATTCACAGACAATCCCACACAAACACTGACATGCTCTTGCACACACAGACACAGATGCACACACGTGCACCAGAGAATACCAACAGAAACAGAGTCATAGAGATGTACAAAATGGAAACAGATCCTTCGGCCCAACCCGTCCATGCCAACCAAATATCCCAATCCAATCTAGACCCACCTGCCAGCACCCAGCCCATATCCCTCCAAACTCTTCCTATACATATACGCATCCAAATGCCTCTGAAATGTTCCATTGTACCAGCCTCCACCACTTCCTCTGGTAGATCATTCCATACACGCACCACTCTCTGCATGAAGAAATTGTCCCTTAGGTTTCTTTTATAGCTTTCCCCTCTCACCCGAAATCTATGCCCACTCTGGACTCCACCACCCCAGGTGAAATACTTTGGCTATTTATCCTATCCATGCCTCTCATGATTTTGTATACCTCTCTTAGGTCACCCCTTAGCCTCCAACGCTCCAGGGAAACCAGCCCCAGCCTGTTCAGCCTCTCCCTGTAGCTCAAATCCTCCAAACCTGGCAATATCTTTGTAAATCTTTTCTGAATCCTCTCAAGATTCACAACATCTTTCTGATTGGAAGGAGACCAGAATTGCACCCAAAATTCCAACAGTGGCCTAACCAATGTCCTGTACAGCCACAATATGATGTCCCAACCTCTGTATTCAATACTCTGACCAATAAAGGAAAGCATACCAAACGCCTTCTTCACTATCCTATTTACCTGCAACTACACTTTCACGGAGCTATGAACCTGTACTCCAATGTCTCTTTGTTCAGTAACACCCCCCAGTACCATGCCGTTAAGTGCACAAGTCCTGCTGAGATTTGCTTTTCCAAAATGCAGCTCCTTGCATTTATCTGAATTAAACTCCATCTGACACATCTCAACCCATTGGCCCATCTGGTCCAGAACCTGTTGTAATCTGAGGTAACTCTCTTCCCTGTCCACTACACCTTCAATTTTGGTGTCATTATCAAATTTAATGACTAAACCTCTTACGCTCACATTCAAATAATTTATATAAATGAGGAAAAGTAGTGGACCTAGCACAGATCCTTGCGGCACTCCAATCTCCAGTCTGAAATCAGCCCTATATCATTACCCTCTGCCTTTTACCTTTGACCGAGTTCTGTATCCAAATGGCTCTAAAGGTTGAAGCTCTAAATTGGAGGAAAGCCAATTTTGACGTATTAGGCAAGAACTTTCAAAAGCCGATTGGGCCCAGATGTTCGCAGGTAAAGGGACGGCTGGAAAATGGGAAGTCTTCAGAAATTAGATAACAAGAATCCAGAGAAAGTACGTTCCTGTTAGGGTGAAAGGGTCTGTTTCCATGTTGCACATCTCTATGAAACTAAACCTTTAACACAATGACAGTTCCAGTCTATGTTTGGAAAGTTAAAATCCCCTACCATAACCACCCTATTATTCCTACAGATAGCTGAGATCTCCTTATAAATTTGTTTCTCAATTTCCCTCTGACTATTGGAGGGTCTATAATGCAATCCCAATAAAGTGATCATCCCTTTCTTATTTCTCAGTTCCACCCAAATATCTTCCCTGGATATATGTCCGGGAATATCCTCCCTCAGCACATCTGTAAGGCTATCTTTTATCAAAAACGGCACTCCGCCACCTCTCATGCCTCCCTTTGTATCCTTCCTATAGCATTTGTATCCTGGGACATTAAGCTGCCAGTTCTGCACATCCCTGAGCCATGTTGCTGTAATTGCTGTGATATCTCAGTTCCATGTCCCTAACCATGCCCTGAGTTCATCTGCCTTGCCTGGTAGGGCCCTTGCATTGAAATAAATGCAGTTTCGTTTATTAGTCCTACCTTATCCCTGCCTGCTCCGACTGTTTGATTCACCTGTGTTCTCAACTGTATCTGTCTCAGATTGATCTCTTTCCTCAGTATCTCCCTGGGTCCCCCACCGCCACCTCCACCTTACTAGGTTAAATCCTGCCGAACAGCTCTGGCAAATCTCCGTGCAGCATATTAGTCCACTTACAATTTAGGTGCAATCTGTACTTCTTGTACAGGTCACTTCTACACCAAAAGATATTCCAATGATCCAAAAATGTGAATCCTTCTCCCGTACACCTGCTGCTCAGCCATGTATTCCTCTGCTTTATTCTCCTATTCCAACCTCACTAGCTCTTAACACCAGGTGTAATCCAGATATTACCATCCTCAATGACCTCCTTTTTAAATTCCTGCCTAACTCTTTGTAATGTCCCTTCAGAATCTCATCCTTTTCCCTTCCTATATCATTAGTTATAATATGTACAAGTGCCTCCTGATGACCCCTCTCTCCCTTGACAACATTCTGCACCCTCTCTGAGACATCCTTGATCCTGGCAACAGAGAAGCAATGCACAATTCTGATTTTTCTTTGCTGGCCACGGAAACGTCTGACTGTAACTTAGACTAGAGATGCTGGCAAACGTGCACGCATACTGGCATAGACAACCCCTATGTTATGGAAGTAGGCCATTTGGCCCTTCAAGTCCACACTGACCCTTCGAGAGCATCCCACTACCACCCCACACACTAAACCGTAATCCTGCATTTCACAAGGATGACCAACCTAACCTCCACATCCCAGGACACTGTGGGCAATTTAACATGGCCAATCCAGCGAACATGCACATCCCTGGACTGTGGGAGGTCATAGGAAGACACAAACAAACCTGGGACCCTGGCACTGCGAGCAGCATTGCTAACCACTGAGCAACCGTACCATATGCAATAGATGCTGATAGACACTCAGATATATAGGCTCACATTGACGCACCTTTGGATACTCATTCACAAGCACTGTTATACCCACACGTACAAACAAACACACACAAAAACTAAAATACTCACATCGAGATGACATTGATACACACAAAAAAAATACAAATGCAGAAATGACGCACAGATAAAAAAACACATAAAAGCAGATTCAGTCATGTAAACCCAAACATTCTCTCTCTCACACACACACACACGCGACACAAAGACTGAGAGAGAGAAACAGACACACATAGAAACACACACAGGCATACTCTGATACACAAGTCGACGCACACACACATACAAACCCACAAAGACACACACACATACGGAGGAAGACACACAAAGACAGACAGACAGCTATATGTGCGTGTATGTGTGCGTGTGTGCCAGCATCTCTAGTCCAAGGTACAGTCAGACGTTTCCGTGGCCAGCAGAGAAAAATCAGAATGGTGCGTTGCTTCCCTGTTGCCAGGATCAAAATTTATTATATATATAAATAAATGCCTGGCCTTTCAATAGTTATTGATCTAGTCAGTTAATTACACTTGAGTCCATACGCGTTTTTCTTGCTGGAGAGTTATACACATTTCATTCACATCAAACTGAATCAGGGTGGGAAAATAATCAGTCAAACAGAGGGAGGTTTGCTCTTCCGTCGTTACTTGGAAGGTTCATGCAGTGAAGCAAGAGCTTTCTGCCTCAACACAATACCATCTGGGAGCTAGAAAACCATATAATTTTCTGAAAACTCTTTTAGAAGCTTATTTCCATTTGAAAGTCAGACCTTTCTCTCAGAAGTAGACACTGACGAACCAAAAAGAACTTACATTTCTTTAGCGCCAACCACAGGACATCTGAAAGGATGAAAAAGAGAGTGTGACAGAGTTGAAGATGGGTGAAAGCAATGATTGTGAAGTGATAGGTCTTGATGAAGATGCAAATGGACCTCGGAGGGAAGTGTGACATCATAGTGATCTCAGTGGTCATTTGTTAGAGTTCCAGGAAGTGACTGGACTCTGCTTCTCAGCCTCACCAACAGAAACAGTGTGGCGATGAATATTTCATTAGCAGTTCTGTATCATAGAATACCTACAGTGCAGAAAGAGATCATTTGGCCCATCAAACCTGCACCCACACCCTGAAGAATATCCCATCCAGAGCACAGCCCCCTACCTATTCCCATAAATATGCAGTACACATCGCTGGACACTATAGCATAGCCAATCCATCTAATCTGCACATCTTTGGACTGTGGGAGGAAACTGGAACACCCGTAAGAAACTCACACAGACAATGTGCAAACTACACACAGACACTCACTCTAGAGTGGAATCAAACCTGGGCCGCTGGCACTGTGAGGTAGCAGCACTGTCCATTGTGCCACGGTGCCACCAACAACATGGAGATTGTATCAATATCAAAGAATCAACATTGGAACATGGCCAGACAGCCTGTCCACCTTATTAAATGTACATGTACTGCTTTTATGAAGATCTGATGAAAATTGGCCCAAATCTTTGCAACTTTCAAGCTGGAAGTGAGTGGGTCAGCTGACCAACCTTCGATGCTTAGACCTTCGACCTGAAGCGAGTATCTGGATGGCAACCAGTAGTTGTTCACAGTTATAATATCAGACTGCAGCTAGGGGATCATTTGAGAATATTATAAGCAGAGTGTCACATTCAGTTATATAAGGCCAAGTCACCAGTACCATTCTTAGGAGAGATGAGAAATTCATTCTTCTTGGGATGACTCCAAAGTAGCAACACTTTAGGGCTAAATTGAAAGTTAGTTAAAAGGCTGATTTATTCTGAAAAGTAGTGCCGTGAAAAGAGAGTCTTAATTCTAAGGACTCCGCTATCTCATAAGACAGGGAGGTTTGGAGTTGGTTCAATACTAATACTATGAAAGATATCTCATTAAAGCAGTCCCTGAGTACAATCCTATCCATATATCTTCATATCAATTCCTCTCATGAGGAAAACTTTGTGCCTCTGTAAAGAATCATGTCAGTTGACCTCATCGAAACTCTGGGGAGACAAAACAGCCTTACAGTTAGTGCAAACACCATCAGGTCATTTAATAAAGGTACACAAGCATGCACCTAATACACACACGCACAAACATGAGCCGAATATATACACATACACACACAAACCTAATAGACACAAATACACAAACATTCATCGAATACATACACACAAACCTAATATAAGTACATACATATGCACATACATATATATATATATATATATATATATATATACACGCACACACATACACTCAATTCAGCATGGTTCCTCCTCATGGTTGCTGCAAGTGGTAGTTCACTACTAGCTTTGAGTGTGTACAACAAAGTTAGTAGGGATATTCCGGGTAACTACAGTCCAGTGAGCCTGACGTCAGTGATGGGAAATGTGCTGGAGAATGTACTGAGGGATAAAATCTATTTATATTTGGAAAATAATGGGCTTATCAGTGATAGGCAACATGGTTTTCTATGGGGGAGATCGAGCTTTACTAACTTAAGAGAGTTAATTGAGGAAGTGATCAAGTTGGTAGATGAAGGAAGGGCTGTAAATGTCATATACATGGACTTTAGTAAAGCGGTTGATGAGGTTCCTATGGTAAACTAATGGAGAAAGTGAAGTCACATGGTATGCAGGATGTTCTAGCGAGGTGGATAAAGAACTGGTTGACCAACAGGAGATAGAGAGTAGTAGTTGAAGGGAGTTTCTCGAAATGGAGAAAGGTGACCAGTGGTGTTACACAGGGACTGTCAAAAATACAGGAGAATATAGAGAGACTGGAGAATTGGACGGGGAAGTGGCAGATTAAGTTCAATCCAGGCAAATGTGAGGTGATGCATTTTGGGAAGTCTAATTCTAGAGCGAATTATACGGAAAACGGAAGAACTTGGGAAAAAATGATGAGCAGAGAGATCTGGGAGTTCAGGTCCATTGTACTCTGACGGTGCATGAATAGATGGATAGAGTGGTCAAGAAGGCATTTGGTCTGCTTGCCTTCATTGGATGCGATATTAATCATAAGAGCTGGCAGGTCATGTTAGAATTGTACAAGACATTGGTTCGGCCGCAGTTAGAATGCTGTGCACAGTTCTGGTCAACACATTACCAATAGGATGTGGACGCTTTGGTGATGGTGCAGAGAAGGCTTATGTTGCCTGGTATGGAAGGTGCGAGTTATGAAGAGAGGTTGAGTAGGTTAGGATTGTTTTTATTAGGAAAAAGGAGATTGAGGGGGTACTAATTGAGGTCTACAAAATCATGAAGGATATAGACAGAATGGATAGATATAAGCTTGTTCCGAGGGTGAAGGATTTAATAATGATAGGCCACGAGTTCAAGGAAAGAGATTAAAAGTTTAAGGGGGATACACGTGGCCAGTACTTTACACAGACGGTGGTGGGAGCCTGAAACGAGTTGCCAGCCGAGATAGTAGAGGCAGGCACGGCAGGCAATATGTTGGCCTATCTACATATTGTGTCAGGAAACCCCCCTGCACCCATTGGACAAACACCGACCCATCTAATGAACTCGAGCTATAGCTTTCCCAGTCAATATCAGGAAAGTTAAAGGCCCCCATAACAACCACCCTATTACTTTTCTCTTCTCCTGGATCATCCTCGCAATTCTTTCTTCTACGTCTCTCGGACTATTAGGAGGCCTGCAGAAAACTCCTAAAATTGTGACCCCACCTTTCCTATTCCTAACCTCAGCCCAAACTACCTCAGATGGAGAGTCTTCATCTATCGTCCTTTCCACCGCAGTAATACTATCTTTGACAAGCAATGCCACACATCCTCCTCTTTTACCCCCACCTCTGACCCTACTAAAACATTTAAACCCTAGAACCTGCAAAAGTCAATCCTGTCTCTGTTCTATCTATGTCTCCGTAATAGACACAACATCGAAATCCCAGGTATCAACCCATGCTGCAAGTGGACACAGGTCGAGAAGTAGATTAGAAGAGTAGAGAGGTTTTGTAGGAGCTGTACAGGACTTTGTAAGTTCACATTTGAAGTATGCAGTTGTGGTTATTGCACCAGTGGACGTATGTGACTGCATTGGGCAGAGTGCAAAGGAGATACGCTCGAATATTGTTTGGTTTGTAGCAGTCTCTCCGTCAAGAGGGAGGATGGACAAGCTCGGGCTTTCTTTAACACAGAGATCTGCGTATAGAAGTTGATGACAGGGTGAATAGCAAGCAGTTGTTCCCCTTAGTCGAATGTACACAAACAAATAGACAATATTTTCAGCTGAAAGGCAGAATGATGACTGGGACATGCCACTCAGATGATCGTAGAGGTCAGCACTGTCCATCTCAGGAGGTTATTGAGATTGTAGTCCATTAAAGCAGTCGAACGTATTTGATTGACCACTTGAAATATCATAATTGTCATAGCTTTGGGCCAAGTGCTGCAAAATGGGACATTTGTAGCTTTAGTGATATTTTGGAGGTACAATCGTGAAGGATCAGTTCTGGATGATGGTTTCATTCTGTTTTTGTTACTTATGTTCAAAATCATATTTTCCCTTTACTTTGAGAAAATCATAACGTGTGTAAGCTTATGCCGTTGTTGTGGTCAGTACACGTTTCAGGTGCAGTCATAGAGTGCACATTCACAACCTGAATTACCCAAATATGTTATTCACTGTATAAACATATGGATGCCAATGGAATCGTAGAGGATAGACGGTTTTGAGATTGGTTTCACAGGTCAGCGCAACATCCAAGGTCCATTACTGTGCTGTAATGCTCTATGTTGTAAATCTGAAGTAACAAGGAAACCAGTTTTAGAACAATGCGCAGCAGAACAGCTCTCAAAGAGCTGTCGAACATGAGGAATTGAATGACAGAATAGACTCAGTAAAATGAAGGTCATCAGTGAAACGTTTACCACAAGATTCTGTTAAGTCTGATATTGTGTGAAGTAACAGAAGTATTGCTGCTTGAATGCAAGTTATAATTGATAATTCAGACCTAATAGGATCAAGTTAATACAGTCTTCAGGGTATTAACTCCAGACACAAATCTCAAAGATATCACACACCTACAATAAACATGTTGACGTCATCAGTTTGATTGGAAATGATTTTCCAAAAAAAATGAAAATGCAATTACAGTTCCCAGTAGAGATGCAATGCTATTTAAAATATTGTCTCTGCAGCTGTCTTATCTCCAATTCTGAGTGAATTCTCCAATTACGTTGGATTGCCAGCAAAGTAAAGGGTGAGGTTGTTTATCAAACAAAAAAATGAATATTCTGTTGGAAACAGTCGACAGAGTATACAACATCATTCTTGCCATTGTTGGTATTCCTGGTAAGTCTTGCTACAACACAAATTGTGTAATTCCTGCTTTAAAACATACTTATTTGCAAAAAATGAGTTATAACTTTTTAATTGCCAATATGCAAGGCAGATACCTAAGCCAGACGATAGTGTCCTCATTTCCTGAGTTTGTAGTGAATGGTTTGTCACTTAAGAGGCTCCTCAGCAATGTCCAATATTGCCTGTTTCTCTACAATGCGCAGAATGGATGTGCACTCTATAATGATGAAGAGTGAGTGAGCACTGTCTCTGGCTGGTCTAGAAAGGGTTTAACAAGATCACTGTTTCTCCCTGATTGCTCATAGCCTGCTCTCGGTCAGATGGGTTGTGAAACAACGTAAGTATTTGGGAAATCAACACAGATGGCTTTGAAAATTCTCTGTGCTTTCTTCAGCCAGTAAATTTCTGGGGACAGGATATGTGTGAGGACAGTTCATCGGGCTTCCAATGTCTTGTATTAATGTGTGAGGTTAACATTACCAAACTGGTATAATTCCACAAATGTAGAAAGAAAACTTTATCTGTCGCTCATAGGCACTCTGAACTGTCCACTGATTGAATGTTGCGTATTGTTGATCCAGAACTCAGGAATCACTGTGACTGATGCTGTTAATTGTCATTGATCATTGTACTGAATGGGGACCATGATCTTCAGGCTGGACACTCTGATTCCTGTAGTCCCATGTTGCTGGGAGGATGTGTCATATAGAATTGTACAGAATGTGCATAGATGCTTGACTCTAAATTTCTTCCTGTTATGTGGGTATCTATAAATTCAGAATTATAGTAAGTGTGTATCACTAGCCAGAGAATATCCATGACTACAAAGGCTTGTATTTCTGGAAATATGTTTGACTGGAGAACTGTATTGCATGTGGGTCAATCGTCTGAAGGGCGCAGGTGATTCATTTAGCAGTCATTCGAAGAGATTTTTCAGTTAGAATCTGATTGAATGTGCGTTCATAGGCAAAGAGGCAAAACTTACCCCAGGGATCAAGTGTTACTGGGAGCCAAAGTAAAATTTCTAAAAGAAACTTATACAGAGTATCAGTCACCAGCGAGACGAAGCAACTTATCCCATTGGTCATTGCCAAGGAAGAGTATATCTGACCATGTAATTTACCAGTTTCTGGTGAACTGAGTGAAAGGCAATGTCTGATTAAAGTCACAATCAGGTCTGCATTTTGACTGAAGACATGAACTGCTTCAATTGTACTACATTTCCTATTTCTAATCTGTTCACTGCTGCAGCTGTCAATCTAGTTTAGAAATGCAATGGATCGCCAGTGGAAAATCGTTGTCGTCGTTTGAATATATTCGGTGGTAAATGTGAAATGTCGTATTTGACTTTAATGGATGGTTCTTTTTAACGTCATGTGAAAATAGCTGAACAACAGTGTTAATTTTAAAAAAAAGTTCTCTGGACATATAATGTTCACTTTAATATTATGTTTTGGTCTGATTAATCTTCCAACAACATTAAAACAATTTGTGGCACATTGCTCCTCTAATTCATTATGTGGACATTAAAAAGCATAGGTATAGCGCTAGAAACATTAACAATATTTCACATGTATTTCTGTTTAGATTTTGATGAACAATTATTTAACCTGTAATTCATAATTTATCCACAGGTAATTTTCCAGTTATTGCTGCCCTATACTTTGTGATGACCGTTCTCATTTGGAGGGAGGGGTTTGTAAGAGAAAGGTGCATTTGTCATTTTTAAGGCAATAGAAAAACAGAGCAATCATAATAGAAATGTAAATCTATGTTTCCACAATCAACCAACTTTCGTATAGTCAATATTATGATAATCATTGATAATTGAGTTGGAAAGCATTAGAGATCATTAACAATACAGAACAAAGAACATAATACATTAAATACCTAAAATTTTGAATTAGGCATTTGACCTTAGAAGTTGTGAATCAATTTTGCCTGCCATCTCTATGCTTTATATCACTAACATAGCTCATTAATCCATTTCCAGAGTTGCACATTTTTTATCTTCTTTTCATGTGAAAATGACGAACAGACACACTCTATCGAGTACCTAAACTCTGTCACACAATACCCATTTTTGCCCCACAGTCTCTGACCTTCCAATGTAACGACATGTTAACCAGAAGTGTGACAAACTCAGAATCTTTTGGTTTGCATTGACAGAAACGTTTTAACCTGTACCTTGATCAGATCATCGATTTTAGAATTACATGATAATGACTGAAAAGAAACTATCAAGTTTTAAACATATAAATTATGAAAACATATTCATAAAATGCTCCCCTCAATAACCGGAGCCAATGGGATTGCAAATCTCTTTGGTTTCATACTGATTACAGTTGAAGCTGGTTATGGCTGTTGAAGATGAGTCATCTTATCTACAGTAAATCTCTGCAAGAGTTCTTCAGGATTCTGACTTCAGCCCTAACCAGCTGCAGTAACCTCAACAATATCCTTCCCTTCATATACGAGGTGGAGAGGTTTGCTTCTGCTTCGTACATTTAAAACTCCTTAGATATACAGAAAGTAATATACAGCTTCAGCTCATAATTGAGAGGTAAACCTCTCCAACATTGGAGAATCTTACAATTTCCCATTGACTTAGAAGGACATTAACATCACTGAATGCTGACGAGAGAAATAGAGTCGTACAGCACGGAAATAGATTCGTCAGTCCAACTAGTCAATGCTTACCAGGTTTTCCCAAACTAAACTTGTCCCATTTGCCAATATTTGGTCTATATCCCTTTAAACTTGTCATATTTGCGTAACTCCAAAGTCTTATCAATGTTGCATTTGTACCTGTATCGATCACTTCCTTCGGCAGTTCATTCCATATATGAACACCCGTTTGGCTGAACAAGCTTGCCCATTTAATTTTCGTTATTTTACTGGTCATGGGTGAATTTATGTGCATGTGTGGTCTTATGGAAAGGTCTAGCGAGTTTGAGCATTCTTTAATGCAGAAAACATCAAATTCTGTCGTGTCCAATTGTATTGATTACATAACGTGTTTTCTGAGATTAATTTTCTGATCATGTGATTCCCAATGTCTTTCAAAAATACAGGTGATTCATTTGAGAACTGTTACAGTTCTGGTTCAGATGACATGACATCAACCAAAATACATTTGAGCTAAAATCCAACAAATATAGAGAATAGTTGATCAGTAATTACAAGTCTCTATTTTTTTCTCTCTCTTTCTACAGTTAGTCTAGCGGCAATTACATTTTTATCTTGCGGCAAGTGTGGTCTTTCAATATGCACCACTCGTTACCTGATGGCTATGGCAACGACTGATCTACTGTTCATTATTTTTGATATCATACTTGATAAGTTTACATACTATTTTTATCCAAGTTCTTTCCTGGACATGACACCTGTTTGTAGTGTTATCTTTGCCCTGAGCTGCTTGACCATTGATTGTTCTGTCTGGTTCACTGTTGCGTTTTCTTTTGATCGATTTGTCGCCATTTGTATTCATCAGATGAAAACTAAGTATTGCACAGAGAAAACTGCGACACGAATTATAGCATCAATCTGCATTTTCTTTTCTTTAAAAAATATTCCCAACTATTTGCGATTTGAAGCCGGAAGGATCATTAACAATATTCCATGGTACTGTTATACCAGCGACAGGTATTATGATCATGTTCATTGGGTTAGTTATGGATATATTCAAATATTTTTAACACCACTTCTCCCATTTGTTTTTATTGTCTTTCTCAACATTCTGACTATCATACATATCTTCGAGGCAGTTAAGGCACGTAAAGGATTGAGCGGTCATAGAAAAGCAAACAGTGACCCAGAGATAGAGAGCCGAAAGAAATCTGTGACTTTACTCTTTGCCATATCTGCCAGTTTCATACTTCTTTGGTTTTTGTATATTTTATATATGCTTGATGTTGGATATTACTTTGATTATTTTGATGTCTTTGAACAAGTCGCATATATGCTGCGGAATCTCAGTTGCTGCACAAACGCACTTATTTACGTGGTGACACAGAAAAAGTTCAGAGATGATTTAAAGTATGTCATGAAATATCCAGTTAAAAAAATAATTAAATTGATGGAAAAATCCAAGTAACTGAGAGCCAACAAGGGGATGCAGCAGATAAAGGAGTCAGGAATCCATGTACACAATCGACTGAAAGGAGAAGGTGGAATATCAACGGGATTACACTCCTTTTACAAAAGGACAAGGAATGGCACCAACTGAAGAGCAAAATAAAAGAGCATGCAGGAGCAAAGCCATTGTAAAGAGCTGGTGGACAAAAGCCAGAGTCAGTAGAAAGCTGAACAATAAAAGTGTAACTGGAAGAAGGAATGGGCATGCACAAAAAAAAACTTCACACCACGTAATCAAGAAACGGCAGTTAATGGAAGCAATCTGTTCGCATTGCGTGAAGAGGACACACAGAAAAACAAATGACCTCGAGGAAATGATCACTTTTCTGTGCAGGCTGGATTTGCACAAGCAACCACGTGATTCTCCATTCTTCCTCAATGAAATCTTTTTTAAAAAAGCTGGGAAAAATTTGAAAATAAAAGTCAATTTTTAATAAATAGTGTGTTATATAAAATGCAAGAATTATCGAAAATTGGGTCAGATGTGAGAGATGAGCCGACATCTTCAATATTTAAATGAAAAGAT
Source organism: Chiloscyllium punctatum (assembly GCF_047496795.1). Classification (NCBI taxonomy): domain Eukaryota; kingdom Metazoa; phylum Chordata; class Chondrichthyes; order Orectolobiformes; family Hemiscylliidae; genus Chiloscyllium; species Chiloscyllium punctatum. The sequence continues at coordinate 68,459,520 of NC_092766.1, forward strand.
TAAGTACTTTTCATGAACTTCTTCGAGCTCAGTTGGAACGGACTCTGGATGATCCCTTTCTCAATTGTGGCCTCATAATGAAAGATGTGGCAAATTCAAAAACGCATTGACACCATAATGGTGAATTGGTTCCTTCTGCAAAACAGCAGGATCTTGCCTGAACTTTTTCCTGAAATATCTCCTGCCTGTATGGATCTGCGTTTGTATTTACCCTTTGCCAAGTGGTTTGCCTATGGGAAGTTGCAGGGTTTTGAACAGCTGTGTTATGTTGTGATATTATTTCAGTTAGTTTTCAAATAGTTAGGTTATTCTGAATTCTAGCATGATTTGTTCGTGTTTAAACCGTAATGTTTTAATACATTCTGTTTTACTTTTCATGCCAAGTGGTCTGATCGCCTGCATCATTCCTGCCATGCCCATTTCACATCTGCCTTTCAAGAAACGTGGTATTGGGGCTACCTTCTTAATACGTTACGAGGGGTTTGGTCTAGTCCATAACAGGGACAGTCTTGTGTCACTGAGCTCTCTCCATTTATGGACTACCTCACAATGTCGTTCTGATTTTCCAGTTCCTTCGCCAATTTAAAATTTATATTTTTAAATAAGTCATTGTCTGCTCACCTAATATTACATTAACTCCATTTGTCACAATAAAGTTCATTTAAGGTATGTTTATAATCGTACAATTTCACATCATGGAAAAATACCCTTCTGTCTGTACTCGTCATTGCCAACTAGATACTTGAAATTAATTTAGACGTTTCTGCCAACATTTGGCCACTAACGATCAAAGAATTTTTAAAATATATACCAATGGAAATACTTTTCAGCTGTTGTAATGATACCAGCCCAATTTGCTAGCTCATTCCAAATATGTATCTTGAGAAAAGATCACCCCTCTGGTCCCTTTTAAATCTTGCCCTCCTCATTTTAATACAATGGCCTCGTAATTTGGACTCTCCTACCCTGGGAAAAAGACTTTACCTAATTTACCCCATCCATGCTCCTCATGAGTTTATAAATCTCCTTCCAAGTGTGACTAAATATCACCAGGTTATCGATGTGAAACAAACAATTGCGTAATCCAGAAATGATTTCATTGGTTAGCGATTGAAATATGACTGGCTCATTCTTCACACAAGTAGCGTAACTTAACAATCGATTCGGTGTAATGAAAGCTGAAATTGTTTTCACTCTTTCAGACAAAGTTAAATGTCTGTTTCCTCCAAGTAAGTCAAACGTCGCAACATAAGTCGCTTGTCCCATCTTTTCAATAGGCTTCTGAACGTGGAATCAGACATGTGTCAGACTTTGTAACAGCATTGTTGAATTACGCAGTATCTGTTATAGTAACACCTCTGCATTTATGGCCATTCTGGTAATAAAACGAAGAACAGTATAATCTTGTAAAAAGGGCAGCATCGTCACAATGACAATAAGCAGTGGAACCAACACAAATTTCCTTGTAGCAAAATGCTGGTCACAGGCTTCCAGTCTATCTCTCATTCTCTTGCTCACTGTATTTCTCTCTCTCTTTCTTTCGCTTTCTCAACCTCCTTCTTTCTCTCTCTTTTCTCTCCCTCCCGTTCTTTTTCCTGACTTTTACCGTCACCTTTTACACCCCGAGTTTGCCTCACACAAGACATTGCCCACCGAGGGTCTCTCCATGATGTTTGATCGCCCAATCTTTGCCCCCAACCTCGTGCAGTGTCCTTTCTGTCCATGAACCACCCTCCATTTTGCACCAGGAACATTAAAAAAGCTCTGCACCTCCCGCCTTATCCTATTCAATCCACGCTCAGTGACTCCCCCCCACCCCACCATCTGAGCTGTACGTTCCCCTGTACAGCTGCTTATTGTATTCCCAATCTGGTAGAGACCAATCCTGATACCCTACTGTGGATCCACTCAGTGAACATGTGCTGGACTTTTGACTGACTGCAGTGACGCACCATAAAATTCCACTCTCCAGCCATTCGCTGGCACAGCACTCTCCTCCCAATAAAGGGGTTTTATCTGGTACCTCCGCTCCACTGTTTTCCCCTATTATTCCCCCTTATTATGTCCACACCCCATGTTTTGGGCTCACCTCTGGACTTTAATGGCTGTCCCCAGTATCGCAGCCCTCCCTTCCCAATTCCCCTCGCAGGCCACCTGTCTATTTGCGACCTCCCAGTGTGGCTTTACCCACTTCCACAAACTGTCCACCGAAGGATGACCATCAAATAATTTGCAACTCCCCAGACTCATCCCCAAATTGCTCACTCTTTAGCATCTCGCAACTTTGTCCCTCCATTAAAATCATACTCCCCCAGCACGTTTTACGCCTTCCCTACACTCTTATGCCTCCTGATTTTGTTGCAGTCTGAGTTTGGAAGAGACCATTAAAAGTGTGGCGTGGGTAAATAACTGCCTCATTTTGTGACATCACGTTGGCTTTCGCCCCAAGGTTCGCCTGCCCCAATTATATGACTGCCCAATCCACAATTTTCAGGCCCAAGTCCGGATTCTATATTCCCCCGATTCCTGACCCCGCATTCGTTGCCCCTTCACTGAAGTCTTGCTCCTTCCCCCATATACTTAGCCACCCTGAATGTTGCCATCCTTCTCCCACGTATTCCACTCTCCACCAGTGCAGCTTGACCCAAACTGACAGCCCACATCTTTTCTTCGTATCACTCCAACCCTTATCAAACCCTCTGTGTTAGGTGACACAGATTGCCAACAGACACTCACTAACCATGTAAATGGTGTCCATAATGCACAAAAAGATCACAGGCGCCCACTTCCTCCCTCACCTCCTGAGACAGGGGATTTATGCAAATGTCCCCAATAAAGCTTTCATCCGCTGCCTCCCGTCCGGATATTATGCCCTTCCCCCACATTATGTTACTTCCCACAATCCCCAATCTACCATAAATTCAATGTCATCCCCACACCGAAGAAACCCACTGGATTTCCAGCATCAATATATTGGGCCCTTTCCCAATTTTCTGCTCCCTTATGTTTGCTTCCTCATACCCATTTAACACACTCCCCTGCTTATGTGTGAGCTGACACACAGTTTTACTCTCCTCCCCGGGATTTTCTCGACCGCACATAACTTCCCTTTATCCCAACACCGCAGATCTAAATGCTCTCCCTCGTTTACACCCTAACCAAATTGCTCCTTTATCCATGCCTCCCATTGAAACATGAAAATCCTCTCAGTGTCCCCATCAAGTCCATTGCCCTCCCCAGCAATTCACCCCACCACCGCTGAATCTAAGCCCGTGGTCTGGAGCGATTCGGGCATGAAAAATATGTGCAGATTCTTATCGACTGCGTGTGTCTTCATGCACAGCAAGATCCCAGTACCCTGCCACACCTCCCTCACCTCACTGAGAAATGTGGCTTATCGCTTACTTCCAGAATCCACAGTTTGAGTGCGAGAGAGCTAGAGAGAGAGAGAGGGAAAGAGAGATGGTTAAAGGCGGGTAGAATTATCCTCAGGCAGGAACAAGATCCAACAGCTTGAAAGAGAAAGGTGTGAAGAGAGGTGAGCGAGGAGTTGAGGGATACGGAAAGACTGTGTTAAGATTATGGACGTCGGAATGGCAACAGGATGGAGATGGGAAGGACGGGGAGAGATGGGGATTGAAGCAAATATATGTTGGGGGAGAGAGAATGCGGGAGTGAAGATGGGAGCTGCAGTGAGAGAGGCAGGCAGTACCATCTGTGGGGTCAGACTGTGCATCTACTCCCTCTCAAACATTTCTGCTCCTTTTACTACCCACACGAATGGATGCCCCCCATCACCCAGCCAAAAACTCGCCCATTTTCGTAAAAATCCCACGGGTGGCGTGAAAACAACAATTCGTTTCCCCGTGTGGGTGTCTCTGCGTGAGTGTGTGTGTGTGTGTGTGTGCGTGCGTGAGTGTCTAAATGAATAACCAGGAGACAGGATTCTTTCCGATTATTCTCTCTCTGTGGTTCCAGCTCTTTTCTGATGATTCCTTGCAGCACAATCATTAGATCTGTCCATCTCTACATCATCTGAGTTTCAGCTCCCGCTTTGGAACTCCTCCCTGGGGTGAACAACATGCGAGAGAAATAAAAATAATCTAAAATAAAGCAAAACTGTACGATGAAAACCACAGGAATATCTCATCACACTCAGCCTTCCACAACCTCACAATTTCCCAGCACAGCCACTGACGCTAAAACCAGGGATGGGAAAGGAACGTGTTAAACGACCTCAGGAGTGTCACAGTATTTATCTTTGAGGAGAGGGGCTTAGATATCCACTCCAGAGGCTGGAACACCCTCTCAACTCCTTCCATTCCCATTCCCTGAGTCTGTGTGTCTCCCTCTGTCTGGTCCAAGCTTCAGTCTCTCAGAAATCCCCCTCAGCAGGAAGAGAGAGTGATAGCGAGAGAGAGAGAGAGACAGAAACAGAGAGAGAGACAGAGAGAAATGGAAATTGATTAAATCAAATCCAAGATCTTTTGAATCAAAAAAGGGAAACAAATTCCCATCACTGACTGACTTCTCAAACCTCCCATTTTCTTAGCATTTGGCCCTGGTTTTAGGCCCAGTGAATGGGAGCAGATTTCACTGCGACCCAGGGGTAAATGCATTCTGACTGCTCCTCCCCGGTTTATTTTCTGAGAGAGGGGCTGGTCAGTCACTGAATGGGAATGAGTTACTCCCGGATACTGTTTCTTGCCCCACCCTCCCTCCCCTGTGATTAACCTGCCCCCTCTAACTTGCCTTCTGATACACCAAGAGAAAACAGAAATATTAAACTAGATTTGGGCAGTTTCTCCATGAAATACTCACAGTGACCCTTCCGCTGGTCAACCCACCTCTGTCCTTTAATCCTTCATTCACTTGCATTACTTCCCTCTGTCTTACTCGTTCCCTTGCTCACACTCCTCCCTCTTTTTCACTCCTTCTCTCACTCTGTCTCTTGTTGTTCTCTCTCTGTCTCCTCCTCTCACTGTTCCCTCTCTGTCCATCTCCTACTCTCTGTCTCCGTCGGTCACTCTCATTCTCCGTCTCCCTGTCTCACCCTATCCTCCTCTCCCTGCCACTATCTCACTCTCCATCCCTCTGCTCAGCTTCCTCATGCTCTGGAGAATGGATTGGTCTCTCTCTGTCCCTCTCTCCATTCCTCTAAGTTCGGATTGAAATGCCCTACCTCCCTTCTATTTAAAGTGTGTTCTTACCTCCCCACCCTGTCCTGTAGACATGAGCCCCGTCATGATCACATTGTGTGGGGAGGTAGGGGAGTCTGTGCTGCGGAAAGGAGGGATGATACACCACACCCACTAAGAGACCATCAGTAAAACAGAGTCCGGGCCGTGTAGACAGACTCTTGTGATGTGTCAGGGACAGCCCGCAGGCTAAAACGTGCTCAGCAAGATCCCACAGGCAGCCAGATGTGGAACGGCTGGAGATTCCCTGTGCACCTTGGCAGAATCCTGTCCAGAGAGCGACGCTGTCTCCAGAGCTAATTCCAAACACGCCAATCCCATCACTCACACTGAGACAGGGGCTGACGTTGGAATTCTGCACAGCACGTTCCGATCAGCCCATACTGAGGGACAATGTGAGGATGTCTGTACCTTCACCGTCCGCCTTCAGAACCACCCCCACCATCCTGCCTGAATTTGGAAAGTGTGGTCCACTGCTACTGGAAAGGATGAGACGATAGGCTGTGATTACACAGCAAGATTCCAAAGACTGCAATGTGGAAATATCTGTTAAGTTACCAATAAATAATGACATCCCCCAATACAATTTCGAGGATGGACATACAGACAGGTAAATACATCCCTCCCCTACCCACTCCCGTCGCCGTCAGCTCCTCAATAAGCGAGTGGTGCCTAAACTTTCCATTTAACCCTCATTGCCCCGTTATCGTGTCTTCAACATGGATATTTCCGTCCAATGACCACAAATCCTCACATTTGCTCAGGATTCCTAACTTACTCATCCTCCCCAACTCCAACACAATCCCCCACAATATGTTAAACGTGTTATGAAAGGACCACCGCACAGCAAGGTCCTACATGCAGTCTCATTGCATTCCAATAGGAACACAACACACATACACAGATAGAACCCAAAGGTTGCAAAGCTTGAGATGTTGCACATCTGTGTGTATCTCTCTGTATGTCTCGTTCTGTCTATCCCAGGCTGTCATCTTCACTCACCAGCTGAGAATGACCTCTCCAGCGCTTTTGATATACAATGTCTGAACATTCGAGACCCCCAACTTGCCATCCCCGGCCCTTATGTGTATTCACTGCCACTACAACACCCACCCTCCTCCCTGCTCCAGTACTCTGATCCCATTCCCGTCCTTCCCTTTCCATGATCGCCCCATCCGTCTTTCCATCTCGCTTTCCCCACACTCTCACCGATTACAGCCTTGTCTCTGAAATGAGGTCGCTCCCGTCATTTTATAAACCTGACCCGTAACATTGCAGCCTTGAGGTGGTAAAACAATGTGATGGGCTGGAGAGATTGAGGGGGTAATGGGCAGACCCAGATTCACGATTGATGATGGAGAGTGGGAGCGAGAGACAGAAAGAGGAAGGCACAAGGAAAGAGCCAAACTATGGACAGCGAGAAAGGGGGGAGACCCAGAATGGAAAGGTGCAGAGAGCAGGTGTTGGACAGAGCGAGAGAGAGAGGGTATGAGAGAGAGAGAGAGAGAGAGAGAGAGAGAGAGAGAGAGAGAGAGAGAAAATGTAAAATCCAAGCCTCTGTAAAACTATATTTTGAAACAGAGCCACTTGTTGCAATGTGGGAGACTCTGCAGTTGATTTGTGCCACAGCAAGATCTCACAAGGAGCAGTGTGATCGCAGATAGATTGCATGTTTCACTGAGGCTGGTTAAGGGTTCACGGTTCCTGCTGTCTGACAATTTCAAACCACTTCCCATTTTCTTTCTTCTCTATGTTCTCTCTCTGTCAGTGTGTGTGTGTCTCCAACCCCACTTCTCCATCTCTAATCATTTTTTTCTCTCTCTCTGATTTAATCTTCTGCAGGGTAATCTTTACCAAACCTTTTAAAATACAGCCGCGTTTATATTTGACAATATTCCATTTTATAAACAAGGGCACTATTACCCTGCAGTCTCTGTACCAACAATGCTGTGGGCCATTGATGCACAGGGAGATCCCACAGTGTACTCCCTTCCTGCTGCAGAGTTTGCTCAAATCCACTTTTCTATCTAAAAAGAGACTGTAGATTTCTTTAGGGCTCCTTTTTAAGGAAAATCACTCCGTACATCCCAGGATTTAATTTTGTTTATGACACCTTCCAGAAGAATGTTCGAGGGAGGTGACAGAGAGAGACAGAGCGAGAGAAATAGAGAGATCCAGCCCAGATATTTATTTATGCGATGATCTCATTTTGTCATCCAGGTCTGTTTTAATTCTGTTTTAATTCATGTATGTCAGAAAAATCGACGTTTTGAGCAGGAGCCCTTTATCGTGAATGTGTTTGTGTCAAAACCCAGGGAGACATTTAGTTTAGTTCTAGGCGACAAATCTGTTTTAAAAACAACATGGCCACAATCTGACAGGAGTCAGTTAACCAGAGTCTCCTAAAACCCAGAGTCCACCAGAGGAGATTAGAAATCGGGTTAAATAAACACAGAACTCACCTGGGCTTCCATAGGGTGTAGACTGTCGACCAGGCCTCAGGCCTCAGGACCACGTCCCCCTCAGAAAAAAGCTCTTGTTCAAAGGTCTCCTGACCCGACGTGGGCAGCAAAATCCCTTGGGAGGAAAGGGACTACATTAGTTGAATGGCAGGGGAAGAAAATCATTGCAGCGATACAGCACAGCAAGATCCCAGGTTTTCCTCTCTCAGTGACACAATCTCTCATTAAGGTCCAGACACAAACACTTTGGGCGATGAGCTGGGATTTCATGCCAAAGCCTTGGAAAAATCTTTGAAATGATGGATTAGTTAATTAAAATTCTCACTGAGTGCAGTGTTCTCATTTGGGCAGCTGGTGCACAGTAAGATCCCACATGCAACAATGAAACCGCATCGAATTACTCAAATGACCTTCCCTTTTGCGTTGCTGCTTGAGTTTAATTATTTCCTGTGACCACTGAATCAACCATTACAGCGATTTCACAATCTCAAAATGCCTCTCCCTCTCTTCCCTCCTTCTGTTTCCCCTGCTCTCTCAAATTTTCACTCAATTACTCTCAACCTCTTTCTCTCACTGTCGAAGGCAGAGCGAGAGCATTTTGAAGACAAGTCACACAACAAGATCTCAGTCTTTACAGCACCCCGCTCATCCTCAACATATCAATGTAACTAACACAGTCAACAGTTAGGATGGACCATCGTGTGGGAACAGATCTTACCAGAGATTGGGGGAGTATTGTGAGGGAATAGCATCAGATTATTACATTCTACAATGACCTGGAATACATTGACTTTTACTGAAAACAGTTTCCAACATGTACATGCCAGTAGCTTCCTCCAGACGGAAACTCTCATTATTCTCTATTCTGACTCCTGTCTCTGAGCCAATGGTGTCTTCATTCTGTCGCTGACCCTTCAGTCCCACGGACGTACATTTTTCTCACAATTCCAATTGGAGCCCTTTTCAGATCCATGTGAAGGAATTAGGCCCTCACAATTACATTTACTCTGTTTCCCATCAATCTTCATAGGATCCATATTGCAGAAGTTAAACAGTGTTTCCAGCAAAAAAAAACTCCCAGGTCAGAGGGAGTGCACGGTTCCATACAATGTAAAGCTCTCATTAAACTGAACCAATTTAAATCGCGAGGGTAGGCAGGGAATGGAGTTAGATACAGAGAAACATCCCTCTAGACTGCAGCATTTCAAATTCCCAGGCCATGAACAGCATGGCATTAGATACTGTTTAAATCTCCCACTTCCCCACATCCTGTTCACATCAAACTCGCTCAGGGCAGTACCATTACTGGGTTAGATACAGACTATGTGCCTCTCAACAATTTCTCCATCTGACTCTCCCAGAGATTGGCGAAAATCGTGTTAGATACAGAGTCAAGATCTGTCCATACTGTCCACATCGTACACTCTTAGGGCAGCGACACTATGGGATAAATACGGTGTAAATCTCCCTCCATACTGTCCTCGTCAAATACTCCAAGGACAGGCACAGCATGGGGTTAGATACAGAGTAAAGATCAATCTGCACTGTTCCTCTCAAACATGCACAGGATCAGGACGATACAAAATTAAGTACAAACTTAGGCAGCATTGTAGACAATGTGGATGGTACCTCAAATTGACAAAGTAATATACATAAACTGGGTGCATAAGCAAAACTGTCAGATGGAGTTCAGTGTGTGATTATCAGGTTGGACTACAAAGAGGGAGCACAAAGGAAGTTTAGAAGAATTATCCTGGACATCAGGGATTACACTCTGTGGAATGATTGTACAAATGTTTCCTCTGGAATGCAGAAGTTTAATGAATGATCTGGTCAAAGACTTCGAAGGAGAAGCAGGATGAGACGGGCTGGATCAAGATCAACAATTCCCACTGGTGGGAGATTCTACAACAAGAGGGAGCAGAGACTGAGAATGAGGGCCGAGAGTAATCAGGAAAGATGTTAGAAAGCACTTTGACAAACAAAGGGTGGAAAGGCTTTAAGCTCTCTTCCACAAAAAGCAGTGGATGCTGCATCAGTTGATAAGTCAGTGGGGGATACATTTTTTGTGAAGTGAATATATTGAGGGTTATGCGCGAAAGGAAGGAATGTGGAGATGGCCACAGATAAGCCATGATCCCATTGAATGATGGAAGAGGGTCGAGGGGCTGAATTGCCTCCTCCTGTTCCTATGTTACGAACAGTCCCCATCAAACACTCTCAGTCCATGGAACAGGATAGGGTTCCATACAGAGCAAAGCTGTCTTTACTGGAACTCCATCAACCCCTTCTAACCCAGCACAGGGTTAGACACAGAGTCAAGCTCTCTCTCTACACTGTCCCGAGCAACCACTCCTGGGACAGTTTCACGGAACGTTAAAATTAGAAAATGCCCATTCCTTGCCCCTCAGTGAGTGTGTGTGTGTGTGTGTGTGTGTGTGCGTGTTTGTGTGCGTGTGCGTGTGTCTGTGTCTTTGTGTCCATGCGAGTGTTGGAGATCACTGCCCTGAATTACTGGGTCAGGTACTCATGTACTCCGATACTTATTAACTATTACACATTATTTTCTGGATCATTGTATACAAATCACAGAACTCTAATGGGATGGTGAAATCAAATATTAGTGTGGTTTGCCAATTATTACCTGGGCATGGGACTAGGGAAGTAAGGATCAGGAATGTTTTCATCCGTTCATAGGATGTGAGCATTACTGGTTCGGCCCAGCATTTATCCCCCATTCCCATCAGCCCTTGAGAAGGTGGAAGGGAGCTGCCTTATTGAACCGCTGCACTCTATCAAATTAATGTTTCTGGAAAAACAGAATGTAGCCGAAATTAAATTCCAGCTTTCTCTGTTCCTACTCCCAAGTTAATATTCAACCGTTTCGTTTAGACTGAGTTAGAGACTGAAATGTCATTGGTGGTCTTAGCGAGCTTATGCATTTCCTCACACAATGAGGAGTGAGTTTCAGTTTGAAATCTAATTGAGTGGCTTGGAAGACGTTATATGTAGACTAACAGGTACCAGTGAATGAGTTATAGATCAGAATATCGTTGAGGGGTACACTGTGTGATTAACCTATACTGGGGGATAAATCTAATTGAAGAGTTTGGGGTGTTTATATATCGGATCACAGATACTTGAGAGTAAAAGACAAGCTAGAATCAACTCTAAGGATTAGAGCAGGTTTAAACGTGTAATACCAATAACCCAGGAGTGAGGTACTGACTGGAATCTTATGGAAATGATAGGGGTGTTTTACATTTAGAATAACAGACAAATGAAAGTTAGATAGAGATTGAAATTTATCGTGGTGGTTGGGGTGGTTATTGGTAGAATTCTCATGGATGACGTACAGACTGGAATGTAATCGAGGTGATTGCGGTGCTTTTCTATATATATACTCTCATGCACAATCTCAGTATTCCTATCGGTCATGTAGAACCTCATAATCTGTCTCATATATCATCCCAGTTTCTCGCCCTCTCTCAGAAACAGGCTCACTGTCCTCTCTCCTACACAGTCTCAGCATGTCTTGCTCTCTCATACAAAATCTTACTCTCTCATATATAATCTCACAATCTTTCTCACTTTCATGCACAGTCTCACTATTTCTCTGTCATCACAATGTCACAGTCCCTCACGCAATCTTGCCCACACTGTCATAGATAAACTCACTCTCTCTCATATTCAATCTTGCCAATTCTGTCATAGAAAACCACACTTTGTTAGCGTATTTTGAGAAGATTTGCACCAACGTCAACAGGAAAACAACACATATGAAATAAATAGTGAAGTACAGAAGTAATAATCCCAACATCCGCAATGGAAGCTGCATTAGAACATTATTGCAATGAGCCATCACACACTGCAACACAGTGGAACGACACAGATTGGACAATTGTCACCAAAACAATGTCCTCAAAAAGGAATGGGTACCCAATGAACACAGTCCACAGATTTCTTCGCAACAAACCGAAACAAGCAGGCAAAACAGGTCCAGAAACGCTAACCACGCTCCCCTACATCAACAACATCTGGGAAATGACTGACAGACCACTCAGACTCCTTGGCACCAAGGTAGCCAATAAACCCACCAACCCACTAAAACAGCAGCTAATGAACTTGAAGGGCCCTATGCAATCAACAAGGAAAACTAATGTCATTTATAAAATATCTTACTAGAACTGTAATAACTCTACATTGGACAAACAGGCAAAAACCTGGCCACCAGGAGATATGAACATCAACTAGCCACAACAAGACATGACCCACTATCACTGGTATCCTTACATACAGATGACGAAGAACACCACTTCGAATGGGAAAACACACCCATCCTAGGACAAGCTAAATAGAGACACGCGCGAGAACTCCTCGAAGCATGGCATTCCAACCAGAACTCCATCAACAAACGCATCGAGTTAGACCCCATCTACCAACCCCTAAGAAAATGAACAGGAAATTACATCGCCACAAGAAATGGCATAACCAGAGGAAGTGGTTTCACCAATCCAAGGAACCATAAACGTATGAATAAAAACTTGGCCATACCACGAGCGCCTCATCCAGAGGCTCACTGATAATGTGACCTAATATGGAGACGTAATTCTGAAACCGAACTTTCCAACTCAGCGAGCAAAATTACATCTAGAATCTCACTCTCTCTCATTCTCAATCTCACTACCACTCTCTCCCATACACTTTCTAATTAATATGTTTTTGGCCACCATTTCATTTTAGCACGGCACCAGCAATGACTTTACAAATAGCGAAAAGCAAGAGTGACTGGATACATCAATACAGTTTGAAAATATAAAATATTGGTCCCACACTAACATGTAAGATTCTCTGACATTGAACACACCAACACACAGAGGACTGGGCAGATCGTGGGGATAATTGCTGAGGCTCTGTCTTAGAATATTCCTGCTATCAGTGCGACTCATTGCCTGTGTTCTCTTTCTGTTTTTCGAAAAAAACGCGTCTATTTTTGTCTGTGTGCGTGTGTGTAAGAGAGAGAGAGAGAGAGAGAGAGATTGTGTTTCAGACTGTGCGCAAGCATGTATGTGTGAGTGAGAGTGACCAGATCTGCGTGTGTGTGCCCATCTGTGTGAACAGTTTGAGTGTCAATGATTCTATGATGGAACTCCTAGCTCTCTTTCACACACACAGATGCAATCTCAAACACGAGAAGACAAGTACACACGTACACTAATACATACCTGAACAAAGAGTAACACAGAAACACTCACACGTACATACTCGTACACTCACATGCTCTCATGTACACACGTTTTCAGACACTCAAATGCACGCACACTTATGCTCTCTCACTCCTTGGCACTCACTCTTCCACTCAGTATAGGTCAGAAGGTTTATGTATCAAATAACTGATACCAGGGAGTGAGTTACAGAATGGATCGTAATCGATGGTTCAGTGAGGATTTACATACAGACAAACAGGTACCAGGGATGTTGTAACAGAAAGGAATCTAACTGAGTTCAAGGTAATTTAAATATGAAATAACAGAGAATCAGAAGAGAGTTACACACAGGAAACTAACCAAGAGGTTCTGGGTGTATACTTTGTATACAGAATAACAGATACCAGGGAGTGAGTTACAGACATGAATCTAATCGAGACGTCGGGGGAAATTTGTACATCCAGTAACTGATGCCTTGGAGTGAGTTGCAGACAGAAATCTAATCGAATATATCAGGGTGGTTTAAACACGGAGTGACAGATTGCAAGGAGTCATTTTAAAGACTGGAATCTACACGCGGTATAAAGGTGATTTATACACACACTAACTGATTCCTGAGAGTGAGTTGCAGGGCGCATCCGTCTGGTTTATACACAGAGTGACAAATACCCAGAACTGTGTTATAGAACGGAATCGAATTGAAGGTTTCAAGGTGGTTTTTATTCAGAGTAACAGTTGTGAGTACGTTATTAGCAGGTGTGAGTTCTCGAGATGACAGAAATTATAGAATCATGCATCACACTAAAAACAGTCCTTTCAATCCAAATGGCCAATGCCGACCAGTTTTCCTGAACTGTACTGGTCCAACTTATAGCATTTTGTGTGTTTCAGAAACAGAATCACAGACACATGGGAGTAAGTTCCACATTGGAATCTAATTGATTGGGTTCAGGTTAGGTTTTATGCAGAATAGCACATCCCCAGGAGTGAATTTTAAATGGAAATCTGATTGTGGGTTTGAGGTGGTTTACGTAGAGTCGTAGATTAATGGAAATCATTTACAGATTGGAATTTTATCGAGGGGGCCAGCGTGTTTATATATGGAATAACAGATATTCAGAAGTGAGTTATAGACTAGAATCTAATCGAAGGGTTTGGGGTGGTTTATATTTAGAATAGCAGATAAACACTTGTGAGTTCCAGATTGGAATGGAATTGATGAATCAGGAGGTTTATTTAAAAAAGAACAGGTAACCAAATGAGAGTTACAAACTGAAATCTATTTATGTGCTTTGACGTGGGTTATATGTGGAATAACTGATACCCAGAAATGACTTACATTCTAGGATCTTGTCAAGGGGTTTGAGGTTGTCTACGTAAATACCCACAGTTACATATTGGAATCATATTGAGGAATTCTGTGTGCTTTGTATATAGACCAACATAAATCCATGATTGAGTTACAGTTTGGAATGTAATTGAGTGTTTTGAGGTGATTGGTACAGAGAATAACAGAGCCAAGAGTGAGTTACAGAATGGATTTAATCAAAGTGATCGGCGTGGTTTGTACACAGAATACCATAAACCCGAGAGTGTGTTATCGACTGGAATTAAGGGGAGTGCGTTATTTATATATAGAGCAACTGGATAAAAAAGGGGAGAAATCAATGGAGGAACCACCCACCATGGACAAACTCAACAATGAACTGAGTCACACGTGATTCATTTGCTTTATATGGAGGTTTCCATGTGTTCTCAAATATGGAAGAGAAACAGCCAGACAGTCACACAGTGAGCAACAGGCAGGAAGGGGCAGAAGGAGATCCGGATTTCCAAATGGCATCAGATTAGGACAGTGTTAGAATTAAACATTAACAGAGCAGAGACAGCTTAGAAATGGAACTGGAGACAGGACAAATCACAGGAAGTTCACCTGCTCGTTTGACGAACCAATGATGTGTTCCCGGATTTAACCATGGATTGGTGTGGGGCAGCGAGGAAAAGGCATCAGGGTATTGTTTGTCTGCACTGAAACATTCTAATTGATCTGTGATCAGTTTGCTTTTACTGAAAACAATTCCAAAACTTGGATAAGCCTTTATGTCTTGAAGTCATAGACTACACTACTTTAGTGACTACCCACGAGCTACTTTGAATACTGTCCTCCCTCCGTTTTCCACATTCACAGAGGGTATTAATATCGTTTTTATAATGACATTACCATAGTGGTTAAATGCTGCCTACCTCACACTGTCTCACTTATCTTCAATCCTGTAAAGATACAATGACACCAACAAACACACAAAGTTACATCCTACAGCTTTGTTTATTTGCAGATACATTGTTTTCTTTTACTTGTAGACATCGCGCAATTTGAACTCCGAGCCAGTGAGAGTGGGAGTTGATGAACACTTCATTTTGGGATGGGGCCTAGCCACACAGGATAGAGACATGGAGAAGTCTTTTGAAACATCCCCTCTCCCTTGCTGACAGAATTCCAGATCCAAAGGAGTCAGTCAGACATGTTACGTGTGTTCCCAGCAGCCTTTTTGTGTTTGCATACCTCTGACAGTGACTTAATAAATAGGGAAACGTAAGAGAGACTGGCAACATCAATACAGTCTGAAATATTGAACATCTGTCACACACTTACATTTCAGTTTCTCCTTTCTTAAAACTTTTAAAATTCATTGCGGGATTTGGCCATCTTTGGTTGGCTCGGATTGATAGGCCATTCCTATGTGCTTTTGAGAAGGTGTTGGAGAACTGCCTACTTGAGTCATTGCAGTCCGCCTGTTTTAGGTTGACCTACAATGTCGGTAGGGAGGCATGTCCAGGATTTTGACCGAAAGATTGTGAAGGAACTGCAGTGAATTTCCAAGTGAGGGTGGTGAACAGCCTGGAGTGAACGTGAAGCTGAAGATGTTCCCAAGTACCGGCTGCCCTTGCCCTTCCAGGTGGAAGTGATTGTGAGTTTGGAAGGTGCTGTCCAAGGCTCTTGGTGAATTTCTGTAGTGCATCTTGTAAATAGTACATACCGTTGCTACTGTGCGCCGGTGGTGGATTATTTGAATATTTGTCGATGTGGTGCCAATCAAGCATGTTGCTCTGCCCTGGATGGTATCAGGCTTCTTGACTGTTGTTGGAGCTTCACACAACCAGGCAAGTGGGGAGTATTCTGTCGCACTCCAAACCTGTGCCTTGTCGATGATGGAAAGACTTTGGGGTGTCAGGAGGTGAGTTAATCGCCACAGTATCCATAGTCTCTGTCCTGCTCTTGCAGCTACTATATTTTAGTGATGCGTCCAGTTCAGTTTCTGGTGAATGGTTACCCCAAGGATATTGACAGTGGGGGAATCAGTGATGGTAATACAGTTGAATGTCAAGGGGCAGTGATTAGAGTGTCTCTTCCTGGTGATGGTCATTGCCTGGGATTTTTGTGGTGGTAATGTTACTTACTACTTTTCGACATAAGCCTGGATATGGTCCAGTTCTTGTTGTATCTGACCCTTAACTCGCTGACAGGAGGAGTGGGCAGATCGTGGTGAAAGTTGCTGAGATTTTGTCTCAGAATACTGCTGTGTCCAGTGTGACTCCCAGATATATTTCTCCCTGTCTGTCTTATCTGATTGCGTTTCTGAATGTGAGCGAGCATTGAGAGAGTCCGGGCCTGTGTGTTTGCCTGTCCATCTGAGTGAACATTTTAAGAGCCAATAATTCAATGACGGAATTCCTATCTCTCTCTCTCTCTCTCTCTCTCTCTCTCTCTCTCACACACACACACACACAAACACACACACACACACACACACACACACACAGATACTCACATGGAAATGCTAATATACTCACATGCGCTCACACTCTCATGCACACATATTTTCACACACAGACACTCCCTCTCACTGACACAGCAGAAACACACACACTTCTGCGCTCTCACTCTTGTTCTCATTCGATCTTCCACTCCGAATGAGTTCAATGTGGTTTATACATAGAATAACAGGTACGTGGGTGTGAGTTACAACCTAGAATTTATTCGAAGTTTTCAAGAGACAGAAGCACACAGGAATATGCACACCCACTTTCAAAGAAACACACGGACATAGAAACCTCGAAATATGCAAACTGAGAGACTGTGCAGTAACTGGCATTGCCCAGCGTTGAACCATCTGTAATACACTTTGTGTCCCATCAGCACATTCTTAGCTTTTACAGACGAAATGTCCGTGAGAAGGCTGCACAGTCGTGTGATGTCGGTCAGCCTATTGTCAGGTAAGAGGTGAATCTGTTTAAAATCTCCTGACCATTTGTACAATTAACACACTCGCACAACAGATGTGTGTAATCGCTGGATGTCCGTCTGTGCGATGCATTGATGATAATGGAGAGTAGCTGTGTTCTCCACAATTAGGTAGAATTAACTTGCAGTGCAGCTTTCTCAGCATCACAACCACAATCAACCCCTATCTCTCAAACCCACATTCGGTGGCAGTAGTGTATACGATAGACAAGATGCACTGTAGACATTCCCCAAGGATTCTTACAGAGAAGCTTCTAGACCCACGGTATGAAATGTGAAAAGCTGAGCACAGCAGATACATGGGAACACTAGCAGTTGACAATTCCATAACAAGTCACTCCCCACTCTGGCTTGGAAATACATCTCAGTTCCACAAGTACCGTTGTTTGAAAATCCTGGAACTCCCTCCCTTACATCATTGTGGGTTTATCTGCAAAAAATAAATACCAGCAGTTCAAGACGGTAACTCATCCTCAACTTCACCAGAGTAATCATAACTGAGAAATGTGTGGTGATCCAGTCAGTGATGAACCAAATATATTAACGAATCATACATGGAAGCTAAGTATTTAGTGCAACGTGCTCCAGTGCTAAGTATCTGAATAAATTGGGACTAT
Organism: Chiloscyllium punctatum; assembly: GCF_047496795.1. Classification (NCBI taxonomy): domain Eukaryota; kingdom Metazoa; phylum Chordata; class Chondrichthyes; order Orectolobiformes; family Hemiscylliidae; genus Chiloscyllium; species Chiloscyllium punctatum. The sequence continues at coordinate 68,477,307 of NC_092766.1, forward strand.
ATTCTACCAAATTGAAAGGCAACTTGAGAGAAATGTATCTGCTTGTGAAGAGGCTTGAGCAGGTAGATGCTGAGAAATTAATCTTGTGGTTCTGGGAACCTGAAACACGATGACACAGTCTCAGGAGTTGCTGGAAAAGCTTAGCAGGTCTGGCAGCATTTGTGAAGAGAAATCAACATTAATGTTACATCATCTGCAGTTCTCTCGGTTTTTATTGACATCCTCTCAAGAAGAAGGGCTCACGCCCGAAACGTCGATTCTCCTGCTCCTTGGATGCTGCCTGACCTGCTGTGTTTTTCGAGCTACACATTTTCAGCTCTGATCTCCAGCATCTGCAGTCCTCACTTACTCCATCCTCTGAAGGAAACGAGCAGATGATTGGGGACTGAGATGAGGAGATAGGTCTTGAGTCAAAGGCCTCTGAGTCTTTAATATTCTCCCTCCCTGAAGATTGTGGATGGTCACTCACTGAATACATTTCAGGTCGGAATAGACAGATTTCCAGTATTTCAGATCGTCACGGGAGTGGACTGGAAACCGGATTTGAAATGTAAAATCAGCTTTTAATGGATTGACTGCCAGAACAGACTGAACAGTTTAAACAGGCTATATTGTCTCCTTATGCTCATATTTTCTGAGCTCATAGATGTTTACTGAACAAATTCAAGCCGTTTGGATTTCCTTAAAATGAAACCGTTTGTAATTAAATCTCTGCAGCTTCCACCGTATTCCAAACCATCTCAATCTTTTTGTTAGCATTACCTCATTCCAATTGCTCACAAATCATTACTTTTCTAACTTCCTTCCTCTCTGCCGAATTCACCCACCCTAATAACACATAGATTAATGTTTCCATTCTCTCTATAGATGCTGCCTGACCATATCAGATTTCTCAGCATGGCCTGCGTTTATTTCAGAGGGAATGACATCTCCCTGTTCCTGTTTCTGTGAGAGGATACATTCTCCGATCCGACTACATGATAGTCCCTTCGTTCACAGCAAAATTAGGTGTCGCTCTGTCCAAATTCATAATATGCTCAGAAGGACATCGATATATTGTGATGATATTGAAAATCAAACATTTTGAATCAACTGAAATTCATGACGAAATGGCATGTTGCAATAGGATCTGTTTGGGCAGGAATTCAATCTTCCCTCCCCTTGTTGTTATTATGTATAATGCTCCTGAATCACCAATACAGAGGTCTGACTGCATGCTCAAACAACAGCTCTCTATACATTTAATTCAAAATAACGTCAATAAGAGGAAGGATTAAAACTAAATGCAAACTGTGATGAATGCTGCATGTCGGGAGTAATGTTAATATAGAGTTTTAACAGCACTGAAATGAGGCTGTTCGGCCCATCATTCACACGCCAGTCTAAACGTCTGAACTCCCTCTCTAAACCTCTCCAATTACCCAGATCCCAGTCTGGTAGATGACTGTCCAGGTGGAGTTTGCACACTCTCCCCATGTCTGTGTGGATTTCTGCCGGGTGCTCCGGTTTCCTCCCAAAGTCTAAAGATGGGCAGGTTTTGGTGGATTGGCCATGCTAAATTTCCCATATTGTTCAAGGATGCGTTTGATAGGTTGTTCAAACATTGGAAATGCGGTGTTACAAGGATAGAGTCGGGTATATTTTAGGACGAATTGCCGGTATCCACACTGGAAGTATTCTATGGTACTTCCCATCTTCCTCGATGAATGAGGTCGACTATCACCTGACCCAGTATCCACTTCGGTGGGTAAACATTCGTTTTGATTCCAACAAAGAACTGCAAAAGCTGCAGGTCTGAGAGACAGCACAGAAATTGCAACAGGTCTGGCAGCATCAGCGGGGAGTGAACCTTTCGAATCCAGTGATTGTTCTTCAGTACTGAAGGCTTCTGATTGTGGTGCTGTTACACCTTCTAAGCTTCACCAGTAATTCCTTGTTTTGATTTTAGCCCCAATCCAGTTGGTGATGGATAACGGCCATGTTAAGTGTTTTGGGAATTGGGAGGGAGCTGCGAGCAGGGTGATGGCGGTATCGTGGTGGGCCGATTTGCCTTACAAGCAGTTGCCTCGGGATTCCCGGCCATCGCAGTGTTGTAGTTTGTTAACTGGCATTTAATGGAAAGCTACTGAGGTAAAACCAGTACATGAACGTTTCATTCTGAGGTAAAATGTATCTATCAGATTGAACTTTGGATTTCATGGCAATGGTTTCTTTGAACTGAGTGTGGAACTGTGCAGCATTGTTCGGCATCTCAGAAGCTTTCCCCTCTGCTGCTTCCCAATTCTTACTTAAATATTAAATAAGGATGGTTTTGTGTTGTTCGAAAACTGAGAGACTGCTACCGATAGAAAACCTAAGACAAAGACAGAAGCTGCGGAAAAAAACTGAACAGTTCAAATATCTTCTGGAGTGGTGGTGGGAGGAAGGACGAATGTGTCAAATCTATCCAAGGATAAAATAAATTCCAGCCTGAAAGTAATCAGAGCTCCTTGTTTTCCAAACCTTTTTGTAAATCCTTTCTGAATCCTTTCAAGTTTCGCAACAATCCTTCCATAGCAGGGAAACCAGAAATGTTTGTGTTATGGGACGTTACTTTATTGGAACAGTTGCGTTTTCTATTCCAACAATCCTTTCACCGGTTAGGTTTTCAAATAGAGTTAGGTTCGTTCAATATTTCGTTCTTTTATTTTTATTTATTTTAACGATAGGGCGTGGAAAGTGTGTTTTGATTCAACCCTGGCAGTTTGACTAATCGAATTGCAACGTCTTACCGTTGACTTGAGAAAATATGATAACGGGATCTCTACCGTCTTCTTCAAGCAACGGGTTTGGTCTGGTTCATAACATTCTCAATTTCGTCAATGGATGCTCCATCAGTCCTGATCGAAGATATTCACAATTAATCAATCTTATCTTGGACAGGAGTCCTTTGGGAATGATCTTCCTCAGACCATCAATTGTCAGCTCAGTCAAGGAAAAAGGCCAGGAATCCGTTAAGACTTTGATCAGAATATTTCCCGGGAGACTCAGAGGTCGCTAACAGAGCAGGAGCTGGAGTGTTGGCAACAGCACAACAGGGAGAGTCCGCTGTGTTCACAGACCCCTCACACTTCAGTGCATCCAGTGCCAGGAATGACTGTTATTAGCCAGACTGACAGATTATCATCAGATGCACACACTGTCCTTTCACATCATCAGTATCACACAGCTCCCACACTGTCTCAGCTCCTCTGCCATCTTCAATATTTTAATCGGGGAGGCATTGAGCGCCGTGCTTTGAGCTGAGCTGTCTTAGCTTCTAATCACTATCTAAACGGCTCTAATTTCCCCAGATCCCTCTCCGATTTCAGATGCTCCTTGTCATCTGCCTCAATGAATGAGGCTGACCATCACCTGTCCCAATATCCACTTCAGTTTGTCAACATCTACTGTATTTAAAGCATCGTCTGCGGATACTGGAGAGCTGACAGATAACACAGAAATTACTGGCGAAATTTAGTAAGAGCGACGTTATTTGTGGGGAAATATCCGACTGAACCTGTAGAGTCCAGTGATGGTTCTTCAGAACTGAAGGGATCTGGTGCTGATGCTGTCAGAGGGGCTGAGTTTCCCCAGCAATATATGTTCCTATTTCATCCCCACTCATTAGGTTATACTCATTGTCTGGTTTAGTGTGTTTGGGAATACTTTGCCAATTTCTGAAACGGCGCTTGTGGCATCGTTCTGAATATAGCTCTTTCAGAGCAGTTGATCCAAGTTCCAATCCTCACTGCGGCAATTTTAAAGCAACGTTAAACTGGCGAAACGCCAACATGAAATGAATTATTTTCAAGTCCAAGATATTTTCCAAACATGTCAAAATTATCAGAGGGAACACCTGCGATGACATTCTCACATCTGGGAAAACAATTGTAGAAAACTCTGAGATATCATGTAACTTTTTCCTTAAGATTGATTGATTAACCAGGAGAGATGGCATGAATTTATGAAGGGAAGATGTGGCTGATGATCTGTACAGATTTTCTTTGAAGGAAAGCAATGACTGATATAAGGAGCGCTTGTGATGTCGATCGACTGGATTGCAGGATTACTCTACAATGCCAGGCTACTTTAGTGAGGTTGGTATACCGTCAGTCTGAAGATCTAACCTGGATATGGTGGATTCTACAAAGCCTTGTTTTGTGGTATGTTACTAAATTGTAAATGTTGCTGCTAAGTTGCTGATGAAGGACTCGGCACGAAACATCGATTTTTCTGCTCCTCGGATGCGGCCTGAACTGCTGTGCTTTTCCAGCAACACACTCTCAACTCTGATCTCTAGCATTTGCAGACCTCGCTGTCTCCCAGTTAAATACTCTGCCAGTCAGTTAAGTTTTCCAATAGAGTTAGGTTATTCCAATATTTCTTTCTTATGTTTGTACTTCAACGATAATATGGAGTAACATGTGTTTTCATTCAAGCCTGACAGTTTGAACTGTTGAATTGCAATACCTTACAAAAAAGGCCTGGGCCATTTTCCTAATATAATTTTAGGGGGATTGGTTTGTATCATAACATCCTCAATGTCTGACAATAAATGTGCACACAGGCCTGAACAATGATGTATGTAGAATAGAGAAGAGTACACATCCACATGAAAAGTTATTACCTCAGACAAGAGTTATGTAGGAATGATATTCCTTAGACCGAGCAAAATTGAACACAACACATTTCCGAGGATACTAAGCGGTCACTAACAGAGTGGGAGTTGAATAGTCAGGTACAGATCAACAGGGGCAATCCACTCTGTTCACTGACCCTTCAACTCTCAGTGAATTCAGATGCACTCACTGTCCTTTCACATCATCAATATCGCCCAGCTCCCAACCTGGCTCAGCTCATCTGCTCCTCTGCCATCTTCAAAATTTTGAATGGGGCAGAAGTAAGCGCCGTGCTTTGAGCTGAGTTGTCTTAACTTCTGCACTTGCTCTCCAAACGGCTCCAATTCTGCAGATTCATCTTCGGTTTAAGATGCTCCTCGACGTCTGTCTCAATGAATGAGGTAGACCATCACTCGTCCCAATATTCCCTACTGTGGGTCAACGTGTCTGGTGTTACAAACAGAGTCCAAAAGATCCTGTAGAGCTGGAACCCAAAATAGAGATTGTTTGCGAAACTCAGCAGGACCGAAGGGATCTGTGGGGAGAAAGCAGAGGGAAATTTTCAACTTCAGTGATTCCTCTTCAGAACTGAGGAATTTAGATGCTGATGTTGCCAGTCTTGCTGATCTTCGCGAGCTATACCTGCTTTTATTTCAGTCCAATCCAACTGGTAATGTTCACGGCCTTGTTAACTATGTTTGAGAATAGCGAGCACCCAACTGGCAGGATGATTGGGGTACAGTGGGGACCATGGCTGCTTTCTCAGCAGTTGGTATTGGTTTGGTTCGCAGCCATTTGAAGTGATTTTCTATGGAAAACCCCGAATTGAACTCTTTGAGATCCATCTATCAGAGGAGTTACACACGTTTTAGGATGGAATACTAGCTGCTGTTACATTTCCAAAGCTGGGAAATCTCTGAGAGATTCTATAAATGGTTATTTCAACAGTGTCTGATTAATCCAGGAGAGTCAGCATGGACTGCTTAGTGAAAGTTGCACCTTGCTCAATTTGAGACTATTTCTTTGAAGGAAAAGGTTGATCGATGGATAGAGTGCTTCTGATGGAGATAAAATGGATGATATGAATCGTGTTGCATTTGCTTGTCTTGGAATACTCGGTTAGGAGAGCGTTAGCCCTCCAACCTAAGCTGGTTCAAGCATCCTTCAGGCACAACGTTTATTGGATTTTGCCGAGACAAACACGAAACGCCATGTGGATTATTTCCCTGCTGTCATCTCTCTACTTGCACCTAGCTCTATCTGGCAGTGTGTTCAAGAAGGGAAACTGACAGGATACATTGATCATGGTGAAAAGTAAGGAAGGTGTTGTGATTTCTGGCAAAGGAGCAAATTGTCAATGAGGAAATAGGATATGCACTCCATTTGTAAAATACTGATATTTTTTATTCTCCTTTCTTCCTATAGTCAAGTTAACTCAGGGAAATGAAATGGGAAATTACCGGGGATTAGTGCGAATGTAATGAAATAAAGGTGGTGAAATTAGCCAGGCTATCATTGCAGAAGGCCCTCACAATTACAATGCGTGTATTATTTTATTTAGTAGTATAACGTTGTAGCATTCTATGATTCAAAATTCTGATAGATTGTTCCAAATCGCCACTATCCATTCAAATGGTGTAATAGGCTGTAATCTCTCTGTTCCTGCAGACAAAGTGGGAACTGTAGGCAATTTCAAAAGACCGCATAATGACAATTTTCTCCACCAGTTGAGGTTTTTTTTTCTGGCCAGGTTGTTATTAATATCAGCTGCCAATTACACAGAATTAGTGTTCTATTGAACAGATTTGTCACAAAATTGAAGTAATGGTGTTCCCAGTGTCTCGCTGAAGTGAACACTTCAAACAGCACATTGTGGTGCATTCTGTCTCGTAGTAAAACGCCATAAGAATGCCACATGACCCGTTGACAGCCCACACTTACATTTCAATCCGAGTCAGTGCAAAGCCTGTTCCTTACATTCCGATTGATCTGCCAGTCTGAAACAAGTTATTTTTGTCACTGTTGTGCAGGGCACCAAATGTGTCTCCATGCTGTTACATCCACAATGTGTTTCAAAGCTATCTCCTTCTCCATGTGCTGTGGCTGATTCTCTTTGATTTCACGGCTTCTGGTTTGTGACATGATGGTTCCAGTGTGGTAGGAGAAAGTGAAGACCGCAGATGCTGGAGTACCAGTGGTGCTGGAAAAACACATCAGGCCAGGCAGCATCCGAGGAGCAGGAGAATCGACGTTTGGGCATAAGCCCTTCTTCTGTTTCCAGTGTGGTCCCATGATGACCAGACCTACAAAACATTTCAGAGCAAATACAGATGTCAGCAACTGCTTATGAATTGGGGTCCAGAGGTACTTGGAGAAATGCTGCACTTATTGTGTCACCAAGCACCGAACTTTCTAAGGGATGCATGAACGCTGCACATTTTTAAAGGAATTATTCCAGGAATGCAGATATCAGCAATGGTGTTAGCTTGGAGAAGCTGGGCATTTCTGCTTCGTTTGGAAGTCATTTCATTTAATAGGTGTCCTCAAAATTGTGGGTCATCTGGCCCAAAAAAATGGAGTTACGCTTTGTTGCTTGTCTGGAATAGTGATATCAAGTGAAGGCTTTGCCAAAAGAATAAATGGCAGAATGAGATGATTCCAAAAACAAAATACCTTGAGTAGCTAAAATGATCTGTCTTAGCCTGGATTGGAACTAGATTATACTAGAACGTTGTTGCATCAGCAACTGGGAAAAGCAAATCCATGCCATGGCAGGAGGTTCACAATGAGGGAACCTGAATTTCCCCTCCAGAGACATTGGACCGACATGGTGCAATGACAGGCAAACTACATTCCTACAAATAATCTAGGGAGGTGTGAATTATTAGAGACATTGGTAATGACAGCCCAAAGTAGAGCAACGGGAGAGGGCTCGCGACTGTCAGAGCTTCATACAATAAATGGTCATGACTGACATGACTGAGACAATGTGAGGTACATTCCATCAACACCACGTTGAAGGACAAAAATTAAAAAGAAATTAGAAAGGAAATTTCGATCATAGCGGTGCAGTAAGGAAGAGAATAACGATTTTAATGCAGTAAACAAAATAATATACATACACTAGAAAGCAATACAATCTCTTAATGTAAATGCAACATTATTTCATCAACAGATTGTTTCTGTGTTCATTATGTGACGACAATTACTACTTTTTCTAATCAGACAGCGGCTATACATCCTTAACGGTATATGACCAGGTCTTGATGCTCTTTGCATTGTTGCAGTGCTCTATGAGGTAGAGTGAATGGTACTAATACAGTGGCAGTGTCCCCATCTCTGGGTCACTGGCCATGGCTTCAAGTCTGTCTTTCCCACAGGTGCACTGCTAATATCTCTGAACAGAGTGATATTAAAAATTCTCCAGAGAGTTGACAATTTGGAGAAATGCATCCAACAACAATTAACACAATTTCCCATTTTGAGTCTTCCCTCAATGAGGTCATCTGTTACCTGTCGCAATACAATTTCAGTGATAAACATCTTCTGCCAACTGGGAATGATGGATTTGTCACCATCATAGCTGCAACACCACTCTCCCAGTGGAGATCAGAAAAAATGTAAAAGAAAAACTCTGAGAATGTAACACTTTGAGGGTTTAATGCTTGCATTTTTATGTGCATCTAGAAAGGATTACAGAAAATGCATCTGGCAATGCAGTTAGCTAGGAAAGGTTTCTACATGATTCTTGCCGGCATTGGTGTTCCTGATAATTCTCTCCAATTATTTGCAATTTTTACATGCGCTCGCCTCTGTTTTTCATTGTTATTTAAGATATTTGCAATATTTGAATTTATACTCACTCCCAAGTTGCTACATCATGCAGTTAGTTATATATTTCAAAATTATGTTGTTTCACTACTTCCTATATCGTTATACTTAGTCAAACGTTACGAAATCCCGAATTGCATCTTAGACTGGAGGGTACCTTCAGTGAAGGAATGATTCGAAATGTCAGCAAGTATAGAACTGCAATAGATCTTGATCACTCGGTGCAGAGGATCTCATAAACCCAGTGTTCTTACATTCCTGCGTGTATCTATGTTAGTGCAGTTGTATCGAGAGCAGCGTATTTCCTCCTTCCAACTTCAGGGAGCACTGCAGTAAAATGGTTTAGAACTGGTTAATCTACTTTACACAGTATGGTTTTCAGATTCTGTTAGGTGTAAATGCTATGGGTGGCACAGTGGTGCAGTGGTTAGCACTGCTGCCTCACAGCACCAAAAACCTGAGCTCAATTCCCGCCTCAGGCAACTCTCTGTGTGGTCTTTACACATTCTCCCCGTGTCGACGTGGCTTTTCTCCATGTGCTCTGGTTTCCTCCCACAATCCAAAGATGTGCTCGTTAGATTAATGGGCCACGCTAAATTGCCCGTAGTGTTAGGTGAAGGGGTAAATATAGGGGAATGGGTCTGTGTGTGTTGTGCTTCGGTGGTTGGGTGTGGACTTGTTGGGCCGAAGGGCCTGTTTCCACAGTGTGAGTAATCTCAGAATGTTCAGAATCCGCTATCAGCTTGGATGTACGGATTAACTTTTCTAATTTTAGGAGTGATGAACTTTTGAGGAATAATGTTCTTCTTGAACAGAGCAGCACAGGAATGAGCACTTTGTCAACTCTTCCATCCTCACCGAGACCAGCAATTCATTTTATGTCAAAAGATCCTCGACGATTTCGATAGATTCCCTCCCACTTTTCAGGTTGGATGTTATTTATGAAATTACACTTGTTCGCCATTCTAATTGGTATAATTCTCCCATCCCATAATCCGTCACTTTTCCTGGATATTCCTGTTTCACCTCTGATTCCGGACCATTTGACAGCTGTCGCAACGGCCTATCCATCTGTTTATGTCTGCTGTATAAACTGGAGGGTATCATTAAATCTCTTTTAACTACATCGCTGTCCATAGCTTCATCTGGCAAATCTTAGACTCTTCCTTTACCTTCCCCCGCTTTGACAGCGATCCTGGATTTATTATTATGAAATGAAGCTGGGATGACCTCTCGGTGAGGAAGCATTTTGCAGGCAGTAATCATAACACAAGATTAACATGGAAAAAGAGAAGGATGATGGTGAACGTAATGATTTAAACTGCTGGAAAGCCGATTTTAATAAGATTGTTTGAGACTGAACAGCGGGCAGAGTATTTAAATAAATCCATATCAGAGCAGTGGGATGCTTTGAAGAAGAAAATGGGGAGATTACAGGGCCAACATGTAACATGAAAGAGAACGGGTGGTACTTGGAAATGCTGTGAAACCTGCACATTATGAGATTTCCAGGATAAGGTCACTGGTAATACGAACATTGTTGAAAATAGGAATTCAATCCATGAATCTGAGCTGTTGCACTTCGCAGGATATAAAACAGAAGGGAAATATTATGAATGGTAGAAGTCTTGGAAGCATTGAGAATCAGAGGAACCTTGGTGCACGTGAAGATCTGAAGGTAGCAGGGCAAGTCGATGAAATGTTAAGAGTGTATTCGGACGTCTTTGCATTTGGAAGCCAAGACATAGAGTTTAAGATCAGGGAAATACGTTGGCACAGTATGAAATGTTGGCTAGGTTACAAATAGAATGATGGAGTACTTCGATTGCCCAGAAGAAGGTGCAGACTTTTTATGAAGGCTCCAACGGTGTAAAGTTTTAGGAACAGGAGAGATCGAATGGATTGGAGTGATTTTCCTTGGAGCAGTGAACATTGATAGTGGACGTAATTTAAAAGTATATTATTATAAAGGGCAAGGACAGCAGGGAAGAAACTATGTTTTCCCCTGTATGGGCAGGTTAATGATCAGGGGCATGGATGGAAAGAAACAGGAGTTTCAGTTTTCCAACGGAAGTTTTGTGACAATGTCGAACTAATTTCCTGTAAGAGGAGTAAAAGCAGATCCCCTGAGAGCATAGAACACTTTAAATGTACACATTTAATGGATCAGTGTTACGGACCGAATGCTGGAAAACTGGGTGATAATTCTGGTGCATTTGTAATTGACCATCATGGATTCTATTGGGCAAAGTGCATTTTTGTTTCAGTGCTGTACTCCTCTCTGTCTCCAAGCCTTCTCCAACTCACACCTGGCCCATTGTCATTTTAACCAATACTTCCGCATAAGCCATTGACTCCAACAATTACCCTTAATGCAATTGTCACAAATTCAGTTAGTTTTCGGGGTAACTTCCATTGATGCAACATCTCTGCTATTTCAGCAACTTTCCCTGTGATGCAGCAATCCCTGTCAACACCTTTAACATTGCAGCAACCCTCCCAACATTGAGCAAGTCATCGTCAGGCATTTCACACAGTTCAGCGATATAAACCATGCAATGCGTCTTGCCTCACAAGGTACTCCACTGGCGCTGCCAACAGACAGGGTGACTCTTCCATCATCTCTGATGTTTGCCTTTTTTTCTGATTGGATTTAATTTAAGTTATTATCATTTTCACATTTACCTATGTACTGTGGAAAAAATGCTTGCGTTGCAGCGAATGTTACATGGAATGACACAAAGGCCATAAGGTGATTGAACAGAGTGAGGAATGCAGAGTTACAATTGTAACGAAGGTGCACAAAAGTCAAGAACAAAATTAGGTTTAAAATTTGAGAGACCGTTCAGAATTCAAATAAGTTTGGAGAAGAATCTATTTTTGGATATGCTGTTTTGTGTGTTTATGCTTTTGTATCTCCTGACTGATGGAACAGGTTGGAGGAGAATTGAACCGGGGTGGGAGAGTCTTTAATTGTGTTGGCTGGCTTTCAGCAGAAGAAGATGTGTAAATTCAGTCAATGGATAGAAGTTTGGCTTGTTTATGATCTGGTGTGTGTTCACAACTCTTTGTAGTTTCTTATGGTCCTGGGCAAAGCAGTTAGCAGAGCATTGGGCACATTTCTGTTTGAGTACATTACTTTCATTTCCGCTCACTTCCTTTCATGTTCTTTTATACGACCTCACAAGTGTATGGAGATGTGCACTTCTTTTAATTTAGCTACCTATCCAAAAGAAATCTTCCATAACATAAAAGTTACAGTACCTGTCTGGATAGTTTATTTTGCTGAAGGTGCGCTGTAGATCCTCCCGACCATCTGAACAACACCCAGTTAAATTCGAAATTCTGCCTTGGAAAACTTGCTGTACATTTTGAACTGAGTGATGAACCGCATACTTTTACGTTTCAAACACTTACAGGAATCCACAATGAATGTAAATAATATCGTGTCAATTCAATGCGTTATCTTTTTGGATGTTATGTATTGATAATTGTGGATAATTAATGCAGCTTTGCAGTGGTTGACAATGCTGTTTTGCGCGTGTTGCCTCTATCTCCGTGCATCCACAATGTTGATTCAACCTTTAGGATCTACCCCACATTATCCATTAAAATTCCAGATGATTGGGGTTCATGCTTGACCAGATTTACAATGATCCCACCTCCCTCATCTTTGATTGTAATTGTACAGTAAGCATTTGCCTCTGCCTTGAAATCACACTTAATGTTTGCGGTCCAGTGGCCCTCTTTCACCGAAATGATATCTCTTTCCCTGAATTGGGAAACCTGTGTCGTTGTCCTCACCTTTTTGGGGTTCATGTGATGTCTGCTAAATATTCTATCTTCTCTGATCTTTCTGAAAGATATGCATCTCGAAAAGTGTTTCCTTAGCTGCTCCGTCGCCATTTCTTGCCCATCACTCTCTGGATTTTGAGCTTTTGTCAGAATTATGCAGTGATTAGTTCAATAAATCTGGAAACTGGATATTTGACGTCTCCTTTGAACGGAGCTCTGAATATGGACAGATTTGGCATGTTCGTACGAATGTTTGTGCAGCAGCTTACATTGCGCAGCATGTATCCAACTTGTTCAAAGTTTTCATGGTCATAATCATTTCAATGATCCGGGACACCAAGGATAATTAAAACATAGAGCAGCCAGAGAATTATGAAGTTTCCAGATATCGCTGAGAGTAAAATTACTGCTGTAGTTCTACTCTTCATTTCGGGGTCGATCTGCTGCCCTTCCTTACTCCGACCCCACCAGTCGCTTACGGACTTGACTTGACCTGACTTGACTTAAATAATATACGTGCGATTGTCAGAACGTTGAAGACCACAATGAAAAAGAACGGCACTAATGGGGTTAGAGCCACAGCGAATGAGCGGAATCAAATCCTGCGAGAGCCATTGTAGTAGTTTCGCTTATTCCTGCAGGAAAATTGTATGTTCTTGATAATCTCAAATCTGAAATACCAAGGAATATTTTTTAAAACACAACAGACTACATGTTGTTTAGAGTATGACTTTACTGATAATGACCAGCAGATCTGTTGCTGCCATGGCCACCAGATAGCGTGTTGTGCTGGTAGCGAGGATGCACTTTCCCTGGAGAGGATCATAATAGCCACAAAATTCACTGTCAGAAGGACAACAGGAAAACGACTTGATGTTTATATGCTCTCTGTTTTTTATAAGTTTACAAGCAATCTGTATTGTTGCTACAACAGCAATAAAGCTCAGCCAGTTGTCACAAAAAATTACATAAATTGTAAACCCGTAACTAGCCAATTTCCAGGTTGAATAGAAAACAACCAGCTGGTCAACAGCAGATGTAATCCAGGATACTAGTCATAAAAAAACTCCAACAAGCATGTAACATGTACAACTTTGAAATTACACCATATGCAGCCATGATTCGCTCAAGAACAGTCATCACAGATGAATAATACAGAGAATTGGGCGCCTCCACATGATAAGGATGCACTAAAAGTTGGGCCACTCTTTTCTTTTCATTCATGACATATTGACATTGCTCGTGAGGTCAGCATATATTACCATTGTTAAGTACCAAGGGACGATTCAGATTCAATTATATTTCCGTGGAGTCTCCTGTAAGCTATTTCCTACCTTCCAAAAAGCAAAGTAACTCCCCACAATGAGCTCAAGCATTAATTAAAGAGGAGGAAAGCTAATCATCATTGCAGTGAAATATCAAAAAAGGGCAGATTTAAATAAATTGTCATGAAAGCGAAAAGGGATATTGGGTAATGTTGAGAAAAGTTTTCTTTTATGGCCAGTTTCAAGGCAGATGAATTTCAACTACAAGGAATAATGATCCGAGGTAGTTAAACTCCAAACCTTCCCGGGATATTACTAAGAAAGTTGCCAATCTTAGTTTTAAGTCAGAGCTTTTAGATAACTTCGAACAAGCTCTCAGCAGGAAGTGTGTTTGTTTGCATTTAATTACTGCATCAATTCACATGTTGTTTAAATCTTCCTATACCCTGTTCTTACACCATTACTGGACATTTCACTCAGACTAGACATGTCCAACATGATTTTATTGTCAGTAAGCGTCGTGTCGCCGCAATGTCTGCTATCCATGTGGTTTTCAACTGAACTGTGATGTCTCTAGCAACATTTGTGTTTTAAACTGGTCTTGGTTTCAAATCTGTGAATGATTTCACCAGCCTTTCCCTGAAGTATCAATGGGTGTGCACGGCGTCTACCTCTGTAAGTACCTCTTGCCTGTTACCGTTCCCTGTTTCAGTAATCCTTCCACATGTGAAGCATTGGTCTGTTCAGCGACCCACTCAGCGTGGAAGAGTGTCATCCTCAATGTGAGAGACCACCAGCGATGCTGTGTGTAGAATGTGTCAATGAGCGATTGTGTGATAGAGGATCCAAAGGAATATTGATATGTTTAATGAAATGGAAATCTAACAACAGAATTTCCCAGCAAGACCTCCTCGCTTTCCTTATACGGGCTGGCGGAAATAACTGATAATGTATCATTAGTCCTCCTGCTCATTGACTCCACTATCAGTTCAATTTCTCATCCCATAATTTCCTCTGCTTAATGATATTCAATAACTTCTCACTATTTTCAACAGAATCCTTCTATTTGTTTTTTCTATTCCTCCGACAAACGAGAACCACTTGTTGTTATCGTATCTTCCTCCACCACATCCTCTGACAGCTCATTAGTTTCACTCAGCAAGTACTTGGGATGACAGGACTTTCCCATGAGAGGTTGGTTTATCTGAGCATGTATTCCGGAGCCTGAGAGGTGGGAATCAGATCGAAATGTATCCAACTCTATCAGTTGAACAGACAAGATACGGTGGGGAGGGGTGCTTTATCCCCTGGGCAGGTATTCTCAGAACAAGTATCACACTCTCAGGATATGAAATCAGCCATTTCTAATGGAGAGGAAGAGAATTATCTTCACTCGGAGTGATCATCCTGAAGAATTCTCTCCCACAGAAGGCTGTGGGCAGCACAGGTCGCTGAGTATATTCAGGAAAGAAATTGTTCATGGTTTTAAAGGTCATAGACATCACGGGGTTTGGAGAGAAAGTTGGATCATGGCGGTGAGATAGAGGGTTAGACATGACCTCTCTGAATGGGAGAGCAGGCTGGAAGAGCTGAATGGCGTCTTGCTGCTTATGCTTTCTGTGTATCTGTCAGTTTAATGTTGTCCCGAAAATCTCACCCTGATAACAATCAGTATTACATTGGGGAAGCATATCAGTAGCTGGTTTCGTTCAGACATTCCTGCATCTAGAAAATGTGATTTTTCTTGGTGGAGATGATGAACAGTCAGTCTGATGATCAAATTTGCCCACAAGATTTCTGACGTCGTGTCAGTGAAACAGTCACAGGAAGACTTCCTTACTGTTGATGGCCAATCGCATGCAATAAAGATCGATACTTCATGGAACTTCCAGATTGTTCACGGTCCCTGGATTGTGATGTCCTGTGCAATTTACGGACAATATAAATGTAGAAGAAATACACTGAATATCCTCTTTTAAATGTAGGGCTGGACAATTATGAAGTACTTTCTGTTTTATACCTGAAGATGTCTGAAAATATTTTCAGATATTTGAACTGGTTTGAAAGTATTCGGCATCGTAGAGAGAATAGGACGTAATTTCAGAAACACATAGAGAGAGAGTTACAGACACAGACACAAAGCCACAGATCCAGGATGAGATTGTCGTGGAGATGGTTCTGAACTCAATCAGTGACTCACACAAGGCAATTCAGCATCAGATAGAAGACAAGCATTTTCTGTCATATGGAGGACGTTTTTTTTATCTGACGCTCTCCTTCCCTGGGAGAGTTTGATGGGGACGATGTAAAGGGAGCTTTACTCTTTATCTAACTCTGTGCTTCCCCTACCCTTGGAGTGGTTGGTGGGGACAGTGTAGTGGGAGACTTGCTCTGTACCTAACCCCATGCAGCCCCTTTTCTGTGAGAGTTTGATAGGGACAGTATCAGGTGAATTAAGCAAAACCTAACCTCATGCTGGACATGGCCTGAGAGTTTCAAGATGATCCACTCTATTGTTAGTATCTTAGACAATTAACCTAGTAACAGATTTCAGAAACAAAAAAAGACTGTTTCTCTCTATCTAATCCAGAAGTTTCTGTCTGACTCTCAAACTTTCATCATTCTGGATCTTTCTAAATTCCAGGACACCGTCCTGGCCTTGTGTCATTTCACTGATTAATGAACCTGTGCTATTCAGTTATATTTCTGTGAATCTATGCTGCAGTCATTTGTGCACGGACTCCCAAGTCCCCACTTGTTCTTGCCTTTCCCTGTTCACAATGTCACTGTCAGTGTCGTGCTAACATGAAATGGCTGCCTTGAACAAACATAAAATGGCTATATGATAGAAACGTTTGGAATAATTTGTCCTGGCTTTGCAGATTGAACACATATTACAGCCTGTACATGATCATCTCTCAGCCTCCTGCAGATGAAATAAAGCGAGATGTGGACAGACACATTTTGGATGTTAGAGGACGGACAATCTAAACTAAATGACACAATGTTAAACTGGGTGTCAGAACGGAGCAGGCTTCAGTTTGAGAGGGGGACGTGAGTCAATTTGTTTTCCATTCATATATTCTTGCATTGTGGGAATGTCAATTGACAAATTAACGGCAAATGCAGGATACGGAGAACGCTGCCATAATATTTCAATTGGTAACGATGCAGCTTCCAGAATCTGTTTAAATTCAATGCCTTGAGATAATTAAAAGTTTCAGCACTCTCTGTCTAACTTCCCAAACTTCAAACAGGGAAATAAGATAGGAATATGACAGGTCTGCAAATGAATTGTATGTGTGACATTCAGAATTTGGCAGAGCTTTAGCGTGGAGACAGACGTATTTTATCCAGAAAACAGGCATTTGTCAAGCACCACCATTACGTACGTTGCCTTCAAATTTTGTATCTTTCAAAAATAAAGAAATTGACTTATAATTAAGCAAACCACCTGGATCGTTTGTTTGTATTTATGAAAAAGTGCCCGTGTATGTAAAGGCGCAAGTGTGATTATTGGAGTGTGAGTGTGACTGAAAGATTGAGAGTTTGTGTTTGAATGTGTTGGAGTGGGAAGTTGTGCTTGAGTGTGAGTTTCTGAGAGATAGGGAGTTTGTAACGCTCGACTGTGTCTGTGATTGCACATGGGTAACTGCATGTGAGTACATGCGTGTGAGTGCATGTTCGGCCAGAGATTGTCAGAGACACTGTCGAGGAAGCTTTACTCTGTAATCTAACCCAGAGCTTTGCATTCATGGGAGTGTCTGTGGAAAGTTCTGTATACTGTATGCAACTCTATTCTTTCCAGACCCTGGGAGCTTTAGGTTGAGAAAGTGTCCAGAGACACACACTCTGCCTCAAAGTCAGTGATATAACTGTGCTAAGTGTGTTTGATAGGGACAGTGTGGGGAAAGGGCTTGATTTAGTCACTGTATAACCCCACAGTGAACATGTAGGTTTTGAAGAGCTGCATGCAGAGAGAGCTTTACTCTGCACCTAAACCTATTCTCTACCAAAATACAGTCTGAAACAACTGCAGATGTTATCAATCAAAAACAAAACCATACATTGCTGGAAAATCTCAGCAAGTCTGGCAGCATCTGTGTAGAGAAATCAGAGTTGAGTTTCAGACCCGGACAACCTTTCTCTGAATCAGACCTGAAACTTCGCAGATGCTGCAAAACCTGCCGAGATTTTCTCAGCAACTTCGAGTTTTTCACCATTCTCTCTCTGCTCTACAAATTGATCTCCCACCTAACTTTCAGTCTTTGCTGTGCTGTATATCAGCATGCCGAGAATACATGAAATTCCAGTCTGTAACTCAATCGAAAGCAAATGCATCGTGAGTCCTCACAGTATTGAAGCAGGTCATTTGGCCTAACAATTCCGCACTGACATTCTGGAGAGTATCCCACCAGGACTCATTCCCATACCCTATCACTGTACATTTCCCTGACTTATGCACCTAACCTACACATCCCTGAACACCATGGGCAGTATTAACTAACCTGCACATCTTTGGACTGTCAATGGAAAGCGGAGCATGCAGAGGAAATCCACACTGACACAGAGAATTTACAAACGCCATACAGGCAGTCGCTCAATGCTGGGGTCAAACCCAGGTCACTGGTGCTTTGAGGCAGCAGTGCGAACCACTGAACCACACGCCACCAATTGGTTAAATTTAAATTTGTGAGTAGGAATACTAAAAGCTGCAGTTTAATTTCTGCTACATTCAGTTTCTCTAAGAATAAAGTTTTATGGAGTACAATACATCAATAAGGCATTTCGCTACCATCTTCTCAAGGGCTGATTGGAATGGGGGAATAAATGCTGGGTCCAGCCAGTGATGCTCACATCCAGTGAACAAACGAAAGCATCATCCCTTTGCCTTGCTCATACCTCGCTGTCCCTGCAGAATAACTCACTGTGATTTAATATTCCATGACATGCAGATCCCTCTCTACATCAGGGTCCTACAACATCTCCCCATTTAATTTAAAGTCTCTTTGTCGACTCGTCACACTTTACACTTCATACTCTAACGGACAATGCTTTACCCACTCATTATAATCTCTACCTCGCTCTGTGTGAAAGCAGCTTACGTCCACTTCACAATTTACCTTGTAAACTCGTTTCACCAATAATATACTCAATTCTTAGATCAAGACTGACTTGAACTGATGTCGGTGGGAAATCCCATTATCATTCAATCAATCTATGTACCTAAGTCAGTGTGTCTAGCTGCTCCACTCTGCTTGCCCAGACTATCTGTGAATTGCCACATTCATCTGTTAACCTTTTTGATTTGCTTCATGGTATCCATATACCGTGTGCGATTACAGCAAGACTTCCACACCTCCCTAGTCCCAAGCCCTGGGAATGTTTGTCAAACCATTCGAATATTTGGTGACAGCATCACTAACTGTCCGTGATCTGTGTACAAGGTTGTTGCCAATGATTTTGAATAAATTAATAAGATCCAGAGTAAAGAAGTACTCGAAAGAAGTACTCAAAACAAATGCAATTCTACAAAGGGACTCCAGACAAAATAATATAGGGATCTTCAAACACCAAAGCTTCAGTTAACAATCCTGAATGTCAGATAAACAGGTCATTGACACATTTGGGTCAGACTCTAGACTCAATTCCTCCCCTCAGGTTGTTGTATCAAACAACATACGATATTGGAATTAAATGCAGTGTTTGGGAACAGGACATAGCACATGGTAGGATATCAACTATCCATGCGGATGTTACTAAGCAGGAATCTAATGGGAATCAAAACTGTACAGAAACGAACGAATAAAGAACTTGGTGATGAATGATTGGAATTGCTCTATTTTCGTTAAAAATGTTAACCCTCTTCGATGACATTTGAGGAAGACTGTGTGTGCATGTACCTGTGCATGTGTGTGTTTGTGTGTGTGTACGTATATGCGTGTGTGTGTTTCTGTGGTGATAGTTAAGAGTGAGTTAAATTTCTGTCACTTCTCAGATTATAACTCTCTTCAAAACGTTTGCTTAGGCATCATCCAGGGAGCTTTACTTTGCAATTAACCCTGTGCTGTCACTTGATCTCAGGCTTCATATATACTGTTTGCAAGGCTCCATTCGTTGCCTCATCTTATATGGGACTATCCTTCAGACACTCACTGTCATCCAAGAATCTGCAACCAAAGAGGCAGCATGTGACTGGTGTCACATCGACACTGTCACAGACATCTTCCTGATCCTCTTACGATGCAATCCCCTTATCAGAATTGCAATCTCATTTCTTTTGTTTCTGCATTAATTAAATTCAGAGAAGTTTCTTTTGGACTCGGAAGCAACTAATGTTACTTTCGTATTTGAAAATGGAGGGAGGTAGAATGCAGGAAACAACAAGACAACTTTGCTGAACTGTTGTTCAATTAATAATGTAAAACATTTTCATAGTTCTGTGTTTCCTAAGTTATACATGTCCTGTATTACAGCATTGAAGTATTTCAGGGGGTGGGTGCAGCCTTGTTATTGTATAATGAGAGGAGAATAAATGATCCAGTTCTCCAAAAAAACCATTTACGTTCATTCAGGCAGTCACTGCTGCTTCCTCCCCTGGCCGCCAGAGGGAGTGTCTCTGCTTCGCTTCACGGCACTCGGCACGGTAACCTCTTGACTCCTCCCACTTCCGCATTGTCAGTCCCTTCTCTCTGGGTGTGGCCATCTTTTTGTGAAGTCACCACGCAGCCGCTTGCAACTTTGCGTCACTTAGGTCATTATGGGACTGTCAGAAATAATAGGATGCACAGGGACAGGAGCAAAGCATCCCTAAAAAAGTGCTGCTTGTACAGCGACATGAAGAGGACAATAGATGTTTGTATTGTATCACTTTAAATAAAGAGAGACAGACACAAACAGAGAGACACAAATACATTTATTCCTCAAATTTTACTTAATTCATTCATTGAATAACTCACTTTGCCACTTTTGGCCACATCTGAACAACACCCAGGACACCCTCCCCTGCCTTGGCCAGTTGTTGTGCAGGTGGCCCTCTTCCCAACAGCATTTGCAGCTCTTGAACTCCTTGTGATCTTGGTCTAGTGGCCTCCTCTTTGCAGTTCTTGCTGAAGGTCAATTTACAGTCAGCTACCATACACATAGAAGAATGTAAAGCCTTACACTCACACACTAATAGAATGGACGTTTGAATCATTAACATTCAAATTACCTGTGTGGTATTTTGATAATCCCTTGCATTGCCGAAATCTGCAGGATGATGTGCTTATAGCGGAGCAATGGGATTTGTGTATGTGGATCTTCATTGACTGCCAGGCCAACGAACAAATGAACACATGAAATAGGAGCAGGAGTCAGGAATTCGACGTCTCGAGCCTGCTCCAATATTTAATACAATCATGGCTGATGTCATTTGTGAAGTGCTTTCATTGGTTAGATATGACATATGACTCTAGCCTCCCAGACTGCTTAGGTTCACTATAATTCGACCACCATCGAAATAGATCGATTCAGACGTCATCTCCCTGGACCTTCATTCAACCCTGGAACATCTGGATAACAAGGACACTACACCAGACTTCGATGTATTGGCTTTATCTCTGCCTTGAACAACATAATGGCGACAAGACTAATCGACAGAGTTTGAGTCCTAGGACTCTTTCCTCGCATCTAGAACTGGATCCTCAACTTTCTGACCTACAGATCAGAATGAATAAGGATGTTTGCTAACACGTCCTGTATAAAAATCCACAATATCAGTACTCTGCAAAGCTGTGTACTGACTCCCCTTTTATATTTCTTGCCCTCTCATGACTGTATGGCCAAATGCAGTTCTAACTACATTTACAGACTTTCATCCCATTACCATAGTGCGTAGGATCTCAAACAACAGTGAGACAGAGTACAGCAAAGAGAGCTTAATGACATGACATAAAAACAACAATCTCGCCATCAATGTCAGGAAAACAAGGAAACTGGTCATTGGCATCAGGAAGTGGACTGAAGGACAGATCCTGGTCTCTGTCATTGGTGCTGAGGTGGAGGTGATTGAGAACTTCAAGTTCCGACGAATGAATATTACAGTCTATCCATGTCAACTTTACAGCCAAGAAAGCACACCAATGCCTCGACTTCCTCAGAGGGCGAAGGAAATTTAGCATTTTGGCAATGACTCTGACCAATTTTTATATTGCACTGCAGGAAGCATCCAATCCAGATGCATCACAGTTTTGTATGGTAACTGCTCTGCCAGTACTGCTAAAAGTTACAGAGAGGTGTGAAACCAACCCAATCCATCACGTAAATCACATTTCCTTCCATTTTCTCAGTCGAGATTTCGCACTGCTTCAGGACAGTACCAAACATAATCAAAGGCCCCTCCCACCCACGCAATACTCTTCACCAACCCCTTCCATTGGACAGAAGATACAAATGTTTGAAAATACGCACTAGTAAATTCAGGAACAGTTTCTCCCTTGCTAATATCAAACTTATGAATGGGCCTGACATACATTAGAGCTGATTCTTCTCTACATCTGCTCAAAAGCTGTAAAACTATATTCACCTGATATCCTTACGTAGGATATGATTTGTATTGAAGAGCATGCAAAATAATATTTTTCACTGTTTCTCAGCATGTATGACTATCATACAACAAACAAAATCAAATCTCCTTGCCACACGTTTGCTTCTGATCTGGTCAGTAACACCTTAAACTATGTCACCTGGAAGCTGTGTAAAAGACTTCGACTATCCATTACATCCATGCCTGTCATAATTTTGGTAGGATCTATTTCGTCACCCTCGGCCTCAACATTCCACTTAAAGCAATGATTTATTATATTGTCCACCATCATTCACGACGGGAGGTGGCAGGACTGAGGTGTTTTTGTCCGATCCGAAAGTGCTGAAGTCACTAAGCCTTGTCTATCCTTTGCTTCTTATGGTTTGTGGCATACAACTATTTCTGTGTTGTAGCTTCACCAGGTTTACACCTTACTTTTAGATATACCAAGTTTATGCACTCTTCTAATCTTCATTTAACCAAGTTTGATCAATGGCTCCATGTCATAACCGTCACGTTCATCAGCTTCTCCTGCCATTCCATCTCTTCGTTGTCATGTCTTTGGAATGGACTTTCTTTAGAGCCTTGGTAAATTTGCACAGTGCATCCTGATGCCTCTCATTGATTTACACGAGGCAGAATGACTGGTTTATACTTACAGTCTCTAACACACTCATTAAAAGACAGAGCTCACAGGAACAGCTAAAAAAAAAACAGGTTTCTTCAGGATTAAAGCAAATTTTACTGCCGAGAATGGAGGGAGCTCCTGCGGATTTGTAGACTTCTATTTATCTTGTTCAGTGTCCCAAGCTGGTTAGCTGCCTGAGAACCATCACATTGCTGCTGGCAGCAGACAACCTTTGTCATTGGTGAACTAGTGGCCAATCTTCAATGAGCTCCTTGTTGCAATCCAAAGTTCCATTTGTGAATAACTCCGTTCATCTCCAATCGCATTTCAATCATTGGGTCACACTCTGGTGAATTGCTGTCAAACCATCCAGAAATCCTTCACTTATCATGTGTTTGTATGGTCGATCTTTTCACATTTTAGTCCACAACTAAACACTTTTTAAAAAATGGTTTTTAGATGCTTTCGTCCTGAGGAAACCAAAATGCCATTTCAAAAACGCGTTTACTTTTAAAATACATGATGCACAATTGAAAAGAAAACTGCAGTCCATTTATTCTTTGTCCCTTCTTGCAATGTTATGCAACATTAGCATTTCTTAAAGCTTTGAGGTATTCCAGCATTTGTCTCTGAGGACAATACATCTAAATTCACATTAGGTTTTCTAGTAACGTGTATAATATCTGTAATAAAATAGCTACAATAAATGATTCCATCGAAATATCTTGCATTGTTTATTTGTAACTTTTCAAAGAAGGCCACTGGATTACAATCTTTGGAATATTGTATTTTATTGTTCTTTGTTGGATGGACTTCAAAGTGCTGAAGAGCTAACAGTAATCCGAAAGTCCCTTTCCTATGGAAGAATATTTTGCCAATGACTGGTATTGTTTCTAATAGAAATATTGGCCAGGTTCTTAATTCCTAATACATCATCCTGGAACAAGACAGCACGTGGACCCAATTGAAAAGCGTGAAAGGCCGTTTTGAAAAGAATGGAAAACGCAGGGATGGCCAAAAGAATTTAATCGATTCGAATTGTCTTCATCCTTTCAAACGTATCCTCGCACTCTGCTAACTAAAACGCATTTTTTCTCATTTCTTTCGAAAAATTGTTAAAGGCACAGCTGTCCAGCTAAAATCATGGACACATTTCCACTAATGTCAACAATCCAAAAATCCATGATTTTCTCATTTAGTTTTAGGAACAAGAAATTCTCTTAGTAACAATTTTGCTGCCTCCATCACCAACTGTGCGCTCGTGTGTGCGTGCCTGCGTGATTGTATGTGCACGTGTGTCTCTAAGTCGATATGTGTTATTCTGTCTGTATGTGTCTCATCTTTCTGCACATTTTTCTGGATATGCGTGTGTCTCTGAGTATCTGTACATATTTCCGTCCGTCACACACACAGAGACAGACGCAAACACACACACACACAGCCACACAAACACACATCAACATAACCAACGCAATATATCACTTCAAACACAAGAGGAATTGATGATAGATGGGGGTTCAACCCCCATTCCAATGGTTACAAACTCTAAAACAACAGAGAGCCCGTTGCACAGACGTACAGACACAGAGTTACTTAAACATGGAGACACACACGAATACACACAATGAGACACAGATAGACACAGATAGTCGGTCAGAGATGGATGGGTAGACATACAAAGAATCACATAAGCAGGAACACAGGATAATGCACACACGCATACACATGCATAAAGCCATACGGAATCGGTGTGTAGTAACTGACGCTGTCGTGCGTCTAACCATCTGTAGCACATTCTGTGTCCCATCAGCCCATTCCCTGTTTTTGCAGATGAAATGTCAATGAGAAAGTGGACGAGTCGCGTGAGGTCCTTCAGCCTAATGTCCGGGAAAAGGTGACTCTGTTTAAATGTTCATGGTCATTTGTGCAACTATCAGACTCGTACACCACAATTAGTGTAATCACTGGATGTCTGTCTGTGAAATGAATTGACAGAACATAGAACATAACAGCGCAGTACAGACCCGTCGGCCCTCGATGTTGCACCCACCTGTTATACCAATCTGAAGCCCATCTAACCAACATTATTCCATGTACGTCCATATGGTTGTCCAATCACGACTTAAGTGTATGTAAAGTAGGCGAATCTACTAGGTTGCAGGCAAAGCATTCCATATCCTTACTTCTCTATGAGTAAATAAACTACCTCTGACATCTGTTCTATATCTATTACCCTGTGGATGAAGAACAGTAGAGGTCCTTTGCAGGTCTGTGAGAGTGTTGTCCTGAGCTGGGGTAGGGCTGACTGCAGCGAATGTAGGTAGCAGCGCATGGCTGCAAGCGTGGAGCGTAGGATCCGGAGAGAGGTCTGTTGCTGGAGGCTTCGGATTTGTTGTTGGTACTGGTTGTCCTGGTTGGGTCCAAATTTTGTTGGTCGGAACGTAGTCCGGAGTCCGTGCGGGATCAGTCGGTTCTGTAGGCAGGTGCTGTGGAAAGAGATGTGGCTGTGGTAGCGAGCCTGTTTGAGGACTTCCTGAAGAAGGGTTTATGCCTGAAACGTCGATTCTCCTGTTCCTTGGATGCTGCCTGACCTGCTGCGCTTTTCCAATAACACATTTTCAGCTCTGATCTCCAACATCTGCAGTCCTCACTTTCTCCTCCTCCTCCTATATCTATTACCCCTAAATTTAAAGCTATGCCCCCTCATGCTTGCCGTCACCATACTTGGAAAAAGGCTCCCCCTGTCCACCGTATCTAACCCTCTGTTCATCCTGTTTGTCTCCATAAAGTCATCTCTCAACCTTGTTCTCTGCAACGAAAACTGCCTCAAGTCCCTCAGCCTTTCCGCGTAAAACCATCCCTCCATAAAAGGATACATCCTAGTAAATCGCCCCTGCACCCTTTCCAAAGCTTTTACATCCTTCTAATAATGCGGTGACCAGAACTGTACACAATACTCCAAGTGCGGCCGCACCAGTGTTGTACAGCTGGTGCATAACCTCATGGTTCCGGATCTCGATCCCTCTACCAATAAAAGCTAAAACACTGTATGCTTTCTTAACAACCCTTTCAACCTGGGTGGCAACTTTCAAGGATTTGTGTACCTGGGCACCGAGATCTCTCAGCTCATCTACAGTACCAAGAATCTTACCATTAGCCCAGTACTTTGCATTCTGGTTACTCCAACCAAAGTGTATCAGCTCACATTTGTCCGCATTAATCGCCATTTTCCACCTCTCAGCCCAGGTCTCGAGCTTATCTATGTCTCTCTGCAACCTGCAACATCTTTCGTCACTATTCACAACTCCACCGACCTTAGTGTCGTCTACAAATTTACTAACCCACCCTGCTACGCCCTCGTCCAGGTCGTTCTGGAACATGACGAACAGCAGTAGACCCAACACCGACCCTTACGGTATACCACTAGCACCTGGACTCCAGGATGAGCATTTCCCATCAACCACCACCCTCTGTCGTCATTCAGCAAGTCAACACTGATCCAAGCTGCTATATCTCACACAATCCCAGTCTTTCGCATTTTGCACAATAGCCGACTGTGGGGAAACTTATCGAACGCCTTGCTGAAACCCATAAACCACATCAATCGGTTTACTCTCATCTCGCAGTTTGGTCACATTCACAAAGAAGTCAATAAGGTTTGAAAGGCACCAACTACCCTTCACAAAACCGTGTTGGCTATCCCCAATCAAATTATTATTTTTTGATGATTAGAAATGCTATCTCTAATAATCTTTTCCAACACTTTACCAACAACTGAAGTAAGGCTTACTGGCCTATAATTACTAGGGTTGTCTCTGCTCCCCTTCTTGGACGGGGAACCACAGGTGCTGTCCTCCATTTTTCTGGCACTATTCCTGTAGACAATGACGATTTAAAGATCAAAGCTGAAGGCTCGGAAATATCCTTCCTGACTTCCCAAAGGATCCTAGGATACATCCCATCCGCCCCAGGGAATGATAATGGAGAGTCGTTATGTTATCCATCCTTCCGTCGGATTAACTTGCAGTGCAGCTTGCTCAGCACCATAGTCACAAACATCCCCTGTCTCCACGACCAACACTCAGTAGCAGCCGTGTGTACCATCGACTGGATGCATTGTAGAAATACCACAAGTTCCTTCCAGAGCACCTTCCAGACCCACGGCGCTATCGTGTGGAACACTGAGCACAGCAGATACACGGGAACATCACCAGTTGACAATTCTACATCAAGCCAGTTGCAACTCTGGCTTCGAAAAAACATTTCAGTTACACAATTGCCATTGGTTGAATATCCTGGAACTCCCTCCTTTCAATCAATGCGGGGTTATCTGTACCAAATGAATGGCAGCAGTTAAAGACAATAACTCATCGTCAGTTTCTGCCAGAGCAATTATATCCAAGCAATACGTGGTAACCCAGCGGCAATGAGCCAAACACATTAATGAATCACAAAATAAAGGTCACTATTTGGAACCCATGCGCTCCAGTGCTGAGCTCCTGAATAAATTGGTTTCATATTCCAGAAAATTGCAAAGCGATTTCATTTGAAATAATCAGATTCTGAACAGGCTTGAGAGGGTAGATGCTGAGAAACTGATCCTTTGGTCTGGGCTTCTGAAACACGATAACCGTCGCAGAAGTTGAGGAAAAGCTCAACAGGTCTGGCAGCATCTGCGAAGAGAAATCAGCGTTAATGTTACAGCATCCGCAGATTTTTCAGTAATTATTGACACACTCTCAGCGTAAGGGGCATATCATGTTGGAGTGAGATGAGGAGAGAGCCGTTAATTCTGAGGCCTCTGAGTCTTCTATATTCTCTCTCCCTGAGGATTACCGATGTTCCCTCATTGAGTACATTTTAGATTGGAATACACAAATTGCTGTGTTCTCAGGGATTCACTGTATATGTGGATTGGGCTGGAAACTGGATTTGAAATCTAAATCCAGCTCTGACTGGACTGACTGCCAGAACAGACTGAACAGTTTCAACAGGCTGTATAGTCTCCTCCAGCTCAAATTTCCTGAATACCTTGTTGTTTACTGAACTAATTCCCAATCCATTTACATTTGTTTCTATGTAACCGCTTGTCATTAAATCTCTGCAGCCTCCATCTTATTACGAACAATGTCATTCTTTCTTCAGCGTTACCCCCATTCCAATTGTTCATAAGTAATTACTTTTCTAACTTCCTACCGCTCTGCTGAATCCCCACACGCTCATAAAGCATGAACTAACCGTTCCCTTCTCTCGAACGTATGCTGCTGTGACCTTATCACACTTCTCAGCATGGTCAGTGTTTATTTCAGAGGGAATGAAATCTCCCTGTTCCTGTTTCTGTGAGAGGAAACATTCTCCAATCCGACTACTTGATGTTCTGTTTGTTCACAGAGAAAGGAGGTATCACTTTGTCCAAGTTCATATACGTGCTCAGAAGGGCATCAATATATTGGCATGAAATTAAAAATTAAATATCGTAAACGTTATAAAATTCATGAGGAAAACAAGGGATGCAATTCGATCTGTAAGTGGCAGGAATTCAATCATGTGAGGCGAAAGTGAGGACTGCAGATGCTGGAGATCAGAGTCAAGATTAGAATAGTGCTGGAAACGCACAGCAGGTCAGGCAGCATCCGATGAGCAGGAGAGTCGACATTTCGGGCAAAATCCCTTCATCAGTAATGAGGCTTGAAGCCTCCAGAGTGGAGAGATAAATGGGAGCAGGTGGGGCTGCGGGGGAGATAACTGAGAGCGCAAAAGTTGGTTGGAGGTGGAGGTAAAGGTGATAGGTCTGAGACGAGGTTGGAGCGGGTAGGTGGGAAGGCAGATTGGCAGGTAGGACAGGTCAGGAAGATGGTACTGTTCTGGCAGGTTGGAACTGGGATCAGAATGGGGAAAAAAGGATATGACGAAAATGTTGAAGTCCACAATGATGCCCTGGGGTTCGAGGGCCCCCAAGCGGAAGATGAGGCGTTCTTCCCCCAGGCGTCGGATGGTGATGGAGTGATGATTGAGGAGGTCCAGGACCTGCAAGTTCTCAGCAGAGTGGGAGGGGGATGTCAATCCACCGACGCCCTGTTGTTATTGCTTATGATGCTCCGGACCCATCAGTACACAGATCGCAGTGAATGGACAAGCAAACACGCTCCATACATTTCATGCAGAATAATGTTAATAACGGGATGGATTAAAACAAAGTGCAAACTATGATGAATGCTGCATGTCGGGAGTCATGTTACTGTAAATCTCTTACAGGAGTGAAATCAGGCTTTTGGCCCATCATTCACACGCCAGTCTGGTCTCCCTCTCGAAACCTCTCCAATTACACAGATCCTTGTCTGATTTAAGACTCTCTGTGTGGAGATTGTACATTCATGCTGTGTCTGCGTGGGCTTCCTCCGGTGCTCCAATGTATTCCCAGAATCCAAATATGTGCAGATTAAGGTGGATTGGTCATGCTAAATAGTCCATCGTGTCCAGGTGAGTGTAGGTTAGCTGGGTTAGCCATCAAAAATGCGGGGTGAGAGGGATAGGTCAAAGGGTGAGCCTTGGTAGGATTCATGATGAGCCAAATGGCCGTTATCCACACTGTAATGATTCTATAATCCTACGCTCCTTCCCATCTGCCTCTATGCATGAAGTGGACTATAACCTGACTCAGTATCCCCTTTTGTTTTCCTTCTGACAAAGAACTGCAGATGCTGCAGATCTGAGAGACAGCACAGAAATTGATGGGGAAACACAGGAGGTCTGGCAGCATTAGTAGGGAGTGAACGTTTCGGATCCAGTAATTGTTTTCAGAACTGAAGGCTTCTGATTATGGTGCTGTCAGACCTGCTGAGCTTCACCAGAAATTTCTTGTTTTGACTTCAGCTTCAATGCAGTTGTCGATGATCTCAGCCTTGTTAAGCGTGTTTAGGAACAGGGCGGGTGTCGGTGCCATAGTGGAGAGCATAGCTGTTTTCAACGCAGATGATCTAAGTTCGATTCACACGCATCACAGTATTGTGGTTCGCAACTGACTTTGAAAATAACACCCTTGGGAAATTCGCGATCGTGGGTGTTGCATTCTGTGGTTTAATAGATCAGTTTGGTTGCTCTTTTCTTTTCCTGGCAATGGTTTCTGTGAATTGCAGTGTGAAACCGGCCAGCATTGTTCGGCATCTCGGAAGCTTTCCCCTCTGCTGCCTGACCATTTCTTATTAAAATATTGGTTGCAACTCAAGGATTGCTTTGTTTTGTTCGAAAAGTGAGAGACTGCTACCGTCAGAAACCTGCAATAATTACAGAAGCCGCTCGAAACACGGAACAGTTCCAACAACTTCTGTCGTGGTGCGGAGGGAGGATTAAATGTGTCAAATTTCTTCAAGGTCAAAATGAATTCGCACCTCAAAACCTTTAGAAAGCTTAAGCATTACAAAGATCCTTTTATATCTTCTCTGAATCCGTTCACGTTTCCGATAGCAGGAAGATCATAATTGCGTGGTTTATGGAAAATTACTCTATTCGAATAGTTGCTGCTTCGTAGTTAAATGATGCTTCATTTTGGTAAGTTGTCGAATAGAGTTAGATTATTCCAATCTGTCATTTGTTTGTGCTACAACGACAGTGATAGTAAATTTTGTTTTGGTTCAAGCCTGGCAGCCCTCACTAATTAAATTGCAATGCCTTAAACTCGCCTTTAGGATAAAAGAAAAAAGGGGTCAAGACCATCTTCTTAACGCGAAGGAGTTGGGTCTGCTTCAAAACATTCTCAATGTCAGTCCATAAATATCCCTACAGTCCGCAACAATGACGTTCTTAGAGTGGAGAAGAATAAAAAGATATATTAATCGGTATTATCTTGGACATGGTACAGTTGCAATGATATTCCTCAGACGATCGAGTGTCAAATTAGCCAACGATAAAGGCCAGGAATCCAGCAAAATTGGGAACAGTACATTTCTCTTATTGATTGGGAGGTCACAAACAGAGCGGGAGCTGGAGAGTCAGGAACAGAACAACAGAGACAGTCCGCCCTGTTCACTGACCCTTCACCGTCAGTGAATCCAGTTCCAAGAATGATTGTTATTAGTCAGAATGACAGAATGTTGTTATGGAAAATAAAGAGAATGAAAGCAAAGGAAGGGTTAAAATATGAAGACCACTGGCGATCTGTAGCAAGGGGTCTGTGTAATGCAGGATGAGATAATAATAGTGGAATGCTCTTACACCAAGTAGCAGAGTAAAGTTGAGTCTGAAAGGTCACGATGGTGAGATGAGATTACATAGTAAAGTTAGTCCTCCTGTTAAGTATCATTATGACAAGATTGGGAACATTAATATTTTGGAATGACGCTAAGTGTCTAATTAATAGCAGAGTCAGACTACTTGTGACTATTGGCAACAAATAACTAATCATGGCATTGGGAAAATATTATGAGGAGTCTGGAATGAAAGACAATTGTTGCAAAAGCTGACGCTAAAAACCGTCCCGTGATAATAGAATAGCATTAAGTAGAATGAACAATTAAAGAGATAATGGGAACTAACATCACTCGTGTATTGCGTAGTTATAGTGAGATACTTTGATTAATATATTTGGTCATGCTGATTCATCGAACACAAACATGATAAAACAGAGATAAAGACAATGAGGTTCGTGGGTATTCGAGAATCTGCTTTCTCAGTGTCACGATTTTTTGTTTGCAAATAAAAGACGTAATTGTTGAAGAAATGTTTGCGTCTCCTCGTGATTCTCTCTATTTTCTCCACGACAAGACTCAGCAAGTCGGGAAACATCTATGCAGAGGGAATAACACATAATATTGCAAACATTCACGAGAACTCAGTAATATCCCACAGGTACTGCCAAACCAGCTAGTTTCGTCAGGAGTATCTGCTTCTGTTTCAGATTCCTCGAATCCACTGTTGTTTGTTTTAACCATTCGAGATTTTAAAAACTTCTTAATGGTTTTTCACACGAAAAGTTTTCGTTTGAAGAACATTTTCCTGCCTCCATTAGAAATACAAAACGACGGAGCAGACAAAACAGACCATTAAGAACATCGAACACTGTCACCCTTGGAGCTCTTTAACCAGCAACCATTCATTTCCCAGTCGAATGCGCTGTAAGGTCTTATCTAAAACCTTGCCCGACCATATAAAACAGGCTGTGACTGACCTTCAATTTCAGTCTGTCCTTTCCAGAACGACAAGTGTCCTTTGACAGCTTTATTTTTCCAAAATAAAGCCTGACACATTCATTACAGAGACATGGGAACAGTCCGATCGCGTACACGGCAGACAAACCCATGTCAATGGGAACCAGCTCTGCTCCAACTGAGACCATCTCCCTTCGAGCCTGTCCCCGTCGTGTGTAGTCCAGAGTTGTTTTCATTTTCCAGAGTCCAGATGAGGTTTGTACTCGTCATGTACGTGAACGAGAATTATTTCAATATCTCAGATCAGTTAAAGTCACGAGAACATCGAAGTTAATGTTCTGTCTTCTTTAAGAAGGGAAAGCCGTCTTGACTGTCTCTGCTCAGTCAGAAAGTTCACCCATCTTCATTCTCCTCTTACTTCCCTTCTCAAAGAGTTTCTGACCATTCACAAAGCTGGAGACTGTTTTATATGTTTTGCCTCCTTAACATTTTTCCACCTGCCAAGTGATAATATTTTCCCAAAATCTCTTCTCAATCCTCTGCATTGCACCCTGTCCAGGAATGAAAAATCCCGGTTTTTGGAGTAATTCCAGAGGTTATCTTTGGAGCAAAGAACGTTAACTGAAGATTTCCTGTGGCTATTTATCTTGATGAGAGAGTGAGCGGTCGACATTGGCACATTGACGAGCAGGAGAAATTATTGCCACGGATCAGGGTCAGTTTGCAGAGGACTGGGATTGAAGGAATGTAATGAACTGCAACACTTACATTACATTACATTCACAAATGTAATTTACATTACATTGCATGCACAGTACATTCAGAGAAAACTGTAGAAACCTGACGGGTCTGACGGTAAATGTGGAAACAGCAACAGCGATAACATTTTGAGTGTTATATATTTCTGATGAAGGACTCGAGCTTCCTAAGTCTAATCGCATGACTGTCCTGTGTCGTTGAGATAGGTTTTTTTTGAAGTATGCGCGAGAATAAGTCTTGCAGGAGGTAATTCAAAATATAGTTGGCAGGATTCGAACTTGCGCCAGGAAAACCAAAGCTTCATACGTCTTATGGAATGGGTGGTCCCAACCTGAAACTCCAGCATTTGTCTTGTCTACAACATGACGCCAGTATTCGCTGTCCCCTATTTTAGTTCAGAACGAAGGAGGAGGATGGAGATGAAGTTGTAAAACATAGATTGGTGAAAGGCAAAGTCGATGGGAACGATGCACGTTCATGTGCAGAGGGATTAATAAACGCAGCAATGGATGGAGAATGAAAAAAAAATGTCCTTCTATTTGTATAAGGTCCTACACCACAGCGAAATTACAACTAATGAAGTGGTTTTGAAAAAGATTCACCATTGGCAAATCTAATGTGCAATTCATCTCTATTTGTTTCTTCAAAGGTCAAAAAAGACAATGCTTCCAATAGTCACAGCTGGCACTGTACGGTGCAGACCGACCTTGAGGGGGATTTCTGCTCTGAATTATAACCGGGATAATGTGGAACCAGACGGCCTCATCACAACGTAAGGGGGCAGATATGGAAGACTCAGATCTGGAGGATATTTTCTTTTACAGAAGGTAGCAAATCTGTGGAGTTTTTTTACAACAGAGAGTTGTCAAGGATATGTATATTCAAGGCTGAGACAGATAGACATTTAGTCAATTTGGGAATCTAGTACTCTGGAGAAAAGGCCGAAAAGGGGAGTTGACGAGTAACAAAATCATCCGTGATCTCATTGAAAGTTGTCGCTGACTTGATTGGCTAAATAGCATCCAACTGCTCTAATGTCTTTGTTGTCATTTCGAAATGTTAAACACCATTGCTACAGAAGAAAAGCAGAAAGTTTAGGAGAGATGATTACAGTCAAACTCAGTCAACATCATTGGTAAAAAGGAAAAATCACAAATGACAATTTGCTAGATTTCATTGCTAACATGACCTGCATCTGACTTTCTGGCAACCAGTCAGTAAGGGGATATATAAACGTCCATTGCACAAGAAAGTAGTTCATGGGTTTGGGTAATAAAGCAGCATTGCCTGTCCATTGTCTATTTAACAGAAATTCCCGAATCGAGATTAATGCTCACTTTTCAAGTTATAACGATATAATTAGTCATGCTGTACATCTCTGTGACTCTATGGCTCTATAAATCCCAACTGGACAGTCATCAGGCTTCAATGATTTATCTCTGCCTTAATGACTTGGAAGAATGGCAGAGTGACGTGTGTCCAGTTTTGCTGCCAATACGCAGTCGGTGGCTGGGCATATTGTGATGAAGTGGAAAAATGCAAACATATATAGATAGAATGAGTGAGTGGAGAAATCTTCGCAGATGCAGTTTCATGTGGGGCGTGTGAGGTCATATACTTTGTTAGGAAGAATCAAATGACAGACTACAATTAACACCAATAGAAACGCTCTAAAGGTGCGGTGCAGAGGAGTCAGAATATACTTGGATATGAAACGAACACAGGTTAATGATATGTTTATTTCTTTCTTACAAGAAAATACGAAAATTCAGTCGCCTGTAAAGGACTCGATTACCAAGATATGTCTCGTGTTATTCTATGCGACGTGTGATTTATTGATTATTTTTCTCCAAATTTTCTTTAAAATGGAACTGGAATTTGGAGAGGCGAAATTAAGGTCACCAATGATTATTGTCACCTTTTATCACTCACACACAGCTTTTTTTCTTTAACGTTTTATTTCGCATTGTGGTTATTGCAAGTGTACTTGTAAAATACACCTGCTGGTGACTTCTTTCCTCACGGCTCCGCAACTCTACCGAAACAGAGTTTACGTCCTTATCTCCTGAATCAAAGTAATCTCTAACCCTTCCATAAATGTCATTAAAATCTCGGTATTTCTCATGGCTCTCCATGTCATCTTAAAATATTAATTAATATCTTTACTGTGTTCCAATTACACATAAAAGAGAAAATTAAAATAGAGACTGGTGGACCTGGGCATCACACGTACGTTATTGCAGCTAAAATGCAGATTACTGCCCACAAAACGATCATGGAAGCACGCACCTAACTATCACGAACCACTGGGTGTAACAGTTCCAGAGGGCATGCCAGGAATAGCACCAGAAACACAACATAAATACTTCTCTGTGCTACTACTTTAGATATATCCCTCAATGTGCAATCGAGTTTTACATACATTCCATCAGGGGGTACCTCACAAAAGGGAGTAACCAGTGCTGTAGACGTTCATATAATCCCAGTTCCAAGCCCCTGAAACAGAGGCAGTGTCCTCTGTATAAATACAAGGAACAGCTGACCGTGGCGTTTATGGTCTCGATGAAACTTATGATTGCAGCTCGCTAGTTGTCTGCCTCTTTCTCCAATGTAGTGTTTCGTGCAGTCCCTGCGTGGAATCTCGTCAACCACGTTTGTCTTGCACAAGATGGGTATTGGGTCTTGAGTTCTGGTGAGTTGTTGTCTGAGTGAGACTGTCGGTTTCTGTGCTGTCATGAGTCCGACTGTTAAGAGGAGTCAGGATTCGATTCCAAGATTTTTTTTAATGCAGGGAAGCATGATCATAAAATTATCTAATTGGATATCGTCGTTGCGATGTTCGTGTGCCATGCATCTGCTTTTGAAGGTGTGGGGATATTTGTTCTTGGCAAAGAATTTATGTGACTATCACTAATTGCCACGACCAGCTGTCCCTAGTCGCAATATATAAAGACGGCAAGGACCACACATTCGACGAGAACAGCAAAACAATAATAGGATAGGGCAAACATATAGCAGCTAGACACCGTCTGGAAGCAGGGCTCTCATCCACGGTTTCCATCTGTTAAACCCAATCTGTAACCTCAACAACCGGAAGCAGCAGTAACGAAAACAAATGAATTCGTACCAAAACAAGAGAGCAGTGGTTCACAGGAGCCTCTGCAGCCATGCGAATATCATCCAGAAAGATGAAGAAACGGCTGCAAACCATTTTCCCATGTCGCCGAACATTCCAACAAGAACTCCAGAGGCACCCGAGCTTCACATCTTTCTGCTCCAAAACACTCCGCTTTTCTGCAGCAGAGAAGTGCACGCTCAAGTCTCGCGTGCCAGGTGAGGATACCAAACCCGACATTGCCAAGGACGGCAGTAAGGGCAAAGGCAACAGCTGCAACTGTCATTGGACTGCCACAATCACTCTCTTTAAAGGTAACTTTTCATATGAAAGTCAATGCAGCAGTCGATTACAGGACCCAAGCAGCCTGAGCCAAGTCTTCATATTCCACACAAATTGCATCGTTCACCGTTTTCACTGAAGGTAAATGGAAATCGTTATTTGACCACTGTTGTGAAACTCGATCCTGCATTCAATCTGCACGCTGGTTTTTATTGCTGTGGCGAAATGTTGGGCAATTACGATTTGAAACGTTGTTAACTTTTCTCATATCCTTCATTTCTGTCCTAGTAAGGGAGGCTGGTAATTAGTTCTCCAGATCAGATGGAGGCACCAGCGCAATTTCTACCTAATTAAATCGATAATATAATTGGTCACCTTCACTTTTCATAGTTTATTGCAATTCTGGTTTGTTTTCTGTTACCTGAGCACTTTCTGGGATTTGGCAATGCAATGAATCTCCTGTACGTCTGGAAGCACCGTTTGAAATTGCTTCGCTGCCATGTGTGTGAGCAGTTCTTGACATAAATGACTCGCACTGCCTCACACACAGTATTCATGATTCGGTGTGTCTGATAATCGCTCCGTTTTTTTCAGTTTTTTCAGTTTTGCTTCTGTTCCATGTTAAGAGGTATCAGTTTTTGGATCCGCTGGAGAGCTGAAGTTGGTAACACGATTTGTGAGGTTTTTTTTATCAGCCAAAAACTTTGTTGGAGAATTTGGGAATGTGTCAAGAAGAATGGTCATTGGCAGCAAAAGTTTGGAAAAGCTTCATCTCTTGTCGCTTCAAAGCATTCAGCCTCCAGAAAAAAAAGCCAAACACGCTGACTGAATAAACAACAGCATGGACTTTTGCAAAGGGTATATTCAAACTGGTGTCAGCTGCTGGAGCGTCGCAGAGTTGTCGAGCACGGAAGGAGACCCTCTTATTCAACTTGCCCCTGCTGATCACTTCAGCGAAATTAATCTAAACATATGTGTCACTATTTGTCCGTTATCTCTCCGAACACTTGCTCTCCAAATACCCATCCAGATGCCTTTGAAATGTTGTGAGTGCACCAAACTCTGCCATTAAATGTGGCAATTCATTCCACACACACAATCATTTCTGTGTGAAAAACAACTGTCCCTCACATCTCTTTGATATTTTACCGTCCTCACATTAAGTTTGTGCTACCTAGCTTTGAACTCACGTGCCTTGTGAAAAAGTACTGCATGACTATGTTCTCTGTCCGTCTTCCTAATGATTTTATAAACGTCTCTGAGGCAATCACTCAGCCCTGAAGCTCCAGGAAAACGGTCGAATCCTATTCAGCTTCGCGCTAATATTCAAACTGTCCAAACCGTGCAAATCCTTGTAAATATGGTCTAAATTATACCAAATCAGTCATTGAATACGCCAGAGGTAAATGCCTGAAGTAAAGCAATGCTGAAACATTAGACATGACAAGTTTGATGCTCAGCTGTCGTTTTGTGTTCAGTTGTTGTTTGGTTATTTGGCCGAGTGATCTAAGGCGCTGTATTAAACTGCAGACTGCATTGGGTCGAGAACACGGGACTCACTGTGGGCACTTTCACGAGTGAATCAGTGGAGAGGGTTGTGTGTTACCGAACTGGAAAACTCCTGATGTTGCTTTATTGGAGTGTTTGTGGCTGCTCGGAACTCATCGTCTCGGCGATTAAACGGGGAAAATTAGCGACTCTCTCTGAAAACAGTGTGAGGTCCTGCTGTCCATATCCTATCGACCACTTTGCTTTCAGATATATACATGCCAAATCTTTGTGCCAGTTTCTGTGTCTCAAATGGTCAGTGCGTTTAGCTGAAAGGTGGTTTTCCTCGCCCACGCAAGGATAGATCCTCAAATATCTCACATCAAGCATTGAGACCGACCGTAGACCGAAATTGCAACCACGAGATCTCATCCATGATAGACGCGAAGTTCGCAGTGAGTGAGACGTTTACAAGCAGCAGAATGTGACTCCTCTCTCGACAAGCTCCCCCGGTGCCAACAGAAAGTGGCCACAGCGGCTTCCTGCCCAGCCCTGGGACACAGCTGATGGAAATTCCTTCCTCAGGAAAGGCTCATCCCGTGTGAAAGGGGCAAAAATTCAAATTTAAGTTGGAAATCGCTTCAGAAGATTGTTCCTATTCTTGGAACATTGTATAAACAAAACTTCTATCTCGAAAATTATACGTTGTAAATATTATAGGCACGAAGAACAAATGAAGTGCTGATTGTGAGGATTCTG
This sequence comes from Chiloscyllium punctatum, assembly GCF_047496795.1. Taxonomy (NCBI): domain Eukaryota; kingdom Metazoa; phylum Chordata; class Chondrichthyes; order Orectolobiformes; family Hemiscylliidae; genus Chiloscyllium; species Chiloscyllium punctatum. The sequence goes on from NC_092766.1 coordinate 68,515,578, forward strand.
TCTCGTCAGCAGATGGGATTCCTGGCACTCTAGTCGGAAATGATTTAGTTTCCTTCAGTAATTTTCCGATTGATTTGCAGTCTACCAGAGTGACTGGGAATCACTTCGGCGAGCTAAGGATCGGGGAAAAAGTATGAAAATATTAGTTTTGAATCTTAAATCCGAGGGCAAGTCCGAATTGGTTTTTTTAATGATCTGGAGGAATAATATCTGAGAACTGAAAGGTGTGACCCAGAATAATGTAGTTGACTCATAACGACAAACTGCCCAATTTGGGATGTCAAGTACATGCTAACTAGTCAGCAACATCATCATCCCGTGAATGAACAACAAACAAAATCTCAGTTCTGACCCTATTATTGCATAGAATCCACACAGTTCTGACGTCTGCACAATGAGGCACTGGCTCAGTATGATTATGTGTTACTAATACACTCAGAAATGACAAAGGCGGGCTGTCTCAGTTCTTCCCTTTGACAATATCACACTCGCTCACATCTAACTGTGCGAAGATTAGCATTGCCTCTTTTTGGACCCTTCACCAATGAGACAATACCTTTCTAGTGACACTCTGACAAAAATGCACAGCCTCAGGACTGACCTCTGGCAGTGAGGCAAAGTCTTTAAAATGTCAGAGATGCAAAATCTCAGGACTGACTAACTGAATGTTTGGCCCACTCTGTATACCAGAACGTGCCATGATTTACCTGTTGAATGGAGCTGATACGTGCTGACCATAACATCCTGGTCATTCTCGGCCCTGCATATAATGAGCTTTTTGAATCAATGAGATGAATCAGTGACTTGCCAGAGAGTCGGTGCAACAAGATTGTCTGATAAGTGATGGGCTGCCAAAGCCGAATTCTCACGTTTAGTACTGTCCTCCTCTGACTCTCTCATTCAACGTTGTCCTGCTCCAATTCATCCCTTTCCTACTACACTGCACCAATCCTCTCAAAACCTAATGCCCCGTTCAAATTCTCCTGTTCAGATAAGCCCCGTCCACTTTCTTTTTTCCATTTGGGAGTTCCTTGCATTCATACTGCAATTTAATGGTCCACTGCGAAAAATTCTTAAATTTAGGCATGGACAAGTTGCCCTAATGGTCTCATTCCAGGCTGCACATCTCTACGATTGTATGATCTGGCTTTGCTGTCCTGCTCCAATTTTCCCACTTACCAATCCTTCACAAAACCCCAAATCTTCCACTGAGCATTTTCCTGCCCCAGTCTCCCACTTTGATTGTCATGACAAGTGCGTGAATTCTACAACTATTGATACCTGTGCCAATTCTCTCATTTAATCGTTCCTTGATACACCCATGGTTGCCCTCCTCAATTATTTTCATTCATTTGTGCGATGAATAGAATCTCCAATTTACAGATGTTGCAATATATCTTCTGTTTAATGTTTCCCTGCTCCTAACATTCCATTTTGAAAGGCCCTGCTCCAGTTATCTAACATATTGAAAGTCTCACCATTTTCTAATGTAATATAGGATCAGAACTGAAAGAGTGCATCATTGTCACACACACACAATTCTGAGGCTGTGCCTCATTGGAATAGGGTCCGAATTACAGGAAAGCATAATTATGAGATCCCAAATCATGAGGCAGTTCCTTATAGTGCGTGAGCCTGAATTGAAGTCGTTCTACATGATCAGTACGGAGATATTGGAGATCCATCACAGGTTCACTGGGAGTGTCTCACTTTTTGAGGTTCGATTCGGAGGCACTGCCTTTTTCTAGCAGTGCCAATACTGTGGCGGTGTCTCATTGCATGGGATCAGAATTTAGGGTGGGCCACAAATTTAGAGTTTTAACTCTGATTGTGAAGGACATTGAAACAGCCGGACTGAGCAAACCTTCAGAATTGGCTGTGCTACAGTATTGCAGTATCGCAGTATTGTTCATGTCGCATTCCTTCATTTCTGATCCCATTGCAGTGACACGCTGCTTCAGAACAGATTCATTGTCAACGATGTACTCTCTTGGGAATGAACGTCTGATAATATCGTACTCCATCTGTATTGAGATTCTGATCATGAGGCACTCGCTGCTTCTTCAAATCGGGATGGATTTGCGATGTGCAGGTTGCAGTGTGATGGAGCCATGTCGGCGCAGACGGTGCTTACAGAATCGGGAGCTCAGCAGGGAGTGGAGGATGTTCCACAGCTAGTTAGTCATTGGAGTAGGTAACACGACATGTAAAATGTAGGGACGAGCAAAAAAATGATGGGCGTAGGTGTATGTGTTGGACAATGTTGTGGATACAAAGAGTACTGTAGTGTTTGGAGGAGGTCATGGAGGTAATGAGATTTGTCAAAGCAGCAGCGCGGTGGTGACGTTGACGGTCATGTAACTGGACGAGTTTGCAAAGATTGAGAAGTTTGTATGAATTGAGTAGTTACAGCGAAAGGGAGAGCTTTAATAATTTGAGAAATATTACATAAAGAGGGGCGATTTCAGGGGCTGGAGGAGTTTCCAGTAAAAGAAGGTTCATATTGCCTGTACGCCTCACCGAGAGTCGCATTGGCTTATGCAGTTGCAGAAAATTATAGAACCCCGACAGAATGGAAACTGACCAGTTTTCCCCAGAGGTCCACAGCAATCCTCTGAAGAGCATTCCATCCAGACCTATCCCACTAGCCTCTAACTCTACATGCACTCCTGACTAATGCACCTTACACACATATCCCCAAATTCTAGCGGGGATTTAGCATGACCAATTCACCTAACCTGTAAATCCCAGAGCACAGAGAGGAAGCATACGCAGACACGGGGAGAATTTGCAAATTCTTGACAAACAGTCGCCCAAACCTGGATTTAAATACGGGTTCCCAGCACTGTGACACAACAGTGCTCACCACTGAGCCAGTGTTCCAGTAAAATTTTCCGAGCTTCATTCTGGTCCTATTGAATGCCACTCTCAGTCAACTATTTTTTATCAGTCTCAATTATTGTGTATCATCCTCTGCCATCATCCTGACCTTGATGATAAAACGATCGCTGTGCCCCAAAACATTCCCCTACTGACACTGTATTCACTTGCCCATATGGTTCTCAAGGGCCAGGTCCAACAGAGAATGCTTTCTTGTGTTGGACACATCCTCCTGTAGACAGCACTCCTCCATGCAATCCAGGCACTTTTGCCCTTCACTGCGCTGACGCGATCAGAATCCCAGTTTATATCTCGATATTTTAACTTCTGAATGCAACTAATCTGAAGCACTGTCATCGTTCTCAAAAGGCTCTGCATATTTACTGTCAGCATCCTTTGCAATCGCTGGTTCCCGAAAGACGGTATGTCACAATGTAAATGTACACTTTTTGTATGGAAGGCCGGCCAAATTCATTCTGTCCTTGAACGGATCCTTTCTCACTTGGACTTCTTCGCTAATGCAAATCGAAACCAATACTTCTATTTTTAATCCTTTCCTTTCTCTTCTTTCACTTCAGAGCATTATCTGCCCAGGATTGTTTCAAACCCAGAGCTTCCATTCCTCGAGCCAGCTCTCAGTTATTAGTGTACCAGATTTTCACACACTGATCTGCATCTCTAACTCCCCAGACTTCAATTTACTTTCCGTCCATGCAGAGTACCGAAGTATAGGCTTTCTTTCTTACTTCATTTTATATGGTTATTCTCGTTGTTGTAAGTTAGTACCAGCTGCATATCTAAGTTTTTGTGAATCCGTGTAGCCTTCTCTACTATTCATTTTCGGGTTTCATACACACGCCAACTTATTTTTGATCTTTTCCAAATACCCCATAAGGAATTCATTCCTCGCTCTGTCACTTGTGACCCCAACTATCTGGAACGGTTTCTGACTTCCCCCGAACCAGTATCAAAGTTCCTCAAATCTGAGACCCTTCCTGCTGCATCATTTAACTTAAACTCCGAGTTCTGTTCTCGCTTGTGCACGGCACTGGGAGCATTCCAGGAATTTCCCCATTTGAGAAGAAAGTGAGGGCTGCAGATACGAGAGATCAGTGTCCAGTGTATGGTGCTGGAGAAGCACAGCTTATTTGGCAGCACCCAAAGAGCAGGAGATTCCAAGTTTCTGGCATAAGAAAGGCTAATGTCTGAACTTCAGATTCGACTGTTCGTTGGATGTGGCCTGACTTGTTGTGCATTTCCAGCACCACACTCTCGATATTGCTACTTTTGAGGTCCGCCTTGCTAACCAACCACCTCGCTCCCTAAATTCTGATTGCCAGACTACTTCACATTTCCTGCCCGTGCCATTCCAAAGAACATGGACCATGAACTCTGGATGGTCACTGAACTCTAGACGAATGTACTAAAGACAGAGTGACATTCTTGTCCCCACCATCCTGGAATCACAGTCACAGGAAATCTGACATTGTCTTCTATTTTCTGAATCTCCTCTGACTATTGCTTCTCCTTCCTTCTCCCTTCCCTCATGTGCAGTCAGGATGCTTGTCAGGCTGTTTATCCATCACAAATTCACCTGCACCTCCACACACATCATTTATTGCATCCGCTGCACCCGATGTGGAGTCCTTTACATTGGGGAGACAGGCCGCCTACTTGCGGAAAATTTCAGAGCACACCTCTGGAACACCCGCACCAACCAACCCAACCAACCCAACCGCCCCGTGGCTGAACATTTAACTCCCCCTCCCACTTCGCCAAGGACAGGCAGGTCCTTGGCCTCCTCCATTGCCAGACCATGCCAACACGCCGCCTGGAGGAAAAGTGCCTCATCTTCCGCCTAGGAACCCTCCAATCACAAGGGATGAACGCAGACTTCTCCAGCTTCCTCATTTCACCTCAAGCCCACCTTATCTCAGTCCCAACCCTCAGACTCAGCACCACCTTCTTGACCTGCAATCTTCTTTCCGAGCTCTCCGCCCCACCCCCTCTCTGGCCTATCACCCTCAGTTTAACGTCCTTCCACCTATCGCATTCCCAACGCCCCTCCCCAAGTCCCTCCTCCCCACCTTTTATCTTAGCCTGCTGGGCACACCTTCCTCGTTGCTGAAGAAGTTCTTATGCCAGAAACGTCGATTCTCCTGCTCCTTGGATGCTGTCTGACCTTCTGCGCTTTTACAGCAACACATATTTCTGCTTGTGGTAAAATAAACATGGCAATGACTGCAATCACCTAAGCAGCTAGCACCTTTATCAGCTTCCAAACCAAAAAACTGAATTTCGAGTGAGACATTAGTCTATTCCTGTACTCCCTGACTATTTCTTTTCGATTGACTGGCCACCCAATCCATTCCTTCTTCCAGGTCGTCATTTATGCAGAGTAATCCTCTCTCTGCATGTGCTATCCAGCCGTTGTCTTAGCTCTAAGAATTCTGTTTATCAACAACACTAGCAGAGACGATGACTTCCAAAAGTAACATGACACATCTACCATTTGATAAGAATGTGCTGCCGTGTCTGAAACTGTGACATACCTAGTGTTCCTTAATTAATAAATATAAAGTTAACATCAAGAAAATAAAAATGGGGTTAAATTACTTCTTCAACTATGACGTACTGAGTTTAATTCATTATACCGACTCCGTGTTTCACTTGTTCTTCTTACGAGTTCAACCCTTCATTCAGAAGTTAGAAAATTTGCTAATTACAGCCATTTGCAGAAAGTCACTAATAACGTTGATTTATCAACCAATGAACTTGAAGCTTTTTCTGTGATTACTCCAATACTTCTTTCAAATACAGTGCACGCAAGTCAGCAACAGACAGTTGCCTCTGTGACTCCCAGTTACGTGTAATCCTCCAGCTCCCACTACTCTGTGCTCACTCACTGGATCAATATCGCAGTGAATCTGAGTAACGAGTAACCCTGGAGGTCACATTCGAGACTGCTCCCTCACAGGGTCGACGGATCTGTGCCTCTCAGGTACGGGTAAACATCCAGCTCCCAATCAATTCTGCTCCCTCGCAGGTTAATCGTTTATGTCACTCCCAGGTATGTTTCAGTTCGGTCCTCAGTGCTGAATTTTTTAAATCTTCCCATTTTGCTGCCTCTAGAAGTCCCACGTAGAGTTAGCCATAAGCTCCTGCTCCACGTTGGTCTCTTCCACGTTCACTTCCTCTGTGAGTCGGGACTGATTGAGAGCCTCCCGCTCTGCTGCTTCCTCAACACCAAGCTCTAGTAAGCCTGGATCCTTCCAGCTGATGTATATTGTCCTGCTCAGTTCTGCGATCTCTCAGGTTCTGTGCCATAGCGACTGCCAAGTAATTGCTGGTCTCAAGCCTCAGCTGAGATTTATTACGTCTTAATCAGCTGTTTTACCTCACAGGATCGCTATTGTGCCTCGAAGACGGTGGAAAACAGGAGAATAAGATGTGACAGAGTGTTTCACAATGATTGAGCGAGCGGTGGGGGACGGATTAGGTTATCTGGAGAGGTGGGCAAAGCTGCAGCGCCTAAAGCAGGTTAGTGGAATATACAGAAGAGAGTTGCAGGTTCTGAAGAAGGCAAAGGAAATAGGGAGAAGACAGCTTGATGTTGACAGACATTTGAAGAGTCTAAATGTCTTTTTGTGAGTTGCTTGCAGAATTATGAGGACTTCAACAAATGCAAAATGACAAATGCAGTTACTCGAGACTGTTGGATGTTTCAGACTTATGAATACAATAACTGTGGAGGATAGAGATTGTAGGAGTACCGGTTGCTTTCGTGGGCCACGTCAAAGAGAGAGCTACATTGTCATTATGCACATACAATCATGACGGTTACTGTTGCGAATGCCGGTGGGAACAAAGATGAGATCAGCTTCAATGACTGGTGCAGTGATTCACGAAGGCAGATCACGACTACGTTCTCAGCGGTATCTCAAAATTAAAGGTTAACGCTGGTCAGCCAGGAATTATTGAATGAATGGGTGAATGGATGGATGGACAGACGAACGAACGAACACAACTTTCCCCATCTCAGTAACCAAATCTATTCACGACAGGCCTCCCCATATCTGTAACCTACTATAGCCCACTACACCTTTCCTTATCTGTGTAACCTCTTTCAGCTGTTTCACCTTTCCCGAACTGCGTATAACTCATCATCATCTACGTTCCTCATGATCACTGTAAACTGCTCCAACCTCCACATGCTTAATTATATCTCTGATATTCACCAGGACCCACTCTTATTGCAATAAACTCCAACATCCCCTTGCAATCTTCCCCAGGACAGTCATGACAGCAAGCTGTACGGCCCTCCCTATACCTGTGATCTACTGGAGAGACTGCACCCCTCTCTAACTTTGTTACATGCGTCAGCTATGCCAGCTCTATTTATTTCTGTGAACTTCTCAAAAACCCATTGCCTTCTCAACCTCCAACCTCCTCCAAAACAGAATCCCACACCAAATCTGTCAACTCCTCCATAATTGACAAACTTTCTTATCTCAGGAGCTCCTTCCAAACACCACTTTATTCCTCAGCCATGCAATCTCCTACAGCATCTGCAATCCTCCCTTCTGCATGAAACCTCTTTCAGCTACTACATCCTTCCTTAAGTTTCTAGCATCCTTCAGCCCAGGCACATGTTTTTATTTCTGTAACAACTTCAAAATCTTAACCCTTTCTTATTTATGTCACCTGAATTTCCAATTAAAACATTTCCCTTTAATGCAAGAAATTTCGGCGTGTGTATATATAATTATATCCTATATATATCCCTCACTGTAACCACCCGCGCTTACACTTCTCTCAATCTCCATAACCTCCAACTATCTCAACATGTCACCTGATCTCTGAACACAATAGCCGCACCTATAAAACGTCCCTTCTGTTTTACTCCTCCAACTTATCCGTCCATCCATATTTCTATATTTTTATCAACCTCCACACGCATCCCCATTTCTACACTTCTTCCTGTTACTGTAACCGCCTCCAGGCTGACATCCCCTCCCCCCACCTTTGGAACTTGATCCTACCTGACAACCTTCCTTCTCGCTGGATCGTTCCCCAGTTATTCTAGCCCTCCCGATTTATGTTACATCTTGCAGGATCTATCGTTCAATATCTGTGTAATCTCCGCCAGCTCAAACATTCCACCTTAACTCAGTAAGGAGGAATCAGACCCCCCCCCCCAACCCCCCGTGTAACTTCCTCTTACAGTACTCTTCTATCACTGAAGCATTCTCTAGCCCCTTCACCTCTTATTATCTCTGCAACCCACGTCAGTAATGGGACCTCTCCCTAATGTTGCAACATTAATTAGCAACTACAACTTTCCTATCTCTCAAACACGATCTTTCTCGATTTCACTTCATTACCTCTTTAAATTGCACCAGCCCCTTAAACCACTCCTCCTTATTATTGTAAACTTCTCCAGCGCCTACGAGCGCCCCATCGCTGCAGCCTCCTCCAAAATCTTCACCCGTGCATATTATTGCGAACTCCACATGCACTTAAATCCCTCTATATCTCTGGAAGCAAGTCCCACACATATGGTTCTTCTTCAGAGTAAAAGCTTCTCAAGCCACAACATCCCTCCCTATTTCGGTAAACACCTGCAAAAACTTCGCTGCTGTCTCTGCATTGTTTTTCTCCTCCTGAACTGCTCCGTATTTCTGCGACGTTCCACAGTTACTGTGCATTTGCCAATTTCGAAAGCCATCTCGAGCACTGATGCACCTTACGACAACTATCATCCCATCGACAGTATTTCCACCCCTATCACAGTGACCAATCCAGCATCTGTATTACTCCTAGCCATGTACTCTACACCCACACATGCACGACTAGCTATCATTGTATTCTCTACCAGCACCTGCCCTCCATCCAATTGCTGAAACCTCCTCCAGCCTGTGCATCCCGCCAACACAAAATACTTATCTCGTGAATCAATAGCAGGAGTCGAGGAAGCATGAGCCATGGGAGGTGCAAGGAAGGTAAATTAGAATTGAATATACTTATATTGTGAATTATTCGTGGGAAGTTCTTTTTGCAGAGGGTGCTGAGTAAATGCCGCGCACTGACAGCGGAGATGGTAGAGGCGGGTAGGATTAAAATTTAACTTGTATGTAAGGCAGTTGCATGTTCATCTTAAAGGATGTGGGTGGTAAGGGTCACCACTAGTGTCCCTGCTGTCATCACTTGCGAGAATTCCATCCAACGATCGATCCTCACAGACCGCTGTAGGGAGTTGAAGCTGGAATTGGATGCATTTCAGATCACTCAGAAGACTTAGCGGGTGATAGAGTGGAGTTATCGGAAGATAAGTACAACGAAAGTTCAGGATAAAGGAAACTGGGTCGCAGACAGGAAAGGGAAAAATAATCAGCAGTGAGTGCAGGTATCTTCGAGTTCCACTGAACAACATTTAAAACATTTTAGGCATTGTTTGGCGTGTGAGGCGATGTCACCTACCAGGGAAAAGCCTCAGCGGCCAGGTCTCTGGAAGTGAGCCTGGCTCGATGGCTCAGAAGGGAAGCAAAGAGAGTATCAGAGCGATATTGACAGTGGAGTCAAAGGTTAGAGGAACAGACCGGAGACTTTGTGGTCGTGAACACAACTCTCAGATGGTAATTATCCTCCGGGTGCATGGGTCACTGATGTCTTCGGTCCAGTGTACAGGTTTCTGAAGAGGGAGGGAGATGAGCTCGAAGTCATTGTATGCATCGTCGCCAATGACAAAAGAAGGGAAAGGGGTGAGGACCTGAAAAGATAACACAGGGAGTTTGCCCGGAAACCAAAAGGCAAGCCGAGATAAGTAGTTATCTCGTTATTGCTGTTGGTGACACGGGCTAGTGAGGCTAGGAATTGAGGGCAAGTGCAGATGACCACATGGCTGCACGGCTTGTGTAGGGTGGGAGGACTTCAGTTTTGTGGATCATTGGGAAGACTTCTGGGGAAGGTTGCACATATATAAGAAAGATGGGTTGCACCTGAACTGGAGGATTACCAATATCCTGGGCGGGAGGTTTGATCGAGATATTTGCGATGGTTTAAACTTCGTCAGAACGACAGGATCAGATGATGGAGTGGGTAGTGAAAAACCAGTTACAGCTAACAGAGAGTCTGTGAGGAGTAATAGGCACTTCATAGGGTTAAAGTGCACTCAGTGTGATTGGTTGAAATGCATTATAATGCAAGAAATATCTGGAATGCAGTGGCAAACTTAATGCATGAATCACTACTTCATACTATGATCTTGTGGCCATGTGTGTCAGGGATGATTTAGATGTTCCAGTATTCAGATGTTTCAAAAGGAATGTGGGGGTGCGTAATTGCTGATCAGGGACATGGTCACAGCTGCAGAAATTGTGATGTATGGGCGCTAGAGCGTGACAGCGGCATTGTGGCTCAGTGGTTTGCACTGCTACTTCACAGTGCCAGAGACCCGGGCTCGATTACCACCTTGGGCAACTGTCTGTCGGGAGTTTGCATGCTCTCTGGGTGTGATGGAATCCTCCCAGTGTCCAACGATGTGGACGTGAACTTAATTGGGCGTTCGAAATTGTGAATCCGCGTTAAATATTAGGGGAATTTGCAGAGCTGCAACACGACCTCGGGGCTCTGCAACGCAATCTCTCTACCAATAAAAGCTGACTCACGTATTCAATCCTATCAACCTCAGTTGCCACTTTCATGGATGTATGTGCATTTACAGAGAGATCTCGCTGCTTGTCTACACTGCCAAGAATCTTACTGTGAGGCCAGTATTTTTTTATTACTGTTGCTCTTCCCAAAGTGAACCAATTCACACTTTATTTACACAAATTAAATTCGATTTTCCACGAGTCACCTAGTTCTGCAGCTTATCTTCGTCCCTCTGTAATATGCAACATCTTTCTTAAGGATCCACAACTCCACCGACCTTAATGTCATCCACGAATTTATTAAATTGAACTTCTACACTCTCATCCAGGTCATTTATAAGAATGACAAACATCAGTGGGCCCAAAGCAGATCTTTGTGGTACACCACTAATAACTGAACTCCAGCATGAACTTTTCCCATGAGCGACCACACCTGGTCATCTTTCAGCTCGTCAATTTCCGAGCCAAACCACTGAATCACCCTCAATCCCATGCCTCCGCATTTTGTTCAATAATCTACCGTGGGAACCCTGAGCAAATGGTGTACTGAAATCCATATGCATCACATCAACAGGTTTGTGCTCTTCCACCTGTTAATCACCTTCTCAAAGAACTCAATAAGGTTTGTGTGGCACGACCTGCTATTCACAAATCCGTGTTGAATAAGCTGAATCAAGTTATTCCTTTCCATACGATTATAGCTCCCATCTCGTCTAACCTTTTCCAACACTTTAACCACATACGAAGTAAGGGTTATTGGTTTATAATTACTATGGTTGCTTTTATTCTCCTTCTTGCACAAGTGGACAATTCTTATTGTCCTCCAGTCTTCTGGCATTATTCATGTTGACAATATCGACATAAAGATTGATGTCAAAGACTCTGTAATCGGCGCCCAGGCATACCAGAGAATCATAGGATAAATCCCATCCGGCCCAGTGGACTTATCTATTTACAGACGTTCCAAAACTACTAAAACCTCCTTCTTGTGAACCTTAATCCGGTCTTGTCTATTAGGATTTATCTCAGTGTTTTCCACGACAACACTGTCTTTTTCAACTGTTAATGCTGACAGAAAATATTTATTTAGCGCTTCTTCTACCTCCTCAGACTCCATGCACAACTTCCTACTACTGTCCTTGATTGACCCTAATCTTACGGCAGTCATTCGTTTTTTGCAGATATACCGATACCGACTTTAGGGTTTTCGTTGATCCTATCTGCCAACAAGTTGTCATGTTCTCTCCTGGTTCTAATTCGTTCTCTCTTCGGTCTTTCGTGATCATCTTATAACTGTCAGGTGTACTCACTGAGCCTTCGTGTCCCATCCTAACATAAGTTTTCTTCTTCTTTTTCTTCTTCATAACAGATTCAATTTCTTCAATAAACCATGGGTCCCTCTCTCGACAACCCCCCTTCCCCTCCCCCCCCCCCCCCGCCTGACAGGTACATACTTAACAAGGACACTCAAGAGCTGACCCTTGAGTAAGCTCCACATTTCTATTGATGCCATCCCCTGCAGTTTCGTTCCCCTCTTTTGCAATTTAAATCTTGCCTTAATGCATCATAATTGCGTTTCCCCCAGCTACAACTCTTGGCCTGTGATATGTAAATGTCCCTTCACATTACTAATTTGAATGTAAACACGGATTTTTTTTCACAAGCGCCGAAGTACTCACCTCCCTCCAATTCTACCATCTGATGGGATTCATTACACTGACCAAATCCCATTTTGCCGTGCCCCTTGATGATCTGCCCACGTCCGTTGTCAGGAAACCCTCCTGCACTCATTGGGCAAAAACTGATCCGTCTAAAGTACACGAGCTATTACATTTCCAATCAATAATTGGAAAGTTAAAGCTCCTATAACCGCTAGCGTGCTACTCACGCTCCTATCCACGATGAGATTTGCTATGCTTTCCTCTACATCTCTGCAACTATTCGAAGGAATACAGAAAACTCCCAAGATGGTGACCTCTCGTTTCCGTTTTCAAACATCAGCCAGTTCTACTTCAGTAGACGAGTCCGCAAACGTCCTTTCTGCCACAGTAATACTGACCTTGACAAAAAATGCCACACCTTCCCGTCATTGACCATCCTCTCTGTTATGACTGAAAAACCTAAATCCCTGAACCTGCAGTACCCATTTCTATCCCAGATCTCCCACGTCTACGCAATGGCCCGAACATTGCTGCAAGTTCACCCACCTTCTTCAGAATTCTCCTGGCATTGAAGAAAACACACGTCAATCCACATTTCTGCTTCTTGGTGCACTCTCTCGATCTTAAAACCGTATTTCTGACGTCATTACCCTCAACCTCCTGCACACTGGAAATACAATTAATGTTCACATTTCCTTGCTGAATTGCTTAAACTCCTCCCGATTAGCAATATCCAATTCCCTACCACAACCTACCCCAGCGCAGGTGTTAGTATCCCTTTGTTTCAGTTTTAGACCATCCTGTTCATAGAGGTACACGCTCCCTACTTTGGTAGTCCATCAGGATTCGTCTGCTGAGTCAATTTGAGTGGATGCCAAAAACAGAAAATGAGCAGCCATGTTATTGAGAGTTTTCTGCATTCCCCCAACAGCAACTGCGACATGGAGGACCAGATTGGAAGGCAGATTTCGCAAATGCACAGAAGTAAAAGGGAAGTTGTCATGGGAGACCTTAACTTCCTTAACATTGATTGGAACCTCTATAGTGAAAATAGTTTGGATGGAGCAGTGTTTTGGTCTTTTGTATCGAGGAACGGTTCATCACACCAGATATCCACAGGCCGACTGGAGCAGAGGCCATATTGGAATTAACCTGGTTTGGTTTCATATTTCATGGTGGGAGAATATTCTGATCGTGGAGATCACAACTTCCTGATCTTTGCTTTACTCCTGGATCGGGTTACAAACAGAAGGCATGGAAAGTATTCGTGGGAAGGGGCCATGACAATGCTGTTCCGCAGAAAAGTGAGATGCATAAAATGGGATCAGATATTCGCAGGGAAATGCACGTCCAATATATTCAGGCTGTTTCCGGAGCACCTGCTGTTCGTGCTTGATAGGTTTGACTCACTGAGGCAAAGAAGGAATTGTATGGTGATGGAATTTTCGGTGACAATTTACGAGGAACATCTTGTCCAGAGGAAGAAGGAAGCTTATTTCTGGATGAGGAGGCAAACATCTGACAGAGGTCCAGAAAATTATAGGTTAGACAGGATAGAAATGAAGAATGGACTTTGAAAATCAAGAAAGGGGCATGAAAAGACGATAGCGTGAAGGATTAAGAAAACATGAAGACATTCTGCATTTACGTGAGGACCATGAGAATGGCAAGAGTGAGAGTCGGGCCAATCAGGGCTCGTGGAGGGAATGTGTGTCTGGAGTCAGACGAGGTAAGGAAGTTCCAAATGAATAATTGTATTTATTATTCACAATAGAAAGGGGCATTGGCGTTTCTGTTGAAAGCGGAAAACAACCTGAATTGCTCGAACAGGTTGAGGTTAAGAAGAAGGATGTGCTGAAACTTTTCAGAAACATCTGGATAGAAAACCCCCCTGGCCCAGACGGAATATAGCAAAGTTTACTACAGGAATCAAAGGAAGAGATTGTTGTGCCTTTGGCAATGATCTTTTGTCCTTATGATCCATTAGAGTAGAGCCAAATGATTAGAGAATGGCACATGTTATTCCTGTGTTGATGAAAGAGAATATGGAGAATCCTGGGAATGATAGACCAGCAAGACTTACATCAGTGGTGAGCAAAATATTGGAGAGGATTCTGAGACACAGGATTTATGATTACTTGGAACACTATAATTTGATTAGAGATAGTCAGCATCGCTTTGTGTGGGCCAGGCCTTGCCTCACAAGCTTTATTGAATTGTTTGAGCTTGCAACAAAGCACAGTGATGAACGAAGATGAGTGGATGTTGCACACATGGTTTTTATCAAAGGTTTTTTGGAAAGTTCTCATGGTAAGCTCATTCTGAAAGTAATTTTACATGGGATACAAGAAAATGCTGTTGTCTGGGTAAAGAATTGACTGGTCCATACAAGACAGAGGCTGGTGGTTAATGGAAATTATTCAGCTTGGAGCTTGGTGACTGCAGGCATAGGTTCTCAGGCCTCTGTTCTTTGCGGTTTTGATAAATGACTTATATGAGGAAGTGCAAGGATGGTTCTTTCAGTATGCAGATGAGATGAAGGTCACTGGTTGTTTGACAGGTTGGAGGGTTTTTGGAGATGCTAAATGGACATTTACAGAATGCAGAATTGGGCTGTTACGAGGTTGATGGAGTTCAAACTGGAAATGTGAGAAGTGCTTCACTTTGGACGGTTGAACTTGAATGCCAAATACAAAGGGCAGGATTCTTGACTGTGCGGAGGAACAGAGAGATGTTGTGTCCATGTCTCTCGGCTCCTCAAAGTTGCCACCTATCTTGACAGGGTTCTTAAGAGACCGCGTGTATGTTAGCTTTCAGTAGCAAGGGATTGAGTTTAAGAGGCGCGAGCTGGTGCTGAAGCTCGAGAGCCCTGTTTCGAACTCAAGGAATATTGTGTTTAGTTCTGGTCGCCTCATTATGGGAAGGATGTGGAAAGTTCAGAGAAGGTGCATTGGAGATTTACCAGGATGCTGCCTGGACTGGAGGGCATGTCTGAGGAACAAAATGCGAGTGAGCTTGGACTTTTGCTCATTGGAGCGAAGAATGACAGGTGATTTCACAGAGGTGTCAAAGATGTTGAGAGGTATACATAGATTGGATAGCCAGAGACTTTGTTTTCCCCTCAGGGCGGGAATGGCTGCCATAAGTAGGCATATTATAATACTAATTTAAGGAAGGTTAAAGTAGATGCCAGAAGTAAATCCTTTGCACTGAGAGTAGTGCGTGCAAGAGATGCACTGCCAGTAGTAGTAGCAGAATCAGAAAGATGAGGGAAATTTAAGCGACTCTTGGATAGGTACATGGAAGATAGTACGATGCAGGTTATGAAGATTAATCTGATTTGAGAGTAGGATAAAATGCCTGCATAACATTGAGGCACAAATGTACTGCAATGCTGTATCTTTCATTTTGTGCATTTGGACTTCCAAGCAGCGTTTACTGAGACACGAGGCAAAATGTTTATGTACAATGTCAAAGCATATCTTTTCAATGGTTAACAGAACAGACGTTTGGCTCATTAACAGCAGCGTGTCAGTTGTGATAAACTATTAGTTCTCACGTTTGCAGCGTTAACCTAACAAAGATCAGGGCCGAAACTCAACTGCTTGCAATCTATACTGACTTGGATGTAGGAGTTCATGGTATTGTAACTAAACGTCTTGAACAAGATGCGAGGAAGTCAGACTTAAACTGCAACGAAAGACATTTATTGGGATAAACAAACTGACAGACTGAGCCTAATTATGAGAAATGTGTGATATCCACTCCGGCAGAGGATGTGGAAATGCAGAGCAGTCCTTCAGTGGAGGGGCGAGAGCTTCTGATAATTTAAACCAATTCATGGACCATTGGAATGTGGCGGTTTTTTTTTCATTCCAAATGGCATCGTGCTGTATAAATGTCTTTCGCTTTCTCTGATAAATATGCCTGTCAATAACCAAGTATTCAGTCCAAAATTATGATGTCACTGGTTCATCCAACTTTCTCTATACAGTCCACAAATCTCGGTATTGGGTATGAGTCCGAGTTTGTTAACTTCCGACTGTCCACACAAAATCATTCAGGATTGGGAACTAGCACGATTGGCGATCACCACTTCCTCTGGCTCTGTTCAAAGATAACTTCTTTCACATCGCCTCCAACGCCTACTGGGTCTGATTGGCTTTGAAAGGACGAAATGGAAAGGTGTGTTGTTTTGTTGGTATTACACTGCCTACATCTACCTCATGCAAAACAGCCTTCGTCATTTCCATCTTGTTCTTGATCATGTCGTCATACTGTTGTCATAAACTTTTCAACTGAGTTGTTTTGTCATGAGATAAATAGTTTACTAACCTATACCACCCCTCAAGGACTTTCTCATTGTGTGAAATATTTTGAAGCACATCAAACTCCAAAACATTGGTATTTCATTCCTCACGATATGAAGCAGTGACTAACATGTGGGCGGCATGGTGGCACACTGGTTAGCACTGCTGCCTCACAGTGCCAGAGATCCGGGTTCATTTCCCGCCTCAGGCGACTAACTGTGTGGAGTTTGCAGGTTCTCCCCGTGTCTGCGTGGGTTTCCTCCGGGTGCTCCAGTTTTCTCCCACAGTCCAAAGATGTGCAGGTCAGGTGAATTGGCCATGCTAAGTTACCCGTAGTGTTACGTAGGGGTATGGGAGGGTTGCGCTTCGTCGGGGCGGTGTGGACTTGTTGGGCCGAAGGGCCTGTTTCCACACTGGAAGTAATCTAATCTAACATCTGTTTCTCCAGTGCTTTCTCCCTATTATAACAAGGTTTCAACATATTCACATAAAATACCCAGAAATGTTTTGATTTTCTGATCAGGCATCTTTACCTCATAGTTCACATGGCTTTGAAATGATCTTCTACCACTGACAAAATATTAAGATGTCGTCCCCACAAGTAAGCGTCCGAAACTCAGCATTTGTATATGCCACATTCGTCATTATATGCTTTGCCGTCTTTCGTTGTTGTTTAGCTGACATAGCAACCCGATTCAATCTCTCCCTCATGTCCAATACACATGTAAGTGTGATTTCTCCGATATTGGCCAAGTCCAGATGGAGAATAGGCTGAGGAGTTTTTCCTTGGAACGTCAGAGGCTGAGGGTTGACCTTATAGAGGTTTATAAAATTCATGAGGGTCACAAATTGAGGGGCATAACATTAGAAAAATGGGCAATGAATCTACCCCGTGATGGAGGAGTTCGGAAGAAGTGGGCATAGTTTATGGTGAGAGAAGAAAAGTATAAAAGGAACCTAAGTGGTAACCTTTGCATTCAGAGGGTGGTGCTTGTATGGAATGAGCTGCCCAAGGAAGGGACTCATGGTGATACAGTTACAACATTTAAAAGTCATCCGCCTTGATATATGAGGAGGAAGGGTTTTTAGGGATATCAAGCAAGTGCTGGCAAACGAAATTAGATTAAGCTCGGTTATGTGATCGGCATGGATGAGTTGGACCAAAGGATCTTTTCTATGCTGTACTTCTCGGATGGCTCTATGGTTGGAAATATCTTTTTACCTGAACTCCCTGTCACTCTGTAACAGGATCTGACAGCTTGAAGAATAAAGCTGGGTGTCTAGAGATTAAGTAATAAAGTATATGTATAATGTTCTTAACACTGCACTGCCACCGACCGAACGAAACGACTTCCCAGGCGGAGGCTGCTGTATGCTGAAACTCCATGAATAATAGTTTATGTTTTACGACTCACACTGAGGGGACTAAGCATTTACCTAATTTAGGACACACAACTTCCCTGAAACATTGCTCCCATCTGAAGCTGACAGTGAAAATTCACGTGTGATGCAAAGCCGCTAGAAAAAAAGAAATCGATATTTAAACATTTACAGCGAACTAATTCTATCACGATGCAAAACTCAGAGAGTTGAGCTATCATTAAGTACCCTGAGTCGAACGTGAATAGAACACAAAACGTTGTGACCTTGGGTCAGATATTGTACTGTTGCTTTGCAAGCCCATGCCGACTAACACACTGCTGTGCAGGATTAAGTGGCGCGATGGTTATGCAATGATTTTAAAATATGACTGAAAAGCGACTTCAAAAGCTACTGCCTGTTTTGTCACTCTTTCCCTTATTCTATCTCTCCACTTCAAATTCCCTTTCTCTCTGTCTACCTCTCATTCCCACCTTCTCCACTTCATTGTCTTGGCCTTTCACTTCTTTCTCCATACTTTCTGCTCTGAATTTGTGTCTCGAGAGAATGATTCCAGTGTGTATATCACAGGCTGGATTCCAGACAAAGACAGCAAGAGACAATGAATCCATGAGAGTAGTAACAAAGTCATGGACTGGGTTCCATTCCTATTTTCCGGTAAATGTCCTGTTAGTTCAACCATTAAGACACGATGTTTCTTCAATTTCAACAAGACAAGGCGTCATGAATGTCAGAAATAAAACTATAATAGCAGAAGAGTTAATCAAATTGAAACCAGACCCGGATTTGTCAGGGAGTGAAATGTAGAAAAGTCAATAAATGGAGATTGAATAAAAGTCCATTAAATCATTCAGTCTCAGTGTCCGGGGACTAATTCATATTCACTGATGTTGTTGCAAAAGGTTAAAGGTCTGGCAGAATCTGTGAAGAGAAGTCAGAGTCAACATTTCTGGTTAGCGTACTTTAAACACAACTGATGTTAACTGGGAAAATGTCAGTTTATATGCAGAATGTCGAATGGGAGCACACGATGGAGTTGAGGTAAGGAATAAACAATGGATGGGCAAAGAACCCGAAGAGAGGCGACATCAATTGAAAAAAAAAGGAGTTATAATTATCTATTCTCGATGGTAAATAGCTGACCATGGCGACTGTTGGTAATTAACAATGTGTGGTGTGCATTAGCAGGTTGTGTGACAACAAGGCCTTGTCTATGTGTTTGGGAGCCAAGAGGTATGAGATTTCAGGTTCGGAAGTTATTGTATTTCACAATGAGTCTGAAGGGCTACAGGGTCGCCAAGTGGAAAATGAGGTGTTGTTGTTTAAACTTGTGCTGAACTTCACTGGAACACTGCAGCAAGCTGGAGACAGAGATGTTAAACAATGTGCATAGTGGTGCGTTCTAGTGCAAGGCAATTGGAAGCTCAGGATCTTTTCTGAAGACAGTACGTAGATGTTCTGTGAAGCGTTCAACTAGCCTACGCTTGGATTTCCAAGCGTAGATTCCCCAGCACGTTGGTGACATGGTTTTCATCCGGGGCCGACACATCTCCTGCATTTTCCCCCTGAACCATGTACCCCTCCATCCCCCAACCGTATCATCGGACGTCACGGTGCTGCTGAAAGCCCCGGGAACCTCCCTGAGTGTCGGGCAGACCTGCTTTTGGAAGCATTGGGATGGCCAAGCTGTGTTGCAAATTAAACGCCCCGAGGCAAATCTCTGACAATGAAACCAAAACTCTCATGGATGTTTGGAAGCATTTCTTCCAGATATTAGAAATTATTTCTGTGGACATTAGATGAGGTTTGATGATGGAGAGAGAACAACGTTTGTTTGATTTGTAACTATTGCATTTTATGCAAAGAGCCTGTGTGACTCGAACAATACTTGAAGCTTTGCTTGTGCTATAAAACCGCCCCACTTATTTGATTCGGCTTGAAAAGATTGCGTTTCTAAAGAGAGATACAAGTGACTAAACAAATCTAAAAA
Organism: Chiloscyllium punctatum; assembly: GCF_047496795.1. Classification (NCBI taxonomy): domain Eukaryota; kingdom Metazoa; phylum Chordata; class Chondrichthyes; order Orectolobiformes; family Hemiscylliidae; genus Chiloscyllium; species Chiloscyllium punctatum. The sequence goes on from NC_092766.1 coordinate 68,535,451, forward strand.
ATCTTCAAAATATCTTTGTGTATCTGCACACAGTGCTGTTTCCTGATGACATGCATGCATTTGTAGTACTTGGGATCAGACTGCCCTCATCTTTCCACGATGAAAGTCCAAGCCTTTATTTTGGACTATCGAGAAAAAGAAGCCATCATCATTTCAGTAACTGTAATCTGAAGCCTAAGCTCTTTAACAGCTGGTTTTGAGCGATCTTACAGGTTTTTTCCTTACCCCTCAGACTCTGGTGCATTTCAGTGCTCGGCTCTTCCTCAAAATCTTTGTTAATTGGAAAGAGGTATAGTCTAATAATTACGGACACCCAGGGGTTTTATTTGGAACAAGTATAATGGACAGAGTTTATCCAAAGTTTGCAACTCTCTGTGTCGGTGTCATCCATGATCCCGTCAAAATGACTGCGTCAGTATCTCCCTGAATCCTTCACACTTACTGCGTCATTGTAACATTGACACCCTCGTACTGCGTCACATCACCCTGACCCCTCACACTTACTGCATCAATATCACTCTGACCCCCTCACACATACGACGTCAATATTGCCCTGAACTCTCACTCTTACTGCGTCACATTCAGCTATAATCCCTCACAGTTCCTGCGTCACAATGAGCCTGACCACCTCACAATTACTGCTTCATCATCACCCTGACCCGCGTCACTATCAGCCTGACGGCTTCCCACTTACTCGTCACTGTTACCCTCACACTTACTGCGTCACTATCACAGTGACGACATCACACTTGTTGCGCCACCATCAGCCTGATTCCTCACAAATATTGCATTATTTTCTGCCTCTACCCATCACACTTAGTGCGTCACTGTCACACTGACAATGTACACTTAGAGCATCACTATCAGCCTGATCCCCTCACACTTACTGCATCTTATTCAGCCTGAACACCTCACAATTACCGCGTCACTATCATCCTGACTCCTGCTCACTTACTGTGTCACTATCAGCCTTTCCAACTAACATTTACCCGGTCAATTTCAGCCTGATCCCTCACACTTATTGTGTCACATTCAGCCTGACCCCCCTCACACTTACTCCATCGCTATCAGCCGAACCACTCCTACTTATGACGTCACTAACAACCTGACCCCACACACTTACTGTGTCACTGTCACCCTAACCATTCACACTTCCTGCGTCACTATCACCTTGAACCCTTTACACGTACTGCGTCACTATCACCCTGACACCCTCACACTTACTGCGTGACAATCACCCGGACTGCATTCATATTGCACTGTGCCCCCTCTAATTTACTGCGTTACTATCAGTATGACACCCTCATAATTACTGCATCACGATCATCTTACTGCGTCTCTATCTGCCTGACCCCCTCACACGTCGTGCGTTACTATAAGCCTGAACCTCTCACACAGACTGCAACACTATCAGCCTGACCCCCTCACACTTAATGCGTCACTCTCGCCCTGACCCCATCACACATACAGCGTCACTGTCAGCCTGACCACCTCACACTCAGTGCATCTGTATCACCCTGGCCTCCTCAAATTTACTGCATCACTATCACCCTGTCCCCTCACACATACTCCGCAACTGTCAGCCTTACCCCGCACACTTACTACGTCACTATCGTCCTGACCCACATACTCTTACTGCATCACTATCACCCTGACCACCTCACACTTACTGCGTCACTATGAAACTGACCCCCCTCACTCACTTCGTCACTATCAGTCTGACACCCTCATAATTACTGCAACACAATCACCTTACTGTGTCTCTCTCTGCCTGACCCCTCACAGTGCGTTACTATAAGCCTGAAACCCTCACTCTTACTGCGTCACTATCAGCCTGACTTCTCAAACTTCATGCTTCACTGTCACTCAGACACTCAAATTCACTGCGTCACTGTCACCCTGACCCACGCCAACTGCGTCACAATCAGCCTGACCCTCACATTTACTGCGTCAGTATTAGACTAAAACACTCACGCTTACTGCGTCACTATCAGTCTGGCCAACTCACCAATACTGCATCACGAACAGCCCAACCTCCTCATAATTTCCGCTTCACTATCTCTCTGACCCGTCACACTCTCAGCGTCACTATTAGCCTGTACGCCTCACACTTACTGCTTCAGTATCAGCCTGAGCCCCTCACACTTAATTAGTCACTAAAACACTGACCTGACTCACACCTACTGCGTAACTCTCATCGTGAACCCCCTCACACTTACAGTGTCGCTATCACCCTGACCCCCCGCACATTCGCTGCGTCACAATCATTTTGTCTCCACACAATTACTGCGTCACTATCCCTTAACCCCTCACACTCACTGCGTTACTAAAACCCTGACCCCACACACGTAATGCAACGCTATCAGCCTGACCCTTTCACACTTACTGCGCCACTATTAGCATAACCCTCTCTCACTTACTGCTTCGCTATCCTACTTACTACCTCACACTTACTGCATCACTATCAGCCCAAACCTTCACACTTACTGCGTCTTTGTCAACCTGACATCACACACTAAGTGCGTCACTACCAGCCTGATACCATCACACTGCGTCACGATCAGTCTGACCCCTCACAATTAACGCGTCAATTGGGAAAAACGAGGTTCGCAGTTGCTGGATTAGAGTGGTGGTGGAAGAGCACAGCAGGTCAGGCAGCATCCAAGGAGCAGGAAAATCGATGCTTTGGGATAAAACCTTTCATCAGGAATTGAGGTAGGAAGTCTGCAGTGTGGAGAGAAACATGAGAGGGAGGTGGGCGTGGGGAGAAAGTAGCATAGAGTACAATAGGTGAATGGGGTGGGGGTGGAGTTGATGGATCATAGAGATGGCTAGGGCAAGGTAGCAAAGAGTACAATCGGTGAATGGGAGTGAGGATGAAGGTTATAGGTCAGAGAAGAGGGTGAAGTGGATAGCTGGAAAGGAAGACAGGGAGGTAGGACAGGTCATGGGACGGTCATGAGCTGGAAGGTTGGAATTGGGGTAGGGTAGGGGGTGGGGTAATGAGGAAACTGGTGAAGTCCACAACGGGGACGGTGCTGAGCTGAAAGGTTGGAAATGTATGGGGACAGTGCGTCACCAACAGCCTGCATCCTCACACTTACTGTGTCACTCTCAGCCTGACTTCTCACACTTACTGCATGACTATCAGCCTGAACTCCTTCCAGTTACTCCGTCACTATCCGCCTGACGCCCACACACTGACTGCGTCTTATTCAGCCTGAACGCCTCACACTTACCTAATCACTATCAGCCTGACGCCCAATCGAGCGACTCAATCGGCCTGACCTCCACACATCTACTGCGTCACTATCAGACTGACCACCACACGGATACTGCGTCACTGTCAGACTGAACCGCTCACACTTACTATGTCACCATCAGCCTGACATCACACACTTATTGAGTCACTATCAGCCTGACACCTTCACTCTCACTGTGTCAATATCAGCCTGACCACACACACGTCTTGCGTCACTCACAGCCTGACCCCTCACACTTACTGTGTCACTTTCAGCCTGATTTCTCACACTTACTGCCTGTCTATCAGCCTCGACACCTCACATATACTCCGTCATTCTCCGCCTGACGCCCGCACATGTACTGAGTCTTATTCAATCTGAACTGCTCACACTTACCTCGTCACTATCAGTCTGACACCCACACACTTGCTACGACGCTATAAGCCTGACGTCCACACATGTACTGCGTCATTATCATCCTGACCATGACACAGATACACCGTCACTGTCAGCCTGAACTGCTCACACTTCCTGCGTCACTATCATTTGGACTCCTTTCACATTCTGCGTTATTATCAGCCTGACCAGCTCACATTACTGCGTCACTATGACTTGTACCCATCAAACATAATGCGTCTCATTCAGCCTGAATGACTCACACTTAAGGTTTCACTGTCAGCCTGACCCACACATACTTACTGTGTCACAATCAGCCTGACCCCGTCACTCTCAGCTTGACCAGCTCACACGTACTGTGTCGCTATCACTCTGACTCCCTAACATTTACTACGGTACTGTCAGCCTGACCCACTCACAAATACCGCATCATTATCAGCTTGACCACCTCATACTGACTGTGTCTGTATCACCCTGTGCCTCACAATTACTGTGTCACTGTCAGCCTGAACATCTCACAGGACGTCATTATCACTCTGATCCACTCACACTTGCTGTGTCACTATCACATTGACCCCTTCACACATACTGCGTCACTATCAGCCCCACGCCCTCAAACGTATTGCATCACTATGAAACGTATACCCTCACACTTCCTGCAGAACTTTCCCGCGGACGCCTCACACTGACTGCATCACTATAAACCAGACCATCTCACACTGACTGCATCAATATCACCCTGACCCTCACACTCACTGTGTCAATATCAATCTGACCTCCCACACGTACTGCATCACTCTCACTCCGACCACTTCACACTTACTGTTTCATTATTACCCTGATCCCCTCACACTTACTGTGTCAGTATCATCCTGACCTACTCATACTTAATGTGTCACTGTTAATCTGACCTCCTTTCATATACAGCATCACTGTCAGCCTGACCCCTCACAATTATAGCATCACTGTCAGCCTGAACACTCATACTTACTGCGTCATTGAAGTGCTGGGTCTGCCATGATGATATCGAATGAGAAGGCGGCACTGGAGCGGTGGTAACACTCGCCTCCTCCTGTCCTTTCTGTCTGTGCTGTTTCTTACCAGGTTTATAAACAATCACTTAATGAGGACAATGTGATTCTACATCAACGAATATTAAGGTCTCACCTCGACCTCGCTGCCGTCCCAGCTGGAATATACAACTCCTGTTGCAGCTTTGGATCGGAGAGTGGAGGATTATCACAAGTGCTCTGTCAGGCTGAACGTTCCTTAACATAGCTTTACAAGTGGACCAATAGAGCAAGTGGCCGCGTGGATGCTGGGGATTCAGGGGCAGATTTCACCTTTACTGGGCTGAAATTCCGGCAAAGGTCCTGAACATGAATTTATGGCGTTGTGAACATTACTACAGATTCTTGCTACTTTGCAAATTAATCAGAAATTCAATTCGCCATAGCATAGCATTATACAATCTTTACTATTTATAAAAACCATGACACGTTCTCTTGGACGGAGTAATGGTGAAGTTTTGTTGACGTTGTGTGCAATGTGGGTCATTGTGTAATGTGAAAATTTCCAAAGGAGGTTGGTGAAGTGCCAGTGAATCGAATTCTGTGACGAATTGAAGGTGATGGAAGGAAACCCTAATACAGTCGCGAAGTAACATTGCCTATGATCAATGCAGGAAGCCATGGTAAACTTATATTCAATGACGTCTATTTTTCACCACATTTTTCTATGTCCTTTTCAAGAACCTGATGCTCCATAATCGATGCTGGGTTTCATTTCAGATTCACAGCAAAAATTGTGTAATTGGATTGAGGGGCCCAGTGCTAAGATCTGGAGCCGTTAGACGTCATCTGATGGCAGGTCCAATGGTGCAATTGATCAGTCGACTGTACTTGTACGACAGAAAAGAAGTGCGTGTGCTGCCGAAGTTGCGAATTGATCCGATCCAGGCGCTGGTTTTACTGATAGTGAACAGAAAGGATTGCAGCATCAGGCTAAAGAACACGTTGAACACCGAATATTACAGCACATTGACCTTTGATATTTCAGCGACCTGTCTGAAGTCCATCTAAGCGATACTTTATCATTGTAACAAATAAGTTTATCCAATGATCTTTTAAATGCCCAGAAAGTTGTTGAGTCTACGACTGTTAAAGGCAAGGCGTTCTGCAACCCATCTGCTCTCTGAGAAAAAAACATAAATCGGCATCTATCAACCTAAATTTAAAACTATGTGTCCTTGTGCCAACCGACACTACTTGAAGAAAAATGCCGTCCCGGTCCACCTGATGCAAACCTCTGATCATCCTGTATGTCCCGACTAATGTATCTCTCAAACTTCTTAACTCTATCAAAAACAGTCTCAAGTCCATCGGCCTTACATCGTAAGACCTTCCTTCCATACAAGGCAACAACCTCGTAAATCTCCTCTGTACCATTTTCAAAGCTTTCACGTCCGTCCTGGAATGTGTCGACCAGACCAGCATGCAACTCTGCATGTGTGGCCACACCAGAGAATTTCTCAGCTGCGATATGAACTCATTCGTCTGAAACTTAATCCCTCTCCCAATACAATCTAACACACTGTGCTTCATCCAAACAAATCTATCGACGTGGGTGGTAACTTTCATTGTTTTATGGACATGGGCACCGAGATCTCTCTGCTCATCTAATATTCCAAGAATATTACTATTAGCCCAGAACTCTTTATTCTTGTGGCTCCTTTCAAAGTGAATGACTTCACACATTTCCACATTAAAAACTATTTGATACCTCTGAGCTCAACTCTGCAGATTAGTCATGTTCCTGTCTAACCTGCTGCAGTCTTTGGCACTGTTGACAATTCTATCGACCATAGTTTTATCCGCAAATTTAGTAATCCATCATTCCATTCCCTAATCCAGGTCATTCATAAAAGTGACAAACAACAATGGACCCAAAAAAGAAACTTATGATAGACCATTAGTAACTGAACTCCAGGATGAGCATTTCCCACCGTCTACCACCCCTTGTCTTCTGTCAGCTAGCCAATTTCTGACTCAAACGTCTAAATCACCCTTAATCCTATGCCTCCGTATTTTATGCATTAACCTATCTTGGGAAGCCTTAGTGAAAACCATATCCACCTCATCAACCGCTTCACCCTCATCCACCTGTTTCCTCAACTTCTGAAATAGTTCAATGAGGTTTATGAGGCACAATCTACGCTTAACAAAATTATGTTGACTGTCCCAAATCAACTTCTTTCTTTTTATGTGATCATTAAACGTATCTCACATAATCTTTCCCAAAACTGTACCTGAAATGAAACTAAGATTCACTGTTCTATAGTTACCAGCGTTTTCTCCACTCCCCTTCTTGAAGAAGGAGACATTATTTGCTAAACTCGAGTGTTCTCACACTATTCACGTAGACACTGACGACATAAAGTTCATAGTCAAAAGTTCTGAAATCTCCTGCCGCGAATCCCAGAGAATCCTAGGATTCTATCAAGCCCAAGGGAAAATTCCTGAAACACTCTTCCTTATAAACATCAATTTCGTTTATTCTAACAGGTTGTATCTCAATATTATCCTCGAAAACTTTATATTTTTCATTTATGATACTGATGAAAAATATTCATTCAGCGCCTCTCCTATTTCGAATTCCACGTACTACTTCTTGATTGGCCCTAATCGTATCTAGTCATTTTATTATTCCTGAAATACCAACAGAAAGATTATGGGTTTTTATTTATCCTGAAAGCCAATGACTTTTCATGTCCCCTCTTAGCTCTACTTGGCTCCCTTTTTAGGCCCTTCCTGAATAGATTTTAATTCTCAAGTACACTACCTGAGCTTTCACATCTCATCTTCACATAAACATCCTTCTCCCTCTTGTCACGAGATTCAACTTCTTCATTAAACATGGCTGCCTGTCTCGACTTCATATTCACTGCATGACGCATACATTCTTATCAAGGACATGCAGTAGCTCTTCCCTGAAAAAGCTTCACATTTCAGTTGCGCACACCCCCAACAGTTACTTTTCCCATTCAATGCATTCTAACTCTTGCATAATCGCTTCATAATTGCCTTTCCCAAAGCGATACCGCTTGCACTGCGATACATCCTTATCCCTATCCATCGTTAAAAACACATGACCGAATTGTGGTCACTATGAGCAAAGTGCTTACTTACTGCCAAATTGAACAGCTGGCTTGGTTCATTAACCGGTACGAATGTGGTTTTGATTCTTGTTGGCCTGTCTACATTCTGTGTCAGGACATTCTCCTGCACACTTTGGCAAAAACTGACCGATCGGTGGTACTCAAACGATAACGTTTCCAATCAATATTTGGCATGTTAAAGCTCCCCATAAAAACTAATCTGTTACTTTCGCTGCTTCAAAGAATCATCTTTGCAATCATTTCTTCCATATCTCTGGAACTTTTAGGTGGTCTATTGAAAATTACCATTATAGTGACCTCTCCTTTCCTGATTCTAATGTCAGCCCATTCTAGCTCAGTAGAGTCATCACTAAGTATCCTTTCTGCTAACGTAATACTGTCCTTGAACATTAATAGCAAAAATCTCCTTCTACAAACACCTTCCTTGTCCTTAGTGAAAAATCAAAACTGCGGCACTAGGAATAACTACTCCTTTCACTGCTGTATTCATGTCTCCGAAATGTCCACAACATCGAAGTCCTAGGTAACAAACAATGATATAAGTTCACTTATGTTATTTTCAATGCTCCTAACGTTGTAGTAGACGTACGTTAACCACCTTCATGGTGGCCAGTACTCTTGCAAACTCGAAAACCCATTTATGCCCTCACTTCACAACCTCCTATAAGCTGGAGCTGCAAATTAGTTTCCAACTCCGTTGCTGAACTCGTTTAAACCCTCCTGAAGAGCGTTAGTAAGTTATCCCCCCAGGAAATTGGTACTCCTCTAGTTCAGGCGACGACCATCCTGTTTGCAGAGATTCCACCTACTCCAGAATGAGCCCCAATTGTCAAAGTTTACGCATCCCTCCCTCCTGCACCATCCCTGTGGCTCCGTGTTTATGGTTATGTGATCAACTGTTCTCTCCCACTTCTACACCTCACGACGTTTTCATGGGTGACAAATCAGAGAGAACAAATCTATTGTCACCCTACATCTTACATGTCACCCTAGATCCCCTAATTTCTGATTCACATCCACAAAACGTTTCTTACCTATGTTGTGGTTACATCTGTGGATCACTATTGGAGCTGCTTCCCCTCCCCGTAAGGATCCCGAAAACAGATGCGAGGCATCCGAATCCCTGTTTGCTGGGAGGCAATGCACCAATCAATAGTCTGTTCTGTACCCACAGAAACTGCAATCTGTCACCCTCACCATGGAGTCGCCAATAACTAATGCTCTCCCCCTCGCTCCACTGCCCCTCTGAGCAACAGGAACAAACTCTATGCCAGAGACCTGTAACCAAAGATGCACCCCTGGTAAGCCATTCCGCCGAAAAGCATCAAATACAGTGTACACGTTACTGAGGGACACGGACGCAGGGGATGCCTGTACTGTCTGCTGGTTCACTTTTCGTCTCCCGACTGTGACACATCAACCTTTTTCTTGGACCTGAGGTGTTACTGTCTCCCTATAACTCCTCTCAATTGCCCGCTCACCCTCCCGAATGATCTGACGTCCAGCGCCATTTCGCTAACCGAATGCTGATGAGGTAAGGTTGATTGCACTTAAGGCAGATGCAGATGTCAGGGACATTATTCGAAGCTTTACCTCCCATATTCAACAGGAAAACATTCAACTGGCCGATCAATCATTCCTAATGTTCTGAATTCATCTACATATATATATATATATATATATTTGTACACACATACAGTTACATAAGCACATGCATACAAACACACACGTATACATCTATCTAAATGTGCGTGTGCGTGTGTGTATGTATGTGCGTGTATATTTATATGCAAAAGCACGTTGAATAAACAGCATTTACTCTGTAAACCTATTTTCTGATTTGGTATAGTGTTCTGTCCTTGGGAAATACCTCAGTTATTTGCGACCAGCCAGAAATATTCCTCAGGCAAGTATGCATCTCTCAATAGAGATGCCGACGTCCCGTTTGAGGCTGATCACCTTTCTCATTTCGCAGATCCTGCACTGTGTCAAATTCTGGAAAGAATGTTTTGCTCGTTTCATATTACTGAATTTGCTGTAAACTTGCACAGTCTATTAAAACAATTGAAAGGAATTAGATTTATCTCATTGGACATTTTGAATGTTGTACGAAAGTCTAGAATTGAAATGATAAAGATTCTTAAGTACTTTTGTGAGGATTAGAGAATTCAAACAGGAATATCCGTCGAGTCTGTTCACTGGATATTTTTGGGGGAGATGAATGATCAGCAAATGGACTACCTCCATTCTCTGTTATTGCGGCCAAATGTCCAAGGCAACAGATGAAAACAGTAATCTTGTGTTACATCGACAGGTCCGTTCCATCTCTTTTTGGTATAGTTTCCCTTTGATTTTCGCCATTGTCTAATGGATTAGGTAAATGGGGATTTCAGGATCCTTATGGTAAACTGAGATATTGCGAGAATTAATCCCACTCTGTTGGTACCATTTTATATCGTCAACCAGTTACGCAGCAGACTGAGCTAACTGGCTTCCCTTTAATGCTGAGCTCATACAAACAGCTCAGTTCTTTTAGATTTTATAGAAGTTCACGTAGAACAAGCTGCTAAACCTTTCCTAACAACCGTTCTTTTTATACTTATTCGTATTCAGTTGCAGGTGTCATACGGTTTCTTTCCAATTAACGATAGCTAATTAGAGAGTGCCCACTCAACGCCTCCCCATCCCTGTCTAGGTTAAATTCACTCCTTGTGTTTCTGCATGCGTATTTACAAATATTTTAGGATCAGCTTCTGAAGCATTTCTTTCTGAAAGGACAATCCCGATTTCAATAACTGTAGAATGAAATAACACCTTGCTCCAAACTTTTCTGTAGCATTCACCACTAATTTTGAGGTGCTGTACTTTAGTTGTGGATCCATCTGACTGAGGGAATTTCCCTCTTATTTACTCTCACCAAATTCACGTCATCTGGATAACTTCCATATGGAAAAAACTCAGTTGAATCTGGTTTCACGACACGTTATCTCTTCATCTGTTCCACCATCACATGAAACACTGCCTTGTCTTTTCTCATACCTTTATTTCCCAGTACCTCGTTCGCTTCCTTTCCAATGTCTTTGTTTCCAAATAAACGCTGTTAATTATTCCTGACGTCTTTTGATTCCAGTCATCGCCCTCTGTGTCTTTTATCATGTCTTTCCATTCAGGTAAAGTCCGTCTTGAGAAAGGTTACTGGGTCCAATTCAACAAACGAAAACCCACTAATGGTTGAAAATATTATTACCAGTGTAGGGAAGTTTGGAGCTATTTCAGTCGCAGGTGATTTGTTTGGTTGTCGCACAATGGATCAATCCCTGATGGGGAAGTGACGGTTTTCCTCACTTTTCTCCCCTCTCTGAACGTGTTAAAGCAACACAATAAGGGATCATAGAGAGCCTATAGTTCAGAAATGGGCCATTTCATGTAAAAAAGTCACTCCGAATATGCAGGAATTGACCATCCCAGAACAGTTCCCTTTTCCCATGACACTTCATTTGATCCTAAAAAGGCACATTATCGACAGTCGACCAAGTTCGTGTCAAAACACGGCTCTGGCGCTGTGAGGCAGCAGTCCTAACCAGTGAGCTACCTTGCTGCCCTACAGTAATATTGCAAGACACATGTGAACGCGTGCAAAATATGAATCCTGTCAGAGATGCCCTGTTTTTGTTATCCCTATCAGGAACAATAAATCCTGAGTCCCTGACCAGAAAATGAACCCAAACCACAGTGGCAGTGGCGCTGCATAATGATCACGAATCGACCAGGTAGGACAGCATATGCAATTGCATCTTCTATGAACAGCTTAGGCTTCTTTTCCTGCGATGAGAATTTCCTTTAAAAGAAATGTTTGTGACACCGTGCTTCTAAAGCACAGAATAATACACTATGTCAGTGCCAGTAAATAAACATTCATCCATTCTCATTTTCATTTTCCAATACTTGACCCGAAGCCTGACGTCTGAAGTGTTCACCTCAACGAGACTTTCTCTGCAAAGTTTTAATCTCAAATCAACAAACGAATAGAAATGAAGTCAGAGACGGTTAAATTTGTTCATGACCTGCAGGAACGTCATTTTCACCCACAGAGAGTAATCTAGAGACGCAACTTGTGAGAGTGAAAAGGCCTCAGGAGAGACCAATTTTCAGAAAATGAGGAATTGAACCGTTTGGCCTCTTCCTCCCTCACTTCAGACGTTTAACCCCGAGTTTGATTGTATAAGCAAAGTTGTAAACAGGCAGAAGGCTGTCTTTCGAGGACTGGTCCAGTCGTGAATATGCGAGATAAGTGGCTATCCAGCCCCATCTATGGCACTTTTTATTTCCCTTCCCAGGAACAAAGACACGGAGGAGTCTGTCCAAAACTTTTTCATTCAACTTTGCAAAGTCGGGTGCTGTTCCCAAAGGTACACACACACAAGCATAGTAATCTCCACGCATTATATACATGTATATGTGGGCTGGGTCTACTACTGCTGCCTTGACCAACGAGTGCTAGGATTCCCCACTGTTTTCCTTATTTGGGTTCTGGTGCCTGCGATTATTTTGTTATTCACTTGGCCAATCAGTGTTCGAGCTCCCCGTTCTTCCCTTATATGGATGATGTTGTACAACTGTGGTTAAGGGCGGTCTCTTAACTATCGAGGAAAGCTGTTACAACTGTTTCATTCATATAAACGTGGGGGAGGTCCGGCAACAGTTTCGAGGGTCTGCTTGTGTTTACTATGAGGTAGAAAAGACTAAAAGGCAGCTAACCGTCTACCCCCTACATGCTTGTGTTCACTATGAGGTAGAAAAGACTAAAAGGCAGCTAACCGTCTACCCCCTACATGCTTGTGTTCACTATGAGGTAGAAAAGACTAAAAGGCAGCTAACCGTTTAAAAATTACACTACCCCCTACAAATCCCCCGTGTCTTTTCTTACGGCCTGTAATTTTTCAACCGTAAGTTTCTTCTCCAGGGCATTTAATAACTCCCGAGCTTGTTCATCAAACTGCCCGTCTCTAATAATACCCCCGCCCAAGAGGGATTCACGTTGTTCCATCTCGAGATTTATTCGTTCAACCTGCCCATAGGGAACATCCTTCTTAGTAAGGGCGGTTTCGATCAGTCGTTGAGTTAATCCCCGGACACAGGGAATAACGCAACAGCCAAGGGCAGTGATTACTCCTGCCACCACTATACATGAGACAACAAAGGGAACGACCACCCCAGTCCATTTACCGAACCAAGCTTCCAACCAGTCCGTGAGGCCAGAGTCGATGCCCGAGTTTTCGGCCAGTTCGTCCGCCAATGTGGTGAGTCCATCCAGGGCGCGGGTGATGGACCCATCAGGGGCTGTGTTGTTGGGGATGAAAGTGCAGCACTGAGTGCCTATCATGACTCAAACACCCCCCTTCTCTGCCAACATCATGTCTAAGGCCAACCTATTTTCCCACGCCATCCTACTAGTGGCGTCCAGTTGTTCTGCTATTCCTTTCACTGCATCCCGGGTATAATTAATGAACCTCTGCTGATTGTAGTAAATATAATTAATCCAATCCACATTCTTATTGATGGTCACCCACCAGAACAGTGACCACTCAAAACCCGCCGCTATCTGGTTCCTAGCCTAGTAGTCGTCAGGAACACCCCTGGGGACCCCTATGGCATCTAAATATATGTTATCATCGAAAGAGGTCTCCAAAGCTCTCTCAGTTCTTCCACTAGAACGGGGTTGCTCTTGTTTTTCGAATACCAGGGTGAATGGGATGGCCAATTGAACGATCGCACAAGTGCCTGTCCATTTTTGGGGCAGGGTCGGTCGCAGAACCCTCCCACCACAGTACCACCAGAGGTCTGCCCTAGGCACATGAATGTGGGAGTAATTCCCGCCCGCGGTAGTTTCATTGACCAGCCAGATTGATCCGCTGCACTTGTCAAATGTCCCCACATCGTCGTCCCACTGTAGTCCCGTCCGAGAGACGCAGGCCTGGTGCGTACCCGTTACCCCTGAGAATGATGGCGGGCGGGGCGCCCCCTCAGACCTGACGGGCGGAAACTTCAAACTCAAGGGTCGACAAGTGGGGTCGTTCCAGGCCTCTCGGTCCTGGTACAGCCTTATCATGCAGTCCATGGCTCGTGGGTGTTTCTCCCATCCCAGCGGGAATGGGACCACCTGAGGGTTAGGGCGGGCACTCGTGCATGCGTAGCAATCACTCTTTTTCATGCTCCTCACAGTATATTTGACCCATTCCATCCAGGCATTCGCCTCCCCGTATCCCGTTTCTATCTCAAAGGTCTTTTCCAAATCCGTCGTCTCAATTATTCTAATCTTTTCCTGCTTATCAGTGGTGGATGAGCCCCCAGACTCAGCTTCAATGACCGTGATATACGTGCAGCACAGCTGCATCCCCCCCCCATCCTGCCTGGCCCCCAACTCTAATACCCAGTATTGTTCTATTAAGGCGCGCCTCGTTCTTTTCCAAGTTCTTTATGGTCAGATAAAGCGGATTGCACTGATTCTGCCCACAATCTCGTCCAGGGGTGATGGGATCACGGACAACTGACACCATAGCCTGGACCCCGGGGGCTGGAGGCCTACTTAGGCTTCCCTACCATGAAATTGTAACACTAACGTCTGACCCTGGAATCCCCTTTCTCTCTCTAGATTCTGCTTAGTTTGATTCAGTTGACTTTTCGTCCTACAGGGCACCAACTCACATAGGTCTAAGCTAAATGTCTGCGTTGATTGGTTGGCAAGCACGGAGATGGTGAACCACTGACGGTCCTCTATTTGTTTCATCCGGAGGCCAAATTGGGTAACACGCACACTATGAGCCAGCCCAAGGATAATGGCATAGCAAGTTAACAATACGATTGACCGCATTTTTTTTTTCCGCGACACCCGTAGCCCGAGGGCACAGTTCCTTTAGACTCGCGAAAGTCCGATTAGTTCGTTCTCAGGGTCTCTGTTCCTTAGATGCCTTTGTCAGAGAGGTTCGTTCGTCCTCCGTCGGTTGTGGCACTGGTCCCTTGACTCGAGTGCAATGTGTCCAGCCCTTTTCGGCCGTACAGACAGCCGTTTCGGTCGTCAAAAGTACCAGGAAGGGACCGTCCCAAGTTGGTTCGAGGGTACGTTGCTTCCAGCTTTTAATCAGGACCCACTGACCCGGCTTGACGGTGTGCACCGCAAACTCGAGGGGCGGCGTCTGTGCCAAAAGTCCCTGTTGGCGTAAACGAGATAGAGCAGACCCCAGAGCCACCACATATTTTTGCACAAACATATCCCGAGACTCGAATACAGGAGGTTCCCCCTTCGGCCCATGGAATGGGAGGCCAAACAGCATTTCGAAAGGGGAGACGCCCAAATCCCGCCTTGGCTGGGTGCGAATTTGCAATAGGGCAAGGGGTAGGTATTTGATCCAAGGCAGGCCGATTTCACTAGTGAGTTTGGTTAGCTGCTTTTTGATGGTCTGGTTCATTCTTTCGACCTTGCCCGAGGAGGGGGGATGCCAGGGGGTGTGCAAATCCCAGTCAATCCCCATTGCTTGCACTACATTCTGGAGGACGGTCGAGGTGAAGTGGCTCCCCTGGTCAGAGTCAATAGCACGGGGTAGCCCAAATCGTGGGATGATTTGCTCGAGTAGTATCTTGCTAATCTGAGTTGCCGTTGCCGTGGTAGTGGGGAAAGCTTCCACCCATCCTGTCAGGTGATCTACCACTACCAATAGATACTTCAGGTGACCTATGGGGGGGAGCTCAGTGTAATCTACCTGGACATACTCAAACGGCCTATAGGCCGGACTCCTACCCCCTTGTCTTGCATGCTGCCGCAGCCCTCTTTTGTTAATCTTTTGACATGTTATGCAATCTCCTGTGATCTGCTTGGCTACCGTGTACAGACCAGGGTGAGCATATCGGCGCAGGAAGGCATCACACAATGCCTGGGCGCCCCAGTGACCCCCTTGGTGTAGACGGGCAATAATGTCCCGCGTCAACGGTCGATTTAGTAGCTGGCGGCCATCGGGTAAGGTCCACTTGCCTTCCCTATCCTTTGTACTCCCCAGAGACGCAAGAAGAGTTTCTTCTTTGTCAGTAAACGTGGGCACTTCGGTAATTTCGGATATCTGGGGAATCCTTACCTGGCAGTTTATTACTTCCTTCCCCATCCCAGCCAATTTTGCCTGTTCATCTGCCAATTGATTCCCCAGGGTCTCTATTTTATCGTTTTTCTGGTGTCCTTTCACATGTACTACAGCATCTCTTGTGGCAGCAACAAATCCTCCAAGATCATGGCTACTAATTCCTCGTGGACCAACTCCTTTCCTCTACTATTTATCTTCCCAAAGGTGTGTACTACCCCAAAGGCATGCTTAGAGTCAGTGTAGATTGTCCCGGCTATTCCCTTTAAATTCCTCAGAGCCCGGTGCAAGGCGTACCATTCGCACGTTTGTGCGGACCAGGCATTCGGTAGCCGTCCACTTTCCACTAATTCCCAACCAGTCTCACTAATGACTGCATAACCGCTGTGTCTCTTCCCATCTATCACTCGAGAGGACCCGTCAATGTACCACCGCCTACCTGCATGTAAGGGGGTATCCCTCAGATCTTCCCTCACTTTACTCTGGTACTCTATTATGTCTGAACAGCAGTGTTCCAGTTCCTCCTCCCCTTCCCCTTTCAAAAGAAAGTCCGCCGGGTTCTGGCAGCCCCCGACTTCTATTCGGAGGTCTTCTCGGTCTCACAATATGGCTTCATATTTCAGAATTCTCGAGTCAGTCAGCCACCTCCCGGCCTTCTGATTCAGGATAGTTCTAACCTGGTGGGGAGTATAGTGACTGTCAAGGGGACCCCAAAAGTCAACTTCCTGCTTTCCTCTACCAGCTTTGCCGTGGCTGCCACCGCTTGGACACACTCCGGCCAACCTCGGGAGACTGGATCCAGAATTTTTGACAGGAAAGCCACGGGCTTCCTTTCTCCCCCCCCCCAATCCTGGGTCAATACTCCAAGAGCGGTTCCCTTTCTGGAGTTCACAAAGAGACCAAATGTCTTACTAAAATCCGGCAAGCTTAAAACAGGTGCGGCCAACAATTTTTCTTTTAGGATTCCAATTAACTTTTTCTCCTCCTCCTCCCATCTTATTCTGTTGGGTGCCTCCTCAATGAGTTTTAGGTACAAGTCTTTAGTAAGGGGGGCATAGTCGTCTATCCATAACCGACAATAGCCTAAGAGTCCCAAGAACTTCCGCAACTCCCTTTTGGTCGTTGGGAGGCCTAGTTCGATTATTGCCCGCACTCTTTCCGGACTTATTCGTTTCTGTCCCTGGCTTATCAAGTGTGCCAGGTACTTCACCTCTTTCTCGACATATTAGAGCTTCTTCTGACTCACTCTTAACCCCTTCTCAGCTAGGTAATTTAACAGGGCATTAGTCCCAAGTAGGACGTCCTCCTCCACGGGTCCGGATAAAAGGAGATCGTCCACGTATTGTATAAGCTTAAGGACCGGGGACAAGGTTAGTCCCTCCAATAATTGTTCCAGAATCTGCCCGAACAGAGTCGGGGACTCAGTGAATCCTTGGGGGAGCACGGTCCACCTGTACTGCTGTTTTCTGCCAGTATCAGGATCCTCCCATTCAAAAGCAAAAAGATCCCTACTGTCCTTATCCAGGGGACACGCCCAGAAGGCATCCTTTAAGTCTATAACACTAAACTAGCCGTGGTCCGGGGGGATTCGCGCCAGAATAGTTCGGTACCACAGGGTTCCATACTTGGTCAATTTTATTTGCTTCCCTTAGGTGTTGGACCATTCGGTAGCTCCCGTCCGACTTCCGGACCGGCAGGATGGGGGAATTGTATCGTGACATACAGGGCTCTACCAATCCATCTTTTATTAGGTCTTCCATAACTGTCTTCAGGCCCTGCCTCCCTTCCCAAGAGATGGGGTATTGGCGCACTCTGACGTCGGGGCTCTGGGGCTTTAATTTTACCTCCACAGGTCGAATTGAGAGTCGCCCCCGGTTCCCTTTGGCGACCCAAACCCTAGGGTCTATCTCTGTCAATCGGGACTCACTAAGGTATGACATGGTAACGGCTAAATCTTCCTCTTCTCCCACTTCTATTCGTAATCCGAAACGGACAATCAAATCCCGACCCAACAACCCATAGGGAAGATGGGGGAGGTGAAGGAGTTCCACCTGGAGTTCCTCCTCCTCCAGCCACAAGGGTTTTTGTTCGAATATTTTCGCACTAAAAACCCCACCCTTAATTCCTGAAATGTTTAATGTTTTAGCTTGGAAGTCAACCCCCCTAGGATGGAGGGGAATTGAGGACCTGCTGGCGCCTGTGTCAACTAAGAAGGTAACATCTTGTCTAAATGGGCCCACCTGTAAATTTACCAGGGGTTCTTGGTAGGCCCGTGTTGCGATCCTCCCCTGACTTCCCTAATCCATTTGTTCACGCTCCATTTCATACATCCCTTCTCTTTCCCTTTTAAACTCGGGACAATCCCTTTTGAAATGTCCCAGTTTCCAGCAATTGTAACATCCGGTCTTCTGAGGCCGCTCAATTCCATAAGATCCTCCTCTCTCACTTCTGCCCCGTCTCGCTTCTCTCCCTCTCCAACTTTTCTTCGACGTTGCTCTTTCCACCCCATAACCTCCCTCCCCCATTCCGGTGGACTTACAAGCTCCCGGATTAGCCCCCAATTCTGCGAGATAAGTGGCTGTCCAGCCCCATCTACGGCACTTTTATTTCCGTTCCCAGGAACAAAAACACGGAGGAGTCTGTCCAAAACTTTTTCATTCAACTTTGCAAAGTCGGGTGTTGTTCCCAAAGGTACACACACAAGCATAGTAATCTCCACGCATTATATACATGTATATGTGGGCTGGGTCTCCTACTGCTGTCTTGACCAATGGGTGCTAGGGTTCCCCACTGTTTTCCTTATTTGGGTTCCGGTGCCTGCGATTATTTTGTTATTCACTTGGCCAATCAGTGTTCGAGCTCCCCGTTCTTTCCTTATATGGATAATGTTGTACAACTGTGGTTAAGGGCGGTCTCTCAACTATCGAGGAAAGCTGTTACAACTGTTTCATTCATATAAACATGGGGGAGGTCCGGCAACAGTTTCGAGTGTCTGCTTGTGTTTACTATGAGGTAGAAAAGACTAAAAGGCAGCTAACCGTTTAAAAATTACACTACCCCCTACACTTTTGTTGAGTATTTTACACTGTTCCTTCAAATGTTTTCCACTGTTCATTTAGGGCACATATTTCAATCTGTATCGCCTGTTTATCTTGGTCAGTTCTCCTCTCCAACTCATGTAATTAGCTATTTTTTTTCTCTAGTTGTAGCTTGTCTTTTCACTTTAAAACTTTATATTTCTTTAAACTGCACTTTATCACAATTTCCCAGAGGATCTCTCCAGGTGGCATTACTCATTCACTATGTTTTATCACACAACAGTCGCTCTCAGACAGTTACGTACCTCGCCAGTTGCACAATGTGTTATTCTAAGAAATTCTGAAAAAAATTCTCTGAACTCCTCTTCCAATATCACTGTTGTGAGTGTGATTGCCTCAGACTTTGCGAATATTGACGTTTCACTAAATGTTCACCATGCCTGTATTAAACATTCCAATGACGAGCCATGAAATGCTGTTCGGTTGGTGGTCTAAAACTGTTCTGCTGCTTGTGTCCTTGGCAAGTAGTAGCCAGAGTTTACATTCAGACTGACTCTACTTCATGATCTGATGCCAAATGCTTTCTCTGTAATGCCTCTCTTACCCATTATTGTTAGCGTTGTCCATTTTGACTGAATTTGCACAAGTTTGTGAACCATTGAATATTTATGTTCCACCTTTTGTTCGCCCTGTAACCACATCTCTCTGGTGTCTAAATCTCTTTTATCTCTGTGTCACAAATCCATCTACCTTTTTGCAGAGACTTTGTCCATTCATAAAAAACATAATTTACTCGTTCCCACAATTCCCTGTCACAAATGGATTTGCTGATCTACAGTTTTAGTTAAACTTTGTCCCATCCTGTTCCTTTCTGTTGTTTTCGGTCACATTCCCACGCGGATCTGATGCTTCACGTTTTCTCTTTGGATTTGGAAAGCTCCTTTCACCTGAAGCCTGTCCCTGCATCCTCTCTGTCAGTTTAAAGCCCTGTCCATAAATCTGCCAACATGATTGACCAGGACATTGTTCCACTGGAACTGTGCTGGGACCAATCTGAATGGATTTTTTAAAAAATCAGGTATGGGATGTGGGTGTCTCTGGCTGACTAGCCTTTCTTGCCCATCCCTTGCTGCCCTTGAGCTAAGCAGCTGGCTCGCCCAGTTCACAGGGTAACTGAGAGGCAAACACTTTGCTGTGGGCATGTCGTGCAGACCACATGAGAGTGAACTGTTGTCTTTCTCTGAAGGTCAAGTGTTTGGATTTTTATCAATATGTATTTATGGATTATTAATTCCAATTTTTAAAACATATATTCATTTAAAATTCCACATGATTAGAAGTTAGAAAGAAGGTGGGGGTGGTCACGTTTTTGGGACTGTATTGTAGACTGTTGTAGACCCAACAGATACCAGAGGAGCAGCTGTGTAGAGAGATTGCAGATAACTATAGGAATAATAGAGGAGTGCAGGCTCGAGATTGTAATATTCCCTGTATTGACTGGGCCACCTAGAGTGTAAGAAGACCTGGATGGAGGGCAATTTTTCAAATGTGTCCAAGGAAGGTTCCTAAATCAATATGCAGAGGGCCCTACTCTACTCAGGCAGGTGCAACACTGGACCTTCCCCCAGAAAACGTGGTCGGGCAAGTGACTGAAGCGTCATTCGGAGAGCACTTTGGGTCCAGTGCCCACAACTGTCTTCGTTTTAACATAGTTATGGAAAAAGATCAGCAGGTCCACAGATTGAAGAGGAATACTGGAACAGGGCCAGGTTTGGGGTCATTCTGCAGGATCTGGCCAGCGTCAATGCCGTGAATTTAAAATTTCACAATGCCCCAGTTATAATCCAACTTGCTTTGGAAGCGCTGGTGATCACTGTAACAGATGAAAGGCAAACTAAATTTATTTGATATTATATTCCATGACACTGCCATCCTGTTGCTATAAATTCTGTACCTTAGGATTGTGCTCCACAACCACCAGATGAAGAAGCAGTGCTCGGAACGTTAGTGCTTTCAAATAAACCGGCTGGACTGGAACCGAGTGTTGGGTGATTTTTAACTTAGTACACCCCCAGTCCGACACCGACACCTCCACATTTTGATTCTAATCGATTGGGTGAGTGTGTTTGAAGGAGAAGGAACAACTGGCAAATGAGAGGCTTTCCAAAGTGTGATCTCAAGAATCCAGGACCAGTATGCCCCAGTGGGATAAAGGAAAAAGCTGGCAGGCTTAGGGATCATTGGCTGATGAGGGATAATAAGGCTCTTGTCTTGAAATGAAGACTGCATGTACTGGGTTTAAGATTTCCGTATCTACATATTCTTAAAGACACGATCAATCTGTGGAGACCCTACAATCCTCTCAGTCCCTGTAATACTCCCAATCTGCAGAAGTCATTCCAATGCCTGTGACTCTTTCAATACAGTTCCTACAATACCCACTATCTATGTGATATCTTTTCATTGCCAGCACCCACCCTGTCAATGTGAGTTCCTCCAGTGTCTCCATCCATCTACTCATTTCCACAATCTTCTCCAGCTCTTACATGTGTAAACATCACCCTCCCCTACAACCCTTCCCACTCTGACCAAACTGGAGGAGGTTACTAATGCTCCCTAATCTGTGAAACTGTCTCCAACCAAAATTGCTGTCTTTATCACTTGGAGAATCTGTCTGATTCCACACCCCCTTTATCTAAATGACCTGCAGAACCTAAGCCTTCCTGTGTCTATAAACATCTTCAGTCACGACTACCCTCCATACGTCTATTTGTTTTTCCAATCTGTACAACCCACTTTATCTCTGTACTCAGCTCCATTCACCTGAAACATTCCTGTCTGTGTAAAACACCCCATCCTACCAACATCCTTATCCCTGTAAACTGTTGCATTCCTACCAACCTCCCCATCTCCATGAATACCTGGAGGCCCGACAGCTCTCCACATTTCTGTAACCTCCTGTGGCTCTGTGCTCCTCCCTCCCTGTGAAAGCACCTCCAGTCCCCACAATTCTCCCAGTCTGGTCATCTGCTCCAGATCAGACCATTGCTGTCTCTGTTACCTCATACAACTTTAGCAACGCCTCCTATTTGTGTCACATTATTCAGATCACATCCTCTCCCGCTTCCCGAAACCTCTTGCTGCCATCATAACCATTGCTAGTGAGAACATGGAATAGCACATTCCAGTACAAGCCCTTCCGCCCACAATATTGTGCTGACCTTTTATCCTACTCTAAAGATGAAACGAACCTACATACCTTACATATTACTATCATTGATGTGCCTATCCAAGAGTTGTTTAGATGTCCGTAATGTGTCTGAATCGACTACCATGACTGGCAGTCCATTCCACGCACCCACCACACTCTGTGTAAATAACGTACCAGTCCCTTCCATGCCGACAGGATATCCCAACCCAATCTAGTCCTACCTGCCAGCACCTGGCCCATATCCCTGTGATATCTAAGCGAAACCTTCCGCCAATTACCTGAAACTTATGTCCCTTTGTGATAGCCATTTTGCAATGGGAAGTCGTCTCTCATTATCCACTCTATCTATGCCTCTCATTCCCTTGTAAACCTCGAACAAGTCACAATTCTTCCTCCTTCGCTGTGATCAGAAAAGCCCTAGCTTCCACAACCTACCTTCTATGGGCATGCCCTCCAGTCCAGGCAGCATCCTGCTAAATCTCCTCTGCACTGTCTTTAAAGCTTCCACGTCCTCCCTATAATGAAGCGAACAGAACTGTTCACAATATTCGAAATGTGGTCTAACTGGGGTTCTGTAGAGCTGCAGCAAAGTCTCACATCTATTAAATTCAATCCCCCTGCTAATGAAAGCCAACACACCATTCGCCTTCTTAACAGCCTGTCAACTTGGGTGGTAACCTGAGAGACACAGGATCCCTTTGTTCCTGCACGCTGCTAAGAATCCTGTCTTTAACCACATAAAGGTTTTCTGAAGAATCATCCAATCTAAAACTATCCCTATCTTTGTAAGTTCCTCCAGTCCCAACAACACTCATAAACAGTGAAACATCCTCAAGTCCATACATTCCTAATGTCTGCAAAATCCTCCCATCCTGATGTCCCTCCATATCTCTGTAACCCCCACCATCCTCCAGTGCTCTTCTGGGGAACATTGCAGAGGAAGGAGGACTTGGAGAGTCTGGGCCATGTTCCGAGGTATGACGGGCTGCAGAACCTGGAGGATGGTACAAATGTCGGAAGGGACGAGGGACTTGCAGAAGGTTAGAGGTTCCGGGATTCATTGAACCTGCAGGATGGGACAGGGGATGGCTTGTGGAACCTGGAGGATATTATGATTTGAACCACAGGTAATTTTTGATTGGACCATTCAGCCGATCTTAGAGTCATGCAGATGTACAGCATGGAAACAGACCCTTCATTCCAACCCAGCCATGCCGACAGGATATTCCAACCCAATCTAGTCAAACCTGCCAGTACCTGGCCTATCTCCCTCCAAACCCTTTCTATTCATATATCCATCCAAATGCTTCTTAAATGTTGCAATTGTGCCATCTGTAAGATTGGCTGAAAGATCCAATCAAACATTACCTGTGGTTCAAATCATAACATCCTCCAGGTTCCACAACTCTTTCATGGTTCCATCCTGCAGATGAGATATCTCAACCCAATGTAGTCCCACCTGCTAGAACCTGGCCCATCTCCCTCTAAACCCTTCCTATTCATATCCCCGTCCAGATGCCTTTTTACTGTTACAGTTCTACTAGCCTCCACCACTTCCTCTGGCAGCTCATTCCATATATGTACTATCCGCTGCATGAAAAAGTTGCCCCTTTTTATCTTTTATATCTTTCTACTCTCACCCTAAACCTCCCCCTATAATTCTGGATTCGCACACCCCAGGAGAAAGACTTTGTCTCCTTACCCTATCCATGCCCCTCTTGATTTTATAAACCTCTATAAGGTCACCCTCAGCCTCTGACTCTTCAGGAAAAACAACCAACACCTGTTCAAACTCTCTATAGCTCATCCCTGGCAACGTTGTTGTAAATCTTTTCCAAACCCTTTCACGTTTCACAAAATCCTTATGAGCGGAAGCAAAACAGAGTTGCATGTAGCATTCCAAAAGTCGTCTAACCATTGTCTTGTACAGCAGCAACATGACCTCCCAACTCCTGTACTCAATACTCTGACCAATAAAGGAATGCATACCAAGCGCCTTTCTTCGCCATCCTAACTACCTGTGACTCTACTGTCAAGGAACTCTGTATTTCATTTGAAAAATTGCATAGACAGGAAGTGTGGCCCGAGGTCTTCTGGGTAATGCTAGTTCAGTCTAAGCTTGTAGGCAGAGCCAGTGAAGTATTTGCAGCGCTGTCTGATGAATGGTTGAGAAATAATGCACATGTCAAACAGGCTGTTTTAAGTGCTTATAGATTGCTTATGAAAGGGAAGCCACGACAATTCCCTTTACTGTAGCATCGCTATCTGTCAAAGCTCCTTGCGGTCTATATCCTCCGAATTGTTGAAACCTGCTCTCACCATTGCAACTCCCATTATTTCCTAACATTGTTGAGTCTCGAAAAGCTTCCCTATTAGGTTAATCTCCTCCACTGCATACAGCACTCCTAGCCTGTGTAATCTCTTCAATTCCTTCAGTTCCTATTTACCTAAGTATAGGCGTGACTGCTTTGTCGCCATTGTATCCTCATTTATATCTGCAAAAGGCTCTGCTCACTGTAGCACATTCTATGCTCATAAGTGTATCTGGTCTCTCACAAGACTCTCTATCACTCTTTCCTCCAGTCTCGAGAAGCTTCCCAATCCCTGTCGTATCTTGCAGCATGCACACCACTCACTCTCTCTGATATACCTTCCAGTGCATAAATTCACCTCTCCTTCTAACTGTATCCAGTCGACAACTTCATCCCTGTCCGTGCAACATCCTCCAGTCCATATACTCCTCTCTATTGCTGCAGCATCCTCCAGCTTATATCATCTTCTATGTGCTTGCAACATTCTCCAGTCCATACTACGCACCCTTTCCCTGTAATATTCTCCAGTCCATACCATCCTCCCTATCACTGTGATATTCTCCACATCCCACAACTGTTGCTAAATGTACCACATCCTGGAATTATGTGAATGTTTCTACGCCCTGACCAACATAGTCCATGTAACGATTCACAACCCTACACACATCCCTATCTCTGAAGTCTAATCAAAGACGCCTTATCTCTCTAACTTCCTCCAAACAATAAAATGTTTTCTCCTGCGAACATTCTGTTGCAACTGTAACTATGTTTAACCCTGCCATATTGTCGCGCCCCCAAACATCTCTCCCACTCTGTGACCTCTAACCATCCCTCAAAGGCCCTCTCTCAGTGACACGCGCCATGCATTTGCAATAAGGGAGATGGAATGACAGCATTAACTGAGCCAACAGAATTCTCCTCTTCAGGGAGATGAGGCAACACAGACCAGGGATAGAGACTGGGATTTTCCCGATCTCTGTTGGACTCAGTGCCATTCTCCATGTGTAACCCTCACTGCATCAGTCTAATTTCCCATTCTGTCTGTTTCTCTATCTCCTGTAGATACTCAGGATGCTATTGACTCAACAGAATTCCCAATTGCTGTCTTGTCCATCACCACACTGAAGACAATTGGTCAGCCAGAGAGATGGAGAGTGAGATCTGGAACCTTCAGTAAATCCTGCAGCGAGGTAAGATCACTCACAGTGAACAGAACAGAGTGCATTTAAGGGATCGAACCTTGGTCTGGAAGACGTGACACGGATTCAGTGTTGAAGGGTAAACGCAGAGCATGATGGTCCCAGGCTCAAACCCCATCTCTTGTTAATTTTCATCTCTGCTGTACTGAGTCTTCCTATGTCAATACAGTAAGTTGACAGTTATAAATTCAGGCCTGTGCAGTCTTCGTGAGGATCAGTTCAACAGAGGGGAAAGCTGGCCTCCCTCAAGGAGATGGTATTGAAACCTGGGATCGTTCTGTTCTGTATTCCCTCCTCACGCTATCTCTTGTCATGTGATAGTTATACAGCAAGGAAACATGCCTTTCGGTCTAACTTGCTTGTGCCAATGTCTTGAATGCTTATAATTCCCAGAAATGTTCCTATTTCTGTAACCTTCACCCCTCCCAAATTCCCGCTGTATATTTAAAACCTACTCCGATGCTGACGACTCTCTCTGTATGTAAATTGCTCCAATGTCGATAAAATACCCAATCTCAATAATCTCATCCTGCACTCAGTTCAATAATTCCCATTTCTGTAGTTTTGCACAATACTTACAGTAACCCCATCTCTGTAAAATCCTCCAGTTTGGAACAAAATACCCACCTGTGTACTTTCCTAAAGCCCCAAGAAAACATGATTTCACTATAACCTTCTGCAGGTCCGATCACACTCCTGCCTCCTGGCCTATAGCACCACACGACCACAGTAACCTTCTCCCAACCCTACCGACCTCCTTACCGATATGAACACCTCCAGACCCTGTTCAAGCCACAGCAGCACTCCACATCTCTGTTTGCTCGTCCACTCCCTACAGTCCTCCCAGCACCTCAAAAACTCTCTCTTTGTGTAATGCTGCAATTTGGGGCAGCACGGTGGCTCAGTGGTGAGCGATGGTGCCTCACAGTGTCAGGGACCCAGGTTCGATTCCGGCGTTCGGTGACTGTCTGTCTGTGTGGATTTTGCACCTTCTCCCTATGTCTGGAAGAGTATCCTCCCACAGTCCAAAGATGTGCAGGGCTGGTGAATCTGCCATGCTAAATTGTCCATAGTGTTAGGTGCATTGTCGGAGAGAAGTGGTTCTGAGTGAATTACTCTTTGGAGAGTTGGTGTGGACTTGTTGGGCCGAAGTACCTGTTCTCATGCTGTTGGGAATCCAATCTAAACTCTCCCTCTGTGTTCAATATTACTGCCCCTAAATACATCCATCTATCCATAATCATCCCCAACCCCTTCAAACCTTCAAGTCTCTGTGAACTCCCACAGCTCCAACATCCCTCCTTAACTGTGTAACCTTTCCCATTCCTGAAACACTCTGAAAATGTGGACATTCTACAAACCTCCCTATCTGCTTAATCCTCTCAGGACCCTGTAAAAACCCCGATCTGTGGAACCAGCTCCAATGCTTGTGACTCTCCCGATCAGTTTCTGCAAGATTTATTATCTATGTAACATCCTCCCGTCGCTATCACCCGCCCTATCAATGTAAGCTCCTCCATTCTCCCCATCAATCTAATCATCTTCATAACCTTCTTCTGCTCTTACACCCCTATCTGTGTAAACGTTACACTCCCCTACAACCATCCCTGAAGCAGAAACCTCCTCCAGTATCTGCAATGTTCCCTATCTGTGTTTGTGTCTCCAGGATCTATTGCTGTTCCTGTCTCTGTAAGCTCTGACAGATTGTACAGCTTGCCGGTCCATATTCTTTCCAGAACCTCAGCATCTGACATCAAAAAAAGTCTTCATTAACTACAGCCTTCCATATCTCTGTTCTTTCCTCAATTCTATACAACTCTCTTAATCTCTGTAAGTAGCACAATTCCACAAAATACCCCATGCCTGCATAAACTGACCCAATCCGACAGTGAGAGGCCTCCCTGTCCTTTTGATCACCTGTGGTCCCTTCAGATCTCCTTGTATCTATCCTGACTCCATTGAATACAGCCCATCTCATGTTATAACTCCTCTAACTCATATGTTACTCCCCATTTCTGTGAAATTCCTCAGTTACTGCAATTCTCATCCTTTATCTCCAGAGCTTCAAATCCCCCTGATCGAGTAAGGTTATTGATCCCTTGCAGCATGTTTAACACCTGTAGCAGCCTCCAACTCCTCAACGCATCCTGTCGCTGTAATCTCCTCAAATATTGCAGCTCACTGTCTTTGTAATATCTTCCAGTATCTGCAACCCTCTTGATTTTTGTAACCCACTCCAGAACAGCACTCCACATCTCTATGTAACTGATGGGAATGCTGCAAACCTGCCTTCACAGTCCTCAGTAACTCTCTGAACTTCTGCAGCCCTACAACCCTCAGCACCTCTGGCTCCTCCAATCCCTACACTTCTCCCTGGCTGTGTGAACTGATCCAGCCGCTTAAAACCTCCCTATCTCACTCACCCCTGCAGCTCCAACTCTTGTCCATGTCAGTGTAATTCCCAGCACCAGCAATCCTCCAAGTCTCTATAAAATCCTGCAGCTCCAACTACCATCCCTACCTGTGTACTCTCCAGTCCCTCCAATCCTCCCTTTCTCGATAAACTCCTGTAGCTCCAAATACCACCCCATCTGTCAACTCTCCCGTGCCTATAACACTCCCTTTCTCTAAAAATTCTGTAGCTCCAACTACTACTGTGTAATCTCTAGTCCCTATAAACCTCCCGGTCTTTGTAAATCCTTCAGGGCTGATAATCCTGAAACTCTACTTGACATCTTTCAGCCCGACAACCACCTGATCTATAACCACCAACAGTGATCTAAAACCACCGAACTCTCTAACATCCTCCAGTCTCTGCAGCCCAGCTTTTCTCTGTTAGTTTCTCTGGTAACTGTATTCCCCTTCATCTCCGGTTACAGATCATTGCTCAGTGATACAAGTACCGAATCTGTAAGAACACAAGAATCTTTCGTGTATCAATAAATTTGCCACATTTTCTAAATTTTAACGACTGCAAGTTCAACCTGTCCATCTCTTCTCATAAATATCCCGCCATTTTGAAGATCAGCCTGGTGAACCTTCTCTGGGCTTCCTCCAATGCAAGGGCATTTTCCCTCCAGATATGGGACCAAACCTGTTCACAGTATTCTCACTGTGGGCTGACAGGAGTCCTCTATATTTATTACAAGCCTTCCCTATTTTTATTCACCATGACCTTTGAAATCAATGCCAGCATTCCATTTACATTCTCTATGACCTGCTGTCCCTGTATGCTACCTTTCTGAGATTTATACACCAGGATTCCCAAGTTACGCCATAGCGTAGCGTTCTGCAGTTCATCTGAAACCAAGACCTGACAGCAATAATCACGAAAGTGCTGGAATGTATGTTAAACGATATGCCAGAAATACTAACTGCACACTTAGAAACTTATGGAATAAGCGCAGTCCATAAGACCATCATGTATAGGGATAGAATTAGACCATTCAATCCATCAGTTCGATTCCACTATTCGATTGTGTATGAATTGTTTCCCAACCCCATTCTCTCACTCCCTGTAACCCTTGATCTCCCTATTCATCCAGAAGTTGCTTATCTCTGAGTAAGATACACTGAATCACTTCGCATCCACAGCCCCATGAGGCAGTGAGTTCCACAGATCCATCACCCTGTGACTGAATAAATTCCTCCACATCTCTATTCTAAAGGGTCGTCCCTTCACTCTGAAGCTGTGCCCTTGGCCCCTAGTCTCTCCTGCTCGTGGAAACATCTTGTCCACGTTCACTCCATCCAGGCCCTAAGTATTTTGTAAGTTTGAATGAGATTCTGCCACCACCTCTGAAACTTCATCAAGTGCAGACCCAGAGACTTCACCTGCTCCTCATATGACACGAATTTCATCCCTGAAATCTTTCTTGGAAAACCATTTCTCTTACCCCTTCACATCCTTTGTTCAGACTCTGAATGTATAACGAGTAGAGTGTAGTCCCAACACTGACCCCTGCGGAGCTCCCCTCATCACCAGTTCCCATCGTGAAAAAGACCCCTTTCTTCACACTCTCTGCCTTGTGCCAATCAGACAAATCCTCTATCCATGTTCAGCAAGTTGTTCTGAAACGGAAATTTCATTTCACACCCACTGCTGGATTTATTTTTCTATCTGGCTGTAAACAGCAGAGTTTCACCATTACCTTCCCATCTGTAATTCCCTGGAGAAAGTGGTGGGGAGCTGCCTTCCTGACCCACTGCAGTCCTTTGGGTGTAGGGACAGACACAGTGCTGGGAGGATGGTGCGTGCCTTGGAGGGCACCTTGGAAATGCAGGTGTTTCCATGCACCTGGAGCTCCTGCCCTTCCAGGGTACAGTGGTTCCGGGTTTATGAAGTGCTGTTGAAAGGGCCTTCCTGAGTGACCTCAGTGCTACTTGTAGATCTTTTATTCCTTCATTCATTGGTGAACATGAGCTTTGATTTGGAGTTGTCCCTGCGAAAGTGGTGGTGAGCTGCCTTCCTGAGTCACTGCACCAGCAGTTGGGACTGTTGTTATCCATGTAGCCTCCAGCAGGCGCTACAACACTCCTCATGTCTCAAACTGCACACAGACAATGCAGCTGTCCCTTTTATATCTGACATCCTCCCCGACCTATAACTCTTATAGTTCCCCGCACTATCTCATCTCTTCCATTCCCATCTGTGTTAGAGATCTCTAACATTTCTTTATTCTTGTTTAAATTTCTGATCACCTAAAATCTCTCCCTTTTTAAATGTGTAACCCCTTCAGCTTCTGTAACTCTCCATATAACTGTAATCAATGACAGCACAGGTACCCTTCCTTAAATCTCTATAATTATGATGGTTGTGTGTGGTAAATTGGAACTTTTCATCCTCCTTATCCATCTCGGGACCTCCAGCCTCCACAACCCCACTATTTGGAATGCTCCCATTCTCTGCATCTACTCATGTCCTGAGGGTCTTTGAACACCACCAATGCTCCAAAAGTTTATATTCCCGCCAGTTACTCCAAGTCTTCTAACTCTGTAACACCCAACAGTCTCCACTACCAGACAACACTTGTTGGCTCTCAATTTGTATTTGTTGAAGTCTACACATCTCTGTCAGCAGCACAGAAAAAACACTTTGACTCTACATAGCTCCATCATGAACAAGCTACTATCTCTATTTCTTTCGCCTTCTTTGGTGTCTGCAACTCTCACTGTATCTTCCAATAACCTGCTTTCGACACTGCAGGTCTGCCTCGCTCCCCAGATAACCTATTCCATCCCATCTAGCTCGATCAATCACTGTAACACCCTCTGCTCTGTCTAATCCTCCTGCTCTTCCAGGCACAACAGCGATTCTGTAAGGCAGCAGTGCGGAATGGGATGTTATAAATCTTAGCTGAGGCTTGAGGCCTATCATTACCTGGGAGTCACAAAGGGAGAGAACCTGCGAGAGAGCAGCACAGAGCGGGAGAATATTAATCAGCAGCGAGCATCGGGGCTGACTGGGACTCGGAGTTGGAGAAGCAGCAGAGCAGGAGGCTCGAAAACAGCACCGAGTCACAGAGGGAGTGACCATGTGACGGAGCAACTTGGAGCAGGAGCATGAGGCTCAGTCACACCTGGGAATTACAGAGTCAGCAAAGTGGGAGGATATAAATCAGCACTGAAGATCATGGCCAAATCGTGCCTGGGAGTCACAGAGATGGTGACCCTGTGAGGGAGCAGATTGGAGTGGGACCTGGAGGATTACATGTACCTGGCAGTCACAGAGACGGTGACCCTGTGAGGGAGCAGAGTGGAGTGGGAGCTGGAGGATTACATGTATCTGGGAGTCAGAGTGACGGTGACCCTGTGCGGGAGCAGAGTGGAGGGGGAGCTGGAGGATTACACGTACCTGGGAGTCATAGAGACGGTGACCCTGTGAGGGAGCAGAATGGAGTGGGTGCTGGAGGTTTACTCGTACCTGGGCGTCACAGAGATAACTTTCTGCTGCTGGGACCTGCCTGCACTGAGTTTGGAAGAAGTACAAGAGCCTTCACAGAAAATGCTGTAAATTCATTGGCAGATTATTAGCGACTGTCAGTAAATTGATAGAAGTTAGCAAATTTATTTTTTCAACTTCTGAAATAAGGATTGAACTCAGAAATAAGAGAGAGAAGTGAAATTCTGAGCCAATATCTCTATTACCCTCAGCAGGCCACAGTTATATCAGGGAGTTAACCATATTGGTTTTTTTTTCCTTGATGTTAATTGAATTCTAAGTAATTAATTAAATTATTCTAGACATGTTGCATTTTAAGACATGACAAGACATGTTTGTTAGATGGAAAGTATGTTCTGTTCCGTTGGGAAGTCATAATCCCTGCTCGTGTCCTAGATGAACACTGGGTCTTGGAGCTCAGATAGTAACTAGAGACTCTATGGGACATCTGTGATGCTGAGAGTTCGATGAATAGCTCACACAGAGAGCAGATCACGCTGCAGAAAAGACAGCCAAGAAGAAGAAAGGGAATAGGGGACTAGACTATCCATCTAACTAGTACAGCCTGGACTGTATGCGACTTCACTTTCTCAATCAGCGTATCATGGGGAACCCTATCAAACGCCTTCCGAATGTCTATGTATATGACATCTAATGACTGTCACTCAACAAGAAACTTTGTCACTTCCTCAAAGAATTCTGTTAAGTTGGCAAGACATGACATTCCCTGTGCAAAACTATGTTGCCTATCACTGATGAGCACATTTTCTTCCAACTGGGAATATATCCTATCCCTCAGTATTTCTCCAGCAGCTTCCATACCACTAACGTCAGGGTCGCCATTCTTAAACAAGGGAACACCATTAGCAATTTTCCAATACTACGGGATTTCACCCGTGTTCAAAGATGCTGCAAAGATGTCTGCTATGGTCCCACCTGTTCCCTCCCTCATCCAAGATCCCATCTGGACCTGGGAACCTGGTACCTTAATACCTTTTAGAATAACCAACACTTCCTTATTTCAGCTTGACCTAGAGGAATCAAGCATCCATACCTAATCTCAACATTTCTTCTTGGTGAATACTGATACAACGGGCTCATTAATAATCTCACCCATTTCCTCTGACTCCACGCATAACTTTCTTCCTTTGTCCTTGAGTGGTCCAACCCTTCCTCTAGTTACCCTCTTGCTCCTTCCATATGAATTAAAGTCTTTGGGATTTTCCATAATCATGTTTGCTAAATATATCTCATGCCCCCTTTTAGTCCTCTTAATTCCTTGTTTCAGATTGGTCCTACATTCCCGATTTTCTTCCTAAGCTTTGTCTGTCTTCAGTCGTCTAGACCTTATGTACACTTCCTTTTTCCACTAAGCGAGTCTCACAGTTACACCTGTCATCAATGGTTCCCTAATCTTGCCATTCCTCCCCCTCATTTCCACAGAAGCATATCTGACCACAACTCTAATTAACCTCTCTTTAAAAGCTTCCCACGTATCAAATGTGGATTTAACTTCAAACAACTACTCCCAATCTATATTCCTCAACTTCTGCTGAATTTTGGTATAGTTGGCCATCCCCCAATTTAGCAGTCTTCCTTTAGGACAACTCTTGTCTTTGTCCTTGCGTATTCTATAACGTATGGAATTGTGATCAATAGTCCCAAAGTAATCCCCAACAGCAACTTCAACCACCTGGCCAGGCTCATTCTCCAGCATCAGGACGAAAATGGCGCTTTCCTGAGTTGGACTGTTTACATACTGCTCAAAAAACCCTCCTGGCTGCTCCTAACAATTCCTGTTCCATCCAGTCCTCTAATATTAAGTGAACCACAGTCAATGTTGCGAAAATTAAATTGCCTTTCACCACCACGATGTTGCTCCCACATCTTTCCATGATCTGTTTACATATTTGTACTTTCATCGCACGCTCACTGTTGGGAGGCCCCAACATTGTTACTGCACCGTTCCTATTTCTGACCTCAACCCTTATTGCCTCACTGTTTGAGTCCTCCATAGTGCCCTCCTTCAGCACAGCTGTGGTATCCTCTTTGACCAGTAATATAAGTCCTATACCCCTTTTATCCCCCTGTTTATCCCACCTGAAGTATTGATATCCTGGGATATTTACTTGCCAATCATGCCCTTCCCTCAACGAAGTATCATTAATAGCACTAATATCAACTCCCAGGTACTAATCCAAGCCCTGTGTTTATCTGCACATACTACACTTCTTGCATTAAAACAAATGCACCTCAGATAACCTGTCCCTTTGTGTTCATCATCTACTCCCTGCCGACTCTTCCCCTAACTCACGCTGACATCATTATCTATTTCCTTACAGGCTGCAGTAGTTATTTCCTTAATATCGACGAAGCTCCTTATTTGGTTCCCATCCCTCTACAACATTAGTTTGAACCCTCCGAAGCAGCATTAGTAAAAGTACCCCGAACGACATTATTTCCATTCCAGCTCAGGTGTAGGCTGTCCTATTTGTAATAGTCCAACCTCCCAGATAACCAGTCCCAATGTCCCAAAAATCAGAACTCGTTCCTCCTGCACCATCTCTCAAGCAATTCTATTCTTTCATTTCTACTCTGGCTAGCACGTGGCACTAGTAGCAATCCTGAGATTACAACCTCTGAGGACCTACTTCTTAACTTGACTCCTAACTCCCGAAATTGTGTTTGGAGGAGCTCATCCTGATTTTTTAAACCTATATCATTGGTGCCTACATGCACCATGAAAACTGGATATTCACCCTTCCCCTTCAGAATGTTCTGCAGTCGATCCCAGGCATGACTGTCCCTTGCACCTGGAAGGCAAGATACCATTCGGGAGTCTTGACTTCGAACAGAAAAATGTTTATCTACTCCTTTTACAATTGAATCCCCTGTGACTTAGACCTTCCAGTATTTTTCCCGCCCTACTGAACAGCAGGTCCAACCACGGTGCACTTAACGGGGCTACTGCTGTTTTCTCCTGGTGAGCCATCTCTCCAAACAGGATCCAAAACAGTATACCTGCTAAGGAGAGAGGTGACCGCAGGGTCACCTCTCTTTCTCCGCTTTTGGTCACCAATTCCCTTTCTCCTTCAGCAATCCTCATCTGTGATATGATCAGTTCACTGAATGTGCTATCTACAACCTCCTCTGCATTGTGTGTGCTTCAAGGTGAGTCCATCCGCCGCTCCAGATCCATCATCGCGTCTATGCGTTCTTCATAAGAAGTGTCTTTGGTGCGAGGATCAGGGATGTCTCCAAGCATGTTCAGGGCACACTGAAGGGGAGGCTGAACAGCCAGCGGCTGTGGTACACATTGGTACCAATGACATTGGCAGGAAACGTGACAAGATCCTGCAAGGAGAGTGCAGGGATATGGGCACATGTCCTGCACGAGAACAGGGACAGCAGCTGTGTCCCTGAGCTCCCATATTGAGCAAGTGGAGCATAACATGGCTCTGAGATCTCCTGTCACTTTTACTCTAAACGTTAACTTGGTCTTAAATTAGATGTACAGAAAAGGGAAGGGTTTTCTTTAACCAATCACAGGATTTAAAAAAAAGAAGAGAAGCACCTTATCAACACAGTACAGAGTTCTTTTGCTTTGGTTAGATGAGGAGTTCAGGGTGGGAGACATTACATGTGTAGTGTCTCTCGTTCAATCGCTGGCAAAATATGTCAGATCACGTACCCTCCCAGCGCACAATTCGTCCTCTCCCACTCCGCTCCTGGCTCTCACCGCTGCTGCAAATGGAGGCCTGATGCTCCAGGTAAGTCCGTTTTTAGTGGGAAATTAACCTTCCCAGCAACCCCCTGGTCCCAGCCCCTCCATCACCTCTCTATAACTCCTCCCAAAAGATAATGCACAAAACATGCAAACATGTCTTTTATTCATGGATTGGCAAAGTGAACAAATGAGAATCATGGACTAAACAAAAATAATTTAATGGATATTTGCGGTGATTTTTGAATGACCACATATTTGTATTATTATTGAGAAAATGAATTCAGTTTGTTTTTCAGATCTGAGTTGGATACGTTTTGATCAGTATGTGATCATCATTGGTGACAAAACCAGAAGTTGCTGGGAATGCTCAGAAGTACTGGCAGTATCTGTGGTGCGAAAACAGAATCAATATATGGTAGGAGACTGGCTCTGGCCAGGTTACTATGCTCATAGTGTTCAGGGATGTGTAGGTTGGGTGTATTAGTCAGGGGTAAATGTAGAGTATGAGAATAGGCTGACGGGTCTGGGTGGGTTCCTCTTTGGAAGGTCAGTATGGGCATGTTGAGCCAAATGGCCTATTTTCACAATATAGTGATTCGACGATTCTATGTATTCTTCATAAAAAGTGTCTTTGATGCGAGGATCATGGATGTCTCCAAGAATGCTCAGGGCATAATGAAGGGGAGGGTTTACAGCCAGTGGTACACATTGGTATCAATAACATTGGCAGGAAATGTGACAAGATCCTGCAAGGAGAGTGCAGGGAGATTGGCCTGAGTGGAAACGCAGGATATCCAGGGTTGTAATCTTGGGCTACTCCTCGTGCGAGGTGGAAGTGGGATAAGGAAGATGAAGAGAGAAAACTTTAATATGTGGTTGAAGAACTGGTTCAGGAAGTGGGTTTCAGATTTATGGCTCGTTGGGATTTTGTCCAAGGCAGGTGGGACCTGTAAAAAAGGACAGGGTCCATTTTAACTGGGGGGACACCAACATCCTGGCAGGGAGGTTTGATGATGCATCTTGGGTGGAGTTAAATGAATAATGCAGGAGACTGAAAATCAGAGCAGCAGGACAGCAAGTGAGCTGAAATTAGAGTTTAATAGAATAGACAGGCAGGGCCAGTCTAATGACCATTCTGAGGAAAATTATCAGAGCAACTTAAAAAATGTGAGTGGAAATAATATGTTCGGTATTATCGGAGATCAGAAAATAAGAATGGAGTGTGTGGAATGCGCCAAAAGTATTAAAGGAGATTAACGAATCCAATAGAACTTATGTAAATACCTTGTACCTGAATGCATGGAATATTTGGAAAAAATGACAGCACAAACAGAGTTATAACGATACGGCCTGGTGGGGCTGACAGAAAGGTGGTTACAGGAAGGTCAGTGTTGGGAAGTGAAATGTCCAAGGGTACTCAGTACTCAGACAAGAACGTACAGCAGGTTGATTAAGAATGATATCAAGGCTGCATTTAAAATTACATTAGCGCGAGGGACAAAAATGACAAATCAGTTTGGATCCAAATAAAGCACATGGAAGCAAACCTGCTTCTAGGAGTAATTTCATGCGACAATACTCCCATCCTCCAAACATACTTTCAAAAACCAGGGAATAACTATGGCTTGTGAGAAGGGCACAAGAATGAGCAATCTGTGTATGCATATTGGCTTAATTAATCAATTTGGCAAGGGTAGCCTCAAATAACGATGCACAGAATGTATGAGGGATTATTTCTTAGAACAACAAACCAGAAAACTGGCTTTTCGATTTGGTGTGAATAATGAGGAAGGAGTGATAAATCATCTTATAGTAGAGGATCCTCTAGAAAGAATTACCATAACATGCTGGAGTTTCACATTCAGATTCAAAGATACAAGGGTTTTAGAATCGAGCAGTGATAATTATGTGGAAGGATTGGCCTGAGTGGACTCGAAAAAATAACATTGAAGAGTAGAACATTTGAAGAACAATGGC
Source organism: Chiloscyllium punctatum (assembly GCF_047496795.1). Classification (NCBI taxonomy): domain Eukaryota; kingdom Metazoa; phylum Chordata; class Chondrichthyes; order Orectolobiformes; family Hemiscylliidae; genus Chiloscyllium; species Chiloscyllium punctatum. The sequence goes on from NC_092766.1 coordinate 68,572,797, forward strand.
AAATACTTCGGGAGATAGTAAAAACACATCAATTAAAGTTTATTCCTGAGTGGAAGAGGAATTGCAAAAAGATTTAACGTTATTCATACCTTAACAAAGAAAACTATGATAAGATGAAAGTGATGTCCTGGTGGTATTATCGCCAACTGCTGATTCAGCGATCAAGATAATATTCTGGGAACTCAGATTCAAATGCCGCCACTTCAAATGCTGGAATCTAAATTCAACATCAATCTGCAATTAAGCTTTACAGATTAATGGTGAGATCACTTTCAGTTCAATATTATGTCTCCTTCGTATTGAGCACTCGAGTAAGGGGAAGAGCTGCTCTCTGTTCAAACTGTCCATAAACCTCATGCTCTTAAATGCCTCAATCAGGAACCCCTCTCAACCTCCTCTGCTTCAAAAACATCTAACTCCTCATCATCGTTTGAGTACTCTCTCTTAGCTGGTTACTTTTGAAATGTGTCACCTCACATTTATCAGTCAAATCTCATCAGCCATTCACCTAGCCACCTGAAGAAACCATTTATATCATCTTTAAACTACCATGTTCCTCCTCACAGTGAACCACCCACCTAATCTTTGTGTCGTCCATAACATTAGTTATCATTCCCCCCAAAATCCATCCCTCACATTCTCATCATCATCACTTATGAAGCTCACAGATAAGACTTGTCTTATTTCTCGTGTTCTTCAGATGTTGTTCAAAGGAGAAGAATTAAGAATTCCAGTCTCTTCTTCTTCCTATTTTGGTGAATTGACAGCGTGATGCAGTTGAGGACGTTTTATGAGAGAGCTACATATTTTTTTTGACATGTAGCTGAATTCTCCTTTTATACTATTCGTCTCTGTATGTTTTATTCATAATGCTTGCATGTGTATAATATTGGACTAGTGTTGGGCTTACTTCGTCTCCAACATTTGTATTTTACGTGGACCTGGATAATGTTCTTTGTAACATTCCCTTCAATACTCAGAAGGAATTGTTCATCTGCAGAATGGACACAGGCTCATATGATTGCTTGAAAGAGCTGGAGAGATGAGGATAAAGATTTAAATAAATGCTGCACATAAACACATGGTAGGAGATCAAATCATATCGCCAAGTCTACCTTGCATTTGAAGCAAATTATTAGAACATATGCCCACTCTTCTTTAAATTGTAAAAAAACAGTTTGAATACGTGTTCTTAGAACAGTGTGGATCTTACAGCTGCTCCTTGGATTGCAAGCATAGTTTAAGATTAATTATAGTTTTTATTTCCCATTTAATGTAGTTCATATAGTTTATTAATATAAGATTATTTTTCCATTCTGTTTTACTAAAATTCAAAAACAAACCAAAAAAAACAAGCAAAAAAAAATCATTTTTTCAAAACAGACATTGTTTTAACGAGCTTTTCAAGGAGGGGGCCTGGGGTCTACAAAATAAACTAGAAAAGTCTATACATGTTTCAAAAGTCTTCTTCTTTGGTTTTAAATGCAAAAGTACTTTTTTGTTTCAAAAACTATTTTTTAAAATGAAGATGTGCCTTTATTCAGGAGTCCGACACGCGTTCAGCTCTGGAGAAGACTTTTTCCTTCGAGAAATTTATTGAAGAGGAATATTTTTGTTGAATTAGTTTTTCAGATGGTTGATTTTATTTATTTTTTATATGTTTGATATGTATACGGATATATTTTCTATTTTAATGCCATGAAAAATTCTGGTTGTAGGCATAATAATATTAAGGCCATATATGTAAGGTAGAGAAGCTGGAAGTTGTTATGCAAAAAAATCAGTCAGATAGCTAGGTGACTGCCAGGACAGGTAAGAAGGTAGTTCAACAATCTCCGGTGGCTATCCCTCTATCAAACAGATGTCCAACTTTTGGAACTGATGAAGGGGTTAGTCTCTCTGAGGAAAATGAAAGAGCCATCGGTTATTGGACTGTTGGAAAAAATCTTATGTTAGGCAGCATTTGAGAAGGTTTTTTATAATTATTGAGACAGGGGTCTCTCCTGTCAGGGGCATAAACAGGAGATTCTGTGGCTGTGAGCGAAAATTTAGGATAGTTCATTGTTCTCCCTGTACTAGGATTAAGAACGTCTCAGAAAGTCTCAAGCATATTGTTGAAGGTGTGATTGAAAAGCCAGAAATTATTGTATATATTGGTATGAATGACATTTTTAGGGAAAAGATTAAAACAATCCGCAGTTAATTAAAGAGGTGATGTAGAGGGTTAAAAACAAAACCTTACAATAGTAATTACTGGTTTGCTCCCAATGACAAATTCAAGCGGGGAAGGGAAAAAAAAGGTTAAATGAGAAAAATCAGTGGCATGAAGAGCTGCTGTGTTGTTGGCGGATTCAGATTTTTGGGCGATTCGAATGTTTTTTGGAATAGAAAAGGCCCGCTACAAAAGGATTGATCTAATCTAAACGGGAAAGCCACCGATATCTTAGCAGGGAGATTTGCTCACCCTATAAAGGCAGACTTTATATTGACAGACGAGGCAAGTGGAGGTACTCTAAGTAGCAGTGTAAATTGTAGGATGGATGGAGAAATCTCTGAATATGTTGAGAACATGCCAGTTGGAAAAGAAAGATGAGAGAATCAGATTATATAGTAATTCTGAAGAACTAAAATGCATTTACTTCAGTGCAATGGGATTTACAGGGAAGGCTAATCTACTCAGCGCATGTTTCAGGACATGGGATTAGGACATCATAGCTATTATAGGAACCTGGGTGAAAGATGTTCAACATCTTTCAATAAGAACAGGCAAGACGGTAAAAGAGGAGGAGGTGTGGTCTTTTTAGCCAAGGATAGTATAATGCTGGCTCCAAGAACTTCTGCTGAGGACTCGTCTACTGATGTAGTGTGGGCTGAGGTTAGAAACAGAAGAGGAGAGGTCACACTGCTTGGAGTTTTTTTTATAGCCTCCGCAGAGTTCCAGGGATGTGAAAGAGAGGATTAGCAAAATTATTCTGGGTAGGAGTGAAAGGAACAGGGTGGTCATTATGGGGGACTTTAACTTTCCTAACATTGACTGGAAATGCTATAACTCTCGAACATCGGATGGATCAGTTATTGACCAATGTGTACAGGAGTGTTTCCTGACACAGTATGTCGAAGGGCCGACAAGAGGGGAGGCCACAATGGATCTGGTACTTGGCAGTGAGCCAGGCCAAATGTTTGATTTAGTTGTAGTTGAATACTTTGGAGAGAGTGACCATAATTCAGTTATGTTTAGTTTAGCGATGGAAAGGGATAGGTACATTCCACAGGTCAAGAGTTATCGATGGGGTAAGGGCAATTATAATGCGATTAGGCAAGAATTAGGATGCACAGAATGGGGTAGCAAAATACAGGGGATGCAGACAGTGGAAATTTGGAGCTGGTTTCAGAAACAGTTATTGTGTGTCCTTGATAAGTATGTCCCTGTCATACAGGGAAGCAGCGATAAGGTAAGCAACCGTGGTTTACAACAGAAATTGCATCTTTTGTTAAGAAGGAGAAGGAGGCTTATGTGTTGATGAGGCAAGATGGTTCAGATGAGGAGATGGAGAGTTACAGATCAGCTCGAAAGGATTTAAAGAGAGAGTTAAGAAGAGAATAGAGAGGACACTAGCAGTCTTTCGCAAATATAATAGAGGAGAACCCTAAAGCTTTCTAGAGGTATGTGAGGAATAAAAGGATGATTAGTGTAGGAGTATGGCCAGTCAAAGACAGAAGCGGGAAGTTGAGTGTGGACCTTGTGGAGATCAGAGAGTTGCTAATTGAACATTTCTCTTCGGTTTTCAAACAGGAAAAGGTGAATATTGTCGAGGAGAAGAATGAAATATGAGATATTAGACTAGAAAGAATCGAGGTTATTTACGAACAGGTGTTATCAATTCTGGAAGGAATGAAAGTAGAGAAACCCCCTGGACCGAATGGGATTTATCCAAGGATTCTCTGGGAAGCTAGGGAGGAGATCGCAGAGCCTTTGGCTTTGATATTTGAGTCATCATTGTCTTCAGGCTTAGTACCCGAGGACTGGAGGATTGCAAATGTTGTGCCCTTGTTCAAGAAGGATAGTAGAGATGACCCAAGCAATTATAGACCAGTGAGCCTTGCTTCTGTTGTAGGAAATGTTTTGGAAAGGATGATAAGAGATAAGATTTATAATCATCTAGTAAGCAACAAATTGATTTCAGATAGTCAATATAGTTTCATCAAAAGCAGGTCATTTCTCACAAATCTTATTGATTTTTTTGAGAAGGTGACCAAGCATGTCGGTGAAGGTAGGGCAGTTGACGTGGTATACATGGACTTCAGTAAAGCCTTTGCTAACGTTCCACATGGTAGGCTTTTGGAGAAAATGCAGAGGCGTGGAATAGACGGTGATTTCGCAGTTTGGATTTGAAACTAGCTTTCTGAAAGAAGGCAGCGAGCGATGGTTGATAGAAAATATTCAGCCTGGAGTCCGGTCACTAGTGGTGTGCCACAAGAGTCTGATTTGGGACCACTAATGTTTGTCATTTTTATAAATGACTTAGACGCAGGCACAGGTGAATGAATTAGTAAATTTGCAGACGACACTAAAGTCAGTGAAGTTGTGGGCAGTTTGGAAGAATGTTACAGGCTGCAGGGGGCTTGGATAAACAGCAGAATTGGGCTGAGAGGTGGCAAATGGAGTTCAATCCAGCTAAATGTGAGGTGATGCACTTTGGGAAGAATAGCAGAAAGGCAGAGTACTGGGTTAATGGAAAGATTCTTGGTAGTGTGGATGTTCAGAGTGATCTTGGAGTCTATGTAAATAGATCCCTGAAAATTGCCACCCAGGTTGATAGTGCTGTTAAGGCGGCATACGGTTTGTTAGGTTTCATTCGTATAGGGATTGAGTTCTGGAGCCACAATATCATGCTGCAAATGTACAGAACGCTGGTGCGGCCATACTTGGAATATTGTGTACAGTTCTGGTCGCCCCATTGCAAAAAGGATGTGGATGTATTGGAAAAGGTGCAGAGGAGATGTATCAGGATGCTGCCTGGTCTGAAGGGAAGGTCGCATGAGGAAAGGCTGAGAGACTTGGGTCTGTTCTCATTGGAAAGAAGAAGGCTAAGAGGGAATTTGTTAGAGACATACAAGATGATCAGAGGATGAGATGGGTAGACAGTTAAAGTCTTTTTGCTAGGATGTTGACGCCAGCCTATATGAGGGGGCATAGCTACAAATTGAGGGGTGATAGATTTCAGACAGATGTCAGAGACAGGTTTGTTTCACAGAGCGATGTAAGGGCTTGGAATGCCCTACCTGCTAATGCAGTCAACTTAGCCACATTAGGGGGATTTAAACCATCCTTAGATAAGCACAGGGATGATTTTGGGATAGTGTAGGGGACGAGCTGAGAATACTTCAAAGGTCGGCGCATCATAGAGGGCCTAATGGCCGATTCTGCGCTGTATTGTTCTATGTTCAATGCTTTTTGTTCTAAGAGTGGTAATTCAATCTTCCAGGTGTTAGATGCTCCAGAACGGACAGAAAAGGAGACATGGGGTGGAGGAACAGTGGGTGGGCAGGGCTGGCAATTTTGATTAAGGAATAAATTATTGCTCTAACTAGGGGAGATATTACTAGAATTGCGTTCAGTTAAAATGTATGGATAGAAATTTAAGATAAGAAAGTAAAGAACACTTCGAAGAGATTGTGCGAAGCGCTCGTTTGTGACAAATCGTCCAGTGCAAATATATTGGTAGAAATTTAAAAGTCAGAAAGAAAAGAACACGTTGATGGAATTGTACTCTATGTTCCACAATAGTAAGGAAGAGATTAAGAACAAATATGTAGGGAGATCTCAGATATATGTAAACTTAATAAGATTGTAATAATGGGGGGATTTTAAATTTCCAAATCTTGACTGTTACTACCTTCGTGTTAAAGGTTTGGACGTCGAAGAATTTATCAAATGTGTTCAAGAAAATTTTCTATATCAATATGTGGTTGCTCCTACTAGAGAAGGAACAAAACTAGACCTTATTTTGTGCAATATCTAGGCAAGTGACTGAAGTAAAAGTGGGGGAATATGATGGCTGTTGCGAACATAATTCTATTCATTTCAGAATGGTTATGGAAAAGGATAAGCCTTCCATTAATATTATCTTTTTAATTGGAGTACCATAAACTTTAATGGCATGAGACAAGGACCTTCCAAGTTTGATTGAAGGAGATTGTTAGCAGGTGAAGAGAACGTGTGACTCGTGGAAGACATTCAAAGGTACGATGATGAGAACTAAGAGGCATTAAGTTGTTGATAGTGTGAAGGGTAACTCTGGTAAGGATAAGGAACAACGGATGACTAAAGGTATTGAAGCTCTACACAACAATAAAAGAGAATCTTAATTTAGATATAGACAACGTTAATCAATCGAATCTCTTAAACTATATAAAGTGTGTTGGACATTACTTAGAGAGAAATGAGGAAAGCAAAAAGCGGGCATGTGATAGCATGGACAGATAAGGTTCAGCATAAACTAAATATTTTGTACAAATACGTTAAGAGCAAGAGGGTAATCAGGGAGAGGGCAAGGCCTCTTAAAGATTAAGGAGGACGTTTTTGTGTTGTACCACAGCAGATGGGAAATAAAATCATTCCATTCCCAGTGCATCAGACAGCGGCAAACCCACACTATGGTCTTCACCTCGCAATCATCCAGATTGAACTCTCTCTGCTATTTGTCAGCCTATTGACCCATTGGATCAAGATCCTTTTGTAATCTTCGAAAGGCTTCTTCACTGGCCACTGTGCCACCAGTTTTGGTGTCATCCACAAACTTACTAACCATGCTCTTTATATTGTCACCCAAATCATTTACATAAATGACCGAACAATGAAAACCCAGAATGAGCCTCTGTGGAACACTGCTGGTCACATGCCTCAGCCTGAAAAGCAATCACCCACCATTACTCTCTGTGGCCTGTTATGATGCCAATTGAAAGTGTTGGAGATAAACTCTGCAGTTCTGGCAGCATTGGAACAGAGAGAAACAAAATTAACTATCTTGAGTCCAGTATGACCTGCTCAGAACAAGTTCGTATTGGCCTCAATATGTTAACATTGTTTCTCTCTCCATATCCTGCCTTATCTGTTGCACTTCTCGACCATTTTGTGCTTGTATGTCTGATTTCCATTATCTCTAATGTGTTACTTTTCTGGATGGGTCTAGAAATTATATTTGAACAATTTGCTCCATTCCTGTTCCCGTGACTTGTGCCGGTGACACTCGGATTAAACTGGATTCTGTTTCTTCTTCAAGGTCTAAAAATAACTTTTTTTGCCAAGGTCAACTTAAAGGCGCGAATCTCAACACATTTATTTTGATTTGAAAGACATTTTAGAGATAGCTACACTTTATGAAACAAAAAATGTGTTTCTGGAAAAGCGCAGCAAGTAAGGCAGCATCAATGGAGCTGGAGAATTGACGCTTCAGGCATAAGCCCTTTTCCAGCAACACATTTTTAAGCTCTGATCTCCAGCATCTGCAGTCCTCACTTCCACACTTTATGAAACAACAGGAATAGATTATTGATGATGACATCATTTGTGTCCTTTATTAATAAGCTTGTCCCCACATGCTCTGAAAGCTTTTAAATACATTTCACAAATTAATTACAGCAAAGGTGGTGGTCACTCAGACTATTATCTCAATACCAGTTCTGAATGAGCAATATCCCCACTCTTATTCTGCAGTAACTCCCTGTAACCCCACTCATGTTGTTATGTGTCTGTTTTTTTAATTCTGAATATCCTGTTAAGATAAGCTATCCTATCAACCTGTACAGCCTATGATTGAATACTCAATCTGTAAATTATAACTCTATCCATCACGTTTAAAATTGCCTTTTCTATTCACATTGTCGTTCAGCATTCCATCGCCCAAATGTCATCTGTTCTAACTCTCTGCATTGCATTTCATTCCATTTGTGAGAAAGAATTAGGGTTGACTGGGAGATGTTACTGTCCTCCCCTCACGTCTGCTCAGCCACTGGCTCCAGTCCTTTCTGCCTCCCAGCCAATATCAGATTCGTTCCATCCCTGACGCATTAATCCTTGGGTTTTAATGAACAAGGTTGTTGCACATTGTTAAGGACAAGGCCAGACCCCCCAAATATTTTGAATCACGTAACCCAGACCGTAACTGTGGTATTTGAATGTAAGTGTACAGTGCATATTCAATGAGGGAATTAGCTGGTCACACTGCCGACTTTTTAACAAACAGCATTTATTTACGAAATTACGGAATGAAACAAAATGAACCGAAAACAGAATACCGAACAATTCATCCTATCCAAACCCAACAGGCTATCCCGACTAAAGGATGCTGTTCCAAAGTACATGCAACAATCCCAAAAAAACCAAACCCCTTAGCATAAAGAGTAAAAATGACTCAAAACGCTTACATGTTACAAAATCGGAAGGGCAGAAGGGGAGGGATAGCGTTCCGTTTCAACAGTGACCCTTACTCAACTAACCCCTGAACTGAACTGACCTGCACAACCAGAGAGCTGGCCACGCGCCCTTCATTGTATCAGTTTTACTTGAAAGACTTGAAAGCCTTCTGCCTGAGGAATTATCTGTTCGGTATAAACAAAAGGGGCCCCGGTGAAACATTCAAAATTCAGGAATGTTGGAAACTTGGGTCGTTTATAACGTCTCTGGGAAAAGAAAATCAAGGACAAGAAAACCTTGTAAAGGGACCGGCTTTGTGACAACATGTCACATTTGGCTTTGGACAGAGTTTTAAAAATGTAAGACTTACTGAATGAAGCCAATCAAATGTATTAATGTGTTTGTGAATTTACAAAAGAGTTCAGAAACGCATTGTGTGTTGAAGATACAAAATTGCCTTATGGCAACGAGAGAAATACCCAGGCAAATCCACACTTCTTGTGCAATGGAGTGCAAATATGCCCACTGGAAATCTATTGGTTGATACCTATTCTAGTGGAGGAGAGATCAGCATCGTAACGCCTTGATTACTTTTTTTTTGGTGGGGGCAGGGATGTGGGGTTCAGGTGGTTACAGTATTGCAAACAAACAACACATCAGTGTTTCATTGTGTAATATTATGAATAAGGTTCTTGTCTGTTTAAAAATCTGTAGTCAACCGAGTTAAAGTACTCCGGGTAATTTTCATTGTACACTTACCGACACAAGTTTCAAAGTTATGCTCTGGGATGCCTGCTTAAGAATGCTCTGTGTGGTCTAGCCGTAATATCTCGAAGATGGAAGATGCCTCCTTGGGACTTGGTACAAACTAATCACTTTCCCTCCTCATGGTCAGCAAACCATGTTAACAGAACAAATGTGCACCAATAGCAATGGAGCCAGGAGGACAAACATGGAGCAGTCTGTGTTTGCAGTCTATGCCTCATTGGTTTGACATGTTGCAGGATCAATGACATCCTCGTATTTCAGTGTAACAGTTAGGAGGGACTGAATGGCCTCTTCTGATCATGAGTCAGTGTCTCGAGGGACAAAATGTCTTACTCCTGGCCTGAGGGCAGAGGTTCAAGGACTTCAATGGGCAACCCATGGTTCCTGCCTACCAGCATGTTGTGCTGACTCGACTCTATCTTCCTGAATTATAGGAGACAAACAGGAGGAGGGAAGAACACAGCAGCATCATGAGGTATGAAAGTCAAAATTTAAGGTAAAACAGTTCTTCGGACTGGGAGTGGGAGGTAGTGGGAGCTGCAGATAAAGAGGGAAGGGAGTGGATGGGATGGGGAGAGCAGCGGGATGGTGAGGTACGGCTACGTGGACACAGGTGATGGATGCAACCTGGTTGGGCGATGGGAGGGATGAATCCAGTTGGGAGCTGTAAGGCGGAGTCGTTAGGTGGAATGGAAGGGAGGAGTACGGGCAGAAAATGGAGTAAGGAGATGGGTAGTAAGGTGATTTCAAAATGGAGAACTCAATGTTACATCTTCCAGGTGGTAGGCTTGTCAGGCAGATGAGCTGTTGTTCCTCAAATTTGCGGTCTGCCTCACCAAGGCAACAGAGGAGGCCAGGAGTGATTATGTCGGAAAGGGAGTGGAAAGGGGAATTCAAATGGGCGGTGACTGGGAGGTCAAGTTGGCCCCTGCAGGCCCGGCTGTGATGCTCGGTGAAATGTGCACTTAGTTTATGTTCGGTCTCCCCAATGTAGAAAAGACCACATCGGGAGCATCTGATGCAGTAAGCTCAGTTGGAAGAAAGGCAGGTGAACCTCTGTCTAACCTGCAAGTACTGTTTGAAGCCCTATAAGGAGGTGGAGGAGGTGGTGTGCCAGCAGGTGATGCATCTTTTGCGGTTGCAGGAGAAGGTACCTGGGGGTTATGGGGGAGATTGGTGTGGAGTGTGGCACGATAACGACGGGGACAGTTTTGTAGGAGATGTGCCAGGTGGAGGGATCCAAACTTAGTTTACTGCATCTGGTGCACCCGATGTGGTCTCACTGCATCAGGAAGACCAAATGTAAATGAAGTGAATGATTTGAGAGTATTGCAGTCAGGCTTCTAAGGGCTGACCTGATCTCCCAATCACTTCGTATTTCAATTCTCTCCCCCGCCCTCCCCCGCCAATCCATTTCTGACATGGCCATCCTTGGCCTCCTCCATTGCCACAACGAACCAAACCAAAAACTGGAGCAACAAGATCTCATATGTCACTTGTGCAACCTGCACCCCGGGGACTCAACATTGAATTCTCCAATTTCAAATACCCTTCCTTCTAATCCTATGATCCCCTTCCCACGCCTTCCCCTCCTTGCCTTCCTCTGATCAACACTTGATCCAGCTACAAACTGGATTCAGTCCCACCATCACCAACCGGCTGATACCCTTTATCTGTGTTCACTTATGCCCATCTCGCCACTCTGCCTCCTCCTCCTTCACCCGCCCCTTTATCTATAGACCCCTTTTCTCCTAACCTCAGGGGTGATGAAGAGTTATATCCTAGGCGTTGACTACTCAACTTCTTGACGCTGCCTTGATTATTCTGTTCTTCCAGTCTCCTGCGTGTGTATTTTGGATTCAAAGCTGCTGTATTTTTTTAATTGTCTTATTGTGGAATAGGCAGGAGAGAGGAAATGTGGTCCACCTGTTTTTATCCAATAGTTTTGAAGGGCAGAATGGCTTTCTTATATTACTGTGAAACCAGCTAGAGTTGCAGTAAGGGTTCCTTCTTTTTAACCGTGGAGATGTTTAGTGCCCAGCAGTACTTTTGATTAATGTTACCTATACATTAACAGCACAAGCTTGAATGTTGTCCAGATTTGATACTTTAGTACCTTAGGAGGTGACTCATTGTTCTGAACATTATATAATCTTCACAGAACATCCCCACCTCTGATCGTATGACAGAGGGAAAGACATTGATCAAGCATCTGACGATGTTTGTGCCGAAGAAGCTATCCTGCGATTGCCCACAGAGATACCCAGGGACTGAGAGGATTGATGTCCACCAGCCCCATTGTGTTCTGAATGATCCAACCAGTGGGGACTTTACAACTGATTCCCATCAAGTTCAATTTTGTTCAGTCTCCTTGACACCTTGCTCAGTCAATTACTGCCATGATATCAGGGCCAATCACTCTGATGGTGTGTTCATATCTTTTGTTCATATCAATTGGCCAAGGTATATGTGTGGGAGCGTTTCCTTCTCTCAGATGGTAGTGAGGGTTGGGACCAGACAGTTAGGGGAGGCTACATCACTGAAATGTTTGGGGGGTGCGAGTGGGTGTCAATGGATTTTGACACATCTGAGAGTCGAGGGCTGCAAAGAATTGGGCATTAAAGAGAAATTGCGTCCAAAATCTTCTCTACTTTGATATTGATTGTCCCTTAGATATCACGGCTAAATTCCTCAATTTCCCAGTATTCATGCATTTCTCCACGGTAACCGTAGAGTAGAAATATTCGTTGAGGACTTCACCCATCTCTTATCGTTTCACACGTACTTGTCCACTTTGATCTTTGAGGGGTTTTATTTTCTCTGGAGCTATTGCTTTTTCTTTTAATATATTTAAAGTACGTTTTTGGATTCATCTTAATCTTCTCGGCCAAGCCTCCTTATTGCCCCCTTTTCACCCGACTGATATCCTTCTTTCATAGATTCCTGTATCTCTTATATACATCCAGGGGTTCCCTTGATCCAAGCTGCTTGTACCTGAATCTGTGGACTGGCTTTGTCCCTCTCCATAACTATTTGAAGATTAATATAACTGTGGTTACTGTCCCAAAGTGCTCCCCCACTATTAACTCAGTCACCTGTCCTGGCCTATTTCCTAAGGAAATTTTGGATTTTGCCCCTTCCCGAGTAGGACACTCTATATACTGCTTGAGGAAACTTTCCTGACGCATTTACAGATTTTATCTCATCAAATCCCTGAACGCTCAGGCAGTTCCAGTCCATGTTAGAAAAAGAAATCACCTATTAGGATAACCCTATTGCTCCTGCAGGTCTCCCTTCTCTCCCTGCATATTTGTTACTCTCATTCCTGTTGACTATTTGGGGGCAGATAGTACAACCCCAATGACGTCACCAACCCCCTCAGATTTCTTACCTCCACCCACAAAGCCTCACTGGGTGATCCATCAGTTATTTTATCTCTGATTACTGCTGTTGTACTCCCCTTAATCAGAAGTGCAACTCCCCTCCCCTCCTTCCACCATCTCTGTCTTGTTTAAAGCACATGTACCCTGGCACATTAAGCTGTCAGTCCTATCCATCACTTCGCCATGTTTGTGTAATGGCTAGAATATACCAGTCCCACCGAGCTATCCATGCCCTGAGTTCATTGGCCTTACCTGGAGCCTTTTTGCATTGAAATAGATGCAATTTAATCCAAAAGGCTGTACTTTCTCTTTGTCGTTTTCCAGTTTAATCTCACTGATTTCGGTTTACTGTATCTCCTTTCAGCCTCGCACTTGCTTCCCTGCTCCTGAGCATTCCACCTCCTGCCAATCTATTTTAAACACTCCCTCGTAAAAACAGCAAAACTGGCCGCCAACATATTGGTGCCCCCTTCAGTGCAAGTCTCAGACGGTAATCTCCCTGTCAGGAGGTTACCACTGTCAAGGTTTTTTTTTTAAGAAAATGTTTCTCGTAGCGCTCTGCAATCACTCTGCCGGGCCTCGTCCCTATTTCTACGGGTATCATTTGTGCCAACATGCATAATGATTTCTGGCTGATCAACCTCCCCATTGAGAATGTTCTGCAGCCACTTGGAGACATCCTGGACCCTAGCACCTTGGAGGTAACCCACCATCCTGGATTCCCGTTTGTGGCCACATAATCTCCGATCTGTCCCTCTTTAACAATCGACCCTCCTATCTCGAACCTCCTGTTTACCTTTACCCTTTCCCGCTGTGCCCCAGAGCCAGTGGTAGTACCACCAACCTGGCTACTGCTGCTTTCCCCTGAGCGGTCATCGTCCCCAACAATCCAAAATGGTCTACTTGTTTTCGAGAAGAATGGCCACAGGGGATTCCTGCACTCCCTGCCTAGAGTCACCCATCTATTCTCGTTACAAATTCTGTTATCTGTATTTGTCAGTGAGAGAAACTATTGTCTTCAGTTCAATTGCAGTCTCCTTTCATTACCCATGAATTGCAGACCACTCCCTCACAAACATCTGCGAACAAGACTGTGCACAACCTCGAGATCCCTTTTTGCACTGAACTGATTTATGTATCGTGTTATCTCTGTTACCAAACCTGTCCACTACCAGCTCCTAATGTCCCCAATCTTCATCTCTGTGTCAGTGCTGTTGCTGAACAAACCATTGGCTGCACGTTGGTAAAATTCAGACTTAATGTTTCAAGCTCTCTGCTGACCACTTTTCCAATTACAAATATTTCAATCACAGAATTGTTCTTGTATCGGACATTACTTCATGATTAGGACATTGTATGAATGTAGGAATGTCACTGGATGCATTTCAGAAGCAAAGCCTATTAAACGAAAGATATTGTTTCAAGTGATTTGTTTCACGTCCGACCACAGCTGATGACAGAACTTCAATACAAAATGATAAGAATTGGAATAAAAGTGATTTTCACGAAAACAACCACAAAACCAACACTTTGTCTGAAAACCTTCCTGTTTTACTGATCACCTTCGATAAAAAAAATCTAATGTTATTACCCGGTGTGGGTTAAGTGAGACTTCGGCCCCATGACAATGTGCTTGACTTTATATTGGCTTGTGGAATGGCCTCACAATCAGGGCAATTATGATGGTCACCAAATGCTGCCCATGGCAGAGATGCCAACATCCCACGAAATAACAAAAATGAAGGTGAAATCAAATAAAGGAAGATACTGAAAATCTGAAATTATAGAAAGAAATGCAAAGAAATGAACAGAAAGTGCTGGGAAACTTTCCTGAACAGAAAGCAGCTGGAAAAGGAGGTGATTGATACCATTGACAGGGAAGTCTGCTTTGAAGGGGAGAAGGAATCAATAGAGAAAGAGACATAGAAGAAAAAAAGAGCAAACAAAGAGAATGATGATCAGCTGGGCTGGAAATAAAATGTGAGATTCACCTCATTTATTTCTCGCTTATCCCATCTTCCTGAATATCATACCCTTGTAATTACAGGTATCCCCCGCTTTTCAAAAGTTCGCTTTTCGCCACTTCCCTTTCCGAATGACCTCCATCAGACCCTTGGTTTGCTAACCAAAAGAAATCCGAAGAGGATTTTCACTTTTACGAAGAAAGGCGATTTTTTTCCCATACAAATTAGTGCTACTGCTCTTTACACCATATCGTAGGAACACTTTACTTACAGATAGCGAGGGAAACCTGTATTAATCTAAGATCATGTTTAAAGCGATCTGACACCCCTGTCATCCCTGAGAGTGGTCATCTTCTTATATTCATTAATGCGATATGGGTATCTCTGACTGTGCCAGCATTAGTCCAATTTCCCAGTTGCTCTTGAGAAGACCGTGAGCCACTGCAGTCCACGGTTTGATCTGATTTGATTTGATTTAATTTCATCAAATGTACAATGGAAAGGTTCTTTTGCAAAGAGTGCAGGCAGATGATAGTAAATAAGAAAGCAGAGATCATAGGGTACTTAGAGTGAGGCATACAAGTTTACCGCTTCACAGGAAGTGGGCAAGGCAAGATCGATCTTAGCAAGATTGATATTATATGAAAAGTTAGAGATGTTAATTCGTCAGTCTAATAATGGGAGGGAAGGAAGTGTTCCTGAGCATATTGGTCCATGTTTTCAAGCCTCTGTGTCTCCTCTCTGTTGGAAGAGGTTGTCGGAGATCATTACTGTTTTGGGAGAGATCTTTAATGTTGCCAGCCTTTCTGCGACAATGACAAGTATAAATGGATGGAAGGCTATCTTCTGTGATGGTCTGGGCTGTTCACACACCCGTCTGTAGTTTCGTATGGTCCTGGGCAGAGTAGTTACCATGTAAGTCCATTATGCACCCGAATAGAATGCTTTGAGTTGCCAGTATAGAGTGCACTGGGAGACGGGCTGTTGCAAAATAGTTAGATGTAACAATTGGCTGTTAAATGGATACCCACATTCTGGTTGCTGTTTTGACAACAATTTAAATTTAACCAATAAATTTAAATTCTGTCCACGATACCAAATCCTAGTTGAGTTAATTGTATCGCCAACACCGAACCAATGAGCCATCACCTGCTTCAAACGAAGAGAGAAGCCATCACTGTCACAACGAAGGAGAAAGAGGCAGAAACAAAGGGAAGGAGAGAGAGAGAGAACGCAGCGAGGGAAACAGATGGACAGTCAGTGAAAGAGAGAATGGAAACAATACAAGGAAATTAGCAGTCACATGGGCAGGGAGCAGGGAAGTGAGATCCAAAGCACACAGGGACCTGGGGGTGGGGAATTGGAGGTGCTGGGGGTGAGGACCAGAGTGATCTGGGAGTGAACACTGGTGGGAGCTGGGAGGAGGGAGGTGAGGGTTTATTTTGACCTGTACCAAGATGTCCAGACAGATCATAGTAAGCAATGATGTACAGAACAATGGCTGTAAAACATGTCTGGGAGGCATATAGGTTCCGCTGCACAGGGTGTTCGCTAGGCGAGATCAACATGTACAAGATCAACATTATTTGAGATTAAAGAATCCATTCATCAGTCTAATAACAGCCGGGAAGAAGCTTTTACTGAACCAGCTGATCTGAGTTTTCAAGCTTATGTACCTTTTCGCCTGATGGAAGAGGTTGTGGGAGATCTTTACAGGCATGTGATGGGTCTTTGGTAATGTTAGATCTAAGAAAATTCGAGTACAGGAACAGGCTATTCGGCGGTCCAAGCCTGCGCTGATCCAGATCCTCTATCTAATTCCGTCGCCTATTTTCTAAGGGTCTGTGTCCCTTTGCTCCTGCCCATTCATGTATCTTTCCAGAAACATCTTAAATGGAGCACCACTGGTCACAGTTCTCCATTTTCAGAAACTCCCTTCCCCTTCTATGCTCTGTCCCCTATTGCCCAGCCAGTTCTTTATCCTTGTAGCCAGCACATCCTGGACGCCATGTGACTTCACTTTCTCCATAACATGACCATGGGAAAACTTATCAAACGCCTTCCTGAATTCCACGTACATGACATCTACTGCCCCTCCCTCATCAATCAACTTTGTCACTTCCTCAAAGACTTCGATTAAGTTGGTAAGACATGACCTTCCCATCATTAACCATGTTGCCTCTCACTGATAAGACCATTTTCATTCAAATGAGAATAAATCCTATTCCTCAGTATCTTCTCTAGCAACGTCCCTATCCCTGATGACAAGCTCACTGGTCTATAATTAACTGGATTATTCATGCCACCCTTTTAAAACAAGGGGATTAGAAACTTTCCAGTCCTGATGAAGGGCTTATGTCCGAAACATCGATTCTCCATCTCATTTGATGCTGCCTTACCTGCTACACTTTTCCAGCAAAGCATTTTTAAGCTACAGGACCTCAGTTGTGTTCAAGAATGCTACAAAGATATCTGTTAATGCCCCAGCTATTTCCTCTCTCCCTTTCCTCAGTGATCTTGGATAGATGTTAGCAGCCTTTCTACGGCAACGAGCCTTGTAAATATAGTCAATGGTTGGGAGATTGGAGCCCGTCATAGTCTGGGCTGTGAACACAATCTTCTGTTTTTTCCTATGGTCCTGGGCAGAGTGTTGCAGTACCAGGCCACGACGCACCCGGACAGTCCGTTCACAATAGTGCATCTGTAGAAGCAGTACATGCTAAATATCCTGAGCTAAGTGAGGAAGGAGAGACGTTATTGCGCCTTCTTGACTGTCACACCTATGTGAGAAATCCAGGGTAGGTTGTCAGTTATCATCACTCCGAGGAACCTGATGCTCTGCGCTTCCTCAACCATTGTTGTAGATGACGGCGTGTTCCTCTCCATTCTTTCTGAAGTCAATGATCAGTTCCTTACTATTGCCGAATTTGAGAGTTATTATCATTGCACCATGCCACCAAGTCCTCGATCTCCTTTCCGTATTCTGACTCATCGTTGTTTGATATCCCTCCTGATTTGGTGATGTCATTAGCGAACTTGTAGCTGGCGTTGTTTAGAATTTGGCAACACAGCTGCATGTGTACAGGGAGTACAGTAGGGGGCTGAGGGCACAGCCGTGGGAGTACAGGGTGTACAGTAGGGGTCTGAGGGCACAACCGTGGGTGTACAGGGAGTACAGTAGGGGGCTGAGGGCACAGCTGTGGGAGTACAGGCAGTACAGTAGGGGCTGAGGACACAGCCATGGGTGCATAGAGAGTACAGTACGGAGGTGAGGACACAGCCATGGGTGTACAGGGAGTACAGTAGGGGGATAAGGACACAGCCATGGGTGTACAGGGAGTACAGTATGAGGCTGAGCCCACAGCCGTGGGTGTACAGGGAGTATAGTATGAGGCTGAGGGCACAGCCATGGGAATACAGGGAGTACAGTTGGGGGCTGAGGGCACAGGCGTGGGAGACAGGGAGTACAGTAGTGGACTGAGGACACAGCCGTGGGTGTACAGGGAGTAGAGTTGGGGGCTGAGGGCACAGGCGTGGGAGACAGGGAGTACAGTAGTGGCCTGAGGACACAGCCGTGGGTGTACAGGGAGTACAGTAGGGGGCTGAGGGACACAGCCGTGGGTGTACAGGGAGTACAGTAGGGGACTGAGGACACATCCGTGGGTGTACAGAGAGTACAGTAGGGGACTGAGGACACAGCTGTGGGTGTACAGAGAGTACAGTAGGGGACTGAGGACACAGCTGTGGGTGTACAGGGAGTACAGTAGTGGGCTGAGGACACAGCCGTGGGTGTACAGGGAGTACAGTAGGGGGCTGAGGACACAGCCGTGGGAGACAGGGAGTACAGTAGGGGACTGAGGACACAGTCGTTGGTGTACAGAGAGTACAGTAGGGGACTGAGGACACAGCTGTGGGTGTACAGGGAGTACAGTAGGGGACTGAGGACACAGCCGTGGGTGTACAGGGAGTACAGTCGGGGGCTGAGGACACAGCCGTGGGAGACAGGGAGTAGAGTAGGGGGCTGAGGGCACAGCCGTTGGTGTACAGAGAGTACAGTAGGGGACTGAGGACACATCCGTGGGTGTACAGGGAGTACAGTAGGGGGCTGAGGACACAGCCATGGGTGTACCAGGAGTACAGTAGAGATCTGAGGGCATAGCCGTGGATGCACAGGGAGGACAGTAGTGGGACTGAGCCCACAGCCGTGGATGTACAGGAAGTACAGTAGGGGGCTGTGGGCACAGCCATGGGAATACAGTGAGTGCAGTTGGGGGCTGAGGACGCAGCTATGGGAATACAGGGAGTACAGTAGGGGGCTGAGGGCACAGCCGTGAGTGTACAGGCAATATAGTATGAGGCTGAGGACACAGCCATGGGAGTACAGGGAGTACAGTCGGGGGCTGAGGGCACAGCCCTGGGTGTACAGGGAGTACAGTAGGGGGCTGAGCCCACAGCCGTGGGTGTACAGGAAGTACAGTAGGGGGCTGAGGGCACAGCCATGGGAATACAGGGAGTACAGTTGGGGGCTTAGGACGCAGCCGTGAGTGTACAGGGAGTATAGTATGAGGCTGAGGACACAGCCGTGTGTGTACAGGGAGTACAGTAGGGGGCTGAGGACACAGCCGTGTGTGTACAGGGAGTACAGTAGGGGGCTGTGGGCACAGCCATGGGAATACAGTGAGTGCAGTTGGGGGCTGAGGACGCAGCTATGGGAATACAGGGAGTACAGTAGGGGGCTGAGGGCACAGCCGTGAGTGTACAGGCAATATAGTATGAGGCTGAGGACACAGCCATGGGAGTACAGGGAGTACAGTCGGGGGCTGAGGGCACAGCCGTGGGTGTACAGGGAGTACAGTAGGGGGCTGAGCCCACAGCCGTGGGTGTACAGGAAGTACAGTAGGGGGCTGAGGGCACAGCCATGGGAATACAGGGAGTACAGTTGGGGGCTTAGGACGCAGCCGTGAGTATACAGGGAGTATAGTATGAGGCTGAGGACACAGCCATGGGAGTACAGTAGAGGGCTGAGGGCACAGCGGTGGGTGTACAGGGAGTACAGTAGGGGGCTGAGGACACAGTCGCGTGTGTACAGGGAGTACAGTAGGGGGCTGAGGACACAGCCGTGTGTGTACAGGGAGTACAGTAGGGGGCTGAGGGCACAGCCGTGGGAGACAGGGAGTACTGTAGGCGGCTGAGGGCACAGCCGTGGGTGTACAGGGAGTACATAGGGGACTGAGGACATAGCCATGGTTGTACCGGGAGTACAGTAGAGTGCTGAGGGCACAGCCGTGGATGCACAGGGAGAAAGTAGAGGACTGAGGACACAGCCGTGGGTTTACAGGGAGTACATTAGTGGGCTGAGGACATAGCCATGGGAGTACCGGGAGTACAGTAGAGGGCTGAGGGCACAGCCGTGGATGCACAGGGAGAACAGTAGGGGACTGAGGACACAGCCATGGGAGTACCGGGAGTACAGTAGGGGGCTGAGGACACAGCCATGGGAGTACCGGGAGTACAGTAGGGGGCTGAGGACACAGCCATGGGAGTACCGGGAGTTCAGTAGACGGCTGAGGGCACAGCCGTGGATGCACAGGGAGTACAGTAGGGAACTGAGGACACAACCGTGGATGTATGGGGAATACAGTAGGGGGCTGAGGACACAGTCGTGGGTGTATAGTGAGTACAGTAGAGGGATGAGGGCACAGCCGTGGATGCACAGGGAGTACAGTAGGTGGCTGAGGACACAACTGTGGGTGTATGGGGAATACAGTAGGGGGCTGAGGACACAGCCGTGGGTGTATAGGGAGTACAGTAGAGGGATGAGGGCACAGCTGTGGATGCACAGGGAGTACAGTAGGGGACTGAAGACACAGCCATGGATGCACAGGGTGTACAATAGGGGCCTGAGGACACAGACGTGGGTGTACAGGGAGTACAATAGGGGGCTGAAGGCACAGCCATGAGAGTACAGGGAGTACAGTAAGGGGCTGAAGGCACAGCCGTGGGTGTATAGGGAGTACAGTAGGGGGCTGAAGGCACAGCCATGGGATTACAGGGAGTACAGTAGGCTGCTGAGGGCACAGCCGCATGTGTACAGGGAGTACAGTAGGGGGTTGAGGACACAGCTGTGGGAGTACAAAGAGTACAGTAGCGGGCTGAGTGCATAGACATGGGTGTACAGGGCGTACAGTTGAGGCTGAAGGCAAGGCTGTGGTATACAGGGAGTAGAATGGGGGCTGAGGACACAGCCATGGGTGTACAGGATTTGCAGTAGGCGGCTGAGCTCACGGCTGTGGGTGCACAGCGACTACAGTACGGGGCTGAGGGCACAGCCGTGCATGTACAGGGAGTACAGTTGGGGCTGAGGACGCAGCCATGGGAGTACAGGGAGTACAGTAGGGGCTGAGGGCACAGCCACGGGATTACAGAGAGTACAGTAGGGGGCTGAGGGCACAGCCGTGGGTATACAGGGAACACAGTTGGGGCTGAGGACGTAGCCATGGGCGTACAGGGAGTACAGTAGTGGGCTGAGGACACAGCCGTGAGTGTACAGGGAGTACAGTAGAGGGCTGAGGGCACAGCCGTGGGATTACAGGGAGTACAGTAGGGGGCTGAGGGCACAGACATGGGAGTACAGGGAGTACCGTAGGGGACTGAGGGCACAGCCATGGGAGTACAGGGAGTACAGTAAAGGGCTGAGGGCACAGCCGTGGATGCACAGGGAGTACAGTAGGGGACTGAGGACACAGACGTGGGTGTACAAGGAGCATAGTAGGGAGCTGACTGCACAGACGTGGGTGTACAGGGCGTACAGTTGGGGATGAAGGCAAAGCTGTGGTATGCAGGGAGTAGAGTGGGGGCTGAGGACACAGCCATGGGTGTACAGGGAGTGCAGTAGGGAGCTGAGGACACAGCCTTAGTTGTACAGGATGTACAGTTGGGGACTGAGGACACAGCAATGTGTGTACGGGGAATACAGTGGGGGCTGAGGGCACAGCCGTGGGTGTACATGGAGTGCAGTAGGGGGCTGAGGACACTGCTGTGGGTGCCCGGGGAGTACAATAGGGGCAGAGAACACATCCTCCAGGAGTTCCAGTGCTGTGTTTTATTGTGGCGAATGTGCAGATACCTAGCTTCACAGATTGTCACCTGTGTGTCAGAAACCGGGGATCTTGTTACAGAGGGTGGAGCCGTGATCAAGGTCACGGAGTTTTGAGATCAGCCTGGAGGGGATAATGATGTTGAAAGTAGAGCTGTAGTCAATGACCAGGAGTCTGGTGTAGGCATCCTTGATGTCCAGATGTTCCATGGATGAAGGCAGGGCAGGTATATGGCATCCGTTGTGGACCCGTTACATCAGTCGGCACATTATAGGACAGCATATCAGGCTGGGAGACTGGAGGTGGTGTGGGCCACAACCAGCGTCTCAAAGCACTTCATGTTTATTGAAGTCAGAGCCACTGGGCGGGAGTCATTAAGGAACGTTGCATGTGCTTTCACATAAGGATGATGGTGGTCTTCTTGAAGCAGGTTGGGATTTCGGCTTCAGGAGGGAGAGGTTGAAGTTGTTTGTAAATACCTCTGCCAGTTGGTCCTCATAGGATCTGAGTGCTCAGCCGGGATCACTCTCCAGGCCTGTCGCTTTCCTTGACTTGACCTGCAGGAAGACTGATCATGCCTGCAGTGGTTAAAGCGGGCACAGGTACATCCGAGGCTGTCGGGGCAGGTTTCATGCTGGCAGTCACAATCATTCATCATAGATATTCCCTCCCCCACCTCCCTCCGTCATCATCAACAAACAGTGTCATTTGTTGTTGTGAGCACCACACAGTTAGTGTTGAGACAGAGTGACATCATTAGATTGGGATTGTGCGCCATCAAGTTCTGTGTCACCATAACAGGGCAAATTCACAACAAAACGGGGCAGGGTTGCTTCTACTGGGTGTCAGTGGTGCATGGTTAATGAATATTTTAAAGGTATAATTCGAGTCAAGCCACTGCTTTCACCTGAATGGAGTCAAGCACCTTGAGTGTTGTGCCCATTCAACGTGGACAGTCCTGAGGGAGTCGGGAAGTGCCATTTACATGGACAACCTGAACAAAGGACCTGAAGGCAGTTTGCTAAGTTTGAAGATGATACAGTGATGGTTGGATGGGCAGGTGATATTTATGAAGTGGGGAGGCTGCAGAAAAGCTTGGACAGTTTAGGACTGTGGGAAAACACGTGGCTGATGGAACGCAATATGGGATCGTGTGAGATTATGCACTTTGGTAGGCGGAATACAGTGAGACACTATTTTCTGATAGGATCTATGGAATCTGAAGTACAAAAGGATTTTGAAGCACTTGCCCTCTCTAATGGTTAATGTGCAGGTTCAGTTGGCAGTTAGGAAAACACATGTAATGTTTGCATTCATTTTAAAGGGAGCGAGAATATTAGAGAGGAGATATACTGCTGAGAATGTAATGGGCTTTGGTCAGATAGCATTTGGAATATTGGGAGTTGTTTTGGGCACTATCTCTGGGGAAAGACCTGCTGGTGTTGGAGGTGATCCACCCCGGTTATGGTGATTTGCCATATGGGTGGCAGTGTGTGTACTCGATGGAATTTAGAAGAATGAGAGGCGAGGTATCTGATAGAAACTGATTGATTACTGCGAAGATTGATACAGTCAGTGTGTAGAAGATATGTCCACGAGTCATAGAGACTATGACAAAATGGCAGTTTCAGAGAGAAGGGATGGGCTGAATGGCCTAAATCGATAGCCATATCTCATGCCCTTATGGTCATACGGTCTATTATTCAGTGCAGAATTGTAAGTCTCTGACCTGCTCTTCTAACCCTTGTATTTGTCTGTTGATTTTACTTCACGTTCTGTTCAATAGTTACCCCTCTGATATGGACGGTGGGAGGGTTCAGTGTCGGCCAGTAGTCCATTAAACGTTGAATATAAACAGCTATCTGTGAGTCTCATCTGGCGGGAATACATTGTCTCTCCGATGATTGTCATTTTCAGTCTGATATTTGCAAAGGTTCGATCTTGTTAGCTAGTGTTGTTGATTTTAACAAAACAGATGCAATTTATCACAGCACGCAGCAACAATAAGTCATCGAACACTGAACACCCTTCTAATAACATAAACGTCTATAATGTTCTGTTCATATTCAAATCAGATAACATTTCTCATTGAGATGCTCAACTTGGAACTACTTTTTAAAAATCTTTTATTGGATGTGGGCACCGCTGGATGAGCCTAGCATTTCTTGTCAGTTCCTCGTTGCCCACTTGAGAAAGTGGTGCTGAGCTTCCTTCTTGGACCGCTGCAGTCCACCTGTTGTGTGTTGACCAACAATGCTATTCAGGAGGGAATTCCCGGGTTTTTACCTAACAAGAGTGAAGGAATGGCGATATATTTTGACATCAGGATGTCGACTGGTTTGGAAGGGAATTTGTAAGTGGTGGTATTCCCATGCGTCTGTTGCCCTTGTCATTCTAGATGTATGTGTTCCTGGGATTGGAAGGTGCTCTCTCAGGATCTTTGGAGAATTTCTGCATTGTGTCTTGTAGATAGTACATACTTCGGCTCCTGAGCGACAGTGGTGGAGGAAGTGAATGCTTGTGGATGTGATGCCAATCAAATGGACTGTTTTGTCCTGGATGGTGTCAAGCTTCATTCGTGTTGTTGTGGCTGCACTCATTCAGGCAAGTGGGAGAATTCCATCTCATTCCTGACCTGGGACTTGCAGATGGTGGATAGGATTTGGGAAGTCAGGAGGTGAGTTACTCGCACAGTATTCCTAGCCTTTGATCTGGTCTTATATTTATGCGGCGAGTGCAGTTGAGTTTCTGGTCAATGATAACCCCAAGGATATTGATCGTGGGAAATTTAGTGATGATACTGCTGCTGAATACCAAGTTGTTATATTGTTTCGTATTGGTGATTGTCATTGTCTGGCATCTGTGTGGTGCGAATGTTACTTGCCACTTGGCAGCCTAAGCTTAGATATTGTCCATATCTTGTTGCATTTGGGCATGGTCGACTTCCATATCTGAACATTTGAGAATGGTGCTGATCATTGTGCAGTCATTGTCGAATATCCCCACGTCGATCTTATCATGGAGGGAAGGTCATTGATGAAGCAGCTGAAGATGCTTTTATCTGAAGGGCTTCATCTGAAGAGTGACTGAAGATGTTACCTAGTATGGTGATGATACGTCTGATAATGAACCTTCCAGATCAGCGAGCAAACCAACGTCCATATTATCCTGAGGAACTACAGCAGAAATGGTCTGGCGCTGAAATGACTGACGTCCAACAACAACAATGGCCATCTTCCTATCTGTCAGATATGACTCCAATAATGGAGTATTTGCCCGCAATGCTCTTTTTGCTCAGGTTCGGTGATACCACATTTGAAAGAATGTTGCCTTGATGTCAAGGGCTGGAATTCAGTTCCTTTTTCTAAGTTTGAACCAAGGCTGTAATGAGGTCAGGAGCTGAATGGCCCTGGTGGAACCCAAACTAGATGTCACAGAGCAAGTTATTGCTGAGCATGTGCTGCTCGATAACGCTGTTGATGTCCCCTTCCATCACTTTAATGATAATGGGGAATAGACTGATGAGGTGGTATTTGGCTGGGTTGACTTTGTCCTGCTTTTTATGTAGAGAACACATTTGAGCAATTTTTCCCCATTGTTGGTTTGTAATCGTATTGCAGCAGTTTGGCTAGGGGAGCGGGAAGTTCTGGAGCACAAGTCTTCAGGACTATTGTCAGCATGTTATCAGGGCTCATAGCCTTGGCAGTATCCAGTGCCATCAACAGTTTCTTGATATCAGTCAATCGAATTTCTGAAGACTGCTGTCTGCAATGATGGGGACCACGGGAGGAGGCCTAAATGGATCATCCACTCGAAACTTCTGACTGAAGAATTCTATGAAAGCTGATGTGCTGGGCTCTTCCTTCATTGAGGTTGGGGATATTTGTGGAGCCTCCTACTCCGGCGAGTTATTTAATTGTCCACCACCATCCACGATCAGATTGGCAGGACTACAGAGCTTAAATCTAATGCATTGGTTCTGGGATCGCTAAGCTCTTTTGGCATGCAAATAGTTCTGTTTGGAAGCTTCAGCAGATTAACATTTTATGTTTATGTATGCCTGGTTCTGCTCCTGGCTTTCCCCCCTGCACTCTCTATTGAACCAGGGTTAATCCTCTTGCTTGATGGTAATGATTGATTGGGGGATATGATGGGCATATGACATTACAGGTTACAGGGACTCCCATAGCATCTACCGCCCGACTCTATCGCACTGAGCTGCCTGCTGTGCTGGATTGGTTCTTCCTTTGGGACAGGACATATCCAGGGATGATGATGGTGCTGTCTGGGTTATATCTGTAAGCTAAAATCCCGTGAGTATGCATATATCAGGTTGTTGCTTGATTTGTCTGCATAACAGTTGTCCCAATTGTGGCATGAGCCTTCATTTGTTAGTAAGGAGGACTTCGCAGGGTCGACAATGATAGCACATAGAACATAGAACAATACAGCACAGAACAGGCCCTTCGGCCCACGATGTTGTGCCGAACTTCTAACTAGATTGAGCACCCATCCATGTACCTATCCAAATGCCGCTTAAAGGTCGCCAATGATTCTGACTCTACCACTCCCATGGGCAGCGCATTCCATGCCCCCACCACTCTCTGGGTAAAGAACCCACCCCTGACATCTCCCCTATACCTTCCACCCTTCACCTTAAATTTATGTCCCCTTGTAACACTCTTTTGTACCCGGGGAAAAAGTTTCTGACTGTCTACTCTATCTATTCCTCTGATCATCTTATAAATCTCTATCAAGTCACCCCTCATCCTTCGCCGTTCCAACGAGAAAAGGCCGAGAACTCTCAACCTATCCTCGTACGACCTACTCTCCATTCCAGGCAACATCCTGGTAAATCTTCTCTGCACCCTCTCCAAAGCTTCCACATCTTTCCTAAAGTGAGGCGACCAGAAACGCACACAGTACTCCAACTGTGGCCTAACCAAAGTCCTGTACAGCTGCAACATCACTTCACGACTCTTGAATTCAATCCCTCTGCTAATGAACGATAATAATTCATAGGCCTTCTTACAAGCTCTATCCACCTGAGTGGCAACCTTCAAAGATCTATGTACATAGACCCCAAGATCCCTCTGTTCCTCCACCTGACTAAGAACCCTACCATTAACCCTGTATTCCGCATTCTTATTTGTTCTTCCAAAATGGACAACCTCACACTTGGCAGGGTTGAACTCCATCTGCCACTCCTCAGCCCAGCTCTGCATCATATCTAAGTCCCTCTGCAGCCGACAACAGCCCTCCTCACTGTCCACAACTCCACCTATCTTCGTATCATCTGCAAATTTACTGACCCACCCTTCGACTCCCTCATCTAAGTCATTAATAAAAAATACAAACAGCAGAGGACCCAGAACTGATCCCTGCGGAACTCCACTTGTAACTGGGCTCCAGGCTGAATATTTACCATCTACCACCACTCTCGGCCTTCGACCGGTTAGCCAGTTTTCTATCCAATTGGCCAAATTTCCCTCTATCCCATGCCTCCTGACTTTCCGCATAAGCCTACCTTATCAAATGCCTTACTAAAATCCATGTACACTACATCCACTGCTCTACCCTCATCCACATGCTTGGTCACCTCCTCGAAGAATTTAATGATGCTTCTAATGTTCCTTTCTCTGGTGCCCAGGTCAATCCATACGGTTTCATTTCTTTGAGATTTTGTAGTACATCTGAAAGACTCGCTCAACCATTTCAGAGGGTGATTGAGAGTCAATCACATTGCTTTGTGTCTGGAGTCAACGGCCGGCCAGACCAGGTGAGGGATTGAATATTGCTTCATTAAAGGATATCAGTGAACCAGATGGATTTTTCTGACAATCCGCAGTGATTTCATTCTCATAGGTAGATTCTTCATTTTAGGGAT
The DNA here is from genome assembly GCF_047496795.1 of Chiloscyllium punctatum. Classification (NCBI taxonomy): domain Eukaryota; kingdom Metazoa; phylum Chordata; class Chondrichthyes; order Orectolobiformes; family Hemiscylliidae; genus Chiloscyllium; species Chiloscyllium punctatum. Next base: position 68,600,312 of record NC_092766.1, read on the forward strand.
ATTTTTAAATTATTGAATTGAATTGTCACCATCTGCAGTGGCGGGATTCGAAACTAGGTCCACAGAACAGGAGCTGATTTTTTTGGATTGATAATCTCGCGGTAATTCCATGAGGCTACTTGGAACCACATGGTGCACTCAACTGCTATTCATTTGTTACCCTGTTTTTCTATCATTGTTATGTTACCCTGGAACCTCATCCTTCATTAAATCCTGATTGAAATACACGGTGAAGATCGTCCTCCCCACTGCCCGAATTTCATTCAGTCTGTTTTGTTTGAACAGACATTTTAAGGTAGCTGCACATCAGAGAAGAACAGGAAGAGATAATCGGTGATTGTGCAGGCTACCTGTCACCAGACCAGCGTGTCTGTCCAGGCACGGGAAGATTCATTGTGCGTCAGGGATCCTCAGAATCATGATAGCACAAATGGAGGTCAGTCAGCCCATCGTGGGGTCACAAGCTCTCCAACTGCACAATTGGAGATCGAGAGAGTATGTGGAGAAAGAATGTGTGAGAAAGAAAAAAACAGAGAGAAAGAAAGTGAAGAGAGAAAATCTGAGAGAGAATGGAAACAGATGCGACCAACTGAGTGGGAGATGAAGAGGTCGGTGGACTAACAATGGGCACCCTTCCGGGCCTGCAACTTCAACCATTGATGCTTGCAGAACTGCCTAGTTAGATGATCGTCCGCCAACACTCTCACTGTCTGACTCATCATCCGTCATGAGGTGATCGTGGACAAATCCTGGATGCCTTCCCATCGTGGAGTGGCCGTCCTTCTTTTTGGTTTCTTGCTTCAGTTGGTTGCGGTTATGGCATGCTATCAGTGATTCAGCAGACCCCGAAGCGATGGTCGCTGACTTGGGATCTTTGCCAGGCGGATCTCATCGGGGGACTAATGGTCTTGGAGGGCAGCCATCACGGTCAGGATCTTAAACAGACTTAAGGCACTGTACAGCTTCGCTAGGCTGTTTTCTGCACACGTCTGCATGTGCACTAGTGTTTGTATGCCTATTTGATATGTCCTTTACTTGAAATTTCCTTTCTCTGATATCAGCATCAGTCTTGCACATCTTATACGCACTCCAATTCACAGGTTCTATTTTCCCCTTCAGTTTTTCCTTCTCTCTCTCCTCCAACTGCAACCTCAGTACTTCCAACTGCCTTTTACTAAAACCGCATTCCTTGATCCACAATTCTAACTGCTGTACGGACTCTGGGACGTAATTATTTAACATGTACTGTATCTTCGGTTGGTCTTTCCAAGACCTTTGTGGACCCTCTTTTTGTTTACTCTTCCTGGAGTCAATTTTCTGCGTTACTGTAAACATCTTTAGCTCTCGCTCTCTTGCGCAGTAACATTATCTTTTCCATTTGACTTGCTTTTACCTCCGGAGGTCTCCTCTCGCATTGGGCACGTCCGTCTCAATGCCTTGGTTTTTGTAAACCAAATGACCTTGTACCTGGTATATCTTAGGCGAGTCCAACTTCGCCAGTGGTGGTTCCAAGTCTAAAACCACCCTTAAACCTATTGTCTCTTTCCGACTCTCGAGACAGCAATCCTTTCCCTTGAATTTTGCTCGAATATGGTGCAAGAGTTTACTGAACCCTCTTCCTGATCCATTTTTTCTCTTAGAGTGAGTCTCTATGTAGGATTACTTAAGCCACGACTCTTACCCCGACCCCATTCGGTTCGAATCCCGTCGCAGGGACAATCTACAGAATCCCCGTCAATTCACGCAAAGGGGCCAATTCAGTGCTCGAGATGAGGTGAAAGACTCGAATGCGTTGGCACCTGCGTCTCCTGGGAATCTTCAGAATCTCACCCAAATGCGGGATCCTGGACGAGCCCCAAGTTTACTGTCGAGGAGATTAAGCTGACTGAACTCAGATACTAGCAAGTGCAAAGAAAAAAGCTTTATTTTTAACCACTGCAGGGATCTAATACACTTGGCAAAAACGCCTTGTGTAAGGGCCCTGAACAAAATTCATGTATTCCAAGGACAAGGGCTGGGAAACAATAGAGTTCCCATTTTCTCATTCCCTTGCCGTGCACATAACTGTCTTTATGTTTTCCTTAACCTTTCTGCTGAATTCGACTGCTCGCCAGGCCAGATTGAATGTTTAAAAAGTTCAACAAAGACAAGCTGTCTCCTCAACTGTAGAATTCAGCCAACTGTTTGCAAAGTTCAGAAAGGCTGTAGAATTAGCATAACATTCTATTTCAGGTTTCTCAGAAAACGTTAATTTTGATAGTTTTCCATTACACTGACAGAGGGGACATCAGGATCTCAGCTGTGGATCAAATAATGTTAGATAAATATTGAACATAACTTCCATAGTTTCGTAATCCACATTTCAGTGTTTATAGCTCCATATCAGGAGCGCAGTTTGCACATTTCGGTCTGTACAGAAAATCATTATTTTCCCTGTATTTTGTATTGCATAAAGCATCTCATTAATATTGTCTCTACTAATTCCTCATTGTTCTTCATATGAGTTATAAAGAGTAACATTCCAATGCTAGTGATTGGGGAACATCACTGTCCCTCCGCCCAGACTGAACAGTCATGTCCCCGAGTCCTCTCCATCTTCTCTCTTTTCCCTAATGTCATAACGACAATGTAAATGAAGTCCAGTAAATGACACTTCATCACAGTTCCTTAGCATCGATAACATCAACAACATGACCCACACCTGCCCTCTCTGATTCTGGAATAACAATCAGTGTACGGTGGTCACATCATTGATTCATAATCTAGAGCCACAGAATACTAATCTGTTTATATCACCTTTCCTCATGTCCAGCAGAGAAAGCAATGGGTCCTCCTTCCCTGGTGAGGTCTCTGTGTGACTGAAAACACACAGCACTGTGTTCTACTTTTTATTGTCCAGTGGAACAGTTGAACTAGCCACTCAGTTCAACCTCGGCATAACATGCTGGCCTGAACAGGGCTGCACACATCCCATGATGTCAGAACAAAAGGAAAGATAGCTCCCTTCCTCTGCCTGTATCCCACATTCCTGTCGCTAATTGCCGTTCAGGTTGGTGGCCATTAACTGTTTTAGATGGATTCTTTGCGATTGAGTCTTTCCCCTAGAGTGATGTCCCTCTCGATAGGCACCTCCGGTTCTGGCTTTATTGATGCTGACCTAAAGATGTAAGGATGTTTTAAATGCGGAATCAGTGACAGTGCATCGGAAATGAATGCTTTCCCATTTCGCACAAAATAACCTGAGCCAGCTAAGTGAGAGAAATGAATTATTGCGATCAAACCTGTGCGTGCAGTTGAGGCAGTATTTGGGGCATTGTGGGCAGATTTTTCTCTCCTTTACAAGGAGTGATCTCCTTACCACAAACAGAGTGAACGGGATTCCACCAGATTAATCCCTGGATGATGGCGCCATGAGGAGTGAGTGAAGGTTGATCGGTAGCGCTGTGAGAGAATACGAGGTGACTGAATTGAACACTGAGTGGGATGGACAAACGCTCATTATATTCTCAACAGACAATGGGAAGGTTATAAATTCCATGTCTGCTGTTTCACTCAGGATGCATGATTCGGGATTATTTAAGTGCCTCTGAGGACGTTACGCCCTCCCACCCAAACCCCTACTCCCCATGTTGATTGACAGAGACAGAGAGTTTTGAACAAACTCTCCCCTCATTAATACAGTGCAGTTGGTGTGTGATCCTTCACTGAATGTCATATTATCCACCACCCTGACAGCAGCCACAATACCTTCATTCTAAAACAGTTAACAATTTATGAACATCTGAGTAGGAATAATGTGATCAAGCATAGTCAGCATGGTTTTGTGAAGGGCAGATCGTGCCTCACAAACCTTATTGAATTCTTTGAGAAGGTGACCACGGAGGTGGACGAGGGGAAAGCAGGAGATGTGGTGTATATGGATTTTAGTAAGGCGTTTGATAAGGTTCCCCATGGTTGGCTACTGCAAAAAATACGGAGGCATGGCATTGGGGGTGAGTTGGAGGTTTGGATTAGGAATTGGCTGGCTGGAAGAAGACAGAGGGTAGTAGTTGATGGTAAAGGTTCATCTTGGAGTGCAGTTACTAGCCGTGTTCTGCAAGGATCTGTTTTGGGACCATTGCTGCTGGCATTTTTATAAATGTCCTGGAGGAGGGGCGAGAAGGTTGGGTGAGCAAGTTTGAGGATGATACGAAAATCGATGGAGTTGTTGACAGTGAGGAAGGATGTGTCAGGTTACAGCGGGATATAGATAAGCTGCAGAGCTGGGCAGAAAGGTCGCAAATGGAGTTCAATGTGGGTAAGTGTGAGGTGATTCACTTTGGTATGAGTAACAAAAAGATGGAGTACTGGGCTAATGGTCGGATACATGGTAGTGTGGATGAGCAGAGGGATCTTGGTGTCCATGTACAGAGATCTCTGAAAGTTGCCACCCAGGTAAATAGTGCGGTGAAGAAGGCATATGGCGTACTGGCTTTTATTGGTAGAGGAATTGAGTTCTGGAGTCCTGAGGTCATGTTGCAGTTGTGTAAGACTCTGGTGCGGCTGCATCTGGAGTATTGTGTGCAGTTTTGGTCGCCATACTATAGGAAGGATGTGGAGGCACTAGAACGGGTGCAGAGGAGGTTTACCAGGGTGTTGCCTGGTATGGTAGGAAGGTCGTATGAGGAAAGGCTGAGGCACTTGGGGCTGTTTTCATTGGAGAAAAGAAGGTTTAGGGGTGACTTGATAGAGGTGTACAAGATGATTAGGGGTTTGGATAGGGTTGACCATGATAACATTTTTCCACATATGGAGTCAGCTATTACAAGGGGGCATAGCTTTAAATTAAGGGGTGGTAGGTATTGGACAGACGTTAGGGGTAGATTCTTTACTGAGCGAGTCGTGAGTTCATGGAATGCCCTGCCAGTAGCAGTGGTGGACTCTCCCTCTTTATGGGCATTTAAACGGACATTAGATAGGAATGTGGAGGATAGTGGGCTAGTGTAGGTTAGGTGGGCTTGGATCGGCGCAACATCGAGGGCCAAAGGGCCTGTACTGTGCTGTATTGTTCTATGTTCTATGTTCTATTCCCATCAGCTTCTGACTTTCATGAAGAACATGAATCCATCTTCTCAAGGATGCAAGGTGCCTCCTTGAGGTTTAAACCATAAGTCGAGAAGTCAGAGGAACATAAATTATGCCCATTACCCCATCGAGTCTGCACCGCTATTCAATCATATCTGATAGGTTTCTCAAACCCATTCTCCGACCTTCTCCTTATAACCCTTGATCCCCTGGATAATCAAAAACTTATCCATCTCTGCCTCAACAATAAATGTCAAAGATTCGCATTCTCTGTTGAAAGACATTTCTCCTTATCACTGTTCTGAAAGGTGTTCCCTTTCATCTAGTCTAGTCCAAGGCAAACATCTTACCAACATCCACTCTGTCCAGGTCATTCAGTAATCTGCATGCTTACATTACAATCCATCTCATCCTTCTCAAGTTCATCGAGTATAGACCCAGAGTCCTCAAGCATGCCTCATACTATCAGATTTTCATTACTACGACCCACTCTCGTGAAGATCTTGTCAATACACTCCAGGGCCAGTACATCCTTCCTTAGATATGCGGCTCCAAATTACACACAAAAGTCCAAATGTGGTCTGACCAGAGCCGTATACAACCTGTTTTAAATTCAAATCCTCTCATTATAAATGCAGTTGCCCTCCTAAATACTGCCTCAACCTGCAAGCTTATCTGAGAGAACCCTGCACTAGAACCCTCCACAATACGACCAGTCCATTAGCATTTCTTTGTATCGACTGCAAACTTAGCCAGACCGCCCTCAATTTCCTCATCTAGATTGTTAATGTAACGACTAAAAGGTTACAATTCTAACACTGAGCCTTGTTGAACACCACTTGTCATTGGCTGCCATCCTGGTAAGGACCATTTCATCTCCACTCTCTGCTTTCTGCCAGACAGCCAAGCTTCTACCAATGCCACGACTTTGTCTCAAACACCATGGACCCTTATCGTACTCAGGCATCTCCTGTGTGACACCTAATCCAAGGCCTTATTGAAGTCCAGTTAGATAACATCCATTGGCTGTGCTTGGTCAAGCCTGCTCGTTCCTCTTCAAAGAATTCCAACAGATTTTTCATCCATGACCTTCCCTTGATGGAACCATGCTGACTCTATCCTATTTTACCAAATACTTCCAAGTATTCAGAAATCTTATTCTTCACAATGGATTCCAGGATCTTACCCACGACCGAGGTTAAGGTAATCATTGTGGAAAATTTGTCTTTTTCCTTACTCCCTTGTTAAAAAGGGGTGTTACATTAGTGGGTTTCCAGAGATCTGAGATTGTTCCTTACGCTAGTGATTCCTGAAAGATCACCATGATTGCATCCACTCCCTCTTCAGCTATCTCCTTTACAATACTGGGATATAGTGCATCTGATCAAGGTTATTTACGCACCTTCGGCCATTCAATCTTTTCTAGCATGATCTCCATGTGGGGGCCATCATAGTTAGTTCGGGCCCCTAAATCTTTTGAATGGCTAAGCTCTTAGTCGTGTCTTCCACAGTGAAGGCTGATACAAAGTAATTATTCAATTCCTTGGCCATTTCCTCGTTCCCCCACTACTATCGCTCCAATTTCATTTTCCAGCAGTCCAATGTTGGGTTTTGCCGCTCTTTTGTACTTTATGTATCGAAAGAAACTGTTACAGATTTCGCTTACATTTCTGGCGAACTTACCGCCATATTCAATAATCTCCACCCTACTTATTGTTTTTGTTTGCCATCTGTTTTGTCTTTGTAAGTTTCCCAATCCTCTGGTTTCCCACTGCACTCTGCAACATTATATCCTTTCTCGTTTGCTTTGTGCTATACCTGAATCCCCTCGTCAGCCATGGTTGTCTTATTCTCCCTGTACCATGCCACTTATTTCCTCAAGATAAATCTCTGCTGTATCCTGAATTACTCCAAAAATCTCCTGCTATTGCTGTTCCACTGTCTTTCCTGCTGGGTCCATCAGTCAATTTTACACAGCTCCTCCCTCATGTCACTGTGATTGTTTTTATTCAGCTGTAATATCGATACTTCTGATTCTAACTTCTCCATGTGAAATTGTAGAGTAAATTCAATCATATTATGATCATTGCCTCCTATGATTTCCTTCACCTTAAAGCTTCCTCATCTAGTCTGCCTGCACAACCTGCTCCAAATAGCCATCTCATAGCCATTCCACAAATTCCTTTCCTTGCGCACAACTATCACCCTGAATTCTCAGTCCACCTGCATAATGAAATCCCACATGATCACTGTAAATTTGTCTTTCCTACAGATCGTTCTAGCTCCTGGTGTATCTTGCACCCCAGCTCCCTGTACATAACTCCAACTGTATTTTTTTTACCGTTTTGATTTCTCAATTCTACCGACAAAGATTCTACACCATCTGACCTGACTTCATTTCTTATTATTGATTACTGATTCGATCCCGTTCTTAATAATGATACAACTCTATCTCTCTGCACACCTGCCTATCTTTTCGACAGGATGAGTATCCTAGAATATTCAGCTTCCAATCCTGATCCTCTTCCAGCGATGTCACTGTGATGCCCACCATGTCGTACCTGCCAATTTGTGTATGAGTCAGAAGCGTATTTACCTTATTCCTTATACTGCATGCATTCCGATACAATTGTTCAGTCCTGTATTACCCATCTCTCTTCTCAATGTCATATGTTTGTCTAGATGTTGGACCTACATGGAGCCTGACCACTGGATCATTCACCTTCTGCAAACCAAGTGACATATCTCAAACCCTAGTCCCAGGTAGGAAACACAACCTTCAGGACTTTCAGTCCCGGTCACGGAGAACAGTATCTAAGCCTCTAACTATACTATCCCCAATTATACATCATTGGGCAGCACGGTGAAACAGAAATGCTGCCTCACAGTACTTGGCACTCGGGTTAAATTCCAATCTCTGGAACCTGTCTGAGTGGACTTTATAATTTCTTCTCGTGTCTGCATTGGGATCATTAACTCCTTCCTCTCTCCACAGTACATCTCTGTATTTGCTTCGGATTTCTACAATCGACAGAATTTTTGCTTTTGTTTTATGGAGAAATGCAGCAAATGTGACAGGTATTTGTAAACGCAGCCGTGGTTCGCGGGTTCCCTGGGTGTTTAGGAATCTTGCCCGATCACTTGTCAGAGTGCAGTATCCCTTGAAAACCAATCCATCTCTTTCAGTCCCTCAGTCCATCTTCACTACATGCAGCCTTTCCTTGTGCCACCACTGGGACTCCCCACACCCCACTGCCTGGTACTGGATACTTCCTTCGCAGGACTGTGCATACAATGATATTGGGCACCTTCTGACCCGCTGGGGATGATGGGTAAACATCCTGGCATTAAAAAGAAGAGAATAACTCGAATCCAGTTGAATAGCAAAGCTGGGTAAACAGGCTGAATTACATCCATCTGCTTTGACATTTTCGAATGTTCTGTTTATCCACGTCCATCTGCAAATAGATGGTCCATATGTATGCCTTGTCAAACAGGTTTGGTGGCGGGGTTAGATATCAGATCCGGAAGTCATTGGACTGATTCAGTAGTCTCACGTTCCTGACGTCAAACTCAAGTTTTTATTAGTCAGTCTATCCACATTAAAAAGGCCTTGATGGAGTTGTGCTAAAGGATATTTGAATATTGGAGATATTGGAATATGTCACATGCGAGTGAGGTTAGGAATGGGAAGGTAGCACAGTTAAATAAATGGCCAAAGAGCTGGGATGACAGGCAGCAATCTCTGATATGTGGGTCATTGGGATTCACGGGTCCATACGATATACATAAGAAGGACAGGACTGACCTGAACTGGCAGATACCTCCGATATGTGGGTCATCTGTATCTCCAGGTCGGTAGGATATACACAAGAAGAACGGGATGGACCTGAACTGGTAGCAATCTCCGACATGTGGATCATTGGGATTCCCAGTTCATTAGGATGTTCACAAGAAGGACAGGACAGACCTAAACTGGCAGCAATCTCCTGGCAGGCAGGTTTGCTATTGTCCTTTATGAGAGTTTAAACAAGTGTGTGGCGGTGGGTGGGAGGGGTGTGGTGGGGAGGGGTGTGGGGAACAGCAGCAGTAAGCCCATAGGTGCATCGACTGAGGAGGAGTTGGAGACTAAGACCAGTACAGCTAAGACCAACAAAAAACAGGCAGAGGGTACTGAACACAATAGGCCTGGCAGTCTGAAATGTGCTGATTTTTATGTGAGGGGTATGTTTGTTTGAACAGATAATTCGAGGTCGTTGCATGTCAGAAAACTGGAAGAGATAATGGTTAATTGTCCACTGTGTTCTTCGCTGGACCAGCTTGTCTCTCCAGGCACCTAAAGTGTTTATTGTGGGTCAGAGAAGTTCAGAATTAATACAGTACAGAAGGAGGCCATTCAGCCTACCGTGCGTCCACGAGCTCTCCAACTTGACAATTTGAAAATAAAGAGAATGATCAGAGATAGACTGAGAGGGAGAGAGAGAAATAAACAAAGAGAAAGAAAGTGAAGTGAGATAAACAGAGTGAAAAAAAGGAGCGACAGAGTGAGTGAGAACAAGGGGGGTCAGACGAGTGTGAAGTTAGATAAGGAGTCAGCATGAGGAGAAATACACAGAAACTTTTCTGAGAAAATCTCACAGACTGTAAGCCCTTTGTCTAGTGCCATACCCTGTGAGCACCATGCTGATACTGGATGTCATCCCAGATCATTTATCACCAATAACATCGCAGAGCTGAGTTGCTGACAGCTAACCACAATCTAATAGAGAAATAGATTGGTTCCAGGGAGAAGGTGGATTAATTTAAACATTCTGGGCCAACATCAACTTGTAGCCTCGTTAGACAATGCGTGAGAGACGAGGCGAGAGATTCTGAGTGAGGGGGATCACTGAGAGAGGGGAAATCAGGATCTTAGCTGGGGGTCAAATAGTGATTTATAAAGTTTGCCGACCACTTCCATGGTTTTGTAATTCACATTTTAATTTATATAGCTCCACATAGTAAGTGCGCATTAACAATATTGTCTTTTTGTAGTTTCCAAATTTTGGTGTGTACAGAAAAGCTTTTTCTGTTCTTGCATTTTGTGTTGAATAAACACATTTTATTACGGAGGAAGAAAGAGCCTGTTCCGATGGCAAAGTCTTCATCTGAACCGTGCTGGGACCAGAGTCCGAGTGAATCCTAACCAGGGCTATAGACAGAGCTTTAAACTGATCAGGAGTAGGTGTGTGCCGAGTGGGAGTTCAGTAATAGGGTTTAATTAAAAAAGCCGAATTAAAAGAGGAAGTAAGAGTACAGAATTCAGGAGAGGTTATTAAAATCTCCAGCACAGACACAAATAGGATAGTGCATCTGGAAATGTTTAATAATTAAGAATGTTCAAGCACACTGGACAAACAAATGCCAATGAGAAGAGGAACGGTTAATACAGGACTGACAGAGTTATATCTGAGTGCATGCTGTATAAGGAATAAGGTAAATGAGCTTGTGGCACAGATTGAAATTGGCAGGTATGAGGTGATGGGCGTCACGGTGAAGTGGCTGCAACGGGCTCAGGATATTTAAGGACACTTATCCTATTGAAAAATATAAGCAGGTGGGCAGAGGGAGTGGATTTGCATTATTAGTAAGAAATTAAATTAAATCAATCGTAAGAAAGGAAGTAAGATCAGATGGAGTAGAATCTGCGTGGGTAGATTTGAGGAACCACAAAGATAAGACAACCACAGTTGGAGTCTTGTCCAGGGCTCCAAAGAGTAGTCAGGAGCTGGCGCACAACATACACCAGGAGATAGAAAGGATGTGTTGGAAAGGAAAGTACAGTAATCGTGGGTGAGTTCAATATACAAGGGAAATGGGTAAATCAGATTGGTAGTGGTTCGCAAGAAAAGGAATTTCAGGAATGTTTATGAGATGGCTTTTTGGAGCAGCTTATGGTGGAGCCCACTCGGGAACAAATGATATTGAATTTAATGAGGCAGGCTAGATAAGGGAGCTTAGGTTGAAGGAAATCTTCAGAAGTAGTGATCAGAACATGCTTGAATTAATTCTGCAGTTTGAGAGCGAGAAGATAGAATTAGAGGTAACAGTATTTCAGCTGATTAAAGTCTACTACAGAGGCATAAGGGCGAAGCTGGGTCGAATTTACTGGGAGAGAGGTCAAGCAGAAAAGACAGGGGAACAGCAATGGCAGCAGATTCCAAGATTAATTCAGGAGACACAGGAGAGATTATTGCCGAGGAATAGAGGCATGGTAAAGGGAGGATGAGGCAACTAGGGCTGCCGAAGGACGTCAGGGATTGCGCACAAGCAAGAGAGCAAGCGTACAATGTAGTGAGGGGAAGTGGGAAACTAAAGAATTTGGAAACTTATAACGACTAACAGAGGGCAAAAAATGGACGAAGAAGATTAAATTTGGGGGTAAGCTAACAAGTAATAGAAAGGAGATTGTCAGATGTTCTTTAGACATATAAAGTGCAAAAGAGAGGTATAAGTGAATATGGACCACTGGGAAATGATGCTGGAGAGACAGTCGTGGGAAACAAAGAAATGAATGAGGACATTTGCATCAGTCTTCATGTTGGAATACACGAGTAATTTCCCAAAACTTTAGAGTGAGAGGGCAGAGCTGAGTATGGTGGCCATCATCAAGAAGATCATGTTAGAAAACTGAATGGCCTGAATGTGGATAAATGACCTGGAGCAGATGGACTACACCCCAGCTTTTTAAGGAAGGTAGCTGAAGAGGTAGTGCAAGTGTAGGTAGTAACCTTTCAGGAATGACTAAAATCAGGGAAGGGCCAAGAGGCTGGAAAATTGCTAACGTCACACCCCGTTTAATAAGGGAGTTAACCTGAAGATAGAAAGTTACAGACTGATTAGCCTAACCTTGGTTGGGGTAACATTCTGGAATCCATCGTGAAGGATGGGATTTCTTAATACTTGGAAGTATTTAGTAAAATATTGCAAATTCAGCATTGTTTCATCAAGGGGAGGTCATGCCTGAGAAATCTGCTAGAATACTTTGAGGGAGTAACGAGCAGATTAGTCCAAGGAGAACCAATAGATGTTATCCACCTGCTCCTCAAAAATCCTTTGACAAGGTGCCACGCAGGCGGTTATTGAGAATAATAAGTACCCCTGGAGTTAGAGGCAAGGTGTTAGCATGGATACAAGCATGACTGTCTGACAGAAACCAGAAACTGGGAATAAAAGTCTCCTTCTCAGGATGGCAGACAGTGACAAGTGGTGTTCTTCAAGACTCAGTGTTGGGACCACAACAATTCACTTTGTGCATTAATGACCTACTTGAAAGAACTGAGGGCATTCTGGCTGAGTTTTCAAACAGTGCAAAGATAGAGTGATAGGTAGCATTGGAGCGGTGGTTCAGCTGCAGGAGCGTGCTCTAGTGCATCTCTTCAACATCCCACTCCTGCACCCTTGAACTCCAACCTTCCAGCTGCTACACGGACAGAACCCCTCTGGTGCTCACCTTCCATTTCACCAACCTCAGGATACAATGCATCATCCTCCGCCATTTCCGCCACCAAGAGTCGGACTCCACCACCAGAGATATACTTCCCTCCCACCCCATCAGGATTCTACAGAGACCATTCCCTTCACGACTCCCTCGTTAGGTTCACGCCTGGCGGCTCCCCCACCCCCCACCCAACAAGCCACCATCCACTCCCGGCACCTTCCCTTGCCATTGCAACGCCATACCTGTGCCAACGCCTTCCACCTCACCTCCATCGAAGGTCCCAAAGAATCCTCCACATCAGGCAGAGAACATCGTGTGCATTCAAATACCTCATCGACTCTGTCCATTGCTCCTGGTCTCCTCCACACTGGGAAGAGAGAAAGTCAATTTGAAAAACGGTTCAGGGAATACACTCGGACACACACAGACAACAACCCCACTGCCCTGTGGCTGAATACTTCAACTCACCCTCCCACTCGGCCAAGGACATGCCAGTTTTTGGCCTCCTCCACTGCCAAATTCTTTCACCAGTCGTCTGTGGGAAGTACACACCATTTTCCGCCTTGGGTCTCTCCAACCACACGGTATCAAGGGCAATTTCACCAGTTTTCTCGTCTCCCCTCCCTCTACCTTATCCCAGACCTAACCCTCCAACTCACCCCCGCCCTCTCGAACTGTCATACCTGTCATCTTCCTTCCACCATGACCTATCACTATCACCACCCATCTTCATCTAGCTATCGCCTTCCAAGCTACCTTCCTCCCAGCCCAGAGCCGCTCCCATTTATCTCTCAGAATCCTTTCACTCACCCCCGTCATTGCTGAAGAAGACGTTATGCTTGAAACGTCGAATCTCCTGCTCCTCGGATGCTGCCTGACTGTGCTTTTCTCGCACCACACTTTTTGACTCTGATCTCCAGCATCTGCGGTCCTCAGTTTCTTCTGCTGAAGGATGTGCACAGGTTAGAGGAGTGAGCAAAAAAGTGGCAGATGGAATATAACATGTGAAAGTGTGAGGCCATGCAATTTGCCAGGAAGAATATTGGCATGGATTATTTTCTAAACAGCGAGCAAATTCAGAGGTCTGAAGTACAAAAAGACTAGGGAGTTCTAGTCCAGGAGTCTCAAAAGGTAATCTTGCAGGTCGTCAATAGTTAGGAAGGTGAATACAATGATGGCATTTATTTCAAGAGGGCTTGAATATAAAAGCAGGAATGTACTTCTGAGGCTTTATAAGGCTTTGGTCAGGCCACATTTGGATTATTGTGCACAGTTTTTGGTCCCATATCTCAGGAAGGATCTACTGGCCCTGGAATGTTTTCAAAGGAGATTCACGAGAGTGGACCCAGGAAAGAGAAGCTTAACATATGAAGAACATTTGAGGGCGCTGGGTCTATATTTGATAGAGTTCAGAAGGATGTTGTGAGATCTAATTGAAACTTGCAGAATACTGAATGAGCTTGACAGTGTGGATTTTTGGGAGATGTTTCAAATGGTAGGCGAGACTAGGACCCGAGGGTACAGAGTAAAGAGGAGACTTTTAGAACAGAGATAAGGAGAAACGTCTTCAGCCAGAGAGTGGTGAATCTATGGAATTCACTGCCACAGACGGCTGTTGAGGGCAGGTCATTGATTATATTTAAGAGTGAGACAGATACATTATTGATTGAAAATGGGATCAAAAAAGCAGGAGATTGGGGTTGAGAAGCTTAACATCCATCATTGAATAGCGGAGCAATGTCAATGGGCTGAGTGGCCACATTTCTGCTGCAATGCCTTCTGGTCGTATGGTCAATATTGGCTCTCCTCATTCCTCATTGGAGATGTATCCTGGAATTTAATATTCATATGATTTATAAAGAACAACATTCCAATACTGATGACTGGGAAATAACATATCCCCTCCCTCCAGTCTCAGCAACCATGTCCCCAATATCATAATCACACTGCAATTGAAGTCCATTGAATGGTACTTAATTACAGTTGATTGACATCGATAACATTAACAGCATGATCCTTACCTGACCTCTCTGATCCTCCAGTAACCATCTGAATTGTGGGTAACATCATATTCTCTGTTCACATATCCATACCATTAGTCTGTTCTAACTCATGCTGTCATAGGCACATTTTACTGTCGAAGATTATGGACTAGAATAAGTTTCTCCATATTTTATTGACATTATAATCACTGATCAGTAGTTACAGGCTGTATGTTTCCATTCATAAACGGAGTAACTTGGTTATGTTCTGACAATCCTTTGGCATTACTCCCATATCCAAGGCAGATTGAATGATTGCACACAATCAATCTACTCTCTCCAAATTCCTCCCCGCAGTTGACCCCACATATCCCATGCAAAATGGATACATTTTGAACGTTCCTTTGAATTTTAATAAAATCAGTAGTGAATTGAAAGGGGTTAACTGGAGCTATTTGTTCAATGACTGTGATTAATGTCAATCTCCATGGATCCTAGTTATCCCAGTAGAGAATTTCCATCATTGAAAGATAAATGGGCTCTGTCAATGTGTTATTCCATGGTATAAGTAACAGAACACTGACGGCTCTAACAGGGATCAGCAGCTCGAGAGAGAATGGTAGGAGAGATCAGAATCTGAGAACATCAGAGTGGAACATTACATTAATGGTTCAGTATCTGAGGACCTTGGATTGGAATGTTCCAACAATGGATCAAAACCTGAGAACAGTAGACTGGATTGTTCGAACAGAAGATCAGAATCTGCGAACATTAGACTGGAATGTTCCAACAATGGATCAGAATCTGAGAACATTAGACTGGAATGTTACAACAATGGACAGGAGTTTATCTTTAGGTCTTTCCTGGCTTTCCCTGCCTAGGTTATCATTAGCAAATCGGATCCGGGCTATCCTTTTCACTATTCAAGGTGGTTATTATCCCATCCTCGCTATAGTTGGTGTTCCTGGTAAGTCATTATATTTGTCTACTAAACCGGGTTGAACTGAATTTCTGCTCATGATATATACATTTTGGAAAGTGCAAGTCAATGTCTTCAGTTCCTTCCCTTATAAATTATAACTATGAAACTACTATTTATAAATTACTCACTGATACTGAACCAGACTGTTCTCAAATTCCATAATCCATTTTGTCCTCCACAGATTTACATCTCCATGTCCTCCCAACTTACCGATCTTTTCCAATACCACCACCATGATATCCCAGTCTCCTTCTCAGTCTCAGTGCAACTTCTGAATAAACCATGACATGCGCCTTTGTTCAATCCGGATGCAACAGTTTCAAGTTCCATCTAACCACATGTCTGTCACTAAGTAATTACCCTTGCGAATGTTTGACTTGTTCTCTGCACATAAAGGAAGACAGTTTATGGTGGTCAAGCCATTGACTCATAATCTAGAGCCACAGAATAATGGTCTGTTGGTATCTCATGAAGGAAATTGGTGGAATTTAAACGCAACCATTATTATTTGTTATAAAAACCCATCTGCTTGTCTCAAGTCCTTTAGGGAAGTCAATGTGTCATGCTTCCGTAGTCAGATTTCCGTGTGACTTCTTTGATGAACATGTGTGTGTAATGTACCTTTAAGAGAATTAAGAGCCAGCAATAACTACATCACAGCACCAAGTGTTGTGAATAATAGATATAATGTAACATTTAGTCAAAAAACTCGATTCGCTCATTGTCTCGAGATAAAACCAAATTCAACCAAACAGTTTTAATTATAATCCAAAATATCCACCTCCAATCAAGTTTGAATTTAGTCTCTTGACAAACCAAAAAGCCAATGACACAATCTTATGTTTTGGGGGGAGTACAAGACCCTGGAAAATTGAAAGGTGAGAGGAGAACTGCCAAATTATCGGCATGCAAAGACTGCCTGAAAAATAGTTCTGTTAAAGGTACCTTTATTGATTAGTAACTGGTGAAACAGGATGCCCAAGAAGAAAAGAAGACAGGAATATTGAGAAGAACCGAAACCTTTCTGGTTTTGAGGTAACAAGTTTTGTTTTATCAATCTTAATTAGGAGTCTTATCAGACTAGTATTGTGGCGGGCGAAAGTAAAAGATAGGTTAGAAGAAGAAATTATAAATAGTCGCTCGTTTATTATTCTCTGTTATACTTCAATACATGAAGTTGTAATTTTTACATGAAATACTTTTGGACTCTAGAATTATTACATATTGCTCCATTGGACAAAACCTTTTCTCTGTTGCTAGTTTTAGTTGAGCAGGATAATTTATCCTGTGTTGTAACGCTACAAATCCACAGGAATGTGTTTTACTCTTTACGGTACTGTGGAAAAGCTAAACTAGCCACTCAGTTCAAGGTCAGCATAACATGCTGCCCTGAACAGGGCTGCATACAACCTGTGAGAGAAGAACAAAAGTAAAGATGGCTCCCTCCCTCTGCCTGTTTCCCGTATTCCTACAGCTCATTTCTATTCAGGTCGGTGACCATCCCCTAACTGAGGTGGATTCAATCGCATTGAAATTCTCCCCGAAAGTGATACATATCTACATAGGCATCTCTGGTGATGGTTTTATTGCTGATGACGTACAGATGTAAGGAACTTACAAATTCCATGTTCGTCAAAGTGCATAAAGAAGACATGGCTTTTTGTGGCTCAGGAAAGAAGTGGCGATGACTAAGTGAGAGAAAAGGATTATTGCGATCATCCCTGGCAGTGTAGTTGAGGCAGTATTTGGGGACCTGTGGATATACCATCTCTCAAGTTTCACCAGACTAATCCCTGGGGTGATGGCACCTTGAGCAGTGAGTGAAGCTCAGTGAGAGAATAAAAGGTGATTGCATTGAACCTTAACGGGGATGGACAATCACTCATGATGTTCTAAAAAGACACTGTTAGGCTGATAAATTTCATGGCTTATTTTTAACTCGGGTTACATGATTGTCGATAGTTCAAGAGCCTCTGAGAACGTTCCACTCAACCACCCCAACTCACTATTTCGATTTAGACAGAGAGAGAGACAGACAGACAGACACATGGTCAGGCTTTTTAATAAACTCTCCCAACATTAATGCAGTTCAATTGGTTCGTGATCCTTCAATGAAGGTCATGCTACACATAATCCCGACAGCAGACGCAATAACTTCATTATAAAAGAGTTAAACCTTCCCAGCAGCTTCTGACCTCCATGGAGAACATGGGTTTGTCTTTTCGGAGATGGAAGATGCTTCCTTGAGACTTGACACAAGACATTTTGCTTCCCTCCTCACTGCCAGCAAACCATGTTAAAGGAGCACACGTTCTACAAACAATGGAGCCATGATTATCATCATGGAGCTCGCTATCAGTGCAGGCTCGGTTTTATTGGTTTGTCATGTTGTAACATCAGTGACACCCTCCTGTTCCTGTATAACTATCTCGAGGGGCTGAATGGCCTCCTCCTGGTCTCATTGAACAGGTTTAAGTGTCTGATTGGGCTCTGCCTGTTCCTGTTTAACAGCTCGATGTACTGACCAGACCCATTCTCTTCCTGTGGACTGCCCCTCTTCTTGTTCAGCAGTTTCCGGGTGCTGAATGGCATCCACATATCAGTGTGTAACCAGCTTGAGCTGCTGAATGAACTCCTCTGTTAACGGTGGAAATGTGAATGGATGACCCCACAGTGATCTCTGAGTCACTTCATCAGTTACAGCTGAGCAGCCTGAAAGTAAACATTCCTCCCTACTCTCTATTTCCTGTTTGCGACAAATTCCTTCTCCCTGTGTATCCATTCAGGCCTGATGAATGGTCTCGCTCTGGGCAGTGTAATGTACTCAACGAGCTGAATTACTTTATTCTATATTCCTGTGTATCTCCTAAGAGGAGCAGAATGGTCTCGCCCCATCTCGTTGTAGCGATCCTGTGTGACTGAATGGCGTGGTCCCCTACCCTGTAACAGCATCGGGGAGTGGATTGCGGGAACAACCCATGGATTAGGGGCAGCAATATATCTCCGTAACAGCACCGAGGGACGGATTAAGGAAACAACACATGGGGTAGGGACAGCAGTATATCTCTGTAACAGCCTTGAGGGTTAATTGAGGGAATAACACATGGGGTAGGGACAGCAGTATATCTTTGTAACAGCCTCGTGGGAGTATTGAGAGAACAATACATGGGGTAGGGACAGCAGTATATCTTTGTGACAGGCTCGAGAGGTGGATTGAGCGAACAACACGTGAGGTGGGGACAGCAGTATATCACTGTAACAGCCTTGAGGGTTCATTGAGGGGAGAACACATGGGGTAGGGACAGCAGTATTTGTCTGTAACAACATCGAAGGGTGGGTTGAAGGAACAACACGTGGGGTAGAGACAGCAGTATATCTCTGTAACAGCCTCGAGGGTGTATTGAGGGAACAACACGTGGTGCAGTATATCTCTGTTACAGCATCGCGGGGTAGATTGAGGGAATAAAATATGAAGTAGGGGCAGTAGTGTATCTCTGTAACAGCCTCGAGGGGTGGATTGAGGGAATACCACATCAGGTAGGGACAGTAGTATATCTCTGTAACAGCAGCGAGAGTGGATTAAGGGAACAACGTAAGGGGTAGGGACAGCAGTATATCTCTGTAACAGCATCCGGGGTGGATTGAGGGAATAACACATATAGTAGGGGCAGCAGTTGGCCATCCGGCAGCACCATTCAGAATGCTCATGGCTGATCCCATTGTGTCTGACAATCCGACTCCTGTTTGCTCCCAATCTCCAGTCCAGCAAACATCAGTCGAGCTCAGCCGAGAATATCTTCAATAACCGTGTCTTCCTTATTCCCTGAAGGTGAGGATACCACAGACAACACATCACTAAAGTGAAAGGGACATCCTTATTTCATTGTGGGACCCATTAATTTAAAACTGTGATAACCTCCCATCAAATCACCACCTCTTTTCATACTTAAGGATATAATAATTATGAATAAACATAAACCATTCCACACTCCCAAACTGTCCCACATTCCCACTGACTGTTTCCAGTCAAATATGTATCAAACCCAGCTTCTGCTGCTGTCTCAGAATACTTGACAACATACCACCATATGAGCATGGGAAAAGGAGCAGAATGAAGCTATTTGGTCCATCGAGTCTCATATGCCGTTCAATAATTTCGTGTATGTATCTAAACCTCATTCTCCTGCCTTCTCCCAAGAATGCTTGATCCCCTTATAAACCAAAAACGGATCGATTTGTGTCTTAATAACACTATTGTTTGTGTCTCTGTGTATATGTATATGAATGTGTGTGTGTGTATCCATGTGTTTGTTTTCGGTGTATATGTGTGCATGCATCTGTGTGTCTGTGCATCAGCCTCTGTGTTTCTATCTGTGTTTGTGTCTTTTTGTGTGCAAATGTATATGTCTCTGTGTGTTGCAATGTGTGCGTATGCCTATCTCCTTATATGTGTTGTGCCTGTTCGTATGTAGGGGTGTTTACCAATACGTCTGCATTTCTGTGTCTGCAGCTCTGTGCAGTGAGATATCTGTTAATGTTTGGGAGTGAAAGGACTTAGTTGGAATTGACAGTGGGTTTAAAATGAGAACTGAACGTTGGTCCTTACTCGGTTGGTGGGAAGTGGATGTTTCAGAATCTCCACATGAGCCATCCTGTTCCTGTTCAAATCGTGCTAGGGTCCTCCCCACATGGCGGGGGAAAGGGAGGTGTGAGGGAACGGATATCAGGCACTCCATCACCCGGCTTGGCTCTTTCTGTCCCATTCCAGGCAGTTTCTCCTGTAACAGAAGGGAGGGAGGGAGGGAGAGTGGGAATGGGTGACCCTGCTGTTAGTGCTAGTGGAGGTGGGGCTGGGGGGAATGGTGAGGTGTCCACAATGAGTCAGTCGATAATTGTGAATCCAGTTAGTATTATTAGTGTGTGTGTGTGGTGGGGGGGGGGGGGGGGGGAGGGGGGTATTGCGTAGGTGACAGAGAAAGTGAGGAAGAAAGTTGCTGAATACAATAGTGAGTTTGGTAGTGCCCGAGCTTTATTTGGAGATAGAGCGTGAGCCTTGTTCGGGGGTCGGTGCTAGAACAGATATACAAGGAGTGCGAGGGAGTAGATAGAATGCAGTGAGCCTTATCCTGACAGAGCGGAGAAAGTTATTGATGCTTCCTGTATTTTTGAGTATTTCTTCAGATCATCACAGCATTAAGGTGACCCTTCCAGAATGTCTTGTCCAAGTTTATCACTAATAATGTCACAGACCATGTCCTTCAGATTCAATTTAGGTAGAGCTTACAAATAACAGGACAAGCAAACATTGGTGTATTATGTTTCGAAACTAAAACAGTTGCAGAAATTCTGAGCATCATATGCTCTGAAAATTAGATATGCAAGTATCATGGATACTGCAGTCTTATTGGATGGTCTCAAATTGCATCTCAACTGCGTTAACTGAGTGACTGCTCATCTGTGAATAATAAATTCCCTAAATGTATATCAGATGCGTTGAAGAGTATGTATTGAACCAAACTAGAGAGGGAGTTTTATCGGATTTAGTGTTGCGTGGTCAGGAGGACTCATCAATAACCTTGCTATAAAGCAGCTTTGGAGGAATAGTGACATTAATATGTTGTATTTTACACGGTGTCTGCATACAGCATAGAATGTTTGAGGAGAAAGTGAGGACTGCAGATGCTGGAGATCAGAGTGGAAAATGTGTTTCTGGAAAAGCGCAGCAGGTCAGGCAGCATCTAAGGAACAGGAGAATCGACGTTTCGGACATAAGCCCTTCTTCAGAAGGGCTTCCTGGAGAAGGGCTTATGTCCGAAAACGTTGATTCTCCTGTTCTTTGGATGCTGCCTGACTTGCTGCACATTTCCAGCACCACATTCTTCAGCTCAACATAGAATGTTTGTACATTCTGGTCAAACATATGGAAGCATGGCGCTGAGAGGGTCAAGTTGCTCCAGTGATTTGGGAAAGTATAACATAACATCTAGTGGGAGATAAGCAATGGTTGTTAGAGTCATAAGGACTATAGCACGGAGTCAGGCTCTTCGGCCCAAACTGGTCCATTCCGATCAAAATTTCCATTCACACTAACCCCATTTCCCAACCATTGCCCCGTATCCTTCTAATCCTTTCCTATCCTGTATTTGTCAAAATACATTTTGAATGTCGTGAATGTACCCACCTTAACTACTTCTGCTGGTAGTTCATTCCATATGCGTATCACCCTGTGTGTAAAAAAGTTGCTCCTCAGGTTCCCTTTTATTCTTACCCTTCTGACCTTAAACTGATGCCCTCTAGTCCGTGATTGTCCAACCCCAGGAAGTAAAGACTGAGGGCGTTCATTCTATCCATACCTGTTATGATCTTATACCTTACAATAAGATCCTCTCTCCAGTCTCATACACGCTAAAGTAAAAAGTCCTAGCTTTTCCAATCACTCCCTACAACCCAGACCCTTGAGACCTTGGCAACATTCTTGTAAATTTCTTCTGCACTCTTTCCGGTTTAATAACATCATTCCTATAGCAAAGTTACCAAAACTGAACACAACGCTATAAGTATGATAGCATCAGCGTCCTGTATAAATGCAACATAGCTCCCCAAATTCGATACTCAGTGCTATGACTGTGGAATGCCAGTGTGCCAAACGTCTTCTTCATTGCCCTGTCTACCTCTGAATCAACTTTCAGAGAATCATGCACCTGAATTCCGAGGTCCCACTACTCTCCTTAAGACCCAGCCATTCACCATAAAACACCGATATTGATTTGAGTTTCTAAAATGCAAGAACTTGCACTGATCTGCAGTAAAATCCATTTACCATTTCTCGGCCCACATCCCCAGCTGATCAAGATACTGATGGACTTTCTGAAAATTCTGATAACCTTTCTCAGTCTCCATGATACCGCCTATTTTATTGTCATCTTCAAACTTACAAATCATATCTGTGCATTCTCATCTAAATTATAGATATATGGAATATGTATTGGTCCCAGCACCAAACTCGAGACATACCATTAGTCCCAGGCCTCCAGTCTGACAAGCATCCTTCCACTATTACCCTTTTCTTCCTACTATCAAGCCACTTTTGTACCTAATTTGCCATGTCCTCCTCAATTTCATGCGATCTAACTTTCCAGAGCAGTGTACTATATGGAACTTTATTGAAGGCCTGACTGGAATCCATATAGACGACGTACACCACCCTGTCCTCCTCAACGTTGCTGGTCACTTCATCAAATAATTCGAACAAATTTGTGAGCTATGGTCTCTGATGCACAAAGACATGCTGACTTCGATGATGGGCTTTTGCCCAAAATGTTGATTTTCCAGTTCCTCGGATGCTGCTTGACCTGCTGTGCCTTTCTAGCACCACTCTAATCTTGTTCCTAATCATACCCTGTCTTTCCAAATGCATGTATATATTATCTCACAGAACCTTTTTCAAGTAAGTTACCTAATGCAGATTATAGGTTTAGTGGTCTATAGTTCCCAGGTTTTTCTTTGTCGCCCTTCTTGAGTAAGGGCACAACATTCGCCACCTTCCAGTCTTCTGGGACCTCACCCGCTGGCCAGCAATGATGCACAAATATCAGCCAGGGCTCCCGCAATTCCTTCTCTGTCCTCCTGCAGTGTTCCTGAATATAGCTGGTCACGACCAGGAGATTTATAGAAATACTGCAAAGTCTGAAAAATGCGTCTATTTATTTCAGGTAGAAACACCAAAGAAGGGGAAAGTGACACAATGATGTTTAACATATCAAATTAGAAAATATATTAATCATAGGAAGTGACTTCAGATGAATTTCAGTCATTGTGGAAACCTGAGAATTCTCAGAAATTCACGATCCAGAAACAAATGCCATGAAACTGATAAGGAAATCAAAATCAGAACATGAATGCTAACAAACAGGAACAAAAAAATCTGCATTAATCTACATTCTACATTTCAAAGGAAACAAAATAAAAGCAAGGTCAAATATGGAAATCTATAATCGGGAGAGGAGAGTTTATTGTGAAGAACAGGGAAATGGCCAAGAAAATAACCAGTTACTTTGCATCATGGAGGAAGATCCACAAAGTCACCGAGTAATACCAGTGATCAAGTAGGGCTTGTGGAACTAAATACATAAAGTCAATTTATATCAGTAACAAGGTAGTATTTGAGAATGTAACTGGATTGAGCATTGTCTGACAAACCTGATGTACTTCGTATTAAAATGTCAGACATAAATCGGCAATACCGGCAAGCATGCAGGTACAGCAGTTCGTGAAGAAGGCTAATAGCATGCTGGCCTTCATAACAAGAGGGATTGAGTATAGAAGCAAAGAGGTTCTTCTGCAGCTGTACAGGGCCCTGGTGAGACCACACCTGGAGTACTGTGTACAGTTCTGGTCTCCAAATTTGAGGAAAGACATTCTGGCTATTGAGGGAGTGCAGCGTAGGTTCACGAGGTCAATTCCTGGAATGGCAGGATTGCCTTACACGGAAAGACTGAAGCGACTGGGCTTGTATACCCTTGAGTTTAGAAGACTGAGAGGGGATCTGATTGAAACGTATAGGATTATGAAAGGACTGGACACTCTGGCAGGAGGGAACATATTTCCGTTGATGGGGGAGTGCCGAACCAGAGGACACAACTTAAAAATACGGGGTAGACCATTTAGGACAGAGACGAGGAGAAACTAATTCACCCAGAGAATGGTGGCTGTGTGGAATGCTCTGCCCCAGAGGGCAGTGGAGGCCCAGTCTCTGGATTCATTTAAGAAAGAATTGGATAGAGCTCTTAAAGATAGTGGAGTCAAGGGGTATGGAGATAAGGCTGGAACAGGATACTGATTAGGAATGATCAGCCATGATCATATTGAATGGCAGTGCAGGCTCGAAGGGCTGAATGGCCTACTCCTGCATCTATTGTCTATTGTCTATTGTCTATTAATTGCACTGTCGATGACTGTGTTTTATTTTCCTGTGCATTCTGCAGAGGCTGGAAACCATTGTGGATAAATGGAACTTAGCAAACGTGATCCAAGCACGATAGATTCATGGAAGGAATGCAAGCATCTATAAAGGGAATAAGACATAGTTTGGAGAACTGCCGACCAATTAACTTGACATCTGCAGGGAAACTATTGGAATATATTATACAGCGTGTGATATTGGATATTCAGGAATTAACAGCAACAATGGAGAGACTCCGTCTGTATTTCTGACAGATGTCTAACTCGATGTGCTATTAGTTTTTAGACCCCATCAACCACCCTCTGAGAAAAGGAAAAGGAAGTGACGTCTCCACAGGAAATAGCATCACCACAGGAAATAACCTCACCAACCCAAAGAGAACCAAACATATAAATAGAAAGCAGGTATTTTTAGCATTGTTTCGCATGAAGTCGACTGAAGATATTACCTAGTAAGATAACGAAACATTTGGAAATGAACCTTTCAGCGGAGCGAGCATCCATTGTGTAACGTGTTGGTAACCCAATCTGAGAAAGAATATACTGACCACATTTTTCCAGATTAATCCCTCAGATGGCAAGATCGCCTGATGAGGAAACTCGGTCTGTGTTCTCTCAGGTTTTAAAGAATGAGAGGAGGGTCACAATGAAACTTGGAAAATTCACAAAACATATGCAAAGTTGAAAATAGACAGGACATTTCCCTGGCTGTCTAATCCACATTCAAGGAAACTAATTGCAGTTTAAGGGATAGACCATTTAAGACTGCAATAATGAGGGAATTCCTCACTCGGTGAGTACTGTCTAAAACAGGGGCATAGAAACCTGCTGGCAGAGCAAGATTAGGGAGAATCCCCAGGTATTCTGCAAGTGTGCCAAGCGGAAAAGAATAACAAGAGAACAGGTCGGAGTCATTCGTGACTTGCCAAGTTGCATCCAAATCAAGTTACTGTTAGGAGACAGAGGGTCGTGGTCGAAGGCTGTAAACGTGACTGAGAACGGTGTCCAATGGTGTATCACAGCGATCAGTGCTGTGTCCCTTATTATTTGTGACAGGGAGGTGTTGGTGTTGGACTGGGGTGGACAAACCTAAAAAGCACATAACACCAGGTTATAGTCCAGCAGTTTTATTCAGAGGCAAGAGCTTTCAAAGCGCACAACCACCTGATGAAAAAGCAGCGCTTCGAAGCTAGTGCCTCCGAATAAACCTGTTGGACTATAACCTGTTGTTGTGTCATCTTTAACCTTAGTATTTGTGGTATTCATAAATGATGCAGCTGTGAATATAGACGACGTGGCGAGAGCATGGCAACTAAGTTTGTGTTTGATAAAAAGATTGGCCGGGTGGGTGGCAGTGAGGAGGAAGGCCAAGTGTTACAGGGAGATACAGATGGAATGGTCAGATGGAATGATACCCTGATAAATATGAAATGATGCACTTTGGAAGAAGGAACTGGACAGCTGAGTACTCAATGAATGACAGCACACTAGGGAGCTCAGATGGTGCTTCTCCACACATCCCTGAACGTGACTAAACAGGTTAATGCACGATTAGAAAAGGCATAGGGGACTGTAGACATAACCTTTATTCATCTAGCCATAGATTATAAGAGCTATGCAGAAGTTTAGTTTTGCCAAGATGGAATACTGATTGTAGTTCTGTGAGCCACATTACAGGAAGGATGTGATTGTAGTGGAGGGGCTCGAAGGAGATTGACCAGGATGTTCCCTGGGATGGAGCATATCAACTTCGAAGAGAGGCTGGATAAACTCGGGCTGTTTAGTTTGGAGGAGAGAAGGCTGAGGGGGCCGTGATTCAGAAGGATAGGATTCCGAGGGACATGGACAGGGTGGATAGACAGCATTGTTAATTTTAGTCAAAGGTCCAAGAACAATGGAGAACATGTTAAAGTGAAGGGTTTGAGATTTGGAGGGGAATTGAGGATAGTTTTTCACCCAGAGGATGCTGGGGTCAGGAATGCACTTCCTGAGAGAAGAATTGTCATGGTAACTTCGCAGTCATTAGAAAATACACGGCTGTGCAATTGAAATGCCATAAGATTCACGGCTACGGTGTTGTGTCAGAAAGTGGGGCTAATGTAGACCGTGCTGAATTGTTGATGGGACAAAGTCTGAGCTTCTTGTTTGTATGGCTGTGGAAGGTCAATCACTGAGTAGCTTAAGATAGGAATTGATGGCTTTCTGAAGAGTATATTAACAAGGGTTTTAAGATTGAACGTGTAATATCACTGAAAATATGTCAATGGCAAAATTAAGGGGGAAAAAAAGGTGCAGCTTTCTTACAGATTGATACCAGAGAATTGAGGACAGGGAAACGGCAGAACAATGGAGCAAATACTTCAGTTATGTCTTCACAGAAGAAAACGAAACAAAAAAGAAGAATTCCCATCAAAGCTAGTGAACATTACTCTGTTGAGAAAAAGGGAACAGAATGAAATTAGCAACCAAACAGTTTTAGAGGAAGATATTGGAACTGAAAGTAACGAGCACAGACAAAGTCAACAGAGATTGTTCAAATGGGAATCATATTTGAGAAAGTGACGTTTAGCATAATTATGGAGAAGCAATCAATGCAATATGATTGTATTTTCAGAAAGAGTTTTGATAAAGCCCGAAGCCTATTATGCAAATTCAAATCCTATGGGACTGGGACAGATATGGTTTTAGAATGGGAGAGCTGGCAGGAAGCAGTGAGTAAGAAACAAACAACGTGTTTTTTTGAATGGAAGACTCGGAGGATATAGCAAGGGTCGGGGTTTGGGCCCCAGCTATTCCCAACACACATCATATATTTGATTGAGTGGATCAAATACAATATTTCCAAGTTTGCTGATGGCACTAAACAATATCGGATTGTGAGTGAGTGAGCACGATGTCAAAATGCTAGAAGGCGATTGAGACAAGTGGAGTGTCTGGGCAAATATGTGGCAGATGGGGAGTAATGGGGAGGGGAGGCGTGGGATATGTGATATTGTGACCTTTGTTGGGAAAAACAGAACGGGAGCCTTTCATTTGAAAAGGGAATGGTTGAAAAATGTGGATCAATACAGGAACTTAAGCATATTTCTTTTCCTTCTGTGAAGCCCTCCGAGATCTGAATCGAGAACTCAAAACTGGGAATGGCATTGGCATGCTGACCAGTGTACACAGACCCAACAAGTGGGGAGCTGTAACATTGAAAAGGATTTGGAGCTCCCTGTACACCAGTCACTGAAAGCAATATTGCAGCAGCAGAAAACAGATAGGCAGATAAATCGTCTATTCACCTTCATTTCAGGGGGATTTGAATACAGGAGTAAAGGTGTTTTACTGCAGCAGTACAGGGCATTGTTGAGACCTCATCGCGAACACCGTGCAGTATTATTTGCAGTTTTGGTCTCCTTACCTAATAAAGGACAAACCTGACATTGAGGGAGAGCAGCGAAGATGACCAGACTGATCGTTGGGATGATAGGCTTGTTGTAGGAGCAGAATCTGGGGCAGCTGGGCCTGTGTTCCATGGGCTTTAGGAAAATGAGTGGAGATATCAGTGAAATATATAAAACTCTGTCAGGACGAGATAGATTGGAAGCAGGGGTGAAAATTCTCCTGGCTGGAAAATCAAAACAAGGGGCCACAGTATTATGTACAGACAGGCCACACTGCATTGAGATGAGAATAAATGTCTGCACTCAGAGACTGGTGAAGCTGGGGAATTATCTCCAAGATCAGACTGTGTAAACCAAGGCACTGAATATAACTGAGGATCTCTGAAAACTAAAAGAATAGGGAGAGAGCAGGGTATGGTATGAAGATGGAGGAATAGATGCCATTACAGGTTGTTGTCCAATAATGTGGTAGCTGTGTTCCTGTGCATCACTGTGTTGCCGAAAATCGTGCAATATTAATTATTTGGTCTATGGGGAAATGAGAATAATGAGCGAACTGCAAAATATCAGTAAAAACCACAAAAAAAATTAATCCAGCACACACACAAGCACAGTCTAATTAAACTTTTAAATCATAAGTTGTAATGAAATATTGCTGTAAATGCAACACTTCCACAATATAGTCACTGGCTACATCCCTGTACATTTCACGAAGCTCTTCACCAGAAAGCATGCATGGCTGACTGACCACGTGATGCCAACACGGAATTCCATTTCTCCTCAAGATTCTCCCCCTGGTTTGAAATAAAGTTCCTTCTAATTGGAGAGAACACCTCCCCGTTCCAGGCACAGGTTCAAGGCTTTGCAGAGTGGATTGCATTCCTGTTTTCGATGAATAGTCGGGGGTGCAATTTGCAGACAGAGGATCCTGAAAGTGGGTTTTGTTGTTCAGCTGGTGCCTGGCAAGGAATCGTGTCACAGTGAGTGGGAGTTCACTTTATAGAAAAAAGGTGCACTATTTACAAATCGCATTGCAGTGAAATCACGTTTAATAAACACGCGTTATCAGAGAACTGCCTGTTTATTGAATCTAGGAGCAAGATTGATGGACTTAAGGGACTACAACAGTTACTATTTTATATTTCACAATGTTTAAACATATTAATGGATATGATCACTGTGTCGGGAAAACTGCATTGAGGAGATTTTCTCCATGAATTAGAATGGGGAAGGCTCAATGCATTGAATGGCCTACTCCTTTACAGATGTTTCTGCACAGTCTGTGCGAAAGCTCTGTCAATGCTGTCACAAGCTCTCAGATGTTACGAAGCAGGTCTCTGCAGGGTCAACAGGACTGTGATTCCCGTTCTCTTTTCTGATATCGAAGCCGGTGCGGGTATCCTGTCTGGTTTTATCTTAGAAGACCTTGGAGCTGTGTGATACAATTGAATGTCTTGCCTGGCCGTTTCAGGGACCATTCAAGCGGTTATCACATGTCTGTGTGCCTGGAGTCACGTTTAGGCCAGAGCAGGAAAGCACGGGAGATTCACGTCCTGAAAATACATTGGGGAAGGAGATCGATGTTTACAATTAACATCGGATGCAAGGTCACTGTTACCATCACCAGATTCCAGATCTTGATTTTTTTTTTACTTCCAACAACTGCCAGAGCATTATCCTGTATTGGATTAGTAATCCAGTGACATTTCCACAACAGCACCATGTCCACATAGGAACCTATCGGAAACCACACTGAGCGGGTTAATTCTGTACTGCTTGACAGCTCTGTCAAAATGAACTCCCACCAATTTTATTATGGTGAAGGGACTGACGGGGTGTTAAATGGTCAGAATGCAATCATTCACGTATTAGGGGACGGGATATAGTTGAGTAATTTTCCACATTGCCAGAGAGATGTCAGAGTTGGAGCTGAAATGGATCTTCCCAGGGATATGTCTTGTTGTGCAGCACAAGTCTTCTACGTATTGCAGGAATGGTGACCGGGACCTTTGCCTTTGTCGTTTCTACTGTGATCAGCTGTTTCTTCATGTCACTGAAGCGAATCAAGATTGTTGAACACTGCCATCTGTGATTCTGTGGATATCATGCGTGGATGAGGTGGATCATCCATCCAACACCGCTGGCTGAGGATGGTGCAGATACTACATTCTTGTCTTTTTCACTGATGTGCAGAACTGTTCCATTATTTAGGATGAGTTTAGTTCTGGTGTCCTCTTCTCCAGTAAGTTGTTTAATAGGACAAAGACATTTATGTCTGGATGTGGCAGGACTGCAGAGCATGGATCTGACCTGTTGGTCTTGGGATCATTTCGTCCTCTCTATCAGATGTTAGTTCTGCTGTTTTGAATGAAACCACTCAAGCGCCGTAGCTTTGATGGTTTGTCATCAGCTTTAGGTACACATGGTTCTAACCTTGGCATGTTCACCCAGCCTCATCACTGAACCATCGCTCGGCTTAATGGTAATGGTAGACTGATGGAATATCCTGGGGAAAATGTTACAGATTATGTTTGAATACAGTCCTGCTGTTGTCTGCAGCATCACGTAATAGCCCAGTTTGAATTGTAATTCAATTCAACTGACTGTTCCCCAGTTACCACATCGAGACCCATTCACCGATCAGCCGTGTATTCAGTGACCGCACCTGGTTTCTGATGCGGTAATATTTCCAATTTCATATTCTCCTTCTGCTGAGGGTTCTCCTTGGTGTCATGCTTCCAATTTGTTACATTACTGAAACCCATTAACATATTCACCTGAATCTTTTCCTTTGGCATCATGCCATTTTCTGCGTTTGAATTAAATGTGTTCCCCTCTGGTGTTCTCCCTGACCATGATTAAGAGTTCATTTGTGTCAGTGATGCTAGCCTTATGCAGTTTCTGAGCAAATGAATGTGTGCGCTTTGCGTTACTGTTCATTACCCAGAGTAGGGCGCTCCATGTTGGACAGGGCGTTTGAGCAGCTTTCACACACGTCATTGGAACTTGTTCAAAAACAGAAATTGTTGAAGAAACAAAGCAAGTCTGCCAGCATATTCTGTAGTGAATGTAGGGTTAATCTTTCTCGTCCAGAGACCCTCTACAAAGCTCGCAGTTTCTCCAGCAATTTTGTATTTATTTCCAGTATCCATATTTATTTATTTAATTGAATAATTGTGCTGTGCCTATTCGTTTCTGGAGAACCTCAGCAGGTCTGGCAGAATCTGCAGAGACAGAGATACAGAGTTAGTGTTACAAGTCCAATGTGAAGGGTTGGACACTGGGCCAACAATTTTTTTTAAATCCTTTGCCGGAGATGGGGGATAGGTGACTTGGAAAAAACACCGTGGCAAAAGATAAACGGGCTATTAGCAGTGGTGAATGAGAAGGTGATGAAAAATGAGTTTAAATTAAGGTGGGAATCGGGGAAAGGGGTTCTCTCTAACTGAGTGTCAGATAAAGAAGCCACTGACACACAAGGTCAAAGGGAGAATAGGAGGGAGAATGTTGACCATGTGGTATTAAATAGATCGAGATCTATACGTTTTCACAGTATACATCATCACTGCCTTCACACTATGGAATTCAGGTGCTTGACCTCTTATTAACATGAGTAAGAGTTTCATGCTGCCTTAGATTTGTAATATAGAACAAAACTAACAGTATGACGTTTAGGTTGTTTTCTTTACCTGTCATTGATACTATTGTTTCCAATTTTCAGTGCTTATCGTTAAACGTTTGATCTTGAAGTTAGTATTAATGGAGTTTACGAGTTTAAGGGGTGGCATCCGAGAAGTTTATAATATCATGGGAGGCATGGATAGAGTGAATAGCGAAGGTCTTTTCTGCAGGATCAGGGAGTTCAAACACATATGCATAGCTTTAAGGTGGAAGGGGGAAACTTGAAAGGGACAACTGACAACGTTTTTTACACAGAGGGTGATGTATGTATGGAATGAGCTGCCAGAGGAACAGTGGAGGATGCAAGTACAGCTACAATATTTCAAAGACATTTGAACAAAAATATGTTTGGGAAACGTGTAGAGGCATATGGGTCAAATGCAAGATAGGATTAGTTTGATTTAGAAAACCTGGCAAGCATGGACAATTTGGACCATATGGTCTGTTTATGTACGATATGACTGCATGGATCTAGAAAGCAAGGAAAATATATGAAAAGGTATGATGTAATAAATTTGCACGAAATATAAAAGCAAGCATCATGAGCTTTTCCGTCTATATAAAGAAACCTTAAATATGTGTGCGAGCTGAGGCAGAATGGCAGTCAGGAAAGCACATCGAGGCCATTAGGAGGGTGTCACTGGGGAACTTGCCACAGGGAACAGGCAGATAATTTACGCTAGTATTTACGTCAGTCCTCATGGGGAAAGTACTATAAGCATTTCAATGGTATAAACAAATAGTAATATGAGGGAATTTCTTGAACTGTCTGCAACAAAAGTAACAAGGTTTTTAACTAACAGATAAGAATAAGGATAGACAGGTCAGCAGTAATTCATAGTTAATTTTAAAAGAAGTGGTTACAGAGTTACTAGCCGCACTGTGTGAAATATTCCATAACTCTCTGGATTACAGGAGTGTTTCAGTGAAACTGGAGAACCTCCAATGTGGCGCGTCTCTTCAAGAAAGGAATGAGACAGAAAGTAGGAAATATTGAACCTAACCATTATTGCGGTGAATCTGCTAGAGTCTGTTATTAAGCAAGGAATTGCAGGGCATTTAGAAAATCTTAATGCAGAGTTGGCATGGTTTGCTGAAAGAGAAACTATTTTTCTTCTGTAAAATCATATCTTTTTTTTCTGGAGTTCCCTGAGAATGTCAATATTCGAGTCATGCTGGAAAAGCACAACAGGTCAGGCAGCATCCAACGAGCAGGAAAATCAATGTTCGGGCAGGAGTCCTTCATCAGGAACTCCTGAGAATGTGACAAGCAGACTTGATAAAGGGAACTGGTCAACATGAGGCTTTCCAGAGATTTTTCACAAGCTATCACAAAATAAACGGGCTGACACAAGTCAGAGGCTTTTAGTATGATGGATAATATATTAGCATGTTCACACATAGAAATCGGAGAGTCAGGATCAATGGATCTTATGATAAAGGTGTATCTGCTGGATTACCAAAAATATCAGTCCGATGGCATCAGTTATTTACAATCTATACTGACAGCCTGATGGTGGGGGCTGAGTACAAGATGCATCCGAGTTTGTGGATGACACTGAGAACCAAAATGCAGGCTGTTATTTAATGGAGAGGACTACCAAAAAAAAAGGAGCAGTACAAAGGGATTGGTGTGTTCCTGTGCATGAAACGTAAAGACAGCATGCTGATGTTGCAAGTAATTGGGTTGGTTCATCAGGCGAGTTCCTGGGATGAAAAGGTTGATTTACTGAGTGCATCTAAAATAGTGAGGCGATTATTCATTGCGGTTGAAATGAATAAGGGTGATATTACTGAAATGTACAAGATACGGAGGGAGCTTGACAATGTAGATGCTGAGAAGGTGTTTTCCTGAGCTTAGAACTCGAGGAGATAGATACCGAATAAGTTACAGAGAAGGGAAGCCTGGAAACAGGGATTGGGGTGGGGGTTCACTTCCTGACCCAGCCTGGATTTTCTAAGTACATTTCTGAAATTGCAACTAACCATCGGAGTTGCATCAATCTGCCCCGTGTAGCAGGTCCCAAGGGCTGAATGGGACATCAGAACACAGGGCTGAGGGACACAAGTGGGCCATCTGGCCCATTGGCACTACTCTACAAGTAAATAAGGTCGTGGCTCATCTCATTGTTCTCCCACCTGCACTTTTCTCTCCATGCACTATTATCCCTGATTCACCTGTCTATGGGCAATCAGACGAGGCCAGTCTTGTTTTAATATAAAGCTTCAGCCATCCCAAACCTCTGGGAAAGAGAATTCCCGCATGAATGAAATCCAACTTTGAGAATTTCTCCTCACTCCGGTTCTGACTGAGGTTGGAGGTGTCAACAGTTTCCTTTTCTAGTCTCACTCCTCCACTGCTCACAACACATTTCAAATGTAGCCAGTTTGGTGATATGACATATTTCAGACTGGGTCAGGTTCAGCCTTGGAACAATTCAGGCAGATTTCTTTCATCAGCCGCAGGTAACTAATAGAGCTAACGGAGCAGCATGGTGGATTTGTGGTTAGCACTGCTGCCTCATATCAGTAACGAGCTGAGGTCAATTCCAACCTCGAGCGACTATCTATGCGGCGTTTGAACATTTTTCCCGTGTCTTTGTGGGTTTCTTCCGAGTTCTCCAGTTTCCCCCCAAAGTCCAAAGATGTGCAGCTTAAAGGTGATTGACCGTGCTAAATTTCCCAGAGTGACCAGGCATGTGTTGGTTAAGTGGGGTAGTAATGGGAAATTCGGGGTTACATGGATAAGGTAGGAGGGGACAGGTCTTGATGGGATACTGTTTGCTGTGTTGGTGTGGACTCGATGGGCAGAATATCCTGCTTCCACACTGCAGTGGTTATATGTCAATGACATCAAGTTTGGACTATGCAAACACCCAATGGGTATCTAGTTGATCCATTCACCTCAAGACTTTGTGTATTTCATATTGTCAGCTCTTCATCCATGGAATAAGTGAAGTGGAACACCTCTGAACTGCTTCCAATGTTACTATATCCTTTCTCAGATAAACATACAAAAATAAAACTAATCTCACAGACCGAGGAGTCTGCTTCTGTTTGTTTTCTCAGGGTATAGTGAGTCTTTGAAACACTCTTCTCTATAGACCATTCGAGACAGAGATATTGAATATTTTTAAGGCAGGTTCACGAATCACAAAGAAATCAAGGATTATCGAGGAATGGGCAGCAATGTGCAGTTTTGGGGAAAATGTAGACAGTGGTACCGAATGACACGGCTCCAGAATATCCAGGAATGAAATGAAATGATAACATCGATAAAGAGTTATGGGGGATACAAGATGGCAGCGATCTGAACGGAAGGCTTTGCTGGGCTCTGCATCACAGTGGTGATCTACCCCACCCCGCCACAGTCATTTACTTAAAATTGAACACTAAATGAGCTATAGAATCTTTGCTAATCCCGTTTTGTCAAGTGGAAATGACAAAACACGGGAAAGGATTGACTAAGTCCCAACACGCAGCGCACCCATCAGAAGCTTTCAGCATGCCTATGGCCGCACCTGTAAACCCTCTCTGCTCATTCAATGGACCGAGTTACCCATCAGGACTTGGTCACCGCGTTCACCAATTTACGTCAAATGATTGAAGATATGATTGAAGAAAAGTCCAGCAGGAGGCGAGAACCACTCTCAGCCGTCTCCAAAAGCATTAGCAGCAACTTGAAAGCCTTGGAAACAGAATGGATGAGGTCGAGAGCCAAACTGCAGGGGCAGAGTCTGTGATCGATTCGTCTAAGGAGCGGATCCTCACTCTTGGAATGCAGGTCCGTACCTTAACTGAACAAGGTGACGACCTCGAGAAGAGGCAGAATGAAGAATGTTCATATCATCGGCCTGCTGGAAACATAAGGAGATCAGCCAGTGACTCTTTTGCGATAACTCGCTGCTGTGATTCCTTCACTTCGAAGCTCAAGATGGACAGGTAAAGAGTGAGGCAGTTCATTGGATTATGGAGCGCAGGTCAGACTCAGACCAACGCCCTCACCCTGTCCTTGTGCGATTACGTAGTTGAAGGGACAAAGACTTATGGAAGCTTCCAGAACACAGGGAAAAGATCCGACGAGGGCTCCAGGATTATGTTCTTCCAGGTCTTTTCAGCGGCAGGGATTCATAAAAGAAAATCTTCAGATGATATCAAGAGAAGACCAAGGGAACTTGAGATTCAGTATTCCTTAATGAATCCAGCGGTGCTCTGTGTGTTTTCAATAGATCCACACACTGGTGGATCTTTCAATAGATCCATTGACTCTCCAGAGGACGCGAAAACGTTGTGGACACTATAAAGCAGGCTGGATGCTTTAATGGATATCAATAATCATGTTTCTCTCATTTTAAAGAAAGGTTGTTGAATCTTTCTGGTATTAATTAATGTTAAATTATAGTCGGGGATGGGTAGAGTACACACTTTTAACTTCATTAATATTACTACTCGTTTTTCTCTTGCTTAGTTTGCGTATCGGGTTTGGCTAAAGCTGGAGGGAGTTATGAAAGTGATCATGATGACTGAATACCTACCTAAGGGCAGTTCAATCCCGATGTTTGTGATTAATTGCCCTGGATGTGGTATTGATAATGAGGCAGAAGATAAAGATTTGTGACGTGCAAATGCCCCCATTGGGGGGGGGGGGGGTAAATGCCCCTCCTGAGTGCCTTTGGCACTTTGTATCCTGTTTTTTGTTGTCTTTCTATGTATTTAGTTATAGAACGTTTTGTGAGCTTGTTATTTGTAGTAGCTTTAGTTAGTGTATTTTTTAGGCTCGATGAGTGTTTTTTTCATTGATGCTCAGCGATTTGTAATTCGTGTTCTTCCTCTCTGCAGTTCAAATGTTGTTCCAGTGTGTTATGGCGAAGGTCGTCCTTAAATGGTGTATGTGGAGCATTAAGGGGCGCCAGTTAAGAGGAAAAAGGTACTTTCTAGCCTTAAAAAGGAGAGGGTGGATATTTTCCAGTTGCAAGAGATGCACGGTGAAGGCAAGGAAAATATGACATTACAGCAGGGTGGGTTTGATTGGGTATATTTCTGGTCTTTTAATACTAGGAGTAGGGGAGAAGCCATACTGGATAGGAAGAATCTTTCATTTAAATTACAAGATTGTATTAGACACCCACGGGAGGATCATAGTCCTCAAACATATATGTGGAAGAAAACGGTATTTTGAGTGTTTGGTGCCCCCTAGCGCACAGACGTAAATTCCTGATAGATGCATTTTCCAAATTAAGTCATCTTTCTTCGCAGCACATTATTGTAGGAGGAGATTTCAATTAGCTTTGCATCCACGGTGGACAGAATGCCCAAAATCCCCAGTGCCATCTTTACAATCTAAACAATTAGTGGATTTTTGTGTGGAAATGGGGCTGGTCGTTGTTTGGAGGCAGATCCACCTCAAAGAGAGGGATTTTACTTTCTCCTTTAACCCGCAGAAATGCCACACTCGGGTTGATCTCTTCCTTACCGTGCAGCAATCTTCGATTCAGTGGTGTTCTGTACAATTGGGAATATTACCATTTCTGACCATGCAGTAGGATACTTATTGGTTAAGATTAAGGGCAATATAGCAGGTTCGAGACACTGACGATTACCTTTATTCTTAAGGATAAAATGTTCATTGAGTATTTCTGTAATGAATTCAGATCTTTCGTAGCCATTAATTAAATTCAACCAGTAACCCATCCATTCTATAGAAAATTGCTAAGGCTTATGCCAAAGGAATAGTTATTCCTTAGGATGCGGCAGAAGCTGGAGCAGAAACGCTTGCTCCAGGCACAGTTGAAAGCAGCCGAGAGGGCATATTGTGATAGACCCTCGGTGGCTAGACTGCAGAGAATCACAATGCTTCGGTCTGCAGTGAATTCTATAATCACCCCGTCAGCCAAGAAGGAACTTATGTTTGCAAAACAAAGGCTGTTTGAGCATGATGATAAGTCGGGCAAGTGTTTAGCCTATCTTGCGAGGGAAAAGAGAGCCCCGAAGCCATTACCTCAATTAGGGAAGGTACTGGGACCCTTACCTGCGATCCCATAAAACATTTCGGAGATTTTATTCAGAATTATATCAGGCTGAGCATTATGGGGATAGATAGATCAAGATGGAATCTTTCTTCAAGATCTTGGATCTTCCAGGGTTAACCCCCAAATAAATGTCTTGCCTAAATGCTGGAGGGTGTAAAGCAGCTTATGGGCAGAAAGGCGCCCGGTCCTGACGGATGTCCAAGTGAGGTTTATGAGGAATTTATAAACCTATTGTCAGGGCCGATGCCTACCATTTTAGTCACTCATGCAGTCAGGACTGCCTCCCATCATCCTTAAGAGAGGCTCATATCTCTCTTATTCTTAAGAAAAGGAAGACACCGAAGGATTGTGCTTCTTATAGGTCCATCTCACTTCTCAATGTTGATTTCAAAATTCTGTCATTAAGGATGGAAACTATTTATCCTTCCATTGTCAAAGTGCACGACACCGGCTTATAAAAGGCTGCAGATATTCCAACAATGTTAGGAGATTACTCAATATGATCCAAGCGTGTCAACAGCAAATTATACTGGTATTAATGATTTCTTTAGATGCAGAGAAGGCATTTGCTTGGGTTGAGTAGCTGTATTTGTTCTATACGTTAGAATGGTTTGGTCTCAGAAAAGTTTTAATCAAGTGGGTGAGGGTCCTTGAAAGTGACCCTCTATGTGCGATCCTGTAAAATTAATATTTCTAGAGGCAGTCAACAAGGTTATGCCCTTTCACCAGTGTTGTTTACGTTGGTGATTGAGCCACTGGCGAAGGCCATCTGCAGGGACCCCAACATATCTGCCCCAGAAGT
This sequence comes from Chiloscyllium punctatum, assembly GCF_047496795.1. Taxonomy (NCBI): domain Eukaryota; kingdom Metazoa; phylum Chordata; class Chondrichthyes; order Orectolobiformes; family Hemiscylliidae; genus Chiloscyllium; species Chiloscyllium punctatum. The sequence continues at coordinate 68,638,682 of NC_092766.1, forward strand.
GGGATAGAAGTCACGAAAGATTACATTGTTTGCAGATGATGGTCTTACATTTTTGTTAAATCCCACAGTTTTGGTACCTCACCATATGCAATGCATCAGTTCGTTTGGTGCCTTTTCCGGCTATACCATTGATTTTACAAAGTCGGAGGCCATGCCCCTGGACGAACTCAGGGAAATACCTGATGCCGTAGGAGAATCCTGACTTCCTTTTCAATGGTCCCAGGGGGTAATGGGGATGCTCCCTATTTAAGAGAAAGTGAGGACTGCAGATACTGGAGGTCAGAGCTGAAAAATGTGTCGCTGGAAAAGCGCAGCAGGTGAGGCAGCATCCAAGGAGCAGGAGAATCGACGTTTCGGGCAGAAGCCCTTCTTCAGTAATTATTGTCCTGAATTATGGCTTTTCCAGCGACACAGTTTTCAGCATGTTCCCTATTTAGGTATAATCACTAATCCTGTCTTTGAACTTATATTTAACGTGGGATTTGTCCATTTGTTTGACAAAATTAAACAAGACCTTCGAAGATGGGAGGCACTTCCAATATCCTGACTGGGTCAGATAGCTCTTATTAACATGAATTCGCTCCCTTGTTTGCTATACCCCGTGTGAATGCTTGCTTTGGTTTTTCCCAGACAGCCATTTAGGACAATAAATGGATGATGTAGCTCTTTGATTTGTAACCATAAGCGACCCCTTATCAAGTTAAGCAAATTACAAAAATTCCACAGTTTGTGGGGAGTAGTTCTCCCGGATATTTACAGCTATCAATTATTTTTTTTTCCCGATGTTAGTGAGGCCTCAGCATCAATATGGTTAAATATTGAAGCTTCTCAGGAAAAGTTCTCCCTTATTAGTCTGCTATTCACAGTCAAAATGAGGACAGGTACGAAGTACTGCCATTTCCCAATAAGTATCAATAATTTTAAAGTAGGGAGGGCAATGTGTCCGATCGAGGGCAATATAGCCAGACCTAATTCCTTATCCCAAAATGTTGTGTCCCGTGTTTCTGATGGAGGATATTGGATTCCATGATTAAACTATTGGCAACTCGTTGGTGTATCTAGTTTTGATGATTTATCTGAGGGAGAAACAAGGATGTCCTTTGATCAAATAAGTCATAACTATAGACTACCGAGTAGAGATATCTTCTGTTTTCTTTTTATCAAATCAGAGATGTTATTCAAAAAAGAACCAATCTTTAAACAGACCCGTACAGATCCCATACAGAGAGGAGGGAGCTTAGTGCTAAGAACACACTCTCTGTCAGTACCCTTTATCATTTGTTGGAGAGTGGCCCCTCAGATGAGACTTTGTGCCTTTCTGAAGTCTGCAAAGAGAGTTAGGAGTTCAGATCTCTTCGGACACAGGGGAGGATATTTATGAAAGTGCAAGTAGGATTTTGATCTGTAAGAAGAATATTGCAATGTATTTGAAGGTTCTTCATAGAGTCTACCTGGCCCCAGATCCTCTCTCAAAATTCAAGATGGGCGTATGTCTTAAATACAGAATGACTATGGGCATTCTTACTCATTGCTTGTTGACCTTCCACCAGCGCTACAGGAGCGGTGTGTTCGGTGGGATGGAGAGGGTCTTGGGGAACGAATTGGAGATGGATCAGGATTCGCTTTTCTTGGGCCTGCCCAGTCTACCTTACTCAGATGTGCATAGTAAAAAAAATACTTCAATACCCTCACTCTCTGTGTTCAGAAAAGAACTTCTGTTGTGTTGGGTGTCTGAAAACACCATGGGTCGATTGGTTTGTCGTAACCTCGTCATGGAGCATAGCCCTTTGGACTGTTTTAAAGATATGTTGCACCAGAAAATAGAGGATTTTTATAAGACATTTTGAATTACCAAGATACAGGCTGATCTGCCACTCTAATAAAGACTTTTATACAGCTATGATAAACTTGACTAATTAATCTAATGTCCAGAGAGGAAGAATTATGAACAAATGAACATGTATTAGTTAATGCTCTTGAAGGTTGAGAGCTATAGTTTTGTAACACTGAGTTCTACTATTCGTTTTTAAAAATTGTTTAAAGTTTTCTTCGGTCCGATGATTTACCTTGCTTTTTTATGTACATGCACATGCGTATAATTGTGTTCAATTTGCATTATTATGTGAGTTGGATACTTGTTGGTTCATTGAAGCATTAAAATGATTTTCTTTGAATAAAAATATTTATGAAAAAAATAAAATGCTAAGATTGATAGAAGAGAGTCCCAAAAGACTATTTTCTCAATAGTGAGACCACAAATTATGGTTTATCTTAAGGATTATTACACCTCGGGTGACAGGATGATGTTGAGAGGGCGTCCCCTTCCTGGCAACTTCTGTCTGTGTGGGGAATTGAACCTGCGCTATTGGCTTTCCTCTGCATCATAAGCCAGCCATCCAGCCAACAATTTGCGAGACTGTGTAACTGCTATATATAGAAATAGCCAAAGTCAATATAAAATATAAACTTTGATAAGAAGGAAAAAAGGTAAAATTCAGATAACGGTCAAGATAATGGCTGAGGAAAAAAAATATCCGCTGGAAATTGTACTTAATAACGCGAGAGTTGATTGGATGCTATCTTTGTATGAATACGTTGACTCAAGGGAAGTAAACAGAATTACAAATTGTGATTAGATATTGATAACTACGAAATATGAGTACATTTTTGTTTGGTCTGTGTGAAGCATGCTAACCATTGTATGAAAGTTAAAAGCTGATGGAACATATTTTTTGGAGGGTTGGTCCCCATGGGAAATGCCTCCCGAGCACATGCTTGAAGAAACCCAGGGGAGAAAGTGCGTGAGTCTCGTATGGTCAGTGACAGGAAACGAGAGGGCTAAATGATTGAAAGTTCCTGCAAAGTGAAGCTCAGGAGACAGTCAGATCGCCCCCGATCTTTTTAAATGGCACAGCACTTTTGAAAGGCTGAATGGCCTCATTATGGATTTTAGTTGCAAGTGATTAAAAAAAACTCTGTTCCTTCCCCTAATGTTTTCCACAAAGAGGCACTGCCATTTTCCTGAAACTGGGAAATATTTGGAATATTATCTGAAACATGCCATAATCAGCATTTTCCAGAGCATTCTACAATCTGTGGAGGTATTACAAAGGCAAGCGACAGAGAGAGAGAGAGACAGAGAGAGAGAGAGAGACAGAGAGAGAGAGAGAGAGAGAAAGAGAGAGAGAGAGAGAGAGAGGGGGAGGTGCTGCATGCAGGAGTGAGAGTGGTGGAGCATGAGCCTTGTTCGTGGGTCGGTGCTGTAACAGATATACAGTGAGTGTGAGGGAGCAGAGAGAATACAGTGACCATTATCCTGACAGAGTGTGGAAGGTTAGTGATTCTTGTCGTGTGTAAGTGAACATTCATCAGACCGCAGATACTGCACTGAGCTCGGTGGTCTGGTGGTGTGGCCCACTCTGGGAAGAGACGTACTAACTCATCCACCTTGACATCCGTGACCCTGTTGACAACGCTTGGTGTAATTGGTCTTAATCTGCCATGCTCTGGGTAAATTGTACAGGGAAGCTCCAAACTGAGGAAAGTTTAATCGAGTGCCCATTGTCCTTTTAAGGATGGCACCAGTGCCAGGGATCATGGAAGATCCAGGGGCATCCAGGCGATGTTGAGTACCTCCAGGCAAGATGGTTGGGAGAATCGTGCAAGCATTGAATGAGAGGAACACCATGGGGTAGGGTGGATAGTTAATGAGGTGAGTTCGATACGATAGCACCAGGAAACTAGTGTGGATGATCCCACTGTCAGACTTAATGAAAATCACTCAAAGATAAATTGTTGTTAAATTCAGACGGATGAGTTGAAGTCTCTGCTGACCCCATTCACAGTTACAGAGCTGCAGAACAAAACCTCATCTAACTGTCCATCATCTGAACTCACACCAATATTCTGTTCACCATCATTCCTGGTAATACTGGATTATTTTGCCGGATGCCATCGAAATGTCTATATCTCAGCATTCTGAAACCTGTGAACACATCCTTCCATGACATTGTTGCTCAATCTCATCCTCTCTGTATATACCCAAAACCACTTTCATTTACGTTCATGCACAGAGACAGGCGCTTCAGCCAAAACTGGTCCATACCAACCAAAATGTCCGTCCACATTAACCCCATTTCCCTGTAGTTGACCCTTATCCTTCTCTGCCTTTCCAATTCATATATTGTTCGAACAAAGCGCAGCAAGGTTTTGTGACATCAAGAAAGGCCTCAGGAAAGATCTCTCCGAATCTACCATTCATCTTACCGCAGCAATCAGATTACACAGAAACAATTTGACTGGAGGTTATAAACAAGAAGTACAAGCAAACACTGGTGAAAGATGTGTATGAAAGTCAATACTGTAGGGAAAAAATGTGTACGTTCTAAACAGGACATTAGTTATACAAGCGTTTGCAGGCAAAACTCAACGGGTCTGGAAACATTTGAAGGAAGAAAGTAGAAAGGTTGGCCCTCGAATAGCACAGCTGGTCAGGGCGCATCCAAGAAGCAGGAAAGTCTATGTTTCAGTCATAGGACCTTTATTGGGAATTCATTTCAGAATTCACTTTTTAAAATTATTAACATTTTTAATTTGTGGATTCTTCATCAGAATAGCTTTTGTTTTCGATCTCCAGTATATGCAGCTCTTTCTTTTATTTTAGATCAGCAATTATCTTGCATACTGCAGTCTTAATGGACAACTTGATCTGGGAAGAAGGGGAAGGGGTGAGGGGAGAAGAGCAGGCAATGGGTCAGTCACAGTTTAAGGCCCTGTCATTCAGAATGTGAATCCTGTGGTGGAGGTAAAGGAGGGCTTGTCGGCAAGCAACGTACTGGAATTCGGCATCATTTGAACAGATGTGGCAGATCCAAAGAATGTGGGCTGATGTAGTTTCTTTTGCAGCTGGTCATTGAGTGGCACAGTGGCTAGCAATATTGCTTTACAGCACCAATGCCCTGGGTTCGATTCCACCCTTTGGTGACTCTCTGTGCGGTGTTTGCACCTTCTCCCTGTATGTGCGTGAGTTTCCTCTGCGTGTTTGGTTTTCCTCCCACAGTCCAAAAATGCGCAGGTTAGATGCAGTGACCTCACTAAATTGTTCCACAGTATCCAGGGATATGGAGGTTTGTTGGATTGTCTTTGGGAAATGTAAAGTTACCTGGGGAAACGTTTGGTTTTGTTGGTCGGGATGTTATCTGGAGGGTCAGTGTGGACCCGTTGGGCCAAATGGCCTGTTTCCACACTGTTGGGCTTCTATAATTTCTATGTAGCTCTCTGTGTATGAAAACAGTTCCCAGCATCCTACCTATAAGAGTTAATACAATTTGCCTCAACAAAACGTTACACCTTCCGTTTGTATAACATGAACTCCTTCAGCCACTCCTCGGCCCTTTAGCCTATCTGGTCAGCGCCCCGTTTTACTCTGAGTTAACCATCTTCACTGTCCACTACCTCGCCAATTTTGGTGTTTTCTGCAAACTCACTAACCATTCCGATTGTATTCACATCCAAATCATTTATATAAAATGACAAAATCCATTAGAACCTTGTGGTGCACTGCTGGTCACAGGCCTCCAGTCCAAAAAAGATAACAGTTCACAAACATTTCCTTTGTCTATTACCTTCGAGTCAATTTCCTCCAACTCTCCCTGTATTCCATATGATCTCAACATGCTAACCTGTTTGAATGCCTTACTACAGTCTATATTCTATTCCACAGTTCTATTTCTGTGCCTTCGTCAATCTTATTTGTCACTTCTTCAAAATGCTAAACCAAATTAGTGGGACACGATTTCCCACACAGAAAGTCATGTTGACTATCGCTAATCGGAATTTGCATTTCTAAACACAAGTAAATGCTGTCCCTCAGAATCCCCTCCAACAACTTACCCACCAATGACATCAGTCTCACTTGTCTACAGCTTCCTGGCCTTTCCTTACCAACTGTTCTTAAACAATAGCACAACCTTACCTTTGACTGTCCATGATACAAATATCTCAGCCAGAGACCGAACAATTACTTCCCTAGCTTCCCAACAGATCTGGGGTGCATTTCATAAGTTCATGGATTATAGAACAGTGCAGCACAGTACGGGCCCTTGAGGTGTTGATGTTGTGCCGGCAGTTTATCCTACTCTACGATCAGACTGACCTTCATGCCCTTCATTGTACTAAAATCTATATGACTAACCAAGAGTCACTTAAAAGGTCAGAGGGGTTATCCAACTTAATGCATTTTAAAATATCCAGCTCCCCATCTTCTGTAATATGGACAATTTTCAAGATATCACTATTCATTTCCCCAAGTTCTCTACCTTCAATATCCTACTCCACAGTAAATGCTGATGTTTAAATATTTATTTAGTATCTCATTGATCTCCTGTAGTTCCACACATAGGTCACTTTGCTGGTCTTCAAGGGGTCATGTTCTCTCCCCAGTTACTCATTTCACCTTAATCTATTTGTAGAATCTCTTTGGAATGCCCCTTACCCTATTTTCCAAAGATATCTTATGTCCCCATGTTGCCCTCCTGATTTCCCTCTTGGGTATTAGACTACATCACTGGTACTCCACGCTGGATTCACTCGATCCCTACTGTCTGTACCTATCACATGCTTTCCCCTTTTCTTGAACAGAGCCTCAATTCTGCTCGCCATTCAGCATTCCCTACACCTACCTGCCTTACCCTGCTCATAGACAGAAACATGCTGTCGCTAGACTCTGTAACTCACTTTCCTGGCAAGAGTTCTCCAAAGCAGCTTTTCAAAGTGCCAACATAAAACGTTCAAAGTTGGCCTGACTCAACTTACAACTTTAAAATATATATTAGGAGTATTCTTCTCCATAAGTGTTTTACAACTCACAGTTACTGCATAACAGGCTCAAGAAACAGAATGCCCTCCTCCTGTCCCTCTGTAACAGACTTGAGAGGTTGAATGGCCTCCCCCTGTCCCTTTGTAACAGGGGCTTGTGGACATAATTACTTACTCCTTTTCCTGCGCAGCAAATCTCGATGCTCTGACTGATGTCCTAAGGTTATGGAAGAATTTGACAACTCTACACCTAAAACCAGGAGCAACATTACACAAAGTAAATGGACAATAAATATGTACACTGGTTTATTGGCTCTGGAAATTACCCTACCAGTCACCTTATGCAGCGCGTCTGTTACTTTTTCACTGTCGCCCTTTATAAACAGTATGTAATATATACAGTCCTGCAGTGTTCTGGCACTACTCCCACACACACGGAAGAAACAATAAGAATATTGAAAGATTTATGGTCCATCCCTAAACAATGCCCATCCATTCCACCCACACCGAGTAAATGTTCCCTTTTATTGGGTATGAAAAGTGATGTCAGGAAGGGGTTAACTGGACCTGTTTGTTCAGTGACTGTGATAATTGTTAGTCTCCGTGGGTTGGAATTACCCCAGTGGACGGTTTCCATCTTTTAATGATAAGTGGGCTCCGTTCAATGTGTTATCCCACAGTATGGTGGGAGCATCACCAACAGTGTGAACAGGAATCAGCAGCTCCAGAGAGACAGGGGGGAGAGATCAAAATCTGAACACAAGAGTCTGGAATGTTTCAACAATGAATCAGAATATGATAACATTAGACTGGAATGTCACAGGAATGGACAGGAGTTTATACTGGGATGTTTGGTTTCTTTCTGCATATTATGATCGTAGGTCATTATCATGGCGGATCAAATATGCACTTTACATTATGCAATATTTTTATCATCCAATCTTCGCTTTTGTTGGTGTACCTAGAAAGTCTCAATGTTCAGTCATTAATTCTATCAATATTGTTTGACAGTAATACTGTTCTTTCATTCACTCTACCCTCCTTGCCAGTGTTATCATTAGATTACTTACAGTATGGAAACAGGCCGTTCGGCCCAACAAGTCCATACCGACCCACCGAAGCGTAACCCACCCAGACCCATTCTCCTACATTTACCCCTTCACCTAAATCGACAGGCAATTCAGCATGGTCAATTCACCTAACCTGCACATTTTGGATTGTGGGAGGAAACCGGAGCACCCGGAGGAAACCCCCGCAGACACGGGAAGACTGTGCACACTCTACACAGAGAGTTGCTTGATGTGGGAATTGAACCCTGTTCTCTGGCAGTGCTAACCACTGTGCCACTGTGCCACTCTGCCGCCCATCGTTGTTCCTGCTAAGACTCTAAATCCACATATTTACTTGACAAACCACTACTAAATTGCTAAATCACTCTCTCCCTCCTTGCTTCTGGCAGTCTTACACATGGGTCTCCATGTTAACCTGCTCAGTTTCAGCTGTGAACCATGATTCGTTGTATCACTGAATTTGCTATCTAAGTATTAAAAGCATTGAGATCACTATCTTCTGTTCTGGTTACAAACTGCATTTCCTTCGTCTGACTCCATCTCATCCCCGGCCAATATCTGAAGCTGAAATAGACAAATGACAACAGTGGTGATCCCTTTGGCCATGAACCAATTCCTGACACTATACCCTGACCATTCCTAATTATAACTACTGATAAATCCAGTATATACTTCACTGGCTCATCCCATCTGCTACTTGAAGCATGAGCTGTGAAATGCAGTCTTAAGGATGGTATTTGTCTGTTGCTGACACTCACAGCTGCAAACCTGCAGAAACAACTCTGCGTCAATACTTCACAGCTCATATCTGATATCATACAGGACTCCCCATCCATCCCACCGTTCCTGTGCGCACTGACCTATAATGCTATTGGGCCCGGCAATGCCTTGACTTTAATATTCTCAAGCACGTCATTAACAGCTGCCCATGAACTATCTCTCTCTGTCCATTATACCAAGCCCTAACAGTTGTTCACATTTAAACTGATTTCCTCCAGGTGTGCTCTCTCTTACACAATGACTTTCACATCTAACACTGCCCCAGAACTACACACACGCGCACACATAAAACCCCTTGCCTTGAACTGATGCATGAAGATTCAGAGACATTAAGTTATGGGAGCCCATTTACTCTCGCTCGCAGTATGGGCGGCAAATTGTCCCGTGTTAGTCAGTTGCGTAGTGCAAATGTAGCAGCAATATACCGGCAAAGTTTTGCAATACTCCAGATGCTGCACAGCTGGTCCAGCTTACTGAACCATATGCTCGCATAGTCTGCACAGCTCCCCATGCTGGCAGCTTGTCCAGCTGACTTCAGCATCTGCAGTCATTGTTTTTTCCTTATACACAAGCATAGCCTGCACAGATCTTCATGCTGGCCGATAGTCCAGCGAACTGAGGAAAACACTGGGATAGTCTGCACAGCTCTCCATGTTGGGCAGATAGTCAAGCAAACTGAGAAAAACACTGGGATAGTCTGCACAGCTCCCATGTTGGGCAGATAGTCCAGTTTACTGAGCAATACACTGGCATCGTCTGCACAGCTCTCCATGCTGGGCCGATAGTCCAGCGAACTTAGCAAAACACTGGGATGTTCTGCACAGCTCTCCATGTTGGGCAGATAGACCGGTTTACTAAGCAATACACTGGCATATTCTGCACCGGTCTCCATGCTGGGCCGATAGTCCAGTTTACTGAGCAATGCACTGGCATAAGCTGCGATGCTCTCCATGCTGAGTTGTCTGCTTGTACCAGTTTATGGTTTCTGCGTTTGTTCTATGAGGCAAATTCAGAATTTCGTGGAACAACTTTGGTCAGCTGATCTGGTAATGCCTTTATTCAATGTTCACATTCTTGTGACCTGACCCTCCAAGGTCTCACTGCTCCAGTTAGACCCACTCCCGTGTTGTTTTTGTCATATTTCAACAACATGCTCTGTTTCCGTCTTAATTGTGCGTTTCTATCTTTAATGTGAATGTCTCTGTCCATCTGTTTCTTTTTCTGGCTTTGGTTTTTGGTTGTGTATTGTCTTGAATACTGGCATTATGAAGTTCAGAAATAATGTAATGGTATGTGTCAGGCTATTCTTCACTTCCCGTTGTATCCCATGTGTTACTCCATGGACAGGGGTGTGTGTGCTGGGCTGTTGTTCACTTCCTGGTGTGTCCCTTGAGGTGCTTCATAAAGAGGTGTGTGCGTGTGCAGGGCAGTTGTTCACTTCCCGGTGTGTCCCACGTCGTGCACCATGTTGTACAGCGGTGTGTGTGCTGGCTGTTGGTCACTTGCTGGTGTGTCCCATGTGGTGCTCCATGGACAGGGGGTTGTGTTCCAGGTTGTTGCTCACTTGCCGGTGTGTCCCAAGTTGTGCTTCATGTTTGACAGGGAGTTTCAGCATCTTTGACCCATGTCTTTAAAATTTGGTCTGTGCCTGTCTACTGAACGGCTGCGTTTGCCCCGCTCAGCTGATCACGTGGTCAGAAACACGAGGAGGACCCTGAAGTATAATTATAATATCTCACTTTTAGTGGAGGGAAGTCTGATTGTCTCCTGTTACTGAAAAGTTAGTGGAGGGGCTTGGGATGGTTTGCTGGAGGTTGTGCTGTGAGCTACCTCAGACATTTAGGGAGACCAGAGGGTTTTGTGACCCAACTCTGGATGGAGCATGGGGACTGTAGTTACAGCATCAGGGTCTGTAACATTAACAACAAATGGAGCAGAGGCTGCGGAGCATGGAAGCTCTGAAACCACGGACTGGGTGTGTGTGGGAAAAGGGCTCTGCCAAATCAGTCTGTGTCTTAATGTGAGCGCAGGCTCTCAATTTCATACTTAAACATACACACCCACACACACCCACACACACACACACACACACACACACACACACACACACACACACACACATACACACACACACACACACACACACACACACACACGCACACACACGCACACACACGCACACACACTCCACATTTCTCGCACTCACGCATCTAAAATTTGCGTTTGCAGATTTATATTTTTTGATAGGTTTTATTTTGTTCAAAACAACACTTAATTTGCATGCAGCCAATCATTGTGGCAGTTTATAAAGTCCTGCTTTGGAAATTAAACCTGTATGACTCCAGGGTAAAACAGAATGTTGCCTAGTATGGAGAGAACGACATATAAAGAGAGGTTTGGTAGATTAGTGTTATTTTCATTCGTAAGACGGAGGGTGAGAGAGGACTTGATTGAGGTCTACAAAATCTAAAGAGATGTAAACAGGGTTAATAGCAAGAAGATTATTCCCAGAGTGGAGGAGTCAGTTACTACGAGTCAAGAATTCAAGATGAAAGGGCAAAACTTTATTGGAGATATGCTCGAAAAGGTCTGCGCAGAGGGTGGTGGGTGGCTGGAATGCGTTGCCAGCTGAGATAGTAGAGGCGGGGACGATAGCCTCATTTAATATGAGGAAGCAGAGGTATACAGATTCTAAGAAAATAGGCGACAGAATTAGATGAGGATCTGGATAGACACAGGCTTGGAGTTCTGAAGGGCCTGTTACTGTGCTGTGATTTTCTTTGCTAATTGTAAATACTGGCGAAAAACGTCTGTTGATACTTGAAAGGAAAATGAAATCAAGATCAAATGTGACACAGCGAATATGTGGATACGAGAACTTATTGCAGAGAACAGAAAAATGACAAGGAGACGAAACAGTAACATTGCATCTGTCTTCAAAGAGGAAGGTCCAGAAAATCATCCAGAAATACAAAGTCACCACGGGACCATTGCAAATAAACACTAGAATAATTCATATACAGTTACGAGGTAGTATTTGGAAACAGAACTGGGATGAAGATTGATCAGTCTGACAGACCGGATATAATTCAAACTGAAATTTCAGAGAAAACAGCAATACACATGTTGATTACAAAAGGGGCCACTGTATTTTTTTCTGTATTCACTTCGGAAGGTTATAAATGCATTCAAATGATTTACGAAGTGAAGAAGTGGGAGAGTGAAGGACTACAGGTCAGTTAGTTGTCATCCGCAGTAGAGAATCTGTTGCAACCTATTGTAATGAAGATCTTATTGGACACTGAGAAAGTAATAGCAAATGTCAAGCGAATTGTTCTGCATTTATGAAAGGGAAGTTATAATTTACAATATTTTTCTTGAAGGTATCTCTTGTATTTGTAAATAATGGTGAATCAGTGAATATGGTACAGTCAGATATTCAGGAGGAGGTTTAATCAGCACACACTGTAAGTTAGGGGAAAACATTACAGCAAAGTATTGGGAGGAACATATGCAAACGGGGCAAGGTAAGCATTAGAGAAACTATTGTAGAACATAGGTGGTTGTAGATGGTTGTTTGTGTGACTGAAGACCGGTGTACGCTGGTGTGCCACAGGTTTCAGTGCTGTGTTCCTTTTAATACCTTCATTTAAAGGGAATCCGAATGCAGACGATGAAGAATCAACTAGATTCAAAGTGTTAGCTTGCTCTCTCTTTACAGATGCTGTCTGACTCACTGTGATCTCGAGCATGTGTTGGTTTCAGTGCAGATCCAGCTTCTGCAGTGATTTGCTCCTACGAGAAGTAAAGACATTCTGCACTAGTAACACAGAAAGTTGGGGAGACTGTGCCTGTACAATTTTGATGTCGTGATCTAAGTGAAATATACTGATCACATATACTGAATGGGCTTTCTCCAGATTAATCCCTCAGATGGCACGATGGTCTGCTGAGGAGACTTGGTCTGGGATCAAGGCGGAAATTTGTGTGTGAAACTGGAGTCGCTGATTGATCGTTACATGAGAACTTCACGTCTGTTATACTTTGGAAAGGGAGGAGGCAGGTACAGAATTAAAGAAGATGGACTGGGAAGCTCTTTTACAGATTGATATAAGATGTGAGCAGGGATTGATGTCTTGGCTGGTATAAAATTGGACCAATCCTCAGATTCAGATCAGTTCCATCTCAGGATGCAGTTGGAGACAAGGGATGAAAGGCGCTGATGCAAAGGTTTAAATAGAATCTGGTCACAGGTGAGGGGTCCGAGGATTGGAGAACACCCTTTATAGGAAGGGTGGTAGAGATAGAGCAGGGAACTATACACCAGTGTGTATCAGATCAGTGTTAAAGAAAATTGTGCACAAAATAGATGGTGGTAGAAAGCTGTTCAAGTGACTGGAGACCGGTGTCCCCTGGTGTACCACAGTGATCAGTGCTGTGTCCCTTATTATTTGTAGTATTCATAAATGGTGCAGATGTGAATGTAGAGGGGGATTGGGAGTGAGATACGTAAGTCTGTGTTTGACACAAAGATTGACCGGGTGGTTGGCAGTGAGGAGGAAGGTCTTATGTTACAGTAAGGTACAGATGGAATGGTCAGGTGGATGGATCAATGACAGATGGAGTGTAACTCTGATAACTATCAGGTGATGCACGTTGGAAGAAGGAACCAAATGCGGAATATACAATGAATTTAGCGCACAAAGAAGCTCATAGGGAGATTTTCCACACATTCTTCAATGTGACGCAGGAGGATAAAAGGTTACGTAAGAAGTCAATGGAAGCTGTAGGCATAACCTTTACTCATGGAGGCATAGATTACAAGATCTATGTGGCGCTTTGGTGAGGCCAATATGGAATACTGTGTGGGGTTCTGGGAGACACACTACAGAAAGTATGTGATTATTCTGGAGGGGGTGCAGAGATTCACCTGGACGTTTCCAATGATGGAGCATATCAGCTATGGAGAAAGGCTGGATAAGCTCGTGTTGTTTAGTTTGAATGAGAGAAGGTATAGGGGGATGTAATTCAGAAGGATAAGATTACGAGGGACATGGACAGGGTAGATAGAAAGCAGCTGTTCCTTTTCGTCAAAGGGCCAAGAACAGGGGAGCACACTTTTAAAGGGAAGGATTTGAGGTTTAGAGTTGATTCAGAGATTGTTTTTTCACCCAGAGGGTCATGGTATCTGGAATGCACTTCCTAAGGCGGACAGTTATCACGTGTCACCTCACAACCATTAAAAGGTATTTGGACGAGCACTTGAAAGGTCATACCATTCATGGCTACAGCACTAATGCAGGAAAGTTGGAATAATATAGATCGCGCTGTATTTTTGATGGTACAGAGTCTATGCTTCTGTGATTGCATGGCTGTGGAAGTTCAATCATTGAACAGCTTTAGACAGAAAGTAATGGATTTTCGAAGAGTTCATTAACAAGCGTGAAATGTAAAATCTTCTGAACGTACAATATACCAAGGTGACATGTTGGCAAATATAATTGTTATTTCCTTACAGTCCAAAACCAACGAATGGAGAACAGGAAAGTGGCAAACTATGAAGCAACTACTTCAGATCTGCCTTCATGAAAGAATTTGTTCTTAAAAAGTACTTCCAAACAAATCTAGGTCAACTGAGAAAGAAAGGAAATACAATCAAATCAGGAAATAAACAGTATTGGAGAAAATATTTGGACTGAAAATTGATAAATCCCCATGGCCTGATAATCTTTATCTCGGATTCCTGAAGGAGGTGGCCATGTGAATAATGGATATTTTGCCTGCTGTCTTCCAAATTCCTGATGATTGAATTGACAGATTTGAGAGTAGCAAATATAACCGCAGTATTTCTAAAGGAGGCAGGGAGACAGCAGGGAATCACAGACTGCTTAGCACCAAAGACTGGATTAGTGGTGCTGGAAGAGCACAGCAGTTCAGACAGCATCCAACGAGCAGCGAAATCGACGTTTCGGGCAAAAGTCCTTCATCAAAGGAGCAGTCAGGACAATACAAGAGTCTATTAGAGAGAATGTTTGCCAGGGAACTTTGAGAATTAAATTAGTTTGAAAGCAATGACCATGGATCAAGTCAATACCAAATTATGAATGGCGAATCATATTTAAGAATCCGACTGGGAAATAAATTATGGCGAACCAATATATGCAGAGAATTTGGATTTTCAGAAACTATTTGATGAAGTCCCAAGTCTAGTGTTGTGAAAATACTACTCCTTCAACAAGGTCACTCTTTCCTCGTTTTTTTTTCATAGCAGTCGTAAAAGCAGCGAATCTGAAAAGTCCGGATTTGGCTACTTGGGAATGCTTTAAAGTCTAAAATTAAAACACATACAATGAGGAGCATGCTATGCTAAATCCAGTCTGGTGTAATGAGACAGGAATAATTAATTACCTCATAGTTCGGAATCATACTTGGAAGGAATAATCACAGTTTGGTTGAATTTAAAATATAGATGGAGATGTGAGAATAAAATTCAATACCAGGGTCCTGTACTTAAACGAGGAAGACTACAGCAGAATGAGGGAGGACGTGGCTAAAGTCGACTAGAAACAAACACTTTATGGTGAGAGTTGACGAGCAGTGGAGGATTTTCAATGGATTTTTTCACAGTCCTAAGAAAAAATATATTCAGTGAAAAGGAAAGTCTCTAAGAAAAGGGGAAATCTGCCGTGGGTGTCTAAGCAAATATGCAAGGCTATCAAATTGAAAGAGAAGGAATGCAAAATGGCAAGTACAACAGGAACTTTGAAGATTGGGAAAACATTAAACGTCAACAGAAAGCCACGAAAAGAGCTATACAGAAAAGTAGGATAGAACACGCGAGAAAAAAAACTAGCACAGCATATAAAGACTGATAGCAAATGATTCCTTAAATATATGAAATGAAAACGAGTGCCTAACATAAATGTTGGTCCTTGAGAGGATGAGAAGGCGCATTTCTTATAGGAAATGATGAAATGGCTGAGGCATTGAACAGGTATTTTGTATCAGTTTTCATAGTGGACGACATTAAAAACATGCCAGTGATCGACAAAGAGAGAGATTCTAGATTAGGGTGGTGCTGGTAAAGCACAGCAGTGCAGGCAGCATTTGAGGAGCAGGAAAATCGACGTTTCAGGCCGAAGCCCTTCATCAGGAATACTCTAATCCTGATGATGGGCTTTTGCCCAAAACGTCGATTTTCCTGTTAAGGTAGCGGGAGAAATACCAAGTGCAATTGTGGTAATTTTCTAAAATTTGCTGAACTCTGGGGCAGTCTCAGCAGCTTGAAAAACTGCAAATGGGACGCCACTGTTTAAAAAAACAGGTAGATAAAAGATGGGGAATTATAAACCAGTTAGCTTAATCTGTGTAGTGGGGAAGATGCCTTAACTGTATTATCAAGGAAGAAATAGCAAGGCATTTTGATAGAAATCGGCCCATTGTGCAGACGCAGCATGGGTTCCTGAAGGGCAGATCATGCTTAACAAGTCTTTTGTAAATCTATGAAGACATTACGAGCATGGCACACAACGAGGCTGTAGTGGATGTGTTGTATCTAGGTTTCCAAAAGGCTTTGACAGAGTGCCACACAGTAGCCGGCTGCATAAGATAAAGATGGATGGCGTTTCGGGTAAAGTATTATCATGGATAAAAGATTGGTTGATGAACGGGAAGCAAAGAGTGGGTATAAATGAGTGCTATTCTGGCTGGAAACAGTGCTTAGTGCCTCAGGGGTCAGTGTTGGGGTTGCAATTATTCACAATTTATACAGATGATGTGGAGTTGGGAACATGCGTAGCTTGTCAAAGTTTGCAGATGGCACGAAGATGAGCGGCAGAGCAAAGTGTGCAGAGTACTGTCAAACTTTGCAGAGGAACATCGTTACATTGCATGAGTAGGTAAAGGTCTGGCAGATGGAATGCAATGTTAGTAAATATGAAGTAACCTATTTTGTTAGTACTACCAGTAAAAAGGATTATTACTTGAATCGTAAGAAGATGCAGCATGCTGCTGTGCAGAGGGACCTGGGTGTCCTTGTGCATGAATCATAGAAGTTTAGTCTGCAGGTACATAAAGTAAATAGGAAGGCAAATGGTAGTTTGTTCTTCGTTGTGAAAGGGGTTGAGCTTAAATGCAGGGAGATTATGTTTCAGCTGTACAGGGTGCTGGTGAAGTCATACCTGGAGTAATGGGAGCGGTTCTGGCCTCCTTACTTGCAAAGCGATGTACTGGCAGTGGAGGCGGTGCAGAGAATGTTCACTCTGGCGATTCCGGAGTTGAGTTGTTTGGCTCATGAGGAGAGACTAAGTAGATCAGCATTATATTCATTTGGATTCAGAAGAATAATGGGTGTATCTTATAGAAACATAAAAAAAAAGAAAAGAAGTGGTAAGAACGAAGTATTGAGGATGGTTCCACTGGCAGGTGAAGCTAGGGCAAGATGGAATAACCTCAATATTAGAGGGAGCAGATTTAGAATTGAATTGAGAAAGAACCTCCTCACCAGAAGCTTGTAATTCTGTGCAATTCCCTGCCCAGTGAAATAGTTGACGCTACTTCAGGAAATGTTTTTCAAGCTGAGATAGATATGTTTTGAACAATGAAGTAAATAATAGATACAGTGAGAGTGCGGGTAAGTGGATATGGGTCCACAAGTAGATCAGCCTTTATTTTATTGAATGGAAGAGCAGGTTCGAAGGACTAGGTGGCCTACTCCTCCTCCTAGTCCTTCTGAAAGCGGAGCGGCCAGTTCTTCCAATGCAGACCCTCTGCTTTGGTTTGGTTGGACTGATTTTTCGCAGACTGGTTGCTTACTGAAAGCAGGCAGCCAATTGTGAAGTTGTCGGACCCACAGAAGCAGGTCCATGCTGATCCTCCCTCTCTCTGATATCTCTCCTGGAAGAACCTGGGTTTGATTTTGCCTTTCGCTTTTCCCATGGGATGTTTATGGGGATTGTTTCAATTACTTCGAACAACATCTTAGATTTAGATTACTTACAGTGTGGAAACAGGCCCTTTGACCCAACAAGTCCACACCGATACTACAAAGTGCAACCCAACCATTCTCGTATACCTAACACTACGGGCATTTTAGCATGGCCAATTCACCTAATCTACACATTTTTGGACTGTGGGAGGAAACCGGAGCACCCGCAGGGAACCCACGCAAACACGGAGAGAATTTGCAAACTCCACACACACAGTTGCCTGAGGCGGGAATTGAATCCGGGTCCCTGGCGCTGCGAGGCAGCAGTGCTAACCACTGTGCCACTGTGCCACCGTGCCGCCCAATGTCTTTGAACCATTTTCAGATTCTCAGTTGCGAAGTGAAGTGCTATTGAGAACCAGAAAGGTTCACCTGGAAGACTAGTTGAGTTGTCAACATTTAACATTTTTTATTATTTATTTATAAACCTTTAAAACGACAAAAGCTGGGATTAGTCAATTTAGTTCTACTTCCTGTGGAACTAGTTGCATGGACATGACTTCTAATTGGCTGTCTCTGGGTATTGTCATCCCTAATCATGTTACACAGTAATGCCCTACATTTTTGTAGGCTGGATTGAACGTCAGTTCTTGGTTTTCCCATGTACCCACGCCTTATGCATTTCATTTGCTAACATCATTAAGTGAGGATAATCTGTTGGGTTTTCGCATAGGTTGTTATTCAGTATGCTGTTCTCTTCTGTTTGTGTTTCATTCTGTAATTTTGAAAATAAATTCTGTTCTATTTAAAACTAAGTGGTTTGACCAGCTGTATCAGTCCTGGAATATCTGCCTTGCACCTACTTAAGGCAACGAGTAAAGGTTGAGTCTACGCTGCTTCCTTGAAATGATTTGAGATGGTCTGTCCTAGCCCATAACAGTGTGCACCAGTAAGATCTAATATACCGGCATGGTTTGAGAATGGGAGAGAGCTGACAGGAAAAAGGTGAGTCAGAATAAACGGTTACTTTGTTTTGGAGTGGAAAGCAATCACCAGCAGGATAATCCAGGAATTGATGTTTGGCCCCCATCTATTCAGGAAGCAGATCAAACATCTGCTCGAGGTTTTTCAATGCAATCTTTCAAAATCTGCTGATGGCACCTAACTGGGTATTGAGTGGGTGAGGCAGATGTGAAGAAATTCAAGGTGAATGAGACACGTGGAGGGAATGGGCAAATACGTGGCAGATGAAGAGCAATGTGGATGGATGTAACATTGAGCACGTTGATTGGAAAAATAGTATATCAGGCTAGCATTTCAAAAGGAATTGATGTGAAAATGTTCGTCTATGAAGATACTAATGGCATAACTTTGTTGACTTCTTCACCGGACTCCAAAGCCCATGCAGGGCAGTGAAGTTTGAATCCAGACGTCAATACTGAGATTGGTATGGCACGCTACCCAGTGCACATAGACCCACCAAGTGGGGAGATATAACATTGAAAAGAATCTGGATCTCCCTGTATACCAGTCACTGAAAGTATTATTGGAGCAACAGAAAGCAATTAGGAAGATAAATAGTGTGTTGACCTTAATTTCCGGGGAATTTGAGTCCAGGAATAAGACTAACTTATTACAGCTGTACATGACATTGGTGAGCCCCATCTCGAACATTGTGCTGTATTGTGTGCAGTTTTGGTCTCCTTACCTAATAAAGGACAAACCTGACATTGAGGGAGAGCAGCAAAGAATGACCGGACTGATCTCTAGGATGACAAACTTGTTGTCGGAGCAGAGTTTGGGGCGACTGGGCCTGTATTCCATGTGGTTTAGGAAAATGAGTGAAGAACTCAGTGAAATATATAAAACTCTGACAGGGCGAGACATATTGGAAGCAAGGATGGTAATTCCCCTGACTGGGACGTCGAAAACAAGGAGCCACCGTATTATGTACAGTCAGGATACTCTGCATTGAGATAAGAATAAATATCTGCACTCACAGACTGGTGAAACTGGGAATGTTATGCAACACAAGCCTGTGGAAGTCAACGCCCTGAATTTCGTTAAGTATTTCTAGACACTAAAGGGACAAGTTGCAGCAGACGTTTGGTGTGGAGACAGAGGATCAACCAATGTTATATTGAATGGGAAAGCAAAAATGATGGACTGAAGTGCCTACATCATATTGTTCCGATAGTTAATCACTTCAAAGGATACACAGTACGCAGTGTTTGGGAAAAAAAACTGAAGAGATGTTCGGCCAAAAACTAGAATGGGGGAGGCTCAATGTGTTGAATGACCTACTCGTTTCCCAATGTTCCTGTGCAGTCTGTAGGAAAATTCTGTACATGTGTCACAAGCTCTCAGCTGTTAGAAAGGAGATATCTGCTGGATCAACAGGACTGTGTTTCCCTTTCCCTTTTCTGATACCGAGGCTGGTGCCGGGTGTTCTGTCCATTTTTATCCAATAAGAGCTCGGAACAGTTTGATACAATAGAGGGTCTTGCTTGGCCGTTTCTGAGACCGTCGAAGCGTTTATCACATGTCTGTGTGCCTGGAGTCACTCTTAGGCCAGAACAGGAAAGCAATGAAAGTACATTGGGAAGGAAACTGGTGTTTACAATCGACATTGGCTTCAATGTCACTGTTACTGGCAGAAGATTTTAGATTTCGATATTTTATTAATTGATTTTAACTTCCACCAGCTGCCAGAGCGTTAGTCAGGTCTGGATCCAGTGACATTTCCTCAACAGCACCATCTCCACATGGGAACCGATTGGAAACCACATTGAACAGATTATTTCTGTGCTGCTTGATAGCTCTGTCAAAAATAAATCCCACAAATTTGACTGTCGTGATGGGACTGAGGGGGTGGTTAATGGTCAGATTGCAATTATTGTCCTCTTGAGGGACTGGACAAAGTTGAGTAATTTTCCACATTGACAGGTAGATGTCACAGTTGGAGCTGGAATGAAACAGCTTCCGCAGGGACACGGCTTGTTGTGCAGCACAGGTCTTCAGTCCAATTGCAGGAATGGGGTCAGGGCCCATTGCCTTTGTTGTATCTACTGTGTTCAGCTGTTTCTTCATGTCAGGTGCAGCGAATCGAATTGGATGGAGACTGACATCTGTGATTCTGTGGGCATCATCCAAGGAACACCTCTGGCTGAGGATGGTGCAGACATTGCACACTGTATTTTACACTGATGTGCAGCAAGGTTCCATTCTTTCGGGGAATAGCAAAGCAATAACCTGGTGGTATTGAGCTGTTAGTCTCGAGACCCAGGCAATGCTCTTGTGACCTGAGTTGGAATCCTGCCACAGCAGATGGTGGAATTCAAATCCAATAAATATTTGGAATTAAGAGTCGAATGATGATCAAGAATCAATTGCTGATTGTGAGGGAAACACATCTGGTTCACTGATGCCCTTTAGGGAAGGAAGCTGCCACTCATTCCTGCTCTGGCCTACTTGTGACTCCAAACCCACAGCAATGTGTTTGACTCCTAACTGCACTGTGGGCAATAAATGATGACCCATCCAGCAACACCCTAATTCCATTGAACTTTCTAAAAAAATAATATTTATGGAGTCCTCTTCTTTCGTCAGTTGTTTCATAGTTCAACTTCATTTCTGACTGGCTGTGGCAGGACTGCAGAGCTTCGATCTGATGTGTTTGCTTTGAAATCGTTTCATCCTCTCTCTCAGATGTTCGTCCTGCTGTTTGCAATGTAAGTGAGTAGTCAAGTGTGGTAGCTTTAAATGGATTGTCATCAGTTTTAGGTACTCACGGTTCTGACCCTGGTATTTTCACCCACACTCGTGACTGATACATCGTTCAGCTTAATGGGAGTAATAGACTGAGAGATTATACTGGGCGAAAAGTTACAGATTGTCACTCAATACCATTCTCCTTCTGTCCAACTGTGATCTACACTATTACATAAATTCCGGGGTTTTGAGCTGCAATTTCTGCAATGCAATTCTGCTGTCTGTCGCCCAATTCATACCGAGACCCATTGACCCACACCCCGTGACCTACTATGATTTCTGATGTAGCAACAATTCCATTTTCATATTCACATACCTGTGAGTGACTGTCCGTAATGTCACACCTCTTACCTGTCATGTTTCTCAATACCTCTAAGCATATTCCATGTGGTGGCACCGTGGCTCAGTCGTTTGCGGTACTGCTTCACAGCGCTAGGGACCCGGGTCTGATTCCATCCTCCCACAGATTTCTGTGTGGAGTGTGCACATTCTCCTCGTGTCTGTTTGGGTTTCTTCCAGGTGCTCTGGTTCCCTCTCACAATCCAAAAATGTGCAGGTGAGGTGAATTGGCCTTGCTAAATTGCCTATAGTGTTCAGGGATGGAGGTTATGTGCATTAGTCAGTGGTAAATATAGGATCGGGGAATAGATCTGCTTGGTTTACTCTTCAGAGGATCGGTGTCGATTTGTTGGGCAGAAGGGCCTGCTTCCACACTGTTGCGATTCAAATTCTAATATTCATCTGAATCTTTTCCCTTCCAGTCGTGCCACTTTCGGTGTTTAAATTGAATGTGCTTCCATCTGTTTTTCTCCATGGTCTTCATTAAGATCTCTGTAGTGTCAATGATGTCAATTTTATGTTGTTTCAGAACGAATGAATTTGTGCACCTTTCGTTGTTGCTCACTTCCCGGTGTATGGCGCTCCATGTTGGACAGGGTGTTTGAGCAACTTTGATAAACGTCTTTGAAACTTGATCAAAAACAGAAATTGCTGGAGAAACTCAGCAAGTCTGGCAGCAGTTGTGGAGATAGAAAAACAGAGATAGCTTTGTTCAGAACTAAAAAGGACCTTCTAATCCGTTAGCAAACGTGGACGAGGGATGATGGGAAACAGAGCATGTGGAGGTGCAATGCCACAGAAGAATGGGCTTTTAATTGTGGTTAAAGAGAAACAGATGAAAAATGGATGTAAAATAAGTGTGAATTGGAGAAATGGGTTGTCTCTATTTGGTCTGAAGTGGAATGTGGAAATAGGCCCAGAGGACGTTAAGTAGGTATGCATGGGCCAACATTCAAGCAGATATCCCAAAACGCTCAGCAATTATTGTTTCTGTTCAAAAAGAGAGCACTCGATAAGAAAATGGACCACCCATGGTTGACAAAAACTGTCATGGATACTATTCAGTCACAATTTAATGAGTGTTAGTGTAGGGCCGGGTATAGGATGTTTATTTCAGGGATGAGAAGCAGATTCTGGGTATGAATGTCACCTGTGCTTCCTGAGTTACGCCACAGAAAACCCGACCATTGCTGCTTCATCCTCATCTCTGCTCGTCTCCCCTTCCTTATTCCAGGTTCTCCCTCTCCAATTACAGAGCACATTCTATCACATTATGTTCCCTACCCACTTCACCTGAAGCTCTTTGATCCAGTCTACCTTCGCTGCACTAGCATCAAGCTGCGTTTTGTGCTGCCACTTTGCCTCTGGTCTCAGTGTCTCAGTGTGGTTCTGCCTCTCCATTGATGCTGTGTTACACCTCACACTCACATCTCATTCAGGAAAGTTTCCTTCTTTGAGTAAACCTTATTGAAAATACCTCTCCCCAATTGCACTGAATTCGCACTTTGATCCAAATTTCAAAATGTTTACTTAACCTTCATCTCACTCTGCTCAAGGCAAATGCATGCTGACTGTGTCGTATAAATATTCCTTTTCTTACATAGATCTGGCCAGAGATACGTTTTTACCGTAACAATCATCATCCACTTTAGACATAGGAATTCAGGTGTTTCACTTCGAATTGGCACTAGTAAGCGTTTCATGCTGCCTTAGTATTGTAACATGGAGAAAAGCAAATTACGGCATGAAGTTTGGGCTGAGTATTGTTTACCTGTCATTTTGAATATTGTTTCAAATTTGCAGTGCTTATCTTTAAATGCTTGTTCTTGAAGTTAGTACCAGATGGAGAATAAGAGGTTGAGGGGTAACATTATAAAAGTTAATAAAATCATGGGAGGCATGGATAGGGTGAGTAGCCAAGATCCTTTCCACAGGATAGGGGAGTTCAAACACAGATGCATAGCTTTATGGTGAAAGTGGGAAGGTATAAAGGGGACAAAGGAGCATCTTTTTTCATGCAGAGGGTGGTATGTGTCTGGAATGAGATGACAGGGGAATTGTAGTAGATGCAAGTACAGTTCCAACATCTAAAAGACATTTGGACAAGCGTATGAATGGAAAATGTTTAGAGGCATATGGGCCAAATACAAGCAGATGGGGCTAATTTAGTTTGGAGAACCTGGTCAGCGTGGAAACGTTGGACCAAAGGGTCTGTTTGTGCACGATATGACTGTATGAATCTAGAAAGCATGGAAAAAGGAAGAAAAGATACGATATAAGTAAAATGGCAACTAATATAAAAACAAGCAGCATGAGCTTTTCCGTGCATATGAAAAGAGTTCAAGATGAGTATCTCACTTTTGGGAGAAAAAAAAAAGTCAGGAAAGTATACTGAGGACATTTGAAGGGTGTGAATAGGGCTCTAGCGACTGGGAAAAACAGATAGATAATTGACATCAGCATTTTACGTTATTCCCTACAGGCACTGTAAGCATTTCAACGATAAAAACAAAATGGGAATAGGAGGGAATTTCTTGAACTTCCTCGAATTAAAGGAACAAGGGATTTAAAAAAAAACACAGATAAGACGAATGATAGTCAGCTTTAATTCATAGCTGGTTTTGAAGGAAGTTGTTACAGAGTGACTGGTGGCACTGTGTGAAATATTCCATAGATCTCTGGATTACAGGAGTGGTCCAGCGAAACTGGAGACCCTCCAATGTGGCGCCTGTCTTCATGAAACGAGCTAGACTGAAAGCAGGAACCATTTAGCCGAACTGTTGTTGCTAGGAATCTGTGAGAGTCTGTAATTAAGGAAGGGACTGCAGGGCTATTAGAAAAACTTCACGCAGAGTCAATATGTTTTTATGAAAGGGTAACTATATTTTGTCTGTAAAATCATGCAAAGTTTTTTTTCTGGAGATGACGGAGAATGTGACAATCGGACTTGATAAA
This sequence comes from Chiloscyllium punctatum, assembly GCF_047496795.1. Taxonomy (NCBI): domain Eukaryota; kingdom Metazoa; phylum Chordata; class Chondrichthyes; order Orectolobiformes; family Hemiscylliidae; genus Chiloscyllium; species Chiloscyllium punctatum. Next base: position 68,663,339 of record NC_092766.1, read on the forward strand.
GGGGAACTGGTAGACACGAAGCTTTCTGAATATTTTCCACCAGGTATCTCAAAATAAAGGTTATTTCACAATACAGAAGCGCACAGTATGATGGATAGTGAATTAGTATGGGATCAGTTGGTTAACACATAGAAATTGGAGAGTCAGGATTCATTGAACTTTATGATAGAGACGAATCTACTGGAGTACTAGAAATATTAGTTCTACAGTTTCAGTTTTTTACAATTTATACTGATAGCGTGATGGCGGGAGCTGAGTGCAATATGCATCCGAGCTTGTGCATGACACTGAGAACGAAAAAGCAGACTGTTATTTAATGAAGGGAACTCTCAAAAGAAGGAGCAGCACAAATGGATTGGAGAGATCCTGTGTATGAAACATAACATCAGCATGCTGATGCAGCAAGTAAATAGGTTTGTTCATTAGACAGATTCGAGGGATGAAAGAGTGATTTATTGAGTACATCTAAAATGGTGAGGCGATTATTCATTGACAATAGACAATAGGTGCAGTAGTAGGCCATTCTGCCCTTCGAGCCTGCACCAACATTCAATATGATTATGGCTGTTCCTGATCAGTATCCTGTTCCTGCCTTATCTCCATAACACTTGATTCCACTATCCTTGAGAGCACTATCCAACTCTTTCTTCATTGAATCCTGAGACTGGGCCTACACTGCCCTCTGGGGCAGAGAATTCGACACAGCCACAACTCTCTGGGTGAAGACGTTTCTCCTCATCTCTGTTCTAAATGGTCTACCCCGTATTTTTAAGCTGTGTCCTCTGGTTTGGCACTCACCCATCAATGGAAACATGTTTCCTGCCTCCAGAGTGTCCAATCGTTTCATAATCTTATATGTCTCAATCAGATCCCCTCTCAGTCTTCTAAACTCAAGGGTATACAAGCCCAGTTACTCCAGTCTTTCAGCGTAAGGTAGTCCCGCCATTCCAGGGATTGACATGGTGAACCTACGCTGCACTCCCTCAATAACCAGAATGTCTTTCCTCAAATTTGGAGACCAGACCTGCACACAGTACTCCAGGTGTGGTGTCACCAGGGCCCTGTACAGCTGCAGAACCTCTTTGCTTCTATACTCAATCCCTCTTGTTATGAAGGCCAGCATCCTTTTAGCCTTCCACACGACCTGCTGTACCTGCATGCTTACCTACATTGACTGGTGTACAAGAATACACAGATTTCTTTGTACTGCCCCTTTACCTGAATTGATTCCATTGAGGTAGTAATCTGACTTCCTGTTCTTGCCACCAAAGTGGATAACCATACATTTATCAACTTTAAACTGCATCTGCCATGCATCTGACCACTCACCTAACCTGTCCAGGTCAACCTGTAATCTCCGAACATCCTCCTCACATTTCACCCTGCCACCCAGCTTAGTATCATCAGCAAATGTGCTAATGTTATTACTAATACTAACTTCTATATCATTAACATATATTGTAAAATGCTGCGGTCCCAGCATTGATCCCTGCGGTATCCCACTGGTCACTGCCTGCCATTCCGAAATTGAGCTATTTATGACAACTCTTTGTTTCTTATCAGACAAACAACTTTCTATCCAAGTTAGTACTTTACCCCAATACCATGCGCCCTAATTTTGCTCACTAACCTGCTATGTGGGTCTTTATCAAAAGCTTTCTGAAAGTTCAGGTACACTACATCTATTGGACCTCCCTCGTCCATCTTCAGAGTTACATCCTCAAAACATTCTAGAAGATTAGTCAAGCATGATTTCCCCTTCATAAATCCATGCTGCCTCTGACCTATCATGTTACTATTATTCGGATGTGTCGTAATTCATCCTTTATAATAGACTCCAGCATCTTTCCCACCACTGAGGTCAGACTAACTAGTCTATAATTTCCTGCTTTCTCTATACAACATTTCTTAAAAAGTGGTACAACATTAGCCACCCTCCAATCCGCAGGAACTGATTCCGAATCTATCACAATCTGGAAAATAATCACCAACGCATCCACGATTTCTCGAGCCACCTCCTTCAGTACCCTGGGATGTAGACCATCAGGCCCCACGGACTTATCAACCTTCAGACATAAAGGTTTCTCCAACATCAATTCCTCGCAAATAAAAAGTCCCTTAAGTTCAGGTCCTTCAGACACTGTTACCTCAGGGAGATTGCTTGTGTCTTCCCCAGTAAACACAGGTCTGAAGTACCAATTCAATTCTTCTGCCATTTCTTTGTTCCCCGTAATATTTTCCCCTGTTTTTGTCTTCAAGGGACCAATTTTAGTCTTAACCATATTGTGACCTTTCACATACCTAAAAAAGCTTTTACTATCCTCCTTTATATTCTTGGCCAGTTTATCTTCGTACCTCATTTTTCCTCTGCATATTTCCTTCTTAGTAATCCTCTGTTGTTCTTTAAAAGCTTCCCAGCCCTCCGTTTTCCCACTTATCTTTGCTATGTTATACTTTTTCTCTTTTAAATTTCTATGTTTCTTAACTTCATTATGCAGCCAAGGCCACCCATGACCCCTCTTAGGATCTTTCTTCCTTTTTGGAATGAACTGATCCTGCATCTTCTGCATTATACACAGAAATATCCGCCATTGTACCTCCACTGTCATCCCTGCGAAGGTATTGCACCATTGAACTTTAGCCAGCTCCTTCTTCATAGCTCCATAGTTCCCTTCATTCAACAGAAATATTGTCATTTCCGATTGTACCCTCTCCCTCTCAAATTACAGTTTGAAGCTTATTATAACTGTGGTTGAAATGAATGAGGTTGATATTACTGAAACGTACAAGATACAGAGGAGGCTGAACGTAGGCTTGGAGGGCTGAAGGTCCTGTTCCTGTGCTGTGATTTTCTTTGTTATTTGTAAATACTGACGAAAAGCGTCTGTTGATACTTGAAATGAAAATGATACCAAGATCAAAAGTGGCACAGCGAATGTGAAGATATGATGATTTATTGTTGAGAACAGAAACATGACAAGGAAATGAACCAGTAACATTGAGTCTGTCTTCAAAGAGGAAGATCCAGAAAATCTCCCAGAAATGCCAAATCATCACGGGACCTTTGTAACTAAAGACTAAAATCAATCATATACAGTTATGAGGTAGAATTTGGAAACAGAACTGGGATGAGGATTGATAGGTCTGACAGACCAGATGTAATTCAATCTGAAATGTCAGAGAAAATAGCAATGCACATGTTGATTGCAATGGGACCACTGTATTTCTCTGTATTCACTTCGGAAGGTTCTAAATGCATTCAAATGATTAACGAAGGGAAGAAGTGGGAGAGTGGAGGACGACAGGACAGTTATTTGTTATCCACAGAAGGGAATCTGTTGCAAGCTATTCTTAACGAAGATCATATTGGATACTGAGAAAGTAAGAGCAAAGTTCAAGAGAGTTGTTCGGTATTTATGAAAGGGAAGTTATAATTTACAATTGTTTTCTTGAAGATATCTCTTGTAGATATCAGCAATGGCGAATCAGTGAATGTGGTGCAGTCAGATATTCAGGAGGAGGTTTAATCAGCACACACAGTAAGTTAGGGGAAAACTTTACAGCAAAGTGTATTGGGAGGAACATATGCAAAGGGGGAAGGTAAGCATTAGAGAAACTATTGGAGAACATAAGTGGTCGTAGATGGCTGTTTGTGTGACTGAAGACCGGTGTACGCTGTTGTGCCACAGATTTCAGTGTTGTGTCCCTTTTAACACCTTCATTTAAAGGGAATCCGAATGCAGACGATGAAGAATCAACTAGACTCAAAGTGTCAGATTGCTATCTCTTTACGATGCTGTCTGAGTCACAGTGATTTCTAGCATGTGTTTGCTTCAGTACAGATTCAGCTTCTGCAGTAATTTTCTCCTAATAAAAGTAAATACATTCTGCACTAGTAACACAGAGATTTGGGGAGACTGTACCTGGAGTGTACCTGTACAATTTTGCTGTCTTGATCTAACTAAAATATACTGATTGCATATACTGAATGGGCATTCTCCTGATTAGTCTCTCAGATGGCACAATGGTCTGCTGAGGAGACTTGATCTGAGATCAAGGCGGGAATTTGTGTGTGAAACTGGAGACGCTGATTGATTGTTATATGAGAACTTCACGTCTGTTTTACTTGGGAAAATGAGGAGGTAGGTACAGAAGACAAGAAGGTTCACTGGTGAATTCTTGAAAATATTGATGTAAGATGTGAGCAGGGATTGATGGTTTTGGCTGGTATAAAACTGGGCCAATACCCAACTCCAGCTCAATTACATCTCAGGCAGATATTGGAGACAAGGATGAGAGCGCTGATGCAAACGTTGAAACAGAATCTGGTCACAGGTGAGGTGCCCGAGGACTGGAGAACACCCTTTGAAGGGTTGAAGAGATGGAGCAGGGAACTATAAAACATTGTATTTCAGATCATTGTTAGAGAAATTTTTGCGAAAAATATGTGGTGGTAGTTTGTGTGACTGGAGAATAGAGTCCCCTGATATACCATAATGATCGGCGCTGTGTCCAATATTATTTGTGGTGTTTATAAATGATGTAGGTGTGAATGTGGAGGGGAAGTGGCAGCGTGATACGCAAGTTTGTATTTGACACCAATATTGGCTGGTTGTTTGGCATTGAGGAGGATTTTTTATGATACAGGAAGATATAGATGGAGAGAGGTTTCATAAACTCCATTTGTTTACTTCGGAGCAGAGAAGGCTGAGGGGGACGTAATTCAGAAGGATAAGATTACTAGGGGCATGGACAGGGTGGATAGACAGCAGCTGTTCCTTTTAGTCAAAGGGCCAAGAAAAGGATAGATAAAGGAAACGATTTGAGTTTAGAGAGGATTCAGGGATTGTTTTTCATCCGGGGGTGATGGGGTCCGAAATGCTTCTCCTGGGGGGGAGGGTAGTTATCACGGGTCACCTCACAACCAGTAAACAGTATTCGGACGAGCACTTGAAGTGTCAAATCATTCATGGTTATGGGACTGATGAGGTAAGGTTGGAATAATATAGATCGTGCTGTAATTTCGATGCTCTGCTTCTGTGATTGTATGGCTGTGGAAGGTCAATCATTAAACAAGCGTGAAACGTAAAAGCTTCTCAAAGTACAATATACCAAGGTGAAATGTTGGCAAAGATAATTGTAGCTTCCTTACCGTCCAAAACCAGCGAATGGAGAACAGGAAAATTGCAGGTTATAAAGCAAACACTTCAGTTCTGCCTTCATGAAAGAAAAAAATTCAAAACTTCCAAGCATTTCTAGGTCTACTGAGAAAAAAACAGGAAATACAATCAAATCAGTAAATAAACAGTTATGGAGCAAATATTTGGACTGAAATCTGATAAATCCCCAAGGCCTGACAATCTATATCTCTGATTCCGAAAGGAGGTGGCAGTGGGGATAATGGAGACATTGCTTGCTGTCTTCAAAATTCCTGATGATTGAATTGACAGATTTGAGAGCAGCAAATATAACCCCAGTACTTCTAAAGGAGGCAGGGAGAAAGCAGAGAATTACAGTCTGTATAGGACCAAAGAAGCAGTCAGGACAATACAAGAGTCTATTAGAAAGAATGCTTTGTCAGGGAACTTTGAAAATTAAATTCGTTTGAAAGTAATGAACATGGATCAAGTCAATGCCAAATTATTAAAGGAGGGTCATATTTGAGGAACCGACTGGGAAATAAATTATTACGAAGGAATAGATGCAGTGAATTTGGATTTTCAGAAATTATTTGATGAAGTCCCAAGTCTCGTGTTGTGAAAATGCTACTCCTTCAACAAGGTCATGCTGTCCTTGTTTTATTTTTGAAAGATGAAAAAACAGTGAATCCGAAATATCTGGGTTTGACTGTTCTAAAGTAAAAGTACGTACAATAAGGAGCAAGCTATGCTAGATCTGGTTCTGTGTAATGAGACAGGAATAATTAATAACCTCATAGCTAGAAATCAACTTGGAAAGTATGATTACAGTATGGTTGAATTTAAAATACAGATGGAGATTGTGAAGATAAAATCCAATACCAGGGTCCTGTGCTTAAACAAGGGAGACAACAATAGAATGAGGGCGGACTTGGCTAAAGTCGAATGAAAACAACGACTTTATAGTGAGAGTCGACGAGCAATGCAGGATTATCAAAGGAATCTTTCAAAGATCTTAGCAGAAGTATGTTCAGTGAAAACGAAAGACTCTAAGAAAAGGGGTTATGGGGATACGGTATCTTACCAATAAGCGACGCTACCAAGTTTAAAGAGAAGGCATGCAAAGTGCCCAAGAACAGCAGGAACCCTGAAGATTGGAAAAACATTAAAGGAAAACAGAAAGCCATGAAAAGAGCTATAAAGAAAAGTAGGATAGAACACAAAAAAACTAGCACAGAACATGAAAAGAGATTGCAGATGATTCCCTAAATATATAAAATGAAAATGAGTGGCTAACGGAAAAGTTGATCCTTTAGAGGATGAGAAGGAGCACTTAGTTATAGGATATGATGAAATGACTGAGGCATGGAGCAGGTATTTTGTATCGATCTTCTTGGTGGAAGACACTAATAAAATGCTAGTGAATGACAAAGAGATGAGGGTAGGTCAGGACATGTGCATAATCATTATTACGGAGGAGGTAGTGTTGGGTAAGCTTTTGGATCGACAGCAGTTCAGGCAGCATCCAACGAGCAGCGAAATCGACGTTTCGGGCAGAAGCCCTTCATCAGGAGGGCTTCTGATGAAGGGCTTCTGCCCGAAACGTCGATTTCGCTGCTCGTTGAATGCTGCCTGAACTGCTGTGCTCTTCCAGCACCACTAATCCAGTATTTGGTTTTCAGCATCTGCAGTCATTGTTTTTACCCTTGTGGATCTGCAGGCAGACAAGCCCCCGAATGAAACGCATCCCAGGGTACTAAGAGAAATAGCAGGAGAAATAACAAGTGCGTTTGTGGTAATTTTCTAAAATTTGATGAACTCTGAGGCATTCCCAGCAAATTGGAAAACGGCAAATGAGACGCCACTGTTAAATAAGGCTGGTAGATAAAAGATGGGGAATTATAAACCAGTTGGCTTCATCAGTGTAATGGGGATGATGCATGAGTGTATTCTCAAGGGAGAAACAGCAAGGCATTTTGATAGAGATCGGCCCTTTGCGCAGACACAGCATTAGTTCCTGAAGGGCAGGTCATGCTAAACAAGTATTTTGGAAATTGATGGAGCCATTACGAGCAAGGTAGACAACGCGGTCCCTGTGGATGTGATGTATCTAGGTTTCCAAAAGGTCTTCGACAAGGTGCCACACAATAGACTGCTGCAGAAGATAAAGATGGAAGGAGTTATGGTAAAGTATTAGTATCGATAGTAGATTGATTGAATAACAGGAAGCAAAGGGTGGGTCTAAATGAGTGCTATTCATATCTGGCAATCAGTGTCTAGTGGCGTGCTTCAGGGATCAGTGTTGGGATTGAAATTATTCACAATTTACATAAATGTTGTGAAGTTGGCAGCATCCGTAGTTTGTCACATTTTGCAGATGACACGAAGATGAGTGGCAGAGCAACGTGTGCAGAGATCTATGAAACTTTTTAAGAGGAACACAGATACTTTGAGTGAGTAGGCAAATGTCTGGCAGATGAAATACGAGGTCAGTAAATGTGAATTCATCCATTTTGTTAGGACTACCAGTAAAAAGGATTATTACTTGAATGGTAAAACGTTGCAGCATGCTATTCTGCAGAGGGACCTGGATTTTCTTGTGCATGAATCACACAAGTTGGTCTGCAGGTTCAGCAAGTACTGAGGAAGGTAAATGGTATGTTATCTTTCGTTGATGAAGAGATTCAATATAAAATCAGGTAAGTTATTTTCCCGCTGTACAGGGTGCTGGTGAGGCCACACCTGGAGTATTGTAAGGAAGTTAAGCCGCCTTACTTGAGAAAGAGTGTACTGGCATTGGATGGGTTGCAGAAGAGTTTCACTGTGTTGAATCCGGAGTTGAGAGATAATTTCTTGGTTTTTCAGATAGTTATGCTATTCTATCTGCTATCCTCTTCTGTTTGTGTTTCTTTCAGCTCCATCACTCCTGGAATATCCACCTTACACCTGCTGAAGTCAATGAGCAAAGGTTGGGTCTGCGCTACTTCCTTGAAATGATTTGAGGTGGTCTGTCCTGGACCATAACAGTGTGTAACAGCTAGATTTAATATACTGGCATGGGTTGAGAATGGGAGAGTTTAAAGGAAAAAGTGAATCAGTGTAAACAGTTCCATATATTTTGGAGTGGAAATCAATGACTAGTATGATAATCCAAACATTGATGTTTGGACCCCAGCTATTCAGAAAGCATGTCAAACATTTGTTCAAGGGCATTGTATGTAATCTTCCCAAATCTGCTAATAGCCCCAAATTGAGATTGTGAGTGAGTGATCAGGATGTGAAGAAGTTCAAAGATGAAGACAATTGGAGGGAATGGGCAAATACGTGGAAGGTGAAGAACAACGTAGATAGACGTGACATTGAGCACAGCAGTTGGAAAAATAGAATAACGGTTAGCATTTCAATAGGAATTGATGTAAACCTGTTGCTCTGTGAATAGACTTATGTGTATACTTTTGTTGACTTCTTCACCAAATTGATGGACCGAAGTTCCTAATTCAATTTTTTATCCAAATAGTTAATCATTTCAAAGGATATAGAGTATGCAGTGTTTGGGAAAAGTCAATTGAAGAGATGTTTGGCCAAAAAACAGAGTGGAGAAGGCTCAACGGGTTGGATGACCTACCCCTTTCCCGATGTTTCTGTGCAGTCTGTGGGAAAGCTCTATAAATGTTGTTACAAACTCTCGGATGTTAGGAAGGAGGTCTCTGAAGGGTCGACAGGACTGTGTTTTCCGTTCCCTTTTCCGATACAGAGGCTGTTGTCCGGTGTTCTGTCCGGGTTTAGCTTTTAAGACCTCGGAACAGTTTGATACAATGGCCTTGCAGTTTCGGAGACCACTGATAGGTTTATCACATGGCTGTGTATCTGGAGTTCACATTTAGGCAAGACAAGGAAAGGACGGGAGATTCACTTCCTGAAATTACAGTGGGGAAGAAAATTTACGTTGACAATTAACATGGGCTTCATTGTCAGTATTACTGGCACCAGATCTTACATCTCCATATTTTATTAACTGTTTCGAACTTCCACCAGCTGCCAAAGCAATAACCTGGTATAGATTAGTAATCCAGTGACATTTCCACATCAGCACCATCTCCACATGGGGACCGATGGGACACCACACTGAGCTGGTTATTTCTTTGCTGCTTGACATCTCCAGCAGAAAGAGCTTTCACTAATTTGATTGTCGTGATGGGACTGAGGGGGTGATAATTGGTCAGCTTGTAATTATTCCCCTCTTAGGGGATGGGACATAGTTGAGTAATTTTCTACATTGCCAGGGAGATGTCAGTGTTGGAGCTGGAATGACACAGCGTCCCCAGGGACACGGCTTGTTGTGCAGCGTAAGTCTTCAGTCCTATTTCAGGAATGGGGTCAGGGGCCATTGCCTTTGTCGTATCTACTGTGTTCAGCTGTTTCTTCATGTCACGAGCAGCGAAATCAAATTGGTTGAAAACTGGCATCTGTGATTCTGTGGGCGTCATTCAAGCACCACGTCTGTCTGAGGATGGTGCAGACACGGCATCCTTGTCTTTTACACTGATGTCCAGGAAGGTTCCATTCTTTCGACAAATGGTAGAGCAATAGCCTCAGCAATAACTGCTATGATGTTAGTCTAACAACCCCAGTAATGTTCTGGTGATCTGAGTTCCAATCCTGTTATAGTAGATGGTGGAATTCAAATCCAATGCATGTTTTGGATTAAGAGTCTAATGATGAGATCGTGAATCAATTGCTGATTGTAGGACAAACCTATTTGGTTCATGGATGTCCTTAAGGAATGGACACTACCATCCATATCCGCTCTGGACACATGTAACTCCAGATCCACAGCAATGTGGTTGACTCTTAATTACCCTCTGGGCAATAAATGATGACCTAACCAGTGACGCCCTAATCCCATTGAACAATGTTGTTTTTAAATAATATTTGTGGAGTCCTCTTTTATCGTCAGTTGTTTCATAGTTCAACTCCATTTCTGACTGGTTGTGACAGAACTGTAGAGCTTTTATCTGATCTGTTTGCTTTGTAATCTTTTCGACCTCTCCATCGGATATTAGTCCTGCTGTTTGGAATGTAAGTACAGTGGTCACCTGTGGTAGCTTTAAATGGATTGTCATCAGTTTTAGGTAAACATGGTTCTGACCGTAGCACATTCCCCAAATCGTCTTTGAAACATCAATCAGCTTAATGGGAATGGTAGACTGAGGGATTATTCTGGGTATAAAGTTGCAGATTTTGATTCCATACAATTCTCCTTCTGTCCAGCTGTGATCGACAATATCACATGAATTCCCAGTTTTCAGCTGCAATTTCTGCATTGCAATTCAGCCGTCTATCCCCAAGTTCACACCGAGACCCATTCACCCATCACCCCATGACCTACTCTGGTTTCGGATGTGGTAACACTTCCGTTTTTGTACTCTCATTCTTTTGGGCGTTTGTCCATGATGTCACACCTCTTAACTGTCATGATTCGCAAAACCAGTAAGTATACCCCGCCGGGCAGCACTGTGGGTCCGTGGTTAGCGCTGCGGCCTCACAACACTATGGACCCAAGTTCGATTCCATCGTTTGGCTGCTGTCTGTGTGGAGTTTGCACATTCTGCATGGGTTCCTTCCAGATGTTTCGATTTCCACCCACAGTCTAAAGTTATGCAGTTTAGGTGCAATGGCCTTATTATATTGTCCACAGTGTTCAGCGATGTGTTGGTTGGGCACCTTAGTTAGGGGTAAGTGTAGGATATAGGAATGGGTCTGGTTCGTTTATTCTGCAGAGAATCGTTGTGGAAGAGCCTGTTTCCATACTCTAGCGATTCTAATTCTAACATTTATCTGGAACCTTTCCCTTTTAGTCGTGCTACCTTCGGTGTTTAAATTGAAAGGTGATTCCCTCTGTTTCTCTCCATGGTCTTCATGAAGAACTCTATAGCGTCAATGATGCCAGTCTTATGTCGTTTCAGAACCCATGAATTTTTACATCTTGTGTTATTGTTCACTCCCCAATGTATGGCGCTTCATGATGGACAGGGCGTTCGAGCGGCTTGGACAAACGTCTTTCAAACTGTTCAAAACCAGAAAGTGCTGGAGAAATTCAGCATGAGAACAAAGTAGGTTATTGGAATGGGAAGCAATGGGAAGATTAGGAGTATCCCTACAGACAGAGTGGAATTGTTCCTTAGAACAGTCTCTGTTTGGTCTCCCAAGTGTAAGGGTGATTTCATTTTGAGCAGCAATGACAGGAGACTGGATTGAACGAATACAAGTGGAATGCTACTTCAATTGGAAGTTGTGATTGGGGCCTTGGAAAGTGAGAAGTGAAGAGGTGAATGGGCAAGTGTTGCACCTTCTGCGATTGCATGAGAAGGTGCCATGGGGGGAGTGGGGAAGTGTTATGTGTGATGGAGGGTGTCACAGAGGGAATGGCCCCCGTGCAATGCTGACAGTGGTCGGGAGAGGAAGATGTGTTTGATGGTGTAGACCTGCTGGAGGTGGTGGAAGTGGCAGAGGATGATTCCATGATTGTGGACTCTCGTGCAGTAGGAAGTGATGACAAGGGGAGATATATATCATTGTTCTGGGAATGAGGGGACAGAGTGAGGGCGACACTGGGAGATGGGACAGTGAGAGCTGAAGGCCCTGTCCACCGGAGTAGGGGAATTTCTGCTTTAAAGAAAAGTGAGGTCACGTCAGAGGCAATTCACTGGAATGTGACATCATCAAATAGAAACAACAGAGATGGAGAACCTTGGAGAATGGAGTCAGCCTCCGCTGATCATGTATTCAGCCACATGCAGAAGTTCCTCCTGAATGATTGCAAAGAACCAAACATTTAAATTGAGGATTTCTTTCTCACATCTGGTCTGAAGAGGGATGTCGAAATAGACCCAGAGAAAGGTCAGTGGACATGCAGGAGCAGAAATTCAAGCAGGTATCACATAACGCTCAGCAATTATTGTTTCTGTTCAAAAAGAAGGATTCAGAAGACGATGAACCGCCCGTGGTTGACAAAATCTGTCAAGGATGCTATTCGATGGCAAATTAACGAGCATTAGTGCGTGCCCAGATTTACGGTGTATATTTCAGGGACCATGAGCAGATGCTGGGCATGAATTTCAGCTGTGCTGCCTGAATTACCCCCAGAAACCCCTGCCATTGCTGTTCCATCCTCTTCCCTCCTTGTCTCCCCTTCCTGATTTCAGGTTATCCCTCTCCAATTACAGAGCACATTCTCTCACATTACGGTTCTTACCTGAGGCTTTTTGAGCAGGTCTACCTTCCCTGCACGAGCATCAAGCTGTGTATCCTGCTGCCAATTTGCCTCTGGTCTCAGTGTGACTCGGCCTTGCCATTCATGCTGTTTTACACCTCCCATTCACATCTCATTCCGGAAAGTTTCCTTCATGGAGTAAACCTTATTGAAAACACCTCCCCCCGCTTTGCACTGAATTCACACTGTGATCCAAATTTCAACAAGTATACTCAGCCTTTATCTCACTTTGCTAAAGGCAACTGCATGCTTACTGTGTGGTATAAGAATTCCCTTTCTTACTTGGATTTGGCAAGCGATACGTTTTCACTGTAGGGATCACCATCCTGTTTCGACAAAGGACTTCAAGTTCTTGACCTCCTAATGGTACTGGTAAGGGTTTCACGCTGTCTTAGTATTGTGACATTGAGAAAAACAAATCACAGAATAAAGATTTGTCTGTGTTGTTTGCCTGTCATTTTGCATATTGTTTCAAATTTGCAGTGCTTACGATTAAATGCCTGTTGTTGAAGTTAGTATTAGATGGAATGGAGGAGGTTGAAAAGTGACGCTATAGAAGTTTATAAAATCATAAGAGGCATGGATTGGGTGGAGAGCTAAGGTATTTTCCCCCAGAAGGGGATGGGGGGAGGTTTCCAAACATAGAGTACATCGCTTTAAGGTGAAAGAGAGAAGATTTAAAAGGGCCAGTAGTGCAGCTTTTTCACATATAGGGTGATGTGTGTATGGAATGAGCTGCAAGAAGAAGAGTGGTCGATGAAAGTACAGCTGCAACATTTAAAAGACATTTGGAAAAACACATAAATGGGAAGCGTTTAGAGGCATATGGGACACGTGAAAGCAGATGGGACTAGATTAGTTAAGCATGGACAAGTTGGACCAAAGGGTCTGTTTGTGCGTGATGTAATCGTATGAATCTAGAAAGCGATGAAAAGGGGGAACAAAAGATATGATGTGAGTAAATTGGCAAGAAATATAAAAACAAGCATCACAAAATTTTAGGTAGAAATGAAGTCTGGAAAGTAAATTGAGGTCACTTGGAGGATGAGACTGGGTAACTGGCTACAGAGAACGGGCAAAAAGTTACACCAGTACATTGCATTGTTCCTCACAGGGGAAGGCACTGTAAGCATGTCAATGATATAAAAAAAATGTTAATGGGAGGCAATTTTTTGAACTGTCTCCAACAAAAGGAACAAGGTTTTTTTAACAAACAGAAATGAGTAAGGGTAGACCGGTCAGCAGTAATTCACAGTTGTTTATTTTTAAAGTGGTTACCGAGTGACTGGTGGTACTGTGTGAAAGATTCCATAACTCTCTGGATTTCAGGAGTATACCAGCGAAACTGGAGAACCTGCAATGTGGCGCCTGTCTTCAAGAAAGAAGCGAGACAGAAAGCAGGAAACATTTAGCCTAACCATTATTAGTGGGAATCTGCGAGAGTCTGTTATTTAGGCAAGAATTGAAGGGCATTTGAAAAAAAAACTTCACGCAGATTCAGCATGGTTTTGTGAATGGGAAACTATATTTTGGCTGTAAAAGTTATTCTGAGAGCCCTGAAAATGTAACATGCGGACTTGATAAAGGGGAACCGGTAGGCATGCGGCTTACCAGAGATCATCCACAAGCTATCACAAACTAAAGGTTCGTACACAAGACAGAAGCTCATAGTGTTACGGACAATGTATTAACATGGGATGACGGGTGGTTAGCACATAGAAATCGGAGAGTCAGGATTAATGGATCATTATGATAAAGACACATCTACTGGGTTGTCACAAATACCAGTTCGATGGCATCAGTTAGTTACAGTCTATTCTGACAGCCTGACGGCGGGATCTGAATGCAATATATATCCGAGTTTGAGGATGACACTGCAAACCAAAAGGCAGGCTGTTATTTAATGAAGAGGACTCCCAAGAAAGGAGCAGTAAAAAGGATTGGAGTGTTCCTGTGTATGAAACATAAAGTCAGCGTGGTGATGCAGCAAGTAACTAGATTGACACAGTACACAGGTTCCTGGGCTGAAAGGGTCGAATTATTGAATACACCTAAAATGGTGAGGCGATTATTCATTGTGCTTGAAATGAATGAGCGTGATATTACTGAAACGTAAAAGATGCAGAGGGGGCTTCACAAGGTAGATGCTGAGAATGTGTTTCCACACCTGGGCAGAATCTCGAACTCAGGGACAGAATAAGAGATATCGATTTCAAACTTAGATACAAAGAAATGTCTTCTTTCATAAGGTCGTGAAGTCTGAAGTTCACTAACCCAGAGAGTTGTGGAGGCTGGGTCACTGTATATTTTTACAGATGGGCTGGTTGTTGTTTACATATCAGCGAGTTGAGTGATATGAGGGGCAGGAAAGTGGAGTTGAGCCCTGGAGGTTGAGAGAACGTCCCCTCTATGGAGAACTTTTGCCAGTGTGGGGGAATTGGACTTGCGTTATTGGCCTCCCTCTGCATCACAAACCAGCCGTCCATTCAACTGAGTGGGAGCCTGTGTAAATGTTTCAGATCGAAACACTCACAGACAAAGGGCAAGTGAAACTTTCATAACAAGGAAAAAGGTACAATTCAGGTAACGGTCAAGGTACTAGCTGAGGATAAAAATGTTCTCTGCTGGAAATGGTGGAAACAAGTGTTTAGATGCTATTTTGAGCTTAATGCAATAAGGTGGCATAAGCAAAATAACCAGAAAAATAATTGTGTTTAGATATCGACAACTTTAAATAACAGTATATTTCTGATTGGTCTGTGTGAAACATGTCTACTATTGCATGAAAATAGAAAGCTGATGGGAAATATTGGTAGGAGAGTCCGTCCCCATGGGAAATGCCTCAGGAACACATGCTTGAAGAAACCCAGGATAAAAATGCCTGAATATAGTCTGGTCAGTGACAGGAAGCCAGGGGGATGAATGACTGAAAGTTCCTGTAACATGGAGCTCAGGAGACAGTTAGATCATCCCCGATCTTATTAAATGGTAGGGAACATTTGAAGGGCTGAATGCCCTCATGATGGATTTCAATTTCGTGTACATGTAATTTTAATTAAAAATACACACGATTCCTTCCCCTCATGTTTTCCACACTGGGGCACTGCCATTCTCCTGAAACTGGGAATTGTTTGGAACATTATCGGGAACATTCCATAATCAGCACTCTCCAGAGCGTTCTAGAAATTTGTGGGGGTATCACAAAGGCTAGAGACAGAAAGAGAAGGAGAGGAGGGGGAGGTGCTGCCTGCAGCAATGAGAGTGTTGGAGCATGCACCTTGTTCGGAGGTAGGTGCTATAACAGATATACAGTGAGTGTGAGGGAGCAGAGAGAATACGGTGACCCTTATCCTGACAGAGCGGGGAAGGTTATCCAGCTTGTCCTGTATTGCTGGACATTTGTTCAGACCTCAGATACTGCACTGACCTGGGTGGTTGAGCTCAGACCATGCTCGGTGGGTCTGGTGGTGTGGATCCCTTTGAAAGAGAATGGTCCCCCTCTCGACTATCCCATTCACCAGGACCTCAATGCCCCTGTCGACAAACCCGTAGTGTAATTGCCCCTCATGGATGGATAGAGCTCTTAAAGATGGTAGAACCAAGGTTTATGGGGATTAGGCAGGAACAAGACACTGATTGTGGATGATCAGCCATGATCATAATAAATGTTGGTGCTGGCCCGAAGGGCCGAATGGCCTACTCCTACACCTATTGTCTATTATGTATTCTCTTATCTGCCATGCTCGGGCTAAACTGGGCATTTCAGCTCCGAACTGAGAAAGCTAAATTATTTGCCCACTGGCCTTTATTTTTGGCATCAGTGCCAGGGATCACGGAATAGCCAGTGATTTCCGGCGATGGTGAGTACCTCCAGCCATGATGGGAGGGATAATAGGGTTGACATTGAATGACAGGGACACCATGCGGTGGGGTGGGTAGTTAATGAGGTGAGTTCAATAAGATAGCACCAGGAATCTACTCAGTCTCAGATTAGCTCTGTCTCAGCCTCTGTCACTCAATGAAAAAGACACTGACACAAATTAGTGTTAGATTCAGCCCAGAATCGAAGACTCTGCAGACCCCACTCCCAGGTACAAAGCTGCAGAACAAATGCTCATCCAAAATTCTCCATCATCTGAACTCACATCAATATCCCATTCACCCATCATTCCTGGTAATGTTGGCTTATGTTGCCAGATGCTATCGCTATGAGATTTTGTAACATCAAGAAAGGCTTTAAGAAAAAAAATAAATCGCTGAATCTCCCGTTCTTCTCACCAGGGTGCTCAATTTACACAGAAACAGTTTGACTGCAGCTGAGAACCAAGAAGGAGAAGCAAACACTGGTGGGGGATATGCATGGAAGTCACTATTGCAGGGAAAGATTTGTTTATGCTATAAACAGGAAATTAGATACCCAAGAATTTGCAGAAAAAACTCAACGGGTCTGGTTGCATCTGCAGGAAGAAAGTAGAAAATTGTGGCCCCCGAAGAGCACAGCCGGTCAGGCAGAATCCGAGGAGTTGGAAAGTCTATATTTCAGTCATAAACCCTTCATCAGGAATTCACTTCACTGCATTTGAAGTCGTCACTTTCTCTCAATCCTTTGTCGGAAGAGAGCAGAGTCACTGTTTCAAATTTGGGGAGTCTTTAATCAAAACAATATTGGTTACCGATCTCCAGAGTATACAGCTCTTTGTTTTATTTTAGATCACCAATTCTCTTGCATGCTGCAGTATTAATGGAACACTTGATCGGAAAGGAGGGGAGGGGGTAACGGCAGATGTGCAGGCAATGTGTCAGTCACAGCTTAAGGCCCTGTCCATTAGAATGTGAGTCCTGGGATGAAGGTAAAGGAGGGCTTGTCAGAGGCACCACACTGGAATTCGACATCATCTGAACAGATGTGACAGATCCAGAGAAATTGGGAGAAATCAGTCACTCTCTCTGATGGTCATTAGGTAGCAAATGGGCTTGCAATACTGCCTTAGAACACCACTAACCTGGGTTCGATTCCACCTTTTGGTGACTCTCTGTGCGGTGTTTGCAATTTCTCCCTGTATTTGTGTGGGTTTCCTTCGGGTGCTTGGTTTTCCTCTCACAGTTTAAAAATGCACAGGATAGGTTAAGTGGCCTCACTACACTGTCCCATATTACCCATGGATATGCAGGTTGGGTGGATTGTCTCAGGGAAATGTAGACTGACTGGGGTAGCGTATGGGTGTGTTGGTCAGCATGTTATCTGGAGGGTCAGTGTGGACTCGATGGGCCAAGTGGCCTGTTTCAACACTGCAGGGTTTCTACATTTTCTAGTTAGCTGTCTGTGTTTGGAAACACTTCCCAGGATTCTGCCTACAAGTGCTGACACAATTTGGCTCACAAAAATGTAACACTATCCTTTGTCTAACATGAACTCCATCACCCACTCCTCGGCCCTTTGGTACATCTTATCAGGGTCCCGTTTTACTCTGAGTTAACCATCTTCACTGTCCACTACCTTACTAATTTTGGTGTTATCTGTAAACTCACTAACTATTCCTACGAATGTTCACATCCAAATCATTTATATAAAATGAAAAAATCCGTTAGATCCTTGTAGTACATTGCTGGTCACAGGCCTCCAGTCCAAATAAAATATCCCGCACTAGCATTACGTTCATATCTTACCTTTGAGCAAATTATCTACAACTCTCTATATTCCATGCTTAACAGTTTACCATGCGGAATCTTTTTGAATGCCTTATTAATGTCCATATTCTATTCCACAGTTCTATTTCTGTGCCTTCACCAATCTTATTAGTCACTTATTCAATCAACTAAATCAAATTAGTGAAACAAGATTTCCCACACGCAAAGGCATGTTGACTATCGCTAATGGAAATTTTCATTTCCAAACACAAGTAAATCCTGTCCTTCAGAGTCCCCTCCAACAACTTACCCACCAATTACATCAGGCCAACCGGTCGATAGTTTCCTCACTTTTCCTTACCAACTGTTCTTAAGCATTGGCACAACCTTACTTGTGTCTGTCCATGGTAAAAATATCTCAGCCAGATATCAAACAATGGCTTCCCTAGCTTCCCAAAAGATTCTGGGGTACACCTGATCAGGTCATAGAACACAGAACAGTGCAGCACGGAACAGGCCCTTGAGTGGTTGATGTTGTGCCGGCAGTTTCTCCTCCTCTAAGATCAGACTAATCTATGTGCCCTTCATTGTACTAACTTCCAAGTGCCTATCCAAAAGTCACTTACAAGGTGAGAGGCAGTTATCCAGCTTAATGCATTTTAAGATGGCCAGCTCCTCATCTTCTGTAATATGGACACTTTTCAAGATATCATCATTTATTTCCCCAAGTTCTCTACCTTCCATATCCTACTCCACAGTAAATACTGATGCAAAATATTTATTTAGTATCTCACCAATCTCCTGTAGTTCCACACATAGGTCACTTTGCTGATCTTTAAAGGGCCCTGTCCTGTCCCTAGTTACTCTTTTGACCTCAATGAATTGTAGAATCTATTTGGATTGTCCCTCACCTTATTTTCGGAAGATATCTTATGCCCCTAGTTTACCTCTTGATTTCCCTCTTCAGTATTAGCCTACTGCCCTGGTACTCCTCGATGGATTCACTCGATCCTTACTGTCTACACCGATCACATGCTTCCGTCTTTTTCTTGAACATAACCTCAATTCCGCTCGCCATCCAGCATTCCCGACACCTACCAGCCTTGCATTGCTCATGAACAGGAACATACTTTCTCAAGACTCTGTAATCTCATTTGTGAAGGCCTCCCACTTTCCTGCCACGAGTTTCTCCCAAGCAGCTTTTGAAATTGCCAATATAATACGTTCAACGTTGGCCTGATTCAATTTAGAACTTTAGCATTTATATCAGAAATGTTCTTCTCCATAAGTATTTTAAAACTGCTAGCTACTGAATAACAGGCTCAAGAAGCAGAATGGCCTCTTCCTGTCCCTCTGAAACAGACTCAATAGGCTGGATAGCCTCCTCCTGTCCCTCTGCAACAGTCACGAGAGGCTGAATGGCCTCCTCCTGTCCCTCTGTAACAGGTTCAATAAGCTGAATGTCCCCTTCCTGTCCCTCTGCAACAGACTCGAAAGGCTGAATGGGTTCCTACTGTCCATTTGTAACAGACTCGAGAGGCTGAATGGTCTCTTCCTATCCCACTGTAAAAGACCCAACAGGCTTTATGACCTCCCACTGTCCATCTGTAACAGGGTCGACAGGCTGAATGGTCTCCTCCTGTCCCTCTGTAAAAGACACATGGGGACAGAATTACCTTCTCCTGTTCCTGAGCAACAGTCTCAATGCTCTGAATGATGTCACAAGGAGCAGCACTGCACAACGCCAATGGGCAATAAATAGTGGACACTGGCTTATTGTCTATGCAAGTGTCTCCACTGGTCACCTTATGCAGCTGGTCTGTTTATTTATCACTATCTTCCTTTATAAACAGTATGTAATATAAACAGTCCTGCAGTGGTCTTGCACTACTCCCACATACACGGAAGAAAGAATAAGAAGATTTTTAGATTCATGGTCCATCCCTAAGCAATGCTCATCTATTCCACCCAGATGGATGGGTATAAATGTTCCCTTTTATTGGGATAGGAAAAGTGACATAACGAATTGGTTAACTGAGCCTGTTTGTTTAGTGACTGTGATTACTGCCAGTCTCCTTCGATTGTAATTATCCCAGTGGAGGGGTTCCATCTTTGAATGATAAATGGGTTCCGTTAAATGTGCTATTCCACAGTATGAGTGGGAGCACCACCGACAACATTAACAAGGATCGGCAGCTCAAGAGATGCAGTGAGGAGAGATCAGAATCTGAGCACAAGTGTCTGGAATGTTCCAACAATGAGTCAGAATCTGAGAACATTAGACTGAAATGTTCCAGCAATGTTTCACAATCTGAGAACATTAGGCTG
This sequence comes from Chiloscyllium punctatum, assembly GCF_047496795.1. Classification (NCBI taxonomy): domain Eukaryota; kingdom Metazoa; phylum Chordata; class Chondrichthyes; order Orectolobiformes; family Hemiscylliidae; genus Chiloscyllium; species Chiloscyllium punctatum. Next base: position 68,683,706 of record NC_092766.1, read on the forward strand.
AAATGTCTCAAGAATGGACAGGAGTTTAGATTGGGTTGTTTGGCTTCTTTCTACATATTATGATCGAACGTCATTATCAGGGCCGATCAAATATGCACTTTACATTATTCAATATTTTTATTATCCAATCCTGGCTTTCTTTGTTTTCCCTGGTAAGTCTCAATGTTCGGTCATTAATTGTATAAATCATGATTGACTGTAATACTGCCCTTTCATCGACTCTACTGTCATTGTCGCTGGTATTGTTCCTGCTGAGACTCTAAATCCAGATATTCACTTTACAAACCATTACTAACTGCAGCAATGAACTTGCTAATTCACTCTCTCCCACCTTGCTTCTGGCAGTGCTACTCATGGGTCTCTATGTTGACCTGTTCTGTTTCAGCTGTGAAACATGATCCGTTGTATCACTGCCTTTGCTGTTTACATATTGAAAACATTGAAGTCACTATCTTCTGTTCTGGTTACAGACTGCATTTCCTTCCTCTGACTTCATCCCATCCCGGTCCATACTGAGGCTAAAATAGACAAATGACAAGTGGTGATTCGTTTGACTATGAGACAATTCCTGACTCCATGCCCTGAGCATTACTAATTGTAACTATTGATAAATCCAGTATATACTTCACTGGCTCATCCCATCTGCTGTTTGAACCATGAGCTGTGAAATACAGTCTTAAAGATGGCATTCTTCTGTTGCTGACACCCACAGCTTCAATCCTGCTGGAACAAATCTGAATCAATGCTCTGTGGCTTGTAACTGAAATCACACAAACATGCCCAGGCTGGGCAGATAGTTTGTATTACTGAGCAATTCAATGGCACATTCTGCACAGCTCTCCATGCTGGGCAGATACTTCGGTTTACTGAGCAAAACACTGACACGGTCTGCACAGCTCCTCATGCTGGGCAGATAGTCCACCTTACTGAGCAGTACACTGGCACGGTCTGCACAGGTCTCCACGCTGGGCTGTTGTCTTGTCCCAGTTTATAGTGTCTGGGTTTGTTCTGTGATGCAAATTGTGAATTTGATGCAAAGAATTATGTCACCTTATCTGCTAGTGTCTTTATTCATTCTTGTGATTGGACCCTCAAAGGTCTCACTCCTCCAGTTAGTCCCACTGCCATGTCTCTTTCCCCATATTTCACCAATGTGACCTATTTCTATGTTAATTATCTGTTTCTATCTCTAATATGAAATTTTATGTCCTTCCGTATCTTTCCCTGGCCTTGGGTTTGGTTCCTTAGTGTATCAAGTGCTGACATTGTGAAACTCAGAAAAAATGAATGTGTGTGGGCTGTTGTTCACTTCCCCGTATGTCCCACGTTCCATGTTATATCTGCAATCCGTCAGTGCTCTTGCACTATTCCAACACAATTGGAAGAAAGAAAAAAGATTAACAGTTTAATGATCCATGTTGGACGGGAGGGATTCAGCAGCGTTGACTCACGTCTTGGAAACCTAGTCTGTGTCTATCCACTGAACACCGTGTTTGTCCCTCTCAGCTGATAGTGTGGTCAGTAACACGAGGAAGCCCCTCGAGTATTAATGTAAAGGGACAGGCATCGAACTTGCATCGGAGGCTGAGTGGTGACCTTATAGACGATTGCAAAATTATGAGGAGCATGGATAGAGTAAATAGACAAAGTATTTTCCCTGGGGTCGTGGAGTCCAGAACTAGAAGGCAAAGGTTTAGAGTGACAGGGAAAAGATATAAAAGAGACCAAAGGGGCAATTGTTTCACACAGTGTCGTACATGTATGGAATGAGGTGCCGGAAGAAGTGGTGAATGCTGGTACAATTGCAACATTTAAGAGACATTTGGATTGGTATATGAATCGGAAGGGTTTGGAGAGATATGGGCCGGGTGCTGGCAAGTGGGACTAGATTGGGTTGGGATATCTAGTCGGCGTGGACAGGTTGGACAGAAAGGTCTGTTCCATGCTGTACACCTCTATGACTCTATGAAGATCTTCTGACTGACTCATGTTATTCAAACTTTAGAGGGGGTATTGAGGATGGTTTGCCAGAGGTGATACTGTGAGCTGCCCCAGATATTCAGGGAAATCTGAGGATTTGGTGACCCAACTCTGGATGGAACATGGGGACTATAGTTACAGCTTCTGGGTCTGTAACTTGAACAACAAATGGAGCAGAGGCTGCAGAGTGTGGAAGCTCTGAAACCAGGGCGTGAGTCTCTGTCGGGAAAGGGATCTGACAAATCAGTCTGTGTCTTAATGAGGACACACACCAGCCACCCTTGCCCGCACATGTACACGCACACACTCTTTTTCTCTCTCACACACACACAAACACACGCTCTTTCTCTCTCACACACACACATACACACTCTCTCTCACATACTCTTCCCCCACCCCGCGCACACACACTCCACATTTCTCAATGCACACATGCATAAATCTGTGGGGGTGAATTTGAATTTGCAGACTTGTATTTCCAAATGCATTCTGTTTTGTTTTTTTTTAATTGCAATTTGTAGGCAGTCAGTCAATGTTGCATTTTATAAAGTTTTGCCTTAGAACCTAAAACCCGTCTGATTCCAGAGTACAACACAGACAGACTCCAAACAAGACCTTCCCTGGTTTTGTTCCGGGGAGGTCACATCTTTGCAAACATAATAGATTTCTTTGTGGAAGTGAAAATTGATAGTGAGGAAAGGCTGTAAATGTTATACAATGGACTTCAGTAAGGTTTTTGATGAGGTAAGCTGATGGAGAAGGTGAAGTTGCAAGGGGTGAAGGGTCTATTCTAGTTAAATGAATGGAGAACAGGCTGGGTAGCAGCAGACAGAGTGTAACAGTGGAAGGGAGTTTCTCAAAATGAAGAACTGTTCTGAGTGGTGTTTCACAGGGTTTAGTGCTCGGACCGATATTGTTTATGATACACATAAATGAACTAAAGGAAGGTAAATGTGGTCTGATTAATAAGATTGCAGATGGCACTACGAATGATAGAGTAGCAGAAAGTGAATGGGACTGTCAGAGAATGCAGCATAAAATAGATCGATTGGAGAGTTTTGCAGAGAAATGGCAAATTGAGTTCAGTCTGGACAAATGTGATGCATTTTGGAAGATCCATTTTGGAAGAATCAAGTGAACGATAGAGTAAGTGGAAAAACCCGGGTCAAAACTGATGTACAGAGAGATCTGGGTGTTCAGATCCATTGTTCCTGAGAGGGGCAGGTCGATAGAGTAGTCAAGAAGTCATACAACATACTTTGCTTCCGCATACCAGCATTTTAAGAAGGGAAGAAACGGGATAGTGGCGAAACACAGACCAGTTAACTTGTCATCCGCAGGAAGAACTCAGTTGGAATCTATTGTGTACAAGTGATGACAGGTCATGTTACAGTTGTGTACAGTTGGGTTGACAACACTTGGAATAGTTCGTACAATTCTGATCGCCAAATTACTAAAAAGATATGGAAAGATATGGATGCTTTGGAGAGGGTGCAGAGGAGTTTCAACAGGATGTTGCCTGGTATTGGAGGGAACTGGCTATGAAGAGAGGTTTGGTAGATTAGGATTATTTTCATTAGACTAACGGAAGTTCGGGGGACCTGATTGAGTTCTACAAAATCATGAGAGGTGTAGACAGCGTGGATAGCAAGACGCTTATTCCCAGATTGGGGTACTCACTTTCTTGGGGTCAGGAGTTCAAGATGAGAGGGCAAAGGTTTATGGGAGATATTTTCAGAGTCGTTCTTTACACAGAGACTGGTAGATGCCTGAAATGAATCGCCAGCGTAGGTGTTAGATGTGGTCACGATAACAACTTTTAATATGTATCTTGACAGATACATTAATGCGTAGGGAGCAGAGGGATACAGATGCTTCGAAAATAGGGGACAGGTTTAGATAGAGGATCTGGATCGGTGCAGGCTTGGAGGCCCCGAAGGCTGGAATTTTTTTTGTTCTTGGTAAATACTGGCGAAAAGTGTCTGCCCATATTTGAAAGGAAAATGAAAACAAGGCCAAATGTGGCAGGGTGAATGTGTGGGCAGGATAATTTATTGTAGAGAACAGAAAATTGAGAGGGAGACGAAACTGTAACATTGTGTCTGCCTTCACGGACGAAGATCGAGAAAATCTCCCAGAAATACCATAGGACGTTTGTAACTAAACACTAAAATCATTCATACTAGTGACGTGGTAGTATATGATTGAGGATTGATAAATCTGACAGACCAGATGTACTTCATATTGCAATTTCAGTGAAAGCAGCAATACACAGATGGATTTTATTGTGGATGACTGTATTTATCTGCATTCAATTTGAAAGGATATAAATGCATTCCAACGATTTAAGAAGGGAAGAAGAGGGAGAGTGGAAAACTACAGACCAGTTTACTTGTCATCCGCAGGAAGTAATCTTTAGCAATCTATCATAACGAATGTGATATTGGAGACTGAGAAAGGAAAAGCAAACTTCAAGAGAATTATTCTGCATTTATGAAAGGGAAGGTATAATTTACAAACGTTTTGTTTGAAGATATATCTTGTAAACCTAAACATAGAGAAACAATGGATGCGATATAGTCAAATATTTAGGAGGATTTTTAATCAGCGCACACAGTAAATGAGCAGAAAACATTAAAGCAAAGGGTATTGGGAGGAACATATACAAACAGGGTCGGTAAAAGTTAAGTCTGACTTCATTTAAAGGGAATCCGAATACAGACGATGAAGTGTCAACTAGACTCAGAGCTTTAACTTGCTCTCTCTTGACGGATGCTCTCTGAATCACTGTGATGTCTAGCATGTGTTAGTTTCAGTACAGATTCCAGCTTTTGCAGCAATTTGTTCAGACGAGCAGTAAAAACTTTCTGCACTAGTTACACAGAGTGCTGGTGAGACTGTACCCGGAGAATTGTATACAATTTTGATGTCTTGATCTAAATAAAATATACTGATCCCACATACTGAATTGACATTCTCCAGATTAATCCCTCAGATAGCAAGGTTTTCTGCTGACAAAACCTGACCTGAGATCAAGGCGGGAATCTGTTTATGAATCCTGTGAATATTGATAGAATTGTACATGAGAACTTCATGTCTGGGTTATTTGGGAGACGGAGGATGTAGGGACAGAATTCGAGAAGATGGACTGAGATGCTCTTGAGCAGATTGATATATGATGTGGACAGGGATTGATAGTTTTGGCTGATATAAAATTGGAAGCGTCTCTCGGTCCAGATCAGTTACATCTCAGGCTGCTGCTGGAGACAAGGGATGAAAGGCGCTGATGAAAATGTTTAAATACAATCTGGTCACAGGTGAGGTGCCCGAGGACTGGAGAATACCCTTTATGGGAAGGGTTGTAGAGATTGACCAGGGAACGACAGACGAGTGAGTAGCAGATCAGTTTTTCGAGAAACTATTGCAGAAAATAGGTGGTCGTCGAAAACTGTTTGTGTGTCAGTGCTGTGTCCCCTATTATTTGGGTATTCATCAATGATATAGATGGGAATGAGAAGGGGCATGGGGTGAGTGTAATAATTCGGTTTGTGTTTGACACATCGATTACTCAGTTGGTTGGCAGTGAGGAGGAAGGTCTTACGTTACTGGAAGGTACAGATAGAATGGTCTGATGGGCAGATCAATGACAGATGGAGAGTAGCCGTGATAAATATGAGGTGATGCACTTTGGAAGAAGGAACCAGACATGGGAGGACTCAATCAATGGCAGCAGACTCGTAAGGTCAGAGGGTGCTTCTTCACCCATCCCTGAATGTGACGGGACTGGGTAATAGATTAATTAAGAAGTAATTGGAGACAGCAGACGTAGCCTTTATTAATGAAAGGCATAGATTACAAGAGCTATATAGCACTTTGGCTAGGTCAAAATGGAATACTGTGTGCAGTTCAGGGATCCACATTACAGGAAAGATGTGATTGCACTGAATGTGGCGCAGAGGAGATTCACCAGGATGTTCCCTGGAATGGAGCATATCAGCTATGGAGACAGTCTGGGTAAGATCGGGTTGTTTACTTGGGAGCAGAGATGACTGAGGAGAACATAATTCAGAAGGGGTAGATTACGAAGGGCACAGACAGGGTGGATAGACAGCAGCGGTTCCTTTAAGTCAGAGGGTCAAGAACAAAGGAGCACGCTTTTAAAATGAAGAGTTTGAGGTTTAGTGAGAATTTCAGGAAGGTTTTTCACCCAGAGGATGTTGAGGTCTGGAATGCACTTTTTGAGAGGGAAGTTGTTGTGGGTCATCGAACAGCCGTTGAAATGTACGTGGACAAGCACTTGAAGTTTCATAACACTGACGTCTCTGAGCCTGATGTATGAAAGTGGGACTAATGAAGAGTGGGAGGCGAGGGGGGGCGCGAGGGAGGGGCGGAAGTGGGGCGAGAGGCAAGGAAAGGGGGAGTGAGATTGGGGACGAGAGGGGTGCGAGAAGGGAGCGAGAGAGGGTATGAGAGTGGGGGCGAGAGGGGCGACGAGAGGGTAGACGAGAGGTGTGCGAGGGGGGGCGTGAGAGAGACGACATAGAGAGGGGCCGAGAGAGAGTAAGTGAGAGAGGGGGCGAGAGAGAAGCTAGAGAGTGAGGGCTAGAGATTGGGGGCACGAGAGGGGGGTGAGATAGAGAGTGGGTGAGAGAGAGAAGGGGCGAGAGAGAGGGAGGCGAGAGAAAGGGGAGAGAGGGGGTGGCGAGAGAGAGAGGCAATGAGAGGGGGGAGAGAGAGGGGGGATGCAAGAGCGGGCCAAAAGCGGGGCGAGAGTGGGACTCGAGAGGGGGAGGTATGTGGGAGCAAAAGAGAGCGGTGAGAGAGTGGGGCGGGAGAGTAGGGCAAGGAGGGCGTGAGAGAGTGGTGGGCAACTGAGACGGGCGAGAGAGAAGGGTGGGAAAGAGAGAGGGGGCGAGAGAGAGAGCCGGGCTAGAGAGAGAGTGGGCAAGAATGATGGAGACAAGATAGAGTAGGCGAGAGAAAAGCGTGGGTGAGAGAGGGGCAGGGCGTGAGAGTCGGGCGAGAGAGAGGAGGGGTGAGAGAGACGGGGATGAGAGAGAGGAGGCGAGAGAGAAAGGTGGGCGAGAATGAGGTGGGGCGAGAGAGGGGGCGAGAGAGAGTGCGGGCGAGAGAGAGGAGGGGAAAGAAAAAGGGCGGTGCGTGAGAGAGAGGGGTGAGAGAGACGGGGACAAAAGAGAGAAGGCGAGGGAGAAGACAGGGCGAGAGAGAGGCGGGGCGAGAGAGAGTGGGCAAGAGGGAGGAGGCGAGAGAGAGGCTAGAGAGCGAGTGCGAGAGAGAGGAGGCGTGAGAGGGGGTGAGATAGAGAGTGGGCGAGAGAGGTAGGGGCGAGAGAGAGGGGGCGAGAGAGAGGGGCGAGAGAGGGGGCGAGGGAGAGGGTGAGAGAGAGAGGGGGCGAGAGAGAGGGGACGCAAGAGCGGGGCAAGAGCGGGGCGAGATTGGGACACAAAAGGGGGAGGTATGTGGGGGTGACAGAGAGGGGTGAGAGATTGGGGCGGAAGAGTGGAGCAAGGGGGCACGAGAGAGTGGTGGCTGACTGTGACGGGCGAGAGGGAAGGTTGGCAAGAGAGAGGGGGCGAGAGAGAGAGGGGCGAGAGAGCAGGGCGAGAGAGGGTGCGAGAGAGTGCAGGGTCCAGGGAGACGGCTGGGCGTGTGAAAGGGGTCAAGAGAGACGGGGACGAGAAAGAGAGGGGGCAAGAGAGACGGGGGCGAAAGAGAGAGGGCGTCCAGAGAGTGCGGGGTGAGAGAGAGAGAGGTGGGCCAGAGAGACGGGGACGGGAGAGAGGAGGCGACTGAGAGAGGGCATCGAGAGAGAGATGGGGTGAGTCAGAGAGGGGTTCAAGATAGGGGAAGTTCGAGAGAGAGGGGGCAAGAGAATGTCGAGACAGAGGAGGCGAGAGTGAGAGAGGGGTTGAGAGATGGGCGAGATAGAGTGGGGGTGGAAGAGAGTGGGGCGCGAGAGAGAGGGTGCAAGAGAGAGAGGTAGATGGGTTAAGAGGGGGTTGAGATTGAGAGGGGGTGGGAGAGACGGGTCAAGGGAGAGGAGGCGAGAGTGAGAGAGGAGTTGAGAGAGGGGGTGAGATAGACTGGGAGCGGGAGAGAGTGGAGGCGCGAGGGGGGCGAGAGAGAATGAGGCGAGAGGGAGAGGTGGTGAGAGAGAGGGGTGGGAGACAGAGAGGGGGCGAGAGAGGGGACGAGATTGAGAGGGGGCCAGAGACAGAGGGGGTCGAGAGAGAGAGGTCGTGAGAGAAAGGGGGGGAGAGAGAGGAGGGGCGAGAGAAAGGGCGGGGCGAGACAGAGAGGGGGTGAGAGAGGGACGGGGTGTGAGAGGAAGGGGGTGAGAGAAAGATGGGGAGAGAGGGAGGGGAGAGAGAGAGGGGGCGAGAGGGGGTGAGAGGGTTGCCTGGACGGGGGCCAAATGGTGGGGCGAGAAGGGGTGTAGTGGGGCGAGGGGGATGCGAGAGTGTTCAAGGGGGGCGGAGGGAGAGAGGTGGGGCGGGATGGGGGCGAAGGGGGTGCGAGAGATTGACGTGGTGAGAGACAGAGAGTGCGAGAGAGAGGGGGCAAGGGGGGATGAGAGAGAGTGGGATGCGAGGGGGTGAGTGGTGGGCAAGAGGAGGGGCGGTAATGGGGCGTAAAAGGGGCGACAGGTGAGCGAGAGGAGGGCGAGAGAGAGAGGGGGCTAGAGAGATAGAGAGAGGGGGCGAGAGAGATAGAGAGAGGGGGCGAGAGAGAGAGAGAGGGGCGAAAGAGATGAGGACGCGACCAGAGGGGTCGAGAGTGAAACGGGGCGAGAGAGAGGGCGGGGCAAGAGAGAGAGTGGAGTGAGAGGGGGGCGAGAGTGGGGCCGGGAGTGTGGCCGCAAGGTGGGGTGGGAGGGTGTGCGGTGGAGTGAGGGGGGTGCAAGAGCATTCGGGGGTCGAGGGGGTGTAGCAAAACGTGGGGCAAATTGGCAGCGAGAGGGGGGCGAGAGAAAGAGGGGTGAGAGAGAGGGTGGACAAGAAAGAGAGGTGTCGAGAGTGAGGGGGTGAGAGAGAGATGTTGCGAGAGAGGGTGTGGGGGGAATAGGAGGGATGATAGTGAGGCGAGGGGTGGCGAGAGTTGGGCAAGAGGGGGGCGAGAGAGAGAGAAGGGACTAGAGAGAGGGGCGTGAGAGACTGGGGGGGTGGGGGGCGAGAGAGGGGTGCGAGATAAAGAGGGGGCGAGAGAGAGTGGGGGTCGAGAGGCAGAGCGGGCGACAGATAAAGGTGGTAAGAGAGAGTGGTGGCGAGAGAGAGGGATCAAGATAGAGAGGGGCGCGAGAGAGGTGGGATGATGGAGTGGAAGGGTGACAGAAAGGGCGGGGCGAGAGAGATGGGGTGAGGGAGAGAGAGGGACCGGGAGAGACGGGGCGAGAGATAGAGGGGGTCGAGACAGAGGGAGTGAGAGAGTGGTCGAGAGAGAAATGGGGCGAGACAGAGGAGGGGTGGGAGAGAGGATGGGGCGAGAGAGAGAGGAGGCATGTGAGGGAGAGGGTGAAAGAGGGAGGGGCGAGAGAGAGTGACGGGGCGTGAGAGGGTGGGGTGGGAGAGGGGGCGGGAGGGGTGCGAGAGGGCGGCGAGGAGGAAGCCAGGAGGGGGGCCAAAAGGTGGGCCGAGAGGGTCACTGAAGCAGTCCATGTCCAAATGTGACAAGATCTGGACAGTATCCAGGCTGACAAGTGGCAAGTAATATTCACGTCACACAATTGCCAGACCGTGACCATCACCACTAATATACAATCTAACTACTGCCCCTTGGCATTCAATGGTGTTACCATCACTGAGTCCCCAGTGGACTGCAACGGTTCAACAAGGCAGCTCACCACCACCTTCTCAAGGGGCAACCAGGGACAGGCAATAAATGCTGGCCCAGCCAGTCACACCCAGATTCAGGAAATAAATAAATTGAAAAACAACATTTCTTTTAACAGAGGAAGGTTGCTGAGGTATCACAGAGATCAGTGCTCAGGCCCCAGCTGTTCACAATATCCATAAATGATGGGTGGAGATGTCAGTGAGATATATACACCTCTGACAGGGTGAGACAGATTGGAAGCAGGGATGATAATTCCCCAGGCTGTAGTGTCTAAAACAAGGAGCCACAGTATGAGGTAAAGACAGGCCATTCTGCATGAGATGAGAATACATGTCTGCACTCAGACGCTGGTGACCCTGGGGAATTCGCTCGCACCTGGTCGCCAAAACACTGAATATGGATTTGGAGACTACAAAGGGATGGTGGGAGAGCAGGAGAACGATGTGGAAATAAAGGGCCAGGTATCATTATATTGAATTGGGTAGCAAACCCGACAGACCAAAGGGACGACTGCACTTCCTATTTTATAGCTTCCCAAGGTCAATCACATTAAGGGATGTGTACAGTGTGTGTAAAAAGTGCATTGTGTACATATTTGAACATGAACTGGAATTGGGAAGGCTAAATGTGTTGTATGACCTACTCCATTCCCTGTGTTTCTGTGCAGTCTGTAAATGGTGTCACAAGCTCTCAGATGTTAGGAAGGGGGTCTCTGCAGGTTCAACAGGACGGTGTTTACCGTTCCCTTTTCCGATACTGAGGCTGGGGCCGTGTGTTCTATTTTATCATTTAGACCATGCAACAGTTTGATACAATGGAATGTCTTGCTTGGCAGATTCGGCGATCATTGAAAGGTTTATCACATGTCTGTGTGCCTGCAGTCACGTTTAGGCCAGACCAGGAAAGCACGGGAGATTCACTTCCTTAAAGTACATTTGCGAAGCAAATTGGTGTTTACAATCGACATTGGCTTGAAGGTCACTATTTACGGACACCAGATTTTGCATCTTAATATTTTGCTAATTGTGTTTAACTTCCACCCGCTGCCAGAGCATTAGCCTTGTCTGGATTAGTAATCCAGTGACCTTTCCACACAGCACCATCTCCACAAGGGGACTTATCTGAAATCATAACGAGCAGGTTATTTCTGTGCAGCTTGACAGCTCTGTCAAAAAGAACTCCCACCAATTTGACTGTCGTGGTGGGACTGGGTGGGGGGGGGGGGTAATTGGTCAGATTGTGATTATACTCCTCTTAGGAACTGGATATAGTTGAGTAATTTTCCACATTACCAGGGAGATGTCAGAGTTGGAGCTGGAATGAATCAGCTTCCCCAGGGACGCGGCTTGTTGTGCAGCACAAGTCTTCAGTCCTCTTGCAGGAATGGTGTCAGGGCCCATTGTCTGTGTCGTATCTATTGTGTTCAGCTGTTTCTTCAAGTCACGTACAGCAAATTGAATTGGTTGAAGACTGGCATCTGTGATTCTGTGGGTAACATGGCGAGGGTGAGGTGGATCATCAACTCAACACTTCTGGCTGAGGTTGGTGCAGCTACCACATCCTGGTCTTTTACACTGATGTGCAGAGCTGTTCCATTATTTCGGATGGGGATGTTTGTGGATCGCTTTCCTCCAGTCATTTGTTTAATCATTCATCACCATTTATGACAGAATGTGACAGGATTTCGGAGCTTCGATCAGATCTGTTGGTCAAATGTGGTAGCTTTAATGGGTTCGCGTCAGGTTGAGGTTCACGTGGTTCTGACCCAGTCATGTTCACCCACAGTCATTACTGAAACATAGATCATAATGATGGTAATGGCAGACTGAGGAAATTATTCGAGGCTAAAAGTTACAGGTTGTGGTTGAATGCTGTTCTGCTTTTCCTGCTGCTGTGGTCGACAGCACTACATAAATACACAGTTTTGAGCTGCAATATCTGCAATGCAATTCTGCTGTCTGTCCCTTAGTTCACATCGAGACCCATTCACCCATCAGTCATGTACTCAGTGACCTACTCTGGTTTCTGATGTGGTAACACTTCCATTTCTATACTCTCATTCAGCGGATGGTCTTTCCCCGGGTCATGCTTGCAATCTGACATATTCTGTAAAACCAATTAACTGATTTTAATTCAATTGTTTAATTCGTCTGAAACTTTTTTTCCTTGAGTAATACTATCTTCTGTGTTTAAAGTGAATGTCTTTCCCTCTGTTTCTCTCCCTGACCACGATTAAGAGATCTGCAGTGTCAGTGATGCCAGCCTTATGTAGTTTCAGAGCCAGTGAATTCTCTGGATTCCCAATCATCTTCACCACATTGTATGTGATCACTCATGGTTGCCTTGTCCTCCCGTGAGTATGTTCTATCTTCGTTGGGATGAATTTCTGACGTCCTCCAAATTATCCACAGAAATTCCTGCTTTTGGTGCTCCACGGTCTGCCCTGCTTGGCTCCCCTTCCAATTAACTCTGGCCAGCTCCTCACGCATGTCTTTGTACTTTCGTTACTCAATTATACTCACATTGCATCAAGAAGCAAGCAATAGATATAAACCGAAAGAAGGAGCTTTGAGAGAAGGGGTGCAAAGAATAATTGGTAAGTTTCTTAACTAGATGCAAAGAGCGAAAGAGTGAGACAACATCGATGAGGAAATGTGAAAAATGATAAAACTAGATAATTAAAAATAGTATATGTACATCCCTCAATGTTTTGGCAATTCCTGTGTGCTGTGGTCCTTTGTACAGTGCATGTACAACAGAATAATGAGTTCAAATGCTGGATCTGATGCTAGAATTTGTATCGTGAATAGTATGACAGATACTATCTTTGAAAAGAACCCAATAAGACAATATATTTAATTCTGGTAGAAAGGGGATTAACTGAAACAAGTTGGGACACCAGAAGCAAGAATCTATAACACACATCCTGATAAGAATGAGAGATTGGTTTAAAGAATTCCAGAAAAGGAGGGAACGTTGATAGAAGGGGAACATATCACTTTAGACGAGGATCAAATGATGTTTTAATGTTTTATAAACTTTATAAATCGTATGCATCACTTTTCGTTAACTGTGTCTCCGTTGTTCATTTAGAATGCGTTGTGCACATGTGAAAAATGTTACATATCTCACACACATTGATTAAGCATTTTTTATAAAATCATTTTTCCGCCATTGAAATGGTCCTGTTGTCATTTTACCAGGATACCACCAAAAGACATGACCCACTATCACTATGTTCCACACATACAGAGAAACAAAGGGCACCACTTTGACTGGAACAACACACACACATACTAAGACACACAAGGACATTCTTAGAGTATTGGCATTCTAACCGGAAGTTCATCAATAAACACAGCAATTTAGATCCTATCTACCTTCTCTTGTAAAGCAAAGGAACCGGAAATGACATCACCCATCTTAAGAAACCAAGACCGATAAAAAGAGAGGAGGAACATACCACCAGCACTTCAGCAGAGACTCTCACTGATGATGTCACCTAGTCTTAGTGTTGAAAAGTTTGAAAACAAACCTTCAAGCACAGCGAGATAACTTGCATTTATTGAAATTGTTATTTTTATTTTATGAGAGGAATTTGGGAGTTCTTTATCACTCATGTTTTAACAGATTACAAGGTGAGGTGAGCTTTCCTGGGTTTGTAGATTCAATTAACAGAGGGGCTCGACATTGATGTCTTAACAGTTTGGGGCCTTGCCATTTGGGATTTGAAACTGGTATAGGAGAACCCAAGTGGAGCCGACGAGCTGCAGGAGAATGCACAGCCTAGGCAGGAGTTGGGTATGGAGGCAGTGCCTGATCTCTGAAAGAATTTGCCTCTGTGGGTAAAGCTTACTCAGAAAGCACAGGGGGAGAAGGACAAGAAGTTATAATTTTTGTGAGATACGGGATCTGCTCAGTCTCGAATGGTTGAGAATTGATTAACATGCCAGAAAGAGTGAAAATACTTTCATCTCTTACGATTAGAGTGCGAGAGAAAGTAAGGGCTGCAGATGCTGGAGATGAGAGTTGAAAGGAGTGGGGCCAGAAAAGCACAAAAGATCAGGCAGCATCCGAACAGCAGAACAATTGTATATCAGCCAGAAACACATCGTCAGGAATTTGGTGGGGGGAAAATGGGGCTGAAAGATAAATCAGAGGATCGGAGCTGGGCTGGGGGGAGGGTCACTGGGAAGGCGATAAGAAGATGTAGGTGGGAGTGATAGCGATATGTCGGAGGGGAGGGTGGAGTGGATAGTTGGGAAGAAAGATGGACAATTAAGACAGTTCACGAGGGCAGTGCTCGGTTGAACGGTTGGATCTGGAAGAGGTTGGGGGAGGGGAGATTTGGAATTTGGTGAAGTCAACATTGATGCTGTACAGTTTGCGGGTTCCAGTTGTCCTACCACCTATCGACTTCACCCTCCTCTCCGCCCTATCACTATTACACTCCACCTGCATCTACCTATGGTTTTCTAAGCTACCTTCCACCCAGCTCCACCCCCTCCCTCCTATTTATTTCTCAACCTCCTTCCCCCTCCCTGACGCCCCACTTTCCTGATGAAGGTTTTATGCCAGAAACATAAACTCTCCTGCCCCTCAGATGTTGCCGACGTGCTGTGCTTTTCCAGCCCCACAGTTTTCAACTCTCATCTCCAGCATCTGCAGCCCTAACTTTCTCTCTGCCTCTAATAGTGAGAGATGAAAGTATTTTCACTCTTTCTAGCATGTTAATCAAGATCTTGATAATTTGTGGACTGGGGACAGAAATTAACCATTCCCTTGTGTAAAATCAGGATGGAATGCCAAATCAAGATTGGGGAAGTAATAGTGAGAGTGAGTGATGGACTGTGAGTTCCAGGATTGCGGTTTGTGCTTGGTAACAATTTCGCAGCAGGCGAGGTGGGAGAGGCACCCCTTGTGGTGGAGAAGCCAACGGAAGAGTAGGGAATTGGGGAGTTAAAAGAAAAATACCCATGAATTTTTCCAGACTGTATAGTAACAAGATCCCACTGTCATAAGTTACAGCAGGAAGGAAAAATCGAACTAAAAAGACAAATGAATTGATGCTCAGTGAACTGACCCCCTGTTTGATGTAACGGTGCAGGAAAACACCTGAACAGGCAGAGGATCAGGCAGGGGGGTTTAGTCCAGAAAGGGTAATGGACTTACAACAGATATATACACACACATTCACACACACATACACATGCACACACACAGGAAAAGAATCAGAATATATTGCCGAACGTTATCAACTTAAAGATAGAATCCTAAAATTAAAATGGAGACCTGGATAGGTTACTGCAGAAGGGAAATGGGCCGAAATGCACCAGGTTGTGTTACCGGTAGCGTACAGTGTTATGGGTAGCTCATAAAATAATTGCAGGTGGTCAGCTCGGTGTATGGAAGACTCAGGATAAGGTACAGAAGCATTTCTATTGGCCTGGAATGCACGAGGATATGGTTAATGTTTGTTGTACATGTCATACATATCAAATGGTAGGTAAGTCACAGGCAGTAATAAAGCCAACATATTTGTTGCCAATTCCTGCATTAGAAGAACCTTTAACGTGGTTTATGATTAGTTGTGTAGCTCCCCTTTCTAAAATAGAAGTGGAAAACAATATTTGCTGACCATAAAGGATGTGTCTACCAGATTTCCAGAGGCAATTCCAATACAGAGTGTTAAGATAAAAAAAGGAGGTGGAGGAGTTGGTAGCTTTCTTTACTCGCTGTGGACTGCCTAGAGAGATTCAATCAGACCAAGGGTCTCATTTTACCTCTCAGCTGTTTAAGGAAGTCATGGATAGGTTCAGCATACAGCAATTCAAATCAAGGGCGTCAGATCCTGAATCCCAGGGACCCTTGGAAAGTTACCATCAGATAATGAAGAACATGTTAACAGCGTACTGTCAGGATTACCCGAATGATTGGAATAAAGGTGTCCCATTATATTGTTTGCCATTAGAAATGCCCCAAATAAATCTACTCACATTACTGGCTTTGATTTAATATTCGTACTTGAAGTGAGATGTCCTTTGAAATTAATCAAATATAAATTGACAGGACCGAAGTTGGATATCTCACAGTTGCGTTCTGTGTATGAGGTGAAGGAGAGAGTAGATTGAGTAGGTGAGTTTGCTAAACACTATCTGAAGAGGGCACAGCATAGAGTCAAGCAGGTGGCAGATAAAAACTCTGAAACTTTGAAGATTTCCTGTGGGGATGACGCATTCGTATTGCCACCAGTGGTAAGAAATCCCTTCAAAGCCAGGTTTAGTGGCCACTTACAAATTTAAAAAAATGTGGAGTCAGTTGAGCTATCCAGTAAATATACCAGAGATGACAAAAGACTTATGGAGTCTTTCATATGGTTGAATAATGCACCAGCCACGTTTCTGACTCAGGAACAGAGTTGTGGCCATATGAACGAATTGTGCAGTTTATCTGTATGATGGAGTGATCTATAGCATGTGATTGAAAGCTCACATGTTACAGTTGGCTGAGCATGTTGAACGATTACAAGAAGCAAACTTGGTAATGACCTTAAAGGAAACAGAATTCGCGAAGGCAGAGGTGATGTTTTTGGGACATTACATTGGACATGGGAGGTTGACTCCATGGAACACAAAGACGAAGGGCTTTGATTAATTTCCACGACCATCCTCCGAAGAAAGAGGTGCTTCAATTTTTGGAACTGAGTGGATTCTATTGGAAGTTGTTCCAAACTTCAACAGTGCGTGGTTACCACTGACGGATTTACTAAAGAAGAACATAGAATTGTGCTGGACAGAACAATGCTAGCAGGCATTTGATAATTTTAAAGCAGAATTAATCACCTCATCAGTTTCAGCTGCACCAAATATTTTGAAACTCTTTGAAAATTGTGCTTGATGCTCGGGATATAGGGCGCAGAGATCTATTGATACAGAAAGATGATGATAGAATTGAATGGCCAATTAGCTACTTGTAGAAAAAACTCATTATCTATCGAACAAAAATACAAAATCTCCTGACAATATTTTAATGTTTATATGACAAACAAATTGTCGGAGATGGTAGTGGACAACAACAATCCTCTCACATTTTTTGGAACATTTAAAGACCAGACTATGAGAGTATTTCATTGGAGTCTTATGTTACCGACGTTAAACTTACAAAATGTACATGCTTTGGGTCCTAAAAGGGTGATAGCAGATGTGTTATCGCAGATTTAAAGGAAATAATGTAGATAAGATTTGACTTCTTCCAGTGTTATACATGTGTGCAGAATTAATATGAATGGTATAACTGAGATTAATACTTTTGTAATCCATAATAATGGGATTAAGAATTAGAGGAAATGGAATGTAGCCGTCTTTTCATTCTGATGGTTCTTTTTTTTCTAAAGGGGGACATGTTATGAAGCCGAAAGCATGTCTCGTCTCTTAAGACGGAACGGGTTTTGCTGAATAGAAAGTACACCCACAGATGCCACCTAATGGTCAGGCTGTTCCAAATGTCACCATTAACTGGGAAATGGATACCTGAGTTTTGGTTGCTGTTTTGACAATAATTTGAATATAACCAAAGAGTTTAAATAACGTTCAGGAAACCAGAAGCCAACGGGATTTGAATATTATTGCTTGGACACCTGGAAAGCAATCAAATTATGAGAATTATTGTATCATGGGAAGTATATAAACGCAGCATTTTGAACAATTGAGGGAGAGCTACTGCCATCCAACAGCAGAGAAACGGCTGTATAGCAGGGGTGCTAAAAGGCCATCTCAAAAACTCTCTAGTAAATATATATGTTCATGTCAAACCTACTTGCAGTAAAAATTAAATGACCCAGGGAGATCAGCAGCTGGAAGAATGAACTCAGCGGGGAAGATAGAGACTGTGTGGTCTTGAAATTGTAATGTTTAATATGTGGGTTGTTGGAACAGCATATTTTTACAGAGTTGGAGTCAGATAGTAAGTTGTTAAGAAAAGAGGAGCTTGTATTTGTGAATGGTTGTTGTTTAGTGTTCACTATTAAGCTTAAGAAACTAATTTGTTATTTTTTGTTTAAATAGTGGAATGTGGGTGATTTGTGTCGCTCATATTTTAACAGATTACGAGGTGAGGCGAGCTTTTCTGGGTGTTTGGGTTTAATTAACCTTGTTCGATTCCACCTTGTAAATGTCCATCCACACTAACCCCATTTCCCTGTAGTTGGCCCATAACCTTCTAGTCCTTTCCTATCCACATATTTATCCAAATGCAATTCAATTCAAATCAATTCATACACTAAATTCAATTCATAAACAATATTTATATAATTTGATTTCTTTTGTTTTACATTGCTCCTCCCCTGTTTACATCTTCCACTTCACTAAGACAGGCCCCCATTACCCTTGTTTATCTCTTGCCTTATCCGGCCTTGTCTGTGACAAAATGCTTATTTGTGGCCTCACAAGGCCGTTTGACATCATCCCGCTATAGGTCATTGTTGGGCATATTCTTTCTTCATCATTATCTACCCCCTCCATCTGTGCCTTTCCCGAGGCCGTTCTGATCCCTATGACCCTTTTAATTGGGGTTTGTTCCTCTGTCTCTGTAAAAGTGGGAAAGAGATGTTTATACCTACTGTTTGTACCGGCGTATCTGGCTTAACTTCATCGCCTCACAACATCTGACCGACTTGCCCGTAATGTCTACCATTGTTTTGCAGTCACATTTCATTCTGACATACAATTTTTGCTAATGCAAAAACAATTATATATTTCCTCCACATCGTTTTCATTCTTGTTGACTCAGCTCTTTGCTAAAACAATTACACACTGGCGTGAGTTCATTTTACTTTGTATCAGAAATTATAATTGCAGATTTGCAGAAGTAACATTAATTTACCTATATCCCACAGAATGAATTCTTGTTTTACTGTGGCAATGTGTAGTGTCAGGAAGTGCTATTACATGAATGTTACGGACAATTTAACAGCACAAGTCTCAATGGAGTTTGGGTCTTGCTGCACATGGACACAGGCTGGTTCAGGAGCTGACGGGAACAAAACATTCTGAACATTGTGGAATCTTCAGTGACCATTCCCACTTCTGATCTTATGGTGGGGAGGATGGGGAGGGGAGACATTGATGAAGGAGCTGAAGATGTTTGTGAAGAGGAAACTACCCTGAGGACCTCCCACAGAGGTGACTCAGGACTGAGATGATGAACATCTTCCTTTGTGTCATGTTTGACACCAAACACTGATTCCCGTTAGGTCCAGTTTTGTTCAGTTCCTTGATGTCAACAGAATTTAACCACTGCCTTGGTATCAGGGCCAGTCATTTTTACCTGAACCCTTGTGTCAACCTCTTTTGTTCACATCAATAGGCCATGATATCGGAGCAGCAAGTGTTTTCTTCAAACAGGTGGTATTAAATGTCAGGATTTCTCTTCTCAAGAGCGTTCGGGGAGCTCGATGACTGAAAGTTCAATTTTATAGTAATTGGTCAATATCCCTCCTCTTTCAGATACTTTTTAAATGTGCGATTGTAACCGCCTTCACTACTTCCTCTGACAGCACTTTCTGTACACACACCACTCTCTGTGTGAAACATTTACCTTCAGGTCCCTTCTAAATCATTCGCCCTCTCGCCTTCAGCCTATGCTGTCTTGTTCTGGACTCCCCTACCCTGGGGAACAGTACGTGGCTGTTCAAAATATCCAAGCCCCTGATGGTTTTATAAAACTCTATAATGTCACCCCTCAGCCTCTGACTCTCCGGGGGAAACACCTCAACCTAATCAACCTCTCCCTAAAGCTCATATCCTCCAGTCCTGGAACATCCTTGTTTTTTTTTCTGCAGACAACCGCATTGTATGCAGTATTCTTAAAGTGGTCTCACCAACTTCCTGTACAGAGGCAACATGCCACCACAACTCCTATACTCAATGCTCTGAATGATTAAGGCAAATGTGCCAAATGCGTTCAGCACCACTCTGTCTACCTGCGATCCACTTTCAAGGAACAATGCACCTGCATTCCTATGTCCCTTTTTTCCACAACACTCCCCAGGACCTTACCATTAAGTGTATAATTTCTGCCCTGATTTGCCTTCCCAAAAAGCACAACCTCGTATTTATCTAAATTAAACTTCATCTGTCACCCCTTGCCCCTTTGTCCCATCCAACTTCGGTCTCGTTGTACTCTGAGATAATCCACAATACCACCATCATCTGTAAACTTACGAACTATGCCTCCGATATTCATATCCAAATCCTTGATATAAAGGATGAAATACTGTGAACTCAGTACTGATTCTTACAGCACACTGTTGCTCACAAGCCTACAGGCTGAATAATACCCCTCTTCCTTCAAGCCAATTGTGACTAGCTTCTTCTGTACCCCATGTAACCGAAACTTACTAATCTGTCTACCAATCAGAATGTTATGAACACCTTGCTGAGGTCCATGTGGACAATGTCTACCAAACTGCCTTCATCAATCTTCTTTGTCACCTCTTCATAAAACTCAACCAAATTAATGAGACATGATTTCCCATGCAGAAAACCACGCTGTCTACCCCAATCAGCCCTAGCTTTCCCAAATGTATGCAAATCCTGTCTCTCAGAATTCCCTCCAAAAACTTACCCACCACTGACATCAGGCTCACCGGTCTATAGTTCCCCGGCTTTTTGGGTCACTGTTTCCTTTTCTAGCCCCACTCCTCCACTGCTCACAACAAATGTTAAATATAACCAGGTTGGTGATATGGTCGATGATATCGGTCTCAGACTGGGTCAGGGTCAGTATTAGCAACAAGTTAGGCTAGTTTCTTTAATCTGCTAACACAACATGTTTATGATCCAGAGCAATGTTACTCAAACTATGATGGAAAGATGAATGACAAACTGTTTGGGTATTGCAAATATATGACATATAATGGGCGGTATGGTGGTACAGCGGCTAGAATTACTGACTCACAACGCCACAGACATGGGTTCCATTCCAGACTCGGCCGACGTGTTGTGTGGACTTTGGACATTCTCTCCGTTTCTACGTGGGTTTCCTCCCACAGTCCAAAGATGTGTAGTGTAGGTGAATTGGCCATGCTAAATTGCCCGTCGTGTTAGGTGAAGATGTGAATGTTGGGGAATGGGTCTGAATGAGTTGCTCTTCAGAGAGTCGGTATGGACTTGTTGGGCTGAAGGGCCTGTTTCCAAACTGTAAGTAATCTAATCAATATCTCTCTTTCTGAAAGCACTGGCGCATGCGCACACACGCAGTCGATGAATAAAATCTCTGCAATTTCAAGTTTTAAGAACTTTGTCCAGATTATTAGTGTAATTCGTGACAAAGGGAAAAATTCAGAGATTCTGCTTCTGAAGATATCCTACTCACACAAGCTGCTACCTATGGGATTTCATCTTGGAAAATTCGAATTTGGCTGAATTCCCTTTGCATTAGGCAGTGAGGAGGTTCCAACGAATTCTGGTCATGGATCGCCCACAGGGTAGCACAGTGTCTCAATGATTAGCACTGCTGCCTCACAGCACTAGGGATTTGCTTTCAATTGCAGATTCGGGTGACTATTGGTGTGGCATTTCCATCCTCTCCCGTTGTCTGTGTGAGCTTCTAATGGTTGCTCCAGTTTCCTCCCACAGTCCAGAGCTGCGCTGGTTACATGGATTGATCGTGCTAAATTGTCTGTAGTGTTTAGGGGTTTCTCGGTTAGGTGCATTGGTCGGAGTAAATGTAAGGGGGCAGGCCTGGGAAGGTTCCTCTTTGGAAGGTTGGTATGGACATTTTGGGCGGAAGAGTCTGTTTCCACACTGCAGGGATTCTATAAGAATGGTAACAATGACTGTCGAGCTTTTTTTTAAGCTCGCTCACATTGCTGTGATGAGGAACAATGAAGGAGAGAGAGTGCAGTAGGCCGTTCTGTCTCAGGCAGATTACATGTTCTCCCTCTCTGAGTTGAATCACACAATAATGTCATCCTTTCCCAAACTGGATCATGTGAGGTTTCCTTGAACATTGTCCAAACTATGCCTCCATCACATTCCCTGCTCCATGTAAGTACATCATTGCTGCTGTCATACACAAAGCCATACACATAGCAGAAAATGGTCTCGATCGATTTGAATATATGTTTATATGTCCCTGCGTCATTAATAAATGAAATGTTTAATGTATTCAAACTACTTGTGTCAAAATGAATACATTTTTTAACAAATACAGAAATTGCTGGAAAACCTCGGCATGTATTTTAGCAAAGAGATTGCGTTTACATGCTGTAGTTACGAGCTTCCTCTGGCAGCTCATCCATACATACACCACCCTCTGTGTGAAAAGGTGCCCTTCGGCCTCATCAAAACATTCCCCCTCTCACTTTCAACTAATTCCCTCTAGTTTTGGATGCCCCTAACCTGGGGAAAAATCCTGACTACTCACCCTATCCATGACCATTCTGATTTTATAAACCTTTACTGCTGCGAAATGTGACTCCAATCAATACGAATAACGGTGTTTTCAGACATCCAGGGCCTACATTATGAAATTCAATACTGACACCTCTTCTTTCTCCATCAGGTCACAATTCTAAATCCATTTTAATCAGTTTGTCCAGATGTATCATGGGACACTTCTGTGGGCTTTACACCTAGACCTTAGTGCCCTGAGGTAGGGACACTAGCACCACTCGGCAATATCCATAAAGCTGTAACATTATTCTCCTGTATGTTTGTTCATCAGCCTGTTCTGACATGCTGTGACATACCTCTGCAACAGGCAGGACTTGAATCCAGAACTTCTAGTCCAGAGCTAGGAACACTACCACACATGTTCTGGAATTGGAATCAAATCCAGAGCTCTGGCTCAGAGACAGGAACACTACACATCACATCACCATATGTAGATTTTGTGTCATATTTTAACTGCCTGCTTTCAGCTCAGTGTGGATTTATTATAATCAGGTTACCATTACTGAATTACAAAAAAAACCTTTGTATTGTTAAACAAATGCAAGATATTTGTCTCAACTATAGGATATTGAGGGTACGTGCTATTCTATCGAAATTAACTATAAACATCTTTAATCGCTATTATCTGCAGTCTGCTGTATTAGGGAAACAAATCCTACAGGCACACTCTGCACAATGAAGGATCTCAAATAGATATTTATTACTGATCACCAGAGACAGAAATACCTTAATTTCTGATCCCAAAACATCGATCACTATTACCAACTCACATATGTCTGCCCTTTTCCTAAAACCATGAAATGATACCAGGCCGCTGATTACTGTCCAGCCTCTCCTCCCCACTGACTGTGTCTGCAATCTGTCCGTCCTCCCCCTAACCACACAAGACAAACCAAGCTCATGGTCTTTGTGAAAATCAAGGCCGGAGTGTACAGGCCTCCTGGAGAGGGATGGACATTTTAAAATTGAAGGAGGAGGGTGAGGAGGCAGTAATATCACACACTGGGCTGAGGGGTGGCAGATGGAATTTAGTTTGGATTAATGTGAGGGATTGGATTTTGTAAATCAAACAAGAGCAGGGCCTATACAATTAAAAGCAGGGCCTTTGGCAGTGTTGTAGGACAGACACCGAGGCCATCAGGTATAATTCTTTAACATTTGCATCTCACATAGTTAGTGTGGTCAAAAATATGTTCAGCACACTTCTCTTCGTTGGTCAGACCTTTGAGTATCGGAATCAGTACGTTATGTTGAGGTTGGATAGGACATTGGTGAGACCTCTACTGGAATACTGCGTCCAATCTGGTCATCCTGCCCGCTCTTTCCATCGGCACACCACCCTCTTGGTGAAAAGGCTGGCCCATAGGTCACTTTTAAATGTATCCCCTCTCACCTGAAACCTATGTCCATGAGTTTTGGACTCCCCGTACCCTTAGAAAACACCTTGACTATTCACTTTGATATTATTGACCTCGACATTATTAGGCTGGAGGGGATTGAGAAGAGATTAACCTAGATGTTGCTGGGAATGGAGGGATTGAACTATAAGGAGAGGATGGGTAGGCTGGGATTTCTTTCACGAGAGAGTATGAGATTAAGTGGAAACTTTAGAGAGGTTTATAACTTCATGAAGGGTACAGATAAATTGAATGGCGGATGTCTTTTCCCTAGAGTGGGGGGATTCAAGACTGGGGGGTAGTTTAATGTGCGCAGAAAAACATTTACAAAAGTCATGAGAGGTAATTATTTTAGACAGAAGCTTGCTTGCGTGTGGAATGAACTTCCAGAGGAAGTGATGAAAGCAGGGACAGTTACAACATTTAAAGTACATTTAGATCAGTACATGGATAAGACATCAGTTTGAATGATGCTGTGAGCAGCTGTCCTCTCCCTCCCCCTCTCTGAATGGATCCCTGTTGGTTTTCACGCTCTGCCAATGCCTGTGCAGTGGCGTGGCGCGACCAGCAGAGGGTGGCATTGGCACTTTAAACAACACAGAGACTGCCAGACCTGCCCCACACAGATACACACACAGCAATTGCTCGGACACAGCGTGAAGCACATCTCGGAACTTAAACTAAATATAAAGAAATGCTCAATTCACCTCATAAACTATAAAAATATGAGTGACAGAGAACTCCCAAATTCCACTGTTAAAATAAAAAACATCATTTTTTTTAACTCTGAAAGTGAACATTTTACATCAACTATTCACAACTCTGAGACGCCCTTTAACTAAACTGCTTATTATCCGACTCCAGCTCTACAGCAATACACTGTTTCAATAAGCTGCTAATTAAAATTGCATTAACTTCCTTCCAAAACCTAGGGGCCAGCTGTTGTTTTCGATATCTTCTTCCAGCTGAAGATCTCCTTGGGTCATCTTCTTTCAGTTTACAGCGGATCTGTTCCATATGAAAAGGTACCTTTGATAGAGAGTGTTTCCTAATCTCTTGGATCCGTGTTGATTGCACTTGCTCTGTCTGTAATTTTCAAAATGCCTGCATTTTTAATATCCACGACGTCGGATCATCTCATTGGTTCGATTTTCGAAAAACAATAAATTCAAACTTGATTTAGTTTTAGTTTCCTGGGGCATAATTTAAACTGTTTGATAAAATTTGAATTGTTGTCCAAAGAGCAACCAACTCAGGGATCTATTTCACAGACAAATGTGACATATTTTCAGTTGTCCTTGACACTCTGAGTCTGCCATCCTCTCATATACACAGGCGCTTGTAAGCTCTCAGTTCAGAGCAGCATTCACTCTCTCTTAAAGGTACAGTACACACTTTCAAATTCATAACATTAATACCATGATGTCAATACGGATAGGTGAAGCCTATCTGGATTTATCTTGCTCTGTGGTTTGTTAATATTTTATTCACTTCGTGTCGTGTGTGTCAGGATTTGTGTTGCTCCATTGACAGCATGTCATTATTCGATTCCATCCGTGGGAATACAGCAGTATTTCACTTGCTCATACTCATGAGTGTGGCAGGATTTCAGTTCTTTCATGGGGACTGTGACACTATGACAATCTCAACGTTTGGAGATGGCACCAATCTTGGAGGAACGGTGAAGTCTATGGAGGACAGTGTGCAAGTCAGATAGGACAATCACAAAATGGTGTAGTTTTCAGGCAGATGGGGATCAATGCAGAACAGTGTGAGGTGATGCACTTTGGTCGGAAGGACATTGAAACACAACATAAAACAGGCTTCACCATTATAAAGGGGATGCAGGAGCAGAAATCTTTGCGTGTATATAAGCACAGATCATTGAAGATATCAGGACAAGTGGGGAGAGCAGTAACTATCACAGATTAGTTTCAGTATCTGAGCTGTTTACAGGGGGAGGTGTAGAAGGGAGTCACCATGCTCCCTTCCTGGGAGGTGGTGGAGACGATGTGTTGTGAGCCCACCCTCCTTCCCACCGAGACCGTGGGGATTCCATTTGTACCAGCTCGATGCAAAAGGGAGATGGCATCAGGGCTTCTGTCTCACTCAATAAAAATGGCACTGACACAAATTACTGTTCGAATCTGTCCAATGAGTCATAGATTCTATGGAAACCAATTCCATTTACAAAGATGCAGAACAAACTCTCAACTGACCTCACACCAATATCCCTTTTTCCCATCTTTCTTGGGAAGACTGGCTCATGTTACAGGATGCTATCGAAGTGTCTACATTTCAGCATTCCGTAACCTGTGAACACATCATTACATGGCACTGTCTCCCTCTCAGTCTCCCTCTCACTGTGTATACCCTAAACCCCTCCCATGTGGTGATATTTAAACTAATACCCCCGCCATCTCTCTCTGGCAGTGATGTTCACACCACAGCACCTCCTTGTCATGGCACAATGGAGATATGGAGCTGTAAATGGGAGGGAGCTGTACATCCTGTCACTTCCAGCATGGGCCACAAGGTTCCCCACACTGGGCAGGGATCTAACACAGTGTTACTGAGCAATGCACTGGTGTGGGGTACACAGTCCTACATGCTGGGAGGGTAACTGCTCCTGGGTTACAGATCAATGTACTGGGGTGGGGTACACAGTCCTAAATGCTGGGAAGGTAACTGCTCCTGGTTGACCTATTAATTCACGGGTGATCACTGCACAGGCCGCTGTGCTGGTCAGACTATCTGGTTGAGGTTTATAAATAATGTAATGATGTGGTTTGTGGAGCTCCTTATACTGGATTCATATTTGTTTCAGGTGGCACATTAGTGCCCTGCTGTGGTCTTCTCACCCCTCGATGCTGGACAGATATGTCGCCTGTGCACAGTACATCATGTGGGTGTGGTGGAAAGGGGGGGAATGGTGATGCACAATTCAAGGGGTTCCCCGGAACGTTTTGTCCCTGATATTCTATAACTGACATTCCCCAGAACGTTCTGTCCCCTGACATTCTATAACTGACACTTCCCTGAAGGTTCTGTCCCCTGACATTCTATAACTGATACTCCCCGGAACATTCCGTCCATGACGTTCTATAACTGACACTCCCTGGAACGTTCCATCCCCGACGTTCTATAAATGACACTCCCTGGAACGTTCCGTCCCCTGACATTCTATAACTGACATTCCTCGGAACGGTCTGTCCCCAACATTCTAAAACTTTCATTCACTGGAAAGTTCTGTCCCTAACATTCTATGACTGTCATTCCCGGAATGTTCTGTCCCTAACATTCTATAACTGCCATTCCCGGAATGTTCTGTCCCTAACATTCTATAACTGCCATTCCCTGGAAAGTTCTATCCCCGACATTCTGTAACTGAATTCCCCGGAACGTTCTGTTCCCAACATTCTACAACTGACATTCCCCGAAACGTTCCGTCCTGAGATTCTATAACTGACATTCCCCGTAACGTTCTGTCCCTGACATTGTTTGTGAACGGCCGGTCGTCAGTGAATTGAACAAACGATAAGATCCCGGGGAAGAGATCCCGTTCCAGGGAGAAGGAGACACTGTTCTGAAGGCCCCTCAGGCAGTTAAAGGGGTGAATGCATTTTCCCAGCGTTTACATTTCTTCACGACACAGGATCGACCACAATTTAGACCAAAATACAGGAATTCCCAAACTCCCTTTGTCTTCAGGAAACTGGGAGAGAATCCTTCAGGACAGCAATGTTTCCACCCTCCGTATTAGGAACTGGGAAGGAGTGACTTGTGTCTGCTCTCGAGAGATCGAGTGTGTGGGAATGTTCTAGAAACTATCTGTCCTTTTGGATGTGTCTCTGTGTGTTTGGGGAGGGAGGGTTTCTTGTGGTTTATGTCACATTTTTGTAAGGAATTCCGACCTTCCCATTTGTTATTCCAATTCCAATTAATTTAATAAATCCCTGAATACAGGGACACATTTGAAAATCTCACTGGGTCCCCGATCAAACGGGTCCCTTTGCCTCCAGGCTGATGGATAATGGGTTTGTTTTCCTTCCTCACAGTTAACATAGTGACCATCTACGTCCTGCTTTATAAAGATTGTGGATTGTCCCCATGTGTCAGACGTTATCTGGGGGCCATGGCAGCGGCGGATCTCCTGGTCATTATCCTCGACCTGATCCTGAGACACATTCCCATTGTTTATGAGGAACAGTTTTATTTCCTGGTGTACTCCGTCCCCGTGTGTAATATCCACGCCGTCCTGCTTTATGCAGCCACTGACTGCTCTGTCTGGTTCACCGTCACTTTCACCTTTGATCGGTTTGTGGCCATTTGTTGCCAGAAGCTGAAAAGTAAATATTGCAGTGAGAAAACGGCGGCTGTGGTCTGGGAGCAGTGACTGTGCTGAGCTGTTTAAAGAACATTTTCTGGTATTTTATGTTCACAGCTCAGTATTTGCTGATGAACATCCCCTGGTTTTGTGAGATAACAAAAGCTCTTCTAGTCTCCAGTGTCTGGGTCACAATCGAGATCCTCCACCACATTCTAACTCCGTGTGTCCCATTTCTCCTGATTCTGCTGCTCAATGTTCTCACCGTCAGACACATTTTAGTGACCAGCAGAGCCCGCAGGAGACTCCACGCTCACACCAATGGGGACGCTCAGTCTGACACTGAAATGAGAAACCGAAAAAAATCCATCATTTTACTGTTTGTGATCTCGGTCAATTTCATCCTGTTATGGTCAACGTTAATGCTGTTTTCCATATGGTACCGGATGTATTATATTGGGTATAGGTCTGTGTCTCTCCATCGCTTTGTGCGGGAATTGGGCTTCATGCTGCAGCTCCTCAGTTGCTGCACAAACACCGTGATTTATGCCGTGACCCAGACTAAGTTCAGGCAGCAGCTGAAGAATGTGCTGAAATATCCCTTCACCCAAATCCATCCATCCATCAAATTCCCTCATTAATCAATCCATCCGGGATTTTCTCATTTCAGTTCAGTGTTTCAGCGATGGAGCTGCCTGTCGCTATGGTAACAGACTGAGGGTAGCGCTGGTTTGTCCATCCTTATCCCACAGAGGGGTTACAGGGAAACATTTCAATGTTTCTCACAACTCAGGGGCCAGTGAGAAAAGGCTCCATCCCACTGACTGTATCCATCACTTCCCTTTGTAACCAATAAAAATGTTGATTAAAGTGTGCCGGGCAGCAGAGTTACTGATGTTGTTGTGTGTCTTTGTGTTGGAGAAGCTGAGCTGGAGAGAGACAGACTGAGCCCCAAGTCCTGGTTCTCAGGGAAGGGGAAGACACTGCGCCCTGAGCTCAGGAGCTGTGTTTAACTCCCTCTGAACCCCCACCCACTCCAACCTGGCCTCCCCATTTCCTCTCCCCCACTCTTCCTCCTCAATTCTCTCCCTCTCTCTCTCTTTCTGCACACACTCTCTTTCTCACCGCCTCTCCCTTTCACTCTCTCTGGTCCCCTCTCAGACAGCCCCCAACCCAGGTTTCTCCACCTGCCTCCACGATTCTTTCTGCTTCACTCTCCCCTCTCTCACACACCCCCAACATGAGTTTCTCCATCTGCCTCCATTCTTCTCTCTCCCCCTCACCCTCACTCTCTCTCTCTCCGGACGTCTCTGTCTCCCTCCCGCAATTCCGTCTCTACCCCATTTGCCCCACCTCCCACTTCCCACATCTCTCGATCATCTCACCCCCACCCCACCACACGCATCCTCACCACCAACCCACAGTCTCTGGGTCAGTGGGAGAGGGAAGGACCAGGGAGACAGAGTCTGTCAGAGAGAGAGGGAGGGATGGACAGGAAGGAGAGAGATTCAGTCAGAGAGAAACGGAGGGATGTGGGGAGAGAGATACCAAGTTAGGGGAATCGAGAGTGAGAGAAGATGGAGACAGAGCGAAGGAGCAGGGAGAGACAGAGGGAGAGAGAGAGGGAAGAGAGAGATAAGGTGAGGGAGGGAGAGAATTACGGGAGGACATAATGAGAGAGGGGACAGAGAGAAGGGGACAGAGAGAGGGGGACAGAGAGAGAGGGGACAGAGAGAGGAGGACAGAGAGAGGAGGACAGAGAGAGGGGGACAGAGAGAGGGGGGACAGAGCGTGGGTGAGATAGAGGGGGTCAGAGAGAGGGGGGCAGAGAGAGGGACAGAGAGAGAGGGAGCAGAGAGAGGGGGACAGAGAGAGGGGGTCAGGGAGAGGGGCAGAGAGAGCGGGGGAGATAGCAGGGGTCACAGAGAGAGTGGACAGAAAGAGGAGGAGATAGAGGGAGAAAGACAGGGGGACAGAGAGTGGGGGGATGGAGAGAGTGGGGGAAAGAGAGAGAGAGGAGGACAGAGAGAGGGGGAAAGAGAGGGGGAGAGAGAGAGGGGCAGAGGGAGGGGGACAGAGAGAGAGGGACAGAGTGAGGGAGCAGAGAGAGAGGGGGACAGAGAGAGAGGCGGGTGGGAGAGAGAGGGAATCAGAGTGAGGCGAGTGGGAAAGAGAGGGGGACAGAGAGAAGGGGAACAGAGAGAGGAGGACAAAGAGGGGCGGTAGAGAGAGGCGGGTGGGAGAGAGAGGGGGGCAGAGTGAGAGGGACAGAGAGAGGGCGACAGAGAGAGTGGGACAGAGAGTGGATGAGATAGAGATGGGTCAGAATGAGCGGGACAGAGAGGGAGGCGGACAGAGTTAGGGGGGACAGAGAGAGAGGGGCAGAGAGAGAGGGCGAGAGAGAAAGGGGGACAGATAGAGCGGGGGACAGAGAGAGGGGGGACAGAGAGAGGGGGGACAGAGAGAGGGGGACTGAGAGAGAGGGGGGGGCAGAGAGAGGGGGACAGATGGGGGTGCAGGGGGGCAGAGAGAGCAGGACAGAGAGAGGGTGGGACAGAGAGACGGTGACAGAGAGAGGGGGCAGAGATAGGTGGACAGAGAGGGGGGGACAGAGCGGCGGAGAGTGGGTTCAGAGAGAAGTGCAGAGTGAGGGGGGACAGAGAGAGGGGGGAACAGAGAGGGAGGTGTGAGGGAGAGGGGGCAGAGAGAGGGGTACAGTGTGGGAGGGAGAGACGAGGTCAGAGAGAGGGGACAGAGAGTGGGGGGGCAGAGAGGGGAGGGACAGAGAGAGAGGGGGACAGAGAGACGGTGACAGAGAGAGGGGAAAGAGAGAGGGGGACAAGAGAGGGGGACAGAGAGCGGGGGAGAGAGTGGGTTCAGAGAGAAGGGCAGAGAGAGGGGGGACAGAGAGAGGGGGGAACAGAGAGGGAGGTGTGAGGGAGAGGGGGCAGAGAGAGGGGTACAGTGTGGGGGAGAGAGAGGAGGTCAGAGAGAGACGGGAGAGAGAGTGGGGGGATGGTGAGACTGGGGGACAGAGAGAGAGGGGACAGAGAGAGAGGGGGACAGAGAGGGGCGACAGAGATAGAGGGGGCAGAGAGAGGGCGACAGAGAGGAGGGCAGAGAGCAGGGGAGAGAGAGAGGGGACAGAGAGAGAGGGCAGAGAGATTGGACAGAAGGAGGGGGCAGAGCGAGGGAGAGAGAGAGGGGGGCCAGAGAGAGGGACAAGGAGAGATGTGGGTGGGAGAGAGGGGGGTCAGAGAGAGGCGGGTAGGAGAAAGAGGGGGACAGAGAGAGAGGGACAAAGAGGGGGCATAGAGAGAGGCGGGTGGGAGAGAGAGGGGGACAGAGAGAGGTGGACAGAGAGGGGGGGGGATAGAGGGGGTAAGAGGGAGGGGGAACAGAGGGAGGCGCACAGAGAATGGGGGAGATAGAGAGGGTCAGAGAGAGGGGGACAGAAAGAATGGCAGGTAGAGGGGGTCCGAGAGAGGGGGACAGAGAGAGGGGCACAGAGAGTGGGGAGATAGATGGGGTCAGAGCGAGGGGGACACAAAGAGGGGGAGGTAGAGGGTTTTAGAGGTAGGGGGACAGAGAGAGGGGCACAGAGAGTGGGGGACAGAGAGAGGGGACAGAGAGAGAGGTGGTCAGAGAGAGGGGGACAGAGAGAGCGGGACAGAGAGAGCGGGGGACAGAGAGAGAGTGGGACAAAGAGTGGGATAGTGAGAGGCGGGTGGGAGAGAGAGGGGACAGAGAGAGGGGGAGATAGAGGGGGTCAGAGAAAGGTGGACAGAGAGAGGGGGACAGAGTGAGAGGGGCAGAGAGAGGGGGACAGAGAGAGGGGGACAGAGTGAGAGGGGGCAGAGAGAGGGCGATAGAGATCAGGGGACAGAGAAAGGGGACAGTGAGACGGGGGAAAGAGGGGGGGAGAAAGAGAGGCACAGAGAGTGGGGGATATAGAGGAGGTCAGAGAGAGGGGGACAGAATGAGGGGGAGGTAGAGGGGGTCCGGGATAGGGAGTCAGAGGGAGGGGGACAGAGAGAGGGGGACAGAGAGTGGGGGAGATAGAGGGGGTCAGAGAGAGGGAGACAGAGAGAGGGGGCAGAGAGAAGGGGGCAGAGAGATGACGACAGAGAGGGGACAAAGAGCGGGGGAGAGAGACAGGGTACAGACCGAGGGGGACAGAGAGAGGGGAACAGAGAGAGGGGACAGAGAGTGAGGGGGACAGAGAGAGCGGGACAGTGAGAGAGCCGGGTGGGAGGGGGGGGGGGTTGGAGAGAGGCGGGTGGAAGAGAAAGGGGGACACAGAGAGGGGGACAGAGAGAGGGGGAGATAGAGAGGGTCAGAAGGAGGGGGACAGAGATAGGGGAGCACAGAGAGTGGGGGATATAGAGGGGGACAGAGTGGGAGGGGAAAGAGAGAGAGGGGACAGTGATAGAGGGAGACAAAGAGAGAGGGGCAGAAAGAGATGGGGGCAGACAGATGGGGACAGAGAGAGGGGCACCGAGAGTGGGACAGATAGAGGCGGACAGAGAGAGTCGGAGAGAGAAAGGCCGGTGGGCGAGAGAGGGGGACAGAGATATGGGGAACAGACAGAGTGGGACAGAGGGAAAGGGGGGCAGAGAGAGAGGGGACAAAGAGAGGGGATAGAGCGTGGCAGGTGGGAGAGATAGGGGGACAGAAAGAGGGGAAGATAGAGGGGGTCAGAGGGAGGGGGACAGAGAGAGAGGCACAGAGAGTGGGGGAGATAGAGGGGGTCAGAGAGAGGGGGACAGAAAGAATGTGAGGTAGAGGGGGTCAGGAAGAGAGGGAAAGAGAGAGGAGCACACAGAGTGGGGGAGATAGAGGGGTTCAGAGAGGGGGGATCAGAGCGAGAGGGGGACAGAGAGAGGGAGGAAAGAGAGTGGTGGGTGGGAGGGAGATGGAGCAGAGAGAGGGCGAGAGCAAGAGGGGCGCAGAGAGGGGGAAGATAGAGGGGGACAGAGATGGTGGACAGAGAGTGGGGGTCAAAGAGAGGGGAACAGAGTGGGGGTCAGAGAGGGGTTCAGAGCGAAGGGGAAAGAGAGAGGCGGGTGGGAGGGCGAGGGGGGCAGAGAGAGGGCGACAGAGAGAGGGGCACAGAGAGAGGGCAAGATAGAGGACGACAGAGAGAGGGGCAGAGAGCGGGAGAGAGAGAGGTGACAGAGAGAGGGGGACAGAGAGGGGAGACAGAGAGTGGGGGGCAGGGAGAAAGGGGGAAAGAGAGAGGGGGACAGATAGAGGGGGGCTGAGAGAGGGTCAGCGAGAGACGCGGGTGGGAGAGAGAGGGGGGCAGAATGAGACGGGTGGGAGAGAGAGGGGGCAGAGAGAGGGCGACAGAGAGAGGGGGCAGAGAGTGGGGGAGAGAGAGAAGCGGGTGGGAGAAAGAGAGGGGGTCAGTGAGAGGGCGACAGAGTGAAGCGGACTGAGAGTGGAGGTCAGAGAGAGCGACAGAGAGGGGGGACAGAGAGTGGGGGAGATAGAGTGGCTCAGAGAGAGGGGGAAAGAGAGAGAGGGGGACAGATAGAGGGGCAGAGAGAGGGCGACAGAGAGAGGGGACAGAGAGAGGTAGACAGAGCGGGGGCAGAGAGAGAGCGGGCAGAGAGAGGTCGACGGAGAGGGGTCAGAGAGCGGGGTAGAGTCAGAGGGGACAGAGAGAGTTAGGACAGAGAGAGGAGGACAGAGAGATGCGGGTGGGAGAGAGAGCGGGACAGAGAGATGGGGAACAGACAGAGCGGGACAGAGAGAGAGGGGGACAGAGAGCGAGGGGAGAAAGAGGGGGCACAGAGAGAGGCGGGTGGGAGAGATAGGGGTACAGAGTGGGGGAGAGAGAGGGGGTCAGAGAGAGGGGGAAACAGAGAGGGGAATAGAGAGTGGCGGGTGGGAGGGAGAGGGGCAGAGAGAGCGCGACAGAGAGAGGGGCACAGAGATTGGGCAAGATAGAGGGCGACAGAGAGAGGAGCAGAGAGCGGGAGAGAGAGAGGGAACAGAGAGAGGGGGACAGAGAGAGTGGGACAGAGAGTGGGGAACAGAGAGAGGGGGACAGAGAGAGGGGGACAGAGAGAGAAGGACAGAGAGAGGGGGGTCAGAGAGAGAGGCGGGTGGGAGAGAGGGGGGGGTCAGAATGAGGCGGGTGGGAGAGAGAGGTGTGCAGATAGAGGGCGACAGACAGAGTGAGACAGAGAGTGGGAGAGATAGAGGCAGTCAGAGAAAGGTGGGACAGAGAGAGTTGGACAGAGAGAGTGGGATAGAGAGAGTGGGACAGAGAGAGAGGGACAGAGAGAGAAGTACAGAGAGAGGGGGCAGTGAGAGAGAAGGGAGAGAGAGGGCGACAGAGAGGGGTGAGAGAGCGGGGGAGAGACAGAGGGGAGAGAGAGAGAGAGAGGACAGAGAGAGGGGGCAGAGAGAGGGGAACAGAGAGAGCCAGGTGGGAGAGAGCGGGGGACAGAGAGATGGGGAACAGATAGAGAGGGACAGAGAGATACGGGGACAGAGAGAGAAGGGAAAAGGAGAGGGGATAGAGAGTGGCGGGTGGGAGAGATAGGGGACAGAGAGAGGGGGAGATAGAGTGGTTCAGAGGGAGGAGGACAGAGAGAGGTGCACAGAGAAAGGGGGAGACAGTGGGGGTCAGAGTGAGGGGACAGATAGAATGGGAGGTAGAGGGGGTCAGACAGAGGGGGACAGAGAGAGGGGCACAGAGAGTGGGGGAGATAGAGTGGTTCAGAGGGAGGGGGACAGAGAGAGGTGCACAGAGAAAGGGGGAGACAGTGGGGGTCAGAGTGAGGGGACAGATAGAATGGGAGTTAGAGCGGGACAGAGAGAGGGCGACAGACAGAGGGGCACAGAGAGTGGGGGAGATAGAGGGGGACAGAGAGGGTGGACAGAGAGTGGGGGTCAAAGAGAGGGGTACAGAGTGGGGGAGAGAGAGGGGTTCAGAGAGAGGGGGAGAGAGAGGGGAAAGAGAGAGGCGGGTTGGAGGGAGAGGGGGGCAGAAAGTGGGCGACAGAGAGAGGGGCACAGAGAGTGGGAAAGATAGAGGGCGACAGAGAAAGGGGCAGAAAGGGGGAGAGAGAGAGCGGGGACAGAGAGAGGGGGACAGAGACAGGGGGACGGAGAGTGGGGAGCAGAGAGAAAGGGGGACAGAGAGTGGGAGTCAGAGAGAGAGGCGGGTGGGAGAGAGAGGGGGGCAGAATGAGGCAGGTGGGAATTTGAGGGGGACAGAGAGAGGGCGACAGAGAGAAGGGTAGAGAGCGGGGAAGAGAGAGAGGCGGGTGGGAGAGAGAGGGGGGCAGAATGAAGCAGGTGGGAATTTGAGGGGGACAGAGAGAGGGCGACAGAGAGAGGGGTAGAGAGCGGGGAAGAGAGAGAGGCGGGTGGGAGAGACAGATGGTGACAGTAAGAGGGCGACAGAGAGAAGGAGACAGAGAGTGGAGGTCAGAGAGAGAGCGACAGAGAGAGGGGGACAGAGAGTGGGGGAGATAGAGGGGTTCAGAGAGATAGGGTCTGGGGCAGAGAGAGGGGGACAGCGTGAGGGGATCAGAGAGAGAGGGGGACAGAGAGTGGGGGACAGAGAGAGGGGGTCCGAGCAAGAGGTGGACAGAGAGTGGGAGGAAAGAGAGAGGCGGGTGGGATGGAGAGGGGGCAGAGAGAGGGCGACAGAGAGATAGGCGCAGAGAGTGGGGGAGATAGAAGGGGACAAAGAGGGTGGACAGAGAGTGGTGGTCAAAGATAGGGGTACAGAGTGGGGGGGAGAGAGGGGGTCAGAGAGAGGGGGAGGAGAGAAGGGGAGGAGAGAGGGGGAAAGAGAGAGTGGGAAAGAGAGAGGCGGGTGGGAGGGAGAGGCAGAGAGCGGGAGAGAAAGAGAGGGGATAGAGAGAGGGGGACAGAGAGAGTGGCGAGTGGGAGAGAGGGGGTCAGTGAGAGGGCGACAGAGAGAAGGGGACAGAGAGTGGAGAGGAGACAGAGAGTGGAGGTCAGAGAGAGAGCGACAGAGAGAGGGGGACAGAGAGTGGGGGAGATAGAGGAGTTCAGAGAGATAGGGTCTGGGGCAGAGAGAGGGGGACAGAGAGTGGGGGAGATAGAGGGGTTCAGAGAGATAGGGTCTGGGGCAGAGAGAGGGGGACAGCGTGAGGGGATCAGAGAGAGAGGGGGACAGAGAGTGGGGGACAGAGAGAGGGGGTCCGAGCAAGAGGTGGACAGAGAGTGGGAGGAAAGAGAGAGGCGGGTGGGATGGAGAGGGGGCAGAGAGAGGGCGACAGAGAGATAGGCGCAGAGAGTGGGGGAGATAGAAGGGGACAAAGAGGGTGGACAGAGAGTGGTGGTCAAAGATAGGGGTACAGAGTGGGGGAGAGAGAGGGGGTCAGAGAGAGGGGGAGGAGAGAGGGGGAAAGAGAGAGTGGGAAAGAGAGAGGCGGGTGGGAGGGAGAGGCAGAGAGCGGGAGAGAAAGAGAGGGGATAGAGAGAGGGGGACAGAGAGAGTGGCGAGTGGGAGAGAGGGGGTCAGTGAGAGGGCGACAGAGAGAAGGGGACAGAGAGTGGAGAGGAGACAGAGGGTCTCAGAGAGAGGGGGAAAGAGAGAGAGGGAGACAGATAGAGGGGGCAGAGAGAGGGCGACAGAGAGAGAGGGGTCAGAGAGAGGGCGACAGAGTGGGACAGAGAGTGTGGGAGTTAGAGGCAGTCAGAGAGGGTGACAGAGAGAGTGTGGGACAGAGAGAGAGGGCGACAGAGAAAGGGGACAGAGAGAGAGGGGGACAGAGAGAGGGGGCAGAGAGAGGGCGACAGAGAGATAGGCACAGAGAGTGGGGGAGATACAGGGGGACAGAGAGGGTGGACAGAGAGTGTTCGTCAAAGATAGGGATACAGAGTGGGGGAGAGAGAGGGGGTCAGAGAGAGGGGGAAGAGAGAGGGGGAAAGAGAGAGGCGGGTGGGAGGGAGAGGCAGAGAGCGGGAGAGAAAGAGAGGGGATAGAGAGAGGGGGACAGAGAGTGGGGGCAGAGATAGAGGGGGGCAGAGAGAGGGAGACAGAGATAGGGTGACAGAGAGAGAGGGTCAGAGAGGGAGGCGAGTGGGAGAGAGGGGGTCAGTGAGAGGGCGACAGAGAGAAGGGGACAGAGAGTGCAGGTCAGAGAGAAACCGACAGAGAGAGGGGGACAGAGAGTGGAGAGGAGTCAGCGGGTCTCAGAGAGAGGGGGAAAGAGAGAGAGGGAAACAGATAGAGGGGGCAGAGAGAGTGCTACAGAGAGAGAGGGGTCAGAGAGAGGTCGACCAAGAGAGTGGGACACAGAGTGTGGGAGATAGAGGCAATCAGAGAGGGTGACAGAGAGTGTGGGACAGAGAGAGAGGGCTACAGAGAGAGGGGGACAGAGAGAAGGTCAGAGAGAGGCGAAAGAGAGAGTGGGACAGAGAGTGGGGGGGATAGAGGCAGTCGGAGAGAGGGGGACAGAGAGAGAGGGGGACAGAGAGAGGGGGACAGAGAGAGAGGGGCGCAGAGAGTGCCGGAGATTAAGGGGGACAGAGAGAGAGGGGACAGAGAGCGAGAGGGACAGCGAGAGAGGTGCAGAGAGAGATGGGGGCAGAGAGAGAGAGGGGGACAGAGAGAGAGGCGACAGAGAGAGAGTGGGACAGAGAGAGACTGGAAAGAAAACAGAGGGGCAGAGAGTGAGGGGCAGAAAGAGATGGGGCAGAGAGAGGGGGCAAAGGGAGGGGTTGACAGAGAGGGGGGAAGAGAGAGGCGGGTGGGAGGGAGGGGGTAGCAGAGAGTGGGCGACAGATAGAGGGGCACTGAGAGTGGGGGAGATAGACGGGGTCAGAGAGACGGGGGCAGAGACAGGGGCGGACAGAGAAAGGGGGAGATAGAGGGGGACAGAGATTGGGGGAACAGAGAGAGCGGGACAAAGAGAGAGGGGACAGAAAGTGAGGGGGACAAAGAGGCGGCATGGAGAGACGCGGGTGGGAGAGAGAGGGGGACAGAGAGGGGGACAGAGAGAGGGCGACAGAGAGGGGGCAGAGACTGGGGGAGAGAGAAAGAGGCGGGTGGGAGAGAGTGGGTGTCAGAGAGAGGGCGACAGAGAGAGGGGGACAGAGAGTGGGCGTCAGAGAGAGGGCGACAGAGAGATGGCGGCAGAGGGGGACAAAGAGAGGGGGGACGGAAAGAGGAGCACAGAGAGTGGGGGAGATATAGGGTGTCAGAGAGTGGGGACAGAAAGAAGAGGAGGTAGCTGGGATCAGAGAGAGGGGGGCAGAGAGAGGGCCACATTGAGTGGGGGAGATAGAAGGGGTCAGAGAGAGGTGGACAGAAAGAAGGGGAGGTAGTGGGCGTCAGAGAGACGGGGACAGAGAGAGGGCACAGAGAGTGGGGGAGAAAGAGGGCGTCAGAGAGAGGGGGACAGAAAGTGGGGGCGGTAGAAGGGTCAGAGAGACGGGGACAGGGAGAGAGGGGCACAAAGTGTTGGGGAGATAGAAGGGAGACAGAGAAAGAGGGGACAGAGAGAGAGGGGACAGAGAGAGAGGGGACAGGGAGAGATGGGTGGGAGGGAGAGGAGGCAGAGAGTAGGGGACAGAGAGAGGGTTACAGTGTCGGGTGAGAGAGGGGGGATGGAGAGATTGGGGGACAGAGAGAGAGGGAAACAGAGAGAGAAGGGGCAGAGAGAGAGAGGGGGACAGAGACAGAGGGGGCAGAGAGAGGGCGACAGAGACAGGGACAGAGAGAGGTGGGTGAGAGAGAGAGGGGAACAGAGAGAGAGGGGTCAGAGCGAGGGCGACAGAGAGAGAGGGACAGAGAGAGGGGCACAGAGAGTGGGCGAGATAGAGGGGGTCAGAGACAGCGGGACAGAAAGAAGGGGAGGTAGAGGGGGTCAGAGAGAGGGGGACAGAGAGGGGGGCATAGAGAGTGTGGGAGATAGAAGGGGTCAGAGAGAGAAGGGACAGGGAGGGGGGAAGAGAGAGGGGGCACAGAGAAGGGGAAGGAGAGAGGGGAAAGAGAGAGGCGGGTGGGAGGGAGAGTGGCAGAGAGTGGAGGAAAGAGAGAGGGTTATAGTGTTGGGGTGAGAGAGGAAGGAATGAGAGAGTGGGGGACAGAGAGAGAGGGGAACAGAGAGAGAAGGGGCAGAGAGATGGGGGGACAGAGACAGAGGGGGCAGAGAGAGGCTGACAGAGACAGAGGAACAGAGAGGGGGACAGAGAGAGAGGGGGACAGAGAGAGAGGGGGCAGAGAGAGGGCGACAGAGAGAGAGAGGGACAGAGAGAGAGGCACAGAGATTGAGCGAGATAGAGTGGGTCAGAGAGAGCGTAACAGAGAGAGGGGGAGGTAGAGGGGGTCAGAGAGAGGGGGACAGAGAGAGGGGCACAGAGAGTGGGGGAGAAAGAGGGAGTCAGAGAGAGGTGGACAGAAAGAAGGGGAGTTAGTGGGGGTCAGAGAGAGGTGGACAGAGAGAGGGGCACAGAGAGTGGGGGAGAGAGAGGGGGTCAGAGAGTGAAGGGACAGAGAGAGAGGAGGACAGAGAGATTTGGCAGAGAGCGGGGGACAGAGTGAGGGGGTCAGAGAAAGAGGGGGACAGAGAGAGGGGGAAGAGAGAGGGGCGTGTGAGGGAGTGGGTGTCAGAGAGAGGGCGACAGAGAGAAGGGCACAGAGAGTGGGGGAGATAGAGGTGGTCAGAGAGAGGGGGACAGAGAGTGAGGGACAGAGAGTGGGGGGATGGAGAGACTGTGGGACAGAGAGTGAGGAGGCAGAGTGAGGGCGCCAGAGAGGGGGCAGAGAGCGGGGTTGAGAGAGGGGGGACAGAGGGAGAGGGACAGAGAGAGGAGAACAGACAAAGGGGGCAGAGAGAGAGGGCGACAGAGAGAGGGGGACGGACAGAGAGAGGCGGGTGGGGGAGAGAGAGGGGGTCAGAGAGAGGCGGGAGGGAGAGAGAGAGAGGGATAGAAAGAGAGGGGGACAGAGAGATGAGGACAAATAGGGTGGATAGAGGGACGCGGGTAGGAGAGAGAAGGGGCAGAGAGAGGTGGACAGAGAGTGGATCAGATAAAGGGTGTCAGAGAGAGGGGTCAGAGAGAGAGGGGGGCAGAGAGAGGGCGACAGAGAGTGGGGGTCAGAGGGAGGGCGACAGAGAGAGGGGGACAGAGAGAGGGTGAGACAGAGGGGGTCAGAGAGATGGGGACAGAGCAAGCGGGACAGAGAGTGGGTCAGATAGAGGAGCTCAGAGAGAGGGGGACAGAGAGAGAGGGGTCAGAGATAGAGGGGGAGATAGAGGGAGTCAGAGAGAGGAGGACAGCGAGTGGGGGAAAGAGAGAGGAGTGCTGAGTCGGGGTGAGAGAGGGGGTCAGAGAGAGGGGGACAGAGAGTGGGGGGATGGAGTGGGGGACAGAGAGAGAGGGGAACAGAGAGCGAAGGGGCAAAGAGAGAGGGGTAAAAAGAGGGGGGAAAGAGAGAAGCGAGTGTGAGAGAGAGGGGGACAGAGAGGGGGACAGAGAGTGGGCAAGAGAGAGGGGGGCAGAGAACGCGGGAGAGAGAAAGGCGGATGGGAGAGAGAGAGCGACAGAGAGAGGGGGATAGACAGTGGTGGTCAGAGAGAGGGCGACAGAGAGAGGGCGACAGAGAGTGGGGGAGCTAGAGGGGGTCAGAGAGAAGGGGACAGAGAGAAAGGGGGACAGAGAGAGAGGGGGCAGAGAGAGGGGGGACAGAGAGAGGAGGTCAGAGAGAGGAGGTCAGAGAGTGGGGCAGATAGAGGGACACTGTGACACACTCTGACACAGTGTGACACTATCTGACTCTCTGAGACATACTGTTTCACTCCCTGACATGTTCTGAGACACAATGTGTCACTCTCTGTCACAATCTGCGTCAGTATATGACAGTCTCTGATAGACTGTGATAAACTGTGACTCTCTTTGTCTCTCTCTGACACTCTCTGAGACACACTGTGACATTCTATGACTCGCTCTGAGACACGCAGTGATACTCTCTGTCTCGCTCTGAGACACACCGTGACACTCTCTGACACAATGTGTCACTCTGTGAGATATGGTGACACTCTCTGACTCTCTCTGAGACACACTGTGACATTCTCTGACACCTTCTGACACAATCTGAGACAGTCTGTGACACTCTGACAGACTGTGATAAACTGTGACACTCTCTCACTCTCTCTCTCTTTCTCTCTCTTTGAGACACACATTGACACTCTCTGACACAATGTGACACTCTCTGAGATACTGTCAAACTCTCTGACTCTCTCTGAGATACACTGTGACACACTCTGAAACTCTCTGACTCGCTCTGACACACTGTGACAATCTCTGACTCACTGTGACACTCTCTAACACTCTGAGAAACACTGTGACACTCTCTGACTCTCTCTGACACTCTCGCAGGCACATTGTGACACTCCCTGACACACTGTTACACTCTCTGACCATCTCTGCCTGACACATTGTGACACTCTGAGACAAACTATGACACGCCTGACAGACTGTTGCACCCTGTGACACTCTCTGACTCTCTCTGAGACACACAGTTATACTCTCTGTCTCGCTCTGAGACACTCTGTGACACTCTCGGGCACAAAGTGACACTCGCTGACTCTCTCTGAGACACACAGTGATACTCTCTGTCTCGCTCTGAGACCCACTGTGACACTCTCTGCTTCAATGTGCTACTCTCTGAGACAGTGTGACACTCTCTGACTCTCTCTGAGACACTGTGACACTCTTTGACTCTCTCTGAGACTCACTGTGACAGTCTCTCAAACACTGAAACTTTCTGAAACTCTGTCTGACACACTGTGACACTCACTGACTCTCTCTGAGACACACAGTGATACTCTCTGTCTCGTGCTGAGACGCACTGTGACACTCTCTGCCTCAATGTGAGACTCTCTGAGACAGTGTGACACTCTCTGACTCTCTCTGAGACACTGTGACACTCTGACTCTCTCTGAGGGACACTGTGACTCTCTCTCTCAAACACGCTGAAACTCTCTGACTCTCTGTCTGACACACTGTGACACTCTGACACATTATGACACTCTCTGACTCTTTCTTATTACCTGTGACACTGTCTAAAACACTGTGACACTCCCTGACACTCTGAGACACTCTGACACTCTCCGACTCTCTCTCAGACACAGTCTGGAACTATCCGACAGACTCTGACACCCCGTGACACACTCTGACTCTCTGACACCCTGTAACACTCTCTGAAACACTGTGAGACTTGCTGACACTCTCTGAGACACAGTGACACTCCCTGACTCTCTCTGAGACACACTGACGTTCTCTGACTCTCTCTGAGACAGACCGTGACACTCTCTGACGCACTGAGACACTCTCTGACAACTGTCACACTCTCTGACCATCTCTGCCTGACACATCGTGACACTCTGAGACAAACTATGACACGCCTGACAGACTGTTGCACCCTGCGACACTCTCTGACTCTCTCTGACAAACCAGGAGAAACACTGCAACACTCTCTTGACCCTCTCTGACACTCTGAGACACGCTCTGAAAAACTATGACACTCTGACTCTCTCTGACAGGTACTGCGACATACTGTGACACTCTCTGACACACTGTGTCACTCTCTGATACTCTCTCTGACATCCTGTCACACTCTCTGACACGCTGAGACACACTGTGACACTCTCTGACACACTGTGACACTCTCTGACTCTCTCTCTGACCCACTGTGACACTCACTTACGCACTGATACACTCTCTAACTCTCTCTCTCTGACACACAGTGACACTCTGAGACACACAGCGACACTCTCTGACTCTCTCTCTGATGCACTGAGACACTCTCTGATACACTGTCACTCTCTCTGACTCTCTCTCTGATACACTATGCGAAACACTGCCACACTCTCTGACTCTCTCTGAGACACACTGTGACACCCTCCCACTCTCTATGAGGACCAGAAGCATACTCTCTGACACTCACTGAGACACACTGTGACACTCTCTGACGCTCCTCTGACACACTGTGACAATCTCTGACACACTGTGTCACTCTCTGATTCTCTCTCTGACACCCTGTCACACTCTCTGACACGCTAAGACACACTGTGACACTCTCTGACTCTCTCTGACAAACCAGGAGAAACACTGCCACACTCTCTGACACTCTCTGACACTGAGACACCCTCTGAAAAACTATGACACTCTGACTCTCTCTGACAGGTTCTGTGACATACTGTGACACTCTCTGACCCACTGTGTCACTCTCTGATTCTCTCTCTGACACCCTGTCACACTCTCTGACACGCTGAGAGACACTGCGACACTCTCTGACTCTCTCTCTGACCCACTGTGACACTTTCTTACACACTGACACACTCTCTAACTCTCTCTCTCTGACGCACAGTGACACTCTGAGACACACTGCGACACTCTCTAACTCTCTCTGATGCACTGAGACACTCTCTGATACACTGTCACACTCTCTGACTCTCTCTCTGACACGCTGAGACACGCTCTGATACACTGTCATAATCTCTGAATCTCTCTGACACACTATGCGAAACATTGCCACACTCTCTGACACTCTCTGAGACACACTGTGACACTCTCTGACTCTCAGCTGACACACTGTGACAATCTCTGAAACACTGTGACACTCTCTGACGCACTTGGATGGCTCTGACATTCTCTGACACCCTCTGAGACACACGGCGATACTCTGACTCTCTCTGACACTCGCTGAAACACACTGTGACCCTCTGACACATTAAGACACTCTCTTACTCTATTTCTGATAACCTGTGACACTCTCTGACACTCTCTGAGACACACTGTGACACTCTCTGATGCTCCCTGATGCACTGAGACACTCTGACACACTGTCACACTCTCTGACTCTCTCTCTGACGCACTGAGACACTCCCTGACACACTGTCACATTCTCTGACTCTCTCCCTGACACACTGTGACACTCTGAGACAAACTGTGACATGCTCTGACAGACGGTGACTCCCTGTGACACACTCTGACTCTCTCTGACTCACTATGAGAAACATTGCCACATTCTCTGACGTTCTCTGACACTGTCTGAGACACACTGTGACACTCTCGGACTCTCTCTGACACATTCTGAGATAGGCTGTGACACTTTCTTTCAGACTGTGGTAAACTGTGACTCTCTCTGTCTCTCTCTGACCCGCTCTGAGACACACTGTGACATTCTCTGAGACACAGAGTGATACTCTTTGACTCTCTCTGAGACACGCTGTGAGACTCTCTGAGATACACGATGACATTCTCTGACTCTCTGAGACACGCATTGATACTCTCTGGCACTCTCTGAGAAACACAGTGATACTCTTTAAGGCTCTCTGAGACACGCAGAGATCTCTCTGACTTTCTTCGGGACACACTGTGACACTCTGAGACACACTGTGACATTCTCTGATTCTTTCTGATGCACTTTGAGAAACACTGCCACACTCTCTGACTCTCTCTGACAGACACTGTGACACCCTCTCACTCTCTCTGAGACACACAAGCATACTCTCTGACTGTCTCTGAGAAACACTGTGGCACTCTCTAACTCTCCTCTGACACACTGTGGCAAAGTCTGACACACTGTGACACTCTCCGATGCACTGGGACGGCTCTGACATTCTCTGACACTCTCAGACACAGAGCGATACTCCCTGACTCTATCTGACACATTCTGAGACACACTGTGACACTCTCTG
Organism: Chiloscyllium punctatum; assembly: GCF_047496795.1. Lineage (NCBI taxonomy): Eukaryota > Metazoa > Chordata > Chondrichthyes > Orectolobiformes > Hemiscylliidae > Chiloscyllium > Chiloscyllium punctatum. Next base: position 68,728,425 of record NC_092766.1, read on the forward strand.
ACAGACTGTGACACATTGTAGCCCTCTTTGAGACGCACTGTGACACTCTGACACAATCAGAGATAGTCTGTGACACTCTCTGACACACTGTGATAAACTGAGCCTCTCTCTCTCTCTCTCTCTCTCTGTCACTCTCTGAGACACACTGTGACACTCTCTGACACAGTGTGACACTATCTGACTCTCTGAGACACACTGTGGCACTCTCTGACACGTTTTGAGACACACTGTGACACTCTCTGACTCTCTCTGAGACACACTGTGACCCTCTCTGACACAATCTGAGACAGTCTGAGACACTCTCTGACAGACTGTGATAAACTATGACACTCTCTCTCTCTGTGAGACACACAATGATACTCTCCACCTCGCTCTGAGACACACATTGACACCCTCTGACACAATGTGACACTCTCTGACACACTCTGAAACTCTCTGACTCTCTCTGACACACTGTGACACTCTCTGACACACGCTGAAACTCTCTGACTCTCTCTCTGACACACTGTGACAATCTCTGACACTCCGATAAACACTGTGACACACTCTGATTCTCTCTGACACTCTCGCAGACACATTGTGACACGCTTGCAGACACAGTGTCACACTCTCTGACTCTCTCTGAGACACACAGTGATTCTCTCTGTATCGCTCTAAGACGCACTGTGACACTGACAAAAAGTGACACTTCTGAGACAGTGTGACACTCTCTAACTCTCTCTGAGACACTGTGAAACGCTCGGACTCTCTGTGAGATACACTGTGACAATCTCACAAACACTCTGACTCTCTGTCTGACACACTGTGACACTCTCTGACACATTGTGACACTCTCTGTCTCTCTTTCTGATAAACTGTGACACTCTCTAAAACACTGTGACACTCTCTGACTCTCTGTGAGACACACTGTGGCACTATCTATCAGACTGTGAAATCCCGTGACACACTCTGACTCTCTGACACCCTGTGACACTCTCTGAAACACTGTGAGACTTGCTGATAATCTCTGAGACGCAGTGACACTCTCTGACTCTCTCTCTGACGCACTGTGACGCTCTATGACTCTCTCTGAGACACAGTATGACACTCTCTGTCATGCTCTGAGACACGCTGTGACACTACCTGACAGACTGTGACACCCCTGACACACTCTGACTCCCTGACACCCTGTGACACTCTCTGAAACACTGTGAGACTTGCTGACACTCTGAGACACAGTGACACTCTCTGACTCTCTCTCTCTGATGCACTTTGACGCTCTCTGTCTCTCTCTGAGACAAACTGAGACACTCTCTGACACGCTCTGAGACACTCTATGACACTCTCTGACGCACTGAGACATTCTCTGACAACTCACACTCTCTGACCATCTCTGCCTGAGACACTGTGACACTCTGAGATAAACTATGACACGCTTTGCCAGACTGTCGCTCCTGTGATACTCTCTGACTCTTTCTGACAAACCATGAGAAACACTGCCACACTCTCTGACACTCTGAAAAACTATGACACTCTGACTCTCTCTGACACTTTCTGTGACATACTGTGACACTCTCTGACACCCTGTGTCACTCTCTGATTCTCTCTCTGACACCCTGTCACACTCTCTAACACGCTGAGACACACTGTGACACTCTCTGACTCTCTCTCTGACCCACTGTGACACTATCTTACACAATGACACACTCTCTGACTCTCTCTCTCTGATACACTGCTACACTCCCTGTCTCTCTCTCTCTGACACACTGTGACACGCTCTGACAGACTGTGACACCCTGTCACACTCTCTGACCCTCTCCGACACATGATGAGAAGCACTGAGTCACACTCTCTGACTCTCTCTGAGACACACTGTGACCCTCTCTGACACAATCTGAGACAGTCTGAGACACTCTCTGACAGACTGTGATAAACTATGACACTCTCTCTCTCTGTGAGACACACAATGATACTCTCCACCTCGCTCTGAGACACACATTGACACCCTCTGACACAATGTGACACTCTCTGACACACTCTGAAACTCTCTGACTCTCTCTGACACACTGTGACACTCTCTGACACACGCTGAAACTATCTGACTCTCTCTCTGACACACTGTGACAATCTCTGACACTCCGATAAACACTGTGACACACTCTGATTCTCTCTGACACTCTCGCAGACACATTGTGACACGCTTGCAGACACAGTGTCACACTCTCTGACTCTCTCTGAGACACACAGTGATTCTCTCTGTATCGCTCTAAGACGCACTGTGACACTGACAAAAAGTGACACTTCTGAGACAGTGTGACACTCTCTAACTCTCTCTGAGACACTGTGAAACGCTCGGACTCTCTGTGAGATACACTGTGACAATCTCACAAACACTCTGACTCTCTGTCTGACACACTGTGACACTCTCTGACACATTGTGACACTCTCTGTCTCTCTTTCTGATAAACTGTGACACTCTCTAAAACACTGTGACACTCTCTGACTCTCTGTGAGACACACTGTGGCACTATCTATCAGACTGTGAAATCCCGTGACACACTCTGACTCTCTGACACCCTGTGACACTCTCTGAAACACTGTGAGACTTGCTGATAATCTCTGAGACGCAGTGACACTCTCTGACTCTCTCTCTGACGCACTGTGACGCTCTATGACTCTCTCTGAGACACAGTATGACACTCTCTGTCATGCTCTGAGACACGCTGTGACACTACCTGACAGACTGTGACACCCCTGACACACTCTGACTCCCTGACACCCTGTGACACTCTCTGAAACACTGTGAGACTTGCTGACACTCTGAGACACAGTGACACTCTCTGACTCTCTCTCTCTGATGCACTTTGACGCTCTCTGTCTCTCTCTGAGACAAACTGAGACACTCTCTGACACGCTCTGAGACACTCTATGACACTCTCTGACGCACTGAGACATTCTCTGACAACTCACACTCTCTGACCATCTCTGCCTGAGACACTGTGACACTCTGAGATAAACTATGACACGCTTTGCCAGACTGTCGCTCCTGTGATACTCTCTGACTCTTTCTGACAAACCATGAGAAACACTGCCACACTCTCTGACACTCTGAAAAACTATGACACTCTGACTCTCTCTGACACTTTCTGTGACATACTGTGACACTCTCTGACACTCTGTGTCACTCTCTGATTCTCTCTCTGACACCCTGTCACACTCTCTAACACGCTGAGACACACTGTGACACTCTCTGACTCTCTCTCTGACCCACTGTGACACTATCTTACACAATGACACACTCTCTGACTCTCTCTCTCTGATACACTGCTACACTCCCTGTCTCTCTCTCTCTGACACACTGTGACACGCTCTGACAGACTGTGACACCCTGTCACACTCTCTGACCCTCTCCGACACATGATGAGAAGCACTGAGTCACACTCTCTGACTCTCTCTGAGACACATTGTGACACTCTCTGTCACACACTGAGACACACTGTGACACTCTTTGAGACTCTCTCTGACACTCTCAGTCTCTCGTTGAGACACTGTGTCACTCTATTTCTCTCTCAGAGTCACTTTGACACTCTCTGATTCACACCGTGACACTCTCTGAGACACATAGTGATACTCTTTGTCTCTCTCTGAGACACACTTTGACACTCTCTGACACACTCTGAGACTCTCTCTGACATTCACGGTCTCTCGTTGAGACACTGTGTCACACTATTGCTCTCTCGGAGTCACTGTGAGACTCTGAGACACACTGTGACACTCTCTGAGACACTCCGTGAAACACTTTGACACTCTCTGACACTGAGACACACTCTGAGACACACTCTGACACACTGTGACTCTCTCTGAGACACGCTGTGACACTCTCTGACACTCTCTGAGACGCACTGTGACACTCACTGACACTCTGGGACACGCATTGATACTCTCTGACACCCTCTACGACACACGGTGATACTGTCCGACTCTCTTAGGGACACACTGTGACATTCTCTGACACATTGTGACACTCCCGTGGTCACACTGTGACAATCTCTGACACAGAGTGACACTCTCCGACTCTTTCTGATGCACTATGAGAAACACTGCCACACTCTCTGACTCACTCTGAGGCACACAGAGATACTCTCTGGCTCTCTCTCAGACAAACTGTGACACTCTCTGACTCTCCTCTGACACACTGTGTGAATGTCTGACAATCTGTGACACTGACGCACTGGAACGGTCCCAGACTCTCTCTGACGCTCGCTGAAACACACTGTGACACTCTCTAACGCTCTCTGACACTCCATTACACTCTCTGAGACACACTGTGACAGTTTCTGAGAGACTCTGACACACTGTGACACTCCCTGACACTCTCTGACACAATCTGAGACAGTTTGTGACACTCTCTGACACACTGTATAAACTGTGTCTCTCTCTGTCTCTCTCTGACACTCTCTGAGACACACTGTGACACTCTCTGAGACACACAGTGATACTCTCTGTCTCGCTCTGAGACACACTGCGATACCCTCTGACACAATGTGACACTCTCTGAGGCACTGTGACACAATCTGAGCCACACTCTGACACGCTCTGACACGCTCTGGCTATCTCTCTGATACACTGTGACAATCTCTGTCACACTGTGAGACGCTGACACACTGAGACACACCGTGACACTTTGTGACTGACTCAAACACTCTGAGACATGCTCTGACAGACTGTGGCACTCTCGGACTCTCTCTCACACACTCTGAGACACGCTGTGACACTCTTGACACACTGTGACACTCTCTGACACCCTGTGACACTCTCTGACACCCTGTGACACTCTCTGAGGCACTGTGACACTTGCAGACCCTCTCTGAGACACACTGTGAAACTTTTTGACTACCTCTCACACTCTGAGACATGCTCTGACAGACCGTGACACTCTCTGACTCTCTCAGACACTCTCTGAGACACACTGTGACACACTCTGACACACTCTGACACTCTTTGACTTTCTCTCTGACACTTTGACACTCTCTGACACGCTCTGAGACGCACTGTGACACTCTCTGACTCTCTCTGATATACAGTGTGACACTCTCAAACAGAATCTGAGACAGTCTGTGACACTCTGACAGACGGTGATAAACTGTGAGTCTCTCTGTCTCTCTCTGATACTCTCTGAGACATGCTGTGCCATTCTCTGACTCTCTGAGACACACGGTGATACTCTCTGTTTCACTCTGAGACACACTGTGGCACTCTCTGACACAATGTGACTCTCTATGAGATACTGCAACACTCTCAGACTATCTCTGAGACTCACTTTGACACTCCCTGACACACTCTGAAACTCTCTGAATCTCTTTGCTGACCAATTGTGACAATCTCTGACACACTGTGACACTTTCTGACTCCATCTGACACTCTGAGACACTCTCTGACAGAATGTGACACTCTCTGACTCTCACTGACACTCTCTGAGACACGCGTTGATACTCTCTGACACTCTAAGACACACAGTGATATTCTCTAACTCTCTCTGAGACACACTGTGACACTCTGACACACTGTGACACTCTCTGACTCTCCTCTGACACACGGAGATACTCTCTGACTCACTCTGAGACACACTGTGACACTCTGACTTTCTCTGAGACACGCAGAGATGCTCACTGACTCTCTGTGAGACACCCTGTGACACTCTGACTCTTCTCTGACACATTGTGACCATGTCTCACTCTCTGTTACACTCTCTGACACACTGCGATGCTCTCTGACATTTTCTGACACTCTCTGAAACTCATTCTGACACTCTCTAACTCTCTCTGACACTCCATTACACTCTCTGAGACACTCTGTGACACTCTCTGACAGAATGTGACACACTGAAACACTCTCGGACTCTCTCTGAGACACACAATAGTCTGTGACACAATAGTCTCAAATAGTCTGTGACACTTTCTTTCAGACTGTGGAAAACTGTGACACTCTCTGTCTCTCTCTGACACTCTCTGAGACATGCTGTGACACTCTCTGTCTCTCTCTGACACTCTCTGAGACACGCTGTGACACTCTCTGACACATTGTGACACTCTCTGAGACACTGTGACACACTCTGAGACACACAGTGATATTCTCTAACTCTCTCTGTGACACACTGTGACACTCTCTGACACGCTCTGTCTATCTCTCTGACACACTGTGACAATCTCTGTCACACTGTGACACTCTCTAACTCTCTCTCTCTGACACCCTGTTACACTCTCTGTCACACTGTGACAATCTCTCTGACACTCTGAGACACACTGTGACACTTTGTGAGTACCTCTGACACTCTGAGACATGCTCTGACAGTCTGTGACACACTGATTTTCTCTGAGACGCGCCGTGACACTCTCTGACACACTGTGACACTCTCTGACTCTCTCTCTCTCTGACCCACTATGACACTCTCTGAAGCACTGTGACACTTGCGGACTTTCTCGGAGACACACTGTGACACTTTGTGACTACCTCCGAGACTCTGAGACTTGCTCTGACAGACTGTGACACTCTCTGACTCACTCTTTGACACCCTGTGACACTCATTGAAATACTGTGACACATTGCTGACACTCTTTGACTCTCTCTTACACATTGTGACCCTCTCTGACTCTCTCTGAGACACACTGAGACACAGACTCTGACACCCTCTGAGTCACACTATGGCATTCTCTGACTCTCCCTGATGCACTGCGACACTCTCTGAGACACTCTATCACACTGTCTGATTCTCTCACTCTGACACACGTGAAACTCTGAGACAAACTTAGACACGCTCTGACAGACTGTGAAACCCTGTGACACTCTCTGACGCTCTCTGACACACTATGAGAAACACTGCCACACTGTCGCACTCTCTCTGACATTTTGTAAGACACACTGTGACACTCTCTGACTCTCCCTGAAGCACTGCGACACTCTCTGAGACACACTATCACACTCTCTGACTCTCTCACTCTGACGCACGTGACACTCTGAGACAAACTTGGACACACTCTAACAGACTGTGAAACACTGTGACACTCTCTGACACACTATGAGAAACACTGCCACACTCTCAAACTCTCTCTGACACTCTCTGAGACACACTGTGGCACTCTCTGAGACACACTGTGGTACTTTCTGAGACACACCGTGAAACACTTTGACACTCTCTGACCTTCTTAGATACACTCTGACAGACTGTGAAACTCACTGATGCTGTCTGAGACACACTCTGACACTCTCTGAGATACATGATGACACTCTCTGACACTCTGAGACACGCATTGATACTCTCTGACACACTCTGAGACAGTGATACTCTCTAACCCTCTCTGAAACACTCAGTGATACTCTCTGACTCTCTTCGAGACACACTGTAACACTCTCTGACACACAGAGATACTCTCTGACTCCCTCTGACACACACTGTGACACTCTGACTCTCCCCTGACACACTGTGACAATGTCTGACACACTGTGACACTTTTTTAGACACAGTGGCACCTTCTGACACTCTCAGAGACATACTGTATCCCTCTGAAAAACACTGATAATCTCTGACTCGCTCTGAGACATACTGTGATACTCCCGGACTGACTGTGACACACTGTGACAATCCCTCACTCTCTCTGACACTCTCTGAGACACACTGTGACACTCGCTGAGACACACTGTGACACACTCTGACCCTCTTTGACACTCTCTGTAACACACTGTGATAGTCTCTGGCTCTCTCTGACCGACTGTAAGACACCCTCTGAAACAAACTGTGACACTCTCTGACTGACTCTCTGTGACTCTTGCTGACAATCCCTGAGACACACTGTTACACTCTCTGAAACACACCGTGACACACTCTGACCCTCTTTGACACTCTCTGACTTTCTCTGACACCCACTGTGACACTCCCTGCAACTGTCTGAGACACATGTGACACTCTCTGACTCTCTCTGACACTCTCTCCCACTATCTGAGTCAGACTGTGACACTCTCTGACAGACTGTATTAAACTTTGGCACTCTCTGCTTCTCTCTGACACTCTCTGAGACATACTGTGATACTCTCTGACACATTTTGACACTCTGTGACTCTCTCTCTCTGACACACGGTGACACTCTTTAAGACATTGTGATACTATCTCACACACTCAGAGACATATGGTATCCCTCTCTAAGAGACTATGATAATCTCGGAAGCTCTCTGAGACATACCGTGATACTCTCTGACAGACTGTGACACACTGTGGCACTCCATGACTCTCTCTGACAATCCCTGAGACACACTGTGACACTGTCTGAGACACACCGTGACACACTCTGACCCTCTTTGACACTCTCTGACTTTCTCTGACACCCACTGTGACACTCTGACACTGTCTGAGACATACTGTGCCACACTCTTTTATACATTGACATTCTCTCACTGTCTCTGAGACACATTGTGACATTCTCTGACTCACTGTTACATTCGCTAACTCTCTCTGACACTCTGCGACACTCTCTGACATTCTCTGAAACACAATGTGACTCTCTCTGACGGACTTTGTCACACTGCGACACTCTCTGAAAATCTCTGAGACATGCTGTGACACTCTCGGACACTCTCTGACTCTGCCTGTGAACACTGCGACACGCTCTGATGGACTGTGACACACTGCGACACTCTCTGACACACTGTTACACTCTTCTAGACACTGTGACACCTTCTGACACTCTCAGAGACATACTGTATCCCTCTCTAAGACACTGTGATAATCTCTGACTCTCTCTGAGACATACTGTGATACTCTCGGACTGTCTGTGACACACTGTGACACTCCCTCACTCTCTCTGACACTCCCTGAGACGCACTGTGACTCGCTCTGACAGACTATGACACAGCGACACACTCTGACAATCTCTGAGACATACTGTGACACTCTTGGAGATCTCTGACACTATCTGAAACAAACTGTGACACTCTCTGATCGACAGTGACACACTGTGACACTCTCTGGTATTCTCTGAGACACACTGTGACACACTGCGACACTCTCAGACATTCACTGAGACACACTGTGACTCTCTCTGACTGACTGTGACACACTGTGACACACTCTGACAATCTCTGAGACATGCTGTGACACTCTCGGAGATCTCTGACAGTCTCTGAAACAAACTGACACTCTCTGACCGACAGTGACACACTGTGACACTCTCTGACATTCTCTGAAACACACTGTGATACTCTCTGGCTCTCTCTGACCGACTGTAAGACACTCTCTGAAACAAATTGTGACACTCTCTGACTGACTGTGAGAATATCTGACGTTCTCTGATACGCTCTAAGACACACTGTGACACTCTTTGACACTCTCTGAGACACACTGTGGCACTCTCTGACTGACATTGTCACAGTTTTACACTCTCTAAGACTCACTGTGACACACTTTGACCCTCTTTGACACTCTGAGAAAGACTGTGACACACTCTGACACTCTCTGAAACACACTGAGACCCTCTCTAATAGAGTGTGACTAAGTGTGACACTTTTTGACTCTCTCTGACACTCTCTGAGAAACACTGTGACTGTCTCTGACACTCATTGTGACACTCTCTGAGACGCACTGTGACACATTCTGAGCCTCTTTGAAACACTCTGAGACACACCGTTGAACTCTCTGAGACACACTGTGACACACCCTGAACCTCTTTGACACTCTCTGTAACACACTGTGATAGTCTCTGATTTTCTCTGAAACTCTGACACTCACTGTGATTGGGGCACACTGTGACAGACTGTGACAATCTCTGACATTCTCTGACACTCTCTGATACATGGTGACACTCTCTGACTCTCTCTGACATTGTCTGAGACACATTGTGACACTCTCTGACCCTCTGAGACACACTGTGACACGTTTTTTTCTTTCCCTGCCCGATTGTGAGACAGAGAGACACACTGTGACACTCTCTGTCTGACAGTGACTCACTGCCACACTCTCTGACACTCTCTGACACAGACTGTGACCCTCTCTGAGGCACATTGTGACACTCTCTGACAGACTGACACACTGTGGCAATCGCTGACATTCTCTGACACTCCCTGACACTGCCTGAGACACTGTATCCCTCTCTAAGACACTGTGATAATCTCTGACTCTCTCTGAGTCATGCTGTGATACTCTCAGACTGACTGTGACACTATGTGACACTCCCTCACTCTCTCTGACACTCCCTGAGACACACTGTGACTCTCTCTCTGAGACACACTCTGACCCTCTTTGACACTCTCTGTCACACACTGTGATAGAATCTGACTTTCTCTGACACTCTCTGACACCCACTGTGACACTCTCTGATATTGTCTGAGTCATACTTTGGAACTGTCTGATAAGCATTGACACTCTCTCATTATCTCTGAGACAGACTGTGACATTCTCTGACTCAATGTGACACACTGCACCTCTCTCTGACACTCACTGAGACACACTGTGACACACTGCGACACTCTCTGACATTCTCTGAGATACACTGTGACTCTCTCTGACTGACTGTGACACACTGCGACACACTCTGACAATCTCTGCGACATGCTGTGACACTCTCGGAGATCTCTGATAGTCTCTGTAACAAACTGACACTCTCTGACAGACTGTGACACACTGCGACACTTCTGACACTCTCTGAAACAGACTGTGACCCTCTCTGACAGTCTCTGAGGCACACTGTGACACTCTCTGAAACAGACCGTGACCCTCTCTGACAGGCTCTGAGGCACACTGTGACATTCTCTGACTGAGTGTGACAATCTCTGACATGCTCTGAGACACACTGTGACACTCTCTGTCTTTCTCTGAGACACACTGTGACGCTCCCTGACACTCTGACTCTCTCTATAATACACTGTGAAAACCTCTGACACACTGTGACACTCTCTGACACACCTTGAGACACAGTGTGACACGTGCTGACTCGCTCTGACACACTGAGACACGCTGTGACACTCTTTCACGCTGTGACATTCTCTGACTCTCTCTCTCAGAAACCCTGTGACACTCTCAGAAAAACTGTGACATTGCTGACACACTCTGAGACACACTGTGACACTCTCTGTCTCTCTCTGCCACTCTCTGACACGCTGTCATACTCTCTGACTCTCTCTCTGACACCGTATGACACTCTCTGACACACTGTGACATTGCTGACACTCTCTGAGACACACTATGACACTCTCTGACTTACTTTGAGACACACTGTGACACTCTCTGACACGCTCTGAAACACTCTTTGACACTCTGTGAGACACACTGTGAGGTACTTTGACCCTCTCTAACACTCTCTGAAACACACTGTGGCACTCTTTGAGACACACTGTGGAATACTCAGACCCTCTCTGAAACTCTCTGAAACACACTGTGGCACTCTCTGACAGACTGCGATACACTGAGACACTTTTTAACTCTCTGTAACACTCTGATAACCACTTTGACAATCTCTGACTCTTTGAGACATACTATTCCACTCTCTTACATACTATGCCACTCTCTGACTCTCTCTGTCACTCTCTGAGAAACACTGTGACACTCTCAGACAGGCTGTGACATACTGTGACACTTTTTGACTCTGTATGAAACACTCTGTGACACTCTCTGACTCTCTGTGAGACACACTGTGACACTCTGACACACTGTGACATGCTTTAAGACACTGTGACACCTTCCGACACTGTCAGAGACATACTGTATCCCTCTCTAAGAAACTGTGATAATCTCTGACTCTCTCTGAGACATACTGTGATACTCTCGGACTGACAATGACACACTGTGACACTCCCTCACTCTCTCTGACACTCCATGAGACACACTGTGACACTCTCTGAGACACACTGTGACACACTCTGACCCTCTTTGACACTCTCTGTGACACACTGTGATAGTCTCTGACTTTCTCTGACACTCTCTGACATCCACTGTGACATTCTCTGACACTGTCTGAGACATACTGTGCCACTCTCTGATATACTTTGACACTCTCTCACTGTCTCTGAGACACACAGTGACATTCTCTGACTCAAAGTGGCACTCCCTAACTCTCTCTGACATCTCTGAGACACACTGAGACACACTGCGACACTCTGTGACATTCTCTGAGACACACTGTGACTCTCTCTGACAGACTGTGACTCACTGCGACACACTCTGACAATCTCTGAGACATGCTGACACTCTCGGACTCACTCTGACACTGCCTGAGGCACACTGTGACTCTCTCTGACAGACTGTGACACACTGTGACAGTCTCTGACATTCTCTGACACACACAGAAACACTCTCTCACTCTCTCTGACACTGTCTGAACACAGTGTGACACTCTCTGACACTCTCTGAGACACACTGTGACACTTTCTGTCTCTCTCTGTCCGATTGTGAGACTGTGAGACACACTGCGACACTCTCTAACACTCTCTGAAACAGTCTGTGACACTCTCTGAGGCACACTGTGACTCTCTCTGACAGACAGTGACAAACTGTGACAATCGCTGACATCCTCTGACACTCTCTGAGACAAACTGACACTCCCTGACTCTCTCTGACACTGTCTGAGACACACTGTGACACTCTCTATCTCTCTCTGAATCTCTCTAACCGACTGTGAGACACTGAGACACAGTGTGACGCTCTTTGACCGACACTGACAATCTGTGACACTCTCTGAGACACACTCTGACCCTGTTTGACACTCTCTCTGACAGACTGTGACTCTCTCTGATACTCTCTGAAACACATTCTAACACTCTCTGATATAATGAGACACAGTATGACACTTTCTGACACTCTCTGACACGCACGTGACACTCTCTGACACTCTCTGAGACATTCTGTGCCACTCTCTAACATACTGTGACACTCTCTGACACTCTGTGACACTCCCTTACATTCTCTGAGACTCTCTGCCACTATCTGAGTCAGACTGTGACACTCTCTGACAGACTGTGATACACTGACGCTCTCTGTCTCTCTGACACTCTCTGAGACACACAGTGACACACTCTGTCTCAAACTGAGACACAGTTTTGACACTCTCTGACCCATTCTGACACTCTGTGACTCTCTCTGACACTCAGTGACACTCTTTATGACTTTGTGACACTTTTTGACACTCTCAGAGACATACTGTATCCCTCTCTAAGACACTATGATAATCTCGGACATTCTCTGAGACAGACTGTGATACTCTATGACAGACTGTGACACACTGTGGCACTCCATGCCTCTCTCTGACAATCCCTGAGACACACTCTGACACTCTCTGAGACACACTATGACACACTCTGACCCTCTTGGACATACTCTGACTTTCTCTGACACTCTATGACACCCACTGCGACACTCTCTGATACTGTCTGAGACATACTGTGCCACTCTCTGATATACATTGACACTCTCTCACTGTCTCTGAGACACACTGTGACACTCTCTGACTCTCTCTGACACTGCCTGAAGCACACTATGATACTCTCTGACAGACTGTGACACACTTTGACAATATCTGACATTCTCTGTCACACTTCTGAGACACACGGTGACCCTCTCTGACTCTCTCTGACACTGTCTGAGACACAGTGTGCCAATCTCTGACACTTCCTGAGACACTCTGTGACACTTTCTGTCCCTCTCTGTCTGATTGTGAGACACACTGTGACTCTCTCTGACCGACAATGACACACTGCGACACTCTCTGACATTCTCTGAAACAGACTGTGACACTCTCTGAGGCACACTGTGACTCTCTCTGACAGACTGTGATACACTGTGACAATCGCTGACATTCTCTGACACTCTCTGAGACACACTGACACTCCCTGACTCTCTCTGACACTGTCTGAGACACACTGTGAAACTCTCTGTTTCTCTCTGAATCTCTCTAACCGACTGTGAGACACTGAGACACACTGTGACACTCTCTGACCGACACTGACACTCTGTGACACTCTGTGAGGCACACTGTGACACATTCTGACCCTGTTTGATACTTTCTGTGACAGACTGTGACTCTCTCTGACACTTTCTGAAACACATTGTGACACTCTCTGATAGAATAAGACACAGTGTGACAATTTGTGGCACTCTCTGACACTCTTAGACACACGCGACACTCTCTGACACTCTCTGAGACATTCTGTGCCACTCTGGAACACGCTGTGCACTTTATGATCCTCTCGGAGACACTCTGTGACACTCTCTGACTGTCTCTGAGACACACTGTGACACTCTCTGAGGCTCTCTGAAACTCGTTGAGACACACGGTGACACTCTCTGACTCTCTTTGACACTCTGTGACACTCTCTTACATTCTCTGAGACACACTTTGAATGTCTCTGACAGACTGTGACACACTGTGAAAGTCTCTCACTCTCTCTGCCACTCTCTGCCACTATCTGAGTCAGACTGTGACACTCTCTGACGGACTGTGATACACTGACACTCTTTGCCTCTCTCTGACACTGTCTGAGACACACAGTGACACTCTCTGTCTCTCACTGAAACACAGTGTGACACTCTCTGACACATTCTGACACTCTGTGCCTCTCCCTGACACACCGTGACACTCTCTGACACACTGTGACACCTTCTGACATTCTCAGAGACATATTGTATCCCTCTCTAAGACACTGTGATAATCTCTGATGCTCTCTGAGACATACTGTGATACTCTCTGACAGACTGAGACACACACTGACACTCCCTGACTCTCTCTGACACTCCCTGCGACACACTGTGATACTCTCTGAGAAACACGGTGACACACTCTGACCCTCTTTGACACTCTCTGTAAAAACTGTGACACTCTCTGACTTTCTCTGACACTCTGACACTGTCTGAGACATAATTTGCCACTCTCTGATACACTTTGACACTCTCTCACTGTCTCTGAGACACACTGTGACATTCTCTGACCCACTGTGACACTCTCTAACTCTCTTTGACACTCTCTGAGACACACTATGACACACTGCAACACTCTCTGACATTCTCTGAGACACACTGTGACTCTCTCTGACAGACTGTGACACACTGAGACCCACTCTGACAATCTCTGAGACATGCTGTGACACTCTCCGACACTCTCTGAGGCACACTGTGACACACTCTGAATCTCTATGACACTGTCTGACACACATAATGACACTCTCATACACTCTCTGAGACACACTATGACACGTTCTTCTCTCTATGATCTATTGCGAGACAATGAGACACATTGTGACACTCTCTGACCAACAGTGACACACTGTGACACTCTCTGACAGACTGTGACACACTGCAACACACTCTAACACTTTCTGAAACTGACTGTGACATTCTTTGACACTCTCTGAGGCACACTGTGACACTCTCTGACAGACTGTGACACACTGTGACAATCACCGACATTCTCTGACACTCTCTGAGACACACTGACACTCTCTGACACTCTCTGAGACACACTGTGACACTCTCTGAGGCACACTGTGACACTTTCCGTCTCTCTCTGACCGATTGTGAGACAGTGAGACACACTGTGACACCCTCTGACCGACAATGACACACTGTGACGCTCTCGGACAGACTGTGACAAACTGCAACAATCTCTGAATCAGATTGTGACACTCTCTGAGGCTCACTGTGACACTCTCTGACAGACTGTGACACACTGTGACTATCGCTGACATTCTCTGACACTCTCTGAGACACACTGACACTCTGTGACTCTCTCTGAGACACACAGTGACACTCTCTGACACACTGTGACACCCCCTGACTCTCTCTCTGACACACTGTGACAATTTCTAACACACTATGACATCCACTGAGACAATGTGAAACTTTCTGACACTCTGTGAGACACACTGTGACACTCTGAGACACACTGTGACACGCTGACCCTGTTTGACAATCTCTGTGACAGACTGTGACTCTCTCTGAAACTCTCCGAAACACTGTGACATCTCTGATAGACTGTGACACAGTGTGACACTTTTTGACTCTCTCTGACACTCTGAGACCCACGTGGCACTCTCTGACACTCTCTCAGACATACTGTGCCACTCTCTAACACACTGTGACACTTTTTGACTCTGTATGAGACACTCTGTGACACTCTCTGCCTCTTTCTGAGACACACTGTGACACTCTCTGACTCTTTCTGACACTCTCTGCCACTCTCTGAGTCAGACTGTGACACTCTCTGACAGACTGTCATACACTGTGACACTCTCTTACACTCTCTGCCACTCTCAGACACACAGTGATACTCTCTAACTCTCTCTGAGACAGTGTGACACTCTCTGACACATTCTGATACTCTCTGACTCTCTCTCTGACACACTGTGACAATCTCTGACACACTGTGACACTCTGACACTCTGAGTCACACTGTGACACTCTCTGAGGCACTGTGACACTCTCTGACACTCTGTGACTCTCTCTGACAGACTGTGACACTCTCTGAGGCACGCTGTAACACTCTCTGACCGACTGTTACACACTGTGACACTGACTCTCTCTGACACTCTCAGAGATGCACTGTGACACTCTCTGACTCTCTCTGACACTCTCTGACCGACTGTGAGACACTGGGACACACTCTGTTACATTGTGACTCTCTCTGAGACAAACTGTGACATACTCAAACCCTCTCTGACACTCTCTGCAACACACTGTCGCTCTCTCTGACAGACTGTGTCACTCTCTGTCTCTCACTGACACTGTCTGAGACACACTGTGACACTCTCCGACTCTCTCTGAAACTCGAACTGACTGTGAGATATTGGGACATACTCTGATACACTATGACACTCTCTGAGACAAACTGTGACGTACTCTGACCCTACCTGACACTCTCTGAATCACGCTGTGGCAATCTCTGACTCTCTCTGACAGACTGCGATACACAGTGACACTCTCTGACTCTCTCTGACACACTCTGAATCACACTGAGACACTCAGATTCTCTCTGGGACACACTGTGACACTCTCTGACTCACTGAGGCTCACTGTGACACTCTCTCACTGTCTCTGACACTCTCAGAGACACACGTTGACACTCTCCGACTCTCTCTGAGACATACTGTGCCACTTGTTGCACACTGTGCCCCTCTCTGACTCTCTGTCACTCTTTGAAAAACCCTGTGACACTCTCTGACTCTCTCTGAGACAAACTGTGATAATCTCTGACTCTCTCTGGCACACTCTGAAACACACGGTGACACACTTAGACTCTCTCTGACACTCTCTGTAGCACACTGTGACACTTTCTGACAGACTGTGACACTCGCTCTCTCTCACTGACACTCTCTGAGACACACTGTGACACTCTCTGCCTCTCTCTGACATTCTCTGACCAATTGCGAGACACTGTGACACTTTCTGATACACTGTGACACTCTCTGAGACAGTCTGTGACATACAAGACCCTCTCTGACACTCTCTGAAACACACTGTGGCACTCTCAGACTCTCTCTGACACTCTCAAAGACACACAGTGACACTGTCTCTCTCTGACACACTGAAACACACTGCGACACTCTGACTCTCTCTGGGACACACTGTGACACTCTCTGACTCACTGAGGCTCGCTATGACACTCTCTCACTGTCTCTGACACTCTCAGAGACACACTGTGACACTCTCTGACCCTCTCTGACACACTCTGAGACACACTGTGACACTCTCTGACTCTCTCTATGACACTCTCTATAACACACTGACACTCTGACTCTCACTGACACTGTCTGAGACTCTCTGATTCTCTCTGACCGGCTGCGAGACACTGTTACACTCTCTGATACACTGTGACAGTCTTGGAGGCACACTGTGACATACTCTGACCAACTCTGAAACACACTGTGGCACTCTCTGACTCTCTTTGACACTTTCGGAAACCTTCTGAAGACACTGTGAAAATCTCGGACACTCTCTGACAGACTATAACACACTGTACCACTTTTTTGACTCTCTCTGACAATCTCTGAGACCCACTTTGACACTCACTGACTCTCTCTGAGACACATTGTGCCACTCTCTGACTCTCTCTGTCACCCTATGAGAAACACTGTGACACTCTCTGACAGATTGCGACACACTGTGTTACTTTTTGCTTCTGTATGAAACACTGTGACTCTCTCCGACTCTCTCTCTGACACACTGTGATACGCTCTGACAGACTGTGACATCCACTGAGACACTGTGACACTTTCCGACACTCCGTGAGGCACACTGTGACACTCTCTGACACACTGTGACACTCTTTAAGTCACTGTGATACTTTCTGACATTCTCAGATACATACTTTATCCCTCTCTAAGACACTGTAATAATATCTGACGCTCTCTGAAACATACTGTGACACTCTCTGACAGACTGTGACACACTGTGACACTCCCTGACTATCTCTGACACTCCCTGAGACACACTGTGACACTCTCTGACTTTCTCTGACACTCTCCGACATCCACTGTGACTTTCTCTGACACTGTCTTAGACATACTGTGCCACTCTCTGATAAACCTTGACACTCTCAGACTGTCTCTGAGATACACTGTGACATTCTCTGATACCCTGCAACATTCTCTATCACTGTGATATTCCCTGTCTCTCTCTGATATACTGTGACACTCTCTGACATTCTCTTTGACACACTGAGACCCTCTCTAAGACCCACCGTGAAACACTTTGATACTCTCTGACACTCTGAGACACACTTTGACACTCTGACTCACGGTAACTCTCTCTGGGACACAATGTGACACCCTATGACTCTCTCTGAACACACTGTGACTGCAATAGAATATTATCTATTTACTGTGAAATTAATTATCCATTTACTGTAAAGTTTAAAGAGAATGCTTTGTTTAAATCAATGCTGTGCTGAGCTTTGTAAACGATGCTTTGATGAACGGTTGCAGTTAGCTTATCTCTGAATTCTGCAAACATTCAACTCGACCTTGCGTTCGTCCAAATCAGAGACAGCTGAATAACTGTTATGTCTAGCACCAAGGGATGAGAGGATAACAACTTGAGTTTCTCCAGTCTCTGCACTTGAGACTGTGATAAGGAATGCTATAAGGCAGGTGTCTGTGTAAATGTTTGGGTACTCATTGCATTGAGGCATCTGACTTAGTGTAATGGGTCAATATTGCAAAATTTTTAATGAAGACCCTTGCTTTGATCTTGCTAATTGTTGAGTCAAGTCGATATAATTTCCATGACAGTAAACTTGGGGGCTCGTCCTGGGATCCCATGACTGGGTGAGATTCTGAAGATTCCCAGGAAGCGCAAGCGCCAGGACCTTGAAGGTCTTTCACTTCATCTCGAGCGCTGAATTGACCCTTTTGCTCCTACTGTAGAACATTTCTCCACATTACGCAACCCTTGAGGATCCCTAAGTGACATAGCTCATGGCAAAGGGTTGCAGAACCAAAGTCCATTACAGAGGACCCCAGAGGCCGAGAGTGCCTTTGTTGAATTAAAAGAGGCGCTCGAAACTCCACCTACACTGGGGATTCCGAACCCAAACCAGCCTTTTGTACAAACGGTAGATGATGAGCGTGGCTACATGACATCTGTGCTGTTCCAGGATCATGGAGGAAGATTGAGGCCAGTAGCATATGTTTAAGCTAAACTTGACCCTGTAGCAGCAGGATTGTTTCAATGCCTGTGAGCTGTGGCTGCAGCTGAAAAGGCTGTTGTACCATCCAGGGATATGGTCGGCTGCGGTGAATTTACCCTCCTGTTCCCACATGCAGTATCCTGACTGCTGTCCGAGCAAAGGACCGCACACATGTCAGCAGCACGTTGGCTCCGATACAATACTGTGTTATTGGAAACGCCTAACATTACAATAAAGCGATGGAACGCCCTTAACCCTGCTAGCCTTCTCCCCACAGAAGGAGACAGAGACCCACACGATTGTGTTGCTGTAACTAATGAAATTTGCAGCCCCAGACCAGATTTGCAGGATTGACCATGACAGAATCCAGATATGGAGTTTGTTTGTGGATGGGTCAACATTCAGGAGCAAGGAAACAGGCCAGAATTGTGCTGGGTATGATGCAGTGACTATCTACGAGGTAGTCAAAGTGAGATCACTCCCTTCTCATCTGTCAGCGCCAGCAGCGGAGCTGATTGCCTTGACTGAGGCCTGTAAGTTGGCTGAGGAAAGGACAGTGAATATTTACACCGATAGCAGATATATATTTGGGGTTGTACATGATTTTGGAACCCTGTGGAAACATAGGAGCTTCTTGACCTCCACTGGAAAGCCCAGAACATACCGCGACCTGATTTCCGACCTCCTGGAAGTGGTCCTGTTGCCTAAATCAATCGCTGTGTGTAAGTGTGAAGCTCACACAAAAAATAATGATCTTATTTCCCAAGGCAATGCGAGGCCAGACTCAGCAGCAAGAACGGCAGCCCAGCAGCCACCAACTGAGCAGATTGTCATGGGCATGACAAAAATGTGTTCCCAAACAGATGTACGGGGGCTACAGTCACAGACCACACCGGAAGAAAAGCGTGAGCAGACAAAAGCAGGATGCAGTGTGAGGGAAAGAGTATGGTGTGGCGCCAATGGTAAACCCTGTCTATCACCATCATTATTTCCATTCTATGCCAAACTGACACATGGCAAGGATCATGTATCAAAAGGGGGACGTGTAACAGTATTTTGGCACACTGGTACACAAAGGGATTTACTCATTACTCCCAGAAATATTATGAGCGTTGTGTTATATGTGCCACTAATAATGTGGGGAGGGGAATACAGATGAGTTAGGCAGCACACCCCCAATCCCAAAAACCCTTTGAACATTTACAGATGGATTTCATTGAATGTACGCCCAGCGAAGGGAAAAGGTATTTTCTAGTAGTAGTTGATATTTTTTTCCAAATGGATGGAAGCGTTCCTCATGTCTAGAAACGATGCCAGTGCAGTAGCCAAGGCTTTGCTCACTGAGATCATTCCGAGATGGGGCATTCCTGATAGGATCAGTAGAGACAATGGGACACCATTTGTCAATTGTGCCTTACGGCATATCAGTGATTATTTGGGGATAAACATGAGACAACACTATGCCTACCGCACAGTGAGTAGTGAGGCAATGGAAAGCG
Source organism: Chiloscyllium punctatum (assembly GCF_047496795.1). Classification (NCBI taxonomy): domain Eukaryota; kingdom Metazoa; phylum Chordata; class Chondrichthyes; order Orectolobiformes; family Hemiscylliidae; genus Chiloscyllium; species Chiloscyllium punctatum. Next base: position 68,749,558 of record NC_092766.1, read on the forward strand.
AAAATACTACCCCAAAAAATAAATTGACAAAATGTTGTGAGGAACTAGTGGTCACATGGACAAAGTCACTCCTGATTGTGATAGTGGAAATGATATCGAGGAGGAGAGGAAGAGCTAATATTAGCCCATTTAACATTTTGTTTGGTAGACCGCCCACCACAGGAATGGGCCCCAAGACCTAAGGTAAGACAGATAACAGGCCGCTGTGAGAATGAGATGTTGTGTTACTGTATAAAACTCTCTGCACTTTTGTCTCAAATACAGAATCAAGTGAAAGCAGCACTACCCCAACCAGCAGGAGGGAAGCTGTACGATGTAGAACTGGGAGATTGGATAGTGGTGAAAGACTTCAGAAGGAAAACCTGGAAGGTGAAGAGATGGTTGGGATCGTTTCAAGTGCTCCTCACAACACTGATAGCAGTTAAGATCGCAGAAAGAGCCACGTGGGTACACACCAGCCATTACAAGCGTGTAGCTGGGCCTGAGGAAATATCGGACAGTACCAGAACCAATTAAGTGCAAGTAGTGATGAGAAGCCTCCTACGATTATGGGGCTGCCGCAGCTCACACATGGGCTGTGTACAGGGCACAACCAGAGCAAGTGAAGATACCACCACAAAGTTGTGTTGCGGGTAGGTGGTATCTGAGGAAAGGCCTGGTTTTTCTGAAACATTTTCTGACATATCGCTATTACGGCTCCGTATTTCTTTGTAGTTGTTGCTGTAGTTGTCCTTGTTGTCATAAAATGACAAAAAAGAGGATAATGTAATGGAAAATTATCCCGTTACTGTGAAATTAATTATCCATTTACTGTGAAATTGAAAGAGAATGCATTTCTTTAATTCAACACTGTATTTAGCTTTGCAAACGATGCTTTGATGAAGGGTTGCCGTCAGCTTAACTCAGTGTGAATTCAGTAAACATTCTACATGACCTTTCGATAGTCGAACTCAGCTAAGGCTGAAGAACCATTTTGCCTGAAAGACCAGGGAATTGCCCTCGAGAATGTGATAAGGAACAATATAAGGCAAGCATCTGTACAATGCTTCAGTGCTCTTTGCATTAAGGCATCTAGCGTAGCAGAGTAGTCAATCCTGCAGGATTCAAAATAAAGATGCTTTCTTGCTAATAGTTGAGTAGATTTAGTTTCCACGGCAATGACTGTATTCATGGAATGCTTACAGGATGGCTTTTTGGAACAGCTTGTCATGGAGCCCAGAAGAGAGCAGGCTATTCTGGACCTAGTGCTTTGCAATGAACCAGACTCTATAAAAGATCTTAAAGTAAGGGAACCCTTAGGAAGTAGCGACCATAATATGGTAGAGTTCAGTCTGGAGTTTGAAAGGGAGAGGGCAAAATCTGATATAATGGTGTTACAGTTGAATAAAGGTAATTATGAAGGCATGAGAGAGGAACTGACTAAAATAGACTGGAAGCAGAGGCTAACCGGGAAGACACTAGAGCAAAAATGGCAGGAGTTTGTAGGTATAATTGCGGACACTGTACAGAGGTTCATTCCCAAGAAAAGAAAGATTAACCGGGGAGGAATTAGACAACCTTGGCTGACAAAGGAAGTCAGGAAATGTATTAAAGAAAAAGAGAGATCCTATAAAGTGGCTAAGAACAGTGGGAAATCAGAAGATTGGGAAGGATACAAAAGCAAACAGAGGATAACAAAGAGTGTAACAAGAAATGAGAGGATCAAATATGAAGGTAGGCTAGCCAGTAATATTAGAAATAATAGTAAAAGTTTCTTTCAATACATAAGAAACAAACGACAGGCAAAAGTAGACATTGGGCCACTTCACACTGATGCAGGGAGCCTAGTGATGGGAGATAAGGAAATAGCAGGAGAACTTAACAAGTACTTTGCGTCAGTTTTCACAGTGGAAGACATGAGTAATATCCAAAAAATTAAAGGGTGTCACGGGGCTGAGTTGAGTATGGTTGCCATTACTAAAGAGATAGTGCTAGAAAAGTTAAAAAGTCTTAAAATTGATAAATCTCCTGGCCCCGATGGGATACACCCTCGAGTTCTGAGAGAGGTTGCTGAGGAAATAGCAGAGGCATTGGTTGAGATCTTTCAAGAGTCACTGGAGTCAGGAAAGGTCCCGGATGATTGGAAGATGGCTGTAGTAACCCCCTTGTTCAAGAAAGGATCAAGGCAAAAGATGGAAAATTATAGGCCAATCAGCTTAACCTCGGTTGTTGGTAAAATTCTAGAATCCATCATTAAGGATGAGGTTTCTAAATTCTTGGAAGAGCAGAGTCTGATTAGAACAGGTCAACATGGATTTAGTAAAGGGAGGTCATGCCTGACAAACCTGTTGGAATTTTTTGAAGAGGTAACAAGTAGGTTAGACCAGGGAAACCCAGTGGATGTGGTCTATCTAGACTTTCAAAAGGCCTTTGATAAGGTACCACACGGGAGGCTACTGAGCAAGGTGAGGGCCCATGGTGTTCGAGGTGAGCTACTGGGATGGATTGAGGATTGGCTGTCTAACAGAAGGCAGAGAGTTGGGATAAAAGGTTCCTTTTCAGAATGGCAGCCGGTGACGAGGGGTGTCCCGCAGGGTTCGGTGCTGGGGCCACAGCTGTTCGCATTATATATTAATGATTTGGATGAGGGAACCGGGGGCATTCTAGCGAAGTTTGCCGATGATACGAAGTTAGGTGGACAGGCAGGTAGTACTGAGGAAGTGGGGAGGCTACAGAAGGATCTAGACAGGTTGGGAGAGTGGCTTAGGAAAAGGCTGATGGAATTTAACGTGAGCAAGTGCGAGGTCTTGCACTTTGGCAAAAAGAATAAAAGCATGGACTACTTTCTAAATGGTGAGAAAATTAATAAAGCCAAAGCACAAAGGGATCTGGGAGTGCTAGTCGAGGATTCTCTAAAGGTAAACATGCAGGTTGAGTCTGTGATTAAGAAAGCGAATGCAATGTTGTCTCTTATCTCAAGAGGGTTGGAATATAAAAGCAGAGATGTACTACTAAGACTTTATAAAGCTCTGGTTAGGCCCCATTTGGAGTACTGTGTCCAGTTTTGGTCCCCACACCTCAGGAAGGACATACTGGCACGGGAACGTGTCCAGCGGAGATTCACACGGATGATCCCTGGAATGACAGCTCTAGCATATGAGGAACGGCTGAGGATACTGGGATTGTATTCGTTGGAGTTTAGAAGATTAAGGGGAGATCTAATAGAGACGTACAAAATAATACATGGCTTTGAAAAGGTGGATGCTAGGAAATTGTTTCTGTTAGGCGAGGAGATTAGGACCCGTGGACACAGCCTTAGAATTAGAGGGGGTCATTTCAGAACAGAAATGCGGAGACATTTCTTCAGCCAGAGAGTGGTGGGCCTGTGGAATTCATTGCCACGGAGTGCAGTGGAAGCCGGGACGCTAAATGTCTTCAAGGCCGAGATTGATAGGTTCTTGTTGTCTAGAGGAATTAAGGGCTACGGGGAGAATGCTGGTAAGTGGAGCTGAAATGCGCATCAGCCATGATTGAATGGCGGAGTGGACTCGATGGGCCGAATGGCCTTACTTCCACTCCTATGTCTTATGGTCTTATGGTCTTATGGACCCTTGATTGTATTTTAGTTGAGAAAATCTACAGGACCATCTTCATTGATCTGCTCTGATACTAGCTTAATAAACTGACCTTTCTTGTCTATGCATATGTTTTCTATTTGCATCTGTATTGTAGTTGCTTCTTGTAAATCCAATGTTTCTGAGGAACAAATTATTCTCCCCAAATGGTAGACTCTGGAATTATCCTAAATATTTTAATTATATTATATTGGCTGTTCTTTATTACAGGATTGGTCTCTTCTTTAATGAAAACAAATGGTAATTGAAAACTCTTCAGTCCTCTGACCACACTCGCATATCTATGGAGCATTAAGTAGTTCAGATCAATCACTTTGCTGTTGTGTCCATTCATCAAAAACACTCAGACATCCCATCCAGACTGAGCAAATATTTTAATTTACAATGTTATAAAATAAATTGGTTTGAATGGGGTTAAGTGAACCTGCTCTTTCAGTGATTGTAGTTAATGTCAGTCTCTAGGAACAAATTATTTCACTAAAAGATTTACTTCCTATTTAAAAGGAGCTCTTACAATGTTATCACACAGTGTCAGTAGGAATTTCACTTTCAGCACTAACCAGGATCAACAGTTCAAGAGTGAGGGAGAGAAGAGATCAAAGTCTGAAGGCAATGGACTAGACTGTTCCAACAATGGACCAGAATATGAGAACAAAAGACTGGAATGTTCCAATACTGACCAGGGGTTTACATTTGGGTCTTCACAATCTTCCTCAAGATTGGGTGGACCTTAAGAGTGCTTTGGCTGATTCAAGCTGGTTTCTATCCTCTCCTCACTATTATTCCTGGTAAGTCTTTCTATCTTACTATGAATTCAATAAACCTTGTTGAACTAACTTACTGTCCTCATAATTTAAATACTGAAAAAAAGGAAGCCATGGCCATGAACTCTGTTCAGAAACTCAATTCGTTACCAAACAATTTTAATGTCAATATCTAAAGTGGAATCAACCTGCTTATAACTCCAACAAGCACTTTTGCTCTAAGCTGATATCTATTTCTATATTCTCTCCAGCATCAATCCTGTTCAGCACCAATCCTGTTCACTACCAACTCCAAAATATCTCAAGTCTCCCCTTTTGTCTCAGTCTAGCTGCTGAATAAAACATCATATGCACCTTTGTTTTATCCAGATTCAGCTTTTCCTATTCTCTTACAGCCACAAATAATTTGACCCGAAATGTTAAGTCTTATCCCTGAAAGTTGCTGACTTCTTGAGAGTCAGTGGGATTGTGATAATATCAATACACTTGCAATCAGAGCCCCAGGCTATTACTGTGGGATCAAATACCCCCACGTCACCACCTCCACACCTTCCAAACCCACCCCCGCCCCCTAGAACAGCTGGTGGTTTTGAATTCAATCGCAGACAGTAATAGCAACAACCCATTATTGTAGAAATTCTGGTTCAATCATGCCCTGTTGGGAAGGATATCTATCATCCTTTCGAAATCTGACATCATGATTCCAGACGCTGACAAATGTCTCTGCCTCTTTATTGTCCACCAAAATCAACAGCATACCATTCAATTCAGTGCTGAGAACCATGGAATCAACAATACGAAGAGGCCTGTCGAATATTGAGTACTTTGTGTGAATGTTGTGTATATTTCTGACCACCACACTACCAGAAAGATGTGGAGGCTTTGGTTTACCAGGAAGTTGGCTACTTTGGAAAGTACTGGCAATGAGGAGAGATTGGACCAACTTGTATTTTCACTTGAGCACTGATGAATGAGGGGGAGATTTGAAAGAAGTTGAAAAAATTCTGAGAGGCATGGCCAGAATGGATACTCAGAGTCTTTTTTCCCACGATACTAATCTCAATTGCACGTGGGTATAGTTTTAAGGTAAGAAGGGAAAGTTTAAAAGAGATGTGAGACAGCTTTTGGACACAGATGGTGATAAGTGCCTGGAATGTGCTTCCTAAGATAATGGTGGAGGTGGATCCAATAGCAATTTATTGAATAGACAGGGAATCTAGGGATATGGACCACGAAAAGATAAAAGGTTTTGCATTTGGAAAGGCATCAAGTGTGAGCACAGTCTTCGTGGGCCGAAGGGCCTGTTTCTATGCTGTGCTCTTCTTTGTTCTCTCTTCTCAATTTCCTCTTTATCTGTTTTAAAGAATTGCATCACCTCCTTGGTACACTGTGCAGTAAGCTGTTAGTGCTGAATGTAAGTTCCTATGCAACCCTTTAGAGGGGCTGAATGGTGTATTCCTTTGCCTCAGTAATAGCCTTGAGGAATTCACCGAGAGACGTGTTGTGTGAAATTACACGGGAGGTAGGACCACCAGTTGCCATTCGGTCCCTGCTGCACCATTCAGACAGATCAGAGCTGATCTGACTGTGGTTGAACTCCCTGTCCATCTCTGTTCCCAATAAACATGGGCCTCTTTGGCCATGAAGGTGCTACTGAGCTCAGCCTTGAATATCTTCAATGTTCCCTGCAGATGAGAATACCACAGTTAGCACAGCCCTCAGGACAAAGGAGCATCCTCACTTCAATCTAAAATGGAAGCACCCTTACATTTAAAGTGATTGTCCTTGGAATGAATCACCTCCTACTTATGACATGATGCACAACAGATAAGAACAGATGGAAACCATCCAACTCCATCAGACCTGGCCCACATAAGCACTGGCTGTCTAGTTGATGAAATATCTATCAAATTCAGCCTTCACTGCTCTCTGGGCAGCACATTATCAGATACATCTTTATCTCAGTCTGAAATGGAAGAGGCCACATTTTGAAACATTCTACAGTTCCCCGAGTTCAACACACCCACACGTGGGGAGCCATCCTCTCATTATCCAGCCTGTCAAGTCCTCTCAGGTTCAGTTATGTCTCAATATGATCATGTCCATTTCTGCTGAACTTCAATGGTTATACATCCAAACTGCGCAACATTTCCACATGGGATGAACTCGTCATCCCAGGAATCAACTCAGTGAGCTGTGCCCATACACTTTCTCATGTAATTAATTCTTTCTGAGATAAGGAGATAAAAACAGTCTCAGACAGTCCTCCAGCTGTGATCTCATTAAAACTGGGAACAGCTGCAGCAACGTTTCCTTCATGGGTGACTCCTTGCAAGAAACATTAAAATTGAGACAAGAGCTGGAGGACACTTATTTATTTTCCCGGAAATAAGGCAACTTTGATTGGTTACAGAAATGAAGAGATCTTTCTCCTTTTCTCAGAGTGCTGTGAGGCATAGAATTACAGAACAGAATCTTTACAGTGAACAAGATGCCATGTTGCCCCTCAAGTCTGCACTGACCTCAGGCCGAGCACCCCCACCCTAGCCCTGCATTTCACAAAGCTAATCCAATGAACCTGCACAATCCCGGTCACTCTGGGGCAAATATGCCATGGTCAATCATCTAACCTGCACATTTTGAACTGAAGAACTGAGTAGAAACCCATGCAGACACAGGGAGAATGTGCAAACTTCACACAGACTGTTGACCCAGACTGGAATCAAGGCCCCGTCCCTGGCACTGTGGGGCAGCAGTACTAACCATTAAGGTACTGTAACCTTACCTCCAAATTAATGTATAATTTGTTTGCTTGAATTCCTCACAGTTAATGTAGTGATGATCTTCATGCTGCTTGATAAAGATTGTGGATTGTCTTCATGTGATATCCGTTACCTGGTGGCCATGGTAGTGGCAGGTCTACTGGTCGTTATTCTAAACCTGATATTGATACACATTCTGATTGTTTATTGAGAACACGACAATTTCCTGTGGGACATCCGCATGTATAATATTTATGCTGTACTGTTTTATATTGGTCGGACGGTCCTGCCTGGTTTGCCATCACTTTCACCTTCGATCGATTTGTGGCCATTTGTTGCCAGAAGCTGAATTTAAATATTGCAGTTAGAAAACTGCTCTGGGAACAGCGACTGTACTGAGCTGTTCAAAGAACATCTTCTGGTATTTTATTCTCCCAGCTCAGTATTGGCTGGATAACGCCCCCTGGCTTTGTGATGCAACAATCAGTGTTTATTACTCGAGTCTGGATCATAATTGAGTTCCTCCACCACATTCTAACTCGAAATTTCCAATTTCCCCTGATTCTGCTGCTCAATGTTTTCATCATCAGACACATGTTAATGACCAGCAGAGCCCACAGGAGACCAGTGGAGATTCTCACAGGGACAACAAGATGCAAAGCTGAAGTAAATCCATCTTGTTACTGTTAGTGTTAACAATTTATTCGATATGGAGGCAAATGTTTGTGATAGGCTCTTGGTCTACGTATCTACAGGAATTGCGCTGGAAATGGGACTCATGATGCAGTTTCTCAGTTGCTGCATGGTATTTTTATTCTGACCCTGATAAAGTTCAGGCAGCAACTGAAGAAGGTGCTGAAATATCCATTGACTCTAATCAATGAATGAATCAATCAGATTCACTTGGTGTGCACTTATTGGGCTGAACGGCCTGTTTGCACACTGTAGGGATTTTATGAGGACATGTCAGTGTTGGTCTGGGGTGGCCAATGTTAAAAATCACACAACATCTGGTTATAGTCCAACAGGTTTAATTGGAAGCATTAGCTTTTGAGAGCTTCATTGGGTATCCTTCAGTTCCTTTATTTAAAAAAAAACTTTCTCATTTAAACTGACTAACGGTTCCAGTATCCACTGTCGTTTCTGGAATGGAGTTCCAAACCCCTCCCATCCTTTGTGTATAGATGTGATTCATAACATTTCTCCTGAACCCTATGGCTCTCATTCTCAGACTATGCCCCCTCGTTAGAGAATTGCCAGCCAATGGAAATCATTTATCTTTTCCTGTTAAAGTCTTGGAGGACTTCACTCAGATCAGACCTTCACCTTCAAGATTCTTGCGAACACAGGTTTTATTTATATGTAAAAAAGGAGAAATTGATCAGCAGAACTGGCAAGCATCTGTAAGAGAGAAAGTAGAGTAAATGTTTCAAGTCCGGAGACCCTTCTTCAGAACTAAGTCGTATGATCTCTCTTCATACCTTCAGAACATATGAAACCAGAACAGATGACAGAATACTAAAGTAAGGAAATTCTGCAGCAGCAGTGACTTTGGGAGTCTCTGTCAATGGAAAATTGTACCATGAATGCTGCTCACTGGATTGTTATCACTGTTCTGGGGTCAGGATATGGCTGACCTGTCAATGAGATGGCAACGTTGTTGTTCAAAAGGTAAAACCAGAGAGCAGATCAGCAGCAGATTAAAGTAAGTCCAAAATGTCTTTATGCCTCACCAGGAACACCAATAATAGCAAGGATGGTGTAGAACAATTTCTCCACCTGCTGAGTTGGTCGATGCATGTTTCCATGTGAGGTGATCTGTCCCTTCAGGCAGCTGACAAGCTCCTTGTTTGAAACTCTGGGCTGATGCATTCCCAGAGATGCTGCCTTATACTGTCTGAAAGCTCCTTTGGGAGACTGACACGACAGCATTGCTCAGCTTTGTGTCAAAACTCTGACAATGAACAAACTCATTACAATAACAAGTTTAATCCCAATTATGAAGGTGCGCTGCTGTTCAATACATCATAATGAAATAACAAAAACAGAATTTGGATATTGCAAGCAATAATGCTGCCCAAACAAATACTGTGAGCCCTATGACGAGATCACAAATGATTTCAACCAAAGCAGTTTATTCCATGTGTGAAAATATATCTCAGAGCTGTTCTTGATTAGATTGCTTACAGTGTGGAAACAGGCCCTTCGGCCCAACAAGTCCACACCGACCCGAAGCGCAACCCACCCATTCCGCTACATTTACCCCTTTACCTAACACTATGGGCAATTTAGCATGACCAATTCACCTGACCTGCACACCTTTGCACTTTGGGAGGAAACCAGAGCACCCGGAGGAAACCCACACAGACACGGGAAAATGTGCAAACTCCACACTGTCAGTCGCCTGAGTCGGGAATTGAACCCAGGTTTCTGGCGCTGTGAGGCAGCCCTCTTTAAACAAGAGCATTTCACTCACTGATTGAAATGTGATTCTTCTTACACACTGAATGTGTGCATTACTGCCGAGGTCAGCATTTATTCCCCATCCCTAATTGCCCAGGTTCCGGAGGCACATGAAGGGCTTTCCTGGAGGAAGGGGATTGAGTGAACAAGTTATGCTTCCAACAATGGAGGTATCGCTGATGTCACTCTTATTGTCATTCTTCATCCTTCCCAAAGGGCAACTAGGGACGAGTAATAAACACTGGCCCAGCCAATGATGCCCACATTCCCAACAATGGATAAGAATAAAGTGTTAACCTGGGAGTTGCATCGACCTTATTGCTCCGGTCTGTATTCATCAGGATCATACCCATGTGTTGGGACATGTGCCTTTTCCAAACTACAATCATAACCACCGGTATCCCGAGATATATCATGGTGAGTGCAGTTAGGATCACAGCTTGATGTGAGAGGAGCCGAATTCATGGATGACAGGCAATAGGCATGTGATCATATGGCCTGTTCCTTCACATTTACTTAAGAGTGGTCCCTGTCAATGTCCACTCTATCTCCACAGTATGTGAGAGGAAGATATGATAAGCCATCCAAATGCATTTTTTATTATATAATTCCGTTAATTTGGACCTCATCCTATTTTTGACACTCAGGATAATTGGAATCCCTAACACAGAGACAGTCCTTGCAGCTGCCATTAAACCAGACCTTGGTAAGCGGCTGTAATTGGGGTGGATGGTAGCTCATTGGTCAGCACTGCTGCCTCACAGCACCAGGAACACGGGTTCATTTCCAGCCTTTGGCAACTGTCTGTGTGGATTTTGCACATTCTCCCCGTGTCTACATGGGTTTCCTCCCACAGGCCAAAGATGTACAGGTTCGGTGAATTGGCGATTCGAACTTGTCAATAGTGATAGGTGCTGTGTCAGGGGTAAATATAGGGTGGGGGAATGGGTCTGGGTGTGTTCCTTTACAGAGTGTCGGTGTGGACTTGTTGGGTTGAAGAGCCTGTTCCCTACTGTAGGGAATGTAAATTAAACTGACAGTGACAGATGTTGAGGTGGGTCTTCTCCTGGAAGAAATGTTTCCGCTGTTTGTCACAAATTTGCTATGCGGCTTTCCCTTGGCTGGCCTGTCTGAACGCCTCCCTCATTCTGTTCGTGCAGATACTGCACAGGGTGTCCCAGCAGTAATGATGGTGGGCAACAAAACTGTATTGTGTGCAGTATCTACAGCACAGAGACCCAGAGATGGAGAGCAGAAGAAAGTCTGTGATTTTGCCCCTCACCATCACTTGGACCTTCATCCTCCTGTTGTTCAACCATATTTTAAGTTTCTTACATTATGTTATTCAAGGAGTCCATCCTGAAGATTACTCGCTTTTCCTGCATAACCTCACAAAACTTGGTTATATGCTGCCGACCTTAAGTCGCTGCTCAACCAAATTTATTTATGCAGCAACATTATCTCGGTTCAGAGTGAAGATCAGTAACACAGCAATGTCACGACTTACACAAATTCCTTGCATAATGAATAAATAAAGCTCCTTAGTGAAGCCACAGAAGGGTTTTGTTGTTCCAGACATGAAGCCATTTTTCGAATTCATTCGTAGGATGTTGGCATCATTGCCCAGTCCCACTATTTCTTACCCATCCCTAGTTTCCCCTTGAGACGTTGGTGGTGAACTGCCTTCTTGAACCAGTATTATCAATGGAGGTCGACCCATAATGTTGTTAGGGAAGGAATTCCAGGAATTTGACACAGGGATATATTTCCATTTCAAGATGGTGAGAGGCTTGGAAGGCAATTTGCATACGGTGGTGTTCCCATGTAGTTGTTGCCATTGTCCTAAAGGGAAGTGGCTGTGGGTCTCGAAGGTACTGTCTGAGGATCTTTGGTGAATATCTGCACTGAATTTGTAGGTGGTACACACTGCTGCTACTGAGCATCTTTGGTGGAAGGAGTGGATATTTGGGGGCGGGGTGTCAATCAAGCAGGTTGCTTTGTCCTGAATGTCAAGTTTCTTGAATGTTTATTAGAGCTGCACTCTTACAGGCAAGTGGAGCATATTCCAACACATCCTACAGAGAGTCCCTATCCCAGTACAGAGAGAAGGTTGAGCTGGGAACCTGCAGACTCCCCATCTTCGCACAATCCAAAGGAGTTGTCCAGGAAAGTCAAGTTTCCTACTGGGTAAGTCCTATCATCTTGGAACCCTCTATGTGTCCATCAAAAATCAAATTCTTCAGCGGGTACTGATCCAGTTAAACAGACGAGTTAATCTGTAAATATTCCATGTCAACCAACCCTATACTAATGTCCCAAATCGCTATCTATGAGCTGTCTTGAAGTGAGAAATTGTGGCAGCTGATGACATGAGATTATTAGAACCCACTCACTAAACAAATGGTTGGTCTCTATTTTTCAGCATCAAGCTTCCAGTTTCTTTGGGCTGCTTATCCATTGCAGTCTCATCAGAAATTTCCTGCCATTGATTACGATGCAGAGGTCGAACCTCCCTGTTAATTAAACCAAACACCCAGAGAGTCTTGGTTCACTCTGTAATCTGTTAAGATATTAGGGACAGAGAACTATGATGCAAGTAGAAAAGAGTCAGGAAGCGTAGACTGTGGGAGGAAACTGCAGGGGATGAGCACATTAAAAATGTGGAGCTTATTCAAGGAAAAGCTCCATTGTGTCCTAGATAAGTCTGTACCTGTTAGACAGGGCAGACGTTATAGAATGCGTGAGCCGTGGTTGACTAAGAAAGTGAAATCTATGGGTCAAGGAGACGAAAAAGGCTTATGTTCGGGCAAAATGTGAAAACTCAGATAGGGCGGTTGAGGGTTACAAGGAAGCCAGGAAAGACCTAAAAAAGAGAGCTCAGAAGAGCCAGGAGGAGACAAGAGAAGTTGTTGGCGGATAGGATCAGGGCTAATCCTAAGGCTTTCCATAGGTATGTCAGGAATAAAAGAATGACGAGAGTTAAATTAGGGCCAATCAAGGATAATTGTGGGAAGTTGTGTGTAGAGGCAGAGGAGATAGGGGAAACATTAAATAAATATTTTTTCAACAGTGTTCACCATTGAAAATGACAATGTTAGCGAGAAAGATACAGTGATACTTTCATCTAGATGAGAAGAGATTGAGGTTCATAAGGAAGAGGTATTGGAATTATTACAGGATGTGAAGATAGACAAGTCGTCTGGGCCAGATGGGATCTATCCTCAGATCCTCTGGGAAGCAAGGGAAGAGATTTCCGAGCCTTAGGCATTGATCTTCAAATCATCATTGTCTACAGGAATAGTGTCTGAGGAATGGAGGATAGCAAATGTGGTTCCCCTGTTCAAAAAGGGTAGTCGAGACAACGTTGGTAATTACAGCCAAGTGAGTCTCACTTCAGTTGTTGACAAAGTATTGGAAAAGGCTATAAGAGATAGGATTTATAACCATCTAGAAAAGTATAATCTGATCAGGGACAGTCAGCACGGTTTTGTGAAGTGTAGGTCGTGCCGAACGAATCTTATTGAGTTTTTTGATAAAGTGACCAATGTTTGATGAGAGTAAACCAGTTGATGTGGTGTATATGGATTTCTGCAAGGCGTTCCATAAGATTCCCCACAGTAGGTTATTATACAAAATGCGGAAGCATGGGATTGTGGGAGACATAGCAGTTTGGATAAGTAATTGGCTTAGTGAAAGAAAACAGAGGGTTGACATTGATGGAACATGTTCATCTTGATGTCCAGTTACGAGCAGCGTACCACAAGGGGCAGTTTTGGGTCCACTGCTGTTCGTCATTTTTATAAATGACCTGGATGAGGGCATAGAAGGGTGGGTTAACAAATATGTGGTCGACACTAAGGTATTTGGAGTTGTGGATAGTGAATAAGGATAAAGTAGGTTGCTGAGAGAGACATCGATAGGATGCAGAGCTGGTCTGAGAGGTGGCAAATGGAATTTAATGTGGACAAGTGTGAGTTCAAACACTTTGGCTGGAGTAATCAGAATGCAGAGTACTGGGCTAATGGTAGGATTCAAGGGTGTGCGGATGAGCAGAGGGATCTCAGTATCCATGTACACAGATCCCTGAAAGTTGGCACCCAGATTGACAGGGTTGTTAAGAAGGAATACAGTGTTTTCGCCTTTATGAATAGAGGGATTGAGTTCCGGAACCAGGAGGTTATGCTGCAGCTGTACAAAGCTCTGGTACGTCTACACTTGGAGTATTGTGTACAATTCTGGTCACCGCATTATAAGAAAAGTGTGGAAGCATTGGAAAGGGTGCAGAGGAGATTTACTCGGATATTGCTTGGTGTGGAGGGAATGTCTTACGAGGAAAGGCTGAGGGCCTTGAGGCTGCTCTCGTTAGAGAGAAGAAGGTTGAGACGTGACTTAATAGAGACGTACAAGATAATCAGAGGGTTAGATAGGGTGGACAGGGAGAGCATTTTTCCAAGTATTGGAATGGCAAACACGAGGGGACACAACTTTAAAGTGAGGGGAAATAGGTATAAGACAGATGTCAGAGGTAGTTTCTTTACTCAGAGAGTAGTAATCATATGGAATGCATTGCCTGTAATGGTAGTAGATTCGCAAAGGCTAAGTTCTTTTAAGTCTTCATTGAACAGGCATATGGACGTACATGGAATAGTGTAGGTGGGATGAGCTTCAGATTAGTATGACAAGGTGGCGCAACATCGAGGGCTGAAGGGCCTGTAGTGCCCTTTAATGTTCTATGTTCTATGTTCTATAACTCCAAAATTCCAATATTTAAAGAAAATTATAATTATTTTCTTAACTCTAACAGTGAACACTAAATAACAACTGTTCACAAATCCAAGTCCCCCTTTTGTACCGACTTAGTATCTGACTCCAACTCCACAAAAATACACAGTTCCAATTATTAAACTGGACACTTATTAAACATTGCATTGACTTAATCTCAAGACCAAGCAGGTTCCTCTGTTTTCAATCCTCTGGCTGCTAATCTCGCTGGGCAGTCTTGTTTCTTTTTTTCACTGTGAGAAGGTTTTACATGAAAAGGTAGCTTTGGTAGTAATTGTTTTCTAATTTCGTTGAGAGGAAGATGTGAGATGTCCATTTCGCTCTCGGGCTCGGCAGCAGTTGCTCGCTATTCGATGGCAGTTGCTCTCCCTCATACTTTCAAACTACCGGATTTATATAACACCCACGACTCAATAAACTCTTATAATCGGTTTCAAGTTGTCAAAATAATCAAACCAAATGGTTTCTGGAAATTGGCTTACTGAAAGAAAACAGAGGGTTGTAGTTGATGGAACATGTTCATCTTGATGTCCAGTTACGAGCACCGTACCACAAGGGGCAGTTTTGGGTCCACTGCTGTTCGTCATTTTTATACATGACCTGGATGAGGGCATAGAGGGGTGGGTTAGCAAATATGTGGACGACACTAAGGTAGTTGGAGTTGTGGATAGTGATGAAGGATGAAGTAAGTTGCAGAGAGACATAGCTATGATGCAGAGATGTTCTAAGAGGTGGCAAATGGAATTTAATATGGATGGCATAAGTTAAACGAATTGGGTAAATTGGAATTGTAGTCAAAACAGCAACCAAACCTCAGGTAATTGGAACATGTATCTATTTTGGAACAGTCGTCTCTCAGCTCGCGGCCGTTGCTGGACTGTAAATTCAAAACGCACTTTCTATCTTGCAGTGAACATACACTCTGTTGACTTTGGAACAATATAGAATCGTTAGTTACAGTACCAGATACAGACTGTACATGCATCTGTACTGTCACCAAAAAACCAGATGCACCACATTGCAACCACCCCTTACCTGACTGATCCCTACTCAACGCAGCAATCTCCCCCTCCCTGACTGATCCTTACCCAACACTGCACTCACTCCCTCCCTGACTGATCCCTACCCAACACTGCAATCTCCCCCTCCCTGACTGATCCCTACCCAACACTGCAATATCCGCTCCCTGACTGACCCCTACCCAACAATGCAAACACCCCCTCCCTGACTCATCACTACTCAATACTGCAATCTCCCACTCCCTGAATGATGCCTGCCCAACACTATAGTCATCCCTCCCTTACTGATCCCTACTCAACACTGCTATCTCCTCCTCCCTGACTGATCCCTACTCAAAACTGGAATCACCCCCTGTCTGTCTGATCCTTACCCAACACTGCACTCACCTCTTCCCTGACTAATCCCTGCTCAACACTGCAATCTCCCTCTCCCTGACTGATCCCTACTGAACACTGCAATCTCCACGTCCCAGACTGATCCGTAAACAACACTGCAATCTCCCCCTCCCAGACTGATCCAGACCCAACACTGCAATCACCCCCTCACTGATTAATCCCTCCTCAACACTGCAATCACCCACTCCCTGACTAATCCCTACCAAATACTGCAATCTCCCCCTGCCTGACTGATCCCTACCCAACACTGCACTCACCTCCTCCCTGACTGATCCCTACACGACACTGCAATCACCCCTCCATTACTGATCCCTACTCAACACTGCAATCACCCCCTCCCTGACTGATCCCTACCCAACACTGCAACCCCTCTTTCCCTGAATGATCCCTACCCAACACTGCAATCACCCTCAACCTGACTGATCCCTACCCAACACTGTAATCTCCCCCTCCCCTACTGATCCCTACCCAACACTACAATCACCCCCTCCCTGACTGATCCCTACCCAACACTGCAGTCTCCCCCTCCCTGACTGATCCCTACACAACAGTGCAATGTCCCCCTCCCCGACTGATCCCAACCAACACTGCAATATCTCCCTCTCCCTGACTGATGCCAACACAACACTACAATCTCCCCCCGACTGATCCTTACCCAACACTGCAATCGCCCCTGCCTAACTGATCCCTACCAAACATTAAAGTAATGCTCTTCCAAAATAATCCAGACCCAACAGGGTAATCTGCTCCTCCGTGACTGATCTCTACCCACTGTGCAATCTCCCTCTCCCTGACTGATCCCAAGTCAATTATGTAATCTGCACCTTCCTGACAGTTCTCTGCTCAACACTGCAATTAACCACTCCCTCACAGATCCTGACCCAACACTGAAATAAACCTGTCCCTTGCTGATCCCTACCCAACACTGCAATCATCCCTCCCTGACTGATCCCTACCCAACACTGCACTCACCCCCTCCCTGACTGACCCCTACCCAACACTGCCATCTCCCCCTCCCTGACTGATCCATACCCAATACTACAATCACCCCCACCCTGACTGATCTCTACTCAACACGGCAATCACCCCCACCCTGACTGATCCCTACTCAACACTGCAATCACCCCCTCCCTGACTGATCCCTACTCAACACTGCAATCACCCCCTCCCTGACTGATCCCTACACAACACTGCAATCTCCCCCTCCCTGACTGATCCCTACCCAACACTGCAATCCCCCCCTCCCTGACTGATCCCTACCCAACACTGTAATCTCCCCCTCCCTGACTGATCCCTACCCAACACTGTAATCACACCCCTCCCTGACTGATCCATACTCAACAGTGCAATCTCCCTCTTCCTGACTGATCCCGATCCAACATACAACCTCCCCCTCCCAAGGAAAAAATAATATCTGGAGCGAGAATAGGACCCTTCAAGACCCAAAGTGGGCATGTATGTGCAGATTCGCAGAAGTTCTTTCTCCTCTGTGTTGACCGTGGAGAAGGACACGAAGGCTTGGGAACTTGGGGAAGTTAGTGATGATCTCTTGGGATCAGACCATATCACAGGTGTCGAAGTATTGAATGTAGTAGAATGTATGAAGGTGGATAAATCTCCTTGTCCTGACCAAGTATATCCAATAGCACTGCAAGAGCTGGCAGAAGAAATTGTGCGGGGCGTGGCTGATATTTTTGCATCACTGTTAGTCATGGGTGATGTCCCAGCAGATAGGAAGGCAGCAAATGCTGTGTCCTTATTGGAGAAGGACTGCAAAGTAAAACCTGAGAACTATAGATCAGTAAACCTAACATCTGTGGTGAGTAAGTTACTTGAGAAGATGCTGAAAGATTAGTTAGACATGCATTTGGAAATACAGCATTTGATTGGGAGTAGTCAGCATAGCCTTGGTCGTGGGAGACCACGCCTCACAAATTTGTTAGCGTTCTTTATTGAAGTGATCAGCAAGTTTGACGAGGGCAGGCCAGTACATGTAGACTGTACAGGTTTCAGTAAGGCCTTTGATAAGTTTAGATCGCGTGGAATCCAGGGGGCATTGGCAAACTGGGTACACAATTGGCCTGATGGTAGAAAGCAGAGGTTAACAGACAGACTGGAGGCCTGTGACTAGTGGTGTGCCTTAGCGGTCATAGAATCATAGAATCCCTCCTCTGCTGAAACTGTCCCTTCAGCCCAACAAGTCCAGTGGCCCTCTGAAGATTATTTCACTCAAACCTATTCCCTTACTTTATTACCCTACATTTACCCCTGAGTAATGCAACTTACTTACACATCCAGGAACACTATAGGCAATTGAGCATGGCCAATATACCTACCTGGAGAAAGTGAGGACTGCAGATGCTGGAGAACAGAGCTGAAAAGTGTCGTGCTGGAAAAGCGCAGCAGACTAGGCAGCATCCGAAGAGCAGGAGAATCAACGTTCCGGGCATAAACCCTTCTTCAGGAATTTACCATTTTACCTACCTGCACATCTTTGGATTGTGGGAGGAAACCGGAGTACCCAGAGGAAAGCCACGCAGTCATGGGGAGAAGGTACAAACTCAGTTTGGGTGGCATGGTGGCTCAGTGGTTGGCACTGCTACCTCATAGTGCCAGGGGCCCAGATTCGACCCCAGCCTCAGGTGACTGTCTGTGTGAAGTTTGCACATTCTCCCTGTGTCTGCGTGGGTTTCCTCCGGGTGCTCCGGTTTCCTCCCACAACCGAAAAATGTGCCGGTCAGATAAATTGGCCGTGCTAAGTTACCCATCATGCTAGGTGAATTCGTCAAGGGTAAATATTGGGTAGGGAGAATGGCTCTGGTTGGGTTACTCTTCGGCAGGGTGGTGTGGACTTGTTGAGCCAAATGGCCTGTTTCCATACTGAAGGAAATCTAACTCTAACAGGATCTAACCCACACAGACCATCCCGTGAGGTTGGAATTCAACCCAGATTCATGGTGCTGTGAGGCAACAGTGCTAACCACTGAGCCATTGTGCTGTTGAGCTGGTCAGTGCTAGGACCATTACTGTTTGTAATCTGTATCAATGATTAGGATGAGGATATTTAAGGCATGATTAGTAAGTTTGCAGATTACCCTAAAATAAGTGAGGAATGTTCTCAGCAATTGCAACAGGGCCTTGATCAACTGGGGAATTGGGCTGAGAAATGGCAAATGGAGTTTAATATAGACAAGTGCGAGATCTAGCATTTTGGAAAGTCAAATCAAGACAGGGGTTTCGTGGTGAATGGTAAGGCCTGAAGGAGTGTAGTGGGACAGAGGGAGCTTGGATTCCAGGAGCACGGCTCTCTGAACTCAGGGAGACAGGGCAGTGAAGAAGGCCTTTGGCACACTGTGCCCTTCACCTGGCAGGACATGGAATATCGAAGTTGGGAAGTTCTGTTGTGGTTGTGCAAGATGTTGCTAAGGCCGCACTTGGAATGTTGTGTACAGATTTGCCCACCTTGCTCGAGGAAGGATGTTATTAAACTGAAAGGAGTGCAGAAGGAATTTGCAATGATGTTGCCAGAACTCAACTAGACAGATATAGAGAGAGGTTGGACGAAAAAGGACATTTTCTTTCGGGTGTAGGAGACTGAGGGGTGTCCTTATAATGATGTATAAGATCATGGGAGGCATGGATAGTCTGAATGCACTCAGTCTTTATCCAAGTTTTGGGGAATCGAGGACGAAAGGGCATCAGTTTATGGTGAAAGTGTAAAGATTAAAAGGGAACCTGAGGAACAATGCTTTTACCCAGAGGGTGGTACACATACGGAATGAACTACCAGTGCAAGTGGTCGAGGAGGATATAATTAATAACATTGAAAAGGCACTTGGACAAATACATGGAGAGGAACGTATTGGAAGTTTCTGGGCCAAGTGCAGGGAAACGGGGTTAGTGTGGATGGACCAGTTTGGGCCATAGAGACTGTCTCCATGCTGTCGAACTCTATGACTCTGTGAGTATACCCAGGAGTCCCATAATACCGAAGTCGCTAAAGCAACACGAACCCGAGCCGGTACAAATGTGAAACAGTCCTGCAGAATTTGGCAGGAAGCCAGCCTGGCCGTGCAGTGAAGGAATCCTGGCACAGGAGCTGTGGTTAGAAGCACATAGAGAACTGGGGAAGGAAGCTGGAAAGCTCACTCCACTGCCGATAGCCTGGAGGACCCCTGGCTGGGATAAGGCAGCTGGCATCCGGTCACCCCAGGAAACCTACAGACTGTGACAGAGCTAGGTCTCCTACACAATGAGCAGGACAGAACGTTGCAGGAAAATCTCACAAACATGGGACTACTCCAGTTATAATTGGGAAGAGCCCAATCCAGTGAAAGGAGGGTCTCTGGGGATGGAGAGGCAGCCTCAGGTTACATTGACAATCTGGAAGGACAGTGTATGGGGCTCCAAGCAGCAGCATGGGTCCTGTACGCCTGCAACACGGAGCAACACACATCAGGCCCCAGTAGGAGGTGTCAGGAGCAAATACAATCCCTCAGGAACTAGGACTCCTCCCAGAATGGGATAGTGTGTGCCTTTGGGGTTCTATCTCCCCAGGGAGATAATGACAGACCCCGCACTGACACATCCACACCCGCTCACAGATGGGAACCCCACCCCCCACTGCCTTTCTCCCAGGGCATTGCACCCTTTGTCCTCAGCCCTGACCCACAGCCCAAACCAGTTTCCATGAATGTCAAGCAGCTGATGGTTTCACTCCTTACACAACAGCCATTCCAGGCACCCAGCTGGTGGGCAGCACTAAAAAGATCCTGTTTCAGACCCAGATTCATTTTTGAATGAGATTGATTGACTGTCTGTCATACCCGGACTGGACACTGATGATCAAACCAAATTAATCGCCATGTGCCTTAGTCCATCAGGCCATTCAGCCCTCCCTGAGGGCCAACAGCTAGGGAGGGGCATGCATGATGAGATGAAGTCAGCGGTCCTCATTGCTCGAGGGCAGGATAAGGCAGACCCTGCAGAGATGCTACATAACTGCAGAACAACAACAAGGGGAATGCCCCTCCCCTCCTCCTGACAGCTTCATCTGGAGACTCTGGGTCCAATTTGTCTGGATTTTTGGTCATATGACCTGCATCTCTCTTAGTGATAAGAAACTTAGTGACCTTTTGTCTCCCATGTCTCAGGAAGAAGGAGGGGCAACTGGGATTCAACCCCTCAGATGCCCCCTGTAATGAGGCTTGGGCTCTCTGATAATTAATCGCTGAATAGGAAATAGACTTAACGGGTATCCACATTGTGTCACAGGAGCTCAGGTATCACAGGCAATTGGTGCGGTTTCCCCGAGAACCCATGCATAGTAGTGAGATGCAAAACTCAAAGATTTCAGACAGTGATATCCAAAGAAGCCCACCAGGGAGAAATACTCAGGAACAAAATGAGAAAAGGGCTGAGACCAGGAGTAAAGGCTCCTCCCCCAGCTTGTCCCACACACACCAGGTTCTCGCAATGGACTAGTCATTAAACTCACAGGGAATTCCTTGTTCACGAACATTTATCACAAAATGACACTACTCATAATGAATGTATCAGTGATCAAGTAACCAGAGTAGTGTCCTTCCCCATTAAAATTATTATGTTCTCACCTGACCCACAGTATAAAGGGATAAGGGACAGGGAAAACCCACAAAAGCAATTCGCAGATGAAAGAAAAGGAAACTCGTTAATCATTTAGCCACAGTATACGAGTCCACTCCCAGGGCAGGAGTGCTACCGGTCAGTAAGTTGACTTGGCTAATTTGGAGAATAAACTCAGGATCCTGACCCAATAACTCTCTAATGAGCCTGAGAAAGACTGAATACAGAAAACCCAGAGGAGACCATGGGACACTGGTGGAGAATCCGGCTTACCATCACTTAGTGACCAAACTGAAGGGTCATGCCAACACGAATAACCAGATCATCCACGGCCCAATCAGAGATGACGGTGAGCAGTAAAACCACACCCTGTGCAGTAACGGGATGATGGAACAGCTGGGGGAGGAGCTCAGGCAGGCCAGCCAAGGGAAAGTCCCATCCTGGATTAGTGACACACAGCATAAATATTTAATCCAGGAGAACACCCACACCAATGTCTCTCACTGTCAGTGACAGCAGCTCACCAAGGGCTGGGTTAATAACAGCTGTAAGGACACTCTCGGTGGGACACCTGGGCTTGGTATGAGGGATTCCACTTAACCAAAGTGACCAAAGTTAGGATGAAGTCCAAATTATCGGAGTTGTATAGAAAAGGTATTAGGATGGGCTCCCATGCTTACAACTTACTGTGGAGATAGAGGGAAAATTGCCAGGGACCATACTTACATAAATGGGTAGGACCAGGTCATACCCTGACATTCCCATTGCCTGTTATCCAAGATTTCGGCTCCTCTAACATCGGCTGTGGTACGAACCACACCCACCTTGATATATCTCGCGATACTGGTGGTTAGGATTTCAGGCTGCAACAGATGGGTACGATCATGGTGAATAATGCCTGGACACACCCCCAGGGGCTGGAAGGTAGATGGAACTCCCCGGGTGATCACCTTAGTTTCATTCAATTGCAGTGTTTGAGTGTTCCTGGCTGGGCCAGTATTGATTTCCTGCTCATAGTTGCCATTACGACACACTGGCCATGTTAAGTTGCCCATTGTGTCAAGGGATATTCGGGCTCGCTGGAATAGCCATAGGAAATGCAGGGTTTCAGGAATATCATTGGGGGAGTGGGTCTGAGTTGGATTCTCTTCAGAGGATCATTGTGGAATCAATGGGCCGAACGGTCTGATTCTGTTCTGTCAAGATTTTATGATATCACTTATCAGCTATAAGACTTAGGGTGTAGGTTTACTCACTGATAGGTTTGATATCCAGACGTTACGTCACCTGGCTGGGTAGCATCATCAGTGGCGACCTCCAAGTGAAGCTATAAGACCATCGGTTTGGAAAACGTACACAATGGCTTTTGCACAGACAGCTGGCTCCTCTGACAACAAGCATAACCAGCTTTTAAAATTAGGTTTGTAATTTATTGCATAAGCTTCTTTTCTTTCCATTCAAGTGGATGAGTTGGGGGAAATGTCACAACCTCCTGGCTAAAACACAGATAGACAGCCAAGGTTTATTGGCCAAGGAAATCTCCCAAAACACAAAACCCGCACACCAGGCACAGCGCAACACAGCATCATGTAAAAGGCAACAGTTATTCTGGACAGACGTATCTATCAAACAAATGAGGGCCCAGACAGGAAGACACCGGCTCCTGCTACACAAAGAAACTAACAGCAACAAACCATCCAAATGATTAGCAATGCTTCAAACTATTAACGGATTCTCCGAATTGGCCAGAACGATAGAAAGTTCCTGAAAACCATCCAGAAATGAACAAAAACAGGGTTTATCTGCAGACTGATTGCCTGAATCTCTGGAGACCTTCTGAGGAGACCAGCATGGCAAGAGACAGAGACCATCTGACTATCCAGAGAGAGATAGGGCGAGAGAAAACAGTTTCGCAGACCCAGAGGCAGAACCAGAGAGAGAAGGAGAGAGAGAGAGAGAGAGAGACAGGCTGCAGCAAAACCCAGGGGCATGGAAAAGAGGGAATGTGAAAATCCATTGAGAGAGAGTGTTGGAACCAACTGGAATAACGAGTGTCACCCCTTCAGTCTGTCCATGTTTTAACTCCTCAATCTTAGTCTGACTTCCCCTTCTATCCTCTCTCTGTCCCCTCTCTCTCTCACACACACACTCTTTCTCTCACTCGCTCCCTCTCCCTGCCCAACTTTCTCCCATCCCCCTTCTCCATCCCCACTCTCTCCATCTCTCTGTCTCTTTTTCTCACTCTCCCTTTCTGTTTTTCGCTGTTGCCGGCCTGAAAGATCTCACCCAGTTTTGTACCCCCTCAAAAATACTATGCCTCTCATTTTCACTGTCCTTCAAAATTTATACCCTTCCCCAAATATCTTCCCTCCCAAATAATTGCCTCACCAAATGTGCCCATCTGAAATATTTTGCTGCCCCCAACATTGCCGTCAGCCCCACTCCCTGAGGCAGAGGGAAATGAATGGAAAAGTGTGGAGCTGGAAAAGCACAGCAGCTCAGGCCAGAATCGTCGACTCTCCTGGCTGACCCGCTGTGCTTCCCCAGCTCCACACTTTGTAACTCTGACTTTCCAGCATCTGCAGTCCTCTCTTCCTCACGCAAGTAAATGAGTCTGGGTTGACTGACTGGTCTGTGGCTGTATTAATGCACAGCAAGTTCCCAGTCCCAGAATTATAGAAGGCTTGTATCACAGATGGAGTGCTTTCTGCCCATTACCCCCCTCCCCCATTCAATGATCCTGGTCCTGTTCAGGATCTTCAGGATTGTCGCCTGAATGGCCTCACTGACTATCCTTTCTATGGAGACCTCTTCTACATGTTGTGGTTCTGTTCGCCGAGCTGGGAATTTGTGTTACAGACGCTTCGTCCCCTGTCTAGGTGACATCCTCAGTGCTTGGGAGCCTCCTGCAAGCGCCTCTGTGTTGGTTCCTCCGGCATTTATAGTGATTTGTATCTGCTGCTTCCGGTTGTCAGTTCCAGCTGTCCACTGCAGTGGCTGGTATATTGGGTCCAGGTCGATGTGTTTGTTAAACACACCATCCTGGGCCCACTATACCGGCCATTGCAGTGGACTGCTGGAACAGACAACTGGAAGCGGTTGAGACAAACCTCGATAAATGCAGGAGGGACCAACACAAAAGGACTCCACAGGAGGCTCCCAAGCACTGAGGATGTCACCGAGATAGGGGACGAAACATCTGTAACACAAATTCCCAGCTCGGCGAACAGAAACACAACAACGAGCACCCGAGCTACAAATCTTCTCACAAACTTTGAACACCTCTTCTCCATCCTGTCTCAGACTTTGCGTCTCATGCTGTCCCTCCCTCAAACTCTCTGTCTCTCACAGCAGCCCCTCCTTTCTCCACCAATCCCAAAACCACATCAAACAGTCCCCCGTCTCTGGCTGTCCCACTCCCCCCTTGTCTCCCAATCACCCCCTTCCCATGTAGACCCACAGCTCCTGGGCTGGAGGACATGGTGCAGAGACTAACACACCTTTTGACTGACTGCTGTCATGCACAGAAAGATCCCACTCTGCAACCATTCCCCAGACACACACACTGTCCTTCTCCTTTCATATGTGTCTTTCTTCCTCTCCCTGTTTCTCACTGCCCATCTCTCTCTCTCCACAATCCCTCCATCCCCACTCTCTCCATGTCTCTCTTTCTCTTTTTGTCACCCTCCCCTTCTCTTTTTCTTCATTTCAGACTCAATGAGAAATGTACTTTTATGTCCCTTACACTAACCCCCTCCCCACAGTCGGAGTATCATTCGGGAGAGACCAGGAAAAGGTTAATCCCCCGCATTAACTGTACAGCATCCAGCCCCACAGAGACAAACTCCTCCCAATGTCCCTTCCCAAGTCACTGGGACAGGGGTCTAGGGAGACAGAGGGAGAGAAACTACAAGAGAGAAAGAGAGATGGGTAGACAGACAGTGAGAGGGAGGGAGCGAATAAGAGAAAGACGGGCAGGCAGAGGGTGGGAGAGAAAGTGAGAAGAACTGAAAAAGAGCAGGAGAGAGGCAGAGAGAGAAAGGGCGAGAGAGAGAGTAAAACCCCAGGAAGAGAAATACAATGTCAGACAGACACAAGGTGAAAAAAGGAAGGCAAAGACATGGAGTGAAGATCAGATAGACAGCAAGAGAGAAAACGCAGG
Organism: Chiloscyllium punctatum; assembly: GCF_047496795.1. Classification (NCBI taxonomy): domain Eukaryota; kingdom Metazoa; phylum Chordata; class Chondrichthyes; order Orectolobiformes; family Hemiscylliidae; genus Chiloscyllium; species Chiloscyllium punctatum. The sequence continues at coordinate 68,775,124 of NC_092766.1, forward strand.
GAGAGATATAGGACAGAGAGAGAGAGAGGAATTGCAACAGCAGCATAGAGCTGAGAGAGTTGGGGGGGGCGGGTGCTGCTGCGATGCAACGAGAATGATATACAGACAAGAAAGGCAAGATCCCACAGATCTGAGAGAAAGATGCAGAGAGAGTGAGCAAGGTGTTGGTTTTGGGGAAGATTGAATGATGAAACATTCCTGAAAAACATGATGGGTGTGAAAGGGGCAGAGTGTTGGAGGAAGGGAATCTGGAGGGAAATGGCAACAGGGCAGAGATATGAAGGATGTTGCGAGATAGGGATTGAAGGAAAACTGTGGGAGATACAGCTGGGAACACAGAAATATACATAAGAGCTCTCATAGGAGGGGAAGCAGTGCGATCGGTGGGATCAGACTGTGTAGCTGCCCCCTCTCTAGCATTTTGCGCCTTTGTCTCTTGTGTGTGTGTGTGTGTGTGTGTGTGTGTGTGTGTGTGTGTGTTCACTCTGTCTGGTTCCCGCTCCTGTCTGATGATTCCTTATAGCAGAATAATTTGATTCTCTGTCTCTCTACTGTCCGGGTTTCAGCTCCCAAATCAAATGCTAAATCATTCACGGTCCTATTGAATAGTAGAGCAGGCTCGTGTGGCCGAATGGTCTCCTCCTGTTCTTATTTCGGATGGTCTTATGTCCTTAACACTACCTTCCAGCTCTTGGCCCCCACACTGGAGGTTATGACTCCACAAGGCCCTGAACTGTAGAGTGCTGCACTCTTCCGTGAGTCTCGGAGGGAACCAGCCTGATTTGGATTGGAGTAGAGCCGCTCGGTGAGAAGTGAAATCTCCTCGAGATTCCCCTCAGTCTCTCACTGTAAGGTGGAGCAGGCCAATCCCGGTGAAGCAATCAACAAGCCAGGTCTGCCATGTCCTCCAGCTCCATTTCAGAAGGCCACATGGGAGGGGCTTGTTTCCTTCATCAGCTTCCCGTGCTCTCCCCTCTGGGTTAGAGTGGGGGCTGAATGGCCCTGATCCTGGCTCCCATTGAGGTGCAGGCTGGCTGTGATTGGGTTATACAGGGCATGCCCCTGGAGTGAATTCGCTTAGCTCAGTTCGCTGGACAGTTGGTTTATAATGCAGAGTAAATCCAATAGCGTGTGTTCAATTCCCACACCAGCTGGGGTTATCCTGAAGGACTCTCCTTCCCAAGCTCTTCCCTCAGCTGGGGCATAGTGACCCTCTGATTAAATCCCCACCAGACACCGCTCTGTAATGAGGAGCTGTCCCATGCTCTGGTAAGACTACGGTGACATTACATTGGTTTGTAACTGGAGCACTGTGAGCAGGACAAGTCACTGTATTGCCAGAGGGATGTTAGTGTGTGGGGAAGGTTTACTGGATGAATCCCCACTGGAATGAACAGCACTCTCTTTCCCCCAGTTAATTCACTCTTGCAGCCTTTGTGTCATTGGAGACACGAGGACCATTTCACCTGAAACAGCAGCTGGATTTTATATTCATGAGCATCCAATAAGATTAGCTAGTTTACATGCACACACACACACACACACTCTCCCTCAAACCCACACAGACACACTCTCACACACACATACACAAAGTACCCCGCCACACACAGCCTCTCTCACACACACAGATACACGCTCCCTCAAACACACACACAAATACACAGACACACACACTCTCTCAAACACACACAGACACACCCTCACACACACATACACAAAGGACCCCGCCACACACAGGCTCTCTCACACACACAGACACACGCTCCCTCAAACACAAACACAGACACACTCTCACACACACAAACACACAGGCACAACTCTCTCACACACATACACACACAAGCACACACTATAAGTCTCACACACATCCACGCACAGACATACACTCCCTCAAATACACACACGGACACACTCTCTCACACATGCAGGCAGACACACTCTCGCTCACACAGACACACTCTCTCACACACACATAGACACTCTCTCTCACGCACACACAGACACACACTCTCATTCTCTCACACACCCATTCACTCTCACGCACACAGACATTCTCTCTCTCACACACACACTCTCTGTCTCTCAGACACTTACAGGCACTCTCTCTCACACACACCCTCTGTCTCTCACACACACAGACATTCTCTCTCACACACATACACACAGACAGACACACGATCCCTCAAACACACATAGACACACTCTCTCACACACACATAAACACACAGTTACTCTCTCTCTCTCACATACACACGCAGACACACGCTCCCTCAAACACACACAGACACACTCTCTCTCACACACATAAACAAACAGTTACTCTCTCACACACACATACACACGCAGACACACGCTCCCTCAAACACACATAGACACACTCTCACACACACACATAAACACAGTTACTCTCTCTCACACACATACACACGCAGACACACGCTCCCTCAAACACACATAGACACATTCACTCTCACACACACACATGGACACACACTCTCTCACACACACACTGACACACACTCACTCACACACACAGATGCTCTCTCTCACACACACATAAACACACAGTTACACTCTCTCTCTCTCTCACACAAACACACGCAGACACACGCTCCCTCAAATATGCATAGACACACTCTCTCACACACACACAGACACCCACACTCTCTCTCACACACACTGGCAAACACACTCTCTCTCACACACATACACACTATTTCTCACCTAAGACACACTGTCATACACACACACAGACACACAGACACATACACACATAGGCACACAAACACACACACACAGACACGCAGACACACTCGCTCTCACACACATACACACTCTCTCACACACACGCTCACTCACACACATGCATGCAGAGACACATACCCCCTCAAACACACACACAGCCACACACTCTCACATGAATATGCACTTGCTCTCTCACGCACACATATACAGACACACAGAGATACACATGCATCCACTCTTTCACACACATAAACACGGGCAGTCTCTCTCTCTCTCTCTCTCACACACACACACACACACACACACACACACACACACACACACACACACACACAGCTGTAAAAGCACGGTTGAGATATTGCTAGAGAAATGATTTCTCCGTGGACTGAACCCTGATCTCACATGATGACTGCTCCAGGGGGACAGACAGCAGCTACAGATGACTTGTTGGATCTGCCTGTGCACCACCTCTTGCATTGACAGCATTAGTTTTTTTGGGTGCCTGCTTTTCTAAAACGTCTCCAAGCAACAAGTAACAATAGATTGAGGAAAGTGTTCCTCCAAACCATGTTTCAGACACATGCTGCTGTTATTTTTCACGGATTGTTTAAAATGATCTGAATGTTCTGAAATGGGGAGTGGCTTCCATTTCAAATTACAACACCAGAGCGCCTCGGGTACACTGAGGAAATGATCAGGAAATTGTATCTGTTCCTTTCTATCCTCTGCACTCTGTACCACCAGATAGTGCTCCCTCAGTACCTCAGATAGTTCTCCCTGAATACCCCAGATAGTTCTCCCTCAATACGTCAGATAGTTCTCCCCCAGTACCTCAGATAGTGCTCCCTCAATACAACAGATAGTTCTCGCTGAATACCCGAGATAGTTCTCCCTCAATACCTCAGATAGTTCTCCCTCAATACCTCAGATAGTTCTCCCTCAGTATCTCAGATAGTGCTCCCTCAATACCTCAGATAGTTCTCCCTCAATACCTCAGATAGTTCTCCCTCATTACCTCAGATAGTGCTGCCTCAATACCTCCGATAGTTCTCCCTCAATACCTCAGATAGTTCTCCCTCAATACCCCAGTTAATTCTCCCTCAATACCCCAGATAGTTCTCCCTCAATACCTCAGAGAGTGCTCCCTCAATACCTCAGATAGGACTTCCTCAGTACCTCAGATAGTGTTCCCTCAATACATCAGAAAGTGCTCCCTCAGTACCTCAGATAGAGTCCCCTCAATACCTCAGATAGTTCTCCCTCAATACCTATGATATTTCTCCTTCAATACCTCAGATAGTGCTCTCTCAGTACCTCACTTGGTGCTCCCTTAATACCTGAGATAGTTCTCCCCAATACCTCAGATAGTGCTCCCTCAGTACCTCAGATTTTTCTATCTTAATAGCTCAAATACTTCTCCCTCAGTACCTAAGATAGTTCTCCCTCAATACCTCAGATAGTGCTCTCTCAGTATCTCACTTAGTGCTCCCTCAATACCTCAGATAGTTCTCCCTCAGTATCTCAGATAATGCTCCCTCAATACCTCAGATAGTTCTCCCTCAATACCTCAGATAGTTCTCCCTCATTACCTCAGATAGTGCTGCCTCAATATCTCAGAAAGTGCTCCCCCAGTACCTCAGATAGAGTTCCCTCAATACCTCAGATAGTTCTCCCTCAATACCTATGATAGTTATCCTTCAATACCCCAGTTAATTCTCCCTCAATACCCCAGATAGTTCTCCCTCAATACCTCAGAGAGTGCTCCCTCAATACCTCAGATAGGACTTCCTCAGTACCTCAGATAGTGTTCCCTCAATACCTCAGAAAGTGCTCCCCCAGTACCTCAGATAGAGTTCCCTCAATACCTCAGATAGTTCTCCCTCAATACCTATGATAGTTCTCCCTCAATACCTCAGATAGTGCTCTCTCAGTACCTCACTTGGTGCTCCCTTAATACCTGAGATAGTTCTCCCCCAATACCTCAGATAGTGCTCCCTCAGTACCTCAGATTTTTCTATCTTAATAGCTCAAATACTTCTCCCTCAGTACCTAAGATAGTTCTCCCTCAATACCTCAGATAGTGCTCTCTCAGTATCTCACTTAGTGCTCCCTCAATACCTCAGATAGTTCTCCCTCAGTACCTCAGATAGTGGTTCCTCAATACCTCCGATAGTGCTCCCTCAATATCTCAGAGAGGGATCCCTCAGTACCTCAGGTAGTTCTCCCTCAGTACCTCAGAAAGTTCTCCCTCAGTACCTCAGATAGTTCTCCCTCAATCCCTCAGATAGTGCTCCCTCAGTACCGAAGAAAGCATCGCTTTGTTGTGTTTAACCCCCAAAGCCCCTTAGACAGTATCTCCACAAAACATTCACATCCTCAACACTTCAGGGCTCAGCCCAGCTCCCCCCCCCTCAGATTGTGTTCACCCCCATCAGACTGTAAGGACCCACATCCACCCCTGTCCAAGATTGGAGCCCAGGTCCCCAGAACATTAAATGTCTCTCTGGATTAATTTTAGAATTCCTACAGTGCAGAAGCAAGCCATTCAATCCATTGGCTCCACACTGACTGTCTGAACAGCATCCCACCCAGACTCACATCCTCTACTCTATCCCTGTAATGCTGCATTTCCCATGGCATCTTTGGACAGTAGGAGGAAACTGGAGCACCCGGAGGGAACCCGCACAGACACAGAGAGAATGTGTAAACTCCACACAGACAGTCACCGGGAGTTAGAATCAAACCACTGAGACACTGTGCTGTTCTCTCTCCTTGGATGCCATTTCATCTAACCTTTTACTAAGCAACCTCCCATGTGAAACCTTCTCATCTGTCTCCTTGGTCATCCCTTCAAAAGCTCTATCAAGTTGGACACATCATTTCCACAAACAAAGCCAAGCTGACTATCCCTAATAAATTCTTGCTTTTCCAAATGCATGTAAATTGTCTCTCAGAATGCCGTCCAACAGTTAACTCACCACTGCCATCAGGCTCACAGCTCCATAGTTCAATGGCTGTTCCTTGTAGCCTTACTTCAATAATAGCACATCATTAATCACCCTCCAGTCTTCAGGCACCTCACCCGTTGCCACTGATCGGTCCATCTGACAAGGCCATCTACATCCTTCTGTAACCTAAGGCTATCATCCTCAGTATTTATCACACATCAATCTTCATATCATTCATGAACCCAATGATTAAACCTCCACCATTCAAATCTAAATCTTTTCTATCAACCACATAGCAAGGCCCAAATAGAGAGACATGAACAGACAGAGATTTCTAATTGGGCCATCACTGTCTGCTTCGTGCCCCTCAGCATTCTGCGCCAAATTCCTTGGATCTTGAGTTTTTATGTGCACTATCAGTTTCAAATATGGGTCCTGATAAAAGCCTTACTGACCTCCAAGCAGGCGACAGGAAAGTATTGCCCTTATTTACACACCTGGTCACCTCCTTAAAAAGTGCAATCCCATTGGTCAGACCCGAGCTCAGTTAACACAACCATTCTGACTGTTCTTCATAAACTCCAGTCTCTTTTAATGCTAATTAATTCTATCTCCCAAAATTGCTTCCAAAAGACGTCCCATCCACGATATTAGCCTGACTGGCCTGTAGCTGCCAGATATATCCCGTGTTCCTTCTTGAATAGCAGTACCACATGGTCAGTCCGCCGACACCTCTCCTGTGGCCAGAGGGGATTTGAAATTGCTTGCAAGTGTACCTGCTACTTCCACCATCACCTCATTCGGTAAACTGAGATACATTTCCACCGTCTTTGAAGATTTATTGGGTTGTAAGAAGGCCAGACCACTCAGAACCATCTCTCTCTCTCTTTCTATGTGCTCATTCATTTAATTGTATCGCAGAGCATCTTCACGATTTCATACCAACCATATCCCAATGAGCATTGACAAAATGCATCCATTCACTGTAACCTCTGGGTCCATGCACAAATTCTCACTGTGTTCCACAACCTACTCTTTTTCTCATTATCAATTCACCCTTAATATCACTGTAAAGTCCTTTCAGGTTTTTATTTCCTCTCTTAGCACTCCTCTCTCCCAGGCAATTAGCCTGCAATACGATTTGGAGGAGTGTGGGATGTCATTCTGGATGTGGATTAGCATTGGGAAGCTGAGAAATAAGGAACACCGGACTGTGCTGAGTGTGGGGCAGTGGGATTCATTTGGGATGAGCACATGGAAGCTGAGGAATAAACCTCAGCCCTGCAGCATGAAAATATCCCTTTGAGCTGGCAGGTCAGTCACACGAAACGAAAACTTGATCCCTGGGAAAAGAAGATGGTGACCAAATGAAGACGGTTTGTTTGAACACAGTCTCTGGAATCTGGACCTGGGAATCATTGCTGAGCAGTGTATGAAGGACGCAGAGGCAGAAATGTACTGAACAATTTCAGATATTCCTCTTAGACCACAAGACATGGGATCAGAAATTAGGCCATTCAGCCCATCTGCTCGTGTGGCACTCACTCAGTACTGACTCTCTTACAATTCAGGTATCCCCCGGACTGACCCACTGACAGTGCAGCACTCCCTCAGTCATGATCCTCTGACAGTGTGGCACTCCCTCAGTACTGTCTCTCTAACAATGCAGCACTCCATCAGTACTGACCTTCTCACAGTGCAGCACTGCCCCCAGAATGACCCTCTGACATTGTGGCAATCCCACATTACTGACCCCCTGATAGCGCAGCACTCCCTCAGTAATATCGTCTGACAGTGCAGCACTCCCTCAGTACTGCCCCACTGACAGTGCAGCACTCCCTCAGTACTGACCCTCTGACAGTACAGCATTCCCTCAGTACTGACCCACTGACAGTGCAGCACTCCCTCAGTACTGACCCTCTGAAACAACACTCCATCAGAACTGACACACTGACTGTAAAACGCTCCCTCAGTAATGACCCTTTGAGTGTGCATCACTCTGTCAGTACTGACCCCCTGGCAATGCAGCAATCACTCAGTATTGACTGTCCGACACATAGCGTGGTGGTCTCTCAGGACTGACCCCCTCGCATCGGGTGCTCCCTCAGTACTAATCCCCTCAGAGTGCGGTGCTCCCTCAGTTCCAACCCTTTCACAGTGCAGCGCTCCCTCAGTAGTAACCCTCTCACAGTGCGACACACTGACGGCATGACGACACACTCCATTAGTACTGACTCTCAGAGAATGCGCACTTCATCATTACTGACTCTCTCACTGTACAGCAAACCCTCCGTCCTGACTCTCTGACAATGCTGCACTCCCTCAATACTGACCCTCTGACAATGCCGCACTCCCTCCACACTGATCCCCTGACAATGCTGCACTCCCTCCACACTAACCCTCTGACAATGCTGCACTCCCTCCACACTGATCCTCTGACAATGCTGCACTCCGTCCACACTGACCCTCTGACAATTCTGCACTCCCTCCATATTGATCCTCTGACAATGCTGCACTCCCTCCACACTGCTCCTCTGACAATGCTGCACTCCCTCCACACTGATCCACTGTCAGTGCAGCAGATCCTCCACACTGATCCTCTGACAATGCTGCACTCCCTCCATACTGACCCTCTGACAATGCTGCACTCCCTCCACACTGATCCTCTGATAATGCTGCACTCCCTCAAGACTGATTCTCTGACAATGCTGTCCTCCCTCCACACTGATCCTCTGACAATGCTGCACCCCGTCCACACTGATCCTCTGACAATGCTGCACTCCCTCCACACTGATCCTCTGACAATGCTGCACTCCCTCTATACTGATCCTCTGACAATGCTGCACTCCCTCCATACTGATCCTCTGATAGTGATCTACTCCCTCAGTACTCACTCTCTGACAGTTTGGAAATGGCACTATACTGACCCTCCGAAAGTTTGGCCCAATATCAGGGCAAAACCTCTGACAGTACAGCACTCCATCATAATTGACACTCTGACAGTACAGCACTGCATGAGTACTGACTCATTGACAGTGTAGTACTCTCTCAGTACTGATCTCTGCCTCGGTCCTGCACCTCTGACAGTCCAGCAGTGCCTCAGTACTGTCTATCTGACTGTGCAGCACTCACTGAGTACTGACCCGCTGGCAATGGGGCACTCCCTCAGTACTGACCCTCTGATGGTACAGTGCTCTCTCAGTGCAGATCCTCTGATAGGGAGGCTTGCCGTCTGGACTGAAACTCTGACAGTGTGGTGCTTATTCAGTATTGACCGTCTGACAGTTCAGCACTCCCTCAGTGCTGACCCTCTAACAGTGCAGCACACACTCAGTACTTACCCTCTGACAGTGCAGCACTCCCTCAGTGCTGACCCTCTGACAGTGCAGCACTCCCTCAGTACTGACCCTCCGACAGTGCAGCACTCCCTCAGTCCTGACCCTCTGACAATGCAGCACTCCCTCAGTAATGATCCTCCGACAGTGCAGCACTCCCTCAGTACTGATCCTCCGACAGTGCAGCACTCCCTCAGTACTCCATCTTACAGTGCAACACTGCCACAGTACTAACCCTCTGACTGTGCAGCACTCCCTCAGTACTGACCCTCTGGCAATGAGGCACTCCCTCAGTACGGACCCTCTGATGGTGAAGTGCTCTCTCAGTGCAGATCCTCTGATAGTGAGGCTTGCCGTCTTGACTGAAACTCTGACAGTGTGGTGTTCACTCAGTACTGACTCTCTGACAGTGCAGCACTCCCTCAGTACTGACTCTCTGACAGTGCAGCAATCCCTCAGTACTGACCCTCTGACAGTGCAGCACTCCCTCGGTACTGACCATCTGAGTGTGCAGCACTCCCTCAGTGCTGACGCTCCGACAGTGCAGCACTCCCTCAGTACTGACCCTCTGACAGAGCAGCACTCCCTCAGTACTGACACTCTGACAATGCAGCACTCCCTCATTACTGACCGTCTGACAGTGCAGCATTCCCTCAGTACTGACCCTCCGACAGTGCAGCACTCCCTCAGCACTCCATCTTACAGTGCAACACTGCCACAGTACTAACCTTCTGACAGTGCAGCACTCCCTCAGCAATGACCCTCTTTTTTTCTTTTTCATAGAGTCTTGTGGAAATTTGGAGACACAGGGTTTGCAGATTCTGAGGAAGCATGAGAGAGAGACACAAACCAAACCCTATCTGAAACTCTCTGTAATAGTCTATTCAAGGCAAAGAGTTACAGAGATGCACAGCTTGGAAATAGACCATCCTGTCCAACTCGTCAATACCAACCAGATATTCTCATCTCATTTCATTCCATTTGATAACACTTGGCTGATATCCCTCTAAACCCTTCCTATTCACATACTCATCCCGATGCCTTTTAAATGTCGCAATTATACCAGCCCCCATCACTTCCTCTGGCAGCTACCTGCATGCCCTTGAATAAGTGCTCAAACATTCATACTGTCGATACAAACTCTAATAAATCCCAACCTACGAAAGGCTATAATTGTCATTTTCAACTGACCCTTAGATTCTTCATTACGCTGATTTCAACAGAGGTAAAGAAACAGAGTTAGTGACCATCCACCGTGACCCTGTAATAAAACTTATTTTCAAATGTGGCTTGCATGAAATTACCACAAATTCTGATAGTTGCCTGGAAGATGGGGGTGGGGTGTCCTCTCCTCCTGCAGTCCTTGGGTGTCCCACAGTGATGTTAGGGAGGGAGCTCCAGGGGTTTGACCTGAACCATGTAAAGAGCTCTCTTACTGGAGTGCCTTTGTAAAGTTGGGAAGTTATTATAGACCAGGAGGACCCGAGAGCTGCTGTCTTGTCAGAGAGAGAGGCCTGGTGCTTCACACACCTCAGGTGAGGGGCGAGGTTCAGAGGTTGGGGCCTTCATTGTAATTTCAGACATGATAGAGATTGAGCCAAAAATGTTGGCATCACGAACCAGTTAGCTGAGGTAACTGTCCCTCCTTTGGAGCAAAGGGATTCAATCCCTTGAACAGAGCAAGCTTGAGAATTCAGCACTAAAATCAATCTGTACGGACACGCTAGAGACCTGACACATCAATACAGAGATTGCTGAAGATGCTAAGCATGTCCAGCAGCATCTCTGAAGGTGGAGGGAGAAAGAGACAGACAGAGTTCACCTTTTACTCCAGTGATTTCTGCGGGAAAGTTCCTTCAGAACAGACCGTTTTAACGAAGGGTCACTTGAAATGTGAATTGTTCCTCTCTCTCTTCACCGTTGCTGCGTGATCTGCTGAATTTCCCCAGCCATCTGTTTGCTTGAGAATTTGATCTGACCTGATCCAAGCGACACTGAGCAATTCAGTCTGTGTTCAATGCCCTGAGGCTGCTTCTGCAGAAAGTTAACAAACACGTTTAAGGCTGTGTAAGGTATTGTATTCGGAGGGCGTGTTACATGTGAGAACAGATACAGAACACAGGCACTTCACAAAGATCCTTATTAATTTAACTTTGCAATGTTAATACAGCAGGAACAGCTCAGACCTAACATTTCAGTTAATCAGCCAAGGGGAGTATATATGTCATCGCAAAGACTTGTTGTAAAGACTGTACAGAACCGAACTTTAGTGACTATGTTTGTACATAAAGATTTTTTTGTGAATAAAGTCTCTTTTTGAAATTGATATCAATATTTTTTCGATGGGGATACGCATCTTGAGCTTGTGGAGGCATTGCCCTTGTCCCTAATCTTTCTTAAATAACCGTAAGACAAGTTAGATACTCCCCGGGTATAGACATCAAACGGCCATCAACGGGGAGGAGATGGTGGGAGTGTCACAGGGGCTCAGTCTTTCCTCCCCCCACCCGGGTTCGATTCCAGCCTCGGGCGATTGTCTGTGTGGAGTTGGCACATTCTCCCCTTGTCAGCCTCCTGGTGCTCCAGTTCCCTCCACTGTCCAACGATGTGCAGGCGAGGTGGATTAGCCAGAGGAAATGAAGGGATCCAGGGATAGAGAAGGTGGGTGGGATGCTCTGCCGAGGGTCATTGTGAACCTGATAGGCCGAATGGCCTGCTTCCACATCTTAGGGAATCTATGATCAATCCAGAGACTCAAATAATGTTCTGGGCCCTGGGCTCCAATCTTGGGGGTGGCTGTGGGTCATCACAATGAGAACAGGTTTGGGGATGAACACGGTCCAACGGGGAAACAGGTTTGCTTTCTGAGGTATTGAGGGCATGAATATTCTGTCGAGGTGTTTTGGGGATAAACATACTGAGGGGATGGTTTCTAAGGTATTGAGGGAGTACTGTCTGTCAGTACAGGGTGCAGATGGTCGAAAGGTACAGATACACTTCATAGAACATAGAACATAGAACATAGAATAGTACAGCACAGAACAGGCCCTTCAGACCAGGTTGTAGTGCCGACTATTGATCCTCATGTAAGGTAAACCTAATGTACGAACCCTCAAATGTCTGTGACTATATGCATGTCCATCAGTCTCTTAAATATTCCCAATGACCTCGCTTCCACAACTGCAGCTGAACATGCATTCCATGCTCTCACAATTCTCTGTGTAAAGAACCCGCCTCTGACATCCTCTCTATAATTTCCAACAACCAGTGCAAAACTATGACCCCTCGTGTTAACAGTTTCTGCCCTGGGAAATAGACTCCGACTATCGACTCTATCTATGACTCTAATTATCTTCTATACCTCAAATAGGTCCCCTTTCCTCCTCCTTTTCTCCAATGAAAAAAAGTCCGAGCTCAGTCAACTTCTCTTCTTAAGATAAACCCTCCATTCCAGGCAGCATCCTGGTAAACCTCCTCTGAACCCTCTCCAAAGCATCCACATCTTTCCTATAATAGGGCGACCAGAACTGGACACAATATTCCAAGTGTGGTCTCACCAAAGTTTTATAGAGCTGCAACAAGATCTCATGTGCTTTCTTAACAACCCTGTCCACTTGGGTGGAAATTTGAAGGGATCTATATACCTGCACACCAAGATCCCTCTGTTCCTCCACGCTGCCAAGAATCCCATCCTTAATCCTGTACTCAGATTTCAAGTTCAACCTTCCAAAATGCATCACCTCGCATTTTTCCAGGTTGAACTCCATCTGCCACCTCTCAGCCCATCTCTGCAGCTGTCATTGTCCCGCTGCAGCCTACAACAGCCCTCTATGCTGTCAACGACACCTCCAACCTTTGTGTCATCTGCAAACCTGCTCACCCATCCTTCAATCTACTCATTCAAGTCATGAATACAAATTACGAACAGTAGAGGCCCAAGGACAGAGCCCTGTGGAACACCACTCACCACTGACTTCCAGGCAGAATACTTTCGTTCCAATAACACTCGCTGTCTTCTGTTGACCAGCCAATTCTGTATCCAGACAGCTAAATTTCCTTTTATCTAATTCCTTCTGACCTTCTGAACGATCCTTCCATGGGGAACCTTATCAAATGCCTCGCTGAAATCAAGATACACAACATCCACCGCTCGACCCTCATCAACCTGCCTCGTAACATCCTCAAAGAACTCAATAAGATTTGTGAGGCATGACCTGCACCGCACAAAGCCACGCTGACTGCCTTTAATCAAGCTATGCTCTTCCAGATGGTCATAAATCCTATCCCTAAGAATCCTTTCCAACTCCTTGCGGACGACAGACGTGAGACTGACTGGTCTGTCATTGCCAGGAATTTCCCTAATTCGTTTTTTGAGGAGTGGAATTACATTTGCCTCCCTCCAGTCCTCTGGTGAGGGTCAGGCTTTGGGCGGTGTGTAGTTGGCGGTGAAGTTCAGGTTTGGGGCGGTATATGGACGACGGTGAGGGACATGCTTTGGCAGTGTGGGTATGGTGGTGAGGATCAGGCTGGGGCCGGTGTATAGAAGGCGGTGAGGGTCAGGCTGTGGGCGGTGTGCGGGTGGCAATGTGGCTCAAGCTGGGTGCGGTGTTGGGCGGAGGTGATGGTCAGGTTGGGCGCCATGTATGGACAGCAGTGAGGGTCAGGCTGGGGGCGGTGATGGATAGAGGTGAGGGTCAGTCTGGGGACGCTGTTGGACCGTGGTGAGGGTGTTGTGTGGTTGGCAGTGATAGTCAGGCTGAGGTGGGCAGTGGTGAGGGTTAGGCTGGGGTGGGGTTGGACAGAGGTGAGTGTCAGGCAGGGGGAAGTATGTAGACGTCAAAGAGGGTCAGGCTTGGGGCGGTGTGTGAACAGCGGTGAGGGTCAGGCTGGCGGCAGTGTTGGAAGGCGGTGAGGGTCAGGCTGGTGGTGGTGTGCGGACATCAGTGAGGGTCAGTCTTGGTGCGGTGTGTGGACAACGATAAGTGTCAGGCTTGGGACGGTGTGTGGACTGTGGTAAGGGTCAGCTGGGGGTTATGTTGAACGGCGGTGAAGCTCATGCTGGAGGCAGTGTGTCGACAGCGGTGATGGTCAGGCTGGGCGCAGTGAGTCGACAGCGGAGAGGGTCTGCCTGGGGGCAGTGTTGGACGTCGATGAGGGTCACGTTGGGGGCGGTTTTGGACGTTGGTGAGGGTCAGGCTTGGGGTGGTGTGTGGACGCAGGTGAGGGTCAGGCTGGGGGCGGTGAGTGGACGGCAGTGAAGGTCAGGCTGGGGGCGGTGATTCGGGTCAGTGACTGTCAGGTTTGGGGCGGTGTGTCGATGGCAGAGATTGTCAGTGTGTGGGTGTTGTGTGGTTGGCGGAGGGGGTCAGGCTTGGGGCGGTGTGTGGATGGCGCTGAGGGACAGGCTGTATGCGCTTTAAAACTGCGGTGAGGGTCAGGCTGGCGGCGGGGTGTGGATGGCAGTGAGGCTCAGGATTGGGGCGGTGTGTGGACGGCAGTGAGGGTCAAGCTGGGGGCGGTGTTGGACGACAATAAGTGCCAGAATTGCGGCGGTTTGTGGACGGCGGTCAGGGTCAGGCTTGGGGCGGTGTTTGACGGAGGTGAAGGAAAGCCTGGGGCGTGTTGGACGGAGGTGAGGATCAGGCTGGGACGGTGTTGGACAGCGGTGAGGGTCTGGCTTGGGGCGGTGTTGGACAGCGGTGAGGGTCTGGCTTGGGGCGGCGTTGGACGGCAATGAATGTCAAGCTTGGGGCAGTGTTGGATGGCAGTGAGGGTCAGGCTTGGTGTGGTGTGTCGACGGCGGTGAGGGTCAGGCTGGGCCGGTGTCAGATGGCAATGAGTGTCAGGCTTGGGCAGTCTGTGGACGGCGGTGAGGGTCAGCCTAGGGGCAGTGTTGGACAGCAGTGAGTGTCAGGCTGGGGATGGTGTGCGGGTGGCATTGTGGGCTAGGCTGGGGCGGTGTTTGACGGAGGTGAGGGACAGCCTGGGGGCGTGCCGGACGGAGGTGAGGGTCAGTTAGGAGGCAGTGTTGGACAGCGGTGAGAGTCAAGCTGGGGACAGTGTGTAGACGGCAATGAGTGTCAGGCTTGGGGCGTTGTTAGACGGCAACGAGTGTCATGCTTGGGGCAATGTTGGACAGCGGAGAAGGTCAGGCTTGGGGCGGTGTGTTCACGGCGGTAAGGGTCAGGCTGGGGGCGGTGCGCAGGGGCATTGTGGGTCAGGATGGGGCGGTGTTTGACGGCGGTGAGGGTCAGGCTGGGGGAGGTGTTGGACGATGGTGAGGGTCAGGCTGGGGGTGGTGTGTGGACAGCGGTGAGGTTCAGGCTGCGGGCGGTGGGTGGATGGCGGTGAGGGTCAGACTGGCTCGGTGTGTGGGTGGCAGTGAGTGTCAGGCTGGGGAGGTGTGTGGATGGCAGTGAGGGTCAGGTTGGGGTGGTGTTTCGGGGTGGTGAGTGTTAGACTCGGAGTGGTGTGTGGACGGGGGTAAGGGTCAGGCTGGGGACAGTGTGGGGACAGCAGTGAGGTTCAGGGTGGGGCGGTGTGTGGACAGTGGAGGGGGTCAGGCTGGCGGCGGTGATGGTCAGACCTGGAGTGGCGTTGGACAGCGGTGAGAGTCAGGCTGGGGGCGGTGTGGGGATGGTGGAGGGGGTCAGGCTGGGGGAAGTGTGTGGACAGCGGACAGCGTCAGGCTGGGTCGGTGATGGTTGGACTGGAGGTGGCGTTTGTTGGCAGTGAGGGTCAGACTGGTGGCGGAGTGGGGACAGCAGTGAGGTTCAGGGTGGGGGTGCTGTTTGAATGGCAGAGAGGGTCAGGCTGGGGTCAGTGTGTGGGAGGCGGAGGGGGTCAGGCTGGGGGCGGTGATGGTCAGAGTGGGGGTGGCGTTGGACAGCGGTGAGGGTCAGGTTGGTGGCAATGTGAGGATGGCAGAGGGGGTCAGGCTGGGGGCAGTGTGTGGACGGCGGAGGGGGACAGGCTAGAGGCGATGATGGTCAGTCTGGGGGTGGCGTTGGATGGCGGTGAGGGTCAAGCAGGGGGCAGTGTGGGGATAGCAGTGACGTTCAGGGTGGGGATGTGTGGATGGGATAGGGGGTCAGGCTGGGGGCAGTGTGTTGACGGTGGATGGGGTCAGGATGGGGGCGGTGATTGTCAGTCTGGGGGTGATGATGGTCAGACTTGGGGTGGCATTGAATGGCGGTGAGAGTCAGGCTGGGGGCGGCGAGTGGATGGCGGTGAGGGTCAGGCTGGGGTGGTGTGTGGATGGCGGTGAGGGTCAGGCTGGGGGCAGTGTGTGGGCAGCGGTGAGGGTCAGGCTGGAGGCCGTGTGTGGACGGCGGTGAAGGTCAGGCTGGTGGCAGAGTGTGGACGGCAGTGAGGGTAAGGCTGGAGGTGATGTGTGGGCAGCGATGAGGGTTAGGCTGGGGGTGGATATGGGCAACAGTGCGGGTCAGGCTGAGGGCGGTGTGTGGACGACGGTGAGGGTAAGGTTGGGGGCGGTTGTGGATGGCGTTGAGGGTCAATTTGTTGGCGGTATGTGGGCAGCAGTGAGGGCCAGGCTGGGTCGGTGTGTGGACAGTGGTGAGGGTCAGGCTGGGGTTGGTGTGTGGATTCCCATGTAGGTCAGGCTGGGAGTGGTGTTGGACGACGGTGAGGGTCAGGCTGGGGGTGGTGTGTGGGCGGCAGTGAGGGTCAGGTTATGAGCGGTGTTGGACGGCGGAAGGGGTCAGGCTGGGGGCTCTGTGTGGGTGGGCGATTGTGTTGTGTGCTGCTGCAGTCTCCTAAATGGGGAGCAGACTTTAAAAACTCCGAGCCCCAGAGGAAAGGCATTTAATCGTTTCACTGAATCATTGATTATCCGAATGAAATATCACCCATACAACTCGTTCACATAATCGAGGTTCCTCTGTAGATGGGAACATGAATAGGAAGGGTTTGGAGGGATATGGGCCAGATGCTGGCAGGTGGGACTAGAATGGGTTGGGATACCTGGTCAGCATGGACAGGTTGGACCGAAGAGTCTGTTTCTGTGCTGTATATCTCTATGACTCTATGACCTTCCAGCCAATTTTGTATCCCAATCTCCCCATCTCCTTGTATTCTATGGTGATGAACTTGCTAACCTGTGTGTGATGTGGACCCTTGCTGAACGTCTTTCTGAAGTCCAAATTAGTGATTTCCATGCACAAAGCCATGCTGACTATCCCTAATCATTCTTGTCTTTCCAATTACATGGACATCCTGCCCCTTATAATCCCTTCCAGCAACTTGCCTTCTACTGACTTCAGGCTCATTGGTCTGTAGTTTGCTGGCTTTTCCTTACCACCTTTCTCAAATAATGGCACCAGTCTTTCAGCAACTACTCCACAACTAGAGGGCATAGGTTTAGGGTGACAGGGAAAAGATATAAAAGAGACTGAAGGGAGAACTGTTTCACACAGAGGGTGGTATGTGCATGGAATGAGCTGCCAGATGATATAGTGGTGGATGGTACAATTGCAACATTGAAGAGGCATTTGGATGGGTATGTGAATAGGAAGGGTTTGGAGGGATATGGGCCCAGTGCTAGCAGGTGGGTCTCGATTGGGTTGGGCTATCTGGTCGGCATGGATGGATCAGACCGAAGGGTCTGTTTCCGTGCTGTAAATATCAATGACTCTGTAACTAAATGGCAAGTTTCCACACCATAGGAATTCTATGAGAAAGTCATTTGGATAGGTACATAATAGGATATGTTTGGATACATGTGGTCCAAGGGGACGCAGATGAGATTAACTCAGTTTGGAATTATGGTTGACATGGATTGATTGGACCACAGGGTCTGTTTCCATGCTATATAACATTACGACTCAAATTCTTGCTATCTCTACATTCCTCCCTCTTCACAACTCTCCCTATCACTGTCACCTCATCCAGCCTCACAACTCTTCCTTATCTCTAATAATTCCTCCCCAGCCTCAGACCCCTCCCTAACTCTAATCCCCTCCAGTCTTTCAAAGCTGTGCTATATGTGCCTTTCTTTGATTCCAGCCTTGAGGATACCCCATTTTTATTTCTCACTTGATGACTACCCTTTCAGATTCCTGCATCGAGCTCCAGAATTTCCTCCTAAACCTCTCCATCTCACTTTCCTCCCAGACACATTGATCATTTATCATCTATTCTAATATCACCTTTTCTGACCTGGTTTCAAATGCGGCCTGTCATATTCCTATATTAATTGTCTAGAGGTTTACGGCACAGAAAAAGGTTCTGTGGGCTATTGAGTCTATTTCAGTAAAGAAAACTATCACCAAACTATCCTGATCCATTTTCCAATACACAGTCATTCGCATCATCTGCTTTGGCATCGCAAGCATGTACCTAATACATCTCAAATGTTTTCAGGATTTCTGTGTATCCCACACTCACAGAGAGTGAGGTTTAGTGCAACTGGTGCTCGATGATGACATCACCCACAGGAAAACAAAGCAGCTGGGTCTGTGCAAACCAGAGATCGTCCACACATTGGGAAGGATGGCAGGATCCCTGAGAGGGGGCACAGGAGATTTACCAGGATGGTTCAAGGAATGGGGGATTTTAGTAGTGTGTTTTGGATTTGTTTTTACACTATTCATTTTTATGATATTGGTGTTTATGTTACATAGAGAATATCGATCTGCAAAAGATGGACTCTCCTTCTCTCTCTCTCCCCTTGCCTGGGGTGGAGTAAACTTCAGGTTAAAACACAACCAGCCATCTCTCCCTAATGAGAGAGCAGCCCTATGGTCTGGGAGGACAATGCTGTCTTTACCTTTTACACAGTGATGCCACTGTGTTTCGGGGGTGGGGACAGGGCATGCTGAAGGAGGTGGATGGGACACCACGCCGGCACGGTGCTTTGTCCTAGAGGATGTTCACTTTCTTTAATATTGTTGGTGTCTGCACTGCTGCAGGCAAGTGGAGAATGTTCCAACACAATCGTGATGTCTACCTTCTGGATAGCAAACAACCCTTGGGGAATCAGGGGGTTTGGGGAAATGGAGATTGTTCTCCTTGTAGCAAAGGAAAACGTGGGTGCGCTGTGACAGAGGGGTTTAGAAACGTTACACGTTATAATAATAAACCTTTCACCCATCAGCTCATTATACAAGGATTACAGGACACATTTAAGGTTTGGAGAGATCTATTGAGAGAATGGGATGATTCAAAGGATAACTTTTATGCAGTAAATGGGATTGAGTTGGAACACAGTACTCACACACAATGTCAATCTCCAACTACTGATGAATTGAGTAATGCTGTCCGAGTTTGGTGTTACAATTACTGAGATTCCTATCTGAATATCTGCCTGTAATACAAGTTTATAAAATCTGTCACTGTCAGTTCAGGTTAGAAACTCACACCATCCCCTCCTCCTGGCCCAGGATGACTGTACACAGTACCCCTTGTGAAGACCAGCAGTCAGTTCAGGGGGAAATCGATGTGGGTTTCTAGGAGTTTCCACCTTGGGACTTCGTGTGACTGAACAGGGCAAATGTTTGACACATGGGACATAACGTTCCAAGAGTCAGTGAGATGCCGAGAGCAGAATTTGCTTCATTTTCTATCCTTCCGTGCTGCCGCTGTGCCTCATCAGTAAGACATGGGGGGTGAAAGGCTCATGCAGCTTGATGGGCAAGTTGTCTCCATTCCGACCAATGGGCAGCAAGCTCCTCCCAGTCATCCCATAGAGTCTCACGAAAAACAGAGCAACACTGCTCGCTTCCCACTGCCCAGGATTCCCAGTAAACGTTTAGAAGAATGCGGGGGGAGGGGGGGAGGAGGAATCTGTCAGAAAAGGCATAACTGTGAAGTTCT
This sequence comes from Chiloscyllium punctatum, assembly GCF_047496795.1. Lineage (NCBI taxonomy): Eukaryota > Metazoa > Chordata > Chondrichthyes > Orectolobiformes > Hemiscylliidae > Chiloscyllium > Chiloscyllium punctatum. The sequence continues at coordinate 68,794,985 of NC_092766.1, forward strand.
AAGAGGATTGTGAAGAGAGAGAGATACACAGGAGAAGGGGGCAACAAGTTGCCAGATGGAGTATAATTTGGGAAAATGGGAAGTTGGTCATTTTGGAGGAGATAATAAAAGAACAGCGTGCTACTTAAATGGTGGAAACTGTAGAAAGCTGCACCACAAAGGAACCAGGGGGTAATTGTGTAGGAAACACAGAACGCTAGCAGATTCTGGGTAAGTCACGGAATGAAGGGTTCTGCTTCAGATTCGTCAAGTTTAAGGCAACACCACATGGGTAAGGGGTTTCAGTAACAATGGAGCTGGGGTGAGGGGGAGACAAGCAACATTTTAGAGATTGGAATTCCTGGTGTTTGGATTGTGTAGATGTCTGATCAGAAGGTCACCTTGGGGTCAGATATAACAGCAATATTGTGAAGAATGTGGTTCTACCTCAGATAGTTCCCAGAGAGAGGGAGGGGCTCAGCAGTAAGGGGAAAGGTATTTGTAATAGCAACTGAAGATAAAGGGTTTACCCATTGCAGTGCTTCATTGGAGGAAATTGTAGCTCATCGAGTAGTGGATTCACAGTTTGATAACTGAGTAACAGTGGAGTATTAGAGAGAGATGATGGGGAGGGATAGCTGGGCATTGTCAGTGTACATGTGAAACCTAACACAGTGCTTTTAGACAATGTCACCTCCTGGCAGTATGGAGGTGAGATACAGGAGGGACCAAGGATAGATCCTTAGTTTCCCTATTGTGTCGAAACATGCCCTTTGGCCCAACAAGTCAACACCAACCCTCCGTCGATGAACCACCCAGACCTGTTCCCCTACATTTACCGAAGATTAATGCACTTAACACTATGGGCAATTTAGCATGGCCATTTCACCTAACCTGCACATCTTTGGACTGTGGGAAGAAACCGGAGCACCCGAATGTGCAAACACCACATAGACAGTCGCCCGAGGCTGGAATCGAACCTGGGCCCCAGGTGCTGTAATGCAGCAGTGCTCACCACTGAGCCATCATGCTGGCCAACCCTTGAGGGACACCACACACAAGGAGTTCAGAAATGAAATCAGAGAGGGTATCACAGCTACAGGAGTTACCATTGTCGAGGAGGGTCTGCCCACTGAGTCAATATGGGTGGAAATTAGGAAAAGTAAGGGAGCAGTCCCCTTATTATGGGTTTACTACAGGCCCCCAATAGCAGCAGGGAGATTGAAGAAAGCATAAGTCAGCAGATTTTGGTAAAGTGTGAATGTAATCGGGTTGTTGTAATGGGTGACTTTAACTTTCCCAATATTGATTGGAACCTCCTTCGAGCAGATGGTTTGGAAGGAGCTGTTTTTGTAAGATGTGTTCAGGAGGGTTTCCTAACTCAGGACATTGACAAACCGACGAGGTGAGAGGCCATTTTGGATTTGGTGCTCGGCAATGAGCCGGGGCAGGTGTCAGATCTTGCGGTGGGAGAACATTTTGGTGATAGTGACCAGAACTGTCTCACATTCTACATAGCTATGGAGAAGGAGAGGTTTGGACAAAAATGGGAGGATATTTAATTGGGGAAAGGAAACGATGATGCTGTCAGACGTGAGTTGGCAAGCATGGACTAGGAACAATTGTTCCATGGAAAGGTCACTATAGACATGTGGAGACTGTTTAAGGAACAGTTGTTGCAAGTGATGAATAAATATGTCCCTCTGAGAGAAGCAAGAAGGGGTAAGATAAAGGAACCTTGGATGACGAGAGCGGTGGAGCTTCTCTTCAAAAGAAAGAAGGCAGCTTACGTAAGGTGGAGGAAGGAAGGGTCTTGCTCAGCTTTAGAGGATTACAGGCAGGCGAGGAAGGAGCTCAAAGATGGTCTGAGGAGAGCCAGAAGGGGGCACGAAAAAGGCTTGGCAGGAAGGATTAGGGAGAATCCAAAGGTATTTTACACGTATGTGAGGAATAAGAGAATGGTCAAAGAAAGAGTAGGGCCAATGAACGATAGAATATGGGAACTTGTGTACAGAGTCTGATGACATAGGGGAAGCCCTAAATGAATTTTTTGCTTCTGTCTTTACTAAAGAAAAGGACCTTGTAGTGAATGAAACCATTGAGCAGCAGGTAAGCATGCTGGAACGGATAGAGATTGAGGAAGCTGATGTGGTGAAAACTTCGACAAACATTAAGATTGACAAGTCGCCAGGGCCAGATTTGTTCTCGGCTGCTTGCAAAGATCTATGCCTCCTCACTCTCCACTGGAATCGTACTTCAGGACTGGAGGGAGGAAAATGTAATTCCTCTCTTTAAGAAAGGAAATAGGGAACTTCCCGGCTATTACAGACCAGTCAGTCTCACGTCTGTCGTCTGCAAAGTGTTAGAAAGGATTCTGAGGGATAGGATTTATGATCATCTGGAAGATCATGGCTTGATTAAAGGCAGTCAGTGCGGCTTTGTGCAGGGCAGGTCATGCCTCACAAATCTTATTGAGTAATTTGAGGATACTACTCGACAAGCTGATGAGGGTTGAGCGGTGGATGCTGTGTATCTGGACTTGACCAAGGCATTTTATAAGGTTCCCCATGGTACGTTCGTTCAGAAGGTCAGGAGGAATGGGATACAGGGACATTAAGCTGTCTGGATACAGAATTGGCTGGTCAACAGGAGACAGCAAGTGGTAGTGGAAGGAAAGTATTCTGCCTGGAAGTCAGTGGTGAGTGGTGTTCCACAGGGCTCTGTCCTTGGGCCTCTACTGTTTGTAATTTTTATTAATGACTTGGATGAGTAGATTGAAGGATGGGTCAGAAAGTTTGTTGATGACACAAAGTTTGGAGGTGTCGTTGACAGTATGGAGGGCTGTTGTCGGCTGCCGCAGGACATTGACAGGATGCAGAGATGGGTTGAGAGGTGGCAGATGGAGTTCAACCTGGATAAATGTGAGGTGATTCATTTTGGAAGGTTGAACTTGAAAGTTGAGTACAGGATTAAAGAATGGTTTCTTGGCAGTGTGGAAGGACAGAGGGTTAGGGATCTTGGTGTGCAGGTACATAGATCACATAAAATGGCCACCCAATTGGACAGGGTTGTTAAGAAATCATGTGGCTTTTTTGGCTTTCATTAACAGGGGGTTTGAGTTTAAGAGCCGTCAGATCTTGTTGCAACTCGAAAACGTTGGTTAGACCGCACTTGGAATACTGCGTCCAGTTCTGGTCGCCCTATCATAGGAAAGATGTGGATGCTTTGGAGAAGGTTCAGAGGAGGTTTATCAGGATGCTGCCTGGAATGGAGGGCTTATCTAAGGAATAGGGGTTGACTGAGCTCGGACTTTGTCCATTGGAAAAAAAAAGGAAGAGAGGGGACCGAATTGAGGTGTACAAGATAATGAGAGGCATAGATAGAGTTGATAGCCAGAATCTTTTTCCCAGGGCAGAAATTGTTAACACGAGGGGTCACACATTTAAGCTGTTTGGCGGAAAGTGTAGAGGGGATGTCAGAGGCGGGTTCCTTATGCAGGGAGATGTGAGAGCATGGAATGCGTTACCAGCAGCAGTTGTGGAAGCGAGGTCATTGGGGATATTTAAGAGACTGATGGACATGCATAAGGTCACAGATATTTGAGGGTTCCTACATTAGGTTTACCTTACATGAGGATCAATGGTCAGCTCAACATCGTGGTCTGAAGGTCCTGTTCTGTGCTGTACTGTTCTATGTCCGATGTTCTATGTTCTATGAAGTGTATCTGTACCTTTCGACCATCTGCACCCTGTCCTGACAGATAGTGTTCCCTCAATACCTTAGAAACCATCCCCTCAGTATATTTATCCCCAAAATACCTCGACTGAAAATTCATGCCCTCAACAGCTCAGAAAAGAAACCTGTTGCCCCCTTGGACCGTGTTCATCCCCAAACCTGTTCTCTCTGTGATGACCCAATGCCGCCCCCAAGTTTGGATCCCAGGGCCCAGAACATTATTTGAGTCTCTGGGTTGATCATAGAATCCCTAAGATGTGGAACCAGGCCATTCGGCCTATCAGGCTCACACTGACCCTCGGCAGAGCATTCCATCCGCCACCCCCATCCCTCGATCCTTTCATTTCCTCTGGCTCATCCACCTAGCCTGCACATCGTTGGACAGTGGGAGGGAACTGGAGCACCAGGAGGCTGACACGGGGAGAATGTGCCAAGCCACACAGACAGTCGCGCAAGGCTGTAATCAAACCTGGATGGGGTGAGGCAACACTGAGCCCCCGTGACACTCCCACCATCCCCTCCTCCCCGTTGATGACCGTTTGATGTCTATACCCGGGGAGTATCTAACTTGTTTAGCGTTTATTTAAGAAAGATTAGGGACAAGGGCAATGCCTCCACAAGCTCAAGATGCTAGAACCCCTCGAAAAAATATTGATATCAATTTCAAAAAGAGAATGTATTCACAAAAAAAAAATCTTTACGTACAAACATAGTGACTGAAGTTCGGTTCTGTACAGTCTTTACAACAAGTCTTTGTCATGACATATATACTCCCCTTGGCTGATTAACTGAAATGTTAGGTCTGAGCTGTTCCTTCTGAATTAACATCACAAAGTTAAATTGAGAAGGATCTTTGTTAAGTGCCTATGTTCTGTATCTGTTCTCCCATGTACCCCGCCCTCCGAATACAATACCTTACACAGCCTTAAACCTGTTTGTTAACTTTCAGCAGAAGCAGCCTCAGGGCATTCAACACAGACTGAATTACTCAGTGTCGCTTGGTTCAGGTCAGATCAAATTCTCAAGCAAACAGATGGCTAGGGAAATTCAGCAGATCCGGCAGCAACGGTGAAGAGAGAGAGATGAATAATTCGCGTTTCAAGTGACCCTTCCTCAAAACGGTCTGTTCTGAAGGAACTTTCCCGCAGAAATCACTGGATTGAAAGGTGAACTCTGTCTGTCTCTTTCTCCCTCCCCCTTCAGAGATGCTGCTGGACATGCTTAGCATCTTCAGCAATCTCTGTATTGATGTGTCAGGTCTCTAGCGCGTCCGTACAGACTGATTTTAGTGCTGAATTCTCAAGTCTGCTCTATTAAAGGGATTGAATTCATCCCCATAAACGGGGAGGGCTGGGGGCAGTGACCACAGTTAACAGGTTCGTGATGCCAACATTGTTGGCTCAATCTCTATCATGGAGGAGAAAGTGAGGACTGCAGATGCTGGATAGCAGAGCTGAAAAATGTGTTGCTGGAAAAGTGCAGCAGGTCAGGCAGTATCCAAAGATCAGGAGAATCGATATTTCGGGCATAAGCCCTTCTTCAGGAATGACGAAAGTGTGCCAAGCAGGCTAAGATAAAAGGTAGGGAGGAGAGGGGCATTGGAAATGCGATAGGTGGGAGGAGGTTAAGGTGAGGGTGATACGCCGGAGATGGATTGGGGCCGTGAGGTCAGGAAGAAGATTGCAGGTCAAGAAGGTGATGCTGAGTTGGAGGGTTTGGACTGAGATAAGGTGGAAGGAGGGAAAATGAGGAAGCTGGAGAAATCTGCATTCCTCCCTTGTGGTTGGAGGGTTCCTAGGCGGAAGATGAGGTGCTGTTCCTCCAGCTGACGTGTTGCCAAGGTCTGGAGATGGAGGAGTCCAAGGACCTGCATGCCCTTGGTGGAGTGGGTTGAGTGAGTTAAAGTGTTGAGCCACAGGATGGTTGGGTTGGTTGGTACGGGTGTCCCAGAGATGTTCTCTGAAACGTTCCGCAAGTAGGCGGCCTGTCTCCCCAATATCGAGGAGACCACATCGGGTGCAGCGGATGCAATAACTGATGTGTCTGGAGGTGCAGGTGAATTTGTGGTAGATATGGAAGGATCCCTTGGGGCCTTGGAGGGAAGTGAGGGGGGAGGTGTGGGCGCAAGTTTTGCATTTCTTCCGGTTGCAGGGGACGGTGCCGGGAGTGGAGGTTGCGGGGTGGGGGGTGTGGACTTGACGAGGGAGTCACGGAGGGAGTTGTCTTTCCGGAACGCTGATAGGAGAGGGGATGGAAATATATCCTTGGTGTAGTGGGGTCCGTTTGGAGTTGGCGGAAATGACGGCGGATGATACGATGTATATGGAGGTTCGTGGGGTGGTAGTGAGAACGAGTGGGTTTCTGCCCCGGTGGCGATTGGAGGGGTGGGGTTCAAGAGCGGAGGAGCAGGAAGTGGAGGAGATGCGGTGGAGGGCATCGTCGACCACGTCAGAGGGGAAATTGTGGTCTTTGAAGAAGGAGGCCATCTGGGTTGTTCGGTATTGGAACTGGTCCTCCTGGGACCAGATCTGGCAGAAGCAAAGGAATTGGTATATGGGCGTTTTAACAGGGGGCAGGGTGGGAGGATCTGTAATCTAGGTAGCTGTGGGAGTTGGTCGGTTTATAGTAAATGTCTGTGTTGAGTCAGTCGCCCGAGATAGAAATGGAGAGGTCTAGGAAAGGGAGGGAGGAGTCTGAGACGGTCCAGGTAAAATTGAGGTCGGGGTGAAAGGTGTTAGTAAAGTGGATGAACTGTTCAACCTCCTCATTGGAGCATGATCCAGCGCCGATACAGTCATCGATGTAGCGGAGGAAAAGGTGGGGGTGGTGGTGCCAGTGTAGCTGCGGAAGATGGACTGTTCCACATATCCTACGAAGAGTCAGGCATAGCTGGGGCCCATGCGAGTGCCCATGGATACTCCTTTGGTTTGGAGTAATTGGAAGGATTGGAAAGAGAAGTTGTTCAGAGTGAGGACCAGGTCAGTCAGTCGAAGGAGTGTGTTAGTGGAAGGGTACTGGTTGGTTCGGCGGGAAAGGAAGAAGCGGAGGTCTTTGAGACCTTCGTGATAGGGGATGGAGGTGTATAGGAACTGGTGAAGATAAGGCATTGGGGGCCAGGGAAGCGGAAATCATGGAGGAGATGGAGCGCCGGTTTGATAGTGAGATAGGGTTTGGAACGGAGGGAGTGGAGGGCTGCATGTTGGTTTGATAATGAGATTGGGATTGGAACGGAGGGAGGCGCGGTGGTAGTTTGGCTTGGTGATCTATACACCGCTGAGGCTAAACGCCAGCTCGCGGAAACCTCCTCCTACTGCCCCCTTGACCATGACCCCACCTCCCACCACCAAACCATCATCTCCCAGACCATCCATAACTCCATCTCCTAAGTTGATCCCCCATCCACTGCCTTCAACCTCATAGTCCCACAACCCCGCACAGCCCGTTTCTACCTCCAGCCCAAATTCCACAAACCTGACTGCCCCGGCCGACCCATTGCCTCAGCCTGCTGCTGCCCCACCGGACTCATCTCTGCACACCTCGACACGATCCTGTCCCCCTTAATCCAAGAACTCCACACCTACGTTCGGGACACCACCCACGCCCTCCACCTCCTCTATGATTTTCGCTTCCCAGGCCCCCACAACACCTTATCTTCACCATGGACATCCAGTCCCTATACACCACTAAGGATATATTTCCCTCCCCTCCCCTATCAGTTTTCCGGAGAGAGCACTGCCTCCGCGACTCCCTCGTCAGGTCCACACCCCCAACCAACCCAACCTCCACTCCTGGCACCTTCCCCTGCAACCGGAAGAAATGCAAAACTTGCGCCGACACCTCCCCCCTTACTTCCCTCCAAGGCCCCAAGGGATCCTTCCATATCCACCACAAATTCACCTGCACCTTGCACACCCATCATTTACTGCATCCGCTGCACCCGATGTGCCCTGCTCTATATGGGGAGACAGGCAGCCTACTTGCGGAACATTTCAGAGAACACCTCTGGGACAACCGCACCAACCAACCCAACCACCCCGTGGCTCAACATTTTAATCCCCCCTCCCACTCCACCAAGGGCATGCAGGTCCTTGGACTCCTCCATCGCCAGAACATGGCAACACGACGGCTGGAAGAATAGCGCCTCATCTTCCGCCAAGGAACCCTCCAACCACAAGGGATGAACTCAGATTTCTCCAGCTTCCTCATTTCCCCTCCCCCCACCTTGTCTCAATCCCAAACCTCGAACTCAGCATCACCTTCCTGACCTGCAATCTTCTTCCTGACCTCTCTGCCCCCTCCCACTCTCCAGCCTATCATCCTCACCTTAACCTCTTTCCACTTATCGCACTTCCAACGGCCCTCCCCCAAGACCCTCCTCCCTACCTTTTATCTTAGCCTGCTTGGCACACTTTCCTCACTCCTGAAGAAGGAATCATGCCCGAAATGTCGATTCTCCTGATCTTTGGATGCTGCCTGACCCGCTGCGCTTTTCCAACAACACATTTTTCAGCTCAATCTCGATCTTGTCTGAAATGACCATGAAGGCCCCAGCCTCTGAACCTCGCCCCTCACCTGAGGTGTGTGAACCACCAGGCCTCTCTCTCTGAAAAGACAGCAGCTCTTGGGTCCTCCTGGTCTATATTAACTTCCCAACGTTAAAAAGACACTCCAGTAAGAGAGCTCTTTACATGGTTCAGGTCAAATTCCTGGAGCTCCCTCCCTAACATCACTGTGGGACACCCAAGGACTGCAGCAGGAGAGTACAGCTCACCCCCATCTTCCAGGCAACTATCAGAATTTGTGGTAATTTCATGCAAGCCACATTTGAAAATAAGTTTTATAACAGGCTCACGGTGGATGGTCACTAACTCTGTTTCTTTACCTGTGTTGCAATCAGCGTAATGAAGAAGCTAAGGGTCGGTTGAAAATGACAATGATATGATTTCGTAGGTTGGTGTTTAGTAGAGTTTGTATCGACTGTATGACTGTTTGAGCACTTATTCAAGGGCATGCAGGTAGCTGCGAGAGGAAGTGATGGGGGCTGGTATAATTGCGACATTTGAAAGGCATCAGGATGAGAATGTGATTAGGAAGGGTTTAGAGGGATATCAGCCAAATGCTAGCAAATGGAATGAAATGAGATGAGAATATCTGGTTGGTACGGACGAGTTGGACAGGAGGGTCTGTTTCCAAGCTGTGCATCTCTGTGACTCTTTGCCTTGAATAGACTATTGCAGAGAGTTTCAGACAGGCCTTGGTTTGTGTGTCTCTCTCATGCTTCCTCAGAATCTGCAAACCCTATGTCTCCAAATTTCCACAAGATTCTAAGAAATAAAAAAAAGAGGGTCAGTGCTGAGGGCGTGCTGCACTGTCAGAAGGTCAGTACTGAGGGAATGCTGCATACTCAGATGGTCAGTACCGAGGGAGTGGTGCACTGTCAGAGGCTCAGTACTGAGGGAGTGCTGCACTGTCAGAGGGTCAGTACTGAGAGACTGCTGCATAACGAGACGGTCATCTCTGAGCATTATTACACTTTCAAAGTGTCAGTACTGCGGGAGCACCACACTGTCAGAGGGTCAGCACTGAGGGAGTGCGCACTGTAAGTGGGTCAGTCCTGAAGGAGTGCTGCCCTGTCAGAGGGTCTGTACTGAGGGACTGCTGCATTGCCAGAGGATGAGTACTGAGGGATAACCGCACTGTCGGACAGTCAGTAATGATGGACTGCTACGTTACCAGACGGCCATCTCTGAGGAGTACTACACTGTCAAAGGGTCAGTACTGAGGGACCATCACACTGTCAGAGGTTCAGTCCAAAGGTAATGCTACACTGTCAAAGTTCTTTACTCAGAGAGCACTGCCCCATCAGAGGGTCAGTACTGAGCGAGCACTCCACTGTCAGAGGGTCAGCACTGTGGGAGCGTGCACTTTCAAAAGGTCAGTACTGAGGGAATGCTACACAGTTAGAGTGTCAGTTCTGAGTGAGTACGATTTCAGAGGGTCAGTACAGAGAGAGTGCTGCACTGTCAGACAGTCAGTACTGAGGGTGTGCTGCACTATCAGAGGGTCAGTACTGAGGGAGTGCTGCATTGTCAGATGGTCAGTACCGAGAGAGTGCTGCACTGTCAGCGGGTCAGTACTGAGGGAGTGCTGCATTGTCAGATGGTCAGTACCGAGAGAGTGCTGCACTGTCAACGGATCAGTACTGAGGGCTGCTGCACTGTCAGAGAGTCAGCACGGAGGGAACAGCACACTGTCAGAGGTTCATCAAGAGGGCAAGCCACACTATCAGTGGATCTGAACTGAGAGAGCACTGCACCATCAGAGGGTCAGTACTGAGGGAGTGCTGCACTATCAGAGGGTCAGTACCAAGGGAATGCTGCACGGTCAGATGGACAATACTGAGAAAGTGCTGCACTGTCAAAGGGTCAGTACAGAGAGAATGCAACACTGTCAGATGGTCAGTACAGAGAGAGTGCTACACTGTCAGATGGTCAGTACTGAGGCACTGCTGGACTGTCAGAGGAGCAGGACCGAGGCAGAGGGTCAGTACTGAGGGAATGCGACACTGTCAATGGGACAGTACTGAGGGAGTACTACACTGTCAATGAGTCAATACTGAGGGAGTGATGCATCCCTCAGTGATGCAATACTGAGGGAGTGTCAGTTCTGATGGAGTGCTGTACTGTCAGAGGTTTTGTCCTGAGATTGGGCCACACTGTCTAGGTTCAGTAGTGAGGGAGTGTTGCACTGTGAGAAGGTCAGTACTGAGGGAATGCTGCACTGTCAGGTGGTCAGTGCTGCGGGAGTGCTGCACTGCCAGAGGGTCAGTACTGAGGGAGCGGTGCATTCTCAGAGGGTTAGTACTGAGGGAACGGTGCATTCTCCGAGGGTTAGTACAGAGGGAACGCTACACTGTAAGAATGTCTGAACTAAAGGAGTGCTGCACTGTTAAATAGCTGCACTGTGACAGCGTCAGTACTAAGGGTGCACAACACTGTCGGATGGTCAGTACTGAGAGTGCACCACACTGTCACACGGTCAGTATGGGGGCACTACCTCACTGTCAGAGTGTCAGTACTGAGGGATCACTGCACTGTCAGAGGGTCAGTACTGAGCGAGCACTGCACTGTCAAACTGTCAGCACTGAGGGAGCGCGCACTATCAAAAGCTCAGTACTGAGGGAGTGCTACACAGTCAGAGTGTCAGTTTTGAGAGAGTACTATTTCAGAGGGTCAGTACAGAGAGAGTGCTACACTGTCAGCGGGTCAGTACTGAGCGTGTGCTGCATTGTCAGATGGTCAGTACCGAGAGAGTGCTGCACTATCAGCGGGTCAGGACTGAGGGCTGCTGCACTGTCAGATAGTCAGTACAGAGGGAACAGCACACTGTCAGAGGTTCATCCAGAGGGCAAGCCACATTATCAATGGATCTGAACTGAGAGGGCACTGCACCATCAGAGGGTCAGTACTAAGGGAGTGCTGCACTGTCAGAGGGTCAGGACTGAGGGAGGGCTGCACTCTCTGAGGGTCAGTACTACGGGAGTGCTGTGCAGTGAGAGGGTCAGTAGTGAGGAAGTGCTCACTCTCTTAAGGTCAGTACTACGGGATCAGCATGCTGTCAGAGTGCTGCACTGTGAGAGGGTTCGTCCTGTGGGAGTGCCGTGATGTGTGTCTGACAGCCAGTACTGAGGGAGCACCGCACATTGAGTGGGTTAGTAATGAGGGAGCACCGCACTGTGAGGGGGTTAGTACTGAGGGAGTACCACACTGTGAGGGGGTTCGTCCTGAGGGAGCACCACACTATGAGGTGGTTAGTACTGAGGGAGCACCACACTGTGAGGGGTTTAGTACTGAGGGAGCACCGCACTCTGAGGGGGTAAGTACTGAGGGAACACCGCACTGTGAGGGGGTTATTACTGAGGGAGCACAGCACTGTGAGGGGGTTAGTACTGAGGGAGCACCGCACTGTGAGGGGGTTAGTACTGAGGGAACCCCGCACTGTGAGGGGATTAGGACTGAGTGAGCACCGCACTGTGAGAGGGTCTGTACTGTGGGACTGCTGCACTGTAGAAATGTCAATACAAAGAGAGTGCTGCAGAGTCAGTGTCAGTACTGAGGGAATGCTGTGGCGTCAGAGGCTCACATCTGAGGAAGTGCTTTTCTGTCAAAGAATCAGTGTTGAGGGAGTGCTGCACTGTCAAAGGGTCAGACTTGAGGGAGTGCTGCTCTGTCAGTGGGTCAGTATTGCGGGAGTGCTGCACTGTAGAAATGTCAGTACAGAGAGAGTGCTGCAGAGTCAGAGTGTCAGTACTGAGGGAATGCTGTGGTGTTAGAGGCTCACTTCTGAGGGAGTGCTGCAGTGTGAAAGAATCAGTGCTGAGGCAGTGCTGCACTGTCGGAGGGTTAGTCCAGAGTGACCGTTGTACTGTCTGGGGCGCAGGACCAAGGGAGTGCTGCACTACCACATTGTCAGCATGGAGGCAGTGCTGCACCGTCAGAGTGTCAGTAATGAAGGAATGCTATGGCATCATTGGCTCACTTCTGAGGGACTGATGGACTGTCAAATGATCAGTGCTGAGGGAGTGCAGCAGTCTCAGAGGGTCAGTACTGAGGGAGTGCTGCACTGTCAGAGGGTCAGTACTGAGGGAGTGCTGTACTGTCAGAGGGTCAGTACTGAGAGAGTGCTGCACTGTCAGAGGATCAGTACTGAGGATGTACTGCAATGTCAGAGGATCAGGAATGAGGCCATGCTGCATTGTCAGAAGGTCACTATTGATGGAATGTTGCACTGTCTGAGGGTCAGTACTGAGGGAGTGCTGCACTGTCAGATGGTCAGTACAGAGGTAGTGCCACATTCGCAGAGGATCAGTACTAAGGAATCGCCATGCTGCCAGAGGGTCAGTACTGAGGTGGTCAATCAGTATTGAGGGCCTGCTGGATTGTCAGAATATCGTACTGAGGAGTGCTACACTGTCAAAGGTTTAGTACTGAGGGTATGCTGCACATTCAGACGGATAGTACTGAGGGTGTGAGGCACTGTCAGAGGATCAGTACTGATGGAGTGCTGCACTGTCAGGGGTGCAGGACCAAGGGAGTGCTGCACTGTCAGCATGTCAGTTCTGAGGGAGTGCAGCACTGTCAGTGGATCAGTATGGGGGCAGTGTTGCACTGTCAGAAGATCAGGACTGAGGGAGCGCTGCACTGTCAGAGAGTCAGTACTGATGGAGTGCCACACTGTCAGAGGATCATGACTGAGGGACTGCTGCACTTTCAGCGCATCAGTCTGGGGGATACCTGCATTGTAAGAGAGTCAGTACTGAGAGAGTGCCACACTATCAGATGGGCTGAATGGCCTAATTTCTGCTCCCATGTCTTGTGGTCTAAGAGGAATATCTGAAATTGTTCAGTACATTTCTGCCTCTGCTTCCGACATACCCTGCTCAGCAATGATTCCCACGTCCGGAATCCAGAGACTGTGTTAAAATAGACCGTCTTCATTTGGTTACCATCCTCTTTTCCCAGGGATCAAGTTTTCGTTTCGTTTGACTGACCTGCCAGCGGCAGGGCTGAGGTTTATTCCTCAGCTTCCGTGAGCTCATCCCAAATGAATCCCACTGCCCCACACTTAGCACAGTCGTGTGTTCCTTATTTCTCAGCTTCCCAATGCTACTCCACATCCAGAATGACATCCCACACTCCTCCAAATCGTATTGCAGGCTAATTGCCTGGGAGAGAGGAGTGCTTAGAGAGGAAATAAAAAGCTGAAAGTACTTTACAGTGACATTAAGGGTGAATTGATAATGATCAAAAGAGTAGGTTGTGGAACACAGTGAGAATTTGTGCATGGACCCAGAGGCTACAGTGAATGGATGCATTTTGTCAATGCTCATTGGGACAGGGTTAATATGAAATCGTGGAGATGCTCTGTGATAAAATTAAATGAATGAGCATATATATTCCGAGAGATGGTTCTGAGTGGTCTGGCCTTCTTAAAACCCAATACATCTCCAAAGACGGTGGAAATGTATCTCAGTTTACCGAATGAGATGATGGAGGAAGTAACAGGTACAGTCGCAAACATTTTCAAATCCCCTCTGGCCACAGGAGAGGTGTCGGCGGGCTGACCATGTGGTACTGCTATTCAAGAAGGAGCATGTGATATACCAGGCAGCTGCAGGCCAGTCTGGCTCATATCATGGGTGGGACGTATGTTGGAAGCAAATTTGGGAGATTGAAGTAATCGGCATTTAAAGAGACTGGAGTTCATGAAGAACAGTCAGAATGGTTGTGTTAAGGGAGTCTGACCAATGGGATTGCACTTTTTAAGGAAGTGACCAGGTGTGTAAACAAGGGCAATACTTCCCTGTCATCTGCTTGGAGGTCAGTAAGGCTTTTATCAGGAAACAAAATGGAAACTGATAGTGAACATAAAAACTCAACATCCAAGGAATTTGGCGAAGAATGCTGAGTGGCAGGAAGCAGACAGTGATGGCCCAATCAGAAATCTTTGTCTGTTCATGTCTTGGTGTCTTGCTGATGTGGTTGATAGAAAAGATTTAGATTTGAATGGTGGAGGGTTAATCATTGGGTTCATGAATGATGTGAAGATTGGTTGGGTGATAAATACTGAGGATGATAGCCTTAGATTACAGAAGGATGTAGATGGTCTTGTCAGATGGACTGATCAGTTACAACGGGTGAGGTGCCTGAAGACTGGAGGGTGATTAATAATGTGCCATTATTGAAGTAAGGCTGCAAGGAACAGCCATTGAACTATGGAGTTGTGAGCCTGATGGCAGTGGTGGGTAAGCTGTTGGAGGGCATTCTGAGAGACAACTTACATGCATTTGGAAAAGCAAGAATTCGTTAGGGATGGTCAGCTTGGCTTTGTTTGTGGAAATAATGTGTCCAACTTGATACAGCTTTTGAAGGGATGACCAAGGAGACAGATGAGAATGTTTCACATGGGAGGTTGCTTAGTAAAAGGTTAGATGAGATGCCATCCAAGGAGAGAGGACAGCACGGTGCCTCAGTGGTTTGATTCTAACTCCCGGTGACTGTCTGTGTGGAGTTTACACATTCTCTCTGTATCTGTGCGGGTTCCCTCCAGGTGATCCAGTTTCCTCCCACTGCCCAAAGATGCCATGGGAAATGCAGCATTACAGGGAGAGAGTAGAGGATGTGAGTCTGGGTGGGATGATGTTCAGACAGTCAGTGTGGAGCCAATGGATGGAATGGCTTGCTTCTACACTGTAGGAATTCTAAAATTAATCCAGAGAGACATCTCATGTTCTGGGGACCTGTGCTCCAATCTTGGACAGGGGTGGATATGGGTCCTGACAGTCTGAAGGGGGTGAACGCACTCTGAGGGGGGAGCTGGGCTGACCCCTGAAGTGTTGAGGATGTGAATGTTTTGTGGAGCTACTGTCTACGGGGCTTTGGGGGTTAAACACAACAAAGTGATGCATTCTTCGATATTGAGGGAGCACTTTCTTAAGTATTGAGGAAGCACTTTCTGAGGTATTTAGGAAACACTTTCTGAGGTGCTGAGGGAGAACTATCTGAGGTACTGAGGGAGCACTATCTGAGGTATTGAGGAAGCACTTTCTGAGGTATTGAGGGAGCACTTTCTGAGATTTTGAGGGAGCACTTTTATTGGTAATGTGGGAGCACCTTCTTAGATATTGAGGGACCACCAACTGAGGAATTGAGGGAGCATTATCTGCGGTGCTGAGGGAGAACTATCTGAGGTATTGAGGGAGCACTTTCTGAGGTATTGAGGGAGCACTACCTGAGGTACTGAGGGAGCACTATTGAAGTATTGAGGGAACACTATCTCAGCTATTGAGGGAGAACTATCGGAGATATTGAGGGAAAACTATCTGAGATATTGAGGGAGCACTTTCTGAGGGATTGAGGGAGAACTATCTGAGGCATTGTGGAAGCACTTTCTGAGGTACTGGGGAGCACTATCTGAGGTATTGAGGGAGCACTTGGTGAGGTATTGAGGGAGAACTATCTGAGGTATTAAGGGAGCACTATGTGAGGTACTGAGAGAGCACTATCTGAGGTATTGAGGGAGAACTATATGAGGTATTGACGGAGCACATTCTGAGGTATTGAGGGAGCACTATCTGAGGTACTGAGGGTGAACTATCTGAGGTACTGCGGGAGTACTTTCTGAGGTACTGGGAGAGAACTATCTGAGGTAGTGAGGGAGCACTATCTGGTGGTACAGAGTGCAGAGTATAGAAAGGAACAGATGCAATTCCCTGATCATTTCCTCAGGGTCCCCGAGGCGCTCTGGTGTTGTAATTTGAAATGGAAGCCACTCCCCATTTCAGAAGATTCAGATCATTTTAAACAATCAATCAAAAATAACAGCAGCATGTGTCTGAAACATGGTTTGGGGAAAACCTTTCCTCAATCTATTGTTACTTGTTGCTTGGAGACGTTTTAGAAAAGCAGGCACCCAAACAGACAAATGCTGTCGATGCAAGAGATGGTGCACAAGAAGATCCAACAAGTCATCTGTAGCTGCTGTCTGTCTCCCTGGAGCAGTCATCATGTGAGATCAGGGTTCAGTCCTCAGAGAAATCATTTCTTCATCAATACCTCAACCATGCCTTTACAGCCCTGTGTGTGTATGTGAGAGAGAAAGATAGAGAGACAGAGAGAGAGAGACTGGCCCGTGTTTGTGTGTGTGAAAGAGTGGATGCATGTGTATCTCTGTGTGTCTGTATATGTGTACGTGAGAGAGAAAGTGCATGATCATGTGAGAGTGTGTGGCTGTGTGTGTGTTTGAGAGTGTGTGTATCTCTGTGTGCATGTGTGTGAGTGAGGGTGTGTGTGAGAGTGTGTATGTGTGAGAGAGTCTGTCTGTGTGTATGTGTGTGAGAGAGTGTGTCTGTGTGCATGAGAGAATGTGTCTGTCTGTCTATGCGTGTGTGTGTTTGTGTGTCTATGTGTGTATGTGTCTGTGTGTCTGTGTGTGTATGGCAGTGTGTCTTATGTGAGAAATAGTGTGCATGTGTGTGTGAGAGTGAGTGTGTCTGTTATGAGAGAGAGTGTGTGTGTCAGTGTGTGTGAGAGAGAGTGTCGGTGTCCGTGTGTGTGTGAGAGAGAGTGTGGTCTATGCATATTTGAGGGAGCGTGTGTCTGCGTGTGTATGTGTGTGCGGGAGAGAGTGTAACTGTGTGTTTATGTGTGTGAGAGAGAGCGTCTGTGTGTGTGAGAGAGGGTGTCATTGTGTGTGTGAGAGATTGTGTGTCCATGTGTGAGTGTGAGAGAGAGTGTGTCTGTGTGAGAGAGAGTGTGATTGCGTGTATGTGTGAGAGAGTGTGTCCGTGTGTGTATTTGAGGGAGCGTATGTCTGTGCGTGTGTGTATGTAAGAGATATAGTGTGTGCTTGTGTGTGTATGTGTGTGAGAGTTGTGCCTGTGTGTATGTGTGTGTGAGAGTGTGTCTGTGTGTGTTTGAGGGAGTGTGTGTGTGTGTGTGTGTGCGTGTGTGCATGTAAACTAGCCAATCTTATTGGGTGCTCATGAATATATAATCCAGCTGCTGTTTCAGGTGAAATGGTCCCCGTGTCTCCAAAGACACAAAGGCTGCAAGAGTGAATTGACTGGGGTAAAGAGAGTGCTGTTCATTCCAGTGGGGATTCATCCAGTAAACCTTCCCCACACACTAACATCCCTCTGGCAATGCAGTGACTAGTCCTGCTCAGAGTACTGCAGGTACAAACCAATGTAATGTCACCGTAGTCTTACCAGAGCATGGGACAGCTCCTCATTCCAGAGCGGTGTCTGGTGGTGTTTTAATCAGAGGGTCACTATGCCCCAGCTGAGGGGAGAGGTTGGGAAGGAGAGTCCTTCAGGGTAACCCCAGCTGGTGTGGGAATTGAACACACGCTATTGGTTTTACTCTGCATTATAAACCAACTGTCCAGCCAACTGAGCTAACTGACTTTCCTCCAGGGGCATGCCCTGTGTAACCCAATCATAGCCAGCCTGCACCTCTATAGGAGCCAGGAGCAAGGCTATTCGGCCCCCACTCTAACCCAGAAGGGAGAGCACGGGAAGCTGCTGAAGGAAACACGCCCCTCCCATGTGGCCTTCTGAAGTGGAGCTGGAGGACAGGGCAGACCTGGCCTGTTGTTTGCTTCCCCGGGACTATCCTGCTCCACCTTACAGTGAGAGACTGAGGGGAATCGCAAGGAGATTTCACTTCTCACTGAGAGGCTGCAACTCCAATCCAAATCAGGCTGGTTCCCTCCGAGACTCACGGAAGAGTGCAGCACTCTACAGATCAGGGCCTTGTGGAGTCATAACCTCCAGTGTGTGGGCCAACAGCTGGGAGGTAGTGTTAAGAACATAAGACCATCCGAAATAGGAACAGGAGGAGACCATTCAGCCCCTCGAGTCTGCTCTTGTATACAATAGGATAGTGGATGATTCAACATTTGATTTGGGAGCTGAAATTAGGATAACATAGAGACAGAGAATCAAATTACTCTACTATGACGAATCATCAGACGAGAGCACGCGCACACTCCAATACACACACACACACACACACAAACACACACAAACACACACACATTGTGGGATTCAGGCTGTCTGGGAATTTAAGCACGAGATGTGAGCTCTACACTGAGGAGAGACAAAAGCCCAAAATGCTAGATAGGGCAGCTGCACAGTCTGATCCTGCCGATCTCACGGCTTCCCACTCCCATGAGAGCTCTCATGTATATTTCTGTGTTCCCAGCTGTATCTCCCACATTTTTCCTTCAATCCCTATCTCACAACATCCATCATATCTCTGCCCTGTTGCCATTTCCCTGCAGTTTCCCTCCCTCCAACACTCTGCCCCTTTCACTCCCGGTCATGTTTTTCAGGAATGGTTCATCATTCAATCTTCCCCCAAAACCAACACCTTGCTCATCTCTCTCTCCATCTTTCTCTCAGCTCTGGGGGATCTTGCCTTTCTTTTCTGTAAATCATTCTCGTTGCATCACAGCAGCCACCTCCACCCCCCCCCCCACTCTCTCAGCTCTATGCTGCTGTTGCAATTCCTCTCTCTCTCTCTGTCCTATATCTCTTCCTGAGATTTCTCTCTTGCTGTCTATCTGACATTCACTCCCTGTCTTTGCCTTCCCTTTTTCACCTTGTATCTGTCTGACATTGTATTTCTCTTCCTGGGGTTTTACTCTTTCTCTCGCCCTTTCTCTCTCTGCCTCTCTCCTGCTCTTTTCAGTTCTTCTCACTTTCTCTCACACACTCTGCCTGCCCGTCTTTCTCTTATTCTCTCCCTCTCTCTCACTGTCTGTCTACCCATCTCTCTTTCTCTCTTGTAGTTTCTCTCCCTCTGTCTCCCTAGACCCCTGTCCCAGTGACTGGGGAAAGGACATGGGAAGAGTTTGTCTCTGTGTCCTTGGATGCTGTACAGTTAATGCGGGGGATCAACCTTTTCCTGTTCTCTCCCGAATGTTACCCCGACTGTGGGGAGGGGGTTAGTGTAAGGGACATAAAAGTACTTTTCTCATTGAGTCTTAAATGAAGAAAAAGCGAAGGGGAGGGTGACAAAAAGAGAAAGAGAGACATGGAGAGAGTGGGGATGGAGAGATTGTGGAGAGAGAGAGATGGGCAGTGAGAAACAGGGAGAGGAAGAACGACACATATGGAGGGAGAAGGACAGTGTGTGTGGCTGGGGAATGGTTGCAGAGTGGGATCTTTCTGTGCATGACAGCAGTCAGTCAAAAGGTGTGTTAGTCTCTGCACCATGTCCTGCAGCCCAGGAGCTGTGGGTCTACATGGGAAGG
Organism: Chiloscyllium punctatum; assembly: GCF_047496795.1. Lineage (NCBI taxonomy): Eukaryota > Metazoa > Chordata > Chondrichthyes > Orectolobiformes > Hemiscylliidae > Chiloscyllium > Chiloscyllium punctatum. The sequence goes on from NC_092766.1 coordinate 68,814,518, forward strand.
GGGAGATTGGGAGACAAGGGGGGAGTGGGACAGCCAGAAACGGGGGACTGTTTGATGGGGTTTTGGGATTGGTGGAGAAAGGTGGGGCTGCTGTGAGAGAGACAGAGAGATTGAGGGAGGGACAGCATGAGACACAAAGTCTGAGAAAGGATGGAGAAGAGGTGTTCAAGGTTTGTGAGAAGACTTGTTGCTCGGGTGCTCGTTGTTGTGTTTCTGTTCACCGAGCTGGGAACTTGTGTTGCAAACGTTTCGTCCCCTGTCTAGGTGACATCCTCAGTGCTTGGGAGCCTCCTGTGTCGCCCTTTTGTGTTGGTTCCTCCAGCATTTACACAGGTTTGTATCTGCCGCTTCCGGTTGTCAGTTCCAGCTGTCCGCTGCAATGGCCGGTATATTGGGTCCAGGTTGATGTGTTTCACACACACTTCGACCTGGACCCAATATACCAGACGCTGCAGTGGACAGCTGGAACTGACAACCGGAAGTGGTAGAGACAAAGCTGTACAAATGCCGGAGGAACCTACACAAAAGGGCTACACAGGAGGCTCCCAAGCACTGAGGATGTCACCTAAATAGGGGACGAAACGTCTGCAACACAAATTCCCAGCTCGGCGAACAGAACCATAACATGGAGAAGAGGTCTCCACAGAAAGGATAGTCAGGGAGGCCATTCAGGGGACAATCCTGAGGATCCTGAACAGGAGCAGGATCATTTAATGGGGGAGGGGGTTAATGGGCAGAAAGGACTCCATAAGTAATACAAGCCTTCTATAAATCTGGGACTGTGATCTTGCTGTGCACTAAAACAGCCACAGGCCAGTCAGTCGACCCAGATTCATTTACCTGTGTGTGAAAGTGAGGACTGCAGATGCTGGAAAGTCAGAGTTACAAAGTGTGGAGCTGGGGAAGCACAGCGGGTCAGCCAGGACAGTCAACGGTTCTGGCCTGAGCTTCTGTGCGTTTCCAGCTCCACACTTTTCCATTCATTTCCCTCTGCCCCAGGGAGTGGGGCTCACAGCAATGTTGGGGGCAGCAAAATATTTGAGGGGGGCTAATTTGGTGAGGTAATTATTTGGGAGGGAAAATATTTGGGAACGGGGATAAAATTGGGAGGGCAGTGAAAATGAAGGGCATAGTATTTTTGAGGGGGTACCAAATTGGGTGAAATCTTTCAGGTCTGAAATAGCGAAAAAAAGAAAGGGAGGGTGAGTAAAAGAGACAGAGATACAGAGAGTGGCGATGGAGAAGGGGGTTGGTAAAAAGATGGGCAGAGAGAGACAGGGAGAGGGAGAGAGTGAAAGAAAGAGTGTGTGAGAGAGAGAGACAGACAGACAGAAGGACAGAGAGAGTGTGGACAGAGCGAGGGAGAGAAGGGGAAGTCAGACTAAGACTGAGGAGTTAAAACATGGACAAACTGTAGGGGTGACACTTGTTATTCCCGTTGGTTCCAACTCACTCTCTCAATGGATTTTCACATTCCCTCTCTCCCATGCCCCTGGGTTTTGCTTCAGCTTGCCTATCTCTCGCTCCCTCTTTCTCTCTCCGGTTCTGCTTCTGGGTCTGCGAAACGGTTTTCTCTCGCCCTCTCTCTCTCTGGATGGTCAGATGGTCTCTGTCTCTTGCCATGCTGTTCTCCTCAGAACATCTGCAGAGATTCAGGCAATCAGTCTGCAGATAAACGCTGTTTTTGTTCATTTCTGGATGGTTTTCAGGAACTTTCTATCGTTCTGGCCAATTCGGAGAATGCGTTAATAGATTGAAGCATTGCCAATCATTTGGATGGTTTGTTGCTGTTAGTTTCTTTGTGTAGCAGGACCCAGTGCCTTCCTGTATGGGCCCTCATTTCTTTGGTAGATACGTCAGTCCAGAAAAACTGTTGCCTTGTACATGATGCTGTGTTTGTGCTGTGCCTGTTGTGTGGGTTTTGTGATTTGGGAGATATCCTTGGCCAATAAACCTTGGCTGTCTATCTGTGTTTTAGCCAGGAGGTTGTGACATCTCCCCCAACTCATCCACTTGAATGGAAAGAAAAGAAGCTTATGCAATAAATTACAAACCTAATTTTAAAAGCTGGTTATGCTTGTTGTCAGAGTAGCCAGCTGTCTGTGCAAAAGCCATTGTGTACGTTTTCCAAACCGATGGTCTTATAGCTTCACTTGGAGGACGCCACTGATGATGCTACCCAGCCAGGTAACGAAACGTCTGGATATCAAACCTATCAGTGAGTAAACCTACAGCCTAAGTCTTCTAGCTGATAAGTGATATCATAAAATCTTGACAGAACAGAATCAGACCGTTCGGCCCATTGAGTCCACAATGACCCTCTGAAGAGAATCCAACTCAGACCCACTCCCCCAATGATATTCCTGAAACCCTGCATTTCCTATGGCTATTCCAGCTTGCCCGAATATCCCTTGACACCATGGGCAATTTAACATGGCCAATCTGTCGTAATGGCAACAATGGGCAGGAAATCAAGACTGGCCCAGCCAGGAACACTCAAACACTGCAAATGAATGAAACTAAGGTGATCACCCGGGGAGTTCCATCTACCTTCCAGTCCCTGAGGGTGTGTCCAGGCATTATTCACCATGATCGTACCCATCTGTTGCAGCCTGAAATCCTAACCACCGGTATCGCGAGATATATCAAGGTGAGTGCGGTTCGTACCACAGCTGATGTGAGAGGAGCCGAATTCTTGGATAACAGGCAATGGGAATGTCAGGGTATGACCTGGTCCTACCCATTTACATAAGTATGGTCCCTGGCAATGTTCCCTCTATCTCCACAGTAAGGGGGAGGTAATCACGGGAGCCCATCCAAATACCGTTTTTATACAACTCCGATAATTTGGACTTCATCCTAACTTTGGTCACTTGGGTAAAGTGGAATTCCTCATACCAAGCCCAGGTGTCCCACCGAGAGTGTCCTTACAGCTGTTATTAACCCAGCCCTTGGTGAGCTGCTGTCACTGATAGTGAGAGACGTTGGTGTGGGTGTTCTCCTGGAACAAATATTTATGCTGTTTGTCAGTAACCCGGGATGGGACTTTCCCTTGGCTGGCTGCCTGAGCTCCTCCCTCAGCTGTTCCATCATCCCGTTACTGCACAGGGTGTGGTTTTACTGCTCAGCGTCATCTCGGAATGGGCCGTGGATGATCTGGTTAAACGTGTTGGTGTGACCCTCCAGTTTGGTCACTAAGTGATGGTTAGCCTGATTCTCCAAGAGTTGTCCCATGGTCTCCTCTGGGTTTTCTGTATTCAGTCTTTCTCAGGCTCATTAGAGAGTTGTTGGGTCAGGATCATGAGTTTATTCTCTAAATTAGCCAAGTCAGTGTACTGACTGTTAACACTCCTGCCCTGGGAGTGGACTCGTATACTGCTGCTAAATCATTAAGTGGTTCCCTTTTCTTTTGTCTATTAATTACTTTTCTGGGTTCTGTGTTTTCCCTCAAATTTCCCTGTCCTTTGTCCCATTATCCTGTGGGTCAGTTGGGAACATGATTATTTTAATGGGGAAGGACACCACTCTGATTACTGTATGCCTATTACATTCATTATAATTAGTGTCAGTTTGTGATAAACGTTCGTGAACAAGGAATTCCCTTAGTTTAATAGCTAGTATATTGTGAGAGCCTGGTATGTGTGGGACAAGCTGAAGGAGGAGCCTTCCCTCCTGGTCACAGCCCGTTTTTAATTTTGTTTCAGAAGAATTCTCCCTGGTGGGCTTCCTGAGATATCGCTGTCCGAAAATGACCCCTCGTCCAGGCAGGGTGCTTGGTATCCTACTACGATGCACCCATTCTCGGGGAAACCCTACCAATCGCTTCTGATCCCTGAGCTCCTGTAACACAATGTGGAAATCCCTAAAGTCTATTTTGTATTCAGCAATTAATTAGCAGAGGGCCCAAGCCTCATTAAGGGCGCGATTGAGGGGTCGAATCCCAGGTGTCCCTCCTCCTTTCTGAGGCATGGGAGACAAAGGATCGGGCCCAGTTTGTCATCGCTAAGAGACGTGCAGGTCATATCCCCAAAAGTCCAGACAAATTGGACCTAGAGTCTCCGGGTGAAGCTGACGGGGGGAGGGGAGGGGCATTCCACTGGTTGTTGTTCTGCAGTTATGTAGTGCCTCTGCAGGATATGCCTTATCCTGCCCTCGAGCAGTGAGTATCGCTGTCTTCATCTCATTTTGGATGCCCCTCCCTAGCTGTTGTCCCTCAGGGTGGGCTGAATGGCCTGCTGGACTAAGGCACATGGCGATTCATTTGGTTTGCTCCTCAGCGTCCACTCTGTGTATGACAGACTGTCAGTCAGTATCTGTGACAGAGACGGGATCTTTTTGGTGCTGCCCACCAGCGGGGTGCCTGGAATGGCTGTTGTGTACGGAGTGAGACCATAAGCTGCTTTACACTGGGTAACCACATAATTCATGGAATCTGAGTTCGGCTGTGGCTCAGGGCTGGGGGCAAAATGTGCAGTTACCTGGGAGCAAGGCAGTGGGAGTCCCCATCTGTGAGCTGGTGTGGAAGTGTCAGTGTAGGGCCTGTCATTATCTCCCTGGGGAGGTAGAACCCCAAAGGCACACATTATCCCACTCTGGGAGGAGTCCTAGTTCCCTAGGGATTGTATTTGCTCCTGGAACCTCCTACTAGGGCCTGATGTGTGTTGCTCCGTGTTGCAGGTGTACAGGACCCATGCAGCTGCCATGAGCTCCATACACTGTCCTTCCAGATTGTCAATGTAACCTGAGGCTGCCTCCCCATCCCCAGAGACCCTCATTTCACTGGATTGGGCTCTTCCCAATTGTAACTGGAGTAGTCCCATGTGGGTGCGATTTTCCTGCCCCGTTCTGTCCTGCTCATTGTGTCGGAGACCTCGCTCTGTCACAGCCTGTAGGTTTCCCTGGGGTGACCGGATCCCAGCTGCCTTATCCCAGCCAGGGGTCCTCCAGGCTATCGGCAATGGAGTGAGCTATCCAGCTTCCCTCCCCAGTTCTCTATGGGCTTCTCACCACAGCTCCTGTGCCAGGAATCCTTCACTGCAAGGCCAGGCTGGCTTCCTGCCAAATTCTGCAGGACTGTTTCACATTAGTACCGGCTCGGGTTCCTATTGCTTTGGCTGCTTCGGTATTATGGGACACCTGGGTATTTTCATAGAGTCATAGAGTTCTACAGCATGGAGACAGGCTCTTTGGCACAAACTGGTCCAACCACACTAACCCCGTTTCCCTACTTTTGGCCCATATCCTTCCAATACGTTCCTCTCCATGTATTTGTCCAAGTGCATTTTAAATGTTCTTAAATATATCCTCCTCGACCACTTGCACTAGTCGTTCATTCCGTATGTGTGCCACCCTCTGGGGAAAAGCATTGTCCCTCAGGTTCCCTTTTAATCTTCCCCTTTCACCTTAAACTGATGCCCTTTCATCCTTGATTCCCCAAGCCTTGGATAAAGACTGAGTGCATTCACCCTATCCATGCCTCCCATGATCTTATACACCTCTATAAGGACACCCCCTCAGTCTCCTACGCACTAAAGAAAATGCCCTAACTTGTCCAACCTCTCTCTATATCTGTCTAGTTGAGTTCCGGCAACATCCTTGTAAGTTTCTTCTGCACTCTTTCCAGTTTAATAACATCCTTCCTATAGCAACGTGGGTAAAACTGAACACAATACTCCAAGTGCGGCCTCATCAACATCCTGCACAACTACAAAAGAACTTCCGAACTTCGATATTCCATGCCCTGACTGATGAAGGGCCCAGTGTGCCAAAAGCCTTCTTCACTGCCCTGTCTCCCTGAGTTCAGAGAGCAGTGCTCCTGGAATTCAAGCTCCCTCTGTCCCACTACACTCCTTCAGGCCCTACCATTCACCATGAAACCACTGTCTTGATGTGACTTTCCAAAATGCTACATCTCGCACTTTTCTGTATTAAACTCCATTTGCCGTTTCTTAGCCCAATTCCCCCGCTGATCAAGGTTCTGTTGCAATTGCTGAGAACCTTCCTCACCTATTTTAGTGTAACCTGCAAACTTTCTAATCGTGCCTTAAACATCCTCATCCCAATCATCGATATAGACAACAAACAGCAATGGGCCGAGCACTGACCAGCTCAGTGGCACATGGATCAGTGTTTATCACTCATGCCTCACAGCACTGTCAATCTGGGTTCAATTCCAACCTCACAGGATGGTCTGTGTGGGTTAGATCCTGTTCGGGTTAGATTTCCTACAGTATGCAAACAGGCCATTTGGCCCAACAAGTCCACACCGACCTGCTGAAGAGTAACCCACCTCGAGCCATTCTCCTTACCCAATATTTACCCTGGACGAATGCACCGAGCACTATGGACAACTTAGTACGGCCAATTCATCTGACCTGTACATTTTTGGATTGTGGGAGGAAACCGGAGCACCCAGAGGAAACCCACGCAGACATAGGGAGAATGTGCAAACTCCACACAGACAGTCACCCGAGGCTGGGGTCAAACCCGGGTCCCTGGCGCTGTGAGGCAGCAGTGCCAACCACTGAGACACCATGCCAACCCAACTGAGTTTGTATGTTCTTCCCATGTCTGCGTGGGTTTACTCTGGGTGCTGCGGTTTCCTCCCACAGTCCAAAGATGTGCAGGTCAGGTAAATTGCCATGCTCAATTGCCTATAGTGTTCAGGGATGTGTAAGTAAGTTGCATTAGTCAGGGGTGAATGTAGAGTAACAGGGTCCGGGAATAGGTTTGGGTGGAATAATCTTCAGTGGGCCAGTGGTCTTGTTGGGCCGAAGGGCCTGTTTCCACAGAAGAGGGATTCTATGATTCTATGACCGCTGAGGCACACCACTAGTCACAGGCCTCCAGTCTGACTGTTACCATCTGCTTCCTACCATCAACCCAATTGTGTACTCAGTTTGCTAACGGACCCTGGATTCCATGCGATCTAACCTTCCAGAGCAAGGTACCATGTGGAACCCTATCAAAGGGCTGCCCTCGACAAACTTCCTGATCACTTCATCAAAGAACGCTGACAAATTTGTGAGGCCTAGTCTCCCACACACAAGGCTATGCTGACTACTCCCAATTAAATGTTGTATTTCCAAATGCAGAGCATCTTCTCAAGTAATTTACTTACCATGAATGTTGGGTTTACTGTTCTATAGTTCCCAGGTTTTCCTTTGCAGCCCTTCTCGAATAAGGGCAAATCATTTGCTGCCCTCCAAATTCTGGGACCTCACCCGTAGGTAATGTTGATGCAAAAAGATCACTCAGTGACCCCACAATTTCTTCTCTCGCCTCTTGCAGTGTTGTTGGATATATTTGGTCAGGAGATTTGTCCACGTTCATACATTCTAATACATACAAATACACAAAGGACAGGATTAATTATTAATACCTGCATCCCTCTGACCTGATCTGGGAGAGATGGGTCAGGAGGGGGAGATTACTTTGATGGGTGGGGGTCAGTCAGGGAGGGGGAGATTGCAATGTTGGGTAGTGATCAGTCTGGGAGGGGGAGATTGCAGTGTTGGGTTGCCGTCAGTCAGGGAGGGGGAGATTACAGTGTTGGGGAGGGATCAGTCAGGGAGGGGCATATTGCAGTGTTGGGTAGGGATCAGTCTGGGAGGGGGAGATTGCAGTGTTGGGTTGGGGTCAGTCAGGGAGGGGGAGATTACAGTGTTGGGGAGGGATCAGTCAGGGAGGGGCATATTGCAGTGCTGGGTAGGGATCAGTCAGGGAGGGGTAGCTTGCAGTGTTGGGTAGGGATCAGTCAGGGAGGGGGAGGTTGCAGTGTTGGGTCGGGATCAGTCAGGGTGGGGTTGAGTGCAGTGTTGGTTCGGGATCACTCAGGGAGGGGGAGATTGCAGTGCCGTATAGGGTTAGAGGGAAATCAGGAGGGCAAAAAGGGGACATGAGATTGCTTTAACAATTAGGGTTAAGGAGAATCCAAAGATCTTTTAGAAAAACATAAAGGCCAAAGGGTCACTGGGGGGAAAATAGGGCCCTCAAAGATCAAGACAGCCTGCACGTGGAGTTGCAGGAGATTGAGAAAATAGCGAACAAGTATTTCCTGTCGAGAAGGACGTGGAAGATGTAGAATAGAATGATGGTTTGGGAAATAGCATTGGGGAGTAGATGATGTCATCTTGCAAAATGTCCATATTACAGAGGAGGAGGTGTTGGATCTCTTGAAATGGTTAAAGATGGATAAATCCCCAGGACCTTGTCAGGTATACTCTCGATCTCTGTGGGAACCTAGAGAAGTGATTGCTGTGCCCTTTGCTGAAATATTTGTATCATCGATAGACACAGGTGAGGTGCCAGAAGACTGCAGGTTGGGCTAAAGTGGTGCCACTGTTTAAGACGGGTGGTAAGGACAAGGGAACTACAGACTGGTTCACCTGACGTCAGTCATGGGCACGTGAAAAGATGGATACATGAGGGAGAGGAGTTACATGTGTTTACTAAGGCAATGTCTAATTGGGGATAGTCAGCATTGAATTGTGCGTGGGAAATCATGGCTCAAGGTATTGAGTTTTTTTGAAGAAGTAACAAAAGGATTGATGAGGGCAGCGCGTTGGATGTGAGTGATATGGATTTCAGTAAGGTGTTCGAAATGTTTCCACAAGGGAGATTGGAGAGCAAGGATAGATCTCAAGGAATACAGGGAAAACCAGCCATTTGGATACAGAACTGGCACGAAGGTAGAAGACAGAGGGTGGTTATGGAGGGTGTTTTTTTTCAGACTGGAGACCTGTGACCAGTGGAGTGCCACAAGGATCGGTGCTGTGTCCACTACTTTCCATTAATGATATAAATGATTTGAATGTGAACACAGCAGGTATAGTTAGTAAGTTTGCAGATGACACCAAAATTGTAGGTGTAGTGGACAGTGAAGATTGTTACATCACATTACAACGGGATGGTGAACTTATGGGCCAATGGGCTGAGGGGTGGCAGATGGAGTTTAATTTAGATAAATGGGAGGTGCTGCATTTTGGAAAAGCAACTCTTCGCAGGACTGATACACTTAATGTTAAGGTCCCAGGGAGTGTTTCTGAACAAAGAGACCTTGGAGTGTAGATTCATTGCTCCTTGAAAGGAGAATTGTGGGTCGATAGGATAGTGAAGAAGGTGTTTGGTATGCTTGTGTTTACTGATCCGTGCATTGAGTAGAGGAGTTGGGAGGTAATGTTGTGGCTGTACAGGACATTGGACAAGCCAGTTTTGGCATATTGCGTGCAATTCTTGTCTCCTCCCTATTGGAATGATGCTGTGTAAATTGAAAGGGTTCAGAAAAGATTTGCAAAGACACTGACAGGATTGGAGGATTTGAGCTAAAAGGAGAGGTTAAATGGGCTGGGCCTGTTTACCCTGGAATGTCTGAGGCCCAGGGGTAACACATATGGAGGTTTATAAAGCCATGAGAGACATGGTTAGGTTTAACAGACAAGGTCTTTTCCCTGGGCTGGGATAGTCCAGAACTGGAGGGTCTAGATTCAGGATGAGAGGGGAAAGATATAAAAGGAACGTAAGGGACAACGTTTTGATGTGGAGGGTGTTGCGTGTATGGAATGACCTGCCAGATGAAGTGGTGGAGACTGGTACAATTACTGAATTTAAAAGGCACCTGGATGGGTATACGAACAGGAAGGGTTGAGAGGGATTTGGGCCAAGTGCTGGCAAATGTGTTGAGATGATGTTAGGATATGTGGGTGGCGTGGATGAGTTGGATCGAAGGCCCTGTTTCTGTGCTGTACATCTCTATGACTGTAAATGTTTTCCACTGTCCATTTCCAGCCATACACTTCACTGTTTCCCCTGTTTACCTTGGTCAGCTCTCCTCTCAAACACATGTCAATGGATTTGGTTGTGATTGTAGGGTGTGCTTTATGGTCACTTTAAAAATCCATCATCTCGCTGAATTCCACTACACTACAATTTCCCAGGGGATATCTCAGTGTGACATTACTCCTTCACTCAGCGTCATCATCCAACGGTCGATCTGAGATAGTCACATCCCTGGCCATTTGCACAATGTGTTATTCAAAGAAACACTGACAGAAACATTCAAAGAGGAGTTCGGAGAACATCACTTTTGCCGATGTGACTGTCCCAGATTATACAAAGACTGAAGTCTCCCAGAATTATCACAGTGCCTTTTCAGTTCACAGGAATACATTGGAATGTGTAACAGGGTTGAGCAATGAAATGCTGTTTGGCAGCCTATCAACTGTTCTCCTGCTTGTGTTTTTGACACGTGTTACCCAGAATGTGCATTCAGTTTGATTCAGCTTCATCATCTGAGGCCAAATGCTTTCTCTGTAATGCCTTTGTTACCCATTACTGTCAGGGTTACCCATCCTGCACTCCCTGACACCCCTCAAGGAGGTGTCCAATAAAATATTCATGTTCCACCTTTTGTTCACACTGTCACCACTAAATCTCATTTATCTCTGTGCCCCAGTCCATCCACCTTATTGCAGAGACTTTATCCAGTCCAAAAAAGAACATTATGATTGACTATTTCCACAATTTCTTGTCACAGTCCAATTCACTGATGTACAGTTTCAGTTAAACTCTGTCTCTTCCTATTCCTTTCTGCTTGTCTTCAGCGACATCACCATTTTCTCTTTGGATTTGGAAAGCTCCTTTCACCTGAACCTTGGCCCTGCATCCTCTCTGTCAGTTTAAAGTCCTGCCCGTGAGCTTACCGACATGATTGGCCAGGACACTGCTCCCAGCAATGTTATGTTTAATTCACTCATGGGATGTTGCTGTCTCTGGCTGGCCAGCATCGCATGTCCACCCCGAGCTGCCCTTGAGCTGAGTGCTTTGCTGGAATATTACAGAGAGCAGTTTAGAGTCAACCCCATCGCTCTGGGTCTGGAGCATGTGTAGGCCAGACCCGCTGTCTATAATAGATTTCCTTCCTAAAAGGATATTAAGCAGTTAGATGGGTTATACTGGACACCGGCATTAACATCTAGATGAACAGTCGGGTGAGAATAGCACGAGGCCATCACCTGTCCCACTCGTAGTACAACCGTCAGTGAGTACTCATCCCAGTAAAACATGAATCACAACCCTTTCATCATGTCCATTGTGTGATCCTGATACCTTCCTGCACTCTGGTGATATCACTCAGTCTCTCTCCATGTGGTATCCCTCACTGTGTGGGTCTAATTGCTGCCTCTGTCAGTGTCTCTCACTCTTGCAGCTTCTCCAGATCCTGAGCCAATGGAATTCCCCATTCCAGAGGGACACAGCAGCACAGGCCAGGGATGGAGACAGGGAATTTCCAGATCCTCCATGTGTAAACCTCACTGCATCAGTCTAACTTCCCATTCTGTCTATTTTTCTGTCACCTGCAGGTAATCAGGATGTTCCGTCTCAGCCGAATTCCTAACTCCTGTCTCATCCTTTCCCGCATCAAAGACGGTTGGTCAGCCAGAGAGAGATGGAGAGGGAGGTCTGGAGCCTTCAATAAATCCTGCAGCCGGTACGATCATTCACAGTAAACAGCACAGAGGGGCTCAGTGGCCTTCTGTATTCAGACCCGGAAGACAGGACATGGACACAGAGCTGGGTAAGGAACAGCTGCATTCTAGGTTTCATTCCCACCATCTTGTTAGGGTCCTGTTCTCATCTTTGCTGGACTGGTCCTCCCTGAGACATCTCTCTCTCTCTCTCTCTCTCTCTCTCTCAGACTCTCTGTCTCTTTTTCTCGATCCCCTCTCTCACTCCCTCACTATCTATCTCTCACCCTCTCACTCTCATTCTCTCTCTCAGCCCCTCTATCACCTTCTCATTCTGTCTCTCTTCCCCTCACACACTCTCTCTCTCACCCACTCACTCACTCTCCACCTCATCCCTCTCTCTCACCTGACTTTCTCTCTCCCCCCGGCGCGTGCCTCTCACTCATGTCCCTCTCTCTCGAGCTCGCCTTGTATCTTTCCCTATCTCGCTCTACCCCTCTTTCTATCTTTCTCTCTCTCTCGTCCCCTTATCGCGCACTCTCTCTCGATCTCTCAGACTCTCTTTCATTTCCGTCCCCTCACTCACTCACTCACACTTGCACCTCTCTCTGTCTGTCTCTCGCTCACCCACTCTCTCGCCCGTCTCTCTTCCTCGCACCTCGCTCTCCCCATCTCTCACCCTTCACTCTCTCTCTCCACTCTCTCATTTTCTCCCCCATCTTTACCCCCTCTCTGCCCCCTTTCTCCCCCCCACTCTCTCTCCCCACTCACTCTCCCCGTCGCTCTCACCCCTTTCTCTCCCCTCTCTCTCCCCCTCCCCTCACTCTGCCCTATCGACCCACTCTCTCGACCCCCCTCTCTCAGCACTCTTCTCTCGACCCCCTCACTGTCCCCCCTCTCTCGACACACCTCTCACAACCGCTCCCTTCGAAAGCCCTCACTCGACTACCCCCTCTCGACCCCCTCTCTCGACCCCTGCACTCGACCCCTTTCTGTCCCGTTCTCTCTCTCTCTAATCCATCTCTCTCTAACCCCCTCTCTCCCCTATCTTTCCCCTTCTCTTTCCCCTTTGCTCTCCCCTTCTCTCTCCCCTATCTCTCCCGGTACCTCTCCCCTATCTCTCCCCAATCTCTCCTCCAATCTCTCCCCCTTATCTCGCCCCTTATCTTTCCCTCTCTCTCTCTGCCCCTCTCTCTTCCCTCGCTCTTTCTTCCCCCTCTCTTTCTTTGCCCAACCTCTCTCTCCCCCACCTCTCTCTCACTTACCTCTCTATCTCCCACACCTCTCTCTCCCCTCTCTCTCCCCTCTCTCTCCCAATCCCTCTTTCCCCCTCACTCTCTCTCCCTCACTCTCTCCGACTCCCCCTGTCCCCCTCTCTCGCCCCCCCTCTCTCGCCCCCTTCTCTCTCCACCCTCTCTCTTTATCCTTCTCAATACTCCACTCTCTCTACCCCTGTCTCTCTACCCCCCGTCTCTCTCTCCTCTCTCTCTCCACTCTCTCTCCCCTCTCCATCTTCCCTCTCACCTCTCCCCGTCTCTTCTATCTCCATCTCCCCTCTCTCTTCCCCACTCTCTCCCCCGCTCTCTGTCTTCCCCCTCTGTCTTCCCCCCCTTTCTGCCACCCCTCTCTCCCCACGCTCTGTCTCTCGCTCCCCCCTCGCTCTCGCCCTCTCTCTCTCCCTCTCTCTTTTCCCATCTCTTTCCTCCTCTATTGCCTCACTCTCACCTTTCTCTTTCTCCCCCTCTCTCTCCCCCCTTTCTCTCCCCCACTCTCTCCCCACTCCTTGTCTCTCCCCCCTCTCCCCCTCCCTCTCTCCCCTTCCTGTCTCCCCCTCTCTCGCCCCCTCTTTTGACCCCCTCACTCTGTCATCTCACTCCCACTCCCCCTCCCCCTCTCACTCCCTCCCTCTCTCTCTCCCCCACTCTTTACCCCCTCTCTCCCCCCACTCAATCCCCCCCTCAATCCCCCCACTCACTCCCCCTGCTCTCTCTCCCCCTCTCTCACCTCTCTTTCTCCCCCTCTCCCTCCCCTCTCTCTGTCACACCCTCTCTGTCTCCCCTCTCGCTCGTACCCTCTCTCGCCCCTCGCTTTCTCGCTTGCTCTGCCCTCTCCCTTCCCCTCTTTTTCTCCCTCTCTCTCTGCCCGTTTCACTCACCTCTCTCTCTCCCCCTGCCTTGCCCCCCCCTCTCTTCCCGCTCTCTCCCCCTCTCTGTCTCCCCATCTCTCTCTCCCCCTCTCCCCCTCTCTCTCCATCCCTCTCTCCCCCTCCTCTCTCCCCTCTCTCCCCCTCTCTCTCCCGCTCCTCTCTCCGCCCTCTCCCTTGACCCCTCTCCGTTGGCCCTGCTCCCCTCTTTCACCCTCCTTCTCTCTGCCCTTCCCTCTCTTCCCCTCTATCTCTTTCCTCCTCTCTCTTCCCCTCTCTCTCTTTCCCCCACCTCTCTCACCCACACCTCTCTCACTCACCTCTCTCTCTCCCCCACCTCTCTCTCTCGCCTACATCTCTCTCTCCCCCACCATTGTCTCTCCCCCCGCTTCTCTCTCTCTCCCACCTCTCTCTCTCCCGCCGCTCTCGCCCCCCTCCCTCGTCCCCTCTCTCTCCCCCTCTCTCTCCCCTCTCTCTCACCTTTCTCTCACCTCACTCCCCCCATCTCCTCTCTCTCTGCCGCTTTCTCTCTCCCTCTGTCTCTCTCTCTACCCACTCACTCTCCCTTACTCGCTCTCCCCCACTCTCTCCGCCCTCCCTCTCTCCCCTTCCTCTCTCCCCTTCTCTCTCTCCCACTCCCTCTGTCCCCCTCTCTCGCCCTCTCTGTCACCCCACTTCTCTCCCCCTCTCTTTTTATCCTTTTCACTACTCCACTTCTCTACCCCAGCCTCTCAACCCTTTCTCTCTCTCTATCTCTCTCCCCTCTATCTCTCCCCTCTCCATCTTCTCTCTCCCATTCTTTGTTCCCCTCTCTCCAGCTCCCCCTCTCTCCCCACTCTCTCCCACGCTCTCTGACTTTCCCCTCTGTCCAACCTCTCTCATCGCTCTCTCGCCACCTCTCCCCCCTCTCTCTCACCCTCTCTCTCCCCCTCACTTTTCCCCCTCCCTCTCCCCTCTCTCTCTTTCCCCTTCTCTCGCCCCAATCTCTCGCCCCACTCTCTCCCCCTCTCGCTCTCCACCCTCTCTCTCTCCCCTCTTTCTCTCCCCACTCTCTGTCCCCCCCTCTCTCTCTCTCCTGTCTCCTGTCTCTCTCTCCCCCTCTCTCTCTCACCCCCTCTCCCTCCCCACTCCCTTTCTCTCCCTCTCTTTCTCCTCTCTCTCTCTCCCCCTCACTTCCCCTCGTTCTATCCCCTCCCTTATCTCCCCTCCCTCTCTCCCTCTCTCACACCCGTCTCTCGAGCCCCTCTCTTTCTGCCCTTCCCTCTCTCCCCTCACTCTGTCACCTCACTCTCCCTCCCCCTCTCATTCCCTCTCACTCCCTCCCTCTCCCCGCGCTTCACCCTCTCTCTCTACCCCCTCTCTCTATACCCCCTCACTCTCTCTCCCCCTCTCTCTTCACTAACCCTCTCCCCACTCTGCCACCGAACCTTCTCCCCTCTCTCTCCTTCTCTCACTCCCTCCTTCTCTCACCCTCTCACTCTGCCCCACTCTATCCTCATTCTCTCCCACACTCTCTCCCCACACTCTCTCCCTCCACTCACTCTCCCATTCTCTCCTCCAGTCTCTCCCACACTCTCTCCCCCATCTCTCCCCCTCTCTCTCCCCCTCTCTCTCTCGCCCCTTCTCTCTCCCCCACTCTGTCACGCCACCCTCTCTCACCCACCAATCTAGCCCCTACGCTCTCACCCCCACTCTCTCGTCCGGTTTTATTGTCCCCCTCTCTTTCTCCCCCTCCCCCTCTCTCCCCCCACCACACTCTCTTTCTCTCTCCCTCTATCTTTCTCCCTCTCTCCCCGCTCTCTCTCCCGCTCTATCTTCCCCCTTTCTCTCCACACACTCTCTCTTTCTGCCCCCCTCCCCCTCTCTCCCCACTCTTTATCCCCCTCTCTCTCCTCCTCTCTCTCCCCCTCTCTCGCCCGCTTTTTCATCCCCGTCTCGCCCCCCTCACTCGCCAACCCCTCTACCCTTCTCTCTCTCCCCACTCTCTCTACCCCTCTCTCTCGCATTGTCTCACTCCCCCCTCGCCCCTCTCTCTCTCCCCCTCTCTCACCCCCTCTTGCCCCCTCTCGCCCGCCTCTCTCGCCTCCTTTTGCACTCCCACTCTCCCCTCTCTCTCCCTCTCCCTCTCGCTCTCCCCATCTCTCTCCCCATCTCTCTCCCCTCTCTCTCTCCGCGCACTCTCTCCCCCTTTCTGCCCCCCTCTCTAACCCGCTCCCTCGCTCCCTTCATCTCCCTCCTCTCTCTCTCCCTCCGTCTCTCCCCCTCCCCATCGCTCTCCCCCTCTCTCTCCCCCTCTCTCCCCCCCCGACTCTCCCCTCTCTGTCCCCCAATCTCGCCCCTCTAACCCCTCTCTCCTCTCCCCATTTCTCCCCTCCCTCTCCCCTCACTCTACCCCACTCTCTCATCCACTGTCTCTATCAGATGTCTCTCTACCCCGCTCACCCTCTCTGTCTACCCCTCAAACTCTCTCTCCCCCCTCGCTCTTCACTAACTCTGTCGCCTAAATCTCTCGCCTCTCTCTCTCTCCGTCTCTCACTCCCTACCTTCTCTCACTCTCTCACTCCCCCCCTCTCTCTCCCCTCTCTCTCTCACACTCTCACCCTCTTTCTTTCCCCCCTCTCCACCTCCCTCGCCCCCTTCCTCTCCTTCCAAATCTCTCTCCCCCGTCTCTCCACCCCCCGTCACTCTCCCCGTCTCTTCTTCCCTTCTCTCTCCCCCTCCCTCTCCCCTCTCTCTCTCTGCCTCTCACTCCCCCACTCTCTTTCCTCACTCTCTTCCCCCACACTCTCCCCATCTCTCTCCCCTCTCTCTCCCCCCACTCTTATCCCCTTTCTGTCCCCCTCTCTCAACCCTCCCTCGCACATTCCTCTCCCTTACCTCCCCTCTCTCCCTGTCTCTCCCTCGCCCTCTCCCCTCTCTCTTTCCCCCTCTCTCTCCCCATCTCTCTCCCCCCCACTCTCTCCCCCCATCTCTCCCCCACTGTCTGCCCCCTCTCTCTCACCCCCGGCTCTCTCACCCCCATTCTTTCATCACCCTCCCTCCCATTCCTCTCCCTCTCACTCTCCCCCTCCAATCTCTCCACTTCTCTCTCCCTCTCTTCCCTTTTTCTCCCCCTCTCTCTCTCTGCCGCCTCTGTCTCCCCCCTCTCTCCCCTCTCTCACACCCCTCTCTCACCCCCACTCTCGCTCCCTCTCTCGCCCCCTCTCTCACCCCCTCTCTCTCTCCCTCTCTCCCTCTGTCTCTCCCGCCTCTCCGCGTCACTCTACCCGTCTCTCTCCCCCCTCTCCCCCTCTCTCTCTCCCCTCTCTCTCCCTCTCTTGCCCGCCCACTCTCTCCCTCCACTCTCTGCCCCCTCTCTCTAACACCCCGCTCTCTTACCACCGCTCCCTCAGTCCCTCTCTCTCACCTCCCTCTCTCCCCTCTCTCACCCTCTCTTTCTCTCTCTCGCCCTGTCTCTCCCACACTATCGCTCCCCCTCTCTCTCCCTCTCACTCTCCAGCACTCTCTTCCTCCTTTCTCTCCACGCACTCTCTCTCTCTCTCTGCCCCCTATCTCTCCCTTCGTCTATCTCCCCTCTCTCTCCCTGCTCTCTCTTCCCCACTTTTTGTCCACACTCTCTCTCACTGTCCCCTCTCTCTCCCCCTCTCACCCTCTGTCTCGCCCCCTCTCTCGCCACCCTCTCTCGCACCCTCTCTCTCCCCCTCACACTCTCCCCCCTCTCCCCTCTCTCGCCTCTCCTTCTCACCTCTCTCTATCACCCTTTCTCTCTCCTCCCACTCTCTCTCCTCTCTCTCCCCACCTCTCTTGCCCCTCTCTCTCGCCTCTCTCTCTCACCCCCTCTCTCTCCTCCATTCTCTCCCCCATTCTCTCTCCTCCACACTCTCTCCCCCTCTCTCTCTCCAGCCTCTCTCTCCCCCCTCTCCGCCTCTTTCCCCAACTCTCTCTCTACCGCCCTCTCTCCCCCCTCTCTCTCGCCCCCCTCTCGGACCATCTCTCGCCCCCTTCTCACCCCCTCTCTCGCCCCCACGCTCGCCCCCCACTCGTCTCCACTCTCTCCCCTCCCTCTCAACCCCTCTCTCTCCCCTCTCTCACCCCCTCTCTCACCCCCTCTCTCAAGCCCTCTCTCACCCCCTCTCTCACGCCATCTCTCTCCCCCCTCTCTCACGCCCCTCCCCCTCCCACTCTCCGACCTCTCTCGCCCCCTCTCTCTCTCCCCTCTCTCTCTCTTCCACTCTGCCTACCCACCTCTGTCTCTCTCTCCCTCACTCTATACCGCTGTTTCTCTACCCTTTCTCTCTCTCCCCTCTCTTTCCACCCCTCTCTTTCTCCCGTCTCTCCACCTCCCCTCTCTCCATCTCCCCTGTTTTTCACCCCACTCTCTCTCGTCTCTCTCCTTCCCCTCTCTCCCTCCCCTCTCTCTCTCTCCCCGGTCTCTTACCCTGCTCTCCTACCCCAATCACTTACCCCAGTCTCTCTCCCTTCTCTCCCAACGCACTCTAACCCCCACTCTCCCCATCCACTCCCCACCCCCACTCTACACATCCACCGTCCCTCCCCCACTATTTCCCCCCACTCTCTCCACACCACTCTCCCCCTACTCTCTCTCCCCCCACTCAACTCCCCTCACTCTCACCCCCTCACTCTCTGCCCCTTCTCTCTCCCTCTCTCCTCTCACTCTCCCTCCTCTCTCTCTCGACCCCTCTCTCTCCCCTCTCTCTTCCCCATCTCTGCACACCCTCTCCCACCCCTCTCTGCCCCCACTCTCTACCCCACTCTCTCCCCCCTCCCTCTCTCCCCCCTTTCTTTCCCCCTCTCTCCCCTCTCTCTACCCACTCTCTCCCCCTCTATCCCCTCTCTTCCCAACTCTCTCGCCTCTCTCTCTCTCGCCTCTATCTCTCACCCCCTCTTTCTCCTCTCACTCTCTCCCCCCTCTCCCCCTCTCTCGTCTCTCCCTTCTCACCTCTCTCTATCACCCTTTCTCTCTCCCCCCACTCTCTCCTCTCTCTCTCTTCCCACCTCCTTTGCCGCTCTTTCTCATCTCACTCTCTCACCCCCTCTCTCTCCTCCCACACTCCCCTCTCTCTCCCCACAATGTCCCCCACTCTCTCTCTCTCCCCAATCTCTCCCCATCTCTCTTGCCCTCTCTCTTCCCCTCCCCTTCTCTCTCCCGCCTCTCTCTCCCCCCTCTCTCTCCCCTCTCTCTCTCCCCATCTTTTCCCAACACTCTCTCTATCCCCTCTCTCCCCCTCCCCCTCTCTCCCCTCCCTCTGCCCTCTCTCTCGCCCCCTTCTCGTACCCTCTCTCTCGCCCATCTCTCGTCCCCTGTCTCGCACTCCTGTCTCGCCCCTCCTCTCTCTCCCCCTCTTTCGCCACCACCCTCGCCCCCCCTCACGCCCCCACTCTTTCCCACCCTCGCGGGCCCCCACTCTTGCCCCCACTCCTGCCCCCACTCCCGCCCCCCATCGTCTCCACTCTTGCCCCTCTCTCTCCCCCCTCTCTCTCCCCTTCTCTCTCCCCTCTCTCTACCCCTCTCTGTCCCCCTCTCTCCAGCCCTCTCCCCCTTCTCTCTCCTCCATTTCTTCACCTCTCTCTCCCCCGTCTCTTTGCCTCCCTCTGTCTCTCTCTCCTCTCTATCTACCCTCTCTTCCGATCCCTATCGTCTCTCCAACTCCCCTCTTCAGCTCCCCTCTCCCAATCTCCCCTCTCTTCCCTTCTCCCCCTTCCCTGTCACACTGTCTCTCCCCCACTTTCTCCCCACTCTCTCTCTGTCCCGCGCTCTCTCCCCTCTCTCTCACCCCTCCCTCACCCCCCCTCTCCCCCTCTCCCCTCACTCCCTCCCCTTTCTCGACCTCTCTCTTGCCCCCCTCTCTCACCCACCTTCCTCGATCCCTCCCTCTGCCACCTCTCTCTGCCCCGTCTCTCTGCTCCCCTCTCCCTGCACCCTCTCCCTGCTGCTCTCTCTCCCCCCTCTCCCCCTCACTTTGTCCAGCTCACTCTTCCCCCCCCTCTCTCCCCTCCCCCCTCTCGCTCCCTCGCCCCTCCTTCTCCCCCGCTCTCCCACTAGCTCTCTAACCCCTCTCTCACTTCCCCTTTTCTCTCCGCCCTCTCTCTCCTTGCCTCACTCTCTATCCCATCTCTCCTCCTCCCCCTCCCTTTCCCCCTCACTCACTCTCTCTACACATCACTCTCTCCCTTAACTCTCTCTTCACTAACTCTCCCCCCAACTCTGTCACAGAACTGTCTCCCCTCTCTCTTCCTCTCTCACCCATTCCCTCTCTCAATCCCTCCCTCACTCACCCTCTCACTCTCCCCCATCTCTCCCTCCCCCGTCTCCCCCTCTCATCTCCCCCGCTCTCACCCCACTCTCACCCCTGCTCTCTCTCCCCCCCTCTCTCCCCCTCTCTCCCCTCCTCTCTCCCCTCCTTTCTCTACCCTCCTCTCTCTCGCCCCTCTCGCCCCCCTCTCCCCCTCTGTCGCCCCCTCTCACTCTCTCCCCCTCTCTCCCCTCCTCTCTCTCCCCTCGTCGCTACTCCCCCACCGTCTGTCTCACCCCTCTCTCCACCACTGTCTTCCCCGTCTCTCTCCCCTCTCTTGCCCCCTCTCTGTGTCCCTCTTTTTCTCTCTGTGTCCCAATCACACTATCCACTAACTCTGTCCCCCTCTCTCCGTCCCCCTCCTCTCTAACACCCCTCCGCTTGTCCCCCTCCTCTCTGTCCCCCGTCCTCTTTGGCCCCCCCTCTCTCTGTCCCCCCTCTCTCTCCGTTCCACTCTGTCTATACCCCCTCTCTGTCGCCCCTCTCTCTTCATTCCCCTCTCTCTGACCCCCCTCTCTCTGCCACCCTCCTCTCTGTTCCCCCTCTCTCTGAACCCTCCTCTCCCTCTGTCCCCACCTCTCTGTCCACCCCTCTCTGTCCCCCCACTCACTGTCCCCCTCTATGTCCACCTTCTCTCTTCCGCCTCTTTTTACCCCCCTCCTCTCCCCATCTCTCCCCTCCCTCTCTTCCCCCAACTCTCTTGCCCCGTCTCTCTGTCCCTTCTCTCTCTGACTGCCCCTTTTTCTTTCACCCAATCGCTCTCTCATCTCTCAGACCCTCCATCTCTCTGTCCCCTTCTCTCAATGCCCCCTCTCTCTCCGTTGCCCTCTCTTTGTCCCCCTCTCTCTGTCCCCCTCTCTCTGTCCCCCTCTTCTCTGTCACCCTCTCTCTGTCCTCCATCTCTCTGTCTCCCCTCTGTCTCCGTTGCCCTCTCTCTGTCCCCTTTGTCTTTCGCCCCTCTCTCTGTCCCCCCCTCTCCGATCCCCTCTCTCTGTCCTGCCCTCTCTGTCCGCCCTCTCTCTCCCTTCCCCTCTTTCTGTCCCCTCTCTCTCTGTCCACCTCTCTCTGTCCCCATCCTCTCTGTCACCCTCTCTCTGTCCTCCCTCTCTGTCCCCCCTCTCTCTCCCTTCCCCTCTCTCTGTCCATCTATCTCTGTCCCCCCTCTCTCTCGGTTCCCACCTCTCTGTCCCCGTCTCTCTGTTCCCCCTCTCTGTCGCCTCTCGCTGCCCCCTCTCAATCCCCCCCTCTGTACGCCCTCTCTCTGTCCCTTCTCTCTCTCTGTTCGTCCTCTCTCTGTCCCCCTCTCAATCCCTCCCCTCTCTGTCACCCTCTCTCTGTCCCCCCCTCTCCGTCACCCTTCTGTCTGTCCTCCCTCTCTCTGTCAACCTCCTCTCTGCCCCCATTCTCTCTCTCCACCCCTCTCTCTCTGTCCCCTCTCTCTGTCCCCCCTCACTCTGTGCCTCCCTCTCCCTCTGTCCCCATTTATCTGTCCACCCCTCTCTCTCTGTACCCCCTCTCTGTTCCCCTCTCTCTGTCACTCCACTCTCTGCACCTTTCTCCCTGTCCCCCTCTTTCTCTTCCCCCGATCTCTACCCCCCTCTCTTTCCCCTATCATTCCACCCTCTCTCTCCCCCCACTCTCTTGTTCCCCTCTCTCTCTGTCCCCCCTCTCTCTCTGACCCCCTCTCTCTCTCTGACCGCCCCCTCTCTGTCCCATCCTCTCTCTGTCCGTCCCCTCTGTCCCCCTCTTCCTTTCACTCTCTTTCTTTCTACCGGTCTCTTAGCCCCCTTCTTTCTGTCCCCCCTCTCTCTGCGCGCCCTCTCTCTTTCCCCCCATCTCTCAATGTCCCCCCTTTCTCTGTCCACACTCTCTCTCGGTCCCCATCCCTCTGTCCCCCCTCTCTGCACCCCCCGCCCTGTCACCCTCCTCTCTGTCCCCACTCTCTCTGTCACCCTCTCACTCTGTGCCTCCCTCTCCCTCTGTCCCCATTTATCTGTCCACCCCCTCTCTCTGTACCATCTCTCTGTTCCCCTCTCTCTGTCCCCCCACTCTCTGCACCCTTCTCTCTGTCCCCCTCTTTCTCTTCCCCCTATCTCTATCCCCCTCTCTATCCCCTATCACTCCACCCTCTCTCTCCCCCCACTCTCTTGTTCCCCTCTCTCTCTTTCCCCCCTCTGTCTCTGACCCCCTCTCTCTCTCTGACCGCTCCCTCTCTGTCCCCACTCTCTCTGTACCCCTCTCTCTCTGTCCCCCCGCTCTCTCTGTCCTCTCTCTCTCTGACCCCCTCTCTCTCTGTCCCCCCCGTCACCCCACTCTCTCTGTCCTCTCTCTCTGTCCCCCTCTTCTGCCCTCTCTCTGTGACCCCCACTCTCTCTTTACCCCACCTCTCTCTGTCTCTCCAGCTGTCTGTCTCCCTATCTTGGTCCCCTGTCTCTCTCTGCCCTTGCTTCTCTCTGTCCTCCCGCTCTCAGTGCGCCCCATCTCTCCATCTCTCTTTAACCCTCTCTCTATCCCCCCTCTATCTGTCGCCCTCTCTGTCCCCTTCTCTCTCTTCCCCCTCTGTCTCCGCTCTCTGTCCCCACTCTCTCAATCCCCCCCCCGCCCCCTCTCTGTCCCCCTCTCTCTGTTCGTCCTCTCTCTCTGTTCGCCCTCTCTGTCCCCCTCTCCCTCCATCCCCTCTCTGTCCCCCCTCTCTCTTTCCCCCCTCTCTCTGTCCCCATCTCTCTGTCCCCTTTCTCTCTGTCCCACCTCTCTCTGTCCCACCTCTCTCTGTCCCCTCTCCTTCTCTCCACTCTCTGTCTCCCCTCTCTCTGTCCCCCTCTCTCTGTCCCCCTCTCTCTGTCCCCCCTCTCTCTGTCCCCCTCTCTCTTTCCCCACTCTTTCTCCCCTCTCTCTGTTCCCCTCTCTCTGTTCCCCCCTCCGTCCCATCTCTCTCTGACTGTTCGCTCTCTCTCTGTCCCCTCTCCATCCCTCCCCTCTCT
Source organism: Chiloscyllium punctatum (assembly GCF_047496795.1). NCBI lineage: Eukaryota > Metazoa > Chordata > Chondrichthyes > Orectolobiformes > Hemiscylliidae > Chiloscyllium > Chiloscyllium punctatum. Next base: position 68,837,421 of record NC_092766.1, read on the forward strand.
GTTCCCCCCTCTGTCCCCTCTCTCTGTCCTCCCTCTCTCAATCCCCCCCGTGCACCCCCTCTTTCTGTCCCCCCTCTCTCTCTGTTCGCACTCTCTCTTTCCCACTCTCTGTCCCTCCCCTCTCTGTCCCCCCCTCTGTCCCCCCTCTCCCTGTCACCCTACTGTCTGTCCCCCCTCTCTCAGTCACCCTCCTCTCTGTCCCCATTCTCTCTGTCCACCCCTCTCTCTCTGACCCCCTCTCTCTGTCCCCCTCTCTCTGTTCCCTCTCTCTGTCCACACTCTTCTCTTCCCCATATCTCTACCCCCCTCTCTAACTCAATCACTCCACCCTCTCTCTCCCCCCACTCTCTTGCCCCCCCTGTACCCCCTCTCTGTACCCCCGCTCTGTCACCCTCCTCTCTGTCCCCACTCTCTCTGTAACCCTCTCACTCTGTGCCTCCCTCTCCCTCTGTCCCCATTTCTCTGTCCACCCCTCTCTCTCTGTACACCACCACTGTCCACCTCTCTCTGTCGCCCCCACTCTCTGCACCCTTCTCTCTGTCCCCCTCTCTCTCTTGCCCCTATCTCTACCCCCCTCTCTATCCCCTATCACTCCACCCTCTCTCTCCCCCCACTCTCTTGTTCCCCTCTCTCTCTGTCCCCCTCTCTCTCTGTCCCCCTCCTCTGTCCCCCCCGTCTCTGTCCTGTCTCTCTATCCCCCTCTGCCGCCCTCTCTCTGTGACCCCCACTCTCTCTGTCCCTCACCTCTCTCTGCCTCTCCCGCTGTCTGTCTCCCTCTCTCGGTCCCCTCTCTCTCTGCCCCTTCTTCTTTCTGTCTCCCCGCTCTCAGTCCGCCCCATCTGTCCACCTCTCTCTTTCCACACTCTCTCTATCCACCTCTATCTGTCCCCCTCTCTGTCCCCGTCTCTCTCTTCCCCCCTCTGTCCCCTCTCTCTGTGTCCCCTCTCCCTCTGTCCCCCCTCTCTCAATAGCCCCGTCTGTCCCCCTCTCTCTGTCCCCCCCCTCTCTGTTTGCCCTCTCTCTCTGTTTGCCCTCTCTCTCTGTCCCCCTCTCCGTCCCTCGCCTCTCTGTCCCACCTCTCTCTGTCCCCCTCTCTCGGTCCCCCTCTCTCTGTCCCCTCTCTCTGTATCCCACCTCTCTCTGTCCCCCTCTCCGTCTCTCCCCTCTCTGTCCCCCCTCTCTCTGTCCCCTCTCTCTCTATCCCCCCTCTCTGTCCCCCTTCTCTGTCCCCCTCTCTCTGCTCCCCCCTCCGTCCCCCCATCTCTCTGCTCCCCCCTCCGTCCCCTCTCTCTCTGTCCCCCTCTCTCTCTGTCCCCCCCCTCTGTTCGCCCTCTCTCTGTGCCCCTCTCCATCCCTCCCTTCTCTGTCCCCCCTCTCTGCCCCCCTCTCTCTGTCACCCACCTCTCTGTCCCCATTCTCTCTGTCCAACCCTCTCACTCTGTATCCTCCTCTCCCTCTGTCCCCACCTCTCTGTCCACCCCTCTCTCTCTGTCCACCCCTCTCTCTGTCCCTCTCTCTCTGTCCCCCCACTCACTGTCCCCCTTTGTCTGTCCACCTTCTCTCTCTTCCGCCTCTCTATACCCCCCTCTCTCTCTCCCCATCTCTCCCCTACCTCCCTCCCCCACTCTCTTGTCCCCCTCTCTCTGTCCCCACCCTGTCTCTGTCCCACCCTCTCTCTGTCCCACCCTCTCTCTGTCCGTTCCCTCTATACCCCTCTCTCTTTCCTCCTCTTTCTTTCCCCGCTCTCTCTGCCCCCTCTTTTTGTCCCCCTCTCTCGTCGCCCCCATCTCTCTGTCCCCCCTCTCTCAATAGCCCCCTCTCTCTGTCCCCACTCTCTCTGTGTCCCCCTCTCTCTGTCCCCCCTCTCTGTACCCACCGCTCTGTCACCCTCCGCTCTGTCCCCACTCTCTCTGTCAACCTCGCACTCTGTCCCTCCCTCTCCCTCTGTCCCCATCTCTCTGTCCACCCCTCTCTCTCTGTCCCCCCACTCTCTGCACCCCTCTCTCTGTCCCCATCTCTTCCCCCTCTCTCTACTCCTCTCTCTCCCCTGTCACTCCACCCTCTCTCCCCCCACTTTCTTGTCCCCCTTTCTCTCTCTCCCCCTCTCTCTCTGATCCCCCATCTCTCTCTAACCGCCCCCTCTCTGTCCCCTTCCCTCTGTCGTCCCCCCTCTCTCTGTCCCCTCTTTCTTTGCCCCTCCCTCTCTCTTTCCCCCCCTTTCTCTCTCCTTCCCCCCTCACTCTCATTCTCCCCTCTCTCTGGCACCCCCTCTCTCTGTCCCCCTCTCTCTGTCCCCACTCTCTCTCTGTCACCCCTCTTTCTTCCCCCTCTGCCCCCCATCTTTGACCCCCTCTCCCTCCGTTCCCTCCTCTCTCTGTCCCTCTTTCTCTGCCCCCCGTCCCCCCGCTCTCTGTCCCCCTCTCTCTGTTCCCCTCTCTTTGTTTCCCTCTCTCTGTCCCCACTCTGTCTGTCCCCTTCTCTCTTTGTCCCCCTCCCTAATTGTCCCCCCTCTCTCTGTACCCGCCCTGTTCCCCTCTCTTTGTACACCTCTCTCTGCCCCTTTTGCCGCCCTCTCTCTGTGACCCCCACTCTCACTGTCCCCCCATCTCTCTCTGTCTCTCCCGCTCTCTGTCCCCCTCTCTCGGTTCCCTCTCTCTCTGCCCCTCCTTCTCTCTGTTCCCCCACTCTCAGTCTGCCCCCTCTGTCCTCTTCTCTCTTTCCCCCTCTCTCTGTCCCTCCCTCTCTGTCCCCCAGTCTCTGCCCCCCTCTCTCTGTTCCCGCTCTCTTTGTCCCCCTCTCTCTGTCCCCCCCTCTCTCTGTCCCCCTCTCTCTGTCCCCCACTTTCTGACCCCTCTGAATACACCCCTCTCTTTCCCCATCTCTACCCTACCTCGCTCCCCCCACTCTCTTGTCCCCCTCTCTCTCTGTTCATCTCTCTCTGTCCCACCCTCTCTCTGTCCCCACTGTCTCTGTCCCCCTGACTCTGACCTCCCTCTCTCTGTCCCCCCCTTCCTCTGTCGCCCTCTCGGTCCCCCTCTCTCTCTCTGCTTCCCCATCTGTCCCGCCTCTCTGTCCCCTTCACTCTCTGTCCCCCTTCTCCCTGTCCACATTCTTTCTGTTCCCCCCTCCCTCTGCCCCCATCTCTGTCCCCCATCTCCGTCCCTCCCCTCTCTGTCACCCTCTCTCTGTCCCCCCTCTCTCTGACCCCCCTCTCTGCCCCCCCTTCCCGCTTTCTCGGTCCCAACCCTCTCTATGTACCCCCTCTCTCTGTCCCCTCTCTCTGTCGCCCACTCTCTCCATCCCCCTCTCTCTGTCCCCCTCTCTCTGTCCCCTCTCTCTGTATCCCACCTCTCTCTGTCCCCCTCTCCGTCTCTCCCCTCTCTGTCCCTCCCTCTCTGTCCCCCCTCTCTCTATCCCCCTCTCTGTCCCCCTTCTTTGTCCCCCTCTCTCTGCTCCCCCCTCCGTCCCCCCATCTCTCTGCTCCCCCCTCCGTCCCCTCTCTCTCTGTCCCCCTCTCTCTCTGTCCCCCCCCTCTCTGTTCGCCGTCTCTCTGTGCCCCTCTCCATCCCTCCCTTCTCTGTCCCCCCCTCTGCCCCCCTCTCTCTGTCACCCTCCTCTCTGTCCCCATTCTCTCTGTCCAACCCTCTCACTCTGTATCCTCCTCTCCCTCTGTCCCCACCTCTCTGTCCACCCCTCTCTCTCTGTCCCCCTCTCTCTGTCACTCTCTCTCTGTCCCTCTCTCTCTGTCCCCCCACTCACTGTCCCTCTCTGTCTGTCCACCTTCGCTCTCTTCCGCCTCTCTATACCCCCCTCTCTCTCTCCCCATCTCTCCCCTACCTCGCTCCCCCCACTCTCTTGTCCCCCTCTCTCTCTGTCCCCACCCTCCCTCTGTCCCACCCTCTCTCTGTCCCACCCTCTCTCTGTCCGTTCCCTCTATACCCCTCTCTCTTTCCACCTCTTTCTTTCCCCGCTCTCTCTGCCCCCTCTTTTTGTCCCCCTCTCTCGTCGCCCCCATCTCTCTGTCCCCCCTCTCTCAATAGCCCCCTCTCTCTGTCCCCACTCTCTCTGTGCCCCCTCTCTGTACCCACCGCTCTGTCACCCTCCTCTCTGTCCCCACTCTCTCTGTCAACCTCTCACTCTGTCCCTCCCTCTCCCTCTGTCCCCATCTCTCTGTCCACCCCTCTCTCTCTGTCCCCCCACTCTCTGCACCCCTCTCTCTGCCCCATCTCTTCCCCCTCTCTCTGCCCCTCTCTCTCCCCTGTCACTCCACCCTCTCTCCCCCCACTTTCTTGTCCCCCTTTCTCTCTCTCCCCCTCTCTCTCTGATCCCCCATCTCTCTCTGACCGCCCCCTCTTTGTCCCCTTCCCTCTGTCCCCCTTCTATCTGTCCCCCCTCTCTCTGACCCCTCTTTCTTTGCCCCTCCCTCTCTCTGTCCCCCCTTCTCTCTCTCCTTCCCCCCTCACTCTCATTCTCCCCTCTCTCTGTCCCCTTCACTCTCTGTCCCCCTTCTCCCTGTCCCCACACTCTCTGTTCCCCCTCTCTCTGCCCCCATCTCTGTCCCTCCCAGCTCCGTCCCTCTCCTCTCCGCCCCTCTCCTCTCTGTCCCCCCTCTCTCTGACCTCCCTCTCTGTTCCCCACCCCCGTCCCGCCTTCTCGTTCCCAGCCCTCTCTATGTCCCCCCCCTCTTTCTGTCTCCCCACGCTCTCTGTCCCCCCTCTCTATCCCCCTCTCTCTCTGTCCCTCTCTCTCTGTCCCTCACTCTCTGACCCTTCTCTCATTTTGTCCTCCCCTATTTCTCTCTCTCTCTTCCTCACCTTAGCTCTCCCTTGCCTCTCGCTCTCTCTGTCTCTCCCTGCTCCTTCACTCTCTCTCCACTTCTCTCACTCTTGATCCCCCTACCTCAGTCTCTCTTTCTCCCCACCTCCCTCTGTTTCTCTCTGACTAAATCTCTTTCCCTCCTGCCCCCCCCCCTCCTCTCTGATGCAATCTGTCTCCCTGACGCGTCCCTCTCCCTCTGATCCAAAGATTGGGGAGGGGGGTAGTCCCCATGAAACAACTGAAATCCTGTCCCACTCACGACAGGAAATGGGGAGGTCAGGTTGGAGGGGGGGGGGGATCAGAGGGAGTTAAACCGAGCTCCTGAGTTCAGGGTGCGGTGCCCTCCCCTTCCCTGAGGCCCAGGACTTGGGGCTGAGTCTGTCTCTCTCCAGCTCAGCTTCTCCAACACAAAGACACACAACAAAATCGGTCACTCTGCTGCTCGACACGCTTTAATCAACATTTTTATTGTTTACAAATGGAAGTGGTGGATACAGTCAGTGGGATGGTGCCATTTCTCACTGGCCCCTTTTTTGTGAGAAACATTGAAATGTTTCCCTGTAACCCCACCTGTGGGATAAGGATGGACAAACCAGCTCTACCCTCAGTCTGTTATCATAGTGAAAGGCTGCTCCATCGCTGAAACACTGAACTGAAATGAGAAAATCCCGGATGGTGTGATTAATGAGGGAATTTGATGGATGGATGGATTTGGGTGAAGGGATATTTCAGCACATTCTTCAGCTGCTGCCTGAACTTAGTCTGGGTCACAGCATAAATCGCGGTGTTTGTGCAGCAACTGAGGAGCTGCAGCATGAAGCCCAAATCCTGAACAAAGGGATGGAGATACACAGAGTAATACCCAATAAACAACATCCGGCCCCATATAGAATATAGCATGAACGCTGACCATAACAGGATGAAATTGGCCGAGATCACAAACAGTAAAATGATGGATTTTTTTCGGTTTCTCATTTCAGTGTCAGAATGAGCGTCCCCATTGGTGTGAGCGTGGAGTCTCCTGCGGGCTCTGCTGGTCACTAAAATGTGTCTGACGGTGAGAACATTGAGCAGCACAATCAGGAGAAATGGGACACACGGGGTTAGAATCTGGTGGAGGAACTCGATTGTGACCCAGACACTGGAGAATCGGACAGCGTCTGTTACATCACAAAACCAGGGATTGTTCCCCATCTGATACCGAGCCGTGAGCATAAAATACCAGAAAATGTTCTTTAAGCAGCTCAGCACAGTCACTGCTCCCAGAACCACAGCCGCCGTTTTCTCACTGCAATATTTACTTTTCAGCTTCTGGCAACAAATGGCCACAAACCGATCAAAGGTGAAAGTGACGGTGAACCAGACAGAGCAATCAGTGGCTGCATGAACCAGGACGGCGTGGATATTACACACGGGGACGGAGTACCTCAGGAAATAAAACTGTTCATCATAAACAATGGGAATGTGTCTCAGGATCAGGTCGAGGATAATGACCAGGAGATCCGCCGCTGCCATGGCCCCCAGGTAACGTCTGACACATGGAGACAATCCACAATCTTTATAAAGCAGGACGTAGATGGTCACTACGTTAACTGTGAGGAAGGAAAACAAACCCATTATCCATCAGCCTGGAGGCAAAGGGACTGTTTGATCGGGGACACAGTGATATTTTCAAATGTGTCTCTGTATTCAGGGATTTATTAAAATAATTGGAGCTGGAATAACAAATGGGAAGGTCGGAATTACTGACAAAAATGTGACATAAACCACCAGAAACCCTCCCTCCCCAAACACACAGAGACACATCCATAAGGACAGATGGTTTCTAGAACATTCCCACACACTCGATCACTCGAGAACAGACACAGGTCACTCCTTCCCAGTTCCTAATACGGAGGGTGGAAACGTTGCTGTACTGAAGGATTATCTCCCACTTTCATGAAGACAAACGGATTTGGGGAATTTCTGTATTTTGGTCTAAATTGTGGTCGATCCTGTGTCGTGGAGAAATGTAAACGCAGGGAAAATGTATTCCCCCCTTTAACTGCCTGAGGGGCCTTCGGAACAGTGTCTCCTTCTCCCCGGAACGGGATCTCTTCCCTCGGGATCATATCATTTGTTCAATTCACTGACGTCCGGCCGTTCACAAACAATGTCAGGGACAGAACGTTCTGGGGAATGTCAGTTATAGAATGTCAGGGACAGAACGTTCTGGGGAATGTCAGTTATAGAATGTCGGGGACAGAACGTTCCGGGGAGTGGCAGTTGTAGAATGTCAGGGACAGAACGTTCTGGGGAATGTCAGTTATAGAATGTCAGGGACAGAACATTCCGGGGAATATCAGTTATAGAATGTTGGGAACAGAACGTTCCGGGAAATGTCAGTTATCGAATGTTGGGAACAGAATGTTCCGGGTAACCCCTTGACCTGTCCATCACCTTTCCCCCCTACCCACCCCACCAACATGATGTACTGTGCTTGGACACACTGTAACATTAATGGGGTGAGAGAAGGAATGGGAACTAAACGCATCGCCAGATCAGCTGAAAGGCTGCGATATACCACATTCTCAATCCACCTCACAGAACCAGCCCAGACACCATACACCCAGAGGAGATATCTGTTCACTGTGGAACACTGTACAGACCAGGCCAGTGTCCTGCTCAGTACAACCCAGAAATCTGTCCAGAGTGGAACACTGTGCAGATCAGATCAGGGCATTGATCTATAATGCCACATCACATGTCTGTCCAGCGCGGTGAGAAGTGCAGACCACAGCAGTTCATTAATCTATAAACCAAGATTAGATATTTGTCCAGCACCGGGAGCTGTGCAGACCACAACAGGACATTATCTATAAACCTCAACCAGAGAGTCTGACCAGCACAGCGACCTGTGCAGTGGTCACATGTGAATTTATCTGTAAACCTGGATTAATCTGTAAATCTGTAAAATGTAGGACTGTGTACCCCACCCCAGTGCATTGATCTGTAACTCAGGAGCAGTTACCCTCCCAGCATGTAGGACTGTGTACCCCACCCCAGTGCATTGATCTGTAAACCAGGAGCAGTTACCCTCCCAGCATGTAGGACTGTGTACCCCACCCCAGTGCATTGATCTGTAAACCAGGAGCAGTCACCCTCCCAGCATGTAGCACTGTGTACCCCACCCCAGTGCATTGATCTGTAACCCAGGAGCAGTCACCCTCCCAGAATGTAGGACTGTGTACACCAACCCAGTGCATTAGTCTGTAACACTGTGTTAGATCCCTGCCCAGTGTGGGGAAACTTGCAGCACATGCTGGAAGTGACAGGATGTGCAGCTCCCATCCATTTCCAGCTCCAACTCTCTATTGTGCACTGACAAGGGGGTGCTGTGAGTGTGAACAGCACTGCCAGAGAGATACAGAGATGGAGGGTGAATCAGTTTAAACAATAACAAATGGGAGGGGTATGGGAAATAGGCAGAGTGGGGGAGACTGAGAGAGAGTGTTGTGGAAGGATGTGTTCCCAGGTTTCAGAATGCAGAAATGAAAACATTTGAACAGCATCATGTAACATCAGCCAGTGTTTCCAGGAATGGGAGGTGAACAGCAGATTGATGGGAGTTCAGATGATGCAGTTTTGGATGAGAATTTGTTCTGCAGCTTTGTATCTGGGCGAAGGGTCAGCAGAGTCTTTGACCCATTGAGCTAAATCTAACAATTATTTGTCTCAGTGCCATTTCCATTGACTGTGACAGAGGGATCATCTACACAAGGCCGAGCTAGTTTCCTGGTGCTATCTTATCGAACTCACCTCATTAACTACGCACCCTACCCCATGGTGTCCGCCTCATTCAATACCAGCACGATTTTCCCACCCAATATGGCTGGAGGTACTCACCATCGCCCGGGTGCCCCTGGATATTCCATGATTCATGACACTGGCGCCATCTTTAAAAGGCCACTGGGCACACGGTTGAGCTTTCTCTGTTGGTAGCTGCCCTGCACGGTTTACCCTGAGCATGGCAGTTAAGGGGTAATTACACCACGGTTTGTCGACAGGGGCACGGAGGTCCAGGTGAATGGGCTAGCACAGGGGGACCATTCCCTTCCCAGAGGGATCACACCACCAGACCCCCCGAGCATGGTCTCAGCTCCCCACCCAGCTCAGTGCAGTATCTGCGGTCTGAAGAAATGCCCAACAAAACAAGACAAGCATCAATAACCTTCCCCGCTCTGTCAGGATAAGGGTCACTGTATTCTCTCTGCTCCCTCACACTTTATATCTGTTATAGCAGAGACCCCCGAACAAGGCTCATGGTCCACCACTCTCACTGCCGCATGCAGCACCTTCTCTGTCTCTCTCTCTCTCTCTCTCTGTCTCTCTTTCTCTCTCTTTCTTTCTCTCCCTCCACTTTAACCCCCCACACACATTAATACACTGCATGGATACAACACTGTGGACTGACTCCCTCCGGACACTTCACCATGGACCTGTCCTCCACCGACACTAACACTAACAGCAGGGCCACCCACTCCCATACTCCCTCCCTCCCTTCCTTTATCTCATTACAGGAGAAACAGCCTGGAATAGGACAGGGAGGGCCTATCCGGGTAGTGGAATGCCCGATATCCGATCCCTCCCCCTCCCCCCCCGCCATGTGGGGAGGACCCTGGTAAGAGCCGGAGAGGACCAGGACGCCTCGTGTGGAGATTCTGAAACATCCACGTCCCACCGACCGAGTAAGGAGCAATGTTCAGTGAAGGGCAATTCTCACTTAAAACCCAATGGCAGCTCTGTTTCCCCCCGGCACAACTTAGAAGCCGTGGCCCTGATGCCATCTGCCTTTTGTGTCGAGCTGGTACAAATGGAATCCCCACAGTCTCAGTCGGCAGGAGGGTGGGCTCACAACACATCGTCACTACCACCTCCCAGGAAGGGAGCATGGAGACTCCCTCCTACACCTCCCCCTGTAAACAGCTCAGATACTGAAACTCGTCTCTGATAGTTACTGCTCTCCTCACTTGTCCTGATATATTCAACAATCTGTGCTCATATACACCCAGCGCTCTCTTTTCCTGCAGCCCCTTTATAATGGCACAGCCTGCTTTAAACTGCCGTTCATTGTCATTCCTACCAAAGTGCATCACCTCACACAGCTCTGCATTGATCCCCATCTGCCATAAACCTGAACACTCCATCAACGTGTCACTGTCCTGTTACAGTCCCACACTCTCCTCCATAGACTTCAGAGTTCTTCCAGGTTTGGTGCCATCTACAAACATTGAGATTGTTATAGTGTCACAGTCCCCATGAAACAACTGAAATCCTGCCCCTCACACACGAGTATGAGCAAGTGAAATACTGATATATTCCTACGGACAGAGTTGACATGCTGTCAATGAGCAACAAAAATCCTACCATGTACGAGACAGAGTAGATGAAATATTGACAAACCACAGAACAAAAGAAACCCGGATAGGTCCCACTTATCTATCTTCATCAGGGTATAATGTGATGAAGGACTGATGTGTACTGTACCTTCAAGAGAGAGGGAATGCTGTTCTGAACTGAGAGCTGCCAAGCACCTGTGATATGAGACGATGGCAGACCCAGAAACAATATATTGCTATAGAACTGGAGTCGGGTAATAAGCAGTTAAGAGAAAGAGGGTCCCAGAGTTGTGCATAGTTGATGTAAAATGTTCACATTCAGAGTGAAAAGAATTAAATAGATGTTTTTATTTAAACAGTGGAATTTGGGTGTTCTCTGTCCCTCATATTTTAACAGTTTACGAGGAGCATTGAGCATTTTTTATGTTTCATTTAAGTTACCAGATGAGCTTCACGCCGTGCCCTCACCATCCCCGTGTGTATATCTGTGTGGCTCTGTGTGGGGCATGTCTGGCAGTCTCTGTGGTGCTTAAAGTGCTACAATGCCACCCTCTGCTGGCCTCCACAAGCCACTGCACAGGCATTGGCAGAGGGTGAAAACCAACAGGAATTCATTCAGTGATGGGGAGGGAGAGGGCAGCTGCTCACAGCACCATCCAAACTGATGTCTTATCCATGTACGGATCTAAATGTCCTTTAAACATTGTAACTGTCCCTGCTTTCACCACTTCCTCTGGAAGTTCATTCCACACACAAGCCAGCTTCTGTCTAACATAATTACCTCTCATGACTTTTGTAAAACTTTTCTCCTCGTACCTTAAAATTCCCTCAGTTTTGAATCCTAAACTCTAGAGAAAAGACATCAGTCCTTCAGCATCTCTGTAACCCTCATTATTTTATAAATCTCTGTAAAGTTACTGCTTAATCTCATATCCTTCAGTGAAAAAAGTTCCAGCAGATCCAGCCTCTCCTTATCGGTCACTCCCTCCTTTCCCAGCCACATCCAGGTTAATTTCTTCTTAATCCTCTCCAGCTTAATAATATCAACGTCAGTAATATTAAAGTCAATAGTCAAGGTATTTTCTAAGGGTACGGGGAGTCCAAAACTAGAGGACATAGGCTTAAGGTGAGAGGGGAAACATTTAAAAGTGACCTACGGGACAGCTTTTTCACCCAGAGGGTGGTGTGCCTATGGAATGAGCGAGCAGGATGACCAAACTGGACACAGATGTCTCACCAATGTCCTGTACAACCACAACATGACATCCCAATTCCGATACTCAAAGGTCTGTCCTATGAAGACAAGTGTGTTAAACACCTTCTTAACCACACTATCTATACGAGATGAAAATTTTAAAGAATTAAACCTGACGGCCTAGGTATCTGTACTACAACACTGCCAAAGGCCCTGCTTTTAATTGTATAGGTCCTGCTCTTGTTTGATTTACCAAATCCAATACCTCGCATTAATCCAAACTAAACTCCATCAGCGACCCCTCAGCCCAGTGAGTGATATTACTGTCACCTCACCCTCCCCCTTCAATTTTAAAATGCCCATCCCTCTCCAGGAGGCCTGCACACTCCGGCCTTGATTTTCACAAAGACCCTGAGCTTGGTTTGCCTTGTGTGGTTAGGGGGAGGAGGGACAGATTGCAGACACAGTCAGTGGGGAGGAGAGGCTGGACAGTAATCAGCGGCCACGAAAAGGGGAGTCGCACGTTAGAGTTGGGGAACTGTGATCGGTGTTTTGGGGTCAGAAATTAAGCTCTTCCTTCGTCTCTGGTGTTCAGTAATAAATATCTATTTGAGACCCTTCATTGGGCAGAGTGTCTCTGCAGGATTTCTTTCCTTAATATTGCAGACTACAGATAATAGCAATTAAAGATGTTTATAGTTAATTTTGATGGCACAGTATGTACACTCAATATCCAACAGTTGAGAGAAATATCTTGCATTTGTTTAATAATACAAAGTGTTGTTTGTAATTCATTAATGGTAACCTGATTGTAGTAAATCCACACCAAGCTGAAAGTGGGCACTAAAATATGACCCAAAATCTGGGTATGGTAGTGTGGTGGATAGTGTCCCTGTCTCTTATCCAGAGCTCTGGATTTGATTCCAATTCCTGAACTTGTGTGGTAGTGTTCCTAGCTCTGGGCTAGAAGGACTGGATTCAAGTTCTGCCTGTTGCAGAGGTATGTCCCAGCATATCAGGACAGTCTGATGAACAAACACACAGGAGAATACTGTTACAACTTTATGGGTATTGCTGAGTGATGCTAGTGTCCCTACCTCCGGGCACAAAGGTCTAGGTTTAAAGCCCACAGAGGAGTCTCAGGATACATCTGAACAAACTGATTAAAATGGATTTAGAATTGGGACTTGATGGAGAAGGAAGAGGTGTCAGTATTGCATTTCAGAATTTAGGCCCAGGATGAGTGAAAGTACAGCCATTCGTGTTGATTGGGGTCACATTTTGCAGCAGTAAAGGTTTATAAAATCAAAATGGCCATAGATAGGGTGAGTAGTCAGGGGTTTTTCCCCAGGTTAGGGACATCCAAAACTAGAGGGAAAGTGAAAGGGGAAAGGATTTGAGGAGGCCTAAAGAGCACCATTTCACACAGAGGGTGGTGTGCGTATGGAATGAGCTGCCAGAGGAAGTGGTGGAGGCTTGTACAACTACAGCATCTGGGTACTGAGAGACCTGGCAAGTTTTTCCAGCAATTTCTGTATTTCTTTTAAAAATGCATTCAGTTTAACACAGGTATTCTGAATAAATTAAACATTTTTATTTTTTAATGATGCAGGGACATATAACCATATCTTCAAATTGACCGAGACCATTTTCTGCGAAGTGTATGGCTCTGTGTATGACAGCAGCAATGATGCACCGACATGGAACAGGGAATGTGATGGAAACATAGTTTGGACAATGTACAAGGAGACCTGGTAAGGACCAATATGGGAGAGGATGACATTACTGTGTGATTCATCTCAGAGAGGGAGAAAATGTAATCTGCCTGAGAAGGAATGGCCTATTGCACTCTCTCTCCTTCATTGTTCCTCATCACAGCAATGTGTGCGAGCTAAAAAAAAACCTCTCCAGTCATCATTACCATTCTTATTTTTAAGGAATCCCTGCAGTGTTGAAATAGGCCCTTCGACCCAACAAGTCCATAACAACCTTCCCAACCCATTTCCCTATATTTACCCCTGAGTATTGCACATAACCTAGAATTCCCTGAACACGACAGACAATTTAGCATGACCAATCCACTGAACCTAAACAGTTTGTGATAGGAAACTGGATCACCCATTAGAAGCTCATACAGACAAAGGGAGAATGTGCAAACTCCACACAGACGGTCACCCAAGGCCGGAATCGACCCCAAGTCCCTGGTGCTGTGAGGCAGCAGTGCTAACCACCGTCCTACCCTTTGGGTGATCTCTAACCAGAATTCACTGGAATTTACTCACTGCCGAAAGCAAAGGGAATTCAGTCAAATCCAAACTCTCCCAGCATGAAATCCCATTGCTAGCAGCATGTGTGAGTACAATATCTTCAGAAGCAGAATATCTCAGAATTTTGGACAATCTCACAATTTTTCCTTTTGTCTTGAGTTCCAACAATATCTAGACAAAGTTCTTTCAAGTTAAAATTGCAGAGATTGTGTGTGTGTGTGTGTCAGTGTTTTTATAAAAGAAAATATTGGTTATATACTTGCAATAAACAAACAGTTTGCCATTCATCTTTTCATCATAGTTTGAGTAACATTGCTCTGGATCATAAACATGTTTTAGCAGATTAAAGAAACTAGTCTGACTTGTTCCTGAAACTGACCCTGACCCAGTCTGAGACCAATATCATCGGCCATATCACCGACCTGGTCACATTTAACATTTGTTGTGAGCAGTGGAGGAGTGGGACTAGAAAAGGAAACAGTGACTCCAAAAAGCCAGGGAACTATAGACCGGTGAGCCTGATGTCAGTGGTGGGTACGTTGTTGGAGGGGATTCTGAGGGATAGCATTTACATACATTTGGGAAGGCAAGAGCTGATTGGGGTAGACAATGTGGCTTTCTGAATGGGAAATCATGGCTCAGTAATTTGGTTGAGTTTTTTGAAGAGGTGACAAAGAAGATTGATGAAGGCAGTTTGGTAGACATTGTCTATATAGACTTCAGCAAGGTGTTCATTTAAAGAAGAAAGACCAAAGAAAATTTACAGCCCAGGAACAGGCCCTTCGCCCCCAAAGCCTGAGCCGATCCAAGTGTACTGTCTAAATCTGTAGGTCAATTTCTAAGCCTCTTTCTTCCTCTGCTCTCCACCTACTCATGCATCTGTCCAGACGCATCTTAAATGATTCGACCGTGCCTGCCTCTACCACCTCTGCTAGCAATGCGTTTCAAACGCCTACCAGTCTCTGTGTGAAGTACTTACCGCGTGTATCCCCTTTAAACATTCCACCTCTCACCTTGAAAGCACAACCTTTCGTTATTCATTCCTTCAACCTGGGAAAAAGCTTATCTCTATCCACCCTGTCTATACCCTTCGTGATTTTGCAAACATTAATCAGGTCCCCCCTCAATCTTCTTTTATCTAGTGAAAATAAACCTAACCTACTCAGCCTGTCTTCATAGCTAGTATTTCATTCTGATTAGTAGACAGATTAGTAAGTTTCAGTCACATAAGATACAGAAGAAGTTAGTCACAAATGGCTTGAATGAAGAGGGATATTTTTCAGCCTGGAGGCTTGTGAGCAGCAGTGTGCTGTAAGAATCAGTACTGAGTTCACTGCATTTCATCATTTATGTAAAGGATTTAGATGTGAATATTGGGGCAATAGTTAGTAAAGTTACAGATGACATCAGAAAGATGGTGTCGTCGATTATCTCAGAGTACAACAAGACCGCAATTAAATGGGACAAAGGGGCAAGGAGTAACAAATGAAGTTTAATTTAGATAAATATGAAGTTTTGCATTTTGGGAAGGCAAATCAGGGCAGACATTATATACTTCATGGTCAGGTCCTGGGGCATGTTGTGAAACAAAGGGGCATAGGGCTGCAGATGCATTGTTCCTTGAAAGTCGAGTCGCAGGTAGACAGTGTGGTGCAGAACACATTTGGCACATTTGCCTTAATCAGTCAGAGCATTGAGTATAGGAGTTGTGGTGGCATGTTGCATCTGTACAGGATGTTGGTGAGGCCACTTTTAAAATCTGCGTACAACTCGGTTTTCTGCAGAATTGACTGACACGGATGTTCCAGGACTGGTAGTTTGAGCTTTAGGGAGAGGTTGATTAGTTTGAGGTGTTTCCCCTTGGAGTGTCAGAGGCTGAAGCGTGACATTATAGAGGATCATAAAACCATCAGGGGCATGGGTATTCTGAACAGCCACGTTCTGCTCCCCAGGACAGGGGAGTCCAGAACAAGAGAGCATAGGTTGAAGGTGAGGGGGAATTTATTTAGAAGGTTTATGAAGGTAAATGTTTCACACAGAGAGTGGTGTGTGTACATAAAGTGCTGTCAGAGGAAGTGGTGAAAGCGGTTACAATCGCACATTTAAAAAGTATCTGAAAGAGGAGGAATATTGGCCAAATGCTGGCAAATGGGACTGGATCAGATTTGATCTCTGATCGGTGTGAACAGATTGGAGGAACGGGTCTGTTTCCATTCTGCATGACTGTCTGATTCTGTGAGGGATGATGAAAAATTCTATCAGGTCCTATCAAGTCGTACTTCTCTTCTCTGGAAGTTTATCATGCCTCTATGTTTACATTGATTGAAAGCTGCATGAGTTAAATATTTGACAGGGAAGTGAGTCACGGATAATGGGATACAGACAGGAAAGTGGGGCTGAGACCCCAAACTGATCAGCCAGAATCTTACTGCCTGGTGGAGAAGGCTCAAAGTATCTAATGACCCACTCCTGCTCCTTAGTCCCATGTTCCTGTGTTCCATTCAGCCCCTTAGACCTGCTCGACAGGAACAGTTGGAGGCCACTTACTCCTATAACCTGGTGCACAGAAACAGAGGAGACCATTCAGTCCCTCAAGACTCTCCCACACGCTTTGAGGTGATTTGGGAAACGTAATTGGAAAACCCAGACTAGGCATGAAAGAGGTCCCTCATCTCTCTTTAGAAAGCTTCCCCTATCTGCATCTTGTGCTCCATCTGTTGGTAATGTTGTAGACCCAGCTTCACTGAGAATACAGCCCACACACCTCATCCAGAGATGGCTGACAAAATCATCTGGTCGCCCTGACTGCAATATACAATACCAGAACATTCATAAAAATAACACTCATTAACTTTCCAATAACAGAATGCGAAAACATCAGAAACAGGGGCATGTCGTTCATTCCCCAGTCCTGCCTTGCCCTTCACTAAGATCATGACTGATCTGCTCCTAGCCTCAAATCCTCTTTCATACCCAACTCTTCATAGCCCTCACCTCTCTGACAGGTCAATATCCATCTATTTTCTCTTCAAATACTTTCAGTCATCGAGCTTCCCGAACACTCTTGAGAAGATAAATCCTGACATTCAATCCCACCTGTTTGAAGAAAACACTTGCTGCTCCTATATCATGGCTTATTGATGCGAACAAAAGAGGTTGAGACAAGGGTTTAGATAAAAATTACTGGCCCCGATATCAAGGCAGTGGTTGACTTCTGTTGACACCAAGGAGCTGGACTTAATGGGAATCAGAGTAAACTCTCCAGTGTTTGGTGTCAAACATGGCACAAAGGAAGATGTTCATCATCTCTGTCCTTGATCACCTCTGTGGGAGATCCTCATAGTATCTTCCTCTTCACAAACATCTTGAGCTGCTTCATCAATGTCTCCCCACCCTCACCCTCCCCACCATAAGAACAGAAGTGGGGATGGTCACTGAAGATTCCACAATGTTCTGAATAATTTGACGCCGCCGTCAGCTCCTGAACCGGTCTGTGTCCATGTGCAGCAAGACCCAGGCTCCATTCAGGCTTGTGCTGTTAAAGTATCAGTAACATTCATCTACCAGCACTGCCTGACACTGCGCATTGCCACAATAAAATAAGAGTTCATTCAGCTCCTAACGCTGGTTTCACAGGAATATGAGGCAGTCATTCAGCCCATTGCCATGATTGGAGAAGAACAGGGATAGCCCATTCAGTGCCTCCAGCCTATTACTCAGGAAGAGAAGGAGTCTAGTATGATGGACCAGAACAGAACCCCTCGAAAATATTTGACGGCAATAGCCTAGACACTTTTGTTTTCTTATTTTAAAGGAAATGTAAAGTGTCTGTTCCAGATGCAATGTGACTGGTCAAACTACTCGGTGGGAAGCAAAATACCATCTATTTCAACACGAAAGAAGAAATAACTCCACAGAAAGAGGAATTTAGAATAACGTAATTCTATTGGACAGTTTAACAGAATAATAGATCTAGTAACTATTACTAATGAACTGTTCCATTATAGTAAAATCCCATAAACACAAACCTTGGCAAAAAGGAATATTAAGACACAGAATGTCACAAATATTTCTCCAATCCAGGAATTAAAAACAGAATTAAGAGAAAATTCAGAGAGAGTAGCAACCAGGAGACATCCACTGAAGCTTCCAACTCTTTGGAGACCACAATAGTTTCTGATGTTACTGAGAAACCAAAACACAGAGATCCTAATCTGTGAGAGCTGGCCACACCCATTCAGGCTGCATTAAAATAAACACAAGGTCTCCCTAGCTGTTACTCAAGTAGTCTTAACTAGCCAGCTTTGTGATGACCATGCAATCTCTCTCTTAAAAGAAACCTGGACAAAGTAACCTCTTAAAGCTGCAGCACCATCACACTTGACAGTACATCGAGTTGTCAAACAGGAACCAGGGGTAACCCAGTCAGGCCCTTGGCTCTGTCCAATTGGACGAGGAAGAAGCCAATCACTCCCTTGAGTCACTTATACAGGAACAGCAGGAGGCCATTCCCATCTAAATGCACTTACACGGGGGCAGAATGTGGTAATTGATGCTGTTTCCTGATGAATGTCTTATGCCCGATACGTCGATTCTCCTGGTACTCGGATGCTGCCTGACCTGCTGTGCTTTTCCAGCAATCGAAACTCTACTCTGATCTCCAGCATCGGCACTCTTAAGTGTCTCCTAAATGATGATCTAACATGATGAACAAGTGGAGCAGAAGCTGCACAGACAGACTGTTCCACGTTGTTCCTCCTGGCTCCGTTGCTCATGATACACATGTGGGACTTTAACGTGGTTTTCTAGTGGTGAGCAGGGAAGACATATGTCTTGTGTGAAGTCTCAAGAAGGCATATTTAATCTCTGCGAAGACAGCCTGGTGTTCTCTATGTAGGGTGGAAGCTGATGGTAATGGGTATCTGTTTCAGATGGAAGGTATTGTGGCTGCTGTTGGGGATTGTGAATAACCTGACGTTCAGTACAGGGTTCACACACCGACTGCACAATAACATGGGGGGAGTTAATTTAGGCAAATAAACTATTAGGAAGGCCATGTTAGACTGATGAATGGATGCTCTAATTTCAAATAATGCTGATCTTGTTCATGTTGATCTTGTCTAGTGCACGTCCTATTCAGGGTAACTTGTATGCCTTACTCTGTCCAAATCTATTTCCACCCTATGATCTGTCTGGCCATGTTTACTATGATCTTCCTCCACTGCTCATAAATAAAGTGTTTCCCTGTACTGAGATACACGTGACAATAAATCAAACCAATCAATCCTGGGTAAAGTAAAGAATTTCTCTCCCTGTCAATGTCTCTTTTGGAAATAAGTGATCGCTGCCACTCCTCGTGTTTCAGCATCACAATTTCTTCATCTCTCACAGCTCCACAGATTAAACACTCAGCTTATTCACTCTATCCTCATGTTACCATCACCCTTATCTGTGGTACGGAGATCATTCCTTACAAAGGAGATCAAATCTGTACAGAGTGCCCCAAATGCTCTCTCAGGAAGGCTCTACAACAGCAGGAAGATGGCTTTACTTATGTACTCGGATCATCTTACAATAAAGGACAGCATAACATTGACTGCACCCATTACTTACACAGGGTTTAATTCAGACTGGTCAGCATAAAATTGTGATTGGGAGATCATGCTTCCCAAATTCCTTAGAGTCCTCTGGTGAAGTGACCAAGAATGTTGATGAGGGCAGAATGATTAACGTAGTCTCTATGGATTTCAGTAAGGCCTTTTGATAAGGTTCACATGGCAGGCTGCTCTGGAAGGTTCCATCACGTAGACTACTGGGGGAACTGGCCAATTGGATACACAGTTGGCTTGTTGATAGGAAGCAGAGGGTTTAGTGGAAGGATTCCTGTCAAACTGGAGGTTGGGTCCATAGCTTTTTGTTATCTATTATTAGGTTGAGAATGTACAAGGCATGATTAGTAAGTTTGCAGATGACACTAAAGTAAGTGGGAGCATGATAAGTGAGGAGGTTTATCAGAAATTGCAGCAGGGCCTTAATCAGGTGGACAAGTGGGCCGAGAAATGGCAAATGGAATTTAATATAGATGTGTGAGGTCTTGCAGTTTTGAATCTCAAATCAAGGTAGGAGTTTCACAGTGAATGGGGTCTTAAGGGGTGCAGTGGGCAGAGGGACTTTGGTGTTCAGGTGCACGGTTCCCTGAGAGTGCAGTCACAGGTAGGCAGGGCAGTGAAGAAGGCTTTTGGCACACTGGCCTTCATCAGGCAGGACATTGAGTCCAGAAGTTGGCAATTTATGTTGCAGTTACACAGGACTTTGGTAGGGCCACACTTGGAGTATTGTGTTCAGTTTTGTCACCTTGTTATAGGGAGGATGTTATTAAATTAGAAAGAGTGCAGAAGATATTTACAAAGACGTTGCCAGGACCCAATGGTCTGAGTTATAGGGAGAGGTTGGACAAGCTAGGACCTTTTCTTTAGAGTGTAGGAGACTGAGGAGGGTCCTTATAGAGCTGTATAAGATCATGAGGGATATGGATAGGATGAATGCTCTCAGTCTTTTCCAAAGTTTAGAGAATCAAGGACGAGAGGGGACCAGTTTAAGGTTAAAGGGGAAGGAATAAAAGAGAACCTGATGGACCACATAAGTGGCTGGTATGTGGATGAGCTGCCAGAAGATGTGGCTGAGGTGGGTGTATAAACAACATTTCAAAAGCATTTGGATAAATATGTAGATCGGAAAGCACGAGAAGGATATGGGCCAACTGCAGGGAAATGGGGTTAGTGTGAATGGACATTTACAAGGTGGAGTCAAACCCCTTTGTTACTTAAAACCAAACACCCAGAAAAGCTCGCCACATATCCTAATCTGTTAACATATGAGTGACACAGATCTCCTACATTCCACTATTTAAACAAAAATTAGCAAGTTAATTTCTTAACTTTAATAGTGAACACTAAACAAAAACTATTGGCAAATACAAGCCCCTCTTTAGTTAGCTACTTACTATCTGACTCCAACTCTGTAAAATGTATGCTGTTCCAACAACCCATATATTAAACGTAACAATCTCAAGACCACACAGTCTCTATCTTCCCCGCTGTGTTCACTCTTTCAGCTTGTATCTCCTTGGGTCATGTTTTTTTTAATGCAAGTATGTTTTACATGAATATGTGACATTGATAGAGAGTGTTTGAGATGGCCAGTTAGCACTCCTGCTCTACAGCAGTTAATCTGCTGTTGGATGGCAGTAGCTCTCCCTCTATTTTCAAAATGCTGGGTTTATTTATTTCCCATGATACAATAATTCTCATAATTTGATTGATTTCTAGATGTATGAACAATAATATTCAAATTCCATTGGTTTCTGATATTCTGAGCATTATTTAAAGTCTTTGTTTGCATTTGAATTGCTGTCAAAACAGCAACCAAAACTCAGACTTCCATTTCCCAGCTAATTGTTACATTTGGAACAGTCTGACCTTCAGCTGGCATCTGTGGCTGTACTTTCAATTCAGCAAAACCCGTCCTATCTTAAAGTGAACACACATTTATTAAATTCCAGGCAGTAACACGCCCCGGGCTATCTGTTGTTCTGCATATTAACCTCCTTGAACCCCTCGATTAGATTCCAGGCCGTAACTTAATCTGGGCTATCTGTTGTTCTGTATATAACCCACCCTGAACTCCTCGATTTGATTCCAGGCCGTAACTCACTGTGGACTATCTGTTATTCTGTATATAACCCACCCTGAACACCTCGATTCGATTCCAGGCTGTACCTCAGTCCGGGGTATCTGTTATTCTGTATATAAACCACCCTGAACCCCTCGATTAGATTCCAGGCAGTAACACACCCCAGAATATCTGTTATTCTGTATATAAACCACTCTGAACCCCTCGATTAGATAGCAGGCTGTAACTCACACCGGGGTGTCTGCTGTTCTGTATACAAACCACCCTGAACACCTCGATTCGATTCCAGGCTGGAACTCACTCCGGGCTATCTGTTATTCTGTATATAAACCACCCTGAACCCCGCGATTAGATTCCAGGCAATAACTTCCTGTCAGGGTTGAAAGGGAAGGCTGGTAGTTATCGGGAATGCTGGCTGACTAAAGAAATTAAGGGTTTCGTTCAGAAAAAGAAGGAAGCATATGTCAGGTATAGACAGGATAGATCGAGTGAATCTTTAGAAGAGTATAAAGGAAGTTGGAGTACACTTAAGAGGGAAATCAGGAGGGCAAAACGCGGACATGAGATAGCTTTGGCAAATAGAATTAAGGAGAATCCAAACTGCTTTTAAAAATATATTAAGGACAAAGGGTAAGTGGGAAGAGAATAGGGCCCCTCTAAGATCAGTAAGGCAGCCTTTGTGTGGAGCCACAGAAAATGGGGAAGATATTAAATGAATATTTTGCATCAGTATTTACTGTGGAAAAGGATATGGAACATATAGAATGCATGGAAATCGATGGGGACATCTTGCAAAATGTTGCAGATATACAGATGAGGAAGGGCTGGATGTCTTGAAATGGTTAAAGGTGGATAAATCCCCAGGACCTGATCAGGTGTACCTGAGAACTCTGTGGGAAGGTAGAAAAGTGATTGCTGGGCCTCTTGCTGAGATATTTGTATTATCAATAGTCACAGGTGAGATGCTGGAATACTGGAGATGGCCAAACGTGATGCCAATGTTTAAGAAGGATGGTAAAGACAAGCCAGGGAACTATAGACCGGTCAGCCTGACCTCGGTGGTGGGCAAGTTGTTGGAGGGAATCCTGAGGGACAGAATGTCCATGAAGTTGGAAAGGCAAGGACTGATTCAGGATAGTCAACATGGCTTTGTGCGTGGGAAATCATGTATCACAAACTTGATTGTGTTTTTTGAAGAAGTAACAAAGAAGATTGATGAGGGCAGAGCAGTAGATGTGATCCATCTGGAGTTCAGTAAGGCATTCGACAAGGTTCCCCAAGGGAGAATGTTTAGCAACGTTAGATCTCATGGAATACAGGGAGAAGTAGCCATTTAAATACAGAATTGGCTCAAAGGTAGAAGACAGAGTGGTGGTGGAGGGTTGTTTTTCAGACTGGAGGCCTGTGACCATTGGAGTGCCACAAGGATCAGTGTTGGGCCCTCTACTTTTTGTCATTTATATAAATAATTTGGATGCGAGCATAAGAGGTACAGTTAGCAAGTTTACAGATGACACCAAAATTGCAGGTGTAGTGGCCAAAGAAGAGGGTTTCCTCAGATTACAACAGGATCTGGACCAGATGGGCCAATGGGCTGAGAAGTGACAGATGGAGTTTAATTCAGATAAATGCGAGGTGCTGCATTTTGGGAAAGCAAATCTTAGCAGGACTTCTACATTTAATGTTAAGTGCCTAGGGTGTATTGCTGAACAAAGAGACCTTGAAGTGCAGGTTCATAGCTCCTTGAAAGTGGAGTCGCAGGTAGATAGGATAGTGAAGAAGGTATTTGGTATGCTTTCCTTTATTGGTCAGAGTACCGATTACAGGTGTTGGGAGGTCATGTTGCGGCAATACAGGACATTGGTTAGGTCAGTCTTGGATTATTGCGTGCAATTCCGGTCTCCTTCCTATCGGAAAGATGTTGTGAAACTTGAAAGGGTTCAGAAAAAAATTACAAGAATGTTGCCAGGGTTGGAGTATTTGAGCTAAGGGAGAGGCTGAACAGTCTGGGGCTGTTTTCCCTGGAGTGACGGAGGCTGAGGGAGTAACTTATCGATGTTTCCCCTGGGGGAAGGGAGACCAGAACTAGAGGGCATACGTTTAGTTTGAGAGGGGAAAGATATGAAAGAGACCTAAGGGACAACTTTTTCACGCAGAAGGTGGTACATGTATGGAGTGATCTGCCAGAGGAAGTGGTTAAGGCTGGTACAATTGCAACATTTAAGAGGAATTTGGATGAGTATATGAATAGGAAGGGTTTGGAGGGACATGGGCCAGGTACTGGCAGGTGGAACTAGATTGGGTTGGGATATCTGGTAGGCATTGACAGGTTGGACTGAAGGGTCTGTTTCCATACTGTGCATCTCTATGATTCTATGACTGTATAACTCACTCAGGGCAACCTGTTATTCTGCATATAAACCACCCTGAAACCCTCGATGAGATTCCAGTCTGCAACTCACTCTGGGGTATCTGTTATTGTACACATAATCGTCCCGAATCCCCTTGATAAAATTCCAATCTGTAACTGACTTCCAATTTTAAGGGGCTCTGTACATTAGCCACTTCAATCCTTTGATTATATTCCAGTCTGTATCACACTCCTGGGTATCTGTTAGTCTGTATATTAGCCATCCAATCCAAACCCTGTTAAAATTGCCCACAGTATTCAGGGATGTGTGCGTGAGGTGCATTCGTCAGGGGTAAATGTGGGGAAATGGGTCTGGATGGGTTATTCTTCTGAGGATCAGTGTGGTCTTGTTGGGCTGAAGGGCTTGTTTCCCCACGGTCGGGAGTATATGAATCACCCGGAACCCTCTCGATTAGATTCCAACGTGTAACTCACTTCCATGTATGTGTGACTGGCATGTTTCAAAAACACCCCAAAACCTTCAATTCTATTCCACTTCGATAAACACGAGGCGCTGCATTTTGAGAAAGCAAATTTGAGCAGGACTTATGCACTTAATGGTCAGGTCTGAGGGAGAGTTGCTGAACAAATGACTTTGAAGTGCAGGTTCGTAGCTCCGTGAGAGTAGAGTGGCAGGTGGATAAGATAATGAAGGCAGCGTTTGGTATGCTTTCCTTTATTGGTCAGAGTTTTGAGTATAGGCATTGAGAGGTCATGTTGCGGCTGGACTGGACATGGGTTAGGCCACTGTTGGAATATGGCATTCAATTCTGGTCTCCTTCCTATCGGAAGGATGTTGTGAAACATGGAAGGGTTCAGAAAAGATTTTCAAGGTGGATGCCAGGGTTAGAGGATTTGAGCTACAGGGAGAGGCTGAATAGTCTGGGGCTGTTTTCCCTGGAACGTCAGAGGCTGAGGGGTGACCTTATCGAGGTTTATAAAATCATGACGGGCATGGATAGGATAAATAGACAAAGTCTTTTCTTTGGGGTGGGGAGTCCAGAACTAGAAGGCATAGGTTTAATGTGAGAGGTAATATGAAAGAGACCTAAAGGGCAACTTGTTCACTCAGAGGGTGGTACATGAATGTAACGAACTGTCATAGGAAGTGGTGGAGGCTGGTACAATTGCAACATTTAAAATGCAGCTCAATTGGTATATGAATGGGAAGGTTTGGAGGGAGATGGGCCAAGTGCTTGAAAAATAGACTAGATTAGATTAGGATATCTGGGTCGGCATGTTCAGATTGGACCAAAGGGTCTGTTTCCATGCTGTACATCACTATGACTGTATGACTCCGTGATTTTGTGACTCACTACTTGTTATCTGTTATTCTGTATGTAAACCACCTCAAATCTCTCAATTAGATTCCACTCTGTCCCGCACTCCTGGGTATCTCTTATGCTGTATGTAAACCCTAAACCCCTCAATTAGATTCCAGTCTGGAACTCACTCCTAGGGATCTGTTATTGGATCTGTGAAGTGATCCTTGTTGAATGTTAGACTGAAGACAAGTTAAACTAAATGGTCAAATGTTACATGGGTAGCAAGAATACAGAAAGCTGCTGATTCATTTCTGTCCTGTTACATATCTCCAAGTTTCAGATTGGGGCTGAATTTCTGTCACAATGGGGAAAGTCTCAAAAGCTGTTTACTGTCCTGCATGAATGCATCATCATAACATGAATTCACTTGCAAGATAGGAAATGGAGATAGCTTCTGGAAGGTGTCTGTAGCTCTGTGTGTGTGCTTCTGTGTGTCTGTGCATGTCTGTTTATGTGTGATTCTGTGTGCGTGTTCAATGTTTCATATATTTTCGAACTGTATTGATGTTGCCAGTCTCTCTTGCTTTTCCTTATTTATAAACTCAATGTCATCATTTTGCTGATATAAAATGGTGGCTGTGGACAAATCTAAAATGTCTGCCTGATTGATTTGTGTCAGGAATACCTACAGCAAGGGAGAGGGGGCAATGTGTCAAAAGCCATTTCCATTCATTGATGCTAGCAGAGATAGGAAATGGAGACAGCTCTTTGAAGGTGATTAAAATGCAAATCCCAGAACCTGTTTACAGTGAATGTGGAGAGACAATGTGACATTCCAGTAAGGTCTGCCTTACTTTCCAAGCTCCTAATATATGAGAGACACATAATATCCAAAACTTGATAGAGCTCAGCCACTGAATTGTAGATTTGCAGCGTTGGATCAGAATCCTGACTGGCTTGGGCTCCTCCCAAATTGAAGGGTTTCTCATATCCCACACTGACCTTCTGTGGGTTCAAAATGTGTGTTGTCTACAAATAAAAGAAAATAATGCACATGCAATTAAACAAAACTCTTTCTGTAACTTTGTGCATCTGTTGGTTTAAGTATCTTTCAACAGGATTGAAGATAAATGAGGCAGTGAGAGATAGGTAGCACTGTAACCAGAATGGCAGTGCAGTATAAAAGGTATATTAATATCTTCAGTGAAAGGGGAAAACAGAGGAGGATAGTCCTCAACCGAGGATCGTGGGGAGTCAGTAAAGTTGTGTAGTTTGTGGCTGCATTATGTTTATGTGAGTCAAGATTTAAAACCAGTTGGCCAACAGTACACTTTGTGAATCAGTCCCAGTTACAAGTTATTTCACATTAAAAGGTTAACATATCCCTCGATTACATTACAGGCTGTAACTCACACGGGGCTATCTGTTATTCTGTATATAAACCACCCTGAACTACTCGATTAGATTCCAGACTGTAACTCAATCCATGGCATCTGTTATTCTGTACATAAACTATCCAAAATCCCTCGATTAGGTTCCAACCTGTAACACATTCCAGGCTATCTGTTATTCTGCATCTAAAACTCCCTGAATCCCTCGATTAGATTCCAGGCTGTAACTAACTCCAGGGTATCTGTTATTCTGTATATAAACCACCTTGAACCCTGCAATTAGATTCCAGGCTGTAACTCACTCTGGGCTATCTGTTATTCCGTATATAAACCACCCTGAACCCCTCGATTATGTTCCAAGCTGTAACTCACTTTGGGCTCTCTGTTATTCTGTATATAAACCACCCTGAACCCTGCAATTAGATTCCAGGTTGTAAATCACTGCGGGCTACCTGTTATTCCTATATAAACCACCCTGAACCTCTTGATTAGATTCCAGATTGTAACTCACTCCGGGGTATCTGGTATTCTGTATATTAACCACTCGAACCCCTCGATTAGATTCCAGTCTGTAAGTCACTCCGGGCTATGTTATTTTTTATATTAACCATCCTGAACCCATTGATTTGATTTCGCTTCCTGACATTTTAAGCTCATGTTCCCAACACAATCTAATCTCAATGATGATCAATGTATCACTGGTCCTCCTATCTGCTGGGACTACCATCATGTTAACTTTCTGATGTTTTCGTACATGATTACCTGTAGCAGTGAGTCGCAGGTAGACAGAGTGGTGCTGAACACATTTGGCACATTTGCCTTAATCAGTCTGAGCATTGAGTATAGGGGTTGTGGTGGTATGGTGCATCTGTACAAGATGTTGGTGAGGCCACTTTAAGAATACTGCGTACAACTCGGTTTTCTGCAGAAATGACTTACACGAATGTTCCAGGACTGGAGGCTTGAGCTATCGGGAGAGGCTGGTTAGGTTGAGGTGTTTCCCCCTGGGGTGTCAGAGGTTGAGAGGCAACATTATAGAGGTTTATAAAATCATCAGGGGCATGGATATTCTGAACAGCCATGTTCTGCTCCCAAGGATAGGGGAGTCCAGAACAAGACAGCATAGGCTGAAGGGGAGAGGGTCGAATGATTTGGAAGGGACCTGAAGGTAAATATTTCACACAGAGAGTGGTGTGTGTACAGAAAGTGCAGTCAGAGGAAGTGGTCAAGGCGGGTACAATCACACGAGAAATATTGGCCAAATGCTGGTAAATGGGACTAAACCAGATTTGAAATCTGATCGTTGTGAACAGATTGGACTTTCTGGGTCTATTTCCATTCTGCATGACTCTCTGATTCTATAAGAGGGATGACGAATAATTCTGAAAGGACCTTTCAAGTCGGAATTCTCTTCAGTGGAAGGTTGTCGTGTCTCTATGTTCACATTAATTGAAAGCTGTGTTATTTAAATATTTGACAAAGAAGTGAGTCATGCGCAATGGGACGCAGACAGGAAAGTGGGGCTGAGACCACAATCTGATCAGCTACAATTTTAGTGCCTGGTGGAGAAGGCTCAAAGTATCTAATGACCCACTCCTGCTCCTCAATCCCATGTTCCTGTGTTTCATTCAGCCCCTCATACCTGCTACTCAGGAACTGTTGGAGACTACTTATTCCTATAACCTGTTGCACAGAAACACAGGAGACCATTCAGCCCCTCAGTACTGTCCCACACGGTTTGAAGTGAATTGGGAAATGTAATTGGAAAACCCAGGCTGGGTATGAAAGAGGCCCCTCATCTCTCTTCACACAGCTTCCCCACTCTGCAACTTGTGCTTCATTTGTTGGTCATGTTGTACACCCAGATTCAGTGTGAATACAGCCGCCATACCTCACTCAGGGATTGCTCACTAAATCCTCTGGTCTCCCTGTCTACAACATTCAATAACAGAACATTCATGAAAATAACACCCACTAACGTTCCAATAACAGAATGGGAGAACATCAGAAACAGGGGCATGTTGTTCACTCCCCAAGCCTGCCTTGCCCTTCTTTAAGATCATGACTGATCTGCTCCTGGTCTCAAATCCTCTTTCATATCCAATTCTTCATCGCCCTCAACTCTCTGACAGGTCAATTTCCATCTACCTCCTCTTCAAATACGTTCAGTCATCTAGCTCCCCGAACACCCTTGAGGAGAGAAATCCTGACATTCAATACTACCTGTTGGAAGAAAACACTTGCTGCTCCTATATCATGGCCTATTGATGTGAACAAAAGAGGTTATCACAAGGGTTCAGATAAAAATGACAGGCCCCGATATCAAGGCAGTGGTTGACTTCTGTTGACATAAAGGAGCTTAACAAAACTGAACTTAATAGGAATCAGAATAACCTCTCCAGTGTTTGGGGTCAAACATGGCACAAAGGAAGATGTTCATCATCACAGTCCTGGGTCACCTCTGTGGGAGATCCTCAGGGTAGCTTCCCCTTCACAAACATCTTCAGCTGCTTCATCAATGTCTCCCCACCCCCACCTCCCCACCATACGATCAGAAGTGGGGATGGTCGCTGAAGATTCCACAATATTCAGGATATTTTGTCCCCCGTCAGCTCCTGAACTGGTCTTTGTCCGTGTGCAGCAGGATCCAGACTCCATTGAGACTTGTGCTGTTAAAGTGTCCGTAACATTCATGTAACAGCACTGGCGGGAACTGCACATTGCTCCAGTAAAACAAGAGTTCATTCAGCAGCTCACGCTGGTTTCACAGGAATATGAGGAAGCCATTCACCCCATTGACACTATTGGAGAAGAACAGTGACAGCCCATTCAGTGCCTCCAGCCTGTTACTCAGGAAGAGAGGGAGTCTAGTGTGATGGGCCACACCAGAGCCCCTGGAAAATATTTGAAGGCGGTAGCGTAGATTCTAATGTTTTCTTATTTTAAAGGAAATGTAAAGTGTCTGTTCCAGATGCAATGTGACTGGTCAAACTACTCGGTGTGAAGCAAAACACCATCTACTTAAACACGAAAGAGAAAATGAAACCAAAGAAAGAGGAATTTAGAATAACGTAATTCTACTGGACAAGTTAACAGAATAATAGATCTAGAGAGTATTACTAATGAACTGTTCCAGTATAGGAAAATCCCATACACAGCACTTGGAAAAAAGAAATATTTAGACACAGATTGTCACAAACATTTCTCCAATCCAGGAATTAAAAACAGCATCAAGAGAAATTTCAGAGAAGTTAGGAACCAGGAAACATTCACTGAAGCTTCAAACTCTGTGGAGACCCCAATAGTTCCTGATGTTGCCGAGAAACCAAAACCCAGAGATCCTAATCTGTGAGAGCTGGCCACACCCATTCAGGCTGCACTAAAATAAACACAAGGCCTCCCTAGCTCTTACCCAAGTGGTCTTAACTAACCAGCTTGGTAACGATCGTTCAATCTCTCTCTGAAAAGAAACCAAGACAAAATAACCTCTTAAAGCTGCAGCATTGTCACACTAGTCAGTACAATGAGCTGTCAAACAAGAACCAGGGGTAACCAGTCAGGACCTTGGCCATGTCCAATCGGACGAGGTTGAAGCCAATCACTCCCGTGAGTCACTGACACAGGAACAGTAGGAGGCCATTCCAACCTCAATGCACTTACCCGGGGGCAGAATGAGGTAATTGATGCTGAATCCTGATGAATGCCTTATGCCCAAAACTTCGATTCTCCTGGTCCTCGGATGCTGCCTGACCCGCTGTGCTTTTCCAGCAATTGATGCTCTACTCTGATCTCCAGCATCGACAGTCTTAAGTGTCTCCTAATCGATGCTCTACCATGGTGAACAAGTGGGGCAGAGGCTGCACAGATAGATTATTCCACGTTGTTCCTCTTGGCTCCGTTGTTTATGATACACATGTGGGACTTTAACATGGTTTTCTAGTGGTGAGCAGGGAAGCCATATGTCTTGTGCGAAGTCTCAAGAAGGCATCTTCCATCTGCAAGAAGATAGCCTGGTGTTCTCTATGTAGGGGGGAAGCTAATGGGAATTGCTACCTGTTTCAGATGGAAGGTATTGTGGCTGCTGTTGGGGATTGTGAACAACCTGACGTTCAGTACAGGGTTCACTTGCCGACTGCACAATAACGTGGGGAGGGTTAATTTAGGCATATAAACTATTAGGATAGTCATGTTAGACTGATGAATGGACTCTCTAAGTTCAATTAATGCTGATCTTGTTCATGTTGACCTTGTCTAGTGCAAATCCTGTTTAGTGTATCCCGTGTGCCTTACTCTGTCCAAGTCTATTTCCACCCTATGATCTGTCTGGCCATGCTTACGATGATCTTCCTCTACTGCTCATAAACAAAGTGTTTCCCTGTACTGAGGTACACGTGACAATAAATCAAACCAATCAATCTTGTGTAAAGAATGGAATGTCTCACCCTATCAATGTCTCTTTTGGGAATAAGTGATCGCTGCCACTCCTCGTGTTTCAGCATCACAATTTCTTCGTCTCTCACAGCTCTATAGATTAAACGCTCAGCTTCTTCACTCTATCCTCATGTTACCATCACCGGTGTCTGTGTTAGGGGAATCATTCCTTCCAAAGGAGATCAAATCTGTAGAGAGTGCCACAAATGCTCTCTCAGCCAGTCTCTACAACAGCTGGAAGATGGCTTTACTTATGCTCTCGAATCATCTTACAATGAAGGACAACATACCATTGACTGCACCCATTACATACACAGGGTTTGATTCGGAGCAGTCAGCATATACTTGTGAGTGGGAGATCATGCTTCCCAAATTTCTTAGAGTCCTTTGATGAAGTTATCAGGACCTTTGATGAGGGCACAGTAATAGACATCGTCTATATCGATTTCAGTAAGGCCTTTGATAAGGTTCCACATAGCAGGCTGCTCAGGAAGGTTACATCTCTTAGAATGCCGGGAAAACTGGCCAATTGGATACACAGTTGGCTTGATGGTAGGAAGCAGAGGGTTGAGTGGAAGGATGTTTGTCAGACCGGAGGCTGGGTCCATTGCTGTTTGTTATCTATGATTTGGTTGAGAATGTACAAGGCATGATTAGTAAGTTTGCAGATGACACTAAAATAAGTGGGAGCGTGGTCAGTGAGGAAGTTTATCAGAAATTGCAGCAGGAACTTAATCAGGTGGGAAATGGGCCGAGAAATGGCAAATGGAATTTAATATAGAAGCGTGAAGTCTTGCATTTTGGAAACTCAAATCAAGGTAGGAGTTTCATGGTGAATGGGAGGGTCTTAAGGGGTGCAGTGGGTAGAGGGACTTTGGTGCTCAGGTGCACGGTTCTCTAAGAGTGGAGACACAGGTAGACAGGGCAGTGAAGAAGGCTTTTGGCAAATTGGCCTTCATCAGGCAGGATATTGAGTATAGAAGTTGGGACCTTATGTTGCAGTTACACAGGACTTTGCTAAGGCCGCACTTGGAGTATTGTATTCAGCTTTGTCACCTTGTTCTGGGGAGGATTTTATTAAATTAGAAAGAGTGCAGAAGAAATTTACAAAGACATTGCCAGGACCCAATGGTCTGAGTTACCGGGAGAGGTTGGACAAGCTAGGACCTTTTCTTTAGCGTGTAAGAGACTGAGGGAGTCCTTATAGAGCTGTATAAAATCACGAGGGGTATGGATAGGGTTAATGCTCTCAGTCTTTTTCCAAGGAGTAGAGAATTGAGGATTAGAGGGGATCAGTTTAAGGTTAAAGGGGAAGGAATAAAAGGGAACCTGAGGGGACACTTCTTTATACAGAGGGCTGGTACGTGGATGAGTTGTCAGCAGATATGGTTGAGGGGGGTACATTAACAACATTTCAAAAACATTTGGATAAATATGTGGATAGGAAAGGACTGGAAGTGTATGGGCCAACTGCAGGGAAATGGGGTTAGCATGGATGGACATTTACAAAGTGGACTCGAACCCCTCTGTTAATTAAACCCAATCACCCAGAAATGCTCGCCTCGCCTTGTAATCTGTTAAAATTTGAGCGACACAGATCTCCTACATTCCACTATTTAAACAAAAATGATCAAGTTAGTTTCTTAACTTTAATAGTGAACACTAAACAACAACTATGCGCAAATACAAGCCCCTCTTTTCTTAGCTACTTACTATCTGACTCCAACTCTGTAAAAATATGCTGTTCCAACAACCCACATATGAAACATTAAAATCTCAAGACCATACAGTCTCTATCTTCCCCGCTGTGTTCACTCTTTCAGCTGCTGATCTCCTTGGGTCATGTTCTTTTTATTGCAAGTAGGTTTAGATGAACATGTGTCTTTGATAGAGAGTGTTTGAGATAGCCAGTTAGCACTCCTGCTCTACAGCAGTTGCTCTATTGTTGGATGGCAGCAGCTCTCCCTCCAGTGTTCAAAACTCTGGGTTTATGTACTCCCTATGATATAATAATTCTCATACTTTGATTGCTGTCCAGGTGTCCAAACAATAATATTCAAATTCTGTTGGTTTCTGGAATCCTGAGCGTTATTTAAACTCTTTGGTTGCATTTGGATCGCTGTCAAAACAGCAACCAAAACTCAGGTATCAATTTCTCAGCTGACGGTGACATGTGGAACAGTGTGACCTTTAGCTGGCATCTGTGGCTTGAATTTCTATTCAACAAAACCCGATCTGTCTTAAAGTGCCCAAACCTGTTTTTGGCTTCATAACATCTTCCCACTTCAGAAAATAAAATGAACCAGTAGAATGAAAAGATGGCTACATTTCTTTTCCTCTAATTCTTAATCCCAATTATATGAAATATAAAAGTATTAATCTCAGTTATATCATTCATATCACTTCTGCACACCAATACAACACTGGAATAAGTCAAATCTTATCTACACTGCTTTCCTTTAAATCCGCGAAAACCCATCTGCTATCACATTGTAGGAGCCACAACATGTACATTTTGTGAGTTTCAAGTCGGGAAGGTAAGACTCCAATTAAATAGTCTCATATTCTGGTCTTTAAATATTCAAAAAAATGTGAGATTTGTCATTGTCCACAACCATCTCCGACAATTTGTTTGTCATATTCACATTAAAATATTGTCAGGCCAGTGTGAAACTTCATCATTCTTGTTCAATAATGGAGATTTTGTATTTTTTTTTTCTGGTGGATATTGAGTTTTTCAACAAGTAGCCAATCAGCCATTCAATTCCATCATCTTCTTTCTGTATCAATACATCTCTGACCCCTATATCTCGAACATCAAACACAATTTTCAAAGGGTTTCAGAATATTTGGTGTAGCTAAAGCTGGTGTGGTGATTAATACTGCTTTAAAATTCTCAAATGCCTCCTGGCATTGTTCTGTCCACCACAATTCTATGTTCTTCTTTAATAAATCCATCAGTGGTGCCAATACGCTGCTGACATTTGGAACAAACTTCCGATAGAATCCACTCAGTTCCAAAAATCGAAGCACCTCTTTCTTCGAGGATTGTCGTTGAAATTCCTCAAAGCCCTTCGTCTTTGTGTTCCATGGGGTCAACCTTCCATGGCCAATGTAATGTCCCAAGAACGTCACCTCTGCCTTCGCGAATTCTGTTTTCTTTAAGTTTGTTACCAAGTTTGCTTCTTGTAATCGTTCAACATGCTCTGCCAACTGTAACATGTGAGCTTTCAATCACTTGCTAAAGATCACTCCATCATACAGATAAGCTGCACCATTTGTTCATCTGGCCACAACTCTGTTTCTGAGTCTTAAATGTAGCTGGTGCATTATTCATCCATATCAAATACTCGATAAAGTTTTTGTCATCTCTGGTATCTTTACAAGATAGTTGAACTGACTCCACGTTTTTTAAAAATTTGAAACGGTCCACTAAACCTGGATTTGAAGAGATTTCTTACCACTGGTGGCAATACTAATACGTCATCCCCACGGGAAATCTTCAAAGTTTCAGAGTTTGTATCTGCCACCTGCTTCACTCTATGCTGTGCTCTTCAGATACTGTTTAGCAAACTCACCGACTCCATCTACTCTCTCCTTTACCTCGTACACATAACCCAGGTGTAAGATTTCCGACTTCTGTCCTGTCAATTTATATTTAATTAATTTCAAAGGACCTCTCACTTCATGTACGAATATTATCTCAAAGGAAGTAAAATGAGTAGATTTATTTGGGGCATCGCTAATGGCAAACAATTTAATGGGGCACCTTTATCCCAATCATTTGGCCAACCATGACAGTACGCTGTTCATATGGTCTTCAGCGTCTGATGCTAACTTTCCAAGGCTCTCTGGGATTCAGGATGGGACGCACTTGATTTGAAGTGCTGTATGCCTAAGCCATCCATGACTTCCTTAAAGAGCTGAATGGTAAAATGAAACCGTTGGTCTGACTGAATCTCTCTGGGCAGTCCACAGTGAGTAAAGAAAGCTACCAACTCCTCCACCTCCCTTTTTGCCTTGATACTCCAATAATTGAATTGCCTCTGGAAATCTGGTAGACACATCCATTATGGTCAGCAAATATTGGTTTCCACTTTTACTTTAGAAAGGGGAGCTACACAGTTAATCATAACCCTCGTGCAAGGTTCTTCGAATGCAGGAATTGGCAAGAAATGTGCTGGTTTCATTACTGCCTGTTACTTACCCACCATTTGGTATGTATGACATGTACAACAAAACCTAACAGCGTCCTTGTGCATTCCAGGCCAGTGGAAATGCTTCTGTACCTTAGCCTGAGTCTTCTGTACACCTAGGTGACCGCCTGCAGTAAGTTTATGAGCTACCCGTAACACTGTACGTTACTGCTAACACAATCTGGTGCACTTCGGCCCATTTCCCTTCTGCAGTAACCTATCGGGGTCTCCATTTTAATTTTATGATTCTATCTTTAAGTTAATAACGTTCAGCAATATTTTCTGATTCATTCTCTGTGTGTGTGCATATGTATGTGTGTGTGAATGTGTGTGTATATATCTGTTGTAAGTCCATTAGCTTTTCTGAACTAAACATCTCTGCCTGATCCTCTACCTGTTCACGGTTTATCCTGCACCGTTACATCAAACAGGGTGTCAGTTCACTGAGCATCAACCCATTTGTCTTTTTCGTTCGTTTTTCCTTCCTGCTGTAATTTATGACAGTGGGATTTTGTTACTACACAGTCTGGAAAAATTCCTGGGTAATTTTCTTTCAACTCACCAATTTCCTCGTCTTCCTTTGGCTTCTCCACCAGAAGGGGTGCCTATCCCACCTCGCCTCCTGCTAAATCGTTCCCAAGAACAAACTGTATTCCTGGAACTGACACTCTGTTACTCAGTGTCACTGTTCCTTCCCTAAGCTTGATTTGGTTTTCCATCCAGATGTTACACAAGGAAATGCTTAATTTCTGTTCTCATTCCACACGTTAACACGGTCTTGATTAACATGCCAGAAAGAGTCAGAAAAACTTTCATCTCTTACTATTAGAGGGTGAGCGAAAGTGAGGGCTGCAGATGCTGGAGATGAGAGTTGAAAAATGTGGGGCTGGAAAAGCACAGCACGTCGGCGGCATCCGAGGGGCAGGAGTGTTGACGTTTCAGGCATAAATGCTTCATCAGGAAAGTGGGAGGTAAGGGAGGGGGAAGGAGGTTGAAAATTAATGGGAGGGTGGGGGTGGAGCTGGGTGGAAGGGAGCTTGGAAGGCGATAGGTAGATGCAAGTGGGGTGTGATGGTGATAGGTCGGAGAGGAGGGTGATAGGACTCCTATCGGTGGTAGGACAGCTGGAACCCTCAAACCGTATAGCATCAACGTTGACTTCACCAAATTCCAAATCTCCCCTCCACCAACCTCTCCCAGATCCAACCGTACAACCTAGCACTGCCCTCTTGGACTGCCCTAACTCGCCATCTTCCTTTCCTCCTATCGATTCCACCCTACCCTCTGACATATCACTATCACTCCCACCTATATCTTCTTATTGCCTTCCCAGTGACCCTTCCACCAGCTCAGCTACTACCCTCGTATTTATCTTTCAGTCCCCTTGTCCCCCCACCATGTTCCTGACGATGGGTTTCTGCCTGATATTCAATTGTCCTGCTGTTTGGATGCTGCCTCATCTGTTGTGCTGTTCCGGCGCCTCACTTCTCAACTATTACAGACTGAGCAGATCACATATCTCACAAAATTATAACTCCTTGTTCTTCTCCCCCTGTTCTTTCTGAGTAAACTTTATCTACAGAGGTGAATTCTTTAGAGAGATCAGGCACTGCCTCCATACCCAGCCCTTGCCTAGGCTGTGCAATTTCCTGCAGCTCCTCGGCTCCCCTTGGGCTCTCCTTTGCCAGTTTCACTAGTGCCACTGGGCTTAGCCTCTTCTACTGCATCTTTCCCCAAAGTTTCTTCCTTTAACGCCCAGCACGGTGTGTCCCAGCTTACTGCAGTGAAAACAACCTTTTCCCTGTGCCTTTCTCAAACCACTAACACTGTAATTTTATGTGTTCCACTCCCTTATAGTGAGAGCACCTGAGGCCTTTCACCACCTTCCAACCCCCTTGCGCTTCTTTCTTCACCTGTAGTGAACTATTGTGAGCTACTGTTTGCTTTGTAATGTGTGATCGTCCCTTCTCCCAATTTCTATCCCTCACAGGAAGAAATTTCTGCCAGAAGCTAAATTTCATTACATGCCACAATGCATATTTATCTGCCATTTCTGCCGCGCTTCTCACTTCTTGAACTTTCTATTCATTCACATGAATTCTTACTATCTCTGGAAGTAAGTCTTTTAACTTGTCCAGCAGATTAATCTCCCTTCAAGCCTCACAGGTCTTATCCATTTTTAAGGCCAGCACCCACCTGTCAAAATGACTGTGGTTAATTCTTTCAAACACAATGTAAGTCTGACCTGGTTCCGTCTCTATTTTTCTGAACTTCTGTCTATATGCTTCTAGTACCAAATCATAACCAAGCAAAATAACCAATTTAACATCTTGATAATCTCTTGACCCCCTCATCTGACAGCGCTGCACATACCTCACCAGCTGTGCCCACCAGCTTAGTCTGAACGAGCATTACCCACAAGTTCACTGGGCACGTCATCTGCCTAGCCATTTTTTCAAATGAAATAAAAAAGGGTTTGACAATTTTCTCACCGAAATATGGCAAGTTACTAACCTATTTGTATACATCCCTGCATTCTCCCTTCATCTCCATCCTGTTAATTTAAATTTCTTGTCTAATTCCCAACATCTGAATTTCAAATCCCCTCTCTCTTTCTTTTTCCTCTCTTTCTCTTCCGTCTCTCTCTCTCTCTGTTTCCGTCCCTTTATTTATCTTCTAACTCCAGTTGCCACATTTGCAATTTATGTTTTTATAACTACTGCAGTTGCCTATTTCTCTGATACATCAAAGTGCTTAACCAACTCCATTACAATTTCAGCTTCCCTTTTCTCCCTGGTTAAACCCAATTCCAACCTATTTGCTAATTCTAAAAAATGTCCTCCTTCTGTCTTTCTAAACTTGCTTGGAAAATTTGGGAACCTCTTCAGTAATGTTAAAAGCTATTTCCCTCACTTTTCATTTAACCAACCACAAGTAACAAAATTAAACGAATTTTCCCACCAGTTTTATTTGAAGATCAAAGTCACTAATAGCAATGAGTTGGAATTTGCTGGGACCTGTTGTATCTCAAATCTGTTCAAGTCTGTCCAAGTGCCACACGGCAAGGCCCAAAACTGTTATGACATCAATGTCGATCCCCTCTGTTAATTAAAACCACACACCCAGAAAAGCTCACCTCACATCATAATCTGTCAAAACGTGAGCGACAGAGAACTCCTAAATTCCACGAATAAACAAAAAATAACAATTCATATGTATGCAAGTTAGCTCGCTGAACTTGAAGGTTTGTTTTCAGAAGTTTCATCACTATGACAAGGTGACATCATCAGTGAGAGTATCTGCTGAAGTGCTCGTGGGATGTCCCACCTCTCTATTTATAGGTCTTGGTTTCTTAAAATGGGTGATGTCATTTCCGGTTATTTTAACAAGAGAATGTAGACAAGATCTAAATTGATGCGTTTATTGATGGACTTCTGGTTAGAATACCATTCCTCTAAGAAGGTCCTTGCGTGCCTTAGTATGTGTGTGTGCTTTGCACCAGTCAAAGTGGTGACCTTCTTTGTCTGTATGTATGGAACATAGTGATAGTGGGTCATGTCTTTTGGTGGCTAGTTGGTGTTCATGTATCCTCGTAACACAACAACAGGACAGTTTCAATGGTGGAAAAATGATTTTATATACACTGTTTAATCAATGTGTGTGTGCAGATATGTTGCATTTTTCATATGTGCACAACACATTGTAAGTGAACAACAGAGACACAGTTAACGAAAAATGATGCATATGACGTATAAAATTGATAAAACATTAAAACATGATTTGATCCTCTCAACATTCCCTCATATTCTGGAATTCCCTACTCTATTCTCTCATTCTTTCCAGGATATGTGCTCCAATTTCTTGATTCTGGTGTCGCAACTTATTTCAGTTAATCCCCTTTCTACTGGGACTTCAATATGTTGGGCCTGGTGGGTTCTTTCCAAAGCTAGTGTCTGTCATATTATTGGAGATAAATATTCTGGCATCAGACTCAGCATTTGAAAATATTTCTCTGTTGTACATGCACTGTACAAAGGACCACAGCACACAGGCATTGCCAAAACATTGGGGGATGTTCATCTACTTCTTTCGATAATTTAGTTTTCTCATTTTCCACATCTCCAGATCTATATCCTCTCTCTCGTTCTCCCTTTGTATCTAGTTGAGAAATCCACCAATTATTCTTCGTGTCCCATCTCCCAAAACACCTTCTTTCAGTTTATATCTAACGCTCTCTTCAAGATGTAATGTGGTTATAATTGAGCAATGGAACTACAAAGACATGCGGGCGTTGCTAGCCAGAGCTAATTGGAAGGGGAGCTGAGCAGGAAAGACCATGGAGCAGCAATGGGAGGAGGGTCTGGGGATAATTCGAAAGATAATACCAGAAATGCAACCCCAAGAACTTGAAACATGCTCATGGGAGAACAAGGCAGCCATGAGTGATAATGTATCAAACCAAAAGAGGAAACGTACAAAATGGTGAAGATGATTGGGAATCCAGAGACTTCATTGGCTCTGAAACTACATAACGCTGGCATCACTGACACTACAGAGCTCTTAATCATGATCAGGGAAAGAAACAGAGGAAACACATTGACTTTGAACACAGAAGATGGTATTCCTCAAGAAAAAAGATTCAGGTGAATTCAACATTTGCATTAAGATCAGTTAAATGCTTTTGCGGAATGTGTCAGATTGGAAGCAAGACACGGGAAGAGAGACCCTCAGCAGAATGAGAGTATGAAAATGGAAGTATTTCCACATCATAAACCAGGTTAGGTCACTGAGTGCAGGGCTAATGGGTGAATGGGACTCAGTGAGAATTGGGGAACAGACAGCAGAATTGCATTGCAGATATTGCAGCTCGAAACTGCGTATTCATGTAATGCTTTAGACCACAACAGCAGGAGAGGCAGACATGCATTAAACAACAACCTGTAACTTTTTACCAGGGAAACACCTCAGTCTGTCATTACCATCAACACCATCTATGGCTCAGCGACGAGTGTGGGTGAACATGTCAGAGTCAGATTCACATGAACTTTAACTTGATGCTAACTCATTGAAGCTACCAGACTTGACCAACAGATCTGAACGAAGCACTGCACTCCTGTCACATTCAGTCATAAATGATGATGGACGATTTAACGAATGACAGGAGGAGAGGGCTCCACAAACATTCCCATCCGAAATAATGGAACAGACCTGCACATCAGTGTAAAAGAGAAGGATAGAACATAGAACATAGAACATAGAACATAGAACAATACAGCACAGAACAGGCCCTTTGGCCCACGATGTTGTGCCGAACTTCTATCCTAGATTAAGCACCCATCCATGTCCCTATCCAAATGCCGCTTAAAGGTCGCCAATGATTCTGACTCTACCACTCCCACGGGCAGCGCATTCCATGCCCCCACCACTGTCTGGGTAAAGAACCCACCCCTGACATCTCCCCTGTACCTTCCACCCTTCACCTTAAATTTATGTCCCCTTGTAACACTCTGTTGTACCCGGGGAAAATGTTTCTGACTGTCTACTCTATCTATTCCTCTGATCATCTTATAAGCCTCTATCAAGTCACCCCTCATCCTTCTCCGTTCCAACGAGAAAAGGCCGAGACCTCTCAACCTATCCTCGTACGACCTATTCTCCATTCCAGGCAACATCCTGGTAAATCTTCTCTGCACCCTCTCCAAAGCTTCCACATCCTTCCTATCGTGAGGCGACCAGAACTGCACACAGTACTCCAACTGTGGCCTTACCAAAGTCCTGTACAGCTGCAACATCACTTCACGACTCTTGAATTCAATCCCTCTGCTAATGAACGATAATGCTCCATAGGCCTTCTTACAAACTCTATCCACCTGAGTGGCAACTTTCAAAGATCTATGTACATAGACCCCAAGATCCCTCTGTTCCTCCACCTGACTAAGAACCCTACTCTTAACCCTTTATTCCGCATTCTTATTTGTTCTTCCAAAATGGACAACCTCACACTTGGCAGGGTTGAACTTCATCTGCCACTCCTCAACCCAGCTCTGTATCATATCTAAGTCCCTTTGCAAACGACAAATGCCCTCCTCACTGTCCACAACGCCACCTATCTTCGTATCACCTGCAAAGGATGTTTTATCTGCATCATCTTCTGCCAGAAGAGTTGAGTCGATAATACACCTCACCCTCGCCATGATGCCCACAAAATCACAGATGCCAGTCTTCAACCAATTTGATTCGCTGCTCGTGACATGAAGAAACAGCTGAACACAGTAGATACGACACAGACAATGGGTCCTGACCCCATTACTGCAATAGGCTTGAAGACTTGTGCTGCACAACCAGCCGTGTCCCGGGGTAAGCTGTTGCATTCCAGATCCAACTCTGACATCTCCCTGGCAATGTGGAAAATTACTCAGCTATTTCCAGTCCCCTAAAACGGGAATAATTATAATCTGACCAATTACCACCTCCTCAGTCCCATCATGACGGTCAAATTGGTGGGAGTTCTTTTTGACAGAGCTGTCAAGCAGCACAGAAATAACCTGCTCAGTATGGTTTCCGATAGGTCCCCATGTGGAGATGGTGCTGTTGTGGAAATGTCACTGGATTACTAATCCAGACCAGGCTAATGCTCTGGCAGTGGGTGGAAGTTAAAGACAGTTAATAAAATATCGAGATCTCAAATCTGGGGTCAGTAACAGTGACCTTGAAGCCAATCTCGATTGTAAACAGAATTTCCTTCTCCAATGTACTTTTAGGAAGTGAATCTCCCATGATTTCCTGGGCTGGCCTAAAAGTGACTCCAAAGACCCTGACATGTGATAAACATTTCAATGGTCTCTGAACCCCAAGCAAGGGCACTCATTTGTCTCAAACTACTCCGAGGTCCGAAAGGATGAAACCGGACAGAACACCCGGCTTCGGCATCAATGTCAGAAAAGGGAAAGGGAACACAGTCCTGTTGACCCTGCAGAAACCTCCTTCCTAACATCTGAGAGCTTGTGACAACATTGACAGAGCTTTCCCACAGACTGCACAGAAACAGCGGGAATGGAAAACACATTTAGCCTCCTCATTCTAGTTCATAGAAAAAATCTCCTCAATGCACTTACCCCACACGATATACATATCCGCTAATGTGAGTAACCTTGGGAAGTTATAAAATAGGCGGTGCTGTAGTACGTTTGGTCCATCGAGTTTGCTACCCAATTCAATATAATGATGGTTGGCCCTTCATGTCTCCACCGTACTCCTGCTCTCCCGCTACCCCTTTACTGTCTCTAAATCCTTATTTATAAGCAGTGTCTCGTTTTCCAGGTGCGAGCGAATTCCCCAGGTTCCCAGTCAGCGAGAGCAGACATTTATTATCATCTCAATGCAGAGTGACTGCCTGTACCGAATACTGCGGCCCCTTGTTTTACAAGTCCCAGCCAGGGGATTTATCATCCCTGCTTCCAATCTGCCTCACCCTGTCAGAGTTTCGTATATTTCACTGAGATCTCCACTCATTTTCCTAAACCCCATGTAATACTAGCCCAGTCACCCCAAACTCTGCTCCCACCACAAGCCCGTCATCCCAGAGGTCAGTCTGGTCATCCTTCACTGCTCTCCCTCAATGTCAGGTTTGTCTTTATTAGGTAAGGAGACCAAAACTGCACAATATTCAAGATGATATCTCACCAAGGCCCTGTACAGCTGCAGTAAGACACCTTTTCTCCTGGACTCACATCCCCCGGAAATGAAGGTCCACACACCATTTATCTTCCTCACTGCTTTCTCTTTCTGCAATATTCCTTTCAGCGACTGGTGTACAAGGAGATGCAGATCCTTTTCAGTGTTACAGCTCCCCACTTGAAGGGTCTGTATACATTAGTCAGCGTGCCAATGCCATGCCCAGTATTGACTTCTGGTTGCAGAACTCACTGCGCTGCAGGGATCTCAGAGGTTTATGGAGAAGGAAACAACAAAAAGGAGCATACGTCCCTTTGTAGGTCAACATGTTTCAACCAATCCTTTCCAAATGTTAGGCTGCCAATTTATCGTTTCCACCAAAGAGCACACCGCCACCTCTATCCACATTGTTCTCCATCTGTCACGTATTTAACCATTCACTCCAATTGTCTTTGTCTTCTCGGTGCTTTTTTATAACCTCCTCACCTACTCACAATTCCACATCCGTTAGTGCTGTCAGCAAGCTGGGATATATTGTATCTGATTCCAGCAACCAAATATTTAAAGGGCATTGTGAACAGCTGGGCCCCAAGCACTGATCCCTGCGACACCTCAGCAAACTTCCTCTGTTAATTTCTATTTATTTATTTCGTGAACCTGGGTGTCACTGGCTCGGCCAGCATTTATTGCCTGTCCCTCGTTGCCCTTGAGAAAGTGGTGGTGAGCTGCCTTGTTGAAAGCTGCAGTCCACCTGCTGTGGTTGACCTCCAATGCCATTAGGGAGGGAATACCAGGATTCTGACCCAGTGACTGTGAAGGAGCGGTGATATATTTCCAAGTCAGGATGGTGAATCGCTTGGAGGGAACCTGAAGATGATGGTATTCCCATACATCTGTAGCCCTTGT
This sequence comes from Chiloscyllium punctatum, assembly GCF_047496795.1. NCBI lineage: Eukaryota > Metazoa > Chordata > Chondrichthyes > Orectolobiformes > Hemiscylliidae > Chiloscyllium > Chiloscyllium punctatum. Next base: position 68,881,044 of record NC_092766.1, read on the forward strand.
CCTTCTAGATAGACATGGTTGTGAGTTGGGAAGATGGCATCTGAGGATCTTTGGTGAATCATTTCAATGTAGCATGTAGATAGTAAAACACTGGTGCTGCTGCTGCTGAGCGTTGATGGTGGAGCATTGTGGATGAAGGGACAGTCAAACTGGCTGCTTTGTCCTGGATGGTATAAAACTTCTTGAGTGTTGTTGGGGCTGCACTCATCCAGGCAAATTGGGAGTCTCCTATTACACTTCTGACTTATGCATTGTAGATGATGGAAAGACTTTTGGAAGTCAGGATGTGAGTTACTCGCCGCAGTATTCCTAGCTTCTGACCTGCTCTTATTGTTACTGTGTTCATATGGCGAGACCAGTGAGTGTGTGAGCAATGATTACCCACCCGGAATTTGATACGGGGGATTCAGTGCGAGTAACACCATTGAATGCCAAGGGGCAGGTTAGATTGTATTTTATTGGTGATGGTCATGGCCCGGCATTCGTGTGGCCTGAATATTATTGCCACTTGTCAGCCTGGATACTCTCCAGATCTTGTCGCGTTTGAACATGGACTGCTTCAGTATCTGAGGAGCCACAAATGTAGCAGAACATTGTACAATCACTGGCGAACATCCCCACTGCTGACCTTGAAATGGAGGGAAGGTCATTGATGAAGTAGCCCTGAAGAAGTTTTCGGTCACTGCTCGAGGACTCCTACAGATTTGGAGCTGAGTTGTCTGACCTTCATCAACCATGACCATCGTCCGACCTGTCAGGTATGATTCTAACCAGCAGGGAGTTTCCCTCTGATACCCATTGATTCCAGTGTTGCTCAGGCCCCTTGATACCACACAGGGTCGAATGCAGCCTTGACTTAAAGGGCTGTCACTCTCACCCTACCTCTGGAATTCAGATCTTTTGTCCATGTTTGAACCACGGTAATGAGGTCAGGAGCTGAGTGGCCCTGGTGGAGCCCAAACTGGGCGTCATTGACCATGGTATTGCTGAGCACGTGCTGCTTAAAAGCACTGAGACATTCCACCACTTTACTGATGATCGAGAGAAGACTGATGGGGTGGTATTTAGCCGGATTGGATTTGTTCTCCTTTTTATATCCAGGAGATACTTGGGGTAATTTTCCACATAATGAGGAAAAGCCATTGTTGTAACTTTATTGAAACAGTTTGGCTAGGGGAGTGGCAAGTTATGGAGAACAAATTTTCAGTACTATTGCCAGAATGTTGTCTGATTATGGACCCTATGGAGTATCCAGTATCTCCAATCGTTTCTGGATATCATGTGGACTGAACCAAATTGGTTGATGACTGGTAACTGAATTGCTGACGACCACTGGAGGGGGCTGAAATGGATCATCCACTCAGCACTTCTGACTGAAGATTGTTGCGAGTGCATCAGCCTTATCTTATACACTGAAGTGCTGGGCTCTTCCATCATGGAGGAAGGGGTTATTTGTGGAATCTCTTCCTCCAGTGAATTGTTTAATTGTCCCCAACGTTTCTCGACAAGATGTGAAAGGACTGTAGAGCTTAGATCTGAACCGTTGCTTGTGGGATCACTTAGCTCTGTCTATCACTTACTGCTTATGCTGTTTGATGCACAAGTAGTCCTGATTGGTGGCTTCACCAGGCTGACACCTCATTGTCAGGTATGCCTGGTGCTGCTCCTGCCATCCTGCACACTCCACTGAACCAATGTTGATTCTCTGGATTTATGTCAATTGTTGCGAGGGGGATATGCCAGGCCATAAGGTTGAGTGGGTGTACAATTCCGCTGTTATTGATGACCCACAACACCTTATGAACATCCAGATTTGAGCTGCTAGATCTGTTCGAAGTCTGCCCTATTAAGCACCGTGATAGTACCACCCAAAATGGTGGCGGTTATTCTCAATATGCAGGTGCGACTTTGTCTCCACAATGACTATCGGTCACTCTTACCGATACTGTCATGAACACATACTTCTGTAACTGGCAGATTAGTAAGGCTGTGGTCAAGTATGTATTTTCCACTTGTTGGTTCCTTCACCACCTGCCACCAGTTATATCCTTTAGCACCCGGCCTGCTCGATCAGTATTGCTGTAGCTGAGATACTGTTGGTGGTGAACATTGAAATCCCCCACCCAGAGTACATCTTGCGTACGTGCTTCCCTCAGTGCTTCCTCCAAGTGTTGATCAGCATGGAGGAGTACTGATTCATCAGTTGAGAGAGGCTGGTACATGGTAATCAACAGGAAGTTTCCTTTTCCATGTGTAAACTAACGCCATGAGACTTCATGGGATACAGAGTCACTGTTGAGGACTCCAAGAGCAATTCCCTTCCAACTGTATCCCACTATACCGCCACTTCTGCTGTGTCTGTCCTGCTGATGAGACAGGAGATATCCAGGGAAGGTAATGGGGAGTCTGGGACATAGTCATACTCACAAAATCATACCTTTCAGAAAATGTCAGGCTGTTACATGACGAGTCTATTTATTTCTATTCACTGTTTACTACCAGCTGTCCCATTCTAGAAACATATCCATATATTCGCCCGAATCCACTTAGATTTGATTTTGCAAACTGAGATTGGAGCTTTACCAACATTTTTCTAAAAATCATAATGTTTTACATCATTGCTTCTCTTTCATTTGTCTCCCAGTTTGTTTCTCAAACATAATTCCCATTTCATAAATCTATGTTAGTGTTGTCTATGACCATTACTTTGAGTCACATTAATTTCTGCTAAACCATTTACTAACTATGTTCTATGTTCCATGTACTCTATCATTTTCCCACACCAGACCCGGTTTTCCTTGTATTGTTAGAAAGTTTTGTGAAGACAGAACGGAAGTAGTGGCTTCATAGTTCTGCTATTTCCCTGATCCCCATTTTCCATTCTCTGGTTTCAAATAATAAGGAAACTGCACTTGTTTTCTCATATTTCTAACATTGACGTAATTTAACAAGCAAATACAATTCACTCTTATAACCCTTATGAATATAACTCTTCAGAAACTCATCAATTGCTGCCTTAAACTGCTCAATTATTGACCTTCCACACCATACACTCACAGGGGCATAGACTCTGTGCCAAAAGAAATACAGCATAATCTATACTAGTCCCACTTTCCTTCACCAGGCCCATAGCCTGGAATGTTATGACACTTCCAATTGCTCGTCCAAGTGCTCTTTAACAATTGTGAGGTGATCATTCCCCTCTCAGGAAGTAATCCCAGAACCCCACACCTCGAGGTGAAAAAATGTTTAAATCATCTCTGAATCTCAAACTCTTCACTTTAAAAGTGTGCTCCTTTGTTCTTGACCCTCCACCCTGTCTGTGTCGTTTATAATCTTATCCTTCTGAATCATGGTCCCCTCAGCCTTCTCTGCTCCAAAGTAAACAACCCGAGCTTATCCAGCCTCTCTCCATAGCTGATACGCTCCATCCCAGGGAACATCCTGGTGAATCACCTCTGCACCCTCTCCAGTACAATCACATCCTTCCTGGAATGTGGTTCCCGGAGCTACATACAGTATTCCATTTTGTCCGAACCAAAGCCCTATATTGCTCTTATAATCTACACCCTGGTTAGGAAACGCTACACCCAAGGTCCAATTCTGAACTAGTCCATTAACCTGTCCAGGAGAAAGTGAGGAATGCAGATGCTGGAGGTCAGAGCTTAAAAAGTGTGATGCTGGAAAAGCGCAGCAGGTCAGGCAGCATCAAAGGAGCAGCAGAATCAACGTTTTGGGCATAAGCCTTCTTCAGGAACCTGCCCGAAACATCGATTCTCCTGCTCCTTTGATGCTGACTGATCTGCTGCGCTTTTCCAGCAACACATTTTTAAGCATTAACCTGTCCAGTCACATTCATGATTGTGTGGAGAAGCACAATCTGAGCTTCCCAGTGTGCTGCCATTCATTGAGTCCTCCCCTGCCTGGTTCCTTCTCCCAAAGTGCATCACCTCATATTTATCAGGGTTACATTCCATCTGCCATTGATGTGCCCATATGACCATTCCATCTGCATCTTCTTGTAACTTAAGGCCTTCCTCCTCACTGTGAACCAACCGGTCAATCTTTATGTCAAACATGTACTTACTTATCACACCTCCCCCACACTCCACCAAACCCCCTCCACATTCAGATCTATATTTTGTTATTATTAACACAAACAATAAGCGACACAGCACTGATCCCTGTGGTACACCAGGGAACACTGGTCTCCAGTCACACAATCAGCCTTTTCCCACCACACTCTGCCTCCTGCCACTAAGATAATTTTCATTGTAACTTGTCAAGTTATCCATCATATTGTGAGATTTTACTTTATTTTTCAGTTTCCCAGGTGGACATTTGTCAAAGGCCTTCCCTCAAAACTATATAATCGATCTCCTCAAACTAATTCAATCCAATCTATTAGATGTGACTTCCTTCTGATAAAGTCATGATAATTATCCCTGATCAAACCTTGTGACTCTGTATGGAGTTCGATTTTCTCCTTCCCTATTTTATCCAGTAGTTTCCTTAACAGTGATCTAATACTCACTCGCCTATAGTTCCTTGGTCTATCTCTCCCACCCTTACTGTGAAGTGGAATCATATTAGCAGTTCTCCAGTTCTCTGGCACCTCCCCTATGGTCAGATTCTAATTAAAATATCCAGTCAGGGTCTTTCCTCCTTCGACCCCAACAGCCGCCTGTGATACAACTCTTTCAGACATGGAGATTGGTCCAAATTTGTACAGAACAAAGCCTCAAATCCTTTCTCATGTTTTACATCAACCTGTTCAAGAGCTTTCCAGTCCGTCTTCTTGAATTCTATACCTGCCTCCTCCTTCTTCCAAGTAAAATCGATGTGAAGGTCTCATGTAACAATCCATCAATGATCTCCAGCTTGACACACAGATTGCTACTTGGTTTCTAATGGACACTAGCTATTTGCTGGTTATTCTGTTCTACTTGTCCGTGTGGAATATGTGGGATTCTCCCTTATCTCGCCTGCTTGTACTTCTCCATGTCCCTCTGTTATTCAGTCCTTTCGATGTTTCTAAGATTCACCACAATCAACTCTCATGTTTTGAAACTCGAGATTACAGGCTGAGGTTCCCCATCAGACAATCTTGCCATTTTACGGATTAATCTGGATAATACATTTTGCAGTTCCTCTGTAGTCAGTATATTCTTCCTTAGATTGGGACTCCGAACGATACACAATAGTCTACGTTTAGTCTCACCAATGCTCGATGGAACTGGTGCACGACATCCTCTATCTTCCAATTACATTCACATGAATTTAAACCTAATTTTTACTTTCCCATTTGCATATGTTCTTCCCAATACCACTCGCTTTAATTTTTCTTATGAACTTGCTGTGTGAGTTCTTTAAAAAATGCTCACCAATATCCAACTGTACGTTGTCCAATGGTTTTTCATTGACTATGTCCACAAGAATCATCTTCAAAATAATGTTTGTCACTTCTGGTTTTCCTTCCATCGGTACATTCTCACACTCCCCAGTTATGTTATTACCTTCTAAATATCGAGAAGCATGTTTTTTATAATCGAGTCCAACAGATACCTGACTGTGGATGACAAGATAACTGGTCTGTAGTTTACATTCTCCAAATCCATCCTTTCTTAAACTGTTGGATAATATTTATAATCTTTGCCCTATCCAGATTGGCTAAATGCCTTTTGGGAATGAGTCGGAAAATAAAGTGACAATCCACGATGCACTCAACATGTCTATTGCTACTTCCTCTGAAATTTTTGTATGAAGTACATCTAGACTGTCAGATTTATAAATACTCAATCCAGCTTTCTTTTCAAAGATAACCCCAACACTGATAAGAATGACCTTAGACTTTACTTACACAAGTCCCATGGTCACTTGGTATTTCTGGGAGAATTTCTGGACATTCTTCCATGAAGATAGACACAAAGAAACTGTTTCTTTTCCCAGCGATTTCTCTGTTTTCTGCAATAAATTACCTTGTCTGCAAACCAACTGTTCCACACTTGACCTTGTTTTTATTTTTTTTCATACATCGATAGACGCTTTTTAGCAGTCTTTATGTTTTTCTTTCATTTGCACGCTTTTTCTCTTCTTGATTTTATTCTCAGTTTCTTGGTCATCCTTTGCTGGGTCCTACATTTCTCTGAATCCACTGGCTTACAGCAACACTTGGCTTTTTTCTAAGCTGCCTCCTTTCATCTAATAGGTAGATGAAGGTGGGGTTGAAAGTGATAGTCAGAGAGGAAGGAGGGTGGAACAGACTGATAAGGAGGAAGGTGGACACATAGGAATGTTCAAAAGGGCGGTGCTGATTTGGAAGTTTGGAGTAGGATAACGTGGGATTAGGGGAAATGGGGAAATCCACTATGATCCCCTGTGGTTAGAGGGTCCCAAGGCAGAAGAGGAGGATTTCTTCCTCCAGGCTTCTGGTGGCTTGGATTTGACGATAGAGCAAGCCCAGGATCCTCATGTACTTGGCAGAGTGGGAAGGGGAGTTAAAGTGCTCAGCCACAAGATGATGGATTTATTCAATTGGCCGTCCTAGAGATATTCTCTGAAATGATCCACAAGTTGACCTCCTGCCTCGCCAATGTAGAGAAGACCACATTGGGTTTAATGGATGCAGTAGATGAGGCATTCTGTCTCCCTTCGTCACTTATCACTTTCACTCCCACCTTCATCTACCTATCACAAGCCCAGCTACCTCCCCTCTGCCGCACCCCCTTCCCATTTATCTCTCAGCCCCCTTGGCCCAGAAGCTTCATTCCTGATGAAGGGCTTACGTCCGAAACATCGATTTATCTACTCTTAGTATGCTGCCTGACTGTGCTTTTCCAGCACCACACTCTTCGACTCTGATCTCCAGCATCTGTAGTCCCCACTTTCTCCTCACACCTTCATGGCTTGCATGACTCAGATTTATAACGGTTACTTCAAATAAAACAAAAACTGTTGTGTACTCAAACAGTATAAAAGAAAACCAATACATTGTGGTCACTGTTCCCAAAAGGTCATTGAAAGCAAAATTGTCAATTAGCTCTGCTGATCACTCAACACCAATTCCTAAATGTCCTGATCTCGAGCTCACTGCTCAACATAACGTTAATGTAAACCATCTCACACGTGGTCATGAAATCCATTTTTCCCAGCATTAGCATTCAATTGGGTTAACACAGTTTAGATATAACGTAAACAGGACATTATTACTGCAGTATCCACAAATGTGTATATCTCATTTCCTGTTTTATAACATGTCCAGCGTTTGTATTGCAGCTTTCATTTGGATATATAACTCCCACCAATGTTTGCTCCTCCTTGCTGTTTTTGCGCTCCACCTTACGAGATTCTGTGGAATCTGAGCGACATGGGCTCTGGGGATGTTAATGACAGAGATCATCTTGTCACATCATTTATGATCTTCTCCAACTTTAATTTCTCCAGGTCTCCCGTTATGCTGATGGAGTAGAGAAGGACAATGATCTTCCAACAATGCTCTGTATTTCCCCCAGAGAGCTGAGACTGCTCTAACCTGGGTGGGAACCTTACAGCAGGCTGGGAAAGTGTTGCTGCTGCTGTACAGAGAGATCACATCTTGAGTAGTGTGTACAGATTTAGCCTCTTCTATGAAGAAAGGATGTTGTTATATTGGAGGCAGCTTAGAGATGGTTCCCTCAACTGATTCCTGCAATGAAGGTGCTAGCTTATAACGAAAGGATGATCAGTTTGACCCAGTAGCCATTGGAGTTTACAAAAATAAAGGATGATCTTATTTCAACATAGATGGCAGAAGGAGTCAACAAGTGAAGTGAATTACACAGATAATGGAGGAATCCATTCCGTTCTCTATCCTGTCACACAGGAACAACAGAAGGATATTCAGGCCTTTGAACCTGTTACATCAAAGCAGGATGAGGCTATTCAGTCCCTGGAGCCTGATTTATATTTACAGAAGGAGGCCAATCAGCCACTCAAGCCTATAACAGTAGGCCATGCTGCACCAGTATCCTGTTAAACAGCAACAGGATCAGTCCATTCAGCCTCCTCAAGTCTGTAACATAGGAACTGGAAGAGGTCACACAGTGACTGGAGATTTGTTACACTGGGATAACAGGAGGCCATTCAGACCCACCGAGCCTATCGCAAGGGAATTGGATAAGGATATAAAGTATCTGAGACTTCTTTCATGAGAAAGGAAAAGGTAATTTTGACACGTGTCTGTTGTATGGGAACAAGAGAAGACCAATCACTCCCACACTCCCATCTCCGGTACACATGAGGAGACCATTCAGTGTTTCCACCTGTTATGGAGAAATATGAGAAGACCCATAAGCTCCTCAAAATGTTACTCAGCAACAGGAAGATTCCATAATCGCCCAATCCTCTAAAGCATCAACAGGAGGAGGTCAATCTGACCTTGGAGACGACAACATGGGAACACCAGAAAGACGTCAGCCCATCGATTTTGTACACCAGCAGGATGATGAGTCCATTCAGCCACACATACCCCTTACACAGCAATTGGAGCAGATCTCTTAAAAACGTGTGCCCATTAAACAGGAATTCAAAGAAAACGTGAAGGTTTTCAAAAGGAAAGAACTTATAATAATGGTATACATTAGGGACTAAAGTGTAACAATAAACTATTGTAATTGAAGGAAAATTGTTAGAGTCCATTGTTCAGGACATTTGCAAAGTTAAACCACAATCCATCAGGGTCAACATGGTTTTACGAAGGCCAAATCGTGTTTGAATTGTTTGCTGGAGTTATTTGAAGATGTCACTAACAAGATGGATAGTGGGAATCCTGGAGATGGAACATATCTGGTCTTCCTGAAGGCATCGGATATGTCGCTTCTCCAAAGAGTAAATGGTAAGATCAGACAACATGGGTTTAGGAGTAATTTATTAGCTCGGATGGAGGATTGGTTAACCAACAAAATATAGTCAGGTGGAATAAATGTGACATTTTCATTTGGCAAATGCAGTTTGTGCCATTGATTTCAGTACTCATGCCTCAACCATTTGCAATCGATGGTATTACTGTACTCGGTTGATGGGATAGAAAATACGATGCCACATTTTCAGATGACACGAGCATTGGTAGGAAATTACTTCAGAATGATAATGCAAGAGATTTTAAAACTATATGGATAGGTTGGGTGAATGGGTCAACATTTGGCAAGGAAAATTAAAGTGAATAAATATGGGACTATTCAAGTTGGCCAGTATAATAGAAAGACAAATTATTATCTAAATGGAAATAAAGTTAAAAGTGCTGAGTACAGAGGGATCTGGGTGTCTGCTTGCTTATCACAGAAAACCTGCCTGTGGGTACTGCAATAATGAGAAATACAAGCATAATTTCAGTGTTTATTTATAAAAGGATAGAGTAGAAAGGTAGGGAGTGTTGGTGTAGCTATGCAAGGCATTAGTGAGGGTGCAACTGGAGTACAGTTTGGGTGTCCTGCACAATGAGGTATTTCCATTGGAGGCAATTCAGAAGAGCTTCATCAGATTGATTCCATATTTGAAGTGTTTGTCTTATGAAGAGACATTGAGCAGTTTAGGCTTATACTCTCCAGTTTATAAGAATGAAAGGAGATCTCATTGAGGTCTGTGAAATGCTAAAAGTAATTGAAAGTGTAGATATGGAGTGGATATTTTTTCATGTGCCACAATCTACAACAAGAGACTAGAGTTTGGAATGGAAAGATGGCAGGAAAGTGGAACGGAGGCCGCGTTGACATCAACCTCATCGAGGGGTTGGATTCCTCACAGATGCTCCTTGTTCTTATTCAACCCTTCGAATGTGTTGCACAGGAATGGGGAAGGAGAGGGTATCATACAGGAAGCAGGCACTCAGGATAAATCAGTCTCAATCAGTTAGACAGGAGGTAACCAGTAGGGTCACAGAGTAACCAGTATCCTAGGATCCTCTGGGAAGCTAGGGAGGAGATAGCGGAGCCATTGGCCTTGATTTGTATGTCGTCCTTGTCTACAGGAAGAGTGCCAGAAGACTGAAGGATAGCGAATGTGGTCCCCTTGTTCAATAAGGGGAGTAGGGACAGACCTAGTAACTATAGGTCAGTGAGCCTCACACTTCTGTTGTGGGCAAAGTCTTAGAGAGAATTGTAAGGGATAGGATTTTTGAACATCTGGATAGGAATAATGTGATCAAGGATAGTCAGCATGGCTTTGTGAAGGGCAGGTCGTGCCTCACAAACCTTATTGAGTTCTTTGAGAAAGTGACTAAGGAAGTGGACGAGGGAAAAGCAGTAGATGTGGTGTATATGGATCTGAGCAAGGTGTTCGATAAGGTACCCCATGGTAGGCTACTGCACAAATTAAGGAGGTATGGCATTGAGGGTGCATTAGAGGTTTAGATTAGGAATTGGCTGGCTGGAAGGAGACAGAGGGCATTAGTTGATGGTAAAGGTTCATGTTGGAGTGCAGTTACTAGTGGTGTTCCACAAGGATCTGTTTTGGGACCATTGCTGTTTGTAATTTTTATAAATGACCTGGAGGAGGGGCTTGAAGGCTGGGTCAGCAAGTTTGTGGATGATACGAAAGTCGGTGGAGTCGTGGACAGCGAAGAAGGATGTGGCAGGTTATAGCAGGATATAGATAAGTTGCAGAGCTGGGCAGAAAGGTGGCAAATGGAGTTCAATGTAGCTATGTGTGAAGTCATTCGCTTTGGTAGGAGTAACAAGAAGATGGATTACTGGGCTAATGGGAGGCTACTTGGTAGTGTGGATGAGCAGAGGGATTTTGGTGTCCATGTGCACAGATCTCTGAAAGTTGCCACCCAGGTAAATAGTGCTGGGTATGGCGTACTGGGCTTTATTGGTAGAGGAATTGAGTTCCGGAGTCCTGAGGTCATGTTGTAGTTGTATAAGACTCTGGTGCGGCCTTATCTGGAGTATTGTGTATAGTTTTGGTCGCCATACTATAGGAAGGATGTGGAGGCACTGGAACGGGTGCAGAGGAGGTTTACCAGGATGTTGCCTAGCATGGTAGGAAGATCGTATGAGGAAAGGCTGAGGCACTTGGGGCTGTTCTCATTGGAGAAAAGAAGGTTTAGGGGAGTTTGATAGAGGTGTACAAGATGATTAGGGGTTTAGATAGGGCTGACAGTGAGAACCTTTTTCCGCGTATGGAGTCAGCTGTTACTAGGGGACACAGCTTTAAATTAAGGGGAGGTTGGTATAGGACAGATGTTAGGGGTAGATTCTTTACTCAGCGGGTTGTGAGTTCATGGAATGCCCTGCCAGTATCAGTGATGGACTCTCCCTCTTTATGGTCATTCAAGTGGGCATTGGATAAGCATATGGAGGTTATTGGGCTAGTGTAGGTTAGGTAGGCTTCGGTCGGCGCAATATCGAGGGCCTGTATTTTTCTATGTATGTTCTATGTTCTATGTTCTACTTGGTTCTTAACTATTTACAGTCTATATTGATGATCAGGAGGATGGAACAGATATACAGATGCTGAGTTTGGTGATGTCGCTGTGGTAAGCAAGAGATTAAATTATCAAGAGAGGGTGGAGAGTCTGCAAATAGATTCAGAGAGGTAAAGGCAATAGATAATAGTTTGGCAGGTGGATTTTAACATGATATAATCTGTCATTTAATTTTCCAGGAATAACGGAAAGAAATATATTACTGAAATGGAGAGGGATTTTAGGAATTATTGATACTGTGTACTCGGGGGGGGGGGGGGAGGGGGGGCGCACTCAGACCCGTTCAGACATGGGAGGTTTTGCTCCATCCCTGCTCCCAGACACTCCAAGTAACCCAATTGCTCTCCGTACACATGGAATACTTTAATGTGGTTGATTAGTGGTGGGGATGGTGTTTTGAAATGTGCATCAAGAGGACGGCTTTTATCCAAGATATGTTCATTTCTTTCTACGTGGAGACCCAATGACGATGGGACTGGCTGACTGCTTCTGAATGAAGAGACCATGACTGCTGCCAGGACAATGGGTATTCGCCAATATGATGTACTGTGCATGGGTACACTGTAACATTCATAGGGAGAGAGAGAGCTCCTTCAGTTCCTCTACCTCTCCCCATTGACATGGCTTTTCTGCAGATGCCATGTACACCATCGGGAATACCACTATAATGAATACACCCGGCAGCTCCCTGCTGTGGGAGAAACAATGTATTTACCTCATTCACCATATATACCCTCCATCACCGAATGGTGACATCAATGTTGAGATACTGGGAAATGATGGATGTGTAACCTAGTTCTGCCTAAAAAGTTCTGGATTATCGAAGCTGAATGAAACAGTGACCCTAACAGCCACTGGCAGCACCACCCGCTCCCTGGTGTGATGCTGCAGGACGTGTTAAAGGAGGTGACACCGCTCTGTGACCAGTTCCCTGTTCAGTCAGGGTCCCCTCACACTCTGCTACTGGGTTAAGTGTAGCTTGGGGAGCTGTTCATTGAATACTTGGGGTGGATACAGCAGATCCTTTTCCCCACACATACTCACTCCGTGGTTTCAGAGCTTCGCCCCTCTGCAGCCTCTACTCCATTTGTTGTTCATGTTGCAGGCTCAGATGCTGTAACTACAGTCCCCATGCTCCATCCAGAGTTGAGTCACCAAATCCTCAGGTCTCCCGGAATGTCTGAGGCAGCTCACAGCACAAACCTCCAGCAAACCATCTCCAGCCCCTCCACTAACTTTTCAATTACAGGAGTCAGTCAGAAACCCCTCGGCTCCAAGTGTTGTGGACCAGACCAGATCCCCGCAAAATATTTTAAGAAGGCCGCTTAGACCCAAACCTATTCTTATTTTAAACATAGATGTGAAGTGTGCGTTCCAGATATGTTGTGAATGGTCAAATCACTCGACGTTAAGCAAAATATAATCTATTCAAATGTTTTGTTTAAAATGCAATCGAAGGAAAGAACATTTTGGGATAGCTTATATGTTGGAACACTTACACAAACAATAGATACTGTACCTTCTTGGTATACACTGCTTGGCACAAAGATATATTCAAATACGGATTCTTACATGCAATTTTCTGATCCAGGAGGAAACAACATGAACAGAGATTTCAGAGAGAAAAGCAGCTGTGGATCATGTATTGATACTTCCAACCCTTCGAGGATCCCCAACAGCTTCTGAATGCTGCAGATAAAAACAAAACGAGAAAACCTGGTCTGGGAGAGCTGGCAACTGCCCTTCGATTGTTACCACCACTTCATAAAACTTAAAGGCCTCCTCAGTTATTTACTTAAACTGTGTTCAGACAGCAGTTCTGCACCTCTGCCTTTATAACCTCCCTTCAAAAACAACCTAAGAGAACATAACCTCTTTACAGTGATAGTAAACTCACAACTCACCTTTAAAAAAATGATCCATAAATATACAAAAATAGATTAATTTTAGACCTGCTAATCATCCTCTATTAGCAGACTGAAATTCAAATACTTTACATTGACTCTGAGCATACAAATGTTCACAACTAGTTTCGATTTCAGTCATTTTACTCCTGCCACAGAATGCCTTTGTCTTTCTTCATCCAAGTCTCCACAACATGTCAAATCTTAGGTTTCTCGACCTATCAACGGTATAATTTCAAATTGAATAGCAGCAATAATAAGCTCAATCGAAACAGACTGGTATTCGTCGCCGTAAACTTCTTCAATAACTTTAAGGGGTCATGATCAGTGATAAAGATTTGTCTCAGGTATGTTATTGGCAATTGAAATGCTGAAATGTTGCAACGCCAACATCAAGCTCAAGGACTCCTTCCCCATTGGGGAATAAATCTGTTGATGTTTCCACTGGACACTCCAACCACACATTACGTAATGGAGCACTTCTCATCTCTCCAATTGTCCTTCTGAATGGCATAGCTCCTCATGTCTCAGCATAAAAGAATTACATGCTTCTGTGCCTCTTAATGCTGTAACCCCTTTACCTGTTACTCCTGGCCTATGCCAATAAACCTTACTCTCACAGGGATATGTTTTAAGAAGATCTCGTATATTGTTCTCAATCTCTCACAGAAACCAGCCATTGATTTCTGAACCAAATCATTATCATCAGCCATTTCAGCTTCGAATCTTGCCATTTGAACACACTGCTATTCCACACGAGTTCTCACGACTGCAGGAAGTGAATTGTTGAATTTCTCCAAAACAAGAATCTCTCTAACAGTGCTATAGCTTTGTTCTGTTTGTAATGCCCTTCCCCACTTTTCAAAATTACTTTGTTCGATTCTTTCAAGCTCAATGTGCCTTTAACCAGGGACACTATTTTAGATTCCTGAAACACTGTCGGCTTCTGGCACAAGCCCATATGCAATTCGGATGGCTTTCTTCACCTCCTCTGACAGGGATGCAAATACCTATCAGCTTTGTTTGAATCAACTAAATCCACATGGTCACTAGGCACTGCATTTGTTTAGCCACTTTCTCAAATGAAATTCAAAAGGCTCCTCCATTCTTCTCATCAAATTTAAATAATTCCTGGGTTTATTTAAACAGATCTCCATCAGGCCTTTGGCTACTATGGGGTTGCTCATCCTCACTATCCTCCTCATCCAGCCTACCATCTACCTTCATCTCGACCTTATATGTCAACTTTCCTCTGTAATTACTAACTTTTGAAGTTGAAACTACCTTCTTTTCTTCTCTATTTTTCTTTCTTTCTTCTTCAATTCCTTTTCTTTTATTTCTACTTTTCATCATAATTCAAACAGTTTCAATTCCTTCTCATGTTCAAGGCGCCTCATTTGAAATTGAATTCTAGCCATTTCCGAAAACTCTGATGGCATTTCCACAAAAATGTAATTGCCAAGCTCTAGCTGTAATTATCTCTCATTTTCTCACAGACAAACACAACCCCAACTCCACCTTGTCTGCCAATTCCTACAGCTTTGCCTACATTACCTTTTGTAAAACCCCCAATTTCATTTCTTCCACACCCAGAGAACTCTTATTGACTGATAGAATCTTTATACACAAAACACTGTTTAATCCAACCGAATTCAACATCCGGAATGAAAGACACGAACAACTACCATACGTGAACTTTGAACCCAATACTCTCTCGGTGCATACTCTCCAGTATCTGCATGAGCTTATTCTGGATGCTCTGGTTTCCTCCCACAATCCAAAGATGTGCATGTCAGGTGAATTGGTCATGGTTAGTTGTTCAAAGTTTTCAGGGATGTGTGGGTTAGTTGCCTTAGTCGGGGTGAATTTTAAATAATAGGGTAGATGAATGGGTCTGGATAGGTTACTTCTCGGAGGGTCGGTGTGGATTTGTTGGGTCGCGTGGCTTGTTTGCACACTGTAGGGATTGTAATTCTAAATCAGTTTGGTATTATCGATTTAGAACGAGACAAGAGACCCCAATTTGCTATCGACCAACCAGACTGACTCAAACTATTTTAAGAAGGTAGCTTGGATGCCAACCTTTCCTTATTTTAAAGGTAGATGTGAAGTTTGAGTTCCAGATGTGATGCTACTAGTCAAACCACTCACCATTAAGCAAAACAGAACATACTTAAAGACTCTAATGAAATTCCATACAAAATGAAGGGGAATTTAGAATTATTTAACTATTGGAAACTTTAGCCGAATAATGGATACAGTACCTTCTACAAATGAACTGTTCCAATATACCAACATCCCATAAACACATCTCTTGGAAACATGGAACATTCAGACATACATTCTTGCATACAGTTCTCCAATTCAGGAGGAAACAGCATCATGTCAGTTTTCAGAGAGAATAGCAGCTGGGGATAAGTTACTAGGCCGTTGTTACTGCTATTTATTATCAACCCTAAAAGTGTCATAAGTCATTTACTTGAGCCGTTTTCAGTCGGCAGTTTGGCCTTTAAGATCTCTTATTTAAAGAAAGGAGAAAATAATCTATTTTTAAAAGTGACAGCATCGTCACACACTTTAGATGCCTGGCACCTTTACTTGAGGGACTTCCTCGATCGGAAGATCACCTGAGAGGGGCAAATACAGGTACAGACCAAGTTACAAGGCTGTGTCTCAATAACGTCTGAAACACCCCTGTCCGTGGACCATCACATGGGACATACCAGGACGTGAAAAACAGCCTGACACACACCATTTCCATGTTTCTGAGCTTCACAATGTTAGCACTCGATACACTAGAGAGCCATAAACAAAGGCCAGGGAAAGAAACAGAGGGGCAGAAAGATTCACATTAAAGACAGAAAGAGACAGTTAATTAACTGAAAAGATGTTGTGGAAATATGGGGAAAAAGACAGGGCAGTGGGACTAACTGGAGAAGTGAGGATCTTCGAGGTTAAACTTAAAAGAATGAGAACATTGAATAAAGGCATTGTCAGATCAGCTGGAATGGTTTGTTACATCAAATTCTGAATCTGCTTCACAGAACACCACAAACAACATAAACTGGGACAAGATGACAGCCCAGCATGGAGAGCTGTGCAGACCATGCTAGTGTGTTGCTCAGTAAAGTGCACTATCTGCCCAGCATGGAGAGTATTGCAAACTTTACTATCATATGGTAACTATACTCGCATCAAATTACTGCAATGTCGACAATGAGAAAGTTTCCTGTGTGTGTATTCATCAGAGACTGAGAGAGAGAGTGTGTGTGCGGGATTGGCGTGTTTGAATGCGAAACTTATTGTTTGAGAAGGAACGCACATGGAGGAAACTATTTTAAATAAGAACAACTGGCTGGCTTTTTATTAATCAACAGAGAGAGAACGAGAGACGTTTCATGGACAGATGAGATAAAGTGTTTGAGAATGTTAAAATAAAGTCATTGTCAGACACAATAGCAATATACATCCGCGTGCACATGAATGACAGATGGATGGGAGTTTGGTGTGAGTTCGAATCAGATTTGCTTCGGCAAGTTTGAAGCCGGGAGCGTCAGCAGCAGATTATTGGCTTTGTTAAGACTGTATTTCATAGCTCAAGGTTCAAACAGCAACTGGACTAAACCAGTGAGATATATTCTGGGGTGGTGAGCATTTCAAGTTAGAAATGGTCAGGATGTGGTGTCATGAATCAGCTCATGGTCAAAGGGATCTCCCACTGTTGTGACTTGTCTGCTTCAGTCGCAGATATTGGCCAGGGATGGGATGGAAACAGTGGCAGGAAGTGGAGTTTGTAACCAGAACAGTAGAGAGTGACCTCCCTGCTCTTAATATTTAAATAACAAAGGCAATGATACAGTAAATTGTAGGTCTCCACTGGAACTGAGTAGGTCAACACAGAGAGTAACACTGCCAGCTCAGAGAGGGAGACAGTCATTGAACACATGCATTGATGTAGTTAGTAGTGGTCTGTAGAGTAAATATCTGGAATGAGAGTTTCAACTGTAAAATAATAGTGGCAAGAAGTGTAGACGATATAAAAGAACAGTAATACACTCATAATCGGTTTTTAGAACAAAAAAATCTGGACATTGACACTTACCAGGAACACCGATGATAGCCAGGAAAGGATAATAAAAATATTGAATAATGAGAAGAGCATAATAGATCCGCCATGATAATGACAACCAATAAAATGCAGAAAGACGCCAAACATAAATGTATAAACTCCTGTCTATTGTTGGAACATGCCAGTCTAATGTTTCCAGACTCTGATACATTTTTGGAACATTCCAGTCTAATGTTCTCAGATACTGATCTCTCCTCCCCCTCTCTCTGGGTCTGCTGTTCCCTGTCAGTGCTGTCGGTGATGCTCCCGCTCATGTTATGGGAGACCATATTGAACGGTGCCCATTTATCATTAAAAGATGGAAACTCTCCACTGGGATAATGAGAATCCATGGAGATTGGCATTAAGCACAGTCACTGAACAAACGCTGGGAAAATTAGCAAAGGCTACGACAACGGATGAATGGGCATTGCAAAACAATCAACAGACAGGAGGGTTCCCTCCCAGTTGGGGAACACTTCAGTGGTCCAGGATATTCAACCTCGGACCTTCGGGTGACCAGTGACCATCCTTCAAGGCAGATTTCAGGACAGGCAGCAGCGCAAAGTGGCCGAGCAGAAGCTGATGACAAATTTCGGTTCCCATAGGGAGGGCCTCAACTGGGGCCTTGAGTGCATGTCACATTGTAGGTGATCACCATTGCACTATACACACACACACACACACACACACACACATACACACATACATATGGACACATATGTACACAGACACGTACACTGACACATACACACCCTTACAGACACACACACTCTCACAGGCATCCGCTCAGTGATTTAGACCACCCTACACTCATGCATACACACATACACTCTCTCTCACTGATACTCAAGCCCCCCACCCCAGACACACACACACTCCCACACTTACACATGCACCCCTCACAGACTTAAGACACTCTACATCACTACACACACATATACACCCAATCTCACACCCACAACCCCCAGCTAAGAGAAACACACACATACAAACAGACAAAGACCCACATGCACACATATATTTTGTGAAGCGAATTTGTACTTGCAGAGTTACATTGTACTTTGCTCAAAAACTGCATGCATTCATGTAGAACTCTGAGCTCAAAAACTGCATGAATTCATGTAAAACTCTGTTATCTCACTTTTCAGATTAGAATCAATCTAAACATTATGGTATAGACAGAGAACACAGGGGCTAACACCTTCAAAATATTGTCTAACTAACACTCGTTGTTACTGCTAACCTGAGAATGCAACTTTAAAAGAAAAAGGTTTTTTTAATTTACACATGAAAGAAATGAAACTATCATGATATTCGAACAGATGAAAGATTCAACAAACAATTAAAGTATTTTTCAATGGATAATTTCAGTTACATCACACTGTAAATTTTTGCGATAAATTCTGTGCCTTAGAAGTGTGTCCTCCACTATCACCTGATGAAGGAGCAACGCTCTGAAAGCTGGTGTGCTTCCAATTAAACCTGTTGGACTATAATCTGGTGTTGTGTGATTTTTAACTTTGTACACCCCAGGCCAACACCGGCATCTCCAAATCATGACTAAACAAACAGGCTCAGTTAACCAGTTCCACACATCATTTTTCATATCTCTATAAAAGGGAACATTTACCGGGTTTGGATGGAATGGATTAAGGTTGCTGAGGGATGGACCAAAAATCTTTAAATCTTTTGAATCTTTTTTTAAAACTTGTACATGAGAGGTTTAAAAGGCACTGCAGTGGTCCATATGTGTTCCACTCTGTTTATGAAAGGAGGCAATTATAAAATAACAGATTGGCTGCATAAAAAATAGTCAGGTGGGCAAGTTTCTAGATACCTTAAACCAAAGTATAATACTGGTTGACCAGTGTGAGGTTCCTCCTGGTTTTAAGTGCCCTGTTATCAAATCCTTTCATAACCTTGCGACAGAGCATTGAGATTGCTGCTGAGCAACAGGCCGAAGCTATTCTGTCCCTATGGGCCTCTTACAAAGGGATACGAGAAGGCCATTAAGCCCATATTAGTCTGTTGCTACTTGAAAAGGTGGAAATATAAAATATTGGCACATTTTGCCAACAGAATCATTCAAAACGAAGAGATATGTCGCTGCTGCTGTATGAGGTGTTACTGAGAGGGCACCTGGAGTACATTGTATTGTTTGTGTTTCTGTAACTGAGAAGGGATGGACCTTCATCAGATACAGATTAACGACTGCTCGTAATCTATGGGTTGCTGTGGCATTTAATATCTCGGATCTGTTACACAAGGACAGGAGGTGGCCATTCAGCCTTTCCAGTCTATTAGAGAGGGACAGGAGGAGCCCATTCAGCCTCTCGAGCCTGTTACAGAGGGGCAGGAAGTGTTTCTGTTACACATAAATATTAGTTTTAAATTAGTTTTGGAATAGGAAAGACCTAATGTAAACATTAAAGTTCTAAATTTGAACAAGGCCAATTTTGAAAGTGTTAGGTGAGCCCTGTGAAAGGCTGATTGGAATACCCTATTCACAGGTAAAGGGAAGGTTGGGATGTGCAAGGCCTTCAAAACGTGGTATCAGAGAGTCCAGAGCCAACGTGTTCCTATTAGTGAGATGGGAAAGGCTGGTGGGTGCAGGGAGTGCTGGATGGCTAGATATATTGATGTTATGGTCAAGGTAAGGAAGGAGGCATATGTCAGGTAAACAGAGCTGAGATTAAGTGAATCCCGAGAGGTGTGTAAGGGCAGCAAGTGCATAGTCAATGTGGAAATCTGGCCAGAAAAATGTGGACATGAGATAGCTGTAAAAATAGGGTTAACGAGGCATTGAAGAAATTCAACAAATCCTTTAATGGCAAAAGATTAACTTGGGAGAGAACAGGGCCCGTTAAAGATCAGTAAGACTACCTATGTGTGGAACCACCCGAGATTGGAGGGATATGAAACAAAAATTTCTCCTCAGTATTTAATGAGGAGGAGGTTACAAGAGCGAGAGAATGAATAAATATACAGTGAAACATTGAAAGGTGTCTATATTACAAGGAGGGGTTTGACATTTTAAAACACATAATGGTGAACAAATCCTTGGGACCTGATCGGTTATATCCCAAATGTTTGTGGGAAGCCAGGAAGGAGATTGGTAAGTATTTTGATGATGTATTTGTATCACTGATTTCCACAGGTGAAGTGCCAAAGACTGGAGGGCAGCTAACAAAGTGTGATTATTTAAGAAAGTAAGGGGGAAAAAAGGTAACTATAGATCAGTGAGCCTGACGTCAATGGTGACTAAAATGTTGGAGGGGAATTTTGTGGGAAAGGATGTGTATACATTTGAAAAGACGAGGACTGAAGAGGGCTTTGTACATTGGAGATCATGTCTCACTGACTCGGTGTAATCTTTTGACGAAGTGATGAAGATGATTGATGAAGGCAGGAGAGTGGATGTTGTCTTTATGGAATTCAGTAAGAAAACCTAAATGTTCTACATGGTAGACTGGTTAGCAAGGTTAGACTGCCTAGGATCAAGGGGGAGCTCTTCATTTAGATCCAAAATGTACTTGAATATTGGAGACAGGCCGTGAGAGTGGACATTTGTTCATTAAACTTGGAGACCTCTGACCAGTGGCGTGCCGCAAAGATCAATAGTGGTCCACTGCCTTTTGTCACTGATACAAATCATTTACATTTGAGTATATGAAGTATGGTCAGTAAGGTTGTAGAGAATTACAAATTTCGTCGACCGTGAAGAATGATCTCTCAGACTATAATGGGACCTTGTTTAGGTGAACCGAGGAGTGCCAGATAGAGTATATTTTAGTTTCATGTGAGGTGTTGCATTTTGGCAAGACAAATAAAGGCAAGACATGATAGAACTCCATAGAAAGTATTGAATCCCTACAGTTAGGAAACAGGCTTTTCGGCCCATGGAGGCCACACCGAACCTCCAAACAGTATCCCACTGGACAAACCCCTACCCTATCCCTCTGAGTCTGCATTTCGCATGGCTAATCAACCTCCCATACCCATCGCTGGGTACGGTGCGCAATTTAGCATGGCCAATCTAACTTACCTGTATATCCTTATGCTGTCGGAGTAAAACATAGCACCCGCAGGAAACTCACGCAGACACGGGGAGAATGTACAAACCCCACACAGCGAGTCATTCAAGGATGGAATTAAACCCAGGTCGCTGCCCTGTGAGGCAGCAAAGCTAGACTAGTGGTACAGGTTCTCCGTTCCTTGACAGTGCTGTCACAGGTAGACAGCGCAGTGAAGAAGGCATTTCGTGATCTTCCCTTTATTTGTGCGTGCTTTGAGTCGAAGCATTTGCATGACATGTTAAATGTGTACAGGACATTGGTTTGGCCACTTTTGTAATATTGCCTTTAATTCTGGTATCCCTGCTGTCAGAAAGGCGTTGTCAAATTTGAAAGGATGCAGAAGAGATGTAAAAGAATGTTGCAGGTGTTGGAGGGTGAGAGTTACAGGGAGAGTTTGAATAGGCTGGGGCTATTTTCAAGTGTTGAGGCTGAGGAGGGACCTTAAAGGTGTTTATAAAATCATGAGTGGCATAGATAAGGTAAACAGTCAATGTCTTTTCCAAGGATAGACGAGTCCAAAATTAGAAGACAAAGGTTTAAGCTGAGAGGAGAAAGATTTAAAAAGGGAAATTAGGGACAACATTTTCACACAGAGACCGCTGTGTGTATGGATTGAGCAGGCAAAAGAGGTGGTGGAGGCAGGTACAGTTACACCATTTAAAAGGCATTTGGATGGATAGTTGCATGGGAAGTGTTTAGAGGAAGATGGGCCACCAGCTGGCAAGGGGGACGAGATTACTTTAGGATATTTGGCGGTATGGATGACCAGAGCGAACGATCCCTTTCCGTGCTGTACATCTCTGAGAGTCTATTGACTCTTCAGTGAAAACACGGGAACAGGAGGAGGCAATTCAGCATCTGAATTTTGCAAATCGGCTTGTTTGCTCAATCACAGAGAGTCAAATACAAAAATACATCAGTCAGATTTTGATGGTGCTTTACAGAAACGTGGAAAGGCCTTTTGTCAAGAAAAAGTTGTAAAGAATGTGAAGAAGCCATTCAGTCCCTCACCTCCATTCCACAGGAGCAGCAGGTGAGCACAGAGCTATTGGAGCCTGTAACTCAGGAACGGGAGGAGGACATCTACTTTCACAAACTTGGGATCGGGAGGGAGTCATTCAACTGCTTGGAACTGGGGCACAGGGACAGGAGACAGTCACTCAACTGTTCGAGACTGGGACACAGGAACAGGAGGCAGTCACTTAACTGCTCAAAACCGGGACACAGGGAAATCTGGAGGCTACTGAGGCCCGAGGATCCAGTTACGCAGGAACAGGAGGAGGTGACTCACTTCCCACCAGTATGGGACACTGGGAGAGAAGGGGAGTTTGCTTGGAACAAACAGAAATATATGAATAAGTTGCATCAGTGGTCCATTCAATCCTGCCCCATCATTCACTAAGACCACGGCTGATCTGATTGTGATTCCCTCATTCCATTTTACGGAGACTGTCCTCTCTGCAGCCTCTGCTCCATTTGTTGGTCATGTTGCCGACTCAGATGCTGTAACAACAGTCACCATGACTCAGCCAGAGGGATGGGTCTTACCGGATGAGTCAGGATTTGAAGAGTCCAATCAAAAGAATTAAAACACAAAATAAAGACATAGCCAGATGTTTAGTTCTCTCACAGTCGCAATCTAACTCACATAACCAGCCCATCCATTACATATTCAGGTCGGACCACTGTGTAGATCCGGCTAGTGTACTGCTGAATGCAACCCAGCTATGTCCAGAGTGAAACTACGTGCAGCCCACACCAATGCTGGATCTATAATCCTGGGCTAAATGTCCAGCATGGGTAGCTGTGCAGTCCGCACTGGTTCATTCATATATGAACAAGGCTGTTGCATTGTTCGGTAATACTGTGTTAAATCGCAGCTCAGTGTGGGGAAACTTGCAGCCAATTTTGGAACTGATAGGATGTACATCTCCCATCCATTTACAGCTCCATATCTCCACTGTGCCTTGACAAGGGATGCTGCGAATGTGAAAATCACTGCGAGGAAGTGATGTAAATGGAAACAATTTAAATACCATTAGTTCTGATTAAGGCGCATATCACTCTAGTATTTGAAGATGAAATAACTGAGATAATATCCAATGCTTTTTGACAATGCTACATAAATGTTGCCATTTCATCTAAGAATAACAGACTAATAAGGGTTCACTTTGTCTGAGAGGGCTCAATGTCTAGCCGTATTGATGCCGAGTCCTCAGCGGTCCAGGCACTAACATAGGATGATAAAAGAGCTTAATTGATTGCTTTAAATCAGGGAGATTTACCCCCCACAATCTGTGGGGTATTTGCAATTTTGTTAGCTTGATAAAGAATCGCTTATGGTACCAAATAAAAAGCTAAACTCGCAATTATGTTTCCTAAATATCTTTGTGGGAAACATCAAAGAAAGCATTCGCACGGGGTCGAGGAAATGAGGAAGAACATTCATTTTAATAAGAGCTATCCGACCTAGCCAGGATATTGGAAGTGCCTCCCATCTTTGAAGGTCTTGTTTAATTTTGTCAAACAAATGGACACAGTTCACGTTAAATAAATGATCAAAAACAGATTTAATGAATATACTGAAATAGGGAAACCACCCCCGTGACCATTTAAAAGGAAACCAGGATTTGGCCTCAGTATCAGGTATTTCCCTAAGACCTCCCATAGGCATGGCCTCCAACTCTGTAAAATTAAACTTATCGCCCAGAAAGGCAACAAGCGAATCAATGCATTGCATCATATGAACAATCGAAATTGTGGGATTTGACAAAAACATAAGACCCTAATCTGCATACAATGTAATCTTTCGTGACTTCTATCCCACTTCTGGGGCTGATATGTTGGTATCCCTACAGATGGCCTCCGTCAGTGGCTCAATCCCCAACGTCAACAACAATGGTGAAAGGTGTCAGCCTTGTCGGCTGCCTGGAGAAATATTAATATTACTGGTTGGCCACAAAATTAGTGAGAACTGCAGCCAGAGGATCACAGTAAAGGACCCTCACCCACTTGATAAAATCTTTGTGTCGACCAAACCGTTCTAATGTACAGAAGAGATCCGGCCACTCAACCCAATCAAATGCCTTCTCTCATCTAAAGTGATCAATAATCCCTGGGCAGATTGTTGTTGAGACTCTTGGATCATATTGAATAACCGCTTCACATTGTAGAAAGATCTGTGGCCCTTTTGAAGCCTGTTTGGTCCTCTTTGGCTATGAAAGGCAGCAAAGGTTCCAGCCTAAATGCACGAGTCTCAGACAGGATTTTGAAAACAACATTTAAAAGTGAGATTGGCGTGTAAGAAGCACAATCCACCAGGGTCTCCTTTCTTCATCATCAGAGAGATATGAGCCTCTCTTAAGGATGGAGGGAGGGATTTGTGACTGTATGAGTGACGGAATATGTTAAACATCAGCCCTGACAATAGGTTTATAAATTATTTATAAAATTCACGAGGAAATCCGTCAGGAACGTGCACCTTTACATTCTGAAGCTGCTTCACACCCTACTGCGCTGAAAATGGTCCATTAAGGCACAACACCTATTCAGGGGTTACTCCTGGAAGACCCTGGTTCTTGAAAAATGACTCCATCTTAATCAATCTATCCTAAAAATGTTCAGTCTGAAATAATTCGGTGACAAATCTCGGACAGGAGACATTAATCTTTTTGGAATTGAAGGTAAGGATCTCAATACCTTCCCTAATGTAGGTAATGGCTTAAGAGGGACGCTCGTTTTCCTGCCAAGATAGAATAAATACCTGTCTGGCTTATCACCATGTTCAAACAGGCGTTGTTTTGCAAAAGTAAGTTCCTTCTTGGCTGTCTGTGTGAGCGTGAAATTCACTGTAGACCAAAGCGTTGTGATCCTCTGCAGCTTAGCCACTGAGGGACAATCACAGTATGCACTCTCGGCTGCCCTCAGCTTTGCCTCAAACCAGCGTTCCTGCTTCCCCTTCTGTTACATCATAAAGCATAATTATTCCCTTGGCATAAGCCTTAGCAATTTCCCACAGAGTGGATGAGTTACTCGTTGAATCTGAATTAATGGCTAAGAAAGATCTGAATTCTTTGCAGTGGTCAGCACAGTGGTACAATGGTTAGTACTGCTGCTTCACAGCGCCAGAGACCTGGGTTCAATTCCTGTGTCAGGTGACTGCCTGTGTGGAGTTTATACATTCTCCCTGTGTCTGCGTGGGTTTCCTCCCACAGTGCAAAAATGTGCAGGTTAGGTAAATTGCCAGCAGTGTTAGGTGAAGGGGTCAATGTCAGGGGGTGGGTTGGTTTGGGCTTTTTGGGCCGAAAGGCCTGTTTCTACACTGTAAGTAAACTAATCTAACGACTCAATTAACCAACTAGTCTAAAGAATAAAGGGATACATTCGCTAGTGTCTCAAATCTATTATATTGCCCTTAATCTTAATCAATAAGTATACTGTTTCATGGTCAGAAATGGTAATATTCCCAATTGTGCAGGATGCCACCGAATCTATGATTGTTGCAGGAATGGGGAAGATATCAACCCTCATGTGGCACTTATGCTAGTTAAAGAAGAAAATAAAATCCCTACTTGTGATGTGGATCTGCCACCAGAGATCCACCAGCTCTCGTTCTGCACACATATCCCCTAATTGCTTACATTATAACGAGTGTATTGGGGCACCTCAGGACATTCTGTCCACAGTGGGGTCCATAAGACTTTTGAAAACTTCTACAATAATGTGACATGATGCAAGATAACTGAATTTGGAAAATGCATCTACCAGGAATTTAAGAGGGTACGCTAGGAGTGGGGTGGGGGGGGGCATAAACATTCAAAATACTATATTCTTTTATATAGTTCAAGCCTTTGGGTATTATGAACCTCCCGTGAGTGTCAAATACAATCTAGTAGGTTAAATGGAAGTTTCTTTTTATCCATTATGGCTTCTCCCCTACTCGTAATATTAAAAGACGAGAAATAAACCCGATCAAGCCCGACCTTCTGTCATGTCAAATGTTCCTTGTCATCAAGGTGCATCTCCTGCAATAGGACAACATCCACCCTCTCCTTTTTAGACTAGAAAGAAAATTTTTCCTCTTTTCTAGCCAATGGCTCACCTTAATGCTCCAGGTATACCATTTAAGCACATCATTACCCAGAACACACTATAGCAACATTTGAACTGGAGAGAGGAAGAACTTGAATGACTGATCATTAATAAACAAAGTCTCATAGAGCTTAAAAACTACACAAACTAAAAATACTACAACTTCCAAGTCTCAGAACTTTCAAAAACTAAGTATTTTAAGTAAATGGCTGGGATGGAGTGGGTTAGGGAACCCCATTGCCCGTACTGTGATGCAGAGCCCAACAAAGCAGACCTTCCAGATCACCACCATCTTGGATTTCCCCTTAACATTTTATCGATATTATCATTTCATTTTGCATTATATTCCTGGATCTGCTGGAGTAGTGTAATTCTTTTACCATTGTCAGCATTTCCCCAACACTGGACATCCCTGCCATTCCCCGATATTCCTTGCTTCCGTTATTCTTTTTGAACCTTCTGTCTGTGCCTCAAACATATTCAATATCTCTGCCTCCAATGCTCTGCAGGGAAGAGAGTTCCAAATACTCTCACTATTGAGAAAACTAAAATTAACTTCATCTGTGTATGAGATTATTTTTGTCTCCTTACCTGAGAAAGGATATAATTAAATTGGAAGCAGTCAGATGTTTCACTTCATGTATTCCATGAATGAATTTCTTATATTATGAAAGCTTTAACAGGTTACTCTTGGAATGAGAGGTGATCTTATTGAAACATACAAAATCAAGAGGACAGTGATCAGATAGATACCCACTGGGTGTTTGTATAGTCCAAACTTCTTGTTGTTTTTATAGAATCTCTACAGTGTGGAGGCAGGACATTCCGTCCATCAAGAGCACATTGACCCTTCGGAACAGTATCCCCTCCGGACCTGCCCCCCTAATCTATCCATGTAACCCTGCATTTCCCATCACCAACCTATCTAACCTACACATCCCTGGGAACTATGGGCAATTTAGCATGGACAATCCGCTCTAAGCTGCATATCTATGGACAATGGGAGGAAACTAGAACACTGGGAGGAAATCCACACAGACATGGGGAGAATGTTCAAAATCAACATGGAGGGTGGCCCGAGGTTGGAACTGAACGCAGATACTTGTTAACGGGAGGTATCAGTGCTAACCACAGATCCAACATGCGCATCCGTTAGGTCCATTAGTTACTTGTGGCTAACTAAATA
Source organism: Chiloscyllium punctatum (assembly GCF_047496795.1). Classification (NCBI taxonomy): domain Eukaryota; kingdom Metazoa; phylum Chordata; class Chondrichthyes; order Orectolobiformes; family Hemiscylliidae; genus Chiloscyllium; species Chiloscyllium punctatum. The sequence goes on from NC_092766.1 coordinate 68,908,873, forward strand.
AATCTTCCTGACTTGTTCCTGTCACTGAACCTGACTCAGTCTGAGAACTTTATCATCGGCCATATCACCAACCTGGTTACATTTAAAATTTGGTGTCTGCAGTAGGGTAATGGGACGAGAAAAGGAAACAGTGACACCATCCAACCTTCGTCAGAGCAGGAATTAGGATAAATCCACAAAGTGGGATTTCAGTCAAGTGGGAATTCTCTATCCCAGAAATTTGGAGTGGCTTGACCTTTATATTACATCGAAGCTGGCTTTGTCTGATTTTCCATGGACAGGTGAATCAGGGATAATGGTGCATGGAAAGAAACGTGCAGCTGGGATCACAATGAGATGAGCCATGACCTTATTTACTGGTGAAGTAGTGTGAAAGGGCTGATTGACCCAATTGTGTCCCTCAGCCCGATGTTCTGATGTTCCATTCAGCCCTCGGACATGCGAAACCGGGGCAGATCGAGGCCACTCCGATGGTTAGGTGTAGTTATGGAAATGTACTTGGAAAATCCAGACTGGATCAGGAAATGACCACCACCCCCACCCCCCAGTCCCTGTTTCGAGGTTTCCCCTCTCTGTAACGTCTGTTCCAGATGTGGGTCATGTTGCAGAGCCAGATACGTTGGGAATATAGCCACATACCCCACCCAGGGTTAAAACAACAAATCCTCTGATCTCCCTGAATGCAACATTGTACAACACGATTTCCAGCAAAATAACCCGTTAATTTCCAAAAGCATAACATGTGAAATTAATAAATAGGAACAGGAGTAGGTCAATCGGCACCTCAAGCTAACCCTGTCATTTAATGAGAACATGGCTGATCTACTCCAGGGCTCAACTCCACTCTCTTGCCGACTCCTTGTATCCCTCCACACCTCTCTGGGTTAGGGAGTTCCAGACATTCACTACCTTCGGAGAGAAGAAATTACTCTGCATCTCAGATTGAAATCGATGTTCCATATTCGGTATCTATATCATCGAGTTCAACACTTTGCTCAAGAATGGAAACAACTTCTCAACATCTACCTTCTCCAACCCCTTCTGTGTCTTGTAGGTTTCAGCAGTATCACTCTTCATTCATTGAAACCCCAATGAATTATCGCCTCACCATCTTAGAGATTCTCAATAACACAACCCTTCCTTCCCAGGAAACCACCTAATGTACCATCCAAGTTACTTGCTGCATCATCATGCTGACTTTATGTTTCATACCCAGGAAGACTCCAATGCCTTTACTGGTCCTTTTCTGGAAGTCCTCCCCATTAAATAACAGCCTGCCTTTTGATTCTCCGTGTCATCCTCAAACTCGGATGTATGTTGCACTCAGCTCCCTCCTTCAGGCTGTCAGTATAGATTGTAAATAACTGATGCCATCAGACTGATATTTGTGGTCCTCCAGCAGATAAACCTTTACCATAAAGATCCATTAATCCTGACTCTCCGATTTCTGTGTTAAACAATCATCATCCCATGTAAATAAAGTATCCGACGTCCTAGAGCTTCTGTTTTGTGTAAGAGCTTTTGTTTTGTAAAACCTTGTGGAAAATCTCCGGAAAGCCTGGTGTCGACCAGATCCCCTTTATCAAGTCCACTTGTTACATTTCCGGGCATCTCCAGAAATACTTTGCATGATTTTACAGGGCAAAGTATCATGTCCCTTTCACAAAACCACTCTGACTCTGCGTGAAGCTTTTCTAAATGTCCATGCTGGGCAGGTTTTCCAAACTATACTCGTCCCATCTGTTTTCATTAGGTCCATGGGCCTCTAAATGTTTCCCATTCATATGTTTGTCCAAATGAGTTTTAAATGTTGTAGCTGTCCTTGCATCTCCCACTCTTCCTCTGGAAGCTCATTCCATACTCACACCGGCCTCTGTGTAAAAAAGCTGCCTTTTAGTCCGTTTTAAATCTACCCTCTTTCACTTTAAACCTATTCCCTCTATGTTTGGATTCCCCTACCCTTTGGCAAAGACCTTGGCTATTTACCCTATCCATACCTCTCATGATTTTATAAGTTTCTATAATGTCACCCCTCAACATCCTACACTCCATCTGATACAATCTTCAAGAACAAGCGTTTAAAGATAAGCACTGCAAAATTACTCAATATTAAAAATGACAGGTAACCAACACTCGGCACTAAAGTCAAACTGTGATTTGTTTTTCTCCATATTACAATACTAAGACAGCATGAAACGCTTACTAGTGCCAATAAGAAGTCAAACACCTGAATTCCTTTATCTAAAGGGGGTAATGATCACGACAGTGAAAACATATCTGTGGCCAGATGTATATACCACATAGTCAACATTCTCCCTCCTGGCCTCCGTATGACTTTGTGTGGTTGTGTCTTTTTTATCTTGCATTCAATAGAGAGAACCCCTTTCCTCCATTCACACCTGAGATTCGACCCGTTATTCAGAATCTTTCCTTTCACCACTGCTAAAAGCCCGTTTTTCTTTTGCCACACCCACTTTTCCCTGCCACCCATCCTCTACATCTGGCAAGGGACTAAAAGACCATTTTGCAATTGTATTCAGTTTTGAAGAATTGTCACACTGGACTGGATACGCTAACTCTGTTTCACTTTCTCTGCAGATGTTGACAGACCTGCTGGGTTTCTCCAGAAATGAATAGGCGCAGAACAATTTTTCAATTAAATAAATAATTATGGATACTGGAAATAAAAATAAAACGCCTTTATGGAAGGTTCACTGGATCTGCAAGTTTAACTCTGCATTCTCTCCAGAAAATTCTTCAACATCTTCCGCAATTTCTTCAGCAATTTCTGTTTTTGAACAATTTCCAACGACATATTGTCAAAGATGCCCAAACATCCTGTCCAACATGGAGCGTTGTACACTGAGTACTGAACAGTAACACATGGTGACAAGTTCCTTAACTCTGAAACTGCATAAGGCTGGCATCACTGACACTGCAGTGCTCTGATTCATGGTAAGGGAGAAAAACAGAAAGAAACACATTCACTTCAAATACAGAAGATGGCATTACTGAAAGGAAACGCTTCAGGTTAGTACCTGAAATGGATATTGTTTATGTAACAAATTGGAGGTGTGACACCAATGAAAGACTTCCAGCAGAATGAGAATATGAAAATGGAAGTATTTCCGCATCAGAAACCAGAGTAGGTCACTGAATACCGGGCTGATGGGTGAATGGGTCTCGGTGTGAACTGAGGGACAGTCAGTCGAATTGAACTGTAGATATTGCAGCTAAGACTTGATTATCATCTGATGCTGTAGATTTCAATGACAATCTGTAACCTTCACGATAGTCCATCCATCTACCATTACCATCAATCCGATTCAGGGGTCAGTGACGAGTGTGGGTGAACATGGTCGGGTCGGAATCACATGCACCTAAACCTGATGACAATCCATTAAAGCTACCGCACATGACTGGTTACAGTATGAACAGCAGGACTAAAATCTGATACAGAGAAAGAGAGATGATCCCAAGACTAACAAACCAGATATAAGCTCTGTCGTCCTGTCAAATCCATGCATAAAAGTCGATGGACCGTTAAACAACTTACTGGAGGAGAGTACTCCACAAATATCCCCATCCCAAATAATGGACCAGCCCTGTGCATCAGTGTAAAATATGCAGTATATGCGCCATCCTCAGCCAGAAGTGTTGTGTCGATTACCCACCTCACCCTCAATATGATACCCTCAGAAGCACAGATGCCCATCGTAACCAATAGCTGGACACTGTAGATACGACAAAGACATTTGGCTCTAACACCATTCCTGCAATACGACAGAGGACTTTTGCTACACAACAAGCCGTGTTCCTGAGGAAGCTGTTTCATTCGAGCTCCAACTCTGACAACTCCCTGGCAATGTGGGTAATTTCTCAACTATGTCCCATCCCCTAAGAAGGGAATAATTACAATCAGACCAATTACCACGCCCTCAGTCCCATCACGATAGTCAAATTGGTTGGGGTTATTTTGGTAGAGCTGTCAAACATCACAGAAATAATCGGTTCAATGTGGTTTCCGAAAGGCCCCCATGTGGAAATGGTGCTGTTGTGGAATTGTCATTGGATTGCTAATCCAGACCAGGATAATTCTCTGGCAACTGGTGCAAGTTAAAAACAATTAATAAAATATCGAGATCTATTATCTGGTGTCAGTAATAGTGATCTTGTGTTCAATGTCGATTATAGATGTCGATCTCCTTACCCAGTGTACTTTCAGGAAGTGAATCTCCCGTGCTTTCCTGGTCTGGCCTAAAAGTGACTCCAGACACACAGACATGTGATAAACTCTTCAATGGTCTCTGAAACGGCCAAGCAAGGCACTCAATTGTATCAAACTGCTCCGATATCTTAAAGGATAAACCGGAGAGAACAGCCGGCATCAGCCTCGTTATCAGAAAAGGGAAGGGAAACCCAATCCTGTCGACCCTGCAGAGACCTCCTTCCTAACAGCTGAGAACTTGTGACAACATTTACAGAGCTTTCCCACACACTGCACAGAAGCATCGGGAAAAGAATACGTCATACAACTCATTGAGCTTTCCCTATTCTACTTAATTGTCGAACATCTCCTCAACGCAGTTTTCCCCATACAAAATTCATAACCCTTAATATGTTTAAACGTTGTGAACCATAAAATGAAAACTGCTGTAGTCCATTCAGCCCACCAGTTTTGCGCCTCCATTCTATGTACAGGCAGTTCACCAATAACACGTGTTGATTAAATACAATTCGGCTACAATGCAATTCATGAACCTTTTTCCATAAAGTGAACTGGCGTTCACTGTGACGCGATTCCTTGGCTGGCACCAGCTGAACAGCAAACCCAACCTCAGAAACCCTCTATCGACAAAAGGTACAATCAATGTGTTCAGCTAAAACAGGAGTGCAATCCGCTCTGCAGGCCTTGAAACTGAGCCTGAATCTGGGAATTGTAGTCTATATTTAGAAAGAACTTTATTTCAAACTGTGGGGAGAATCTTGGGGAAAACTGGAATTTGGTATCGGTATCACATGGTCGGTCAGCCCCCGCGGACTTTCTGGTGAAGATTGTGGGGAAAGGTACAGTGCACCAGTGAGTGACTGTCGTGTGAAAGCGTTACATTTACAGCACTGTTCCATTACAACATGTAATTTAAAGATTTATTTCGACTGTCCTATTGTGTGTTAGACCAAATTTAAATTTTGGTTTTTACTGATATTTTTGGGAGTTCGCCACTTACCCTCTTTTTTACCATAGACCCCATTAATAATATTGCACGATTTTCTACAACACAGTGTTGTACAGGAACACAGTTATTGTGTTATTGGAGAACAACCTGGAATTATAGCTGATCTTCTATCTTCACACCATACTCCTACTCTCTCCCTATCCCTTTAGTTTCCAGAAATCCTTATTTGTATTCAGCCCCTTGATTTCCACAGCCTGATCTGGGAGAGAGTACCCCTGGTTCGCCACTCTCTGAGTGCAGGCATTTATTCTCATCTCAATGCAAAGTGGCCTGTCTGTTCCTAATAATGTGGCCCCTTGGTTTAGACGTTCCAGCCAAGCGATTTACTGATCTGCTTCTAATCTGTCTCGCCCTGTCAGAGTGTTATATATTTCACTGTGATTTTCACTCATTTTCCGAAAGCCCATGGAATACAGGTCCAGTCGCCCCAAACTCTGCTCTCTCAAGACGTCTGTCATCCCAGAGATCAGTCTGGTCATCCTTTGCTACTCTCCCTCAATGTCAGGTTTGTCGTCTGTTAGGAAAAGAGACCAAAACTGCACAATGTTCGAGATGGGGTCTTACCAAGGCCCTGTACAGCTGCAGTGAGATACATTTACTCCTGTACTCAAATCCCCTGAAATGAAGGTGAATACAGCATTTATCTTCCTTCCTGCTTTCTACTCCTGCAATATTGCTTTCAGTGACTGCTGTACAGGGAGATCCAGATTCCTTTCAAAGTTACAGTTCCCCACTTGCTGGGCCTATATACAATTGTCAGCATGCCAATGCCATTCCCAGTATTGACTTCTGGCTTCAGAACTCACTGCCCGACATGGACTCTGAGGGCTACGCAGAAATAAACAATTATGCAGCTTACGTTAATTTATAGTGCAACATTTTTCAAACACTCCTTTTTCAAATGGGAGGCTGCCATTCTATTGTTCCCATCAAAGTACACAACATCTCATCTCCCCATTACTCTCCATTTACCACGTATTTGCCCAGTCACTCGACTTGTCTCAATCACCTTGGAACATTTTTTACATCCTCCTCATCCACTCACAAGCTGACATCGTTTAGTGCTGTCAGCAGACTTGGGAATATTGCATTTGTGCCCCTCGCCCAAAGATATTGGGAAGAGCTGGAGCCCAAGACACGATCCTTACAATATCCTCCAAGCCTTCCATATAAAAATAAAACATTGTTTTATTCCTACTCACTGTTTCCTGCCAGCTCTCCCATTGTAAATCTATGACCATATATTAGTCCGAGTTCCATAGGATTCGAATTTGCACAATAAGCTTGGGGCTTTATTAAAAGTCTTTCTGAGATTCCTCTCGCATGGCATTGATACCTCCTACAGAATTTTACTAAAAGCCACTTTCTCAAATATGATTCCCATGTCATAAATCTCTGTTGACTTTGTCTATGCCCATTAATTTCAGTCCAATACTTTCTCTAAACTGTTTAGTTGCTATTTTCATTCTATTCCCTTTTACTCACAAGACTGAAATTCCCTAGTATTGCTAGGAGGTTTTCTTTTTAGATTTGTTTTCTTCTGTGAAGGCATAACTAAGGTATTTGCTCCATAGTTCTGCTATTTCCCTGTCCTCAATTATCTGGCATCAGACTGTAAGAAATCTGAAACTTAATTTTGCCATTGACATATTTCCAGAAAATATGACAAGTTCTCTATTAACAACTTTGTTAAGATATTCTTCAGAAACCCATCTATTCCTACCTTACGCTACTCAATGATTGACTTTCCACAGCAATACAATCACAGAAGCACAGACTCTGTACTACCAGAAATACAGCACGGTCTACTTTAGGCCCACTTTCCGACACAAGACCATAGCCGTGAATCTTAAAGCATTTGAAGTGCACAACCATGTGGTTTCTAATGGTTTGAGGTCACCATGACAACTCCACTCTCAAGAAGTGCATTCCTGACCCCAACACCCTCTGGTTGTAAAACAATTCTCAAATCTTCACTAAACCGCAAAGGCTTCACTTTGAAAGTGTGGCCCTTTAAGTCAAAGCAACAGCTGCTGTCTATCCACCCTGTCCATGTACCTCGTAATCCTATCCCTCTGAATCACAGACCTCTCAGCCTTCTCTCCTCCAAACTAAACAACCTGAGGTTATCCATCCTCTCTCCATAGCTGCTATGCTCCATCCCAGGGAACATCCTGGTGAATCTGCTCTGCACCCCCTCCACGACAATCACATCCTTCCTGTAATGTTGTTCCCAGACCCACACACAATATTCCATCTTGCCCTCACCACAGTTCCGCATAGTTCTTATAATCTATGCCTCGATGAATAAAGGCTATGTTTACATTCCCCTAGCCTTTCCCTGATTGTGTATTAACCTGAGCAGACACATTCAGCGATGTCTGGAGAAGCACCCTCTGAGCTTTCTATTGTGCTGCCTTCATTGAGTACTCCCCTGTCTGGTTCCTTCTTCCAAAGTTGCATTACCTCATATTTATCAGGGTTACATTCCATCTGCCATTGATCCACCCATCTGACCATTCCATCAGTATCGACGCATAACATAAGGCCTTCCTCCTCACTGCCAACCACCCGGCCAATCTTTGTATCAAATACAAACTTATTTATTACACACCCCACTCCTCGTCCATATTCAAAGCTGCATCATTTATGAATACCACAAATAATAACGTTAAAAATCTCTCAACATCAGTTACATCACGTGGTTGTGCACGTTGATGAAGAAGCTACTTTCGAAAGCTAGTGCTGTCGAATAAACCTGTTAGACTATGGTCTGGTGTTATACTATTTTTAGATTTGTCCACCCCAGCCCAAGACTCGCACCTCCGAATCACAAATAATAAGGGACCCAGCACTGATGCCCGTGGTTCACCATTGGACACTAGCGTCCAGTCACACAAACAGCCTTCACTATTCCCCTTTTCTCCTACTACTAAAGTTGATTTAAATGCAACTTGGCAAGTCAGTAATGAGTCCTACGTGTTCATTAGTTATCGTGCTCCACTTGACACACTTGTAGGTTATCTGGAGATTCTCCGTAATCTCACCTTGCCTTGCCCCTGTGTGAGTCAGTCCCCTCCATGCGCAGAATTTCCTCCTTTTTGCAGTCTTAAATGGTTTGTCCCTTATCCTGCCATTATTTGCCTTGAATGTGGATTAGACAGCCTGATAAATTTCCTGTTAATTTCCAACTTGTCGTGTGTTTTGATAGTTTTATAAAGTTCACAGTGACCCACCGCTGGTTCTTTGAACCTCAAAAGAACATAGGCCGAGTTTCCTCATCACGCTAGATTGCCACCTGAGGGATTTGTCTGGATAATGTCCATTGCACTTCCACTGTGGTCAGTATATTCTTTCTCAGATTCGGTCACCAAAACTGTGCACAATACTCCAGGAAGAATCTCACCAACACACTGCTTCAACGTGTCTCACCCGATTGCAAATTTCCACATTTGACAATTTTTTTTTTCTTTTGAAATATAGATCATAGGTTTTTGCAGTCTTTATGTTCCTGTTTGTTTGCATGCATGTTCGCTTTTTGATTTCCTCATCAGTTTCATGGCCCTCCTTTTCTGTATAGCAATTTTCTGAGAATTCTTAGGATTTCACAATATCTGGAATTCTTCTGAAGTCACTTCCTGTGATTAATATATTCTTTAATTTGTTATGTTAGTTATCATTAAGTCACTTACTCACTCTTTGGTGTTTTCACCCGAAATAAGTAGACATATCTTTCAGACTATGCAGTATTTCTATAAATCTCCTGGTCCTGACCAGATATATTCAGGAGCACTGCACGAGGACAGAGAAGTAATAGTGGGGGCCGTGGTTGGTATTTTTGTTTCATCAGTAGCCAACGGGTGAGGTCCTGGAGGACTGGAGGGTAGCGAATGCTGTGCCTTTATTCAAGAAGAGCTACAAAGAAAAACCTGGTACCTATAGACCAGTAAACCTGACATATCTAGTAGGTCGGTTTCTTGAGAAGATTCTGAGAGAGAGACGATATACATGCATTTGGATAGGCACGGTGTGAATATGAGCAGTCAGCACGTCTTTGTGCATAGGGAATCATGGCTTAAAAATTTGTGAGAGTGCTTTGGTGAAATGACCAGTAACTTTGACAAGGGCATGGTGGTATACGTAGTGTATATGGATTTCAGTAAGGCCTTCAGTAAGGTTCCACATGGTAGGCTGCTCTGGAAGTTTAGATCATATGGAATTGAGGGTGGGCTGGCAAATCAGATCCATAATTTGCTTGATGGTCGGAAATATAGAGTAATAGTGGAAGCATGCTTATCGAACTGAAGACCCGTGACGAGTGGAATGTCTCAGGAGTCAGTTCTGGGACTATTCCTGTTTGTTTCATGCATGTGTATTGTATATATATTTACAGATAAGTGTCAGTTCTTGCATTTTCGAAGGTCAAATCAAGGTAGGAGTTTCATGGTGAATGGCAGGGTCTTAAGGAGTGTATTGAGACAAAGGGACCTTTGGATTCAGGTTCAAGGTTCTCTGAACGTGGAGTCACAGGGAGATCGGGCAGTGTAAAAAGCATTTGGCACACTGGCCTTCATCAGTCAGATTAATGAGTATCAAAATTAGGGAGTTGTGTTGCATTTATACAGGATGCTGGCGAGGCAATACTGGTAGTGTTATGTTCAGTGTTGTTCACTTTGCTATAGGAAGAATGTTATTAAACTGGAAATAGTGCAGAAGAAATTTACAAGGATGTTGCCCGGACTCAATGGTCTGAGATATAGTGAGAGGTTCGGCAAGCTAGGAGATTTTACTTTAGAGTGTATGAGACTGAGGGGTATCTGATAGAAGTGTATAGGATCATGGGAAGTATAGATAGAGTGAATGCACTCAGTCTTTTTTTCCACAGGATTGAGCAACCTACGGACTCGTGGGCGAAATTTAAGATCCGAGGGGAAACAGTAAAAGGGAAGCTGAGGGGCAATTTCTTTTACACACAGGATGGTATACAAATGGAATGAGCTGCCAGCAGAAGTGTTTGAGGGAGGTACATTCACAAAATTTAAAATGCATTTGGACAAATACACGGATAGAAAAGAATAAGATGGATATGGGGCAAGGGCAGGGAAATGGGGTTAATGTGAAGGAACATTTTGTTCGGAATGGACCAGTTTGGGCTGAAAGGCCTTTCTCTGAGCTGTCGGACTCTATGACTCTCACAATCATTGCTTCTCCCATTGAATGTTATATCATCCTTCCCCAATTCACTGGAGCGAACTTGACCCTCTCGCCTCCGGGGCTTCCATGATGTTTGACCAGAATGTTCGAACATTCGATACTGTATTGAGACACCGTGTAAAACTGGAACATATTGATGTCACTATTCCTCCAAAGCTGCTTCAGAGGAAGGTTATTAATTAGTCCTCCTAACAACACAACACCAAATCTGAACTAATGTGCTCTCTAGTTTGGTTCACAACATACTGTTCAACCTACCTGATACACACTTACGGAAGGTATTCTTCATAGTTTCAGTGCAATTTGAGACCATCGATTATTACTGCAGCACACACGATTATTTGTTACTCATTCACAGGATGAGGGGGTGGGCGTCCCTGGATAACCAGCATTTATTGGCCATGCTAGAGGATAGTTCAGAGTCAGCAGCGTTGTCTTGAGTCTGGAGTCACTTGCAGGCCACACCAAGTAAGGACATCAGTATCCTTCCCTCAAGGATATCAGTGAACCAGATGAGTTTTTCCAACAATCGACAATGGATTCCTGGTCATCATAAACCCTTGATTCCAGATACATATTGAATTCAAATTCCACCATGGCAGGATTTGAATTCATGTCCCCAGAATATTACCTGGGTCTTTCGGTTAAGACCCCAGCAATAATATCACTGTGTCATTGCTCCCCCTTGCATATACTTGCATACCTAATTTCCAGAGCATATGTTGTAAAGTATTTACGTGACAGATTTGGTTTTGAAATAATACACAATAATGTTTACTTCACCTTGCTATTTGTAAGATCCACCCAAACTGATTCTGTGGGAAGTGACGGAAAGGGTCTGTGGCGTTATTACCGATAGACTTGGACAAGACGTTCAGCGAGACTCACCTCAACGCTGAGATGATCTGAAGAATTGGTCAGCAATACAGGACAAGCATCATTATTTTTTCCCCCTACTTTGCCAGGATAAGTGTCACCATATTCTTCTGCTCCCTCGCACTCACTGTGTATCTGTTATAACACCTACTCCCGAACAAGGCTCACACTCTGTCTCCAAATAAAGCTCAAGCACGACCACACTCACTGTTGAATTCAGCACCTTCCTTCCCCCACTTTTTTCTGTCACTGACGCAATAGCACTGCACACTAATACCACTGCATGGATACAACACTGTGGTCAGAATCCCTCCGGACATCTCACCCTTCCCCCTTCCCCATACCAGCATTAACAGCAGGGACACCCACTCCCACCCTCACTCCGTCCCTCCTCTTCTCCCATTCCAGGAGAAACATCCTGGAATAGGACATAAAAGGCCAAGCCGGGTGTTAGAGTGACCGATATTCGTTCCCTCACCCTCTACCTCGACATGTGGGGAGGATCCTGGAAAGAGCCAGAGAGGACCAGGACACCTTGTGTGGAGATTCTGAAACATCGACGTCCCACCAACCAAGTAAGCAGCAATGTTCAGGAAAGAGCAATTCTCAATTTAAACTCGCTGGCATTTCCAATCTCATCTCTCTCACTTTTCAGGCTTAGTTAAAAGCATTAATGAAAGACTAAAAGTAAAAATAATGTTTATTCTCTTCAGTAAAAATGTTAAAAAGGAAAAAATAAATGATATAAGTTCATTACAAAAAATCTAAAACATGACGTTCATTCAAAATTATGGACAATCCTCGTAAATACTCGACATCATTTCTCTCACTAAATCTTCTTACAAGTGTTTGTATTCTAGCATCTGCTTCTTTAATTTCAAAGGATTATCGTGCCCTGCTATCAGATGCTCATCGTAAATGTCCCTTCCTCGCTGAACTTTTCGTAAACTCTCAATATATTTCCAAATAACTAGCTGTTCCACATCAAGTTCGCATTGTCATCTCATGTGGGCAGCTTTTGCATTATTGTCTCTTTTGTCCTTATTGTTTAAAGTTCTTTCATATAAATTCCACATTCCAACTGGAAAAAGCGTAATCATTTCCTCTGCGTAATCTTCTACCTCCACAGTTATCCTTGAACCAGTCCAGCAGCGGTTGCAATTCATCTGGAAGCGCATCAGTCAAATGTTCAATAGCTTCATGAACGTTTTCAATGTGAATAAATGCAAGACCAATGATCATTTTAGCTCTGAAAGAAAACTCTGAGTCATTGTTATACTTACTCAAGGTGTCTTTTTAACATTTTTACTGAAGGGAATAAACATTATTTTTAGTTTTATTGCTTTGAATAATGCTTTTATCGAAGCCTGAAAAGGAATAAATATGAGCTGCGCTGAAATAGTTCTGCGCCTTAATGGGTCTGCGACAAAATGGGCTGCACCAAACAGACCCCACCAAACAGAATGAAGTACTCAGTAAATTACACAGCACAGGAGGACGCCATATAACCATCCCAGGCTGTTATGCAGAAGCAGGGACACCCTGGTATAGCTGTCAGGAAATGCAGAGTAGAGATCATTACTCATTTTGTGTTTGGAAAGCTGTAACGAGTGGAGTTCTTCAGGGATCTGTGTGAGGTCATCAACAAATTACAATATATTTTAATGAAACGGATGAAGGAGATGGAGCTCAGTTTGCTCATGCACCAGGATAATTATTCAATAAGATGTCAAATGGAGACAGAGCGTCTGCAATGGGATACAGACAGGAGGAGGGCAGAGCGTCTGCAATGGGATACAGACAGGGGGAGGGCAGATCATCTGAAATGGGATACAGACAGGGGGAGGGCAGAGAGTCTGCAGTGGGACAGAGACGAGGAAGGGCAGAGCGTCTGCAGTGGGATGCAGACGGCGGCGGCAGAGCGTCTGCAATGGGATACAGACAGGGGAGGGCTGCGCGTCTGCAATGGGACACAGACGAGGAAGGGCAGAGCGTCTGCAGTGGGATGCAGACAGGGGATGGAGGAGCGCCTGCAATGGGATACAGACAGGGAAGGGCTGCGCGTCTGCAGTCGGAAACAGCCAAGGAAGGGCAGAGCATCTGCAGTGGGATGCAGACTGGGGGCGGCAGAGCATCTGCAATGGGATACAGACAGAGGATGGCAGACCGAGGGCAGTACATCTATAATGGGACACAGACAGGGAAGGGCAGAGCCTCTACGATGCGATGCAGACGGCTGAAGGCAGTACGTCTGTAATGGGATACAGACAGGGAAGGACAGATCGTCTGTTATGGGACACAGACTGGGGAGGGCACAGCAACAAGCAATGGCATGCAGACAGAGGATGACTGTGAGCAAAGCTTCAGCAGAAAAAAAACAGTGCAATGTATATGTGATGGAAATTTTCTGTTTTGGGTAAGATGAAACAGCAGAAATGTATTTAAATGCAAGGAGAATGCAGAACTCAATGGTACAGAGGGATTTGTGTGTCTTAGTACATGAATCACATCAAATTAACCTGAAGATGTAGCAAGTGATTTGGAAGGTAACTGTCATGATCCTGTTTCGTGCAAGGGGTGTTGGGTATGATCTTAGCGATGTTTTCTGCATCAGTACAGGGCATTGCTGAGATTGCATCTGTTGTATTATGTGTAGTTATACTGCCTAAACTGAAAAAAAAACAAAATTGCTCTCGAAAGATGTTTCTCTTTATACATTCTTGGGCTGAAGGCATTACGTTATGAAGAATTAAAGTTCGGCCTGAGAATGAGAGATGTTTTCTTGACCATATAAGATCTTGAGAAGAGTGTAGTTGGTGAATACCGGATGGATATTTCTTCTTGTGTGGAAGAATAAAACTGGGGAAATACTTTAAGAATAAGTCAGTTCCAAAGGAAAAGTCATTGGACAGAAAAATTGAATTCTGAATTCTCTTCTTACATGCTGACAGACAGGCTGAACGTTTCCAGCAATTACTGTATATGGTTTAGAATATTCATTTTAACACAGATATTGTGAAGACATGAAACGCTTATTTTTACATTATGCAAGCACATATTAATACATCTTCAAAACAAGTATGACCATTTATTGTGAATGAATTGATTCTGCAATAACGCACTGACCTGGAGTCGAGAATGTAATGGAGTCATATAGTTTGGACAATGTTCAAGAAGAGCTCACGGAGTTCAGTGTGGGACTGATAACGTTATTGATTTAACTTACAGATGGAAAATGTAGCCTATCTGTATTCTATTGCTCCCTTTCTGTTTCTCTATCGCTCATCACAGCAATGTTTGGGAGTGAAAAAAAGCCCAGTCGTCTTTCCCACTTATGGAGGATTCCTGATGAGGATTCATTGGAATCTCCCCATTGCCTGAAGCAAAACAATTCAGCCAAATTCAACTGTTTCATGAAGAATTCCCATTATCAGAAGGCTGTGCAAGTAGAATAACTACAGAAGTAATTATCCGACTCGATAGTGAGGAGAACAGACAGGAGATTTTGTGGTAGCAAATGGGAATCCAGAATGGAGTATAGCGTCCCACATGCCAGGGTCCAGGATGTCTCAGAGCTGCTGCAGAATGTTCTCACGGGGGGTGGGGGTGGGGGGAAGCAGCCAGAAGTCATTGTGCACATTGGTACAAAGGAAAGAGTGACACAGGTAGAAATCGTGATGACATCCTGCAGAGTAATTATAGAGAGCTAGGGAAAAGGAGAAAAGACAGTGGTAATGTGCACTTTACTTCTAGTTCTCCGTGCTCGTGAGGGTAAGAACAGGAGGATATGGCAGACAAAGGCGTGGCTAAAGAATTGGTGCAGAGGGCAGAGATTTTTGGATTACTGGGATCTTTTGTGGGACAAGGTGACGTGTCCAGGAAGGAAGGTTGTACCTGAACTGGAAGGGGACCAGTATCCAAGCAGGCAGGTTTGCAACTGCTGCAAGGGAGGGTTTCAACTAGATTGGCTGGGGTTGGGGAGTGGTGGGATCCTCAACAGCAGGGAGGCAAGTGTGAGGCTGGAAGGAGATACAGTAATCAGAAACAGTAAAATAAAGAGACAGGTCAGGCTAGACAATGACGGGGAGCAAGGAATGCCTGTTGGATTAAATTGCAACTGTTTCAATGCAAGTTGGCTGACAGGTAAGGCCGATGAGCTCAGGGCGTGGATCGGTGCATGGGACTGGGATATTATAGCCATTACTGAAACATGGCTCAGGGAGGGACAGCACTGGCAGCTTAATGTACCAGGGTACAGGTGTTTTATACGGGACAGAGATGGTGGAAAGAGGGGACGGGGAGTTTCATTTTTGATTAAGGTGAGTAATACAGCAGTAATCAGAGATAAAATAACTGATGGATCATCCTGTGAGGATTTGTCTGGGGAGCTAATAAATAAGAAGGGAATGGTGATAGGGTTTGGATTGTACTATAGGCCCCCAAATAGTAAACGAGGAATTAGGGGAACAAAAATATGCAGACAGACTGGGGAGACTTGCAGGGCCAATAGGATTGCATTAGTAGGAGATTTCAATTTTCCTAACATAGACTGGGAATGACAGAGAACTAAGGACTGAGATGGGGTGAATTTATTAAGTGTGTTCAGAATAGTTTCCTCAAGCAATAAGTAGAGGGTGCAACTCGGGAAGGGACGAAACATGACCTACTCTAAGATCTAGGGCAGGACAGGTGACTGAGGT
The DNA here is from genome assembly GCF_047496795.1 of Chiloscyllium punctatum. NCBI lineage: Eukaryota > Metazoa > Chordata > Chondrichthyes > Orectolobiformes > Hemiscylliidae > Chiloscyllium > Chiloscyllium punctatum. The sequence goes on from NC_092766.1 coordinate 68,924,900, forward strand.
GAGAGTGGGGGAGCACTCTGGGACCCGTGACGATACTTCTATTAATTTTTAAATAATTACAGAGTATGACAAAACTGCTCCACATGTTCAAGTTCCAACTTGGGGCAAGGCGAATTTTGATGGAATTAGACAGGAGCTTGGAGGGGTTGGTTGGAGGAGTTTGTTTGCAGGCGAAGGGACCTCCTGCAAGTGGGAGGCCTTTAAAAGTAAAATGTCTACAGTTCAAGGTCTATATGTTCCTGTGAGGGTAACAGGCAAGGTTGGTAGGAAGAGGGAACCTCGGATGTCAGGAGATAATGAGGCTTTGACGAGCAAAAAAGAGGCGTGGCTCAGGTCCAAGCAGCTGGGATCGAGGGAATACCTGGAGGTGTACACGGGATACAGTAGTTTACCGAAGAAGGAAATCAGGTGGGCGAAAAGGGGGCACAAGGTAGCTTTGGCTGAGAAGTTTAGGGTGAATGCAAAGAGGTTCATTAAGTATATTAAAGTAAAAGGATTAACTAAATGAGAATATGACCCCTCAAGATCCAAAGTGGACATGCATGTCTAGAACCGTAGGAGATTTGCGAGATTCTCAATGGATATTTCTCCTCTGCCTTTACCGTGGAGAAAGACATGAAGACTTGGGAGATTAACAAAGGTCGTAAGGTTATCTTGGGGTGAGTCAATATCACAGGAGAAGACGTGTTGGATACATTAGAATGCATGAAGGTGGATCAATCTCCTGGTCCTAAACAGATGCACCAAGAACACTGCAAGAGGCTACAGAGGAAACTACGGGGACCCTGGTTGATATTTTTGCATCAGCGTTAGCTACAGTTTAGGTTCCAGAATATTGGAGAGTAGCAAATGTGGTGCCATTATTCAAGAAAGGAAGCAAAGAAAATTCTGGGATCAATAGATCAGGAAGTCTAAATCTGTGGTACGTAGGTTACTTGAGAAGACTCTGAGGGATGAGATATACATGCATTTGGAAAAATAAGGGTTGATTAGAAATAGTCTTTTTGACAGATTCCCTACAGTTTGGAAACAGGCCATTTGGCCCAACAAGACCACACCGATCCTCCAAACTAACTCACCCAGTCCAATTCTCCTACTGTATATTTACACCTGACGAATGCACATAACACTATGGGTAACTTAGCATGGCAAATTCACCTGACCTATATATCTTTGGATTGTAGAAGGAAAGTGGAGCACGTAGAGGAAACCGGCACAAACACAGTGAGAATGTGCAAACTCCATACAGATAGTCACCCGAAGCTGGAACCAATCCCGGATCCATGGCACTATGAGGCAGCAGTACTAGCCACTGAACCACCATGCCACCCTTGCTTTTTTCAACACAGTTCAATGGCACAGGGACAAAATTTATTCTGCCCTTCACCAATGATGCACGTTCCAATATCACATACCATGGATAATTTATTTTCCACTGAAAATGTCATCTTATTATTATTTATTATTTAGTTTATTATTAATAATTATTATTAATAGATGTTTTTAGACTGGAAATATTGCATGGCTTTGTGAGTGGGAGATCATGCCGCTCAAATTTGTTTGAGTTCATTGATGAATTGACCAGGAATGTTGATGAGGGCAGGGCAGTCGACATAGTCTGTATGGTTTTCACGGAGGCCTTTGACCAGGTTACCATTGATAGGATGGTCTGGAAGGTTAGAATCGCCTGGAATCCAGAGGGAGCTGGCGAATTGGACACACAATTGGCTTCATGGTAGTAAGCAGAGGATAATAGTGGAAGGATGCTCTCGGACTGGAGGCCTGTGACACATGAAGTGCCTCAGGGGTCGCTGCTGGGCCCATTGCTGTTTGTTATCTGTATCAATGATATTCTTGCGAATGTACAAGGCATGATTAGGAAACTTGAAGATGACACTAAAATAGGTGGTATCGTGGACAGTGAGGACATATATCAGAAATTGCACCAGGACCTTGTTCAAACTGGAGAAGTGGGCCGAGGAATATTTTGGCAATGCGAGATCAAGGTAGGAGTTTCATGGTGATTGGTAGGACCTTAAGGAGTGTAGTTGAGCAGAGGGACCATGGAGTTTAGGTCCACCGTTCTCTGAAAGTGGGGTCATAGTTAGACATGGCAATGAAGTAGGCTTTTGCCACACGAGCAACCATCGGTCAGGACATGGAGGTGAGTAGTTTGGAAGATATGTTGCAGTTATAAGGATGTTGGTGAGGCTGCACTTGTAGTGTTGTGTTCAGTTTTAGTCACATTGCGATCGGAAGGATGTTTTTAATTTGGAATGTGTGCAGACGGAATTTACAAAAATGTTGCCAGGACTCAACAGTATGAATTATAGGGAGAGGTTGGACAAGCGAGGACTTTTTTCTTTCGAGAATAGGAGACTGAGAGAGACCTTATAGAAGTTTACACAGTTAGGGTGAATGGATCCAGCCTTTTTTTCCTAGAGTTGGGGAATTGAGGAGGAGAGGGCATCAGTTTAAGGTGAGAGGGGAATGAATATAAGGGAAACTGATGGAAACTGTTTTACACAGAGAGTGGTACACAAAGGGAATGAGCTGCCAACGGAAGTGGTTGAAGCATTTATATTAACGATATTTAAACGGCATTTGGGCAAGTACATGGACAGGAAAGGACGAGAATGCTATGGGCCAAGTGCTGGGAAATGAGGTTAGTGTGGTTGGATATTTGGGTCAGCATGGACAAGTTTGGGCCAAAGGGCCTCTCTGCCTGTCTCCCTGCTGTAGGACTTGATGACTCTGCAAATAGAACAGCATTTGAGTCAAACTGTCATTTTTCCTTTGGTCATGAGTTTGAATCATAATTGGACAATGTTCTTTCAAGTTAACTTTGCAGATATTTTGCTTTTCAGTTTGTTATCAACAATACGTGTGTGTATCCGTGCGTGTGCATCTGTGTGTGTGTGTGTGTGTGAGTGTGTCTGCATGTATTTCTCAGTATTTTTCAAAGAAAAATATCAATGTACATATTTGCAATATCCTCTCGTCATTCCTCTTTCCATCATAGTTTGAGCAACTTTGTTTTGGTCATAAACGTGTTGTTTTAGCAGATTAAAGAAATCTGCCTGATTTGTTCCTAGCACTGACCCTGAAACACTCTGAGAACTATATCATTGGCCATATCACCAACATAGTAATATTTATTTTTTATATCAGTATCAACCAACGTTAGTGTCGAGGAGTTCGTTGGAGGAGAATCTGAGGGATAGGATTTACATCTATTTAGAAAGACAAGGACTGATTAGGGTTAGTCAATATGGATTTGTGTGATGGAAATCATGTCTAATTAATGTGATTGAGTATTATGAAGAGGTGACAAAGAAGATTGAAGAAGACACTGTGGTATAAATTGTTTACACAGACTTCAGCAAGGCATTAAATAAGGTTCCCCATCGTAGACAGATTACTAAAATTAGGTAATATATAATCTAGGAAAAACTAATCAATTGGATACAAAATTGGATTTAAGGTAATGGATTGTTTTCCAGACTGAAGACCTGTGGCCAGCGGCGTGCTGAAAGAATCAGTGCTGAGCTCACTGCTTTTTATCACGGATATAAACAACTTTGAAGTGATTATCGGAGGCATGGTCAGTAAGTTTACAGATAACATCACCAAAGTGGTGCAGTGGACAGTAAAGAAGATGATCTCAGAATATAACGGGATCCTTGACCATCAATGAGCCATGAACTGGCAGATGGAGTTTAATTTAGATATTTGTGAGGTTTTGCATTTTGGTAAGTTAAAGCAGGGTAGTGCCCAGGGGAATGTTGCTGAACAAATAGAACTACGGGTGAAGATTCATAGTTCCCTGGAAGGAGAGTTTAGGTCGGTAGAGTGGTGAAGAACGTAGTTGGCATGCTTGCCTTAATCGGTCAGAGCATTGAGTATAGGTGTAGGGGTAGGGTGTTGCGCTTGTTCAGGACGTAGGTGAGGCCACTTTAAGAATACTGCGTACATGTCAGTTGAGTCTTTTAAAGGATGGATTTTGTTAAGCTTGAAAGGGTGCAGAAAAGATTTACAAGGATTTTCTGGTACCTGAGGGTTTGAGCTACAGGGAGATGATGAACAGGTTGCGGCTTTTTCCCCCGGTCTCTCAGAGACTGAATCGTGACATGACAGAGTTTTAACAAGTCCTGAGGGGTATGGATGGTCTGAATGGGCAAGATCTTTTTCCCAGTGTAGTTGAATCCAGAACGAGACGGCATAGTGTGAAGGTGACAGGGCAAAGACTTAGAAGGGACCTGAGGGGAAACATTTTCATACAGAGGCTGGTGGGTGTACTGTCAGAGGAAGTGGTGAAAGTGGGTACAATTACACGTTTAAAATGTATCTGGATAGGTACATAAATAGAAATGGTTAAGAGGGATGTGGGTCAAATGCTGACAAGTTGGACGAGATCTGATTAAGATGCCTGATTGGCTTGGACAATATGGACAAAAGGATCTGTTTCCACGCAGTATGACTCTCTTATTCTCACAACAGGATGAGGGAAAATTCATAAAGGGCCATTCGAATGGGAATTCTCTTCCCCAAAAGTTTGTGATGTCTCTCTGATTACAAGTATTCACAGCTGAGTTAGCTAAAGTTTTGACAGAGAAGTGTTTCATGGATAATGGGACACAGGCAGGAAAATGAGGCTGAGACCACAATCTGATCAGCCACAATCTTAATGCCTGGTGGAGAAGGCTCAAATTCTCTAATGACCCACTTCTGCTCCTCAGTCCCATGTTTCTGCATTCCATTCAACCCCTCAAACCTGCTAGCAGGTAACATGTGCTTCATTTGTTGATCATGTTGTCGACCCAGATTCACCCAAATCCGCTGGTCTCACTGATTGCAACATTCCATAAAAGACCTTCCATGAAAATAACACCAACTAACTTTCCAATTAACAGTATGGGAGAACATCAGAGACAGAGGCAGGTCATTCACATCCTAAGCCTGTCTTGTCCTTCACTAAGATCAATCTGACCTGCTCCAAGTCTCAAATCTTCCTCAATGTCTAAGTCTTCTTGAGCACTTCCATAGAACACAGAACAAAGAACAGTACTGATTTGAAGATGCCGGTGTTGGAATGGAGTGTCCACAGTTAAAAAACACACAACACCAGGTAATAGTCCAACAGATTTCTTTGGAAGCACACTAGCTTCCTCAGCGTCGCCCCTTCATCAGGTGATAGTGGAGGGCTCAATCCTAACACAGAATTTATAGCACAAATTTGCAGTGTGATGGAACTGAAATTATGCATTGAAAATTTGATTGTTAAGCCTTTCATCTGTTAGAATACCATGATAGTGTCTCTTCTTTGATATGTAATCACAAAATTTTTTTTAAAAGTTGCATTCTCAGGTTAACTGTTAACAATGGTGATGCCTAGACAATATGGTGAAAGTGTTGCCTCCCTGTGTTCTCTCTCTATGCCATGAGGTTTACATTGATTCTAATCTAAAAAGTGAGATAACGGTGTTTTACATGAATTCATGCACTTTTTGAGCTCAGAGTTCTACATGAATGCATACAGTTCTGACCTTCATCACTCGACGTTGTGCCTTTTATCCTACTCTAAGATCAGACTAATCTACATGCTTCCGTTCACTTTGTTCCATGTGCCTATCCAAGAGTTTCTTAAGTTTCCCTCACGTATTTGACTCTAATATCACTGCTGGCAGTGCATTTGACTCACCCACCACTCTCTGTGTAAAGAATCTACCGCTGATATCTCCCCTAAACCTTCCTCCAATTGTCTTAAAATTATGCCACCTAGTCATAGATATTTCTGCCCTGGGAAAATGCTTCTGGCTATTCACTCTCTCTATGACTCTCATCATCTTGTACACCTCCAGTGAGAAAAGCCCTCGCTCCTCATGGTTTCCTCATAAGACCTGCCCTCCAGTTCAGGCAACATCCTGGTAAATCTCCTCCTGGTAAGTCGCACTTAATTAGAATTAATTATGACCTCTCCACTTTTTAGAGTCATTCATGACACAAGGGAAGATGATTATCATTGGTGGGCATCAATCATCTCAGCCGTGGGATACATCTGCAGTAGATCCTCAGCATGGCTTCCTCAGCCCAGGCATCTCCAGTTTGTCATCACATATTCCCTACAGTGTGGAAGGAGGCTATTCAGCCCACTGAGTCCAAACTGAGCAGATTGGATTCCCTACAGTGTGGATACAGGCACTGTGGCCCAACCAGTCCACAACGACCCTCTGAAGAGTAACCCACCCAGACACATTTCCGTCTGACTAATGCACCTAACATAATGGACAATTTAGTATGGCCAATTCACCTGGCCTGAACATCTTCGGACTATGGGAGGAAACCAGAGCACCCGGAGGAGACTTATGCAGACAAGTGGGGAACGCGGAAACTCCACACAGACAGTTGCCCACGGCCGGAATCGAACTTGGGATCCTGGCACTGTGAATCAGCAGTGTAAGCTACTGAGCCACCGTGCCAGCAGAAAAGGGGGCATTCACTGAAATTTACAAACTTTCCAGGACAAGTTGTCCCTCTTCAACTCTTGAAACAGTCTGTGACCATGTGCTGCAAGACCTGGACAACATTCAAGATGGTACTGTTAAAGTCTGGGTAACATTTATGTAACAGCACTGTACATTTCCACAGTAAAACGAGGAGTTTATTCAGCACCTCAATCTGGTTTCAGAAGAATATGGGAAGCCATTCATCCCATCAAAACTACTGCGCAAGAAGAAGGATGGACCATGCAGTCCCCCCTGCCTGTTGCACAGGATGACAGGGAGTCTGTTCTCTCCCACATGTGACGTACATGGGATCAGAAAGAGCCATTTCATACCCGGAGTCACTTACAAAGGAACAGGAAGAGGTTAGTCAGCTTGTCAAACCACTAACACAGGAACAGGAAAGTGTCAGAGATGCTCCAACATCACAAACAAGTGGAGCGGGTTCTGCACAGACAGACTGCTCCAAATTGATCCACATGGCTTAATTACTCATGATACAAATGTGTTACTTTAACATGGGTTTCTGGCAGTCGGAATGAAGCCAACATTTTTTAGCCAATCTCCAAGTTTTCTTCCATCTCCAAGAAGGCAGACCCATGGTCTCCGTGGAGGTCAGAAACCGGTGAGGAATAACTAACTGTTTCAGAATGAAGGTGTTTTGGCTGCTGAAAGGATTGTGTACAAAGTGACATTCAATGCAGTGTCACACAGTAACTGTGCATTAAAGTGTTCAGAGTTCATTCAGAGCCTGCACCTCTCTGTCAATCGACATGGCAGCTCTGCAGATGCACATCGTGAATCAAACATCCAATGAAAAGTATGACATTGTCACCCCATTCAGTTATTTGGAACATAATGAGTTTCTGTCCATACCCATCAAGCTTCAACTTCTTATTCTCTCACAGCGCTAAAGATTAAACACATAGTTACTGCGCTCTCTCCTCATGGTAACATCATGCCAGTGTTTCGTCTGGTCAAACACCAGTACACTCTCTCAGTGACAAAGGGATCATTGTTTATAAAGCAGACCAAACCTTTACACAATGCACCAAATACTCTCTCAACAAAACACAATCAGTGGGAAAGATATTCTAACTTTTATACTTCAATCATTTTGCATGAAGAGCCACATATCATTTACTTCCTGCCCCTGTATGAATTCTGTCAGTGACTTATGACCAAGGACATACAGGTCCTTTTCAACAAAAGCACTCGCCAACCTCTCTAACATTTAATAAATATAAATGTACATGATGATATTTGTTGTTCACACCTAAATCATTTTTATACCTTGTGAACAGCTATTGCCCAAACACTGACCCTTCTGCCAACCATCAATCCTTCAGTCCAGAGAAAAACAGTATTCTTCTCTATTCTCCATTACCCAATGTTTAATCCATGTGGTATATATTCCACCCCTACCTACCCATGGACTCTAACATTCCCCACTCACCTGTATTCAAACATGTCAAACGTCTTCTAAAAATACAAATACTCCACTCCCATTGGTTCTCAACTGTCGATGTCACAATGGACAATCTCCATCAACAGGTTTATCAAAGATCATTTCCCTTTCCTGAATCTAGGCCGAATGTAGCAACTTATATAATTATTCTCCAAGTTTCTAGTTGTCACATTCCTTATAAAAGGTTTCAATATTTTTTTTCCCTCAGCTGACATCAAGCTATTTAGTTTTCTGTCTTCCCTCTCCATCCTGTTTTAAACAATGAAGTTTACAATAGTTGTTTTCCAGTCTGCAGGATCCTTTCAAGAATTTAACTAGCTTTGAAGAATAATCAGTAATTCTTTCACTAGCTCTGTTCTGATCTCAATCACTCTGGGATGGAGCTCATCAGATGCAGCAACTTATGAAACTTCAATTCAATTCGATTTTCAATAACATACTCTTCATGAATTCTGATTTCCTGCAGTTTCCCTTTTTTACCAGTCACTCTTTTCCCCAATATTTCTGGAAATTAGTTTCTGTACCTTCCTCTGTGGAAATGGAAACAATGCATTCCTCTCAGCAGGTAGATGGCTGCAGTCAGCTCGTGAATATATTGGAGGACTGCACTTCAGAGATGGTGGAGATATTACCCACTGCTGCCTGCAATGTTCCAGTATCAATCCAGTTTAATTCATCGTGAGTGCCAGCACAGTCCTGTCCCTGGTATGAGACTACAGGTTATAATGAAGGAGGGCATACAGCTCAGTGACCACCTCAATTTTGAGACAAGCTGGTATTACACTTTACACCTGAATGGGTGCAGCTTAGACAAATGTTCCTGGAAATCCCAGAGAGTATAGTACAGTGCCCTGCTCCTCCCTGTTTACACAGCTTCCCTTCTTTGTAGTCGTAGCTCCATTTGTTTACAATGGACCCAGACACACTGCAAATGCAGTATTCAGAGTGGGGTCCACAGACCCTCGGGGCTCCCTGAATGAACCCAGTAGCTGACATCACAATCCTGAGAACACCATCCACAGAACCTCCACTGACTTTCTAGATGACAGCAGCAAGTCAATTCCCCACACCCACAGTGCATTCACTCAGTGTTGAAAATGCCTCGGGCTCCTCAGTTTCGCTTCCTGGCTGAGAAAGCTCTTACATCTCCACACAGTCGCACAGTAACAGTTCCTCTCTCCAAAGAAGCAGTTGACAATGTAACATTATGTTTCTCTATATCTCAGCAACTACAAGTATTGCTGATAGAGTTGATCACCACACTCAGAGATGAGAGATAGAGGGAACATAACTCACGGTAAGCAGGGACATCCCATAATAAATGCGATATTCAGGAATATGTGAAAAGGGGAAATATTAGAATAACTTCCCGTTGTGTTTTCCTTCTAGTCCATCGTCAGCAATCCTTTTGTTTGTTTTACCTTTCTCTCTCTCTCTCTCTCTCTCTCACACGCACTCTTTCTCTCTCTCTTGCTGGACATCATCCACTCATCACAAACCTCCCGCTCACCCTTCCAACCATCCCTGATATCATAATATTATTTCTCAGTTGCATTCAGTTTTGATAGGTTTACTCAACTCGAAACGGTATTTGTGTTTCTTCCGACAGACTGCCATACCTGCTGAGATTCTCCAACATTCTTTCAGACGGTGGAGAATTTTATTTCAGATCGCCAGCATCCACATTTCCTTGGTTATTTCACCTTTAATGTTGTTGTTTTGCGGAATGCCAGCATCACTGGTAAGGGCAACATTTGTTGTTTATCACAACTGCCCTTGACCACGCGGCCATTTGTCAAGGCAATATGGAGGCAACCATATTGTTGTGTGTCTGAGGTGACACTAAGTTCAGACAGGGCAAACATGTTAGGTTTCTTTACCAAAGGTTATCAATAAAATAAGAAAATAAATCCTGATGTTTTATGGTTACCATGTGTGAAATTAGGTTTCAGTCCAATTTTTGCCATTGGAATTTAAATTTAGTCATCGACTGTGGTAGGATTTCAGGCAATGCTCCTGTGTCACTGAATTACACCGTCAGTGACATTATTACTCTATTTAAGAGTCCCTGTTGTGAAGTAACTGTAGAGACAAGAACATGTTTGTGGTCAAACTATTTGGAACTGGAAGAGAGGTCAGAAGAGAACTGGAGCCATAAACTCTGTTGTTAACGAAGGGGTAGGTGATGGCGAAGTCAGCAACAGAACTCAGGCAGAGTTGGAGATTGGGGATATTATGAAGGGGGTGTCAGCAGGTTTGATGACAGAGAGAATATGGAGACATAAAACAGTTCACGGTAAAGAGGAGAGTCAAGGTTCCGAACAGTCTTATTCCTTCTCAGATGTTTATGTGTAAGTAGTTTGGAAATGCATGAGAAGGAAGTGGCGTTTGTGACGGAAAGTTTATGTATTTGTTAAATATAATCAACCAGAATAGCAATAACACTCAGCATCATTTATAGAATTGACAGAGATAGTCTTACCAGGAACACCAATAAGAGCGAGGATGGGATAGTACCCAGCTTGAATAATGTACAGTACGGATCGTATCCACAAATGTAATTTCGGCCGATCCCGAGAAAGATAGTAAAGACCCCAGGATAAACTCCTGTTCATTGTTGGAACATTCCAGCCGAATGTTCTCAGATTTTGATCCATTGTTGGAACATTCTAATGTTCTCAGATTCTGATCTCTCTCTCTCTTTCTCTGTAGCTGCTGATCCCAATCTTGTTGAGGTTGACTCTACCCCGAATAATATGTCATAACAAGGTGAAGTACGTCCCTCATTATGGAACGAGGGAAATCCTCCAGTGACCCAGTTAGGTCCAGGAAGACTGATATTAATCACAGTCACTGAACAAACAGCTCCAGTTAACCCATTTCACGGCAACTCTAATATATCACAATAATACTTGGTGTGGGTGGGATTTTGATATCACTGATTATTGGTCTAATGGCATATCTCCAGTTGTAAACTTAGAGGTGAGGGAGCGAGATGATTCTTTCCCATCACAAGCTCGATGGTTCTGCTGTGTTTTGGTAGTGTAGGAATTGCTGGGCTCCCGAGGCCGTCTGTGTCTGATCACCAGTCCTGCTGCATCTTTTCATTTTATTTATTTATGTTTAACTTTGACTTTTGTCTGTCCAGCATTTAACGGCTCAGGTGGGTTTAAGCATTTTGAGAGACACCTACAGAGCCATAGACGATGTAGATACAGTCTATTCCTTGTGTTGTTGCAGCCGCGGCCTGGTCCTGTGCAGTGATGGTCAAACTCTCACAGAACCAGGATTCTTAGTTTTACCTTTTTTGCCAGTTATTGTTGGGGTCTCAGCAGGGTTGGAAGGCAGGAAATCCCTCCCGGGTGCTACATATTGACTCTGTGATTTCTCTTGGAACTGTCTTTTAATGTTCTTTCCTCCTGGATTGGCGAACTGCATGTCAGTTTCCTGCATATGTTTTTTGACATTTGTGTGCTATTGGATGATGCCATATTGGAGCAGTTACTGTATAGTAGTTAAATAAACTATTATTCTGCTAAGTCTTCCAACAGAATTATGTTATTGCAAGTTCCTCTTCCTTTTGTTGTTGTCTTTTATCAACAGTTTTCGAATAAATTGTGTTTTGCTTAATGACGAATATTTTGATCATGTAAATTCTATCTCAAACACAGCACCTCATATATAACAGGGGAATGGGCCGAGCTGGAGGAGTGATAATCATGTCAGGAATTATATCAGATACTTAATCCATCTCTCAGATCCAGCCCGGACATGTATAAGCCCAGATGAGATACCTGCTCAGCATGAAGCATTGCGTAGACCAGGCTAGTGTACTACTTAGCAATCCGTCGAGGATCGAACATTATTTAGAGCTCACCAGTTCACGACTTATCTATAAACTTGTACTAGATGATCTGTTCAGCACAGGGTGCTGTGCAGAACATACAAAGGCATTGTTCTATACACACGGACTGGATATCTGTGCAGTATGGGGAGCTGTGCAGTGAATAGCAGTGAATTTATCTATTAATCTGGAGCAGTTACCTTCCCAGCATACACAGCAGTGTACACCAATCACAGCATTGCTGAGTAACACTGTGTTAGATCACTGCCCAGCGAGGGGAAACGTGCAGCTCATGCTGGAAGTGACAGGATGTGCAGCTCCCTCCATTTCCAGCTCCATACCTCCATTGTGGCTAGACACGGGAGTGCTGTGGGTGTGAAACTCACTGCCAGAGAGATATGGCGGGGGAATCAGTTTAAATACCAACAAATGGGATGAGCTTGGTTAAAAGACAGGGGGAGATTGAGTCAGAATTTCAGAGAAGGATCTGATGGTAGGTTTAAAAATTGTGAAAGGAAAACATTTCGATAGCAGCTTGTAATATAGGCCACTGTTTACAGGAATGGTGGGTGAGCAGGATATTGGTGTAAGTTAAGATGATGAAGTGTTTTGGATAAGCATTTGTCCTGCAGCTTTGTAATTGGGAGTAGGGTCAGAAGAGTCTTCGACTCATTGGGCAGAATCTGACAATAATTTGTCTTAGTGCCATTTTCATTGAGTGTGACAGAAGGAATGTCTGCACGAGGCAGAGCTAGTTTCCTGGTGTTATCTTATCGAACTCACCTCATTAACTATCCACCTCACTCCATGGTGTCCCTCTCATTCAATGCCAGCCCGATTCTCCCACACATCATGGATTGAGGTACACACCATCTCTCGGATGCCCCTGGATATTCAGTGATCCCTGGTACTGCTGCCATCATTAAAAGGCCAAGGGGCACACGGTTGAGCTTTCTCAGTTTGGAGCTGCCCTGCACAGTTTACCCCGAGCATGGAAGATTAGGGAATTTACACCACAGCTTGTCGACAGGGTCACAGAAGTCCTGGTGAATGGTCTAGTGCAGAGGGGGACAATTCTCTTCCCAGAGGGAGCCACACCACCAGACTCACCGAGCATGGTCTGAGCGCACCACCCAGCTCAGTGCAGTATCTACGGTCCGAAGAAAAGTCCAGCAACACCGGAAAAACACCTTCCCCGCTCTGTCAGGATAAGGGTCACCGTATTCTCTCTACTCTCTCACACTCACTGTATATCTGTTAGAGCCTTCCCCAGAATAAGGCTCCATGACTCTCACCACCGCAATACAGCACCTTCTCTCTCTCTCTCTCTCTCACACCTACGCAATACCCCCACATGGTTATAAAATGTTGTTATGAGTACAGTTTCTAGAATTCTCTGGATGATATCGTTTGTACAATGTTCCAGATAATTTTAAAAATAATTCAACTTGAGAAAAATATTCATCCCTCAGTATGTAACGTATCAGAGGGAGGAGCAGAGTTTTAATTTTTTTTAAAAATCACTCAGGATGAAAGTGCATCATGAGGCCATTAAGCCTCTCAAATATGCTCCACTATTCAGGCAAAGGGAGCACCTAAACACTTGAAGACTCTCTCTTTTTGAAGACAGGCGCCACTTTGGGGTTTCGCCAGTTTAACTGCAACACTCCTGTAATCCCGAGAGTTATGGAATATTTCACACAATGCTACCAGTCACTCTGTAACCACTTCGATAAAAGCAAGCTATGAATTACTGATGAGGTGTTTACCCTTGATCTTTCCTGTTTGAGAAAAGCCTTCTTCGTTTTGTTAGAGACAGTGCAAAACTTTCATCTGACTACAATTTTGTTTATAATATTGAAACACTTTTTGCCTTCCCCATGAGGTACGATGTAAAATACTGTTTTAAATTCTCTGCCTGTTCCCTGAAACCAGTTCCCCAGTCACATCCTCCAGGTGTCCCACATATTCTTTACTGCCTTTCTTCTAAGGGTCACACGCACATCATGAACTTTTTTTATTCGATATGGGAAAACTCTTGTGGTTAGTTTTTTTTTCATATTTCTTACCAGTTTTGGAATATATTTCTTTGTATTTTGTTTTGTACAATCTGCTTCTGGTTCCAAAAGTAAACTTCCCAAATGTGGCCGACGCTAGAGGTCACCAATTTGAATTCATTAGTTTGTGATTGATTAGTATCCTTCACAGTCCTTGTGTATCATGGGTGGTTCATCTTCACATCTTCATATCATCTTCTTTTTGATCACAGTCAATAATAGCTGAGCGTTAATAAGCAGTACCTGCTTAAATGTTCCCCCACCCCCCACACATCTGCTGACCTTCACCTGTGTCTATTTCCACACTCCGTATTTGACCAGATATATTACATAAATCTGCATTTGAAATGCCTGGCTCTTTTAAGTCATTCAGGGGGAACCTACGTATGTAGCTGAACACATGGAGAGTGACTCCATTCTGTCAGTTTTTCTGGCTCTGTGATTTCTGTTCAATGATGTCACATTCCAGTGGGAAGCTTCCTACATGACATCCTTTCCTCTCAAACTAGAAATGCCCTCACTCTGATGGACTGAGCCTTCAGCTGTGACTGTCCCGTCTCCCTCACTTCTGTCCTCACTCCATCCCCTCCTTCGCAGAACAATGATAGATCTCCCCTTGCCCTCACTTCCTACTGCACGAGAAGCTGCATTCACAGAATCATCCTCCGCCACTTCCACCACCTCCAGCAGGACAGCACTATCAAACATATTTTCCACTCCCATTCACTTTCAGTATTTCACAGAGAGTATTCCTTCTGTGGCACGCTCCATCACCCCGAACATTTCCTCACAACCCCATGGCACATTCCCATGTAAATGCAGAAGCTGCAACATTTGCCCATTCACCTCTTCCCTCCTCACTGTCCAAGACCCTAAACACACCTTTAAGGTGAATTAGCATTTCAGTTGTACTCTTTCAATCCAGTCTCCTGCCATTGCTGCTCACAGTGCAGTCTCCTTTACATTAGTGAGCCAAACAGAAACTGCTTTGAGGAACAACTCCACTTTGTCTGTAGCAATGACCATTTCCTTCTGATTGCTCCCCATTTCAATAACCTACATTTCTGTCAGGATAATGAGAATTATTTGAGGAGGTAACGACGTGTTGAACCAGAGAAAGTTACATATCTGAACTTCCAGAAGGCCTCTGATATGGTACCGCACAGGAAGCTGCAGAGTAAGATAAGGACCCATGGTGTCAGAGGCCAGGTACTAGCATGGATAAAAGGTTAGCTCTCTGGCAGGAGGCATAGTGAGGATAAAATTATCCCTGTCAGGATAGCAGCCGGTGACTACCAGTGTTCCACAAGAGTCAGTGTTGGGACCACAACATTTCACCTTATAGGCTAATGATCTGAGTGGTGGGACAGAAGGCATTCTGACTGCGTTTGCAGATGATGCAAAGATAGGTGGACGGGCATATAGTATTGAGGAGGCAGGGAGCCTGCAGAAAGAATTCAACAGTTTAAGAGAATGGGAAAAGGAGTAGCAGATGGAATACAATGTGGGAGAGTGTGAGGTCATGCACTTTGGTATGAAGAATACAGGCATGGACTATTTACTAAATGGGAAAAAATTCAGAAATCTGAGTAACAAAGTGACTTGGGATTCCAAGTATCTAAGGCAGGATTCGCCTTAGATACACTTGCAGGTTGAGTCATAATTAAGAAGGCAGATACAATGTTGTCATTCATCTCGAGAGGAGTAGGATATAATGGTGGGGATTCTGAGGCTTTCTAAGGCTCTGGTCAGACCACAATTCCAGTATTTTGTGCCTCATACCTCAGGAAGGATGTATTAACCTTGGTGTGTGTCAAGAGAAGGTTCACCAGAAATGAAAAGCTTAACACGAGGAACGTTGGAGGACCCTGAGTTTATACTCGATGGAGATTAGAAGGATGAGGGGGGATCCAAATTGAAACTTACAGAATACTGAATTACCTGGATATAGACAGAATTGTGAGGACGTTTGCACAGGAGGACACAGGCTTAGAGCAAAGGGAAAACCCGTCAGAACGGAGATAAGATGAAACGTCTTTAACTAGAGAGTGGTGAAATTGTGGAATTCCTTACCACAGAAGGCTGTGGAAACCAGATCATTTGGCACCAACGATATAGCCAGGAAAGGCACTGAGGATCGGAAAAGTGACTACAGAGAGTTAGTTTGGAAGCTGAAGAGTAGGACGAGTAGAGTAGTGATCTCAGGTTTGCTACCAGTGCCACGAGCTAGTGAAATGAGGAACAGTCGGTGAATGCACCTTTACACGTGGCTGCGTGGCTGGTGCAGGAGGGAGGGCTTTAGATACCTAGACCATCCGGATATCTTTTGGGTAAGGTGGGACCTGTACATGAAGGACGGTTGCACCTGAACTGGAGGGGCACAAATGGCGTGTTTGGGAGGTTTGCTCGTGTGATTCTGGCCGGTTTAAATGAGTTTAGCAGGGGTGTAGGAATAAGACCACATGTCTGAGAGGGGGTTAGTTGCAGAGGGGACAGTGACAGGATATATTGAATCTTTCAGGAAGGTTTCTCACGCGATGATACAAAGGGATCAGTTAAAGTGCGTCTGCTTTAATGCAAGGAATGTCCGAAATAAGAGTGATGAACTTAAAGCATGGATCAGTACTTGGGGCTACGATGTGGTGGCCATAACGGAGACTTAGGTTTCACAGGGGTAGGGATGGTTGCTTGATGTTTCAGGGTTTAGAACGCTTTAAACTGCTTTGGGGCAGCACGGTGGCACAATGGTTAGCACTGCTGCCTTATAATGCCAGAGACTCGGGTTCAATTCCCATGTCAGGAAGCTAACTGTGCGGAGTTTGCAAATTTCCCCCGTGGGTTTCCTCCCATGATTCCAAGATGTGCAGATTAGGTGAACTGGCCATGCTAAATTGCCTGTCGTGTTCGTTGCAGGGGAATGGTTTTTGGTGGGTTGCTCTATGGAGGGTTGGTGTGGACTTGTTGGGCCGAAGGGCCTGTTTCCACACTGCGAGTAATCTAATCTAATCTGAAAAAGAATAGGGTGGGTGGAAAATGAGGAGGGGGTATAGAGTTGCTAATCAAAGAGTGCATTACAGCTACAGCAATGAAGGTTGTTGAGGAAGGTTTGTCGACTGAGTCAGTATGGGTGGAAGTTAGGAATAGCAAGGGAACAGTCACCGCATTTGGGGTTTTCCACAAACCACCTAATAGCAGTAGAGAGATTGAAGATCTCATAGGTGGGCAGATTCTGGAAAAATGCAAAAGTAGCAGGATTATTGTTGTGGGTGATTTCAACTTTTCCAATATCGACTGGAACCTCCTAAGTGCAGATGGTGTGGATGAATCCGTTTTTGTCAGGTGCGCTCAAGACGGTTTCCTTGCTCAGTATGGAGATAGACCGACGAGGGGAGAGGCTATTTTGGATTTGGTGCTCGCCAACGAGCCAGGACAGGTGTCAGAACTCACGGTGGGAGGCACTTTGTTGAAAGTGATCACAACTGCCTCAAATTAAGCATAGTCTGCGAGAGTGAAAGGAGCAGTTTCCGAGGGAAGACAGTTAATTCTGGAAAAGGACATTGGGATGCTCTCAGACAGGAATTGGGAAGGACAGACTGGGAGCAATTGTTCCACAGAAAGGGCACTGCAGACATGTGGAGACTGTTTAAGGAGCAGTTGCTGTGAGTGATACATAAATGTGTTCCTCTGAGACAGGTAAGAAGGGGTAAGATTAAGGAACCTTGGATGACGAGAACAGAGGAACGTCTCGTCAAAAGGAAGCAGGCAGCTTATGTAAGATGGTGGAAGCAAGGATCGAGCACAGCTTTAGAGGATTACAAGCTTGCTCGAAAGGAGATCAGAAAAGGACTGAGGCGAGCCATGATGGGGCACGAAAAAGGCTTGGCAAGAAGGATTACGGAGAACCCAAAGGCATTTTACTCATACGTGATGAATAAGAGAATAATCGGGGAGAAGGTAGGGCCAACCAGGATTAGCGTAGCGAATTTATGCGTGGGGTCTGAGCAGATAGGGGAAGCCCTAAATGAGTTTTTTGCTTCGTGTTTCACCAAGGAAAGGGAACTTGTTGTAAATGAAACTTAGAGGAGCTGGGCCAGATCAGTCTTGACCAGATCAAGATTGATGAAGTTGATGTGCTAGCAATTTTGGAAAACATTAAGATGGATACGTTCCTCGGAGTCAGGTTCGTATGAACATGACATTGGCTGGGAGATAGGGTGGAATGGAAGCAATGGCTGTGGAGACTGCATGGGGAGTACAATGATATTCCCCAGTCATCATCTCTCTTTCGGATAGACAGAATTAAATGTAATGCATTACAAGGAAACAGCCAACATTTGGGAGATGCAATGCTGAATAACAATGCGAACTAAAAGGATAATATTAAATGTGATAAAGTGAACTACATTTTATATACACACATTTAATCATTAGAAATACAGATTGAGTAGGGTCACCGGAACTGAAACAAAGGTAATAGCGAGCTGGAGATACGGTCAAGGGGAGCTTGGAGGAATGGGAGGAGCTGAGGGTGAGGACCAGAGAGACCTGGGCGTGAGCACTGGAGGGAGCTGGGGGTAGGGAGGTGAGGATTTATTTTGTCCGGTGCCAAGATGTCCAGGAAGATCATGGTAATAATGGATGTATTGAATGATGGCTGTAAGACATGTCTGAGAGGCATATTGGCTACGCTTCACAGGGCGTGCGCTCGGCGAGATCAATATGAACAAAATCAGCAATACCTGAGAATAGAGAATCCATTCGTCAGTCTAATAACAGCGAGGAAGAAGCTGTTCCTGAACTGACTGCTCTGTGTGTTCAAGCGTCTGTATCTTTTAGCGTGATGGAAGAGGTTGTGGGAGATCTTTACAGGCATATGATGGGACTTTGGTAATGTTAGAACTAAGAACATTCCAGTACAGGAACAGGCCATTCGGCGGTCCAAACCTGCGCCAATCGAAATCCTCCATCTCAACCTGTCTCCTATTTTCTAAAGGTCTGTATCCCTCTGCTCCCTGCCCATTCATGTATATTTCCAGAAACATCTTAAATGGAGCACCAGTGGTCACAGTACTACATGTTGAGAAACTCCCTTCTCCAACTACACTCTGTCCCGTGTTGCGAAGCCAGTTCTTTATCCATGTAGCTCGCACACCCTGGACACCATGTGACTTCACTTTCCCCATAACCCGACCATGGGAAATCTTATCAAACTTCTTCCTGAAGTTCATGTACATGACATCTACATCCCCTCCCTCATCAATTAACTTTGTCACTTCCTCAAATAATTCTATTAAGTTGGTAAGACATGACCTTCCCCACAATAAACCATGTTGTCTCTCACTGATGATGCCATTTTTATCTAAATGAGAATAGATCTTATCCCTCAGTATCTTCTCTCACAGCTTCCCTACCCCAGACGTCAGGCTCACCGGTCTATAATTAACTGGATTAGTCATGCTTCCCTTCTTAAACAAGGGGATTAGAAACTTTCCAGTCCTAGGGGACCTCAGTTGTGTTCAAGGATGTTACAAAGAAATCTGTTAAGGCCCCAGCTATTTCCTCTCTCCCT
Organism: Chiloscyllium punctatum; assembly: GCF_047496795.1. NCBI lineage: Eukaryota > Metazoa > Chordata > Chondrichthyes > Orectolobiformes > Hemiscylliidae > Chiloscyllium > Chiloscyllium punctatum. Next base: position 68,944,341 of record NC_092766.1, read on the forward strand.
TCCCTCAGTAATTTTGGATAGATGTTGGCAGCCTTTCTGTGGCAACGAGCCGTGTCATGGTTGGGAGACTGGAGTCCGCCTTTGTCTGGGCTGTGAACACAATCTTCTGTAGTTTCTGATGGTCCTGGGCAGAGTGTTGCCGTACCAGGCTATTATGCACCCGGACATTACGTTCACAATAGTGCATCTGTAGAAGTAGTGCATGCTAAATATCCTGAGCCAAGTGAGGAAGCAGTGACGTTTTTGAACCATCTTGACTGTCACACCCATGTGAGAAGTCCAGGGTAGATTGCCAGTTATCATCACCCCGAGGGACTTGACGCTCTGCACTGTCTCGACCGTTGATGTAGATAGGGGCTTGTTCCCCGCCTTTCGTTCAAAAGTCAAAGATCAGTTCTTTACTTTTGGCGAATTTGAGAGGGAGGTTATTTTCATGCCACCATGCTACCAAACCCACTATCTCCTTTCTGTGTTCAAACTCATCGTTGTTTGATATCCCTCCTGCTTTGGTGATGTCATCAGCAAACTTACAGTTGGCATTGTTTGGAATTTGGCAAGACAGCCACGTGTGTACAGGGAGAACAGTAGGGGGCTGAGGGACACAGCCATGTGTGTACAGGGAGTACAGTAGGGGGGTGAGGACACAGCCGTGTGTGTAAAGGGAGTACAGTAGGGGGCTGAGGGACACAGCCGTGTGTGTACAGGGAGTACAGCAGGGGGCTGAGGACACAGCCGTGTGTGTACAGGGAGTACAGTAGGGGGGCTGAGGACACAGCTCTGTGTGTACCGGAGTACCGTAGGGGGACTGAGGACACAGCCGTGTGTACCGGAGTACAGTAGGGGGCTGAGGACACAGCCGTGTGTGTACCGGAGTACAGTAGGGGACTGAGGACACAGCTGTGTGCGTACTGGAGTACAGTAGGGGGACTGAGGGCACAGCTGTGTGTGTACAGGGAGAACATTAGGAGGCTGAGGACACAGCCGTATGTGTACAGGGAGTACAGTAGGGGACAGAGGACACAGCTCTGTGTGTACCGGAGTACAGTAGCGGACTGAGGACACAGCTCTGTGTGTACTGGAGTACAGTAGGGGACTGAGGACACAGCTCTGAGTGTACTGGAGTACAGTAGGGGACTGAGGACACAGCTCTGTGTGTACAGATGGTACAGTAGGGGGCTGAGGACACAGCTGTGTGTGTACAGGGAGTACAGTAGGGGACGGAGGACACAGCTGTGTGTGTAGAGGGCGTACAGTAGGGGGCTGAGGACACAGCCGTGTGTGTACAGGGAGTACAGTAGGGGGCTGAGGACACAGCTGTGTCTGTACAGGGCGTACAGTAGGGGGCTGAGGACACAGCTGTGTGTGTACGAGTACAGGAGGGGGCTGAGGACACAGCTCTGTGTGTACCGGAGTACAGTAGGGGGACGGAAGACACTGCTGTGTGTGTACTGGAGTACAGTAGGAGCCTGAGGACACAGCCGTGTGTGTACTGGAGTACAGTAGGGAACTGATGGCACAGCTCTGTGCGTACAGAGAGTACAGTAGGGGACTGAGGACACTGCCGTGTGTGTACAGGGAGTATAGTAGGGGACTGATGACACAGCTGTGTGTGTACAGGGAGTACATTAGGGGGCTGATGACACAGCCATGTGTGTACCGGAGTACAGTAAGGGGCTGAGGACACAGCCGTGTGTGTACAGAGAGTACAGTAGGTGGCTGAGGACACAGCCGTGTGTGTACTGGGAGTACAGTAGAGGACCTATGACACAGCCGTGTGTGCACTGGAGTACAGTAGGGGGCTGAGGACACAGCTCTGTGTGTACAGGAAGTACAGTCTGTGGACTGAGGACACAGCAGTGTGTGTACAGAGAGTACAGTCGGGGGCTGAGGACACAGCCGTGTGTGTACAGGGATCACAGTAGGTGACTGAGGACACAGCTCTGTGTGTACTGGAGTACAGTAGGGGACTGAGGACACAGCTGTGTGTGTACAGGGAGTACAGTAGGGGGCTGAGGACACAGCTGTGTGTGTATAGAGAGTACAGTAGGGGGCTGAGGACACACCTGTGTGTGTACAGAGAGTACAGTAGGGGGCTGAGGACACAGCCGTGGGTGTACAGGGAGTACAGTAGTGGGTTGAGGGGCACAGCCGTGTGTGTACTGGTGTACAGTAGGGGACTGAGGAGACAGCCGTCTGTGTACAGGGAGTACAGTAGGGGGGCTGAGGACACAGCTGTGTGTGTACTGGTGTACAGTAGGGGACTGAGGATATAGCCGTGTGTGTACTGGAGTACAGTAGGGGACTGAGGACACAGCCGTGTGTGTACAGGGAGTACAGTAGGGGGCTGAGGACACAGCCATGGGAGTAGAGAGAGTACAGTCGGTGGCTGAGGACACAGCCGTGGGTGTACAGGGAGTACAGTTGGGGGCTGAGGACACAACCGTGTGTGTACAGGGAGTACAGTAGGAGGCTGAGGACACAGCTGTGTGTGTACTGGAGTACAGTCGGGGACTGAGGACACAGATCTGTGTGTACTGGAGTACAGTAGTGGGACTGAGGGCACAGCTCTGTGTGTACCGGAGTACAGTAGGGGGGCTGAGGACACAGCTGTGTGTGTACCGGAGTACAGTAGGGGACTGAGGACACAGCTCTGTGTGTACTGGAGTGCAGTAGTGGGAATGAGGACACAGCTCTGTGTGTACTGGAATACAGTAGGGGAATGAGGACACAGCCGTGTGTGCGTGTGTGTACTGGAGTACAGTAGAGGAATGAGGACACAGCCGTGTGTGTACAGAGAGTACAGTAGGGGGCTGAGGAGACAGCCGTGTGTGTACAGGGAGTACAGTAGGGGGGCTGAGGACACAGCTGTGTGTGTACTGGAGTACAGTAGGGGGCTGAGGACACAGCCGTGTGTGTACTGGGAGTACAGTAGGGGACTTATGACACAGCCGTGTGTGTACAGGGAGTACAGTAGGGGGCTGAGGACACAGCCGTGTGTGTACTGGGAGTACAGTAGGGGACTTATGACACAACCGTGTGTGTACATGGAGTACAGTAGGGGGCTGAGGACACAGCTGTGTGTGTACAGAGAGTACAGTAAGGGGCTGAGAGCACAGCCGTGTGTGTACTGGCGTACAGTAGGGGGCTGAGGACACAGCTCTGTGTGTACAGGGAGTACAGTCTGTGGACTGAGGACACAGCAGTGTGTGTACAGAGAGTACAGTCGGGGGCTGAGGACACAGCCGTGTGTATACCGGAGTACAATAGGGGACTGAGGACACAGCTCTGTGTGTACCGAAGTACAGTAGGGGACTGAGGACACAGTTCTGTGTGTACCGGAGTACAGTAGGGGACTGAGGACACAGCCGTGTGTGTACAGAGAGTACAGTAGGGGGCTGAGGAGACAGCCGTGTGTGTACAGGGAGTACAGTAGGGGGCTGAGGACACAGCTGTGTGCGTACAGAGAGTACAGTAGGGGGCAGAGGACACAGCCGTGGGTGTACAGAGAGTACAGTAGGGGGCTGAGGAGACAGCCGTGTGTGTACAGGGAGTACAGTAGGGGGGCTGAGGACACAGCCGTGTGTGTACTGGGAGTACAGTAGGGGACTTATGACACAACCGTGTGTGTACATGGAGTACAGTAGGGGGCTGAGGACACAGCTGTGTGTGTACAGAGAGTACAGTAAGGGGCTGAGAGCACAGCCGTGTGTGTACTGGCGTACAGTAGGGGGCTGAGGACACAGCTCTGTGTGTACAGGGAGTACAGTCTGTGGACTGAGGACACAGCAGTGTGTGTACAGAGAGTACAGTCAGGGGCTGAGGACACAGCAGTGTGTATACCGGAGTACAATAGGGGACTGCGGACACAGCTCTGTGTGTACATGAGCACAGTAGGGGACTGAGGACACAGCTCTGTGTGTACCGGAGTTCAGTCGGGGGCTGAGGACACAGCCGTGTGTATACCGGAGTACAATAGGGGACTGAGGACACAGCTCTGTGTGTACCGAAGTACAGTAGGGGACTGAGGACACAGTTCTGTGTGTACCGGAGTACAGTAGGGGACTGAGGACACAGCCGTGTGTGTACAGGGAGTAGAGTAGGGGGCTGAGGACACAGCTGTGTGCGTACAGAGAGTACAGTAGGGGGCAGAGGACACAGCCGTGGGTGTACAGAGAGTACAGTAGGGGGCTGAGGAGACAGCCGTGTGTGTACAGGGAGTACAGTAGGGGGGCTGAGGACACACCTGTGTGTGTACAGAGAGTACAGTAGGGGGCAGAGGACACAGCCGTGGGTGTACAGGGAGTACAGTTGGGGGCTGAGGACACAACCGTGTGTGTACAGGGAGTACAGTAGGGGACTGAGGACACAGCCGTGTGTGTACAGGGATTACAGTAGGGGACTGAGGACACAGCTCTGTGTGAACTGGAGTACAGTAGGTGACTGAGCACACAGCTCTGTGTGTTCAGAGAATACAGTAGGGGACTGAGGACACAGCCGTGTGTGTACAGGGAGTACAGCTGTGTGTGTACAGGGAGTACAGTAGGGGGCTGAGGACACAGCCATGTGTGTACCAGAGTACAGTAGGGGGCTGAGGACACATCTCTGTGTGTACCGGAGTACAGTAGGGGACTGAGGACACAGCCGTGTACTTACAGAGAGTACAGTAGGGGGCTGAGGACACAGCCGTGTGTGTACTGAGAGTACAGTAAGGGGCTGAGAGCACAGCCGTGTGTGTACTGGCGTACAGTAGGGGGCTGAGGACACAGCTCTGTGTGTACAGGGAGTACAGTCTGTGGACTGAGGACACAGCAGTGTGTGTACAGAGAGTACAGTCGGGGGCTGAGGACACAGCCGTGTGTATACCGGTGTACAATAGGGGACTGCGGCCACAGCTCTGTGTGTACATGAGTACAGTAGGGGGTTTGAGGACACAGCTCTGTGTGTACCGGAGTACAGTCGGGGGCTGAGGACACAGCCGTGTGTATACCGGAGTACAATAGGGGACTTAGGACACAGCTCTGTGTGTACCGAAGTACAGTAGGGGACTGAGGACACAGTTCTGTGTGTACCGGAGTACAGTAGGGGACTGAGGACACAGCCGTGTGTGTACAGAGAGTACAGTAGGGGGCTGAGGAGACAGCCGTGTGTGTACAGGGAGTACAGTAGGGGGCTGAGGACACAGCTGTGTGCGTACAGGGAGTACAGTAGGGGGGCTGAGGACACACCTGTGTGTGTACAGAGAGTACAGTAGGGGGCAGAGGACACAGCCGTGGGTGTACAGGGAGTACAGTTGGGGCTGAGAACACAACCGTGTGTGTACAGGGAGTACAGTAGGGGGCTGAGGACACAGCTGTGTGTGTACTGGAGTACAGTAGGGGACTGAGGACACAGCTCTGTGTGTACTGGAGTACAGTAGTGGGACTTAGGACACAGCTCTGTGTGTACTGGAGTACAGTAGGGGACTGAGGAAACAGCAGTGTGTGTACAGGGAGTACAGTAGGGGGACTGAGGACACAGCTCTGTGTGTACCGGAGTACAGTAGGGGACTGAGGACCCAGCCGTGTGTGTACAGGGATTACAGTAGGGGACTGAAGACACAGCTCTGTGTGAACTGGAGTACAGTAGGTGACTGAGCACACAGCTCTGTGTGTTCAGAGAATACAGTAGGGGACTGAGGACACAGCCGTGTGTGTACAGGGTGTACAGCTGTGTGTGTACAGGGAGTACAGTAGGGGGCTGAGGACACAGCCATGTGTGTACCGGAGTACAGTAGGGGGCTGAGGACACAGCCGTGTGTGTACTGGAGTACAGTAGGGGGCTGAGGACACATCTCTGTGTGTACCGGAGTACAGTCGGGGACTGAGGACACAGCCGTGTGTGTACAGAGAGTACAGTAGGGGGCTGAGGACACAGCCGTGTGTGTACTGGGAGTACAGTAGGGGATTGAGGAGACAGCTGTCTGTGTACCGGGAGTACTGTCTGTGGACTGAGGACACAGCAGTGTGTGTACAGAGAGTAAAGTAGGGGGCTGAGGACACAGCCGAGAGTGTACCGGAGTACAGTAGTGGACTGAGGAAACAGCTCTGTGTGTACTGGAGTACAGTAGGGGACTGAGGACACAGCTGTGTGTGTACAGGGAGTACAGTAGGGGACTGAGGACACAGCCGTGTGTGTACAGGGAGTACAGTAGGGGGCTGAGGGGCACAGCCGTGTGTGTCCTGGTGTACAGTACGGAGACTGATGACACAGCTGTGTGTGTACAGGGAATACAGTAGGGGTTTGAGGACACAGCCGTGTGTGTACTGGAGTACAGTAGGGGACTGAGGACACAGCTCTGTGTGTACCGGAGTACAGTAGGGGACTAAGGACACAGCCGTGTGTGTACAGGGATTACAGTAGGGGAATGAGGATACAGCTCTGTGTGTACTGGAGTACAGTAGGTGACTGAGGACACAGCTCTGTGTGTACTGGAGTACAGTAGGGGACTGAGGACACAGCTCCGTGTGTACTGGAATACAGTAGGGGACTGAGGACACAACCACGTGTGTACTGGAGTACAGTAGGGGACTGAGGACACAGCTGTGTGTGTACAGGGAGTACAGTATGGGGACTGAGGGCACAGCCGTGTGTGTACAGGGAGGACAGTAGGGGGCTGAGGACACAGTTGTGTGTGTACAGGGAGTACAGTAGGGGGCTGAGAACACAGCCGTGTGTGTACAGGGAGTACAGTAGGGGGCTGAGGACACAGTCGTGTGTGTACTGGAGTACAGTAGGGGGCTGAGGACACAGCCGTGTGTGTACTGGAGTACAGTAGGGGGCTGAGGACAAGCTCTGTGTGTACCAGAGTACAGTAGGGGACTGAGGACACAGCAGTGTGTGTACAGAGAGTACAGTCGGGGGCTGAGGACACAGCCGTGTGTGTACTGGGAGTACAGTAGGGGACTGATGACACAGCCGTGTGTGTACAGCGAGTACAGTAGGGGGCTAAAGACACAGTTGTGTGTGTACAGGGAGTACAGTCGGGGGCTGAGGACACAGCCGTGTGTATACCGGAGTACAATAGGGGACTGAGGACACAGCTCTGTGTGTACCGAAGTACAGTAGGGGACTGAGGACACAGTTCTGTGTGTACCAGAGTACAGTAGGGGACTGAGGACACAGCCGTGTGTGTACAGAGAGTACAGGAGGGGGCTGAGGAGACAGCCGTGTGTGTACAGGGAGTACAGTAGGGGGGCTGAGGACACACCTGTTTGTGTACAGAGAGTACAGTAGGGGGCAGAGGACACAGCCGTGGGTGTACAGGGAGTACAGTTGGGGGCTGAGGACACAACCATGTGTGTACAGGGAGTACAGTAGGGGGCTGAGGACACAGCTGTGTGTGTACTGGAGTACAGTAGGGGACTGACGACACAGCTCTGTGTGTACTGGAGTACAGTAGTGGGACTGAGGACACAGCTCTGTGTGTACTGGAATACAGTAGGGGATTGAGGACACAGCCACGTGTGTACTGGAGTACAGTAGGGGACTGAGGAAACAGCAGTGTGTGTACAGGGAGTACAGTAGGGGGCTGAGGACACAGCTGTATGTGTACCGGAGTACAGTAGGGGGCTAAGGACACAGCCGTGTGTGTACTGGAGTACAGTAGGGGGCTGAGGACACAGCCGTGTGTGTACTGGAGTACAGTAGGGGGCTGAGGACACAGCTCTGGGTGTACCAGAGTAGAGTAGGGGACTGAGGACACAGCCGTGTGTGTACAGAGAGTACAGTAGGGGGCTGAGGACACAGCCGTGTGTGTACTGGGAGTACGGTAGCGGACTGATGACACAGCCGTGTGTGTACAGGGAGTACAGTAGTGGGCTAAGGACACAGCTGTGTGTGTACAGGGAGTACAGTAGGGGGCTGAGAACACAGCCGTGTGTGTACTGGAGTACAGTAGGGGGCTGAGGACACAGCTCTGTGTGTACAGAGAGTACAGTCTGTGGACTGAGGACACAGCAGTGTGTGTACAGAGAGTACAGTAGGGGGCTGAGGACACAGCCGTGTGTACACCGGAGTACAGTAGGGGGCTGAGGACACTGCTCTGTGTGTACCGGAGTACAGTAGGGGACTGAGGATACAGCTCTGTGTGTACCGGAGTACAGTAGGGGACTGAGGACACAGCCGTGTGTGCACTGGAGTACAGAAGGGGGCTGAGGACACAGCTCTGTGTGTACCGGAGTACAGTAGGGTACTGAGGACACAGCCGTGTGTGTACAGAGAGTACAGTAGGGGGTTGAGGACACAGCTATATGCATACAGGGAGTACAGTAAGAGGCTGAGGACACAGCCGTGTGTATACTGCAGTACAGTAGGGGGCTGAGGACACAGCCGAGTGTGTACCGGAGTACAGTAGGGGACTGAAGACACAGCTCTGTGTGTACCGGAGTACAGTAGGGGACTGAGGACACAGATGTGTGTGTACAGGGATTACAGTAGGGGACTGAGGAAACAGCCGTGTGTGGACAGGGAGTACAGTAGTGGGCTGAGGGGCACAGCCGTGTGTGTACTGGTGTACAGTAGGGGACTGAGGACACAGATGTGTGTGTACCGGGAGTACAGTAGGGGACTGAGGACACAGCTGTGTGAGCACAGGGAGTACAGTAGGAGGCTGAGGGGCACAGCCGTGTTTGCACTGGAGTACAGTAGGGGACTGAGGACACAGCCGTGCGTGTACAGAGAGTACAGTAGGGGGCTGAGGAGACAGCCGTGTGTGTACAGGGAGTACAGTAGGGGGCTGAGGACACAGCTGTGTGTGTACAGAGAGTACAGTAGGGGCGTTGAGGACACAGCTGTGTGTGTACAGGGAGTACAGTTGGGGGCTGAGGACACAGCCATGTGTGTACAGGGAGTACAGTAGGGGGCTGAGGCCATAGCTGTGTGTGTACAGGGAGTACAGTAGGGGGCTTAGGAAACAGCTGTGTGTGTACTGGAGTATAGTAGGGGACTGAGGACACAGCTCTGTGTGTACTGGAGTTCAGTAGTGGGACTGAGGACACAGCTCTGTGTGTACTGGAATACAGTACGTGACTGAGCACACAGCTCTGTGTGTACAGAGAGTACAGTAGGGGACTGAGGACACAGCCGTGTGTGTACAGGGAGTACAGTAGGGGGCTGAGGACACAGCCATCTGTGTACCGGAGTACAGTAGGGGGCTGAGGACACAGCCGTGTGTGTACTGGAGTACAGAAGGGGGCTGAGGACACAGCTCTGTGTGTACCGGAGTACAGTAGGGTACTGAGGACACAGCCGTGTGTGTACAGAGAGTACAGTAGGGGGTTGAGGACACAGCTATATGCATATAGGGAGTACAGTAAGAGGCTGAGGACACAGCCGTGTGTGTACAGGGAGTACAGTTGGGGGCTGAGGACACAGCCATCTGTGTACCGGAGTACAGTAGGGGGCTGAGAACACAGCCGAGTGTGTACCGGAGTACAGTAGGGGACTGAAGACACAGCTCTGTGTGTACCGGAGTACAGTAGGGGACTGAGGACACAGCCGTGTGTGTACAGGGATTACAGTAGGGGACTGAGGAAACAGCCGTGTGTGGACAGGGAGTACAGTAGTGGGCTGAGGGGCACAGCCGTGTGTGTACTGGTGTACAGTAGGGGACTGAGGAGACAGCCGTGTGTGTACAGGGAGTACAGTAGCGGGGCTGAGGACACAGCTGTGTGTGTACAGAGAGTACAGTAGGGGTTTGCGGACACAGCCCCGTGTGTACTGGAGTACAGTAGGGGACTGAGGACACAGCTCTGTGTGCACTGGAGTTCAGTAGTGGGACTGAGGACACAGCTCTGTGTGTCCTGGAAGACAGTACGTGACTGAGCACACAGCTCTGTGTGTACAGAGAGTGCAGTAGGGGACTGAGGACACAGCCGTGTGTGTACAGGGAGTACAGTATGGGGCTGAGGACACAGCCATGTCTGTACCGGAGTACAGTAGGGGGCTGAGGACACAGCCGTGTGTGTACTGGAGTACAGAAGGGGGCTGAGGACACAGCTCTGTGTGTACCGGAGTACAGTAGGGTACTGAGGACACAGCCGTGTGTGTACAGAGAGTACATTAGGGGGTTGAGGACACAGCTATATGCATACAGGGAGTACAGTAAGAGGCTGAGGACACAGCCGTGTGTATACTGCAGTACAGTAGGGGGCTGAGGACACAGCTCTGTGTGTATCGGAGTACAGTAGGGGGCTGAGGACACAGCCGTGTGTGTACAGGGATTACAGTAGGGGACTGAGGACACAGCCGTGTGTGGACAGGGAGTACAATACTGGGCTGAGGGGCACAGCCGTGTGTGTACTGGTGTACAGTAGGGGACTGAGGAGACAGCCGTGTGTGTACAGGGAGTACAGTAGGGGGGCTGAGGGCACAGCTGTGTGTGTACAGAGAGTGCAGTAGGGGGCTGAGGACACAGCCGTGGGTGTACAGGGAGTACAGTAGGGGGCTGAGGACACAGCTGTGTGTGTACAGAGAGTACAGTAGGGGTTTGCGGACACAGCCCCGTGTGTACTGGAGTACAGTAGGGGACTGAGGACACAGCCGTGTGTTTACAGGGATTACAGTAGGGGACTGAGGACACAGCTCTGTGTGTACTGGAGTACAGTAGGTGAATGAGGACACAGCTCTGTGTGTACTGGAGTACAGCAGGGGGACTGAGGACACAGCTCCGTGTGTACTGGAATACAGTAGGGGACTGAGGACATAACCACGTGTGTACTGGAGTACAGTAGGTGACTGAGGCCACAGCTGTGTGTGTACAGGAGTACAGTAGGGTGACTGATGACACAGCTGTGTGTGTTCAGGGAGTACAGTAGGGGGCTGAGGACACAGCTCTGTGTGTACAGGGAGTACAGTCTGTGGACTGAGGACACAGCAGTGTGTGCACAGAGAGTACGTTAGGGGGCTGAGGACACAGCCGTGTGTATACCGGAGTACAGTAGGGGACTGAGGACACAGCTCTGTGTGTACCGGAGTACAGTAGGGGACTGATGGCACAGCCGTGTGTGTACAGGGATCACAGTAGGGGACTGAGGACACAGCTCTGTGTGTACCGGAGTACAGTAGGGGACTGATGGCACAGCCGTGTGTGTACAGGGATCACAGTAGGGGACTGAGGACACAGCTCTGTGTGTACTGGAGTACAGTAGGGGACTGAGGACACAGCCATGTGTGTACAGGGAGTACAGTAGGGGGCTGAGGACACAGCTGTGTGTGTACTGGAGTACAGGAGGGGGACTGAGGACACAGCCGTGTGTGTACTGGAGTACAGTAGGGGACTGAGGACACAGCCTTGTGTGTACAGAGAGTCAGTAGGGGGCTGAGGAGACAGCCGTGTGTGTACAGGGAGTACTGTAGGGGGGCTGAGGTCACACCTGTGTGTGTACAGAGAGTAGAGTCGGGGGCTGAGGACACAGCCGTGGCTGTACAGGGAGTACAGTGGGGGGCTGAGGACACAGCCGTGTGTGTACAGGGAGTACCGTAGGGGGCTGAGGACACAGCTGTGTGTGTACTGGAGTACAGTAGGGGACTGACGACCCAGCTCTGTGCGTACTGGAGTACAGTAGTGGGACTGAGGACACAGCTCTGTGTGTACTGGAATACAGTAGAGGACTGAGGACACAGCCACGTGTGTACTGGAGTACAGTAGGGGACTGAGGACACAGCTGTGCGTGTACTGGGAGTACAGTAGGGGGACTGAGGACACAGCTCTGTGTGTACCAGAGTACAGTAGGGGAATGAGGACACAGCTCTGTGTGTACCGGAGTACAGTAGGGGGTTGAGGACACAGCCGTGTGTGCACAGAGAGTACAGTAGGGAGCTCAGAACATAGCCGTGTGTGTACTGGGAGTACAGTAGGGGACTGATGACACAGCCGTGTGTGTACAGGGAGTACAGTAGGGGGCTGAGGACACAGCCGTGTGTGTACTGGAGTACAGTAGGGGGTTGAGGACACAGCTGTGTGTGTACCGGGAGTACAGTCTGTGGACTGAGGACACAGCAGTGTGTGTACAGAGAGTACAGTAGGGGGCTGAGGACACAGCCGAGTGTGTACCGGAGTACAGTAGGGGGCTGAGGACACAGCCGAGTGTGTACCGGAGTACAGCAGGGGGACTGAGGACACAGCTCCGTGTGTACTGGAATACAGTAGGGGACTGAGGACATAACCACGTGTGTACTGGAGTTCAGTAGGTGACTGAGGCCACAGCTGTGTGTGTACAGGAGTACAGTAGGGTGACTGATGACACAGCTGTGTGTGTACAGGGAGTACAGTATGGGGACTGAGGGCACAGCCGTGTGTGTACAGGGAGGACAGTAGGGGGCTGAGGACACAGTTGTGTGTGTACAGGGAGTACAGTAGGGGGCTGAGAACACAGCCGTGTGTGTACAGGGAGTACAGTAGGGGGCTGAGGACACAGTCGTGTGTGTACTGGAGTACAGTAGGGGGCTGAGGACACAGCCGTGTGTGTACTGGAGTACAGTAGGGGGCTGAGGACAAGCTCTGTGTGTACCAGAGTACAGTAGGGGACTGAGGACACAGCAGTGTGTGTACAGAGAGTACAGTCGGGGGCTGAGGACACAGCCGTGTGTGTACTGGGAGTACAGTAGGGGACTGATGACACAGCCGTGTGTGTACAGCGAGTACAGTAGGGGGCTAAAGACACAGTTGTGTGTGTACAGGGAGTACAGTCGGGGGCTGAGGACACAGCCGTGTGTATACCGGAGTACAATAGGGGACTGAGGACACAGCTCTGTGTGTACCGAAGTACAGTAGGGGACTGAGGACACAGTTCTGTGTGTACCAGAGTACAGTAGGGGACTGAGGACACAGCCGTGTGTGTACAGAGAGTACAGGAGGGGGCTGAGGAGACAGCCGTGTGTGTACAGGGAGTACAGTAGGGGGGCTGAGGACACACCTGTTTGTGTACAGAGAGTACAGTAGGGGGCAGAGGACACAGCCGTGGGTGTACAGGGAGTACAGTTGGGGGCTGAGGACACAACCATGTGTGTACAGGGAGTACAGTAGGGGGCTGAGGACACAGCTGTGTGTGTACTGGAGTACAGTAGGGGACTGACGACACAGCTCTGTGTGTACTGGAGTACAGTAGTGGGACTGAGGACACAGCTCTGTGTGTACTGGAATACAGTAGGGGATTGAGGACACAGCCACGTGTGTACTGGAGTACAGTAGGGGACTGAGGAAACAGCAGTGTGTGTACAGGGAGTACAGTAGGGGGCTGAGGACACAGCTGTATGTGTACCGGAGTACAGTAGGGGGCTAAGGACACAGCCGTGTGTGTACTGGAGTACAGTAGGGGGCTGAGGACACAGCCGTGTGTGTACTGGAGTACAGTAGGGGGCTGAGGACACAGCTCTGTGTGTACCAGAGTAGAGTAGGGGACTGAGGACACAGCCGTGTGTGTACAGAGAGTACAGTAGGGGGCTGAGGACACAGCCGTGTGTGTACTGGGAGTACGGTAGCGGACTGATGACACAGCCGTGTGTGTACAGGGAGTACAGTAGTGGGCTAAGGACACAGCTGTGTGTGTACAGGGAGTACAGTAGGGGGCTGAGAACACAGCCGTGTGTGTACTGGAGTACAGTAGGGGGCTGAGGACACAGCTCTGTGTGTACAGAGAGTACAGTCTGTGGACTGAGGACACAGCAGTGTGTGTACAGAGAGTACAGTAGGGGGCTGAGGACACAGCCGTGTGTACACCGGAGTACAGTAGGGGGCTGAGGACACTGCTCTGTGTGTACCGGAGTACAGTAGGGGACTGAGGATACAGCTCTGTGTGTACCGGAGTACAGTAGGGGACTGAGGACACAGCCGTGTGTGTACTGGAGTACAGAAGGGGGCTGAGGACACAGCTCTGTGTGTACCGGAGTACAGTAGGGTACTGAGGACACAGCCGTGTGTGTACAGAGAGTACAGTAGGGGGTTGAGGACACAGCTATATGCATACAGGGAGTACAGTAAGAGGCTGAGGACACAGCCGTGTGTATACTGCAGTACAGTAGGGGGCTGAGGACACAGCCGAGTGTGTACCGGAGTACAGTAGGGGACTGAAGACACAGCTCTGTGTGTACCGGAGTACAGTAGGGGACTGAGGACACAGATGTGTGTGTACAGGGATTACAGTAGGGGACTGAGGAAACAGCCGTGTGTGGACAGGGAGTACAGTAGTGGGCTGAGGGGCACAGCCGTGTGTGTACTGGTGTACAGTAGGGGACTGAGGACACAGATGTGTGTGTACCGGGAGTACAGTAGGGGACTGAGGACACAGCTGTGTGAGCACAGGGAGTACAGTAGGAGGCTGAGGGGCACAGCCGTGTTTGCACTGGAGTACAGTAGGGGACTGAGGACACAGCCGTGCGTGTACAGAGAGTACAGTAGGGGGCTGAGGAGACAGCCGTGTGTGTACAGGGAGTACAGTAGGGGGCTGAGGACACAGCTGTGTGTGTACAGAGAGTACAGTAGGGGCGTTGAGGACACAGCTGTGTGTGTACAGGGAGTACAGTTGGGGGCTGAGGACACAGCCATGTGTGTACAGGGAGTACAGTAGGGGGCTGAGGCCATAGCTGTGTGTGTACAGGGAGTACAGTAGGGGGCTTAGGAAACAGCTGTGTGTGTACTGGAGTATAGTAGGGGACTGAGGACACAGCTCTGTGTGTACTGGAGTTCAGTAGTGGGACTGAGGACACAGCTCTGTGTGTACTGGAATACAGTACGTGACTGAGCACACAGCTCTGTGTGTACAGAGAGTACAGTAGGGGACTGAGGACACAGCCGTGTGTGTACAGGGAGTACAGTAGGGGGCTGAGGACACAGCCATCTGTGTACCGGAGTACAGTAGGGGGCTGAGGACACAGCCGTGTGTGTACTGGAGTACAGAAGGGGGCTGAGGACACAGCTCTGTGTGTACCGGAGTACAGTAGGGTACTGAGGACACAGCCGTGTGTGTACAGAGAGTACAGTAGGGGGTTGAGGACACAGCTATATGCATATAGGGAGTACAGTAAGAGGCTGAGGACACAGCCGTGTGTGTACAGGGAGTACAGTTGGGGACTGAGGAAACAGCCGTGTGTGGACAGGGAGTACAGTAGTGGGCTGAGGGGCACAGCCGTGTGTGTACTGGTGTACAGTAGGGGACTGAGGAGACAGCCGTGTGTGTACAGGGAGTACAGTAGCGGGGCTGAGGACACAGCTGTGTGTGTACAGAGAGTACAGTAGGGGTTTGCGGACACAGCCCCGTGTGTACTGGAGTACAGTAGGGGACTGAGGACACAGCTCTGTGTGTACCGGAGTACAGTAGGGGACTGAGGACACAGCCGTGTGTGTACAGGGATTACAGTAGGGGACTGAGGAAACAGCCGTGTGTGGACAGGGAGTACAGTAGGGGACTGAGGACACAGCCGTGTGTGTACAGGGAGTACAGTATGGGGCTGAGGACACAGCCATGTCTGTACCGGAGTACAGTAGGGGGCTGAGGACACAGCCGTGTGTGTACTGGAGTACAGAAGGGGGCTGAGGACACAGCTCTGTGTGTACCGGAGTACAGTAGGGTACTGAGGACACAGCCGTGTGTGTACAGAGAGTACATTAGGGGGTTGAGGACACAGCTATATGCATACAGGGAGTACAGTAAGAGGCTGAGGACACAGCCGTGTGTATACTGCAGTACAGTAGGGGGCTGAGGACACAGCTCTGTGTGTATCGGAGTACAGTAGGGGGCTGAGGACACAGCCGTGTGTGTACAGGGATTACAGTAGGGGACTGAGGACACAGCCGTGTGTGGACAGGGAGTACAATACTGGGCTGAGGGGCACAGCCGTGTGTGTACTGGTGTACAGTAGGGGACTGAGGAGACAGCCGTGTGTGTACAGGGAGTACAGTAGGGGGGCTGAGGGCACAGCTGTGTGTGTACAGAGAGTGCAGTAGGGGGCTGAGGACACAGCCGTGGGTGTACAGGGAGTACAGTAGGGGGCTGAGGACACAGCTGTGTGTGTACAGAGAGTACAGTAGGGGTTTGCGGACACAGCCCCGTGTGTACTGGAGTACAGTAGGGGACTGAGGACACAGCCGTGTGTTTACAGGGATTACAGTAGGGGACTGAGGACACAGCTCTGTGTGTACTGGAGTACAGTAGGTGAATGAGGACACAGCTCTGTGTGTACTGGAGTACAGCAGGGGGACTGAGGACACAGCTCCGTGTGTACTGGAATACAGTAGGGGACTGAGGACATAACCACGTGTGTACTGGAGTACAGTAGGTGACTGAGGCCACAGCTGTGTGTGTACAGGAGTACAGTAGGGTGACTGATGACACAGCTGTGTGTGTTCAGGGAGTACAGTAGGGGGCTGAGGACACAGCTCTGTGTGTACAGGGAGTACAGTCTGTGGACTGAGGACACAGCAGTGTGTGCACAGAGAGTACGTTAGGGGGCTGAGGACACAGCCGTGTGTATAACGGAGTACAGTAGGGGACTGAGGACACAGCTCTGTGTGTACCGGAGTACAGTAGGGGACTGATGGCACAGCCGTGTGTGTACAGGGATCACAGTAGGGGACTGAGGACACAGCTCTGTGTGTACCGGAGTACAGTAGGGGACTGATGGCACAGCCGTGTGTGTACAGGGATCACAGTAGGGGACTGAGGACACAGCTCTGTGTGTACTGGAGTACAGTAGGGGACTGAGGACACAGCCATGTGTGTACAGGGAGTACAGTAGGGGGCTGAGGACACAGCTGTGTGTGTACTGGAGTACAGGAGGGGGACTGAGGACACAGCCGTGTGTGTACTGGAGTACAGTAGGGGACTGAGGACACAGCCTTGTGTGTACAGAGAGTCAGTAGGGGGCTGAGGAGACAGCCGTGTGTGTACAGGGAGTACTGTAGGGGGGCTGAGGTCACACCTGTGTGTGTACAGAGAGTAGAGTCGGGGGCTGAGGACACAGCCGTGGCTGTACAGGGAGTACAGTGGGGGGCTGAGGACACAGCCGTGTGTGTACAGGGAGTACCGTAGGGGGCTGAGGACACAGCTGTGTGTGTACTGGAGTACAGTAGGGGACTGACGACCCAGCTCTGTGCGTACTGGAGTACAGTAGTGGGACTGAGGACACAGCTCTGTGTGTACTGGAATACAGTAGAGGACTGAGGACACAGCCACGTGTGTACTGGAGTACAGTAGGGGACTGAGGACACAGCTGTGCGTGTACTGGGAGTACAGTAGGGGGACTGAGGACACAGCTCTGTGTGTACCAGAGTACAGTAGGGGAATGAGGACACAGCTCTGTGTGTACCGGAGTACAGTAGGGGGTTGAGGAAACAGCCGTGTGTGCACAGAGAGTACAGTAGGGAGCTCAGAACATAGCCGTGTGTGTACTGGGAGTACAGTAGGGGACTGATGACACAGCCGTGTGTGTACAGGGAGTACAGTAGGGGGCTGAGGACACAGCCGTGTGTGTACTGGAGTACAGTAGGGGGTTGAGGACACAGCTGTGTGTGTACCGGGAGTACAGTCTGTGGACTGAGGACACAGCAGTGTGTGTACAGAGAGTACAGTAGGGGGCTGAGGACACAGCCGAGTGTGTACCGGAGTACAGTAGGGGGCTGAGGACACAGCCGAGTGTGTACCGGAGTACAGCAGGGGGACTGAGGACACAGCTCCGTGTGTACTGGAATACAGTAGGGGACTGAGGACATAACCACGTGTGTACTGGAGTTCAGTAGGTGACTGAGGCCACAGCTGTGTGTGTACAGGAGTACAGTAGGGGGCTGAGGACACAGCTCTGTGTGTACAGGGAGTACAGTCTGTGGACTGAGGACACAGCAGTGTGTGCACAGAGAGTACATTAGGGGGCTGAGGACACAGCCGTGTGTATACCGGAGTACAGTAGGGGACTGAGGACACAGCTCTGTGTGTACCGGAGTACAGTAGGGGACTGATGGCACAGCCGTGTGTGTACAGGGATCACAGTAGGGGACTGAGGACACAGCTCTGTGTGTACCGGAGTACAGTAGGGGACTGATGGCACAGCCGTGTGTGTACAGGGATCACAGTAGGGGACTGAGGACACAGCTCTGTGTGTACCGGAGTACAGTAGGGGACTGATGGCACAGCCCTGTGTGTACAGGGATCACAGTAGGGGACTGAGGACACAGCTCTGTGTGTACTGGAGTACAGTAGGGGACTGAGGACACAGCCATGTGTGTACAGGGAGTACAGTAGGGGGCTGAGGACACAGCTGTGTGTGTACTGGAGTACAGGAGGGGGACTGAGGACACAGCCGTGTGTGTACTGGAGTACAGTAGGGGACTGAGGACACAGCCTTGTGTGTACAGAGAGTCAGTAGGGGGCTGAGGAGACAGCCGTGTGTGTACAGGGAGTACTGTAGGGGGGCTGAGGTCACACCTGTGTGTGTACAGAGAGTAGAGTCGGGGGCTGAGGACACAGCCGTGGCTGTACAGGGAGTACAGTGGGGGGCTGAGGACACAGCCGTGTGTGTACAGGGAGTACCGTAGGGGGCTGAGGACACAGCTGTGTGTGTACTGGAGTACAGTAGGGGACTGACGACCCAGCTCTGTGCGTACTGGAGTACAGTAGTGGGACTGAGGACACAGCTCTGTGTGTACTGGAATACAGTAGAGGACTGAGGACACAGCCACGTGTGTACTGGAGTACAGTAGGGGACTGAGGACACAGCTGTGCGTGTACTGGGAGTACAGTAGGGGGACTGAGGACACAGCTCTGTGTGTACCAGAGTACAGTAGGGGAATGAGGACACAGCTCTGTGTGTACCGGAGTACAGTAGGGGGTTGAGGACACAGCCGTGTGTGCACAGAGAGTACAGTAGGGAGCTCAGAACATAGCCGTGTGTGTACTGGGAGTACATTAGGGGACTGATGACACAGCCGTGTGTGTACAGGGAGTACAGTAGGGGGCTGAGGACACAGCCGTGTGTGTACTGGAGTACAGTAGGGGGTTGAGGACACAGCTGTGTGTGTACCGGGAGTACAGTCTGTGGACTGAGGACACAGCAGTGTGTGTACAGAGAGTACAGTAGGGGGCTGAGGACACAGCCGAGTGTGTACCGGAGTACAGTAGGGGGCTGAGGACACAGCCGAGTGTGTACCGGAGTACAGCAGGGGGACTGAGGACACAGCTCCGTGTGTACTGGAATACAGTAGGGGACTGAGGACATAACCACGTGTGTACTGGAGTTCAGTAGGTGACTGAGGCCACAGCTGTGTGTGTACAGGAGTACAGTAGGGTGACTGATGACACAGCTGTGTGTGTTCAGGGAGTACAGTAGGGGGCTGAGGACACAGCTCTGTGTGTACAGGGAGTACAGTCTGTGGACTGAGGACACAGCAGTGTGTGCACAGAGAGTACATTAGGGGGCTGAGGACACAGCCGTGTGTATACCGGAGTACAGTAGGGGACTGAGGACACAGCTCTGTGTGTACCGGAGTACAGTAGGGGACTGATGGCACAGCCGTGTGTGTACAGGGATCACAGTAGGGGACTGAGGACACAGCTCTGTGTGTACCGGAGTACTGTAGGGTACTGAGGACACAGCCGTGTGTGTACAGAGAGTACAGTAGGGGGTTGAGGACACAGCTATATGCATACAGGGAGTACAGTAAGAGGCTGAGGACACAGCCGTGTGTATACTGCAGTACAGTCGGGGGCTGAGGACACAGCTCTGTGTGTATCGGAGTACAGTAGGGGGCTGAGGACACAGCCGAGTGTGTACCGGAGTACAGTAGGGGACTGAAGACACAGCTCTGTGTGTACCGGAGTACAGTACGGGACTGAGGACACAGCCGTGTGTGTACAGGAATTACAGTAGGGGACTGAGGACACAGCCGTGTGTGGACAGGGTGTACAATACTGGGCTGAGGGGCACAGCCGTGTGTGTACTGGTGTACAGTCGGGGACTGAGGAGACAGCCGTGTGTGTACAGGGAGTACAGTAGGGGGGCTGAGGACACAGCTGTGTGTGTACAGAGAGTAGAGTAGGGGGCTGAGGACACAGCCGTGGGTGTACAGGGAGTACAGTAGGGGGCTGGGGACAGAGCTGTGTGTGTACAGAGAGTACAGTAGGGGTTTGCGGACACAGCCCCGTGTGTACTGGAGTACAGTAGGGGGCTGAGGACACAGCCGTGTGTTTACAGGGATTACAGTAGGGGACTGAGGACACAGCTCTGTGTGCACTGGAGTACAGTAGGTGAATGAGGACGCAGCTCTGTGTGTACTGGAGTACTGCAGGGGGACTGAGGACACAGCTCCGTGTGTACTGGAATACAGTAGGGGACTGAGGACATAACCACGTGTGTACTGGAGTACAGTAGGTGACTGAGGCCACAGCTGTGTGTGTACAGGAGTACAGTAGGGTGACTGATGACACAGCTGTGTGTGTTCAGGGAGTACAGTAGGGGGCTGAGGACACAGCTCTGTGTGTACAGGGAGTACAGTCTGTGGACTGAGGACGCAGCAGTGTGTGCACAGAGAGTACGTTAGGGGGCTGAGGACACAGCCGTGTGTATAACGGAGTACAGTAGGGGACTGAGGACACAGCTCTGTGTGTACCGGAGTACAGTAGGGGACTGATGGCACAGCCGTGTGTGTACAGGGATCACAGTAGGGGACTGAGGACACAGCTCTGTGTGTACCGGAGTACAGTAGGGGACTGATGGCACAGCCGTGTGTGTACAGGGATCACAGTAGGGGACTGAGGACACAGCTCTGTGTGTACTGGAGTACAGTAGGGGACTGAGGACACAGCCATGTGTGTACAGGGGGTACAGTAGGGGGCTGAGAACACAGCTGTGTGTGTACTGGAGTACAGGAGGGGGACTGAGGACACAGCCGTGTGTGTACTGGAGTACAGTAGGGGACTGAGGACACAGCCTTGTGTGTACAGAGAGTCAGTAGGGGGCTGAGGAGACAGCCGTGTGTGTACAGGGAGTACTGTAGTGGGGCTGAGGTCACACCTGTGTGTGTACAGAGAGTAGAGACGGGGGCTGAGGACACAGCCGTGGCTGTACAGGGAGTACCGTAGGGGGCTGAGGACACAGCTGTGTGTGTACTGGAGTACAGTGGGGGACTGACGACACAGCTGTGTGAGGACAGGGAGTACAGTAGGAGGCTGAGGGGCACAGCCGTGTTTGCACTGGAGTACAGTAGGGGACTGAGGACACAGCCGTGCGTGTACAGAGAGTACAGTAGGGGGCTGAGGAGACAGCCGTGTGTGTACAGGGAGTACAGTAGGGGGCTGAGGACACAGCTGTGTGTGTACAGAGAGTACAGTAGGGGCGTTGAGGACACAGCTGTGTGTGTACAGGGAGTACAGTTGGGGGCTGAGGACACAGCCATGTGTGTACAGGGAGTACAGTAGGGGGCTGAGGCCATAGCTGTGTGTGTACAGGGAGTACAGTAGGGGGCTTAGGAAACAGCTGTGTGTGTACTGGAGTATAGTAGGGGACTGAGGACACAGCTCTGTGTGTACTGGAGTTCAGTAGTGGGACTGAGGACACAGCTCTGTGTGTACTGGAATACAGTACGTGACTGAGCACACAGCTCTGTGTGTACAGAGAGTACAGTAGGGGACTGAGGACACAGCCGTGTGTGTACAGGGAGTACAGTAGGGGGCTGAGGACACAGCCATCTGTGTACCGGAGTACAGTAGGGGGCTGAGGACACAGCCGTGTGTGTACTGGAGTACAGAAGGGGGCTGAGGACACAGCTCTGTGTGTACCGGAGTACAGTAGGGTACTGAGGACACAGCCGTGTGTGTACAGAGAGTACAGTAGGGGGTTGAGGACACAGCTATATGCATATAGGGAGTACAGTAAGAGGCTGAGGACACAGCCGTGTGTGTACAGGGAGTACAGTAGGGGGCTGAGGACACAGCCATCTGTGTACCGGAGTACAGTAGTGGGCTGAGGACACAGCCGAGTGTGTACCGGAGTACAGTAGGGGACTGAAGACACAGCTCTGTGTGTACCGGAGTACAGTAGGGGACTGAGGACACAGCCGTGTGTGTACAGGGATTACAGTAGGGGACTGAGGAAACAGCCGTGTGTGGACAGGGAGTACAGTAGTGGGCTGAGGGGCACAGCCGTGTGTGTACTGGTGTACAGTAGGGGACTGAGGAGACAGCCGTGTGTGTACAGGGAGTACAGTAGCGGGGCTGAGGACACAGCTGTGTGTGTACAGAGAGTACAGTAGGGGGCTGAGGACACAGCCCTGGGTGTACAGGGAGTACAGTAGGGGGCTGAGGACACAGCTGTGTGTGTACAGAGAGTACAGTAGGGGTTTGCGGACACAGCCCCGTGTGTACTGGAGTACAGTAGGGGACTGAGGACACAGCTCTGTGTGCACTGGAGTTCAGTAGTGGGACTGAGGACACAGCTCTGTGTGTACTGGTAGACAGTACGTGACTGAGCACACAGCTCTGTGTGTACAGAGAGTACAGTAGGGGACTGAGGACACAGCCGTGTGTGTACAGGGAGTACAGTATGGGGCTGAGGACACAGCCATGTCTGTACCGGAGTACAGTAGGTGGCTGAGGACACAGCCGTGTGTGTACTGGAGTACAGAAGGGGGCTGAGGACACAGCTCTGTGTGTACCGGAGTACAGTAGGGTACTGAGGACACAGCCGTGTGTGTACAGAGAGTACAGTAGGGGGTTGAGGACACAGCTATATGCATACAGGGAGTACAGTAAGAGGCTGAAGACACAGCCGTGTGTATACTGCAGTACAGTAGGGGGCTGAGGACACAGCTCTGTGTGTATCGGAGTACAGTAGGGGGCTGAGGACACAGCCGTGTGTGTACAGGGATTACAGTAGGGGACTGAGGACACAGCCGTGTGTGGACAGGGAGTACAATACTGGGCTGAGGGGCACAGCCGTGTGTGTACTGGTGTACAGTAGGGGACTGAGGAGACAGCCGTGTGTGTACAGGGAGTACAGTAGGGGGGCTGAGGGCACAGCTGTGTGTGTACAGAGAGTGCAGTAGGGGGCTGAGGACACAGCCGTGGGTGTACAGGGAGTACAGTAGGGGGCTGGGGACACAGCTGTGTGTGTACAGAGAGTACAGTAGGGGTTTGCGGACACAGCCCCGTGTGTACTGGAGTACAGTAGGGGACTGAGGACACAGCCGTGTGTTTACAGGGATTACAGTAGGGGACTGAGGACACAGCTCTGTGTGTACTGGAGTACAGTAGGTGAATGAGGACACAGCTCTGTGTGTACTGGAGTACAGCAGGGGGACTGAGGACACAGCTCCGTGTGTACTGGAATACAGTAGGGGACTGAGGACATAACCACGTGTGTACTGGAGTACAGTAGGTGACTGAGGCCACAGCTGTGTGTGTACAGGAGTACAGTAGGGTGACTGATGACACAGCTGTGTGTGTTCAGGGAGTACAGTAGGGGGCTGAGGACACAGCTCTGTGTGTACAGGGAGTACAGTCTGTGGACTGAGGACACAGCAGTGTGTGCACAGAGAGTACGTTAGGGGGCTGAGGACACAGCCGTGTGTATACCGGAGTACAGTAGGGGACTGAGGACACAGCTCTGTGTGTACCGGAGTACAGTAGGGGACTGATGGCACAGCCGTGTGTGTACAGGGATCACAGTAGGGGACTGAGGACACAGCTCTGTGTGTACCGGAGTACAGTAGGGGACTGATGGCACAGCCGTGTGTGTACAGGGATCACAGTAGGGGACTGAGGACACAGCTCTGTGTGTACTGGAGTACAGTAGGGGACTGAGGACACAGCCATGTGTGTACAGGGAGTACAGTAGGGGGCTGAGGACACAGCTGTGTGTGTACTGGAGTACAGGAGGGGGACTGAGGACACAGCCGTGTGTGTACTGGAGTACAGTAGGGGACTGAGGACACAGCCTTGTGTGTACAGAGAGTCAGTAGGGGGCTGAGGAGACAGCCGTGTGTGTACAGGGAGTACTGTAGGGGGGCTGAGGTCACACCTGTGTGTGTACAGAGAGTAGAGTCGGGGGCTGAGGACACAGCCGTGGCTGTACAGGGAGTACAGTGGGGGGCTGAGGACACAGCCGTGTGTGTACAGGGAGTACCGTAGGGGGCTGAGGACACAGCTGTGTGTGTACTGGAGTACAGTAGGGGACTGACGACCCAGCTCTGTGTGTACTGGAGTACAGTAGTGGGACTGAGGACACAGCTCTGTGTGTACTGGAATACAGTAGAGGACTGAGGACACAGCCACGTGTGTACTGGAGTACAGTAGGGGACTGAGGACACAGCTGTGCGTGTACTGGGAGTACAGTAGGGGGACTGAGGACACAGCTCTGTGTGTACCAGAGTACAGTAGGGGAATGAGGACACAGCTCTGTGTGTACCGGAGTACAGTAGGGGGTTGAGGACACAGCCGTGTGTGCACAGAGAGTACAGTAGGGAGCTCAGAACATAGCCGTGTGTGTACTGGGAGTACAGTAGGGGACTGATGACACAGCCGTGGGTGTACAGGGAGTACAGTAGGGGGCTGAGGACACAGCCGTGTGTGTACTGGAGTACAGTAGGGGGTTGAGGACACAGCTGTGTGTGTACCGGGAGTACAGTCTGTGGACTGAGGACACAGCAGTGTGTGTACAGAGAGTACAGTAGGGGGCTGAGGACACAGCCGAGTGTGTACCGGAGTACAGTAGGGGGCTGAGGACACAGCCGAGTGTGTACCGGAGTACAGCAGGGGGACTGAGGACACAGCTCCGTGTGTACTGGAATACAGTAGGGGACTGAGGACATAACCACGTGTGTACTGGAGTTCAGTAGGTGACTGAGGCCACAGCTGTGTGTGTACAGGAGTACAGTAGGGTGACTGATGACACAGCTGTGTGTGTTCAGGGAGTACAGTAGGGGGCTGAGGACACAGCTCTGTGTGTACAGGGAGTACAGTCTGTGGACTGAGGACACAGCAGTGTGTGCACAGAGAGTACGTTAGGGGGCTGAGGACACAGCCGTGTGTATACCGGAGTACAGTAGGGGACTGAGGACACAGCTCTGTGTGTACCGGAGTACAGTAGGGGACTGATGGCACAGCCGTGTGTGTACAGGGATCACAGTAGGGGACTGAGGACACAGCTCTGTGTGTACCGGAGTACTGTAGGGTACTGAGGACACAGCCGTGTGTGTACAGAGAGTACAGTAGGCGGTTGAGGACACAGCTATATGCATACAGGGAGTACAGTAAGAGGCTGAGGACACAGCCGTGTGTATACTGCAGTACAGTCGGGGGCTGAGGACACAGCTCTGTGTGTATCGGAGTACAGTAGGGGGCTGAGGACACAGCCGAGTGTGTACCGGAGTACAGTAGGGGACTGAAGACACAGCTCTGTGTGTACCGGAGTACAGTACGGGACTGAGGACACAGCCGTGTGTGTACAGGGATTACAGTAGGGGACTGAGGACACAGCCGTGTGTGGACAGGGTGTACAATACTGGGCTGAGGGGCACAGCCGTGTGTGTACTGGTGTACAGTAGGGGACTGAGGAGACAGCCGTGTGTGTACAGGGAGTACAGTAGGGGGGCTGAGGACACAGCTGTGTGTGTACAGAGAGTAGAGTAGGGGGCTGAGGACACAGCCGTGGGTGTACAGGGAGTACAGTAGGGGGCTGGGGACAGAGCTGTGTGTGTACAGAGAGTACAGTAGGGGTTTGCGGACACAGCCCCGTGTGTACTGGAGTACAGTAGGGGGCTGAGGACACAGCCGTGTGTTTACAGGGATTACAGTAGGGGACTGAGGACACAGCTCTGTGTGCACTGGAGTACAGTAGGTGAATGAGGACGCAGCTCTGTGTGTACTGGAGTACAGCAGGGGGACTGAGGACACAGCTCCGTGTGTACTGGAATACAGTAGGGGACTGAGGACATAACCACGTGTGTACTGGAGTACAGTAGGTGACTGAGGCCACAGCTGTGTGTGTACAGGAGTACAGTAGGGTGACTGATGACACAGCTGTGTGTGTTCAGGGAGTACAGTAGGGGGCTGAGGACACAGCTCTGTGTGTACAGGGAGTACAGTCTGTGGACTGAGGACGCAGCAGTGTGTGCACAGAGAGTACGTTAGGGGGCTGAGGACACAGCCGTGTGTATAACGGAGTACAGTAGGGGACTGAGGACACAGCTCTGTGTGTACCGGAGTACAGTAGGGGACTGATGGCACAGCCGTGTGTGTACAGGGATCACAGTAGGGGACTGAGGACACAGCTCTGTGTGTACCGGAGTACAGTAGGGGACTGATGGCACAGCCGTGTGTGTACAGGGATCACAGTAGGGGACTGAGGACACAGCTCTGTGTGTACTGGAGTACAGTAGGGGACTGAGGACACAGCCATGTGTGTACAGGGGGTACAGTAGGGGGCTGAGAACACAGCTGTGTGTGTACTGGAGTACAGGAGGGGGACTGAGGACACAGCCGTGTGTGTACTGGAGTACAGTAGGGGACTGAGGACACAGCCTTGTGTGTACAGAGAGTCAGTAGGGGGCTGAGGAGACAGCCGTGTGTGTACAGGGAGTACTGTAGTGGGGCTGAGGTCACACCTGTGTGTGTACAGAGAGTAGAGACGGGGGCTGAGGACACAGCCGTGGCTGTACAGGGAGTACCGTAGGGGGCTGAGGACACAGCTGTGTGTGTACTGGAGTACAGTGGGGGACTGACGACACAGCTGTGTGAGGACAGGGAGTACAGTAGGAGGCTGAGGGGCACAGCCGTGTTTGCACTGGAGTACAGTAGGGGACTGAGGACACAGCCGTGCGTGTACAGAGAGTACAGTAGGGGGCTGAGGAGACAGCCGTGTGTGTACAGGGAGTACAGTAGGGGGCTGAGGACACAGCTGTGTGTGTACAGAGAGTACAGTAGGGGCGTTGAGGACACAGCTGTGTGTGTACAGGGAGTACAGTTGGGGGCTGAGGACACAGCCATGTGTGTACAGGGAGTACAGTAGGGGGCTGAGGCCATAGCTGTGTGTGTACAGGGAGTACAGTAGGGGGCTTAGGAAACAGCTGTGTGTGTACTGGAGTATAGTAGGGGACTGAGGACACAGCTCTGTGTGTACTGGAGTTCAGTAGTGGGACTGAGGACACAGCTCTGTGTGTACTGGAATACAGTACGTGACTGAGCACACAGCTCTGTGTGTACAGAGAGTACAGTAGGGGACTGAGGACACAGCCGTGTGTGTACAGGGAGTACAGTAGGGGGCTGAGGACACAGCCATCTGTGTACCGGAGTACAGTAGGGGGCTGAGGACACAGCCGTGTGTGTACTGGAGTACAGAAGGGGGCTGAGGACACAGCTCTGTGTGTACCGGAGTACAGTAGGGTACTGAGGACACAGCCGTGTGTGTACAGAGAGTACAGTAGGGGGTTGAGGACACAGCTATATGCATATAGGGAGTACAGTAAGAGGCTGAGGACACAGCCGTGTGTGTACAGGGAGTACAGTAGGGGGCTGAGGACACAGCCATCTGTGTACCGGAGTACAGTAGTGGGCTGAGGACACAGCTGAGTGTGTACCGGAGTACAGTAGGGGACTGAAGACACAGCTCTGTGTGTACCGGAGTACAGTAGGGGACTGAGGACACAGCCGTGTGTGTACAGGGATTACAGTAGGGGACTGAGGAAACAGCCGTGTGTGGACAGGGAGTACAGTAGTGGGCTGAGGGGCACAGCCGTGTGTGTACTGGTGTACAGTAGGGGACTGAGGAGACAGCCGTGTGTGTACAGGGAGTACAGTAGCGGGGCTGAGGACACAGCTGTGTGTGTACAGAGAGTACAGTAGGGGGCTGAGGACACAGCCCTGGGTGTACAGGGAGTACAGTAGGGGGCTGAGGACACAGCTGTGTGTGTACAGAGAGTACAGTAGGGGTTTGCGGACACAGCCCCGTGTGTACTGGAGTACAGTAGGGGACTGAGGACACAGCTCTGTGTGCACTGGAGTTCAGTAGTGGGACTGAGGACACAGCTCTGTGTGTACTGGTAGACAGTACGTGACTGAGCACACAGCTCTGTGTGTACAGAGAGTACAGTAGGGGACTGAGGACACAGCCGTGTGTGTACAGGGAGTACAGTATGGGGCTGAGGACACAGCCATGTCTGTACCGGAGTACAGTAGGTGGCTGAGGACACAGCCGTGTGTGTACTGGAGTACAGAAGGGGGCTGAGGACACAGCTCTGTGTGTACCGGAGTACAGTAGGGTACTGAGGACACAGCCGTGTGTGTACAGAGAGTACAGTAGGGGGTTGAGGACACAGCTATATGCATACAGGGAGTACAGTAAGAGGCTGAAGACACAGCCGTGTGTATACTGCAGTACAGTAGGGGGCTGAGGACACAGCTCTGTGTGTATCGGAGTACAGTAGGGGGCTGAGGACACAGCCGTGTGTGTACAGGGATTACAGTAGGGGACTGAGGACACAGCCGTGTGTGGACAGGGAGTACAATACTGGGCTGAGGGGCACAGCCGTGTGTGTACTGGTGTACAGTAGGGGACTGAGGAGACAGCCGTGTGTGTACAGGGAGTACAGTAGGGGGGCTGAGGGCACAGCTGTGTGTGTACAGAGAGTGCAGTAGGGGGCTGAGGACACAGCCGTGGGTGTACAGGGAGTACAGTAGGGGGCTGGGGACACAGCTGTGTGTGTACAGAGAGTACAGTAGGGGTTTGCGGACACAGCCCCGTGTGTACTGGAGTACAGTAGGGGACTGAGGACACAGCCGTGTGTTTACAGGGATTACAGTAGGGGACTGAGGACACAGCTCTGTGTGTACTGGAGTACAGTAGGTGAATGAGGACACAGCTCTGTGTGTACTGGAGTACAGCAGGGGGACTGAGGACACAGCTCCGTGTGTACTGGAATACAGTAGGGGACTGAGGACATAACCACGTGTGTACTGGAGTACAGTAGGTGACTGAGGCCACAGCTGTGTGTGTACAGGAGTACAGTAGGGTGACTGATGACACAGCTGTGTGTGTTCAGGGAGTACAGTAGGGGGCTGAGGACACAGCTCTGTGTGTACAGGGAGTACAGTCTGTGGACTGAGGACACAGCAGTGTGTGCACAGAGAGTACGTTAGGGGGCTGAGGACACAGCCGTGTGTATACCGGAGTACAGTAGGGGACTGAGGACTGAGGAGACAGCCGTGTGTGTACAGGGAGTACTGTAGGGGGGCTGAGGTCACACCTGTGTGTGTACAGAGAGTAGAGTCGGGGGCTGAGGACACAGCCGTGGCTGTACAGGGAGTACAGTGGGGGGCTGAGGACACAGCCGTGTGTGTACAGGGAGTACCGTAGGGGGCTGAGGACACAGCTGTGTGTGTACTGGAGTACAGTAGGGGACTGACGACCCAGCTCTGTGTGTACTGGAGTACAGTAGTGGGACTGAGGACACAGCTCTGTGTGTACTGGAATACAGTAGAGGACTGAGGACACAGCCACGTGTGTACTGGAGTACAGTAGGGGACTGAGGACACAGCTGTGCGTGTACTGGGAGTACAGTAGGGGGACTGAGGACACAGCTCTGTGTGTACCAGAGTACAGTAGGGGAATGAGGACACAGCTCTGTGTGTACCGGAGTACAGTAGGGGGTTGAGGACACAGCCGTGTGTGCACAGAGAGTACAGTAGGGAGCTCAGAACATAGCCGTGTGTGTACTGGGAGTACAGGAGGGGACTGATGACACAGCCGTGGGTGTACAGGGAGTACAGTAGGGGGCTGAGGACACAGCCGTGTGTGTACTGGAGTACAGTAGGGGGTTGAGGACACAGCTGTGTGTGTACCGGGAGTACAGTCTGTGGACTGAGGACACAGCAGTGTGTGTACAGAGAGTACAGTAGGGGGCTGAGGACACAGCCGAGTGTGTACCGGAGTACAGTAGGGGGCTGAGGACACAGCCGAGTGTGTACCGGAGTACAGCAGGGGGACTGAGGACACAGCTCCGTGTGTACTGGAATACAGTAGGGGACTGAGGACATAACCACGTGTGTACTGGAGTTCAGTAGGTGACTGAGGCCACAGCTGTGTGTGTACAGGAGTACAGTAGGGTGACTGATGACACAGCTGTGTGTGTTCAGGGAGTACAGTAGGGGGCTGAGGACACAGCTCTGTGTGTACAGGGAGTACAGTCTGTGGACTGAGGACACAGCAGTGTGTGCACAGAGAGTACGTTAGGGGGCTGAGGACACAGCCATGTGTATACCGGAGTACAGTAGGGGACTGAGGACACAGCTCTGTGTGTACTGGAGTACAGTAGGGGACTGATGGCACAGCCGTGTGTG
Organism: Chiloscyllium punctatum; assembly: GCF_047496795.1. Classification (NCBI taxonomy): domain Eukaryota; kingdom Metazoa; phylum Chordata; class Chondrichthyes; order Orectolobiformes; family Hemiscylliidae; genus Chiloscyllium; species Chiloscyllium punctatum. The sequence goes on from NC_092766.1 coordinate 68,974,694, forward strand.
TACAGGGAGTACAGTAGGGGGCTGAGGACACAGCTCTGTGTGTACAGGGAGTACAGTCTGTGGACTGAGGACACAGCAGTGTGTGCACAGAGAGTACATTAGGGGGCTGAGGACACAGCCGTGTGTATACCGGAGTACAGTAGGGGACTGAGGACACAGCTCTGTGTGTACCGGAGTACAGTAGGGGACTGATGGCACAGCCGTGTGTGTACAGGGATCACAGTAGGGGACTGAGGACACAGCTCTGTGTGTACCGGAGTACTGTAGTGTACTGAGGACACAGCCGTGTGTGTACAGAGAGTACAGTAGGCGGTTGAGGACACAGCTATATGCATACAGGGAGTACAGTAAGAGGCTGAGGACACAGCCGTGTGTATACTGCAGTACAGTCGGGGGCTGAGGACACAGCTCTGTGTGTATCGGAGTACAGTAGGGGGCTGAGGACACAGCCGAGTGTGTACCGGAGTACAGTAGGGGACTGAAGACACAGCTCTGTGTGTACCGGAGTACAGTACGGGACTGAGGACACAGCCGTGTGTGTACAGGGATTACAGTAGGGGACTGAGGACACAGCCCTGTGTGGACAGGGTGTACAATACTGGGCTGAGGGGCACAGCCGTGTGTGTACTGGTGTACAGTAGGGGACTGAGGAGACAGCCGTGTGTGTACAGGGAGTACAGTAGGGGGCTGAGGACACAGCCGTGGGTGTACAGGGAGTACAGTAGGGGGCTGGGGACAGAGCTGTGTGTGTACAGAGAGTACAGTAGGGGTTTGCGGACACAGCCCCGTGTGTACTGGAGTACAGTAGGGGTCTGAGGACACAGCCGTGTGTTTACAGGGATTACAGTAGGGGACTGAGGACACAGCTCTGTGTGCACTGGAGTACAGTAGGTGAATGAGGACACAGCTCTGTGTGTACTGGAGTACAGCAGGGGGACTGAGGACACAGCTCCGTGTGTACTGGAATACAGTAGGGGACTGAGGACACAACCACGTGTGTATTGGAGTACAGTAGGGGACTGAGGACACAGCTGTGTTTTTACAGGGAGTACAGTAGGGGGACTGAGGACACAGCCGTGTGTGTACAGGGTGTACAGTACGGGGCTGAGGACACAGCTCAGTGTGTACTGGAATACAGTAGAGGACTGAGGACACAGCTGTGTGTGTACGGGGAGTACAGTAGGGGGACTGAGGACACAGCTGTGTGTGTACAGGGAGTACAGTAGGGGGACTGAAGACACAGCCATGTCTGTACAAGGAGTACAGTAGGGGGCTGAGGGACACAGCTGTGTGTTTACAGGGAGTACAGAAGGGGGCTGAGGACACAGTTGTGTGTGTACTGGAGTACAGTAGGGGGACTGATGACACAGCTGTGTGTGTACAGGGAGTACAGTAGGGGGCTGAGGACACAGGGGTGTGTGTACAGGGAGTACAGTAGGGGACTTACGACACAGCCGTGTGTGTACAGAGAGTACAGTAGGGGTTTGCGGAGACAGCCGTGTGTGTACTGGAGTACAGTAGGGGACTTACGACACAGCCGTGTGTGGATAGGAAGGACAGTAGGGGACTTACGACACAGCCGTGTGTGTACAGGCAGTACAGTAGGGGCTGAGGGGCACAGCCGTGTGTGTACTGGAGTACAGTAGGGCACTGAGGAGACAGCCGTGTGTGTACAGGGAGTTCAGTAGGGGGCTGAGGACACAGCTGTGTGTGTACAGAGAGTACAGTAGGGGGCTGAGGACACAGCCATGGGTGTACAGGGAGTACAGTAGGGGACTGAGGACACAGCCGTGGGTGTCCAGGGAGTACAGTAGGGGGCTGAGAACACAGCCGTGTGTGTACAGGGTGTACAGTAGGGGGCTGAGGACACAGCTGTGTGTGTACAGGGAGTACAGTAGGGGGCTGAGGACACAGCTGTGTGTGTACGAGTACAGTAGGGGACTGAGGACAAAGCCATGTGTGTGTACCGGAGTACAGTAGGGGACTGAGGACAAAGCCGTGTGTGTACAGGGAGTACAGTAGGGGGACTGAGTGCACAGCCGTGTGTGTGCTGGGAGTACAGTAGGTGGCTGAGGACACAGCTGTGTGTGTACCGGAGTACAGTAGGGGGCTGAGGACACAGAAGTGGGTGTACAGGGAGCACAGTGGGGGGGTTGACTGCACAGCTTTAGGGATGTAGTTACTCCGAAAGTCATAGAGTGATGGGTGACAGTGAGGGGGAGTGGGAGGAAGCAACCAGTTCAGGGACCCCCTGCGGTCATTCCCCTCAAGAACAAGTATACCGTTTTGGATACTTGTCGGGGGGATGACTTCCCAGGGGTAAGCAACGAGGTTCAGGCCTCTGGCACGGAGCCTGTCCCCGTTGCTGAGAAGGCAAGTGTGGAGAAAGGTAGAGTGATAGTTATTGGGGACTCGATAGTTCGGAGCACAGATAGGCGGTTTTGCGGGGGCGACAGAGACTCACGATTGGTATGTTGCCTCCCAGGTGCAAGGGTACGTGATGTCTCTGATCGTGTTTTCCGGGTCCTTAAGGGGGAGGGGGAGCAGCCCCAGATCGTGGTCCACGTTGGCACCAACGACATAGGTAGGAAGAGGGGTGAGGATGTTAGACAGGCTTTCAGGGAGCTAGGTTGGAAGCTCAGAGCTAGAACGAACAGAGTTGTTGTCTCTGGTTTGTTACCCGTGCCACGTGATAGAGAGTCGAGGAATAGGGAGAGAGAACAGTTAATTGCGTGGCTACAGGGTTGGTGCAGGAGGGAGGGATTCCGGTTTCTGGATAACTGGGGTTCTTTCTGGGGAAGGTGGGACCTCTATAAACAGGATGGTCTGCACCTGAACCTGAGGGGGACCAGTATCCTTGGAGGGAGGTTTGCTAGTGCTCTTTGGGAGTGTTTAAACTAACTCTGCAGGGGCATGGGAACCTGGACTGTAGCTTTAGGTACAGGACCTTGAGTGTAGAGAGGTTAGGAACATGGCATCGATCTCGAAGGAGGGTGCCTGTAAACAGGAAGGTGGCTTGAAGTGTGTATACTTCAATGCCAGAAGTATAAGAAATAAGGTAGGTTTGCTTGCAGCATGGATTGGTACCTCGGACTTCGATGTTGTGGCCATTACAGAGACGTGGGTAGAACAGGGATAGGAATGGCTGTTGCAGGTTGCAGGGTTTAAATGTTTTAGTAGGGTCAGAGATGGAGGTAAAAGAGGGGGAGGTGTGGCATTGCTTGTCAAGGATAGTATTACAGCAGTAGAAAGGGTGATGGAGGAAGACTTTCCATCTGAGGTAGTTTGGGCGGCGGTTAGAAATAGGAAAGGTGAGGTCACCCTGTTCGGAGTTTTCTACAGGCCTCCTAATAGTCCGAGAGAAGTAGAGGAAAGTATTGCGAGGATGATTCAGGAGAAGAGTGAAAGTAGCAGGGTGGTTGTTATGGGGGACTTTAACTTCCCAGATATTAACTGGGAAAGCTATAGCTCGAGTTCGTTATATGGGTCGGTGTTCGTCCAATGTGTGCAGGAGGGTTTCCTGACACAATATGTAGATAGGCCAACAAGAGGTGAGGCTATACTGGATTTGGTTATAGGTAATGAACCAGGCCAGGTGTTAGACTTGGAGGTCGGTGAGCACTTCGGGGGCAGTGATCACAACTCGGTGACTTTTACTCTCGTGATGGAGATGGATAAGTGTGCACTGCAGGGCAACAGTTATAGCTGGGGGCAGGGAAATTATGATGCGGTGAGGCATGACTAAGGATGCGTGGATTGGAAAAATAGGCTTCAAGGGAAGAACACAAATGATATGTGGAGATTGTTCAAGGAACAGCTAATGGGTGTCCTTGATAAGGATGTACCAGTTAGGCAGGGAGTAAAGGGTCTTGTGAGGGAGCCGTGGTTTAACAAGGAATTGGAATCCCTTGTGAAAGGGAAGAGGGCGGCCTATGTAAAGATGAGGCGTGAAGGTTCAGTTGGGGCGATTGAGAGTTATAAGGTCGCCAGGAAGGATCAAAAGAGAGAGCTGAGAGCAGGGAGAAGGGGACATGAATAGTCCTTGGTTGGTAGTATTAGGGAAAACCCAAAGGCTTTCTATAGGTATGTTAGGAATAAAAGGATAACTAGGGTAGGTATCGGTCCAGTCAAGGATAGTAGTGGGAAGTTGAGTGTGGAGGCAGAGGAGATTGGTGAGACACTAAATCAATACTTTTCGTCAGTATTCACTCAGGAACAGGACACTGTGTCTGATGTGAATATTGAGTCACAAGTGATGAGAATGGATGGCCTTGAGGTATGTAGGGAAGAGGTCTGGGGAATACTGGAAAGGGTGAAAATAGATAAGTCCCCTGGGCCTGATGGCGTTTATCCTAGGATCCTCTGGGAAGCTAGGGAGGAGATAGCGGAGCCATTGGCCTTGATTTTTATGCCGTCGTTGTCTACGGGAATAGTGCCAGAAGACTGGAGGATATCGAATGTGGTGCCCTTGTTCAAGAAGGGGAGCAGGGATAGCCCGAGTAACTATAGGCCAGTGAGTCTCACTTCTGTTGTGGGCAAAGTCTTAGAGAGAATTGTAAGGGATAGGATTTATGAACATCTGGATCGGAATAATGTGATCAAGGATAGTCAGCATGGTTTTGTGAAGGGCAGGTCATGCCTCACAAACCTTATTGAGTTCTTTGAGAAGGTGACCAAGGAAGTGGCCGAGGGTAAAGCAGTAGATGTGGTGTATATGGATTTTAGCTCGGCGTTCGATAAGGTAACCCATGGCAGGCTAATGCAAAAACTACAGAGGTATGGCATCGAGGGTGCATTAGAGGTTTGGATTAGGAATTGGCAGGCTGGAAGGAGACAGAGGGTAGTAGTTGATGGTATAGGTTCATCTTGGAGTGCAGTTACTCGCTGTGTTCCACAAGGATCTGTTTTGGGACCATTGCTGTTTGTCATTTTTATAAATGACCTGGAGGAGGGGCTTGAAGGCTGGGTGAAAACGTTTGCGGATGACACGAAAGTCGGGGGAGTGGTGGACAGCGAAGAAGAATGTGGCAGGTTACAGCGGGATATAGATAAGTTGCAGAGCTGGGCAGAAAGGTGTCAAATTGGAATTCAATGCAGCAAAGTGTGAAGTCATTCACTTTGGTGGGAGAAACAAGAAGATGGATTACTGGGCTAATGGGAGGCTACTTGGCAGTGTGGATGAGTAGAGGGATCTTGGTGTCCATGTACACAGATCTCTGAAAGTTGCCACCCAGGTAAATAGTGCTGTGAAGAAGGCATATGGCGTACTGGGCTTTATTGGTAGAGGAATTGAATTCCGGAGTCCTGAGGTCATGTTGCAGTTAAATAAGTCTCTGGTGCGGCCTCATCTGGAGTATTGTGTGCAGTTTTGGTCGCCATACTATAGGAAGGATGTGGAGTCATTGGAATGCGTGCAGAGGAGGTTTTCCAGGATGTTGCCTGGCATGGTAGGAAGATCGTATGAGGAAAGGCTGAGGCACTTGGGACTTTTCTCATTGGAGAAAAGAAGGTTTGGGGAGATTTGATAGAGGTGTACAAGATGATTAGGGGTTTAGATAGGGTTGACAGTGAGAACCCTTTTCCGCTAATGAAGTCAGCTGTTACTAGGGGACACAGCTTTAAATTAAGGGGTGGTAGGTATAGGACAGATGTAAGGGGTAGATTTTTTACTCAGCGGGTTGTGAGTTCATGGAATGCCCTGCCAGTAGCAGTGGTGGACTCTCCCTCTTTATGGTCATTTAAGCGGGCATGGGACAAGCATATGGAGGTTATTGGGCTATTGCAGGTTAGGCAGGCTTCGGTCGGCGCAACATCGAGGGCCGAAGGGCCTGTACTGCGCTGTATTTTTCTATTTTCTATGTACAGGGCGTACAGTAGGGGGCTGAGGACACAGCCGTGTGTTACAGCGAGTACAGTAGGGGGCTGAGGACACATCTCTTGGTGCTCAGGGAGTACAGTCAGGGGTGAGGGCACAGCCTTGCGTGTACAGGGAATACGGTAGCAGGCTGAGGGCAGAGCCGTCGGTGTACAGGGAGTTCAGTAGGGGGCTGAGGGCACAGCTGTCGGTGTACAGGGAGTACAGTAGGGGGATGAGGACACAGCCGTGTGTGTACAGGGAGTACAGTAGGGGGCTGAGGGACAGTGCCATGTGTGTACAGGGAGTACAGTAGGGGGCTGAGGGACAGTGCCATGTGTGTACAGGGAGTACAGTAGGTAGCTGAGGGACAGTGCCATGTGTGTACAGGGAGTACAGTAGGTGGCTGAGGGACAGTGCCATGTGTGTACAGGGAGTACAGTAGGGTGCTGCGGACACAGCCGTGGGTGTACAGGGAGTACAGTCGGGGGCTGAGGACACATGCTCCAGGAGCACCAGTTTTGAGTGTTATTGTGGCGGAGGTGCAGATACCTATCTTCACTAATAGGGGTCTGTGGTTCAGAAACCGGGGGGATCCAATTGCAGAGGGTAGAGCCATGACTAAGGTCACAGAATTTTGAGATCAGTCTGGTGAGGATAATGGTGTTTAAGGTGGAGCTGTCGTCAATGAGCAAGAGTCTGGTTTTGGTGTCTTTGTTGTCCAGATGTCCTAGGGATGTGTGCAGGGCTCGGGATATGGCATCTGGTGTGGACTTGTTACATCAGTCGTCATATTATAGGGGATGAAGTCAGGCTGGGAGATTGGAGGTGATGTGGGCCATAACCAACCTTTTAAATCACTCCATGTTTATTGAGGTGAGAGCCACTGGGCGGTAATCATTAAGTCATTAAAGCATGAGCTTTCTCACTTACAAGGTTGATGTTGGTCTTCTTGATGCAGTTTGGGACTTCAGCTTGTGGGAGGGAATGATTGAAATTGTAAATGAATACCTCTTCCAGTTGGTCTTCCCAGGATCTGAGTGCTCAGCCAGGAACACTATCCAGGCCCGTTGCTTTCCATGACTTGACCTGCAGGAAGACTGATCATGCCTGCAGCGGTGACAGCGGGCACAGGCACATCCGAGGCTGTCGGGGCAGGTTTCAGCCTGGCAGTCACACAGTTATTTATCATAGACATCCCCTCGCCGACCTCCCTCCATTGTCATCAATACACAGTGACATGGTTGGTGTGAGCACAACTCAGTTCGTGTTGAGACTGAGTGACATCAATGGACTGGGATTGTGTGCCACAATGAAGTAAACTCACAACAAAACGGGGTACGGTGTGCTTCTACTGAGAGTCAGTGGTGCAGGGAGTGAAGACTTTACAGGTGTAATTCAAGTCAAGCCACTGCTTCAACCTGAATGGAGTCAAGCACCTTGAGTGTTGTGCCTTGTAGATGGTGGGCGGTCCTTAGGGAGCCAGGAAATGTATTATATAAGAACAATCTGAACAAAGGACTTGAGGGCAGTTTTGCGAAGTTTGCAGATGATATTGAGGAAGTGGGGAAGCTGGAGAAAAGCTTGAACAGTTTAGGACTGTGGGAAAACACGTGGCCGATGGAACGCAATTATAGGAATGTGTGAGAATATGCACTTTGGTAGGCGGAATAGAGGAGACACAATGTTCTAATAGGATCCATTAAATCTGAAGCACAAAAGGATTTTGAAGCACTCGTCCTCTCTTATGGTTAATGTGCATGTTCAGTTGGCAGTTAGGAAAGCAAAAACAATGTTCGCATTCATTTCAAGAGAGCAAGAATGCAAGACGGGAGACATACTGCTGAGAATGTAATGGGCTATGGACAGACGGCATTTGGACAATTGTGAGCTGTTTTGGACACTATCTCTGGGGAAAGATCTGCTGGTGTTGGAGGTGATCCATCCTGGGGACGGTGGCAGTGTGTGTACACGATGGAATGTAGAGGAATTGTGGGTGGTGGCTGGGGGGGCGTCTGATTGAAACTAATGGATTACTGCAATGATTGATACTACAGTCAGTGTGTAGAAAATATTGCCACTTTTCATAGAGACAATGACAAAATGGCACAGTATCAGAATGAAGGAATGGGCTGAATGGCCTAAATCTATTGCTATATCTCATTTTGTTTCGGTCATAGGATCTATTATTCAGTAAAGACTTGTAAGTCTCTGACCTGCTCTTGTAACCCTGTATTTGTATGTCGATTTGACTTCACGTTCTGGTCAATGTTAACCCCTGTGATATGGACGGTAAGAAAATTAAGTGTCAGCCAGGACTCCATTAATATTTTGAATATGAGATGCTATCAGTGAGTCTCATCTGGCGGGAGGACATTCTCTCCACGATGATTGTCATTTTCTATCTGGTATTTCGAAGGATTGATCCTGATACACCAGTATTGTTGATTTAAGCAAAACAGGTGCAATTTACCACAGCACTCAGCAACAATGAGTCATCGAATACTGAACACTCTTCTAATAACTGAAAAGTCTAAAATGTTCAATATTAGAAACACTGCTTTCCTGTTCGTGTTCAAATCAGATAACCTGTCCCATCGAGATGCTCAACTTCGAACTATTCATTAAAAAGTTCTTTTTTTCTGTGGGCATCGGTGGATGAAACCGCCCACATTTCTTGCCCATACCCAGTTGCCCTTGAGAAGGTGGTGCCTTCTCGAACTGCTGCAATCTACCTGCTGTGCGGTGGCCCACTAGTGATTAAAGAGGGAATTCCAGGGTTTTCACACAACAACAGAGAAGGAACGGCAATACAGTTCCAAATCAGGATGTTGACTCGTTTGGAGGGGAACTTGAAGGTGGTGGTGTTCCCAAAAGTCTATTGCCCTTGTCTTTCCAGATGGAAGAGTTCGAGAGATTGGAAGGAGCTGTCTGAGGATCTTTGGGGAATTTCTCCATTGTGTCTTGTAGATAGTGCATACTGCTGCTCCTGAGTGACCATGGTGAAGGGAGTGAATGCTTGTGGATGTGGTGCAAATCAAATGGGCTGTTTTGTCCTGGATTATGTCAAGCTTCTTTACTGTTGTTGGGCCTGCACCCATTCAGGCGAGTGAGAATATTCCATCTCATTCCTGACTTGTGCCTTGTAAGTGATAGGCAGGCGTTGGGGAGTCAGGAGGCGAGTTTCTCGTGCAGGATTCCTAGCCTCTGATCTGGTCTTACATTCATGTGGCGAGCCCAGTTGAGATTCTGGTCAATGAAACCCCCAACCCCCCAGGATATTGATAGTGGGGGAGTTTAGTGATGATAATGCTGCTGAATACAAAGTGGTTATCTTGTTTCTTATTGATGACTGTCATTGTCTGAATTTATGTGGCGCAACTGTTACTTGCCACTTACCAACCCAAGCCTGGATATTGCCCAGATATTGTTGCTATGGGCATGGACTGCTTCTGTATCTGAGCATTTGCGAATGGTGCTGAACATTGTGCAGTCATTCTTGAATATCCCCACTTCTGACCTTATGATGGAAGGAAGGTCATTGTTCAAGCAGCTGAAGATGTTTCGACTGAGGACATTAGCCTAAGGGACTACTGTGGAGATGTTCTGGAGCTGAGATGACTGACCTCGAAAAACAATGACCATCTTCCTATCTGTCAGGTATGACTCAATAATGGAGTGTTGGCCCGCGATACCGTTTTTGCTTGGGGTCCTTGATGCCACTTTTGCAGAATGCAACCTTGGTGTCAAGGCTGGAATTCAGTTCCTTTTTCGATATTTGAACCAAGGCTGTGACGAGTTCAGGAGCTGAGTGACCCTGGTGGAACACAAAATGGGCGTCCCTGAGCAGGTTATTTTTGAGCAGGTTCTGCTCGATAACACTGTTGATGACACCTTCCATCATTTTACTGATGATGGAGAGTAGACTGATTAGGCGGTATTTGGACGGTTCAAAGATGTCCTGCGTTTTATGCACAGAACATATTTGAGCGGTTTTTTCCCCATTATCGTTTTGTAAACAGACTGGAACAGCTTGGCGAGGGGAGCGGGATGTTCTGGAGTACAAGTCTTCAGGACTATTGCCGGCATGTTATCAGGGCCCATAGCCGTGGCAGTATCCAGTGCCTTCAACCGTTTCTTGATATCAGTTAGTCGAATTTGCTGAAGTCCGTTATCTGTAATGATAGGGACCACTGGAGGAGGCCGAATTGGATCATTCGCTCAAAACTTCTGACTGAAGATTGCAACGAAAGCTTCAGCCTTATATTTTGCACTGATGAGCTGGGCTCTCCCATCATTGAGGTTGGGGATATTTGTGGAGACTCCTACTCCGGTGAGTTGTTTAATCGTCCGCCACCATTCACGATCGGATTAGCAGGACTGCAGAGCTTAATTCTGATGCATTGGTTCTGTGATCGCTAAGCTCTGTCTGTCCCTTGTTGTTTATGCTATCTGGAACACAAGTATTTCTGTTTGGAAGCTTCAGCAGATGAGCATTTTATCTTTATATATTCCTGGTTCTGCTCCTGGCATGCCCTCTTGCATTCTCCATTGAACCAGGGTTAATCCTCTGGATTGATGGTAATGGTTTAGTGGGGGACATGCTGGGCCGTGACGTTACTGATTGTGCTGGAGAATAGTTCTGCTGCTATTGATGGTCAACATTGTCTTATGGGCGGACAGTTGTGTTGCTAGATCTGCTAAAAGTCTGTGCCATTTAGCTTGGTGATAGTGCCACACAACACGATAGAGTTTATGGAGACAATAGACATCGTCTCCACAAGGACAGTGTGGTGGTCACTTTTACCGATACTGTCATGGACAGATACATCTGCAGTTGGTAGATTGGTAAGGATGAGGTCAGGTATGCTTTTTTACCTTCTCGTTCATTCCGTCACCACCTTCTGCAGACCAAATCTAGTAGCTATGTCCTTAGGAGCCGACCAGCATGATCAGTAGTACTGCTGCCAAACCACTCTTATAAGTCGACTTTGAAATCCCCCAACCAGAATACACTTTGTGCCCTTGCCGCATTCAATGCTTTCTCCAAGTGTTGTTTAACATGGAGGAGGACTGATTCAACTGAGGAACGACGTTACGTGGTAATCAGTGAGAGACTCCTTTGTCCATGTTTAATTTCTGTTATTTCTGTAAGGTATGATTCCGTGAGTATGACGATGTCAGGCTGTTGCTTAACTAGTCTGTAAGGCAGTTGTTCCAATGTTGGCACTAGACTTCAGATATTAGTAAGGAAGACTTTGCAGATTCTATAGTGATGTTTCTAATGTTGACTTTTCCGGTGCCCATTTCAATGCCAGGTGGTGCATCCAGTTTCACTTGTTTGAAACATTGTAGCGATTGGAACAACTGAATGACTCATTAGACCGTTTCAGAGGGCGATTGCGAGTCAATGACATTGCTTTGGGTCTGGAGTTATATGTCAGCCAGACCAGGTGAGGACGGAAGATTCCTTCATTGCAGTATATTCGTGAACCAGATAGATTTATCTGACAGTCAGCAATGACTTCATTCTCATCAGAAGATTCTTAATTCCAGGGATATTTTTTACATTATTGAATTGAATTTCCACCGTCTGCGGTGGCGGGATTCAACTTGGATCCACAGAACAGGAGCTGATTTTTCTGTATTGATAATCTATTGGTAATACCATGAGACCTAATTGGAACCATATGTTGTACTCAGCTGCCATTTCTTGTGTTACCCTGTTTTTAATTCATTGCTTATGTTATTCTGGAATCTCATCCTTCATAAAATCCTGATTGAAATACACTGTCATGAACGTATTCTCGACTGCTCGAAGTTCATTCAGTCTGTTTTGTTTGAACAGACATTTCAAGGCAGTTGTACACCAGAAAAGAGCAGGAAAAGAGAATGGGTGATTGTGCACTGTACCTGTTACCGGACCAGCATGTCTGTCCAGGAAGTATTATTGTGGGTCAGAGAACGTTAATTATTATGGCATGGAAGGAGGCCATTCAGACCATCGTGGAGTCACAATCTCTCTAACTGCACAATTGGAGATAGAGAGAGTGTGTTAAGAGAGATTGTGTGAGAGAGAAATAAACAGAGAGAAAGCATGTGAAGGGAGATAATCAGAGAGGATTGAAAGGGGAGATACTGACTGAATGTGAGTAGAAGAGGTGGTAGATGAGGGTAAAGTCAGATAAATCAGAAGACTGCATTACGATAGATAAATATGAACAGACAGAAGTTAGAAGCTTTATTTAGAAATTCCTCTGGACGGCAAGCCCTTTGTCTGGGCTCCATGCACTGTCAGCACTGTGCTGGTACTGGCTGTCATCCGAAATTATTTATTTCCAACAATATCACAGAGCTGGGTCACTGACAGCTAAACAAAACCCATTAGGCCAATAGATTGGTTCCATGGAGAAAGCAGAGGTTTTAAATAGACTCTGCCAAGAGCAGCAGGAAATAATAACCACCACCCCGCATCCACGACACCCCCCCCCCCCCCCCCCGCCCGCCCACACCGATACTGTATGAGAGACTAGGCCAGAGAATCTCAGTGAGGGATTCACTGACAGAGGTGTAATCTCGATCTTAGCTGTGGGTCAAATAATGATTGATAAAGTTTGCATACCACTTTCCTAGTTATGTAAATCACGTTTCAATTTATATGGCTCAAAATCAGGAGTGTATTTTAACAACCTTATGTCTTTGTACTTTGCATATATTGGTGGGTGCAGAAATTCATTTTGTTCCTGTATTTTATATTGCATAAACACATTTCATTAATATTGTCTCTGCTAATTCCTCATTGTAGATGTATTCTTGAATCTGTTCTTCATATGAGTAATAAAGAGTAACATTCCAATACTGGTAAATGGGGAATATCACTGTCCCTCCACCCAGTCTAATCAGCCATGTTCCCCAGTCTTCTCCGTCTTCTCTCTTTTCCCCAATATCATAATCACAATGTAATTGAAGTCCATTAAATGACATTTCATGACAGGTCCTTAACATCGATAACATTAACAGCCTGACCCACATCTGCCCTCTCTGATCCTGGAATAACAATCTGCACTGTGTTTGCCATGTGCAATTCTCTGTTAGCGCATCCATGCCGTTTGTTTGTTGTAACACACGTATCTTTCTTGGCACATTTTACGATCAGATCATGGATGATAGATATTTTCTCAATGTTTTACAGATTTTGCAATGATATCAGTAATCAGTAGTTACGGTATTCATTTCTGTACTTATTTACAGAGAAGCATGTTTATGTTCCGTTAAACTTCTGGCATTACTTCCATACCCAAGGCAGACTGAATGATTACACCCAATCAATCTGCCATCTTCAACATTCCTTCCTTCAGTCACACTCGCATATCACACCCAGAATGCATAAATGTTCAACGTTATTTTGAATTTCAATAAAGTAGCATTGACTTCAAAGGGGTGAACTGGAGCTATTTGTTCAGCGATTGTAATTCTGTCAGTCTCCGTGGATCGTATGCGTCCCGAGAGAGTTTCTCTCTTCTATTAATAAGGGAATGCTTTCAGTGTTTTATCCTATAGTGTGAGCGGGAGCATGTCCAACAGCAATAATCGGGATTAGAAGCTTCAGAGAGAAGGGCAGGAGAGATGGAAATCTGGGAACATTAGACTGCAATGCTCCAACAATGGATAGGAGATTATCCTATGGTCTTTACTGGCTTTCCCAACCTTGGATAACATTAGTATCGCGGATTGAAGATGGACTGATGGTTATTCAAGCTGGTTACTACCCTATCCTTGCTATAGTTGGTGTTCCTGGTAAGTCACTCTGTGTGTTCAGTGAAATGGAATGAACAGATTCATGATATGCAGATTTTGGATAGGTGCAAGCCAACGTTTTCAGCTCCAATCAAAGATTCCAGTCCTTAGAAATTATAACTAGCAAACTATTATTTACAACTTACTCACCAATACGCGAGGATAAAACACACTGTTCTCAATCTCTTTGATTCATTTTCTCCTGCAAAGTGTACATCTCCATATCCTCCCCACATACCAATCCTGTCCAGTCCCACCATTAAGACGTCCCAGTCTCCTCCTCAGCCTCAGTTCAATTCCTGAATAAACCATCGTTTGTGCCTTTGTTAATTCCAGATACATCTGTTTCAAATCCCTTCTAACCACGTGCCCATCGCAAAATAATTGCACTTGGGATGTTTAACTTGTTCCTGCACAAAATATGAAAGATGGGCAGACAGTGTATGGTGGATCACGTCATTGGCTCGTATTCTAGAACCACAGAATAATAACCTGTTGATATCGGCTTGCCTTATGCCCATTAGAGAAGGCAGTGGGTCATCATTCTCTGGTCAAGACTCTGATTAACTGCAAACCCACGGCAATTTGTTTTACTATTTATTGTCCTGTGGAACAGCTGAAACAGCCACTCAGTTCAAGATCGGCATAACATGCTGGCCTGACCAGAGCTGCACACATCCCGTGAGGACAGAATAACAGGAAAAGTTGCTCCCTTCCTCTGCCTGCATCCCATATTCTTACGGCTCATTTCCATTCAGGTAGGTAGCCATACACTATTTTAGATGTATTCTTTGTGACTGAGTCTCTTCCAAGAGTGATGTCCATCTCCATGGGCACCTCTGGTGCTGGCTTTATTGATGCTGACCTATAGATGTAAGGATGTTTTAAATTCTACATCAATGGCAGTGCATTGTAAATGAATGGTTTCCTGTGTCACACGAAAGAAATGGAGCCAGCTAAGTGAGGGAAAGGAATTATTGTGATCAAACTTGAGAGTGTTGTTGAGGCAGTATTTGGCATATTGTGGACAGATTTTCTTTCCTTTATCTGGAGTGATCTCCTTAACACAGAGAGGGAGAAGAGGAGTTCCACCAGATTAGTCCCTGGGATGATGGCACCATGAGGAGTGTAGCGCTGTGAGAGAATAAGTGGTGATTGCATTGAACCCTGAGAGAGATGGACAATTGCTCCTTATATTCTAAACAGACAATGAGAAGGTAATAAATTCCATGACTGCGATTTCACTCAGGATGCATGCTTCGGGATAGTTAAATTGCCTGGGCGGACGTTACGCCCACCTACCCCAACCCCTACTCCCCATTGATAGAGACGGACAGGTCCAAGTTTTGAATAAACACTCCCCATATTAATACAGTGCAGTTGGTGTGTGATCCCGCACTGAATGTCATATTATCCACCATCCTGACGGCAGCCACGATACCTTCATTCTCAAACAGTTAACTATTCCCAACAGCTTCTGACCTTTATGAAGAACATGAATCTATCTTCTCAAAGATGCACGGTACCTCCTTAAGGTTCAGACCAGAAGACTATAAGACATTGGAGCATAAATTAGGACAGTGAGCCCATCGGGTCTGCTCCGTCATTCAATCATCGCTGATAGGTTTCTCAAACCCATTCTCCGACCTTCTCCCCATAACCCTTCATCTCCTGGATAATCAAGAACTCTCTATCTCCGCCTCAAATATACTCAATGGCTTGCCCCCACAGCCTTCTGTGACAATACATTTCAAAGATTCACCATTCTATGGTTAAATAACTTTCTCTTATCACTGTTCTAAAAAGTGTTCCCTTTCATTTAAGGCTGTGCCCTCGGTTTTAATCCAATAGAAACATCTGAACAACTTCCACTCTCTCCGGGTCATTCAGTATCCTGTCTATTACAATTACATTCCCTCTCATCCTTTCAAATTTTATCAAGTATAGACCCAGAGTACTCAAACATTCCTCATGCAATAAGCTTTTCATTCCTATCACCATTCTCGTGAAAATCTTCTGAACACGCTCCAGGACCAGTACATCCTTCCTGAGGTATGGAGCTCAAAAATGAGCACAATACTCCAAATATGGTCTGACCAAAGCCGTATAGAGTCAGTTCTTGTATTCAATTCTTCTCGTAGTAAATGCTCCCAGTCATAATTGCAATTGCCCTCCTAATAACTGCCTCAACGTGCAAGCTGATCTTGAGAGAACCCTGCACGAGAACTCCCAAGTCCCTTTGCACTTCAGATTTCTGAATTTTCTCGCCATTTAGAAAATAGACCATGCCTCTAAACTTCGTGCCAAAGTGCATGAACTCACACTTTCCAACGTTGGAATGCATCTGACGATCTCTTTGCCTGTCCAAATCCTTGTTCAGCCTCTCCGCTTCCTCAATACGACGATGTGCCTATCTTTGTATCGTCTGCAAACCTAGCCAGAGTGCCCTCAATTCCCTCATCTAAATTGTTAATGTAACAAGTAAAAAGTTATGATTCCAACACTGAGCATTCTGGATCACCACTTCTCACCGGCTGCCATCCTGAGAAGTACTTTTTTATCCCCACTCTCTGCTTTCTGCCAGACAGACAAGCTTCTATTCATGCCACTACCTTGCCTCTAACACCATGGACCCTTATCATACTCAGTTATCTCCTGTGTGACACCATGTCAAAGCCCTTCTTGAATTACAAGTGGATAACATCCATTGGCTGTGCTTGGTCGAGCCTGCTAATTTCCTCTTCAAAGAATTCCAATAGATTTGTCAGGCATTAACTTCCCTTGATGAAATCATGCCGACTTTGCCCTATTTTACCAAAGACTTTCAAGTATTCAGAAAGCTCATCCTTCACAATGGATTCCAGGATCTTAGACATGACAAAGGTTAAACTATTCATGGTGGGATTTTTTTTTGTCTTTTTTCCTTACTCCCTCGTTAAAAAGGAGTGTCACGTTAGTGGGTTTCCAGAGCTCTGGGATCGTTCCTTACTCTAGTGATTCCTGAGAGATAACCACGATTGCCTCCACTCCCTCTTCAGCTATCTCCCTTATAACACAGGAATGTAGTCCATCTGGTCAAGGTTATTTACCCACCTTTGGGCCATTACATCTTATTCTAGCATGTTCTCCATGGTGGGGGCCATCATACTCAGCTCTGGCCCCTCAATCTCTTGAATGTTTAAGGTATTACTCATGCATTCCACCATGAAAGCTGATGCAAAGTAATTATTCAGTTCCTTGGCCATTTTCTCGTTCCCCATACTATTTCTCCAGTATCATTTTCCAGCAATCCAGTGTTCACTTTTGCCGCTCTTTTGTACTTTATATATCGAAAGAAACTGTTACAGTCTTCTTTTATCTTACTGGCGAGCTTACCCCCATATTCAATAATCTCCCTCCTTGTTTTATTTTGTTTGCCCTCAGTTTTGTATTTGTAAGCTCAGGTTTCCCACTGCACTTTCCAAAATTATATCCTTTCTCTTTTGCTTTTATGCTCTACTTGACTTCCCTAGTCAGCTATGATTGTCCCATTCTCCCTAGACAAGCCTCTTTTTCCTCAGAATAAATCTCTGCTCCATCCTGAATTACTCGAAAAATCTCCTGCCATTGCTGTTGTACTGTCTTTCCTGCTGGGCCCGTCTCCCAGTCAATTCTACCCAGCTCCTCACTCATATCTGTGTAATTGCCTTTATTCAGCTGTAATGCCGTTACTTCTGATTCTAACTTCTCCATCTGAAATTGCAGAGTAAATTCAATTATATTATGATCACTGTCACATTAAGCTCCCCTCATTTAGTCTGCCCGCACAAGCTGCTCCAAAAAGCCATCTCGTAGACATTCTACAAATTCCTATTCCTGCCAACCACCATCAGTCTGATTTCCCAGTCCATCTGCATAATAAAATCCCACATGATCACTATAACTTTGCCTTTCCAACAATTCTTTCGAGCGCCTGGTGTATCTTACACACCAGCTCCCTGTATATAACTCCAACTGCATTTTTTTAACCTTTTTGATTCCTCAATTCTACACCATCTGACCTTATTTCATTTCTTATTATTGATTATTGATTCAATTCCATTCTTAATACTGAGCCAACTCTATCTCTGTGCCCACTTGCGTATCTTTTCGACAGGATGAATATCCTTGAATATTCAGCTCCCAATCCTGATCCTCTCGCAGCGATGTCACTGTTCTGCCCACTATGTCGTACCTGCCAATTTATGGATAAGTCACAAGCTCACTTACCTTATTCCTTAAACTGCATGCATTCCGAAATTATAGTTCAGTCCTGTGTTATCCGTCGCTCTTCTCATTGTCATTTGTTTGTCCAGCCTTTGGTACCTACACAGACCCTGACCATTGGATCATTCCCCTCCTACTCCAAGTTCTGCAACCCAGATTATATATCCCAAACGCAAGCACCATGTCGGCAACACGACTTTCAGGAATCTTAATCCTGATCATAGAGAACAGTATCTATGCTTTTAACTATACTATCCCCAATTATCCATCATTGGGCAACGTGGTGACACAACAATGCTGCCTCACAGTGCTGAGGACATTTGGTACATTTCCAATCTCTGGACGCTGTCTGGGTGGACTTTGAACATTCTTCCCGTGTCTGCATTGGGAGCATTAACTCTCTTCTCTCTCCACAGTACATTTCTATGTTTGCTTCAGGTTTCTACCATCTATGGAATTTTTGCTTTTGTTCGATGGAGAAATGCAGCAAATGTGACAGTAATTTTGTAAAAGAAGCCGTGGTTCGCGGGTTCCTCTGGGTGTTTATGAATCTTGCCCGGCCACTTCTCTGAGTGCAGTGTCCCTGGATGCCCATTCCTTCTCTCTCAGTTCCCTTAGTCCATCGTCACTACATGCAGCATTTCCTTGTGCCACCCCTGGACTCCCCACACACCATTGCCTGGCACTGGATACTCCCTTCACAGGTGGGCGGCATGGTGGCACAGTGGTTAGCACTGCTGCCTCACAGCGCCAGAGACCCGGGTTCAATTCCCGCCTCAGGCGACTGACTGTGTGGAGTTTGCACGTTCTCCCCGTGTCTGCGTGGGTTTCCTCCGGGTGCTCCGGTTTCCTCCCACAGTCCAAAGATGTGCAGGTCAGGTGAATTGGCCATGTTCAATTGCCCGTGGTGTTAGGTAAGGGGTAGATGTAGGGGTATGGGTGGGTTGCGCTTCGGCGGGGCAGTGTGGACTTGTTGGGCCGAAGGGCCTGTTTCCACACTGTAAGTAATCTAATCTAATCGAAAGGACTGTGTACACAACGACACTGGAAACTTTCTGACCCGCTGGGGATGCTGGGGATGACCCTGCCATTGAAAGGAACAGAATAACTAGAATCCAATTGAATAGCAAAGCTGAGTAAACAGGCTGAATTACATAAATCTGCGCTGACATTTTCTAATATTCTGTTTATCCTCGGCCATCTGCAAATAGATGGTCCATGTGTATACCTTGTCAAGCAGGTTTGGTGGTGGGGATAGATATCAGATCCGGTAGTCATTGGACTGATTCAGTGGTCCCACTTTCCTGATGTCACACTTAAGTTTTTATTATCAAAACTATCCAGTTTAAAGAAAAGGCCTTGCTGGAGTTGTGCTGAAAGGATATTTGAATTTTGGAGACATTAGAAAATGTCACGTGCGAGTGAGGTTAGGAATCGTAAGGTAGCACAGTTAAATACACGATCAAAGTGCTGGTTGGGGAGGCAGCACTTCCGATATGTGGATCATTGGGATTCCCGAGTCATTAGGAGATACACAAAAAGAATGGTATGAACCTGAACTGGAAGCAATTTACGATATGGGGATGATTGGGATTCACGGGTCAGTAGGATACACACAAGAAGGACGGGATGCACATGAACTGATAACAATCTCCGATATGTGGATCATTGGGATTCCCGGGTTGGTAGGATATAAACAAGATGGACGGGATGGACTTGAAATGGCAGCAATCACCTGGCAGGCAGGTTTCTATTGTCCTTTACGAGGTTTTAAGCTAGTGTGTGTCGGCGGTGGGGGAGGGGCGTGTAGAACCACAGCAGTAGGTCCACAGGTACAGTGACTGAGGAGAAGTTGGAGACGAATCCCATAACAATAAGACCAACAAAAAATAAAACAGAGGCCACTGTGTTCAGTGGCCAGGCAGTCTGAAGTGTGTTGATTTTAATATGAGGAATCTGTTTGTTTGAACAGATATATCGATGTCGCTGCATGTCAGAAAATAGGAAGAGATAATGGTAAATTGTCCACTGTGTCATTCACTGGACCAGGTTGTATCTCCAAGCACCAAAGTTTGTTACTGTGGGTCGGAGAACGTCAGAGTTAATGCAACACAGAAGGAGGCCATTCAGCCCACCATGCATCCATGAGCTCTTCAAATTGACAACTTGAAAATAGAGGGAATGATCGGAGCTAGACTGAGAGGGAGAGAAATAAACAGAGAGAAAGACAGTGAAGTGAGATAAAGAGAGTGAAAAAAAACCAGCGACAGAGTGAGTGAGAGAAAGGGGTGTCAAACGAATGTGAAGTTAGATCAAGAGACAGCATGAAGAGAAATGCACCGAAACTTTTCTTAGAAACTCTCACAAACTGTAAGCCCTTTGTCTGGTGCCATACCCTGTGAGCACCATGCTGATACTGACTGTCATCCCAGATCATTTATTGCCAATAACATCCCAGAGCTGAGTTGCTGACAGCTAAACACAATCCAATAGACCAATAGATTGGTTCCAGGGAGAAGGTGGATTAATTTAAATATTCTGGGCCAACAGGAACTTGTAGCCCCTCTAGACACTGCGTGAGAGGCAGGGTGGAATCTCAGTGAAGGGAATCACTGGCAGAGGGGTAATCAGGATCTCAGCTCTGGGTCAAATAATGATTGATAAAGTTTGCACACCACTTCCACGGTTTGGTAATTCACATTACAATTTATATAGCTCCACATAGTGAGTGTATTTTAACATTATTGTCTTTTTGTTGTTTTCATATTTTGCTATGCACAGAAAAGCCTTTTTATTCTTGTATTTTGTGTTGAATAAATACATCTTATTACTGAGGAAGAAAGGACCTGCTCCGATGGGACAGTCGCCATCTGAACCGTGCTGGGACCAGAATCCGAGTGAATCCGAACCAGAGATGTAGATAGAGCTTTAAACTGGTTAGGGTGTGTGTGTGTGTGTGTGTTTGTGTGTGTGTGCGCGCGCGCGTGCGGGCGGGGTGGGGTGCAGTTATAGGGTTTCATTAGAAAAGCCGAATTAAAAGAGGAGGTAAGAGTGCAGAGCTCAGGAGAGGTTATTAAAATCTCCAGCACAGGCACAAATAGGATAGAGCATCTGGAAATGTTTAACATATCACACTTCAAGTACACTGCACAAATGAATGACAATGAGAAGAGGGATGGTTAATGCAGGACTGAAGGGGTTATAACTGAATGCATGCTGTATAAAGAATAAGGTAAATGAGCTTGTGGCGCAGAATTAAATCGGCAGGTATGAAGCGATGGGCATCACGGAGATGTGGCTGCAAGGGGATCTGAATATTTACGGATATTTATCCTATCGAAAAGATTGGCAGGTGGGCAGATGGAGTGCATTTGCATTATTAGTAAGAAATGAAATTAAATCAATAGTAAGAAAGGAAGTAAAGTCAGATGGCGTAGAATTGAGGAACCACAAGAAGTAAGACAACCACAGTTGAAGTCTTGTACAGGGCTCCAAAGAGTAGTCAGGAGCTAGGGCACAAGATACGCCAGGAGATAGAAAAGATGTGTAGGAAAGGCAAAGTACAGTAATCATGGGGGATTTCAGTTTGCAGGGGAACTGGGAACATTAGATTGGTAGTGGTTCGCAAGAAAATGAAATTTAGGAATGTTTATGAGATGGCTTTTTGGAGCAACTTCTCGTGGAGTTCAGTCGGCAACAAATGATACTGGACTTAATGACGTAAGATTCGTAAGGGAGATTAGGGTGAAGGTAAACTTCGGAGGCAATCATCAGCACCTGGACGAATTTATTCTATAATTTGAGAGAGAGAAGATAGAATCAGAGGTAACAGTATTTCAGCTGAATAAAGGCAACTGCAGAGGCACAAGGGAGAGGCGAGGTAGAATTGACTGAGACAGGGGTCAAGCATGAAAGACAGGGGAACAGCAATGGCAGCAGATTCCAAGATTAATTCAGGAGACACAGCAGAGATTCTTGCAGAGGAATAGAGGCATAGTACAGGGAGGATGAGACATTCAGGGCTGACGAGGGAAGTGAGGGATTGCATACAAGCAAAAGAGCAAGCGTATAATATGGTGAGGGGCAGTGGGAAACTAGAGAATTGGGAATCTTACAAAGACTAACAGAGGCCAAAAAATGACAGAGAAGATTAGATATGGAGGTAAGGTAACCAGTAGTAGAAAGGAGACTGTAAGAGGTTCATTAGATATATAAAGTGAAAAAAGACAGGCAAACGTGAATATGGACCACTGGAAAATGATGCAGGAGAAACAGTAGTGGAAAACAAAGAAATGAATAAGGAACTTTGCATCAATGTTCATGATGCAAGAAACGAGTAATTTCCCAAAAATTGAAGACAGTGAGAGGACAGAGCTGAGTTTGGTGGTCATCATCAAGAAGAACATGCTAGAAAACTAAATGGCCTGAATTTGGATAAATCATCTGAACCAAATGGACTACATCCCAGTTTTGTATGGGAGATAGCTGAAGAAGTAGTGAAAGTGAAAGTGTTAATCTTTCAGGAATGATTAAAATCAGGAAAGGCTGGAAAATTGCTAACGTGATACTCCATTTAATAAGGGAGTTAGGCAGAATATGGAAAATTACAGACTGATTAGCCTAACCTTGGTTGTAGGTAACATCCTGGAATCCATCGTGAAGAATGGGACTTCTGAATACTTGGAAGTATTTAGTAAAATAGTGCAAAGTCAGCATTGTTTCATCAATGGAAGGTCATGCCTAACAAACCTACTGGAATACTTTGAGGGAGAAACGGGCAGATTTGACCAAGGAGAACCAATATATGTTATCCACCTGCTTCTCTAAATTCCATAGATAAGGTGCCACGCAGGAGGCTATTGAGAAAGATTAGGGCCCCTGATGTTACAGGCAAGGTGCTAGCTTGGATAGATGCAAGGCTGTATGACAGAAAGCAGAGAGTGGAGATAGAAGTGTCCTTCTCAGGATGGTATCCAGTGACAAGTGGTTTTCCTCAAGACTCACTGTTGGGACCACAAAATTCATTTTGTGCATTAATGGTCCACATGAAGGCACTTGAGGGAATTCTGCCTAAGTTTTCAAACAGTGCAAAGATGGAATAAAGGGATAGGTAGCATAGAAGAAGTTGTTCGGATGCAGGAGGGTGCAGTAGCACCCCTCTGATGCTCGCCTTCCAGACGACCAACCTCAGGATACAACGCATCATCCTCCGCCACCAACAGTCAGACCACACCACCAGAGATATACTTCCCTCCCCACCCCTATCAGCATTCTGCAGAGACCATGCCCTTCACGACTGCCTCGTTAGGTTCACACGTCCGCCCTCCCACACCCCAACAAGCCACCTTCCACTCCCGGCACTTTCCGTTGCCATTGCAAGAGGTATGAAACCTGTGCCAACAACGTCCTCCACACCTTCATCCAAGGCCCCAAATGATCCTTCCAATCAGGCAGAGAAGATACTGTGAATCCAAACACCTCATCTACTGTGCACATTGATCCTGTTCTCCTCTACACTGGGGAGACTGGACGTCAACTTGCAGAACGTTTCAGGGAACACTCTCCATCACAAACCCAACAAACCCACTTCCCTGTGGCTGAATACTTCGCCTCCCCCTACCACTCCTCCAAGGACATGCAAGTTCTTGGCCTCCCCCACTGCCGTTTTCTAGCCACCAGCACATCGACTTCCACCTTGGGACCCTTCAACCACATGGTATTCGGCGCAATGTCACCTGTTTCCTCATCTCCCCTCCCTCCACCTTATCCCAGATCTAACCCTCCAACTGAGCAGCGCCTGTTGAGCTATCCGACCTGTCTATATTCCTTCCCATCTATCCAATCCACCTTCCACGTTCACCACTCACCTACATTTAGCCATCGCCTTCCAAGCTACCTTCGTCCCAGCCTCTTCCATTCATCTTTCAACCGCCTTCCGCCCACCCACTTCATTCCTGATAAAGGCTTTATGGCGGAAACGTCGAACATCCGGCTCCTCAGTCTGCCTGACTGGCTGTGCTTTTCTAGCACCACACATTTTGACTCTGATCTCCAGCATCTGCGGTCCTCACTTTCTCCTGCTGAAGGATTTGCACAGGTTAGGGGAGTGAGCAAAGAAGTGGCAGGTGGAGTATAACGTGGGCAAGTGTGAGGTCATGCAGTTTGCCAGGAAAAATAAAAGCGTGGACGATTTTCTAAACAGCGAGCAAATTCAGAAGACTTGGGGGGGTGGGAGCAGTGGGAGGGTTCGAGTCCAAGGATCTTGAAAGGTAAACCTGCAGGTTGTCAGCAGTTGGGAAGGCAAATAAAATGACTCCATTTATTTCAAGAGGGCTTGAATATAAATGCAGGAATGTATTTCTGAGGCTCTATAAGATTTTGGTCAGGCTACATTTGGATTATTGTGCTGGATCTGGAATATTTTCCGATGAGATTCACGAAAGTGGTCCCAGGAATGAAAAGCTTAACATATGAAGAACATCTGAGGGCTCTGGGTCTATATTTGATAGAGTTCAGAAGGATGTCAGGAGGTCTAATTGAAACTTACAGAATATTGAATGACCTGGACAGGGTCGATTTTGGGAAGATATTTCCAATGGAGGGGAGACTAGGACCCGAGGGGACAGAGTAAAGAGAAGACCTTTTCAAACACAGATAAAGACGAACCCCTTCAGCCAGAGAGTGGTGAATCTCGGGAATGCACTGCTACAGAAGGCTGTCGAGGCCAGTTAATTGAGTATATTTAAGACAGATTGGTTCTTGATTGTAAAGGGGATGAAAGGTTACAGATAGAAAGGGAAGATTGGGGTTGAAAAGCTTAACAGCCATCATTAAATGGTGGAGCAGGCTCAATGGGCTGAAAGGCCAAATTCCTGCTCCATTGTCTTTTGGTCGTATGGTTAATATTGGCTCTCCTCATTCCTCATTGGAGATGTATCCTGGAATTTGATCTTCTTATGCTTTATAAAGAGTAACATCCCAATACTGATGACTGGGAAATATCATGTTCCCTCCCTCCAGTGTCTGCAGCCATGTCCCCAATATCATAATCACACTCAAATTGAAAGCCAGTGCATGGTATCTAATCACAGTTGATTGACATCGACAACATTAACAGCATGACCCTCACCTGCCCTCTCTGATCCTCGACTAACCATCTGAATTGTGTGTCAAATCATATTCTCTGTTAACATATCCATGCCATTTGTCTGTTATAACTCATTTTGTCGTAGGCACATTTGCCTGTCAGATTATGGACGAGAAAAGTTGTCTCCGTATTTTACTGACATTATAGTCACTGATCAGTAGTTACAGACTGTATGTTTCCATTTATAAACGGAGAAACTTGTTTATCCTGACAATCCTTTGACATTACTCCTATATCCAAGGCAGATTGAATGAATACACACAATCAATCTACCATCTCCAATATTCCTTCCCTCAGTCACCCCCAATATATCCTAAGCTAAATGAGTAAATTTTAAACATTTTTTTAAAAATTTTAACTTTTTAAATTTTGAACTCAAAGGGCTGAAATGAAGCTATTTGTTCAGTGACTGTAATTAATGTCCACCTCCATGGATCCTAATTATCACATTGGAGAGTTTCCATCGTTGAGAGATAATGGACTCTATTCAATGTGTTATCCCATAGTTTGAGTAGGAACATCACTAACAGCACTAATAGGGATCAGCAGCTCGAGAGAGAGCGGGAGGAGAGATCAGAATCTGAGAACATTAGGCAGGAGCGTTATAATAATTGTTCATAATTTGAGGATCATGAATTAGAATGTTCCAACAATGGATCAGAATCTGAGAACATTAGAATGAAATGCTCTAACAATGGATAGGAGTTTATCCTTGAGTCTTTACTGGCTTTCTCAGCCTTGGATATCATTAACATATTGGATCCAGGATATCCTTTGGATTATTCGAGGTGGTTCCTATCCCATCCTCGCAATAGTTGGTGTTCCTGGTAAGTCATTATATTTGTCTACTAAACCGGGTTGAACTGAATTTCTGTGCATGATATATACATTTTGGAAAGTGCAAGTCAATATCTTCAGTTCCAAACCAAAATTCATTTCCTTATAAACTATAACAAACAAACCACGATTTATAAATTACTGATATGCGAGAAGGAACCAGACTCTTCTGAAACTCCATAATCCATTTTGTCCTTCACAGATTGACATCTCCATGTCCTCCCCACTCACCAATACTGTCCAATATCACCATCATGATATCCCAGTCTTGTCCTCAGTCTCAGTGCAATATCTGAATAAACCATTTGTGCCTTATTTCAATCCAGATGCAACAGTTTCACGTTCTTTGTGACCACATGTCCGTCACTAAATAATTGCTGTTCAGAATGTTCAACTTGTTTTCTGCACATAAGGGAAGACAGTTTATGGTGGTCAAGGCACTTGCTCATAATCTAGAGCCATAGAATAATGGTCTGATGATATCTCCTGAAGGAAATTGGGGAGTTTAAAAACAACCATTATCATTTGTTATAAATAACAATCTACTTGCCTCAAGTCATTTAGGGAAGTCAATGTGTCATTCTTGCATCGTCAATTTTCCATGTGACTTCTGTGATGAACACGTGGGTGTACTGTATCTTTGAGAGAATTAAAAACCGACACTAACTACCTGACAGCACCAAGAGTTCTGAAAAATAGATATAATGTAACATTTGGTCGAACAACCCGATTAGCTCATTGCATGAAAACAAATTCAGCAAAACATTTTAAATTATAACCCAAAATACCCACCGACCAAGTTTCAATTTCTTATATTGCCAATCTTAACAGCCAATGAACAATCCAATAGGTTGGCAGTACAAGACCATGGAAAATTGAACAGTTGAGAGGAGAACTTCCAAGCTACTAGCATCCAAAGACAGCCTTAAAAATAGCTCTCCTACAGGTACCTTTATTGATTATTAACTGGTAAAGCAGAGTCCCCAAGAAGAAAAGAAGACAGGAATATGGAGAAGAAACGAAGGTTTCCTAGTTTTGAGATAAGAAGTTTTGTTTTGTAAATCTTAATTAGGTGTCTATCGGACGAGTATTGTGGAGGGGGAATGTAAATGACAGCTTAGAGGAAGAAGTTGGAAATAGTCGTTCGTTTATTATTCTCTGTTATACTTTAAGAACTAAAGTTGTTAATGTTTAGTAAAAATAGATTTGGACTCTAGAATTATCCCAGATTACTTGATGGGATAAATCTTTTCTCTGTTGCTGGTTTTAATTAAGCAGGAAGATTTATCCTGTGTTGTAACACTACAAACCCATAGATATGCGTTTTACTTTTTATGATACTGTAGAACAGCTGAACCAGCCACTGAGTTCAAGATCTGCATAACATGCTGCCCTGACCAGGGCTTCATACCTCCTGTGAGAAAAGAACACAGGTAGAGATAGCTCCCTTTCTCTGCCTGTTTTCTGTATTGCTACATCTCCTTTCCATTCAGGTACGTGATCATCCCTTATTTTAGGTGCAATCTCATTGAAATTCTCCCCGAGAGCGATGCACATCTCCATAGGTATCTCTGTTGCTAGCTTTATTGATGCTGACGTACAGATGTAAGGGACTTATAAATTCCATGTTAGTCATAGTGCACAGAGAAGGTATGGCTTTTTGTGGCACAGGAAAGAAATGGCGATGTCTAAGTGAGAGAAAATTTGTTTTTGACAATCCCTGAGAGTGTTGTTGAGGCAGTATTTGGGGTACTGTGGATAGCCTTTCTCTCAAGTTTCACCAGATTAATCGCTGGGTTGATGTCACCATGAGCAGTGAGTGAAGCTCAGTTAGTGAATAAGAGGCGATTGCATTGAACCTTAAGGGGGATGGACAGTCACTCATGATGTTCTAAACAGACACTGATACGGTAATAAGTTTCATGGCTTTTTTTTCCACTCAGATTGCATGCTTCTCGAGAGTTTAAGCGCCTCTAAGAACGTTCCACCCAACCACCCAGTCCCTATTTCAACTGAGACAGAGAGAGAAAGAAAGCAGAGAGGAGAGACAGAGAGAGAGAGAGAGAGAGAGAGAGAGAGAGATTCAGGCTTTTGAATAAACTTTCCCAACATTAATACAGTTCAACTGGTGCGTGATCCTGCCATGAACGTCATGTTATCCATAATCCTGACAGCAGCAACAATACCTTCATTATAAAAGTGTTAACTCTTTCCAGCAGTGTAGAGAGAAGGAAAGTTTTTTTTACGCCACAGGAAAGAAACGGAGATGTCAAAGAGGAAAAAGAGTTGTTGCAATAATCGCTGAGAGTGTTGCTGTTGCTGTTGGGATATTGTGGACAGACTTTCTCTCCTTTATAAGGAATGATCACCTTGCCACAGTGAGAGTGCAATGGAGTTTCACCAGACTAATCCCTGGGATGTTGGTACCATGAGGAGACAGTGAAGATTAATCTCTGGGGTTGTGAGAGAATGAGAGACGATTGCATTGAAACTTGAGGGGGAGGGACAGTCACTCCCGATGTTCTAAATAGACACTGATACGGTGAAAAATTCCATGGCTTCTTTTTTACTCGGGTTGCATGATTGTCGATAGTTTAGGAGCCTCTGAGAATATTCCCCTCACTCCACACCCAATCCCCATGTCGCAAGAGAGAGACAGAGGGCCAGTATTTGAATAAACTCTCTCTACATTAATACAGTTCATTTCCTGTGTCGTCCTGCACTGAAGGTCTCGTTATCCGCAATCCCTACAGCAGCCACAATACCCTCATGCTAAAAGAGTTAACTATTCCCACCAGATTCTGACCTCCACGGAGAACATGGGTGTGTCTTCTCGGCGATGGAAAATACCTCCTTGAGACTTGACACAAATCATTTGGCTTCCCTCCTCATTACCAGCAAACCATGTTAAAGCAGCACATGTTCTACAAACAATTGAACAATGATTAACATCATGGAGTCCTCTATCCGTGCAGTCTCGGTATCATTGGTTTGTCATATTGGAATATCAATGACCCCCTCTTGTTCCTGTATAACTGTCTCGTGGGGATGAATAGCCTCCTCCTGATCTCATGGAACAGGATTAAATGTCTGATTGGGTTCTGCCTGCTCCTATTTAAGAGTTCAATGCACTGAACAACCACTCTTCTTCCTGTGTAACAGGCAGGAGTATTGAATGTGCTGTCACTCTTCCTGTTCCTGAACGTTATTTCATACCTGTGTCCAACCAGCTTGAGATGCTGAATGAGCTCCTCCTTTAACTGTGACAATGTGCAGTGTCTGGCCGTGCTGTTACATAAATGTTACCGACACTTTAACAACACAAACCGGAATGCTGTCTGGGTCTTGCTGCATATAGACACAGAATGGTTCAGGAGCTGATGGGGGATAAAATGTTCTGATCATTCTGTGATCTTCAGTCATCATACCTACTTCTGATCTTCTGATGGAAAAAGACATTGATGGAGCAGCTGAAGATGTTTGTGCTGAGGAGTATAACCTGAGGATCTCCTGCAGAGATGTTCTGGGACTGAGAGGATTGTTGGTAACTGACCATAAACCTCTTTATTTGTGTTCGGAAAGACCCCGTCCAGTGGGAAAGTTACTCCTGATACACATTCAGCTCAAATACGTCGGTGGTCCCGATGCCATCCTCAGTCAAATACCGCCTTGATATCAAAGCCATTCGCTCTTTCCCGAGCCCCTGTTGTCACCTCTTGTTCATATCAATAGGTGACGGTCTATGTGTAGAGAGTGTTTTCCTCTCACAGAGGGTAATCAATGTCAGGAAGTATCTGGGCTGGAGACCTAGGGGAGCTATATCACTGAAAGCAATTAAGGAGGAGTTAGATGGATTTTTGATCTGTCAGAGAGCTAAGGGGTGAAGAATTGGGCATTAAAGAGGGGTTAATGGCAACAGGAGATCAGCCATGATGTTATGCAATGGCTTGATCATCCGAATTACCTGATCCTGTTTCTTTTGTCCTCATATTCAGCAATTGCAAAGTTAATGGCTGTAATTTTCCTGAATGTTCTTTTATTGAACGTTGCAATCAGAGAGAGTAAAGTATTTTGTGAGTCATCTCTTGTTGAGGTATGGGGACTGTACTCACGGTGAATCTGGGTCTATAATATCACCAACAAATGAACCACAAGTTTCAGAGAGGAAACACTCTGTAAAGAGACCAGAGGCGTCCTTCGAACCAAATAACATTTTCCAACGGACACCAAACCATCTATGACAGTCTTGAGGGACTGAATGAGATCCTGTGTTACTGTTGACCAGGTATTTGGAGCAAGTGGCCTCCGTCTGCTCCTTGCAGGAGATGCGGGGGTTGAACAGAACATAGCAACACAGGACTGAGCAGCAGGAGTGGGCCATTAGACACTTTGTCACCGCTCTGTGTGCTTTTGGTCTCAGCAGCACGTTTCTGTCTGTATACCATTTTACACATACTAAAAACAACTTTGAATAAATGCAAACCACAATCCTCTGGGGAAGGGAATTTCTACTTGAACATCCCTTTGATTATTTCTCATTTGTGTTCCAACAAATGTTGAAGGGTCACGATGTCCTTTTCCAGTCCCACTCCTCCATTGGTTACACCCATCTTAAATGCAGCCAGTTTCGTGAGGTGGCCAATGATTTAGGTCTTAGACTAGGGCATTTTCTGGAAAAATGTGAGACACAGGAAGGTGAACTCATAACAAATGTCAAAATGATAGAGTGCCCCAAATGTTATTCTGCCTTTGATGTTATTCTGCTCACACAAGCTACTGGTAGTGGGATTTCTTTCTGGAACAGTGGGATTTGGCTGAATTCCCTTCGTTTCAGGCAGTGAAGAGATTCCAATGAGTCCTCATCAGGAATCCTTCACAAGTAGTAAAGGTGACACAAGGATTTTATGGTCTCACACTTTGCTATCTGGCGGAACAAAGTAAGAGAGAGGGATCAATCGGCTGCTCCTTTTCAGACAGGGAACATTTTTCTCCCTCTCTGTGTTGGAACATACAATTTTGTCAACGGAACACCAGACTGGACCATTCTCTGGAAAACCTGATTATGGATTATATGCAGGTGCGTCATTGCTCTTGTTGTACACAATTCCTTCCAATCGCAAAAAATGTCCCTATTTATAATTTGATGACATGCTTACATGTGTCTTTGTAATTTGTAAATATTGGTAGGTATCTTCATAGTATGTGTGTTAATATCAATGCATCTTTTTCTTAAAGTTTTTTTTCTCTAGCTTTAGTCTCCCTGACAGGAGATAATATGCATCCAGCTGATACACTTTTCAGAAAGTCATGGATGGTTCAATACTATTTCTCAGCTAAGATCGAACCTGATAATCCCCGATAACAAAAGGCCGGCATTCCAGGAATGAGTACAGTGAAACCGATTTGAAAATCTTCGAAAATAATTATACCTTTTTATTTTAGTTGAGGGGACCAATCCTGCACACAGTGCATCAGGTGTGGTCTCAGTAATGCCCTTGTACCGATGCAGTAAAACATTCCTGCGATTAGCCCTGATAACTTTTGCCAAAAACAGCATCATTCCACTTACCTTCCAAATCACTTGCTGCATCTGCAGACTGACTTCATATGATTCATGTCGCAAGAACCTGGAAACCTCCTGTATCACAGAGTTCAGCAATCTCTCTCCATTTAAATTGTTTACCATTGTTTCATCTTTCACGCCAAAGTAGACAACTTACCTGATATTATTTCTGCTGAATGTTTGCTCACTCACCTTCCCTGTCTGTATCACATTGCAGACTCACTAACTCCATTTGACGACACGTTGAATGACCATCTTGGTATATGAGCTAATAGAGCTCCAAGCCACTCGCTCCCCTTCCTTAAGATCTTTGATACAGATTATTGATCACTGATGACCCCACAGTGATCTCTGAGGCACTCCATCATTTACAGCCTGAAAATAAACATTTACCTCTACTCTCTATTTCCTGTTAGCGACAGCTTCCCTTTTCCTGTGTAGCGGCTCAGGTGGGTTGAATGGCCTCCTCCTGGACTGTGTAGTCTACTGAACGAACTGAATTACTTAATTCTATACTCCTGTGTAATTCCTGACAGGGGCGGAATGGTCTCCTCCTGTGTCATTTTAACGATCCTGTCTGACTGAATGGAATGGTCCCCAACCCTGTTGGATTGAGGGAACAACACATCGGGTAGGGACAACAGCATATCTCTGCAACAGCCTGGAGGAGTGGATTGAGGGAACAACACATGGGATGGGCAGAAGTTGCCCATTCGGCTGCACCATTCAGAATGTTCATGGCTGATCCGAGTGTGTCTGATCATCCATTTCCTGTCTGTTCCCAATAAACACTGACACTTCTGTCCAGTAAAGATCAGTCGAGCTCAGCCTTGAATATCTTCAATAACTAAGTCTTCACTGCTCCCTGAGGATGAGGACACCACAGGTAGCACAACATTAAAGTGAAAGGGACATTCTTATTTCATTGTGGGACTGTTATTCTAAAACTGTGTTAACTGAACAACAAATCACCACCTCTTTTCAGACATAAGAACAGAATAATTTGGAATAATTAGGAACATAATCCATTTCGGACTCCAAACCTATCCCACATTCCCACTGACCCTTTCCAATCAAATATGTATCGTACCCAGCCTCTGCTGCTGTCTCAGGAAGAGAATGCCTGACAGCAGAAGACCGCAGGAGCATTAAGGAAATGAGCAGATTGAGGCCACTCAGCCTATCGAGTCGGAAATTCCGGACAATAATTTCTTATATGTACCTCGACCTCATTCTTCTCCCTTCTCCCTAGTATCTTTGATCCCCTTACAAATCAAAACACATCGATTTGTGTCTTAATGACACTAGTGTCTGTGCCTCTGTGTATCTGTATGTAAGTGTTTGTGCGTGTGTCTGTGTTTATGTCTGTCTGTGCCTCTGTTTGTGTGTGTCTGCATGTGTGTGTGTGCGTGTGTGTGTCCAAATTATTGTAATCTGTGTGTTTGCGTGTCTACATCTGTCTGTCTGTGTTTCAGCCTGTGTTTCTATCTGTATTTATGTCGAATTGTATGTGACTGTATATGTATTTGTGTGTTTATACGTGTATGTATATCTATATCCTTGTAAGTATTGTGTGTTTCGTCTGTGTTTTTCTGTGTCTGCGTCTCTGTACAGTGAGGTATCTGTGTTTTTTTTGGAAGTGAAATGAGTATTGTTGGAACTGCCAGTAGGTTTAAACTGAGAATTGTCTTTCACTGAACATTTCTCCTTAACATTGTCAGGAGGACGTGGATATTTCAGATTCTCCACACGAGGCATCCTGGTCCTCTCCAGCTCTTTCAGAGTCCTTCCCACATGACGGGGGGAGGGGAGTGAGGGAACGGATATCGGGCACTCCACTACCCGGCTTGGCTCTTTCTATCCTATTCCAGGCTGTTTCTCCTGGAGTGGGAGAAAGGGATGGAGGGAGAGTGTGAATGGGTGACCCTGCTGTTTGTGCTGGTATAGGTGGGGAAAGTTGTGAAGTGTCTGGAATGAGTCAGTCGACAGTTTTGATTCCATATAGTGTTATTAGTTGCTGAATTCAATAGTGAGAGTAGTAGTACCTGAGCCTTATTTGGAGATAGAGCGTGAACCTTGTTCGGGGTTAGGTGCTATAACAGATATACAGTGAGTGTGAGGGATCAGAGAGTATATGGTAACTCTTATCCGAACAGAGCGAGAAGGATATTGTTGCTTGTCGAGTATTGTGGGACATTCCTTCAGATCTTCTCAGCGTCGAAGTGAGCCTCCCTGAATGTTTTGTCCAGGTCTATCACTAATAACGACACAGGCATGTCCCTCAGGTTCCGCAGTATCAGTTGAGGTAGAATTTACAGATTGCAAGGAGAAGCAAATATTAGTGTAATATATATCGAAACCAAACGGTAGCAGAAAATCTGAGCATCACGTGTTCTGGAAATTAGAAAGGCAAGTATTGTGGATACCGCAGTCTTATTGAATGGTGCCAAGTTGTAGCTAAACTGCGTTAAGTAAGTGACTGCTGAAGCTGTGAAAAATAAGTTCTGTAAGTTTATATGAGGTGGGTTGAAGAGTATGTTGCGAAGCAAACTGGAGAGCAGGTTATTTCGGATTTGATGTTGTGTGGTCAGAAGGACGAATTATTAACTTTGGTCTGAAGCAGTCTTTAAGGAATAATGGCATTTATAAGGTGTGGTTTACAAGGTGTCTGCATACAATATAGAATGCTTGAATAGTCCAGTCAAACATCATTGAAGATTGGAGGCTAGAGTTCAATATATCTACAGTGAATTTGGAAAGTACAATATAACATTCAGTGGGAGACAAGCAATGGTTGTTAGAGTCATAGAGTCCGACATCACGGAGACAGGGCCTTCAGCCCAAACTGTTCCATTTCCACAGAAATGCCCATCCATGCTAAACCTATTTCCCTGCCATTGTCCCGTACCTTTCTAATCTTTTACTATCCATGTATTTGTTCAAATGCCTTTAAAATATTGTCAATGTATCTGCCTCAACCACTTCTCATTCCATGTGCATAACAGCCACTGAGTTAAAAAGTTGTTCCTCCGATTCCCTTTTGTTGTGTCCCCTCTGACCTTAAACTGATGCTCTCTAGTCTGTGATTGCCCAACCCTGGGAAAAAAAAGACTGTGCATTCACTCTATCCATGGCTGACATGATCTTATAAACTACAATATGATCCTCATCATCCTCATGCATACAAAAGTAAAAAGTCCTAGCTTGTTCAACCTCTTTCTATAACTCAGACCATTGTGATCTTGGCAACATCCTTTCAAGTTTTTTTCTGCACTCTTTCCAGTTTAATAATATCCTTCCTCTAGCAAAGTGAACAAAATTGAACATAACGCTACCAATATGGCCTCACCAGCATCCTGTATAACTGCAACATAACTGCCTAATTTCGATACTCAGTGATATAAACCAATTAAGGGCAGTGTGCCAAAAGCTTTCCTCACTCCCCTGCCTACCTCTGAATCAACTTTTAGAGAACCATGCACCTGAATTCCAAGCTCCCTCTGTTCCACTTAGGACCCAACCATTCACCATGAAACTCCAACCTTGATTTGACTTTCTAAAATGCAAGAACTTATCCTGATCTATATTAAAATCCATTTGTTATTTCTCAGCCCACTGCTCCAGCTGATCAAGATCCTGCTGTAATTTCTGAAATTTCTGATAACCTTCCACACTCTCCATGATGTCGCTTGTTTTATTGCCGTCTTCAAACTTACAAATCATGCCTGTACATTCTCATGTAAATCATAGATATATGTAATATGTAGTGGTGCCAGCATTAACCCCTGAGGCATTCCACTATTACCGTCTGACCAGGATATTTCCAGTATTACTCTCTGCTTCCTACCATCAAGGCAATTTTGTACCTAATTTGCCAGTTCCCCCTCAATTCCATGCGACCTAACCTTCCAGAGCGGCGGACCATGTGGAACCTTATTGAAGTCCTTGCTGGAATCCATCCAGACTACGTATACCACCCGGACCTCCTCAACATTGCTGGTTACTTTATCAAAGAACTCCAACAAATTTATGAGTCATGATCTCCCTTGCACAAACTCCCGTGCTGAATTTCATGAAGGGCTTTTGCCCGAAACATCGATTTTCCTATTCCTCGGATGCTGCCTGACCTGCTCTTCTTTTCCAGCACCATTCTAATCTTAGTCCGAACCACACCCTGTCTTTCCAAATGCATGTATATCCAATCTCTCCGAATCTTTTAAAGTAACCTACCCAGTAGATTTTAGAATTACTGGTCTTTCGTTCACAGGTTTATCTTTGTAGCATTTCTTGAACACAGGCTCAGCATTCTCTATGCTCTCGTCGTCCGGGACCTCACTCGTTGGCCAGCGATGACAGCAAAGAGCCAAGTAGTGCTCCCGCATTTTCTTCTCTATCCTCTTATCCTTCTGCTGTGGTCCTGAATATAACTGGTCAGGACCAGGAGTTTTTAGAAAGACTGTAAAGTCTGCAAAATACATCTATTTATGTCAGGTACAAACACCAAAGAGTGAGCAAGTGACTCAATGATGGTTAACATCACAAATTAGAAAATATGTTAATCAGAGGAAGTGACTTCAGAAGAATTCCAGCTATTGTGAAAACTTGAGAATTCTCAGACATTAACGATCCAAAAACGAAAGGCCGTGAAACTGTAAAGGAAATCAAAAAGAGAACGTACATGTTAACAAACAGGAACACAAAGACTGCATCAATCTGCGACCTATATTTTAAAGGAAACAAAATAAAAGCAGGGTCAAATGTGGAAATTTGTAATCGGGAGAGGAGAGGTCATTGTGGAGAACAGGGAAATGACCGAGAAATAACCAGTTACTTTGCATCTGTCTTCATGGAGGAAGAGCCAAAAAATCCCTCAGAAATACCAAGTGGTTATTCGGTCTTCTGGAGCTAAAGACAAAGTCAATTCATATCAGAAACAAGGTCGTACTTGAACATGGAGCTGGATTGAGCAATGCTAAGTCTGACGAAACAAATGTACGTCCTATCAAGATGTCGGAAATAAACCACCAATAGAAGTATTAATTGCACTGTCGATGACTGTGTTTTATTTTCCTGTACATTCTGCAGACACCGGAAACAGTTGTGGATAAACGTGATCCAAGAACGACCGACGAATGGAAGGGATCTAAACAGCTACAAAGGGAAAAAGACATAGTGTGGCTAACTGCAGACCAGTTAACTTGACATTTGTAGGGAAACTGTTGGAATCTATTACAGAGGATGGCATTTTTGCTATTTAGAAATTAACAGCAACAATGGAGAGAATCAGCATGTATTTCCGATAGAGAAATCATACTTGATAAACTTCGGAATTGTTCGAAGTTGTTCCTTACAGCATAGATAATGGGGAATCAGTAGAAGTGGCATAGATTGGATTTTCGGAAGGGTTTCTATAAGAACTCAAATAACGAGGTTGTAAATCCAATGAATGTGAAAGGTATTTGGAGGAATATATGTAAGTGGAAAGTTAAAGTTTGGTTCGCCTTCATATAAGAGAGTCCGAACATCGATACAAAGACATGTTGAAGCAGTTTCACAGCGTGTTGGTAGGACTCTACCTGGAGTATTGTGTTCAGTTTTGGTGACCGAATCTCAGAAAGGATATACTGACCACAGAGGAAGTGCAATGAACATTCTCCAGATTAATCCCTCAGATGGTGAGATTGCCTGATGAGGAAACTCGGCCTGTGTTCGCTAGAGTTTCAAAGAATTTCACAGTGAAATTTAGAAAATTCACAAAACATATGACAAGTTGAAAATTAACATGAACGCTTCCCTCGCTGTCTATTCCACATTCAAGGCAAATAATGGCAGGATTTGGGACAGACCAGTTAAGACTGCAATAAGGAAGAAATTCATCACTTGGAGGAGACTAACGAACACAGGGGCATGGAAACCTACTGCCAGGCAAGATTAGGGAGAATGTCCTGATATTCTACAAGTGTCTCCAGCAGAACAGAATAACCAGGGAACAGATAGGACTCATTTATGACTTGCCAAGTTGCATCCAAATCAACTTTAGTGGTAGGAGACAGAGGATAGTGGTAGAATTCTGTTTGTGTGATTTGAGGCTAGTGTCCAATGGTTTACCACAGGGATCAGTGCTGTGTCTCTAAATATTTCTGATTCAGAGTTGCTGGTGTTGGACTGGGTGGACAAAGCTAAAAATTGCATAACACCAGGTTATACTCCAAAAGGTTTTTTCAGTGGCATGAGCTTTCGAAGTGTTTCATCAAAGCGCACCATCACCTGGTGAAGATGCAGCACCTTGAAAGCTCGTGCCTCCAAATAAATCTGTTGGACTACAAGCTGATGTTTCCTGATTTTAAACCGTATCATAAAGGATGCAGCTGTGAATATGGACGAGGGGTGGGGAGTGTCTTAAGTAAGTTTGTTATTGATACGAAGATTGGCCGGGTGGTTGACAGTATGGAGGAAGGCCTTATGTTTCAGGAAGATACAGATGGAATGGTCAGATGGTCACATCAATACAGGGATAATGGTCAGATGGGTGGATCAATGGCAGATGGAATACAACCCTGATAAATATGAAGTGATGCACTTTGCAAGAAGGAACCAGACAGGGGAGAACTCAATGAATGACAGCACACTAGGAAGCTCAGAGAGTACTTCTCCACACATCCGTGAATGTGACTGGACAGGTTATTGCACAACTTGGGAACGGATAGGGGTGCGTAAACACAGCCTTTATTCATCGAAGCATAGATTATAAGAGCTATGTGGAACTTTGGTTAGGCCAAGATGGAATACTGTGTGTAGTTATGGGGGCCACATTACAGGAAGGATGTGATTGTACTGGAGGGAGTGCAGAGGAGATTCACCAGGACGTTCCCTGGGATGGAGTATATCAGCTATGGAGAGAGGCTGGATAAACTCGGGTTGTTTACTTTGGAGCAGAAAAGGCTGGGGGAGATGTGAATCAGAAGGATAAGATTCAGGGTGGATAGACAGCAGCTGTTCCTTTTAGTCAAAGGGCCACATTTTTAAAGTGAAGGGTTTGAGGTTTAGTGAGGATTTGAGGACTGTTTTTCACCCAGAGTTTGTGGGGTCTGGAATGCACTGCTTGAGAGGGGAGCTGTCATGGTAACCTCAGAATCTTTAGAAAATACATAGTTGTGCTGTTGAAATGCCATAAGATTCACAGCTACAAGCTTGTGTCGGAAAGTGGGCCGAATGTAGGTCGTGTTGTATATCTGATGGAACAGAGACTGTGCTTCTGATATTGTATGGATGTGGGAGGTCAATCATTGAGTAGCTTAAGATAAGATTTGACGGGTTTCTAAAGAATATCTTACCAAAGTATGTAAGAGGGAACTTGTAATATCTTCTGAAATATGTCAATGGCAAAATTAACAGAAAAAGTTGCAGCTTTCTTACAGTCTGATACCAGAGAATTGAGGACAGGCAAATATCAGATCAATGGAGCAAATACTTCAGTTAATCCTTCACAGAAGATAAAAACACAAAAAGAAACTTCCTAGAAATACTAGAGAACATTAGTCTGGTGTGAAAATGGGAATAGCAACTAAATCAGCAACTAAACAGTTTTAGAGAAAACTATTGGAGTGAAATTAATGGGCATAGACAAAGTCAACAGAGATTGATGAAATAGGAATCATATTTGAGAAAGTGGCTTTTAACAAAATTATGAGAAGGTATCAATGCAATACGATTGGAATCTCAGAAAGAGTTTTGATAAAGCCCCAAGCCTATTGTGCAAATTCGAATCCTGTGGGACTGGGGCTAATATATGGTCATGGTTTTAGAATGGGAGAGCTGGCAGGAAAGAACGAGTAAGAATAGAACCATGTTTTTTTTGAATGGAACACTTCGAGTATATAACTCGGATATATCGAGATTTGACATCACCTATTCCCAATACACATCAATTGGTTGAGGGGCTCATATGCTATATTGCCCAGTCTGCTGACAGTCCTAAACGATGTCAGCTTGTGAGTGGATGAGGAGGATATAAAAAAGATTCCAAGGTGATGGAGATATGTGGAGAGACTG
The DNA here is from genome assembly GCF_047496795.1 of Chiloscyllium punctatum. NCBI lineage: Eukaryota > Metazoa > Chordata > Chondrichthyes > Orectolobiformes > Hemiscylliidae > Chiloscyllium > Chiloscyllium punctatum. The sequence goes on from NC_092766.1 coordinate 69,014,189, forward strand.
GGCAAATGCGTGGTAGATGGAGAGCAATCGGAGAGATGAGATGTTGTGCACTTTGATGGGAACAATAGAATGGCATCCTATCATTTGCAAAGGGAGTGGTTGAAAAATGTTGATCTATAAATGAACTTAGCTGCATTTTTATTTTATTTCTGCGCAGCCCTCCGAGTCCACGTAAGGCAGTGAGTTCTGATGCGAGAAGTCAATACTAGGAATAGCATTGGCACGGTGACCAGTGTATATATACCCAACAAGTGGGGAGCTGTAACATTGAAAACGATCTGTATGTCCCTGTACACCAGTCAGTGAAAGTAATATTGTAGGAGCAGAAAGCAGGTAGGCATATAAATGGTGTATTCACCTTCATTTCAGGGAGATTTGAATACAGGAGTAAGGGTGATCTACTGCAGCTGTATAGAGCCTTAGTGGGGCCCCATCTCGAACATTGTGCAATATTGTTCGCAGTTTTGGTCTCCTTGCCTCGTAAAGGACATTGAGGGAGAGCAGTGGACGATGACCAAACTGATCTCTGGGATGACAGGCTTGTTGAGGGACCAGCGATTTGGGGTGACTGGGCCTGTATTTTATGGGGTTTAGGAAAATGAGTGGAGATATCATTAGACAATCGACAACAGACAATAGGAGCAGGAGTAGGCCATTCTGCCTTTCGAGCCTGCACCACCATTCATTATGATCATGGCCGATCATCCTTAATCAGTATCTTATTCCTGCCTTATCTCCATAACCCTTGATTCCACTATCCTTGAAAGCTCTTTCCAACTCTTTCTTAAATGAATCCAGAGACTGGGCCTCCCTCTAGGGTAGAGAATTCCACACAATCACCACTCTCTGGGTGAAGAAGTTTCTCCTCATCTCTGTCCTAAATGGTCTACCTGGTATTTTTAAGCTGTGTCCTCTGGTTCAGCACTCACCCATCAGCAGAAACATGTTTCCTGCCTCCAGAGTGTCCAATCCTTTTATAAATAATCTTATATGTCTCAATCAGATCCCCTCTCAGTCTTCTAAACTCAAGAGTATACAAGCCCAGTCGCTCTCGTCTCTCCGCACAAGGTCGTCCGGCCATTCCAGGAATTGACCTCGTGAACCTACGCCGCACTCCCTCAATAGCCAGAATGTCTTTCCTCAAATTTGGAGACCAGAACTGCACACAATACTCCAGGTGTGGTCTCACCAGGACCCTGTACAGCTGCAGAAGAACCTCTTTGCTTCTCTACCAAATCCCACTTGTTATGGAGGCCACCATGCTATTAGCTTTCTTCACTACCTGCTGTACCTGCATGCTTGCCTTCATTGACTGGTGTACAAGAACACACAGATATCTCTGTACTGCCCCTTTACCTCAATTGATTCCATTTAGGTAGTAATCTGCGTTCCTGTTCTTGCCACCAAAGTGGATAACCATACACTTTTCCACATTAAACGGCATCTGCCATGCATCTGACCACTCACCTAACCTGTCCAGGTCACCCTGTATTCTCCTAATATCCTCCTCACATGTCACCCTGCCACCCAGCTTAGTATCATCAGCAAAGTTGCTCATGTTATTAAACATACCATCTTCTATATCATTAATATATATTGTAAAAAGCTGCAGTCCCAGCACTGATCCCTGCGATGCCCCACTGGTCACTGCCTGCCATTCTGAAATGGAGCCGTTTAGCACGACACTTTGTTTTCTGTCAGCCAACCAGCTTTCAATCCAAGTTAGTACTTTGCCCCCAATACCATGCGCACTAATTTTGCTGACTAAGCTCCTATGTGGGACTTTTCCAAAAGCTTTCGGAAAGTCCAGGTACACTACATCTACTGGATCTCCCTCGTCCATCTTCAGAGTTACATCCTCAAAAAATTCCAGAAAATTAGATTTCCCCTTCATAAATCCATGCTGTCTCTGACTTATCCTGTTACTACTCTCCAGTTGTGTCGTAATTTCGTCCTTTTTAATTGACTCCAGCATCTTTCCCCCGACTGAGGTCAAACTAACTGTTCTTTAATTTCCTGTTTTCTCTCTCCCACCTTTCTTAAAAAGTGGTGCAACATTAGCCACCCTCCAATCCGCAGGAACTGATCCCGAATCTATGAAATTCTGGAAAATAATTACCAACACATCCACGATTTCTCGAGCCGCCTTCTTTAGTACCCTGGGATGTAGACCAACAGGCCCTGGCGACTGATCAACCTTCAGACCTAACAGTCTCTCCAACACCAATTCCTGGCAAGTATAAATTCCCTTAAGCTCAGGTCCTTCAGCCACTGTTACCTCAGGGGCATTGCTTGTGTCTTCCCCAGTGAACAGAGATCTGAAGTACAAATTTAATTCTTCTGCCATTTCTTTGTTCCCTGTAATATGTTCCCCTGTTTCTGTCTTCAAGGGCCCAATTTTAGTCTAAACCATTTTTTTGCCTTTGACATACGTAAAAAAGCTTTTTCTACCCTCCTTTATATTTTTGGCCAGGTTACCTTCATACCTCTTTTTTTCTCTGTGTATTTCCTTCTTAGTAATCCTCTGTTGTTCTTTAAAAGCTTCCCACTCCTCCGTTTTCCCACTTATCTTTGCGACGTTATACTTTTTCTCTTTTAACTTTATATGTTTCTTAACTTCCCTCGTCAGCCACAGCCACCCATGCCTCCTCATAGGAGCTTTCTTCCTTTTTGGAATGAACTGATCCTGCATCTTCTGCATTATACACAGAATATCCGCCATTGATACTCCACTGTCATCCCTGCTAAGGTATTGCACAATTGAACTTTGGCCAGCTCCTCCCTCATAGATCCATAGTACCCTTTATTCAACTGAAATATTGTCACTTCCGATTGTACCCTCTCCCTTTCAAATTGCAGATTGAAACTTATTGTATTATGGTCACTACTTCCTATGGCTCCTTTCCTTCGAAGTCCCTGATCAATTCTGGTTCGTTGCACAATACCAGATCCAGAATTGCCTTCTCCCTCGTCGGCTCCAGCACCAGCTGCTCTAAGAATCCATCTCGGAGACACTCCACAAAGTCTCTTTCTTGAGGTCCAATACCATCCTGATTCTCCCAGTCTACCTTCATGTTGAAATCCCCCATAACAACTGTCGTAACATCTTTGCGACAGGCCAATTTCAGCTCCTGATTCAACTTACATCTGACATCCAGACTACTGTTTGGGGCCTGTAGATAATTCCCAAGAGGGTCTTTTTACCCTTAGAATTTCTCAGCTCTATCCATACTGACTCTACATCCTCTGATTCTAGGTTCCCCCCGCGCAAGGGACTGAATATCATCCCTTACCAACAAGGCCACCTCACCCCCTCTGCTCGTCAGTCTGTTCTTACGATAGCATGTGTAGCCTTGAATATTCCTTTCCCAGGCCCTGTCCACTTGAAGCCACGTCTCAGTTATCCCCACAATATCGTATCTGCCAATTTCCAAAAGTGCCTCAAGCATATCCATCTTATTTCTAATGCTTCGTGTATTCATATGTAGTATTTTTAATTTGTTGCTATCCTCACCCTTCCCAAAATCTCCTATTTCACTCAACCTTATAGCATGATCCCTTTTTGAGTTTTCTGCGTCATTGATACAGTTGTCTTTCTTGACTTCCCTTTTTCTACCTTTCCCTTCAATTTCCTTCTCAAACATCCAGTTTATCCCCTTCCCCCAGCTACTTAGATTAAATGCAGCTGTGTTACAATAGCAAACCTGCCTGCGAGAATGCTGGTCCCCCAACCTATTAAGGTGCAAACCGTCTCTCTTGTATAATTTATGCTTACCACAAAACATACCCCAGTGATCCAAGAATTTACATCCTTGCTTCCTGTGCTCGTTCCCCAGCCACACGTTCAAGTCCATTATCGCCTTGTTTCTGGCCTCACCAGAAATATATCAAACTCTGACAGTGTGAGACAGATTGGAAGCAGGGATGATAGTTCACTTTAAAGAAAACAGTCAAATCGTATTTAATACACAAGCGTTCTCAAAGAACCGCGTGTATATCGAATAGAGAAGCAAACTTGATGGGCCGAAAGCACTACATCCGTTCTCGTTTTATATTTCACAATGTTTAAACATATTTTGGGATATGAACATTGTATGAGGAAAACTGCATTGAGGAGATGTGCGGCCTTGAACGAGCATGACGAAAGCTCAACGTATTGAATCACCTCCTCCTTTCCCGATGTTTGTGTGCAGTCTGTGGGAAAGCTCTATAAGTGTTGTCACAAGCTCTCAGATGTTAGGAAGGAGATCTCTGCAGGATCGATAGGAATGTGTTTCCCGTTCCCTTTTCTGATAACGAGGCTGGTGCCAGGTGTTCTCTCCGGGTTTATCCTTTAAGACCTCAGAGCAATTTGATACTATTGAGTGTCTTACTTGGCCGATTCAGAGACCATTGAAGAGTTGATCACATGTCTGTGTGTCTGGAGTCACTTTTAGGCCACACCAGGAAAGCACGGGAGATTCACTTCTTGAAAGTACATTGAGGAAGGAGATCGATGTTTACAATCAACATTGGACACAAGATCACTATTACTGACACCAGATTTTCGGACTCGATATTTTATTAATTGTTTCTAGCTTCCACCAGCTGCTACAGCATTGACCTGGTCTGGATTCGTAATCCAATGATATTTCCACAACAGCACCATCTCCACATGGGGACCTATCGGAAACCTAATGGAGCAGGTTATTTCTGTGCTTCTTGACAGCTCTGTCAAAAAGAATTCCCACCAATTTGACTGTCGTGATGGGAGTTCGAGGTGGTAATTGGTCAGATTGTAATTATTCTCCTCTTCGGGGACTGGACATAGCTGAGTAATTTTCCGCATTGCCAGGGAGATGTCAGAGTTGGATCTGGAATGAAACAGCTTCCCCAGGGACGCGGCTTGTTGTGCAGCACAAGTCTTCAGTCCCATTGCAGGAATGGTTTCAGGGCCAATTGCCTTTGTCACATCTACTGTGTCCAGTTGTTTCTTCACGTCACATACAGCAAATCGAATTGCTTGAAGACTGGCATCTGTGAGTCTGTGGGCATCATGATGAGTGTGAGTTGGATCATCCAGTCTACACCTCTGGCTGAGGGTAGTACAGACACCATATCCTTGACTCTTTTTCACTGATTTAGAGTTGTTCCTATATTTAGGATGAGGATATTTATGGCGTCTACTGCTTCAGTAAATTGTTTAATAATCCATCGACATTTATCATTGGATTTAGCAGGATGACAGAGCTTAGATCCGATCTGTTAGTCTTGGGATCATTTCCCCTTCTCCACCAGAAGTTATTTCAGCTGTTTGGAATGCAACCAGTCACGTGTGGTTTGTCAAAAGGTTTAGGTGCACGTGCTTCCAATGTTGGCATCAGCCCTGTATTCAGTGACCTAAACTGGTTTCTGATGCGGTAACACTTCCATTTTCATATTCTCATTCTGCTAAGGGCATCTCTCTGGTGTCACGCCTCCAATTTGTTACTTTATCTCAATCCATTTAAGGTAATAATCTAAATCGTTTCTTTTCCACAATGTCAACCTCGGTATTTGAAATGAATGTGCTTCCCTCTGTTATTCTCCCTGACATGATTAAGAGCTCTGTAGTGTCAGCGATGTCAGTTTTATGCAGTTTTAGAATCTAGGAACTTGTGCCCCATGCATTATCGTTCAGTCCCCAGTTTACGGCGCTCCAGGTTGGACGGGATGTTTGACCATCATTGACATCCTTCATTGGAAATTGTCCAAAAACAGAAATTGCTGAAGAAATTACTGAAAATGTTGCAGCATCTTCTGGAATGAATGCAGAGTTGAACGTTCAGGTCCAGTTACCCTTTACAAAGCTCCCGGTTTTTCAAGCAATTTTTGTATTTTTATTTCCAGTAGCCACAGTTATTTGTTTTAGTGAAAATTTGTTCTGTGCCTATTCATTTCTGGAGAAACTCACCAGGTCTGTCAGCATCTGCAGAGACAGAGAAAAAGCGTTAGCATTTCAAGCCCAGTGTGACACTTCTTCAGAAGTGAAAAACATTGGAACCTGGGATTTTTAATCCCTTGTCAGAGGTGGGGGATGGGTGACAGGGAAAAGAGGGTGTGATAAACGGGCTTTTAGCACTGGTGAACGAGTGGATGATGTAAAATGTGTTTAAATTAAGGTGTGAATGGGGGAAAGTGGTTCTCTCAATTGAGTGCAGGATAAAGAAGACACAACCACACAAGGTCATAGGGAGGCCAGGAGGGAGAGTGTTGACTATGTGGCATTATATAGATCTGGCTATAGATACGTTTTCACTGTCAAGATCATCGCCCCCTTTAGACAAAGGAATCCAGGTGTTTGACTTCTTATTGGCACTAGTAAGCGTTTCATGCTGCCTTAGTATTGTAATATTGAGAAAGAACAAATCAGCATATGAAGGTCGGGCTGAGTATTGTTTACCTGTCATGTTTAATATTGTTTAAATTTGCAGTGCTTATCTTTAAATGCTTGTTCCTGTAATTAGTATCAGATGGACTGTAGGAGGTTGGGTGGTGACATTGTAAAAGCGTCTAAAATCATGCGAGATATGGATATGGTGAATAGCCAAGATCTTTCCAACGGCATGGGGGAGTTCAGCCATAGAAGGTACAGGTTTAAGCTGAAAGAGGAAAGATTTAAAAGGAACGAAGGGGCAACTTTTTTACACAGAGGGTGGTTGGGTATGGAATGAGCTGTCAGAGGAAGTGTGGTAGATGCCAGAAAACTACAACATTTTAAACTCATTTGGACAAACATATGAATGGGAAACATTTCGAGGCATATGGGCCAAATGAAAGCAGGTGGGACGAGCTTAATTTGGAAAACTTGGCCAGCATGTACAGTTAGAAAAGCTTCACGCAGGGTCAGAGTGGTTTTGTGAAAGAGAAATTATACTTTGCCCTGTAAAATTATGCAAAGTATTTCTGGAGATGCCTGACAATGTAAAAAGCAGACTCGATAAAGGGGATCTGGTAGACACCAGGCTTTCCAGAGATTTTTCACAAGGTATTACAAAATAAAAGTTCTTACACGTGACAGAAGGTCGTAGGATGATGGATAATGTCTGAAAATGGGATGATGATTGGTTCGCACATAGAAATCGGAGAGTCAGGATTAATGAATCTTCATGATAAAGGTGTATCTGCTGGAGTACCACAGCTATGAGTCCGTGGCATCAGTTATTTACAATCTGTACTGATAGCCTGAAAGAGGGAGTTGAGTGCAACATAACATCCGAATTTGGGGATGACACTGAGAACCACAGGCAGGCTGTTATTTAATGGAGAGGACTTCCAGAAAAGGAGCAGTACAATGGGATTGGAGTCTTCCAGTGTATGAAACATAAAGTCAGCACGCTAGTGCAGCAAGTAACTGGGTTGTTTCATAAGATGGCTTCCTGGGACGAAAGGATTGTGTTAATGAGAATCTCTAAAATGGTGAGGCGATTATTCATTGGGGTTTAAATGAATGAGGAGTGATATTGCTGAAAAATACAAGACACAGAGAGGGGTTGACACTGTAGATGTTGAGAAGTTGTTACCAATCCTGGGTGGAGTCCCGAACTTGAGGACATAGATACCAAATATGGAACTTTGATTTCAGTCTGAGATGCAAAGTGATGTCTTCTCTCAGAAGGTAGTGAATTTCTGGAATTCCCGAACCCGGAAAGGTGTGGAGGGACCACAAATTTGGACTATACAAACACGCAGCGGGGATATATAACTCATTCACACTCCTCAAGGAGTCGACAAGAAAGTGGAGTCGAGTCCTGGAGTAGAGCAGCCATGTTCGTATTAAATGACAGGGCAAGCTTGAGGGGCCGAATAGCCTATTGTTGTTCCTACTGTTATTAATTTCCCATGTTATGCTTTTGGAAAGTAACTGGTTATTTTCCTGGAAGTTGTGTTGTGTAATGCTACATTCGGATGAGCAGAGGATTTGTTTGAGTTTACCCTGGGTGGGGTATGGGGGCTGTAGTCACAGCGAATCTGGGTCTGGGACATGGCTTAAATTTGGAGCAGAAGTTACAGAGATGGGAAGCCTGGAAACAGGGATTGGGGGTGAGGGTCACTTCCTGATCCAGGCTAGATTTTCCAAGTACATTTCCAAAACTACACTTAACCATCGGAGTGGCCTCGATTTGCAGGTCCGAAGAGCTGAATGGAACATCAGAACACAGGGCTGAGGGATAGGAGTGGGCCATTCGGCCCTTTGACACTACCCCACCAACAAATGAGATCGTGGCTCATCTCATTGTGGTCCCAGCTGCACTTTTCTCTCCATGCACCATTATCCCTGATTCACCTGTCTATGGAAATTCAGATGAAGCCAGCCTCGATATAATATAAAGATTCAGCCATCCCAAACTTCTAGGAAAGAGGATTTCCACTTGACTGAATTCCCACTTTGTGAATTTCTTCTCACTCCATTTGTGACTGAGGATGAAGGGTGTCCCTATTTCCTTTTTTTAGTCCCAATCCTCCACTGCTCACAACAAATTTTAAATGTAACCAGGTTGGTGATATGGCCGATGATAAAGGTCGCAGACTGAGTTATGTTCATTGATAAGAAGTCAGGCAGATTTCTTTAATCAGCCACAAGTTACTAACAGACCTAACGGAGGAGTATGGTGGATCTGTGAGTGGCACTGCCTCCTCACATCACCAAGGAGCTGGGTTCGATTCCAACCGCGGGCAACCATCTATGTGGAGTTTGAACATTCTCCCCCTTGCCTGTGTGGGTTTCCTCTCAGTGCTCCAGTTTCCTGCCACAGTCCAAGGATGTGCAGTTTAAAGTGGATGGTCCATAGTGCCCAGGGATGTGTAGGTTAGGTGGGTTAGTTATGGGAAATGTAGGGTTACATGGATAAGTTAGGGGGCCACGTCCAGTTAGGATGCTGTTTGGTGCATCAGCGCGGACTTAATGGATGGAATTTCCTGCCTCCACACTGCAAAGGTTCTGTGACAATGACAACAAATTTGGCCTTTACAAACACCCAGCGGGTATATACCTAATCCACACTTATCAAGGTCTTGTATGTTTCATTCTCATTCCAAGAGTACCCTGTTAAAGCCTTCATAATATAAGCCCTTCACCCCATGAATACGTGAGAGGAAACATCTCTGAACTGCTTTCAATGTAATTATATCCTTTCTCAGATAAGGAGACACAAAAAAAAAATAATCTCACACTCAGTTCATAGTGGGCGGCACGGTGGCACGGTGGTTAGCACTGCTGCCTCACAGCACCAGAGACCCGGGTTCAATTCCCGCCTCAGGCGACTGACTGTGTGGAGTTTGCACATTCTCCCTGTGTCTGCGTGGGTTTCCTCCGGGTGCTCCGGTTTCCTCCCACAGTCCAAACATGTGCAGGTCAGGTGAATTGGCCATGCTAAATTGCCCGTAGTGTTAGGTAAGGGGTAGATGTAGGGGTATGGGTGGGTTACGCTTCGGCGGTGGACTTGTTGGGCCGAAGGGCCTGTTTCCACACTGTAAGTAATCTAATCTAATCTATTCTAATAAAGTTTATATTTGTTTTCTCAAAGTGCTGAGAGTCTTTGGAACACTCTTCCCCACAGACTGTTGGAGGCAGAAGTTTTGAATATTTTTGAGGCACCGACAGAAGGTTCATGAATAACAACAGACTCAAGGATTATCGAGGAATGGGCAGCAATTTGCAGAGTAGGAGAAAATGTAGACAGTGGTATCAAATTACACGGGTCCGGAACGTCCAGGAATATAATGCAAAATGAAATGTTAATATCGATAAAACATTAAGGGGGAATCTAAGATACCGGAGATCCGGAAGGTCTGTTTTGCTGGGCTCTGCATCACATCACGGGCAAAGTGGTTCTCTAACCCATCCCATCCCAGCCATTTACGTAAAGTTCAACACTAAAAGAGAGATAGAATCTTTACTAATCCCGTTTTATCATATGGAAATGACAAAACATGGGAAAGGATCAAGTAAGTCCCAACACACGGTGCACCCGTCAGAAGCATCGAGCATGCCTGAGACTGTAGCTGTAACCTCCTCTGCTCGTTCCATGGACCCAGTTACTCACCAGGCCTTGGTCACTGAGTTCACCAAGTATGTGAAATGATTGAAGTAATGATTGAAGAAGGGTTCAGCAGTGGCTAGATCCGCTCTCAGCCGTGCTTCAGAAACATGAGCAGCAACTTGAAAGCCTTGGAAACAGAACAGATTATGCCAAGCGCCGAACTGCAGCGACAGAGACCGCGATCAGTTCCTTTCAGGAGAGGATCCTCGCCTTTGAAAAGCAGGTCCATACCTTAACTGAACATGACGACCACCTCGAGAACAGGGATAGGATGAAGAATGTTCACATCGTCGGCTTGCTGGACCGGATGGAAGGTGGTCAGCAGGTGAGTTTATTGAGAACTAGCTGCAGCGATTCCTTCACTTCAAAATTGAAATGGGACAGGTGAAGACTGAAACAATTCATCGGGTTATGGTGCGGAGGTCAGACTCAGACCAACGCCTTCACCCTGTCCTTGTGCGGTTACATAGTTATGGGGATAAACATAGGCAGATGGAATCTTCCAGAACCCAGGGGAAAGATCCGATGGCTTTAATTCACGAGGGCTCCAGGATTATGATCTTTCAGGACTTTTCAACGGCGGTGATTCAGGAAAAAAAATCTTTTGATGATATCAAGAGAAGAGTAAGGGAACTCGGTGGTCAGTATTCCTCAAAATACCCAGCCGTGCTCCGTATTGCTTTCAATGGATCCATACACTCATCTGACTCTCCAGAGAAAGAGAAAACTTTGTGACATTTTAAAGCAAATGGATGCTTAGATTATCATGTTTCTCTCTTAAAGAAATTTTCTTGGATTTTTCTGGCATTAGCCAAAGTTAAATTATAGTCGGGGATGGGTAGAGTACTCACTTTTAACTTCTTCATTAGTATTACTACACTTTTTCTCTTTCCTTGCTTGTGTCTGGGGTGCGGCTCAAGCTGGAGCGGGTTACAAAGGTAGCTGTGATGACTAAATACCGACCAAAGGGTAGTTGAAGCCCGATTTTTGTCGTTAATTGCTCTGGATGTCATATTTTTAGCAGGCAAAAGATGAAGTTTTGGGGTATGTAACCGTGCCCACTGGACGGGCGTGGAGGGGAGGGGGGAGGTGAGGAGGGTCATTGGCACTTTGGATTTTGTTTCATTTTTTGTTTTTTTTGTGTGTGTTTAGTTTTGGAAAGTTTTGAGAGCTTGTTAGATGCAGTAGTCTTAGTTCGTGTTGTTTTTCAGCTCGATGAGTCTTTTTTCATTCATGATCAGTGATGTGTAATTCGAGTTCTTCCTCTCTAGAGCTCAAATGTTGCTACAGTGTGTGATGGATAATGATGTGCTTAAATGGTGTACCTGGAACAATAAGCGGAGCCATCGTCCAGTCAAGAGGAAAAATGTAGTTTCTAGTCTTAGAAAGGAGAGAGTGGATGTTGTCCTATTGCAAGAGATGCACCTTGATGACAAGGAACATTTGATATTACAGCAGGGCGGATTTGATTGGGTTTATTTCTCGTTTTATTAATAATAGGAGTAGGGGGGAAGACATATTGGATAGGAAGAATCTTCCAGTTAAATTACTAGATTACATTAGACATTCACAGGAGGATCATAATCCCCACACCCTTGAACAATGGGAAAGAATATAGTATTTTGAATGGTTATTGCCTCCCGGCGCACCCTCTTAAAACCGTGGTAGATGCATTTTCCAAATTAAGTTATCTTGTCTCATGGTGCATTAGTGCAGATTACTTCAACTGTCTTATGGACCCCACAGTGGACAGAATGTCAAAAGATCACCCAATACCCTCCTCATAATGAAAGCCATTAGTTGATTCTTGTTCAGAACTAGAGCTGGTGGATGCCTGGAGGCAGATCTACCTCACAAGTAGGGATGTTATTTTCGCCTATAACCCGCATAAATGCCACACGAATGTTCATCTCTTCTCCATCCCTGCAACAATCTTAGATTCAGTGGCATCCTGCACAATTGGGAATATTACCATTTCTGACCATGAAGCAGTATAACAGTTTCGAGACGCTGGCGAATGGAGCCTTTTTTTATTAAGGCTAGTTAGTTCATTGAGTATTTCTGTAAAGATTTCAGATCTTTCTTAGCCATTAATGCAGATTCAACCAGTAACTCATCCATTCGATGGGAAACTGCTAACGCTCATGCCAAGGAAATAGTTATTCATCAGGAAACTCTAGAAGGGGGAGCAGGAACGCTGGCTTTCGGCACAGCTGAGGACAGCCGAGAATGCATACTGTGATCGCCCCTCAGTGCCTAATCTGCAGAGAATCACAACGCTTCTGTCTACAGTGAATTCCTCGCTCACACAGACAGCCAGGAAGGAACTTACTTTTGAAAAACAAAGGCTGTTTGAACATGGTGATAAGCCAGGCAAGTATTTAGCCTAACCTGCCAGGAAAATGAGCGCCCCCTCAAGCCATTACCTCAATTAGGGAAGGTACAGGAATCCTTCCCTCCGATTAAAAAAGATTAATGCAGCCTGTCCGAGATTTTTCTCCGAATTATTTCAGACTGAACTTTTTGAGGATAGATGGATTAAGATGGAGTCATTTTTCTCGAACCTGGGTATTCCAGGAGTTACCCCTGAATAAGTGTTGCGCCTTAATGCACGATTGTCAGCACGGGAAGGTGCGAAGCAGCTTCAGAATGTAAAGGTGCACGTTCCTGACGGATTTCTGAGTGAGTTTTATAAATAATTTATAAACCTATTGTCAGGGCTGATGTTGAACATGTTCTATCACTCATACAGTCACAAACCCCTCCCTCCATCCTTTAGAGAGGCTCATATCTCTCTGATGCTTAAGAATGGAATACCCTGGAGGATTATGCTTCTTACACGCCAATCTCACTTTTAAATGTTGGTTTCAAAATCCCTTCTGTGATCTGTACATTAAGGTGGAAACTTTGCTGCCTTCCATTGCCAAAGAGGACCAAACAGGCTTTTTAAAGGGCTGCAGAGATCTTCCTACAATGTTAAGTGGTTACTCAATATGATCCAAGAGTGTCAACATCAATCTGTTCAGGGATTATTGATCTATTTAGATGAGAGAGGCCATTTGATTGGGTTGAGTGGTCAGATCTCTTCTGTACATTAGAACGTTTTGGTCTACACAATGTTTTTATCAAGTGGGTGAGGATCATTTACCGCGATCCTCTGGCTGCCGTTCTCACTAATGGTGTGCCAACCAGTAATATTAATATTGCTCCAGGCAGCTGATAAGGTTAATACATTTCACAATTCTTGGTTACGTTGGAGATTGAGCCACTGGCGGATGCCATCCGTAGGGATGCCAACATATCGAGAAGTGGGATAGAAGTCACGTAAGATTGCATTGTATGCAGATGAAGGTCTTATGTTCTTGTCAAATCCCACAATTTCGGTTGTTCATGTGATGCAATGCATTAATTCGCTTGTTGCCTTACTGTCCGATAAGATTAATTTTACAAAGTTGGCGGCCATGCCTATGGGAGGTCTTAGGGAAATAACTGATACTGAGGGCAAATCCTGGTTTCCTTTTAAATGGTCACGGGGGTGGTTTCCCTATTTCAGTATATTCACTACATTTGTCTTTGATCATTTATTTAATGTGAACTGTGTCCATTTGTTTGACAAAATTAAGCAAGACCTTCAAAGATAGGAGGCATTTCCAATATCCTGGCTAGGTAGGATAGCTGTTATTAAAATGAATATCCTTCCTCATTTGCTATATCCTGTGTAAATGCTTCCTTTGATGTTTCCCAGACAGATATTTCGGAAACATAATGGCGGGTTTAGCTCTTTTATTTGACACCATAAGCGATTCTATATCAAGCTAACAAAATCGCTACTGCCCCACAGATTATGGGGGGTAGATCTCCATGATTAAAAGCAATCAATTAAGTTTTTTCATCGTATTTGAGTGCCTGGGCGGCTGAGGACTCGGCATCAATACGGCTAGACATTGAGCCCTCTCAGACAAAGTGAAACCTTTTTTTTACTTTTGTTCTTAGATAAAATGACAACATTTATGAATTAATGTCATAAATTAATGATTATCAATACTGTTAAAACTTGAAGGACAATGCGTCAGATCGGGAGCAATGCAGCCCTCATGTTTCGTACCCTATAATTGGTATACCAAGTTGTTAACCATCGATAATGGATTCCAGATTTAATCTGTGGGCAGCCAGGGGTGTACCTTGCTTGAGTGATTTAGAATTAGTAGAATCCCTACAGAGTGGATACAAGCCCTTGGGCAGAGCAAGTCCACTTCGACTCTCTGAAGACGCACCCCTACCATCCTATATTTACCCTGCCTAAAGCCCAAACCTACACATCCCTGATCACTACGACTGAGTTATCATAGGCCAATTCATCTAACCTGCACAAGATTGGACTGGGGCAGGACGCCCACACAGACGCAGTTAAGAATATACGAAATCCATACAGCCAGTCACCCAGGGCTGGAACCAAACCCGTCACCCTGGTGCAGTGAGTCAGCAGTGCAAACCACTGAGCCACCAAGTGTTACTTGAGGAAGAAACACTGATATCATTTGATCAAATAACTCGTAAGTATGTACTACCCAGTAGAGTCCTCTTCTGTTTTTGTTCCAGATTAGAGATTTGATTAAAAAACACAATTTTAACAGACACCTATAGATCCGATGCAGAGAAGCAGGTGACTACTGTAAAGAATACACTCTCTGTCAGTATCCTGTGTCATTTGTTTGAGATTGTCCCCTCAGACAAGACTTTGCAGCTTCGTGACGTCTGTGCGAGGAAGTTGGGGGTTTAGATCTTTTCGGAGACATGGGAAAATATTTGTGAAAATGCTCGAAGAATTTTGACCTCTAATAGGACACATTCCATGCAGTTGAAAATTCTTCATAGGTTCTATCTGACCCAAGATTTTCTCTCAAAATTCAAAGTGGGATTATCCTACCGCATGTCCTAAATGCAGAATGACTCCAGACACTCTTACTAATTGCATGTGGTCCTGCTGCAGGCTTTATATATATTGGAGCACTGTGTTAGGTGTAGGAGAGTGGGTCTTGGGGACTGAATTAGAGATGGACCCGGTTTCTTATTTCCTGGGCCTGCCCACAGTATCTTACGCAGATGCACATGGGAAAAAAAATTGCGTCCTTACTTTCTGTGCTAGGAAAGATATTTTGTGGTGTTGGATGTCTGAAAACTCCGCGGGTCTGTTGGGTCTTTGTAAGCTCATCATGGAGAATATCCCTTTGGACTTTCTCACCAGCATGGTGCACCAAAAAACAGAGATTAATATAAGTCATAGAGTCATAGAGATGCACAGCTTGGAAACTGACCCTTCGCTCCAACAGATCCATGCCGACCACATATCACAAACCAATCTAGTCCCACCTGCCAGCACCTGGCCCATAACCCTCCAAAACCTACTTATTCATATACCCATCCAAATGCCTCTTAAATGTCGCACTTTTCCCAGCCTCCCCGACATCAACTGGCAGCTCATTCCATTCATTTACCACCCTCTGTTTGAAATAGTTGCTCCGTAGTTCTCTCTTATATCTTTCCCCTCTCACCCTAAACCAATTCCCTCTCGTTCTGGACTTCCCGACCCAAGGGAAAAAATTACCGAGTTACCCTATCCATGCCCCCTCATAATTTTTTAAACATCTATAATGTCAGTCCCCAGCCTCCGTCGCTCCAGAGAAAACAGCCCCAGTCTGTTCAGCCTCTCTCGATAGCTCAAATCCTCCAACCATGGCAACATCCTTGAAATATTTTCTGAACCCTTTCAAGTTTCACAATATCTTTCTGATAGGAAGGAGACCAGAATTGCACGCAATATTCCAACAGTGGCCTAACCAGTGTCCTGGTCAGCCGCAACATGACCTCCAAACTCCTGTACTCGGTACTCTGACCAATAAAGGAATGCATACATAAAGCCTTCTTCACTATCCTATCTACCTGCGACATCACTTTCATGGAGCTATGAATCTGCACTCCAAGCTCTCTTTGTTCAGCAACACTCCCTGCGAACTTACCATTAAATTTATAAGTCCTGCTAAGATTTTCTTTCCCAAAATGCAGCACCTTGCATTTATCTGAATTAAACTCCATCTGCCACTTCTCAGCCCATTGGCCATTTGGTCAATCTGAAGTGACCCACTTCGCTCTTCCCTACACCGCCAATTTCAGTGTCATCTGCAAACTTACTAACTGTACCTCTTATGCTCGCATCCAAATCCTTTATGTCAATGACAAAAAGTAGTGAATCCAGCACCGATCCTTGTGGCACTCCACTGGTCACAAGCCCCCATGCTGAAAAACAACCCTCTACCACCACCCTCTGTTTTCTACCTTTGAGCCAGTTCTGTATCCAAATGGCTACTTCTCCCTGTATTCCATGAGATCTAACGATGCCATTCAGTCTCCCATGGGCAACCTTATCAAAACCCTTACTGAAGTCCATATAGATCACATCTACTCCTCTGCCCTCATCAATCCTCTGTGTTACTTCTTCAAAAAACTCAATCAAGTTTGTAAGACATGATTTCTCCTGCACAAAGCCATGTTGACTATCCCTAATCACTCCTTGTCTTTCCAAATATATGCAAATCCTGTACCTCATGATTCCCTCCAACAACTTGCCCACGACCAACGTCAGGCTCACTGGTCTTTAGTTTCCTGGCTTGTGCTTAATACCCTTTTTAAACAATGGCAAAACGTTAGCCAACCTCCAATCTTCTGGCATCTCACGTGTGACGATCCATATTGCAAATATCTCATCAAGAGGCCCAGCAATCACTTATCTAGCTTCCCACAGAGTTCTCGGGTACACCTGATAAGGTACTGGGGATTTAGCCACCTTTACCCGTTTCAAGACATCCAGCACTTCCACCTCTGTAATATGAACATTTTGCAAGGTGTCACCATCTATTTCCCTACATTCTATATCTTCCATATCCTCTTCCACAGTACTCCTTTAATATCTCTCCCATATTTCCTGTGCTGGGAAGAATATTCTGTTGTGTTGGATGCCAGAAACCCCCCCGGGTCCGATGGGTGGTTGTAAGCTCGTCATGGTGAATATCCCTTTGGACTTTCTCACCAGCATGATGCACCGAAAAGCAGAGATTGAAATAAGATATGGCAACTCTTCTTGGATTACCGTGATACAGGCTTATCTGCCACTCTAAAAAGGGGTTTTATATAGTCATGACGATATTGTCTAATGAATCACATATGAAGAATTATGAACGTACGAATGTGTATCAGTTAATGCTCTCTAAGAACGAGAGCTATCACTTTGTTATGCTGAGCCATATTATTTATTTATTATTTATTGTTTATTTTTGTTTTTCTTCTGTCCGTTTAGAGACTTTAACTTATTTTTTATATACATGCACATGGGTGTAATTTTGTACAGTTATTAGAGTTGTTTTGTTATTAGTTTAATATAAAAATAAATATATATTTTTCAATTAAAAAATTGTTAAAAAATTAAAATGTTAACATTGATAGATTAGAGTCCCAAATAACTCTCATTAGAGAGACCAGGCATGGTGGTTTATGTTGAAGTTCCCTACACGGGTGAATGGGTGAGGTTGAGAGAGCATCCCCTTCATGGTAACCTCAGTCAGTCTCTGGAATTGAACCTGCGCTGGTGGCCTCCCTCTGCATCACAAACCAACCATCCAGCCAACTGAGGGGGAGACTGTGTAACTGTTACACACAGAAAAAGTCACAGACAAAGGGCAAGAGAAACATTAATGACAAGGAAAAAGGTATATTTGAGATAACCGTCATGATAACGGCTGAGGATAAAAACGTTCTCTGCTTGAAATTGTATTTTATAATGAGACAAGTGTTTGGAAAATGTCTTTGGCTGAATACAATAAGGTGGACAAGTGAAATAACCAGAGTGACTAATTGTGATTGGACCTCGATAACCATAAAAGCCAGAAACCCTAACCACCTTACCATACATCAAAGAAGTTTCAGAAATGACAGCCAGTCTACTAAGACCCCTCGGATTCCTTGTAGCACACAAACCCACCAACACTCTCAAACAAAACCTAACAAACTTAAAAGACCCAGTACAACCCATGGACAAAACCAACGTCATCTACAAAATTCCATGCAAGGACTGCCGCAAACACTACAAAGAAAGTTAGCCACCAGGATACACGAACACCAGCTAGCCACAAAAAGACACGACCCTCTCTCCCTCGTAGCCCTACACACGGATGAAAAAAAAACACCATTTCGACTGGGACAACACATATATCCTGGGACAGTCCACGCAAAGACGTGCCAGAGAATTCCTAGAGGCCTGGCACGCTAACCACAATGCTATAAACAAGCACATAGATCTGGATACCATCTCTCAACCCGTCAGAAAACGAACAGAAATGACATCACCACAAACCCCAGGAACCCCATCCAGGACAAACATATAAATAGAAATCAGGAGACAACAGTCTTGCTACACTTGGAGGTCGCCACTGATGATGTTACCTAGACAGGTAATGAAACGTCTGGATATCAAACCGACAGCTCAGCGAGCAAACCTACACCATAAACCTCAACCTGAGCTACAAACCTTCACAAACCTTTCATAACCATAAAATAAGTGCATATTTTTGATTGGTCTGTGGAAAGCATGCTGACTGTTGCAAGAATGTATAAAGCAGATGAAATATATAGTAGGGAGAGTCCGTCACCATGGGAAATGCCTTCTGAACATGTGCTAGAAGAAACCCGGGATAAAAAGTGTCTGAGAATCGTCTGCTCAGTAACAGGAACCTGAGGGTTAAATGACTAAAATTTCCTGTAACATGGAGCTGAGAAAACCATCAGATCACCCCCGAACGTATTGAATGCTGGTGCATATTTGAAGTATTGAATCCTAATGGTGGATTTTAATTGTGTGTGATTTGAAAAACGTACATCTCTACTCCATCCTCTTACATGTTACACAGCCGTTACCCTGAAACTGGGAATAAGTTGGAACATTATATGGAACATTCATAATTGGCATTCTCCACAATATTCCATAATTATGTGGGCAGCATTAGAAAGGCAAGAGAGAAAGAGAGGGAAGTAGCTGTATGTAATAGTGAGAGTGAGCATAATCCTCGTTCGGGGGTCGGTGCTATAACAGACATACGGTGAGTGTGAGCGAGCAGATAAAATATGGTGACCCGTATTGGGGGCGGCACGGTGCCTCACAGCGCCAGAGACCCGGATTCAATTCCCGACTCAGACGACTGACTGTGTGGAGTTTGCACATTCTCCCCGTGTCTGCGTTCCCTCCGGGTGCGCTGGCTTCCTCCCACAGCCCAAAGATGTGCAGGTCAGGTGAATTGGCCATGCTAAATTGCCCACAGTGTTAGGTGAAAGGGGTAAATGTTGGGGAATGGGTGGGTTGCGGGTCGGTGTGGACTTGTTGGGCTGAAGAGCCTGTTTCCACACTGTAAGTAATCTAATCTTATCCTGACAGAGTGGGGAAGATTATTGATGTTTGTCCTGTTTTGCTGGACATTTCTTCAGACCGCAGACACTGCACTGAGGTAGGTGGTGAGCTCAGACCATGTTTGGTGGGTCTGGTAATGTGATCCCTCTGGGAAGAGAAAGGTCCCCTTTTGTACTAACCCATCCACCAGGACCTCCGTGCTGCTGTCGTCAAACCGTGGTGTAATTTCCCCTTAACTGCCATGCTCGGGGTAAACTGTGCAGGGCAGCTCCAAACTGAGAAAGCTCAACCGTGTGCCCCTTGGCCTTTTATAGTTGGCCCCAGGGTAAGGAATCAATGAATATCCAGGGGCATCCAGGCGATGGTGCGTACCTCCAGTCATGATGGGTGGGAGAATCGGGCTGGCATTGAATGAGAGGGACACTATGGCGTGGGATGGGTAGTTAATGAAATGGTTTTGGTAAGATAGCACCAGGAAACTAGCTCGGTCTCGTGCAGACAACCCCTCTGTCACACCCAATGTAATTGTCACTGAGACAGTTTTTTTGTTACATTCAGCCCAGTGAGGCGAAGACTCTGCTGTCCTCACTCACAGTTACAAAGCTGCAGAACAAATGCTCATCCAAAACCCTCCATCGCCTGAACTCACAGCAATATCCCTTTCACTTATAATTCTTCTTAATACTGACCTGTGTTGCATGATACTACCGAAATGTCTTCATTTCAGCATCCTGAAACCTGTGAAAATATCCCTCAATGACATTTTTTTCTCAGTCTCCCCCACTCTGCCTCCACTCCAAAACACACTCATTTACAGTCATACTGCATGAGACTGCCAGTATGACTGGCCATTTGGCCCAGCTGGTCCATGCCAACCAACAGTTCTATCCACACTCACCCCATTTCCCTGCCCTTGCTCTGTATCCCTCTAATCCTTACCTATCTGTGGATTTGTGCAAATGCATTTTCAATGTTGTTATTGTACCCACCTCAATCACTTCCACTGGCAGCTCAGTCCATATGCGTACCACACTCTGTGTAAAAACGTTGCCCCTTGGGTTCCTTTTTACATTTTTTTCCCTTTCCAAACATTAATGGATGTCCTCGATTAAACTACCTTAGGAAAAAAATCGAAGTATTCACCCCATGCACGTCTGTCATGACTTTATAAGAGTTACACTTCTATAAGAATCCTATGCTGCAAAGAAATAAGTTCTAACCTGTCCAACCTCTGCCTATAACGTAGAGCCTTTAGCCCAGAGCGTAAATTTCTTCTACGCTCTTTCTCATTCAACAATATCCTATCGAGAGCAAGGTGAACAAAACTGAGAACAATACTCCAATTGGAGCCTTCCAACATCCTGTACAACTGCAACGTAACGTCCCAACATCTATACTCAATGCCCTGATGAAGGCAAATGTGCCAACAGCATTCTTCACTGTCCTGTGTATCTGTGACTCAAATTTCAGACTACCGTGCACCTGATTTCCAAAGTCCTTTTGTTCCACTACACTCCTTAAGACCCTCTCACTCATCATTTAACTCCAACCTGGATTTGAGTTTCCAAAAAGCAAGATGTCACACTTATCTATATTAAACGTCATTTGCTATTTCTCAGCCCACTTCCTCAGCTGACCAGGGTACTGCTGCAATTTCTGATAATGTTCCTCATTGTAAATGATGCCTCCTAATTTAGAGTCATCTGCAAACTTACTAACCTTGCATTGTCCACTCTGGTCCAAATGATTGGTATAGATAACAAACAGCAATGGGCCCAGGACTGACCACTGAAGCACTCCACTAGTCACAGGCCTCCAGTCCGACAGCATACCTCCACCATAGCCATTTGCTCATAACGTCAAGCAATTGTGTCGCCAATTAGCCAGTTTACATTGGAGTCCATGTGATCTAACCTTCCAGAGCGGCCTACCATGTGGAACCTTGTCAAAGGCCTTACTGAAATCCATATAGACAATGTCCACTACCCTGCCCTTGTCAACCTTCCTGGTCACTTCCTCAAAAACTGTAGCAAAATTTGTAAGGCATGATCTGCCAGGCTCAAAGCTATGCTGACTGCGCCAAGTCAAACTCTGTCTTTCCAAATGCATGCAGATCTAATATCTCAGAACCTTCTCAAGCGGTTTACCGAAAACAGATGTGAAGCTTACTGGTCTATATTTCCCAGGCTTTTCTTTGCAGCCGTTCTTGAATAAGGGCACCTTTGTTACCCCGCCCCACCCCCAGTCATCCGGGACCTTGGCCCCTGAACTGTCTTCTCTCGCCTCTTGCAGTGTTCTTGGATATATCTGGTCAGGACCAAGAGGTTTATCTGACTTTATGCATTCTAATATGTCCTTCAGCACCTCTACTGTGATATGGACTGTACCAAGATATGCCAACTAACTTTTCAAAGGTCACAGGTCTTCATGTCTTTCTTCATGATAAACACAGAGGGGAAATTGAGGACTTCACCCATCTCTTGAGGTTTTACACATGCATGCCCATTTCGGTTTTTAAGACGTCCTATTCTCTCTCTGGATGTTTTTCTTTACTGTAGTGAATTTGGATGAACTCTAATCTGCTTATCCAAGTCTAACTCATACCCCCTTTTCGCCTTGCTGATTTCCTTCTTCAGTAAACTCCTGTATCCCCTGTGTACCTCCAGGGATTCCCTTGGTCCCAGCTGCCTGTACCTGAGCGACGCCTCCATTTTTTCTGGTCAGAGCCTCAATATCTCTTGTCATCCAGGGTTCTCTCTTCCAGCCTCACTTTCACTTCACCCTCACAGGAACACATAGACCTTGAACTCGAGCTATTTCACTTTTGAAGTCCTCCCACTTCTACGGAATCCTTTTACCTGGAAACAAACTACTCCAATCATCCCCTGCAACCCCGTGCCTAATTCCAACCAAATACGCCTTGCCCCAATTTAGAACTTGAATCTGTGGACCAATTTTGTTCCTACTATAACTACTTTAAAATTAATATAGCTCAAATCACTTCCCGAGTAGGACCCTCTACATGCGGCTTGTGGAAGCTTTCCTGAACACACTTAACAAATTACGTTCCATCTAAGTTCTTAACCCTCTGGAAGTCCCAGTCTATGTTAGGAAAATTAAAATCACCTATTATGACAACCCTATTGCTCCTGCTAATCTCACCAGTCTCCCTGCATATTTGTTCCTCGAATTCCCATTGGTGATTTGGAGGCTTATAATGCAACCACTATAACATCACCATCCCCCTCTTACTTCTTTGCACCATTCACAAAACCTCGTTGGATATTATCTCAGTTATTTCAACTTTAAATACTAGAGTGATATGCGCCTTAATCAGAACTATTGGTATTTCATAGTCCATTTACATCTCTTTCTCGCAGTGAATTTTAAATTTGCAGCATTTTACATTTACATGTGTCAAGGCACAGTGAATATATGGAACTGTGAATGGGTGTGAACTGCACATCCTGTCACTTCCAGCATTGGTTACATGTTTCCCCACACTGGGCAGTGATCTAATACAGTGTTACCGAACAATGCAACAGCCTGGGTTTATATATGAATGAACCAGTGCGGTCTGCACAGCTCCCCACGCTGGATATTTAGCCCAGGATTATAGATCAAGCATTGGTGTGGGCTGCACAGAGTTCCATTCTGGATATTGCTGTGTTGCGTTCAGCAGTACACTATCCGGATCTACACAGTGCTCCATCCTGAAAGTTATGTAAGTTGGATTGCGAAGGTGAGAGTACTAAACATCTTGCAATGCCTTTATTTTGAGTTTTCATTCTTGTGATTGGACCCTTCAAATCCTGACTCATCCTGTTAGACCCATCCTTCTGAATGAGTCATGGTGAGTGCTGTTGCAGCATCTGAGTCTGCAACATGACCAACAGTACCAACAAAAGGAGCAGAGGCTGCAGAGAGTGTAGTCTCCGTATAATTGAATGAGGGAATCACAATCAGATCAGCCGTGGTCTTCGAGAATGTTGGGGCAGGATTGAAACGACCACTAATGCAACTAACTCATATATTTCTGTTTGTTCCAAGCAAACACCCCTTCTCTCCCAGTTTCCCATACTGGCGGAGAGGGAGTCACCTCCTGCTGTCCTTGCATAACAGGATGCTGGGGCCTCACTAACCTCCAGATTTCCCTGTGCCCCAGTTTTGAGCTCTGAGTGACTCCCTCCTGTCCCTGTGTCCCAGTCTCAAGCAGTTCAATGACTGCCTCCTGTTCTTGTGTCCCAGTCTAGAGCTCTGAGTGACTCCCTCCTGTCCCTGTGTCCCAGTCTAAAGCAGTTCAATGACTGCCTCCTGTTCTTGTGTCCCAGTCTCGAGCAGCTGAGTGACTGCCTCCTGATCCAAGGTTTGCGAAAGTAGATGTCCCCCTCCTGCTACTGAGTAACAGGCTCCAATAGCTCTGTGCTCACCCGCTGCTCCTGTGGAATGGAGTTGAGGGTCTGAATGCCCTCTTCACATTACTTACAGCTTCTCTTGACTAAAAGCCTTTTCCCTGTATTTGTAAAACACCATTAAAATCTGAATGATGTATTTATGTATTTTAGTCTCAGAAATTAAGCAAACAAGCTGACTGACAGATTTCAGAAGCTGATTATCCTCCTCCTGTTCCTGTACTATGCACTCAAGAGGCAATAGAGTCTCAGAGATGTACAGCACGGAAAAATACCTTTCAGTCTGATCGTCCATACCGACAAAATAGCCTAAATAAATCTCGTTACCCCTTGCCAACACTTGGCCCATCTCCCTCTAAACACTTCCGATGCATGTATCCATCCAAATGGCTTTTTAATGGTGTAACTGTACCTGCCTCCACCACCTCTTTTGGCTGTTCAATCCAGACACACAGCAGTCTCTATGTGAAAATGTTGTCTCTCATGTCCCTTTTTACATCTTTCCCCTCTCACCTTAAATCTTTGTCTTCTAATTTTGGACTCGCCTATCCTGGATAAAATGTGTGGACAGTTTGCCTTATCTTTGGCCCTCATGATTTTATAAACCTCTTTAAAGTCACCCCTCAGCCTCAACACTTGAAAATAGTCCCAGCCTATTCAAACTCTCCCTGTAACTCTAACCCTCCAACACCTGCAACATTCTTTTAACTCTCTTCTGCACCCTTTCAGGTTTGACAACATCTTTCCGACAGTAGAGAGACCAGAATTAAACGCAATATTACAAATGTGGCCAAACCAATGACCTGTACAGATGCAAAATGTCATGCAAACGCTTAGACTCAAAGCACGTACTAATAAAAGGAAGATCATCAAGTGCCTTTTTCACTGCGCTGTCTACCTGTGACGGCACTTGCAGGGAATGGAGAACCTGCACCAGAAGGTGACACAGTACCTCAGTGACTAGCATTGCTGCTTCAGAGCGCAGCGATCTGGGTTTAATTCCATCATTGAATGACAGTCTGTGTGGAGTTTGCACATTCTCTCCGTGTCTGCATGAGTTTCCTCTGGATGTTATGTTTTCCTTCGACAGTTTAAAGATATACAGATAAGGGTAGATTGGCCATACTAAATTGTGTAAAGTACCCAGGGATGTGTAGACGAGGTGGAGTAGCCATGGGAAATGCAGGTAGAGAGGGATAGGGTAGGGGTTTGTCCAGTGGGATACTGTTAAGAGGTTCGGTTGGCCTCGATGGGACGAAAATCCTATTTCCTGTAGGGATTCGACAATTTCTATGGAGTTCTCCTTGATTGGCAGCTTTTGACAGGACCATACCTATATGTCTTGCCTTGATTTGTCTTGCCAAAATGCTGCACCTCACATTTATCTAAAATAAACTCCATCTGCCCTCCTCAGCTCACCGAAGCAAAGTCCCATTGTGGTCTGAGAGATCATACTTCACTGTCGATGGCACAAACAAATTTGGAATTATCTGCAAAGTTACTGACCATACTTCATATACTCAAATGTAAATGAATTGTATAAGTGACAAAAGGCAGTGGACCCACTATTGATCTTTGCGGCACACCACTGGTGACAGGTCTCCAAGTTTAATGAACAAATGTCCACTGTCACGGCATGTGTCCAATATTCAAGAAAATTATGGATCTAACTGGAGACATCTCCCTGGAATTCAGGCAGTTTAACCTTGCTAACCAGTCTACCATGTAGAACAGTTTGGTTTTCTTACTGAATTCCATAAAGATAACATCCACTGTCCTGCCTTGATCAATCATCTTCTTCACTTCCTCAAAAAAATCCAACGAGACAGTGAGACGTGATCTCCATTGTACAAAGCCCTCTTCCGTCCTTGTCTTTCCAAATGCATATCGATCCTTTTCCTCGAAATCCCCTCCAACAATTTAGTCACCATTGACGTCATGCTCACCGATCTATAGTTACTTGTTTTTTCCTGACTTTCTTAAATAATGACACTATGTTAGCAGCCTTCCAGTCTGTTGACACTTCACCTGTGAAAATCAATGTTACAAATATATCAGCAAAATGCATAAGCAATCTATTTCCTAGCTTCCCAAAAACATCTGGGATACAACTGATCAGGTCCCAGTGATTAGTTCACCTTTATGTGTATTAAAATGTCCAAGACCTCCTTGTAATATAGACACTTTTCAAGGTATCACTGCATATTTCTTCATTCTATCGCTCTTGTAACCTCCTCCACATTAAATACTGAGGAGAAATGCTTGCTTTGTGTCCCTCAAATCTGTTGTGGTTCCATAAATAGGTAGCCTTCCTGATGTTTAAGGGACCCTATTCTCTCCCTACTTAATCTTTTGCCATTAAAGGATTTGTAGAATTTCTTCAATGCCTCATTAACCCAATTTCTAAAGCCATCTCATGTCCACATTTTTCTGGCCCGATTTCCCCATTGACTGTACACTTGCTGCCCTTACACACCTCTCGGGATTCACTTGATCTCAGCTCTGTTTACCTCACATATGCCTCCTTCCTTACCTTGATCAGAGCATCGATATATCTAGCCATCCAGAACTCCCTGCACTCACCAGCCTTACCCCTCTCACTAATAGGAACACGTTGGCTCTGGACTCTAGGAAACCACGTTTTGATGGCCTTGCATTTACTAACCATCCCTTTACCTGTGAATAGGTTATCCCAATCAGCCTTTCACAGGGCACACCTAACATTTTCAAAATTGGCCTCATTAGAAGTTAGAGCTTTAATGTTGACACAAGGTATTTCCGATTCCATAACTAATTTAAACCTAATATTTATGCATAACAAACTTGAAAGTTAAATAAACACTTCCTGTGTCTTTATAACGGGCTCGAGAGACTTAATAGGCTCCTCCTGTCCATCTGTATTACACTAAAATGCTGTCCCTCTGTGATAGACCCAAGAGACTTCATGACCTACTCCAGTTCTTCTATAACACACTTGAGAGGCTACATGACCTCCTCCTGTCCCTGTATAACAGATCCGAGACACAGCAACCTGTGGATTACGAGCAGCCGTTAAACTGTATCTGATGGAGGTCCATCCTTTCTCAGATACAGAAACACAGACAACACAATGTACTGCAGCTGCACTCTCAGTGAAACCTCATACAGCTGCAGTGACACATCCCTTTGCTTTGACTGATTCTCTTGGCAAAATGTGCCAATATTCCAACTTTCCAGCTTTTCAAGTAGCAACAGGCTAATATGGGCTAAAAGGCCTTCTCCTATCCCTCTGTAAGAGGCCCATAGGGACAGAATTGCTCTGGCCTGTTACTGAGCAGCAGTCTCAATGCTCTGTCTCAAGGTGATGAAAGGATTTGATAACAGGGCATTAAAACCTGGAGTAGCCTCACACTGGTCAATAAGTACCGTACTTTGTGTTCAGGTATCTAGAAACTTGCCCACCCGACAAGTTTTTTTTTTACGCAGCAGATCTGTTATTTTATAACTGCTTCCTTTCATAAACAGAGTGGAACATATATCGACCGCTGAAGTGTTCTGTTAATACTCTCATATACAAGGGAAAAAAAGATTAAAAATATTGAAAGATTTATGGTCCATCCCTCAGCAACCTTATCCATTCCGTCCAAAACCAGAAAATGAAAAGTGATGTATTGAATTGGTTAATTGAGTCTATTTGTTCAGTGACAGCGATTAATACCAATCTCCATGGATTCTAATTATCCCAGTGGAGGGTTTCCGTCTTTTAATGATAAATGTGCTCTCTTCAATGTGTCAACCCATAACATGAGCGGGACAATCAGCATCAGCACTGACAGGGATCAACAGATCCAGAGAGAGGGGGAGGAGAGATCAGAATCTGAGAACATTAGACTGGAATGTTCCAACAATGGATCAGAATCTGAGAACATTAGACTGGAATATTCCAACAATAGACAGGAGCTAATCTGATTATATTTGGTATCTTTCTGCATTTGATTGGATGTCATTATCATTGCGGATCTATTACGCTCTTCCCATTATTCAATACTTTTAATATCCCTTCCTGGCTATCGTTGGTGTTCCTGGTAAGTGTCAGTATCCATATTTTGTTTTCTATAAACCAGTTATGAGTGTACTATTGTTATTTCATATAGTCTACACTTCCTGCCACTGTTATTCTTCCTGTTGAATCTCTCAATCCAGATATTCACTCTACAGACCACTACTAACTGCATCAAATAAGGTGTTCAATGACTTTCTCGCTCTCTGCTCTGTCCGTGTTACTCACGGGTCTCTATGTTGATTTATTCAGTTTCAGGGGAGTACCACAATGCATTGTATCATTGCCATCACTTTTAAGACCATGGAGGTCACTGTCTACTCTTCTGGTTACAAACTCCACTTCCTTCCACTGTTTCCATCCCATTCCTTGCCAATATCTGCAGCTGAAGCAGACAAGCCAGAACTGTGGGAGATCCATTTGACTATGAGCTGATTCTTAACACCATTCCCTGACCATTTCTAACTTAAACATCTCACCACTCCAGAATATATCTCACTGGTTTAGTCTATCTGCTGTTTGAAGCTTGAGCTCTGAAATACAGGCTTAATGAAGCCAATAATCTGCTGCTGACACTCCCGGCTTCAAACCTGCCGAAGCAAATCTGATTCGAACTCACACCAAACTCCCATCCATCTGTCATTCATGTGCACGCCGATGCATATTGCTGTTATGTCTGGCAATGACTTTATTTTAACATTCTCAAACACTTTACCTTCTCTGTCCATGAAACTTCTTTCGTTCTCTACTGATTAACAAAAAGCCTGCCTGTTGTTCGAATTTAAAATTGTTTCCTCCATGTGCGGTCCTTCTCAAACAATGAGTTTCGCATTCAACCACACCAATCGAGCGCGCCCACGGTCTCTCTCTCAGTCTCTGATGAACACACACACACACGCACGCACGCACAGACAGAGAGAGCAAACCTTCCCTTTGTAGGCAGTAATCTGCTGCGAGTATAATGAGCATATGATAGTAAAGGTTGCAATACTCTCATGCTGCGCAGATAGTACAGTTTAGTGAGCAACACACTAGCATGGTCTGCACAGCTCTCCATACTGGGCTGTCAACTTGTCCCGGTTTATGTTGTTTGTGGTGTTCTGTAAAGCAGATTGAGAATTTGATGTAACAAACCATTTCAGCTGATCTGACAATGCTTTTATTCAATGATCTCATTCTTGTCATTTTACTCTCGAAGATCTCACTTCTCCAGTTAGTCCCACTGCCCTGTCTTTTTCCCCATATTTCCACAACATGTTTTCACTTAGTTAACTGTCTGTTTCTGTCTTTAATGTAAATCGCTCTGTCCCTTTGTATCTTTCCCTGGCCTTGGGCTTTGGCTCCCTAGTGTATCGAGTGCTGGCATTGTGTAGCTCAGAAATAATGAAATGGGGTG
Source organism: Chiloscyllium punctatum (assembly GCF_047496795.1). Classification (NCBI taxonomy): domain Eukaryota; kingdom Metazoa; phylum Chordata; class Chondrichthyes; order Orectolobiformes; family Hemiscylliidae; genus Chiloscyllium; species Chiloscyllium punctatum. The sequence continues at coordinate 69,043,548 of NC_092766.1, forward strand.
TGTCATGGACCATGGACAGGCGTGTTTCAGAAGTTATGAGAAACATCCTTGTAACTTGGTCTGTACCTGTGGCTGTCCCTCTCAGGTGACCTTGCGATCAGTAACACGAGGAAGCCCACTGAGTAAAGGACCAGGCATCTAAGTTGCCTGATAATGCAGTCACTTTTTAAATAAAAGGATATTTTCTCCATTCTTTATGTAAGAGTTCTGAAAGGCAAAAACTTCCTACTCAAAATGGCTCAAGTAAACAACTTATGGGGTTTTCAGGCATTTTTAAATAAATCGCAGTAACAATGGCCAGCTGGCACAGACTAGGATTTCTAGGTTTTTTTTATTGTGGCTATAACAATCACCAGGTGCTTGGGGTCCCAAAAGGGTTGTAAGTTTCAGTAAATTATCCATAAATGCTATTCTCACTTGATGCTGTTTCCTCCTGGATTGGAGAACTGTATGCAAGAATTCATGCTTGTGTAGTCCTTTTTGCCAAGGGATGTGTTTAGGGGAGGATGATGTATTGGAACAGGTCATTAGTAGAAGGTACTGTATCCATTATTCGGTTAAGATTTCCAATAGTTAAATTATTCCAAATTCATCTTCATTTTTTATGGATTTTCATTAGTGTGTTTAAATTTATTGTGTTTTGCTGAAATGTGAGTGTTTTGAATAGTTTGACATCTGGAACACCCAACTCAGATCTACCTTTAAAATAAGGAAAGGTTGGCATCCAACCTACCTTCTTAAACTAGTTTGAGTCAGTCTGGTTGGTCTATAGCAAACTGGAGTCTCTTGTCTGGTTCTAAATCGATAATACCAAACTGGGTTTAGAATTACAATCCCTACAGTGTGCAAACAGGCCATGCGACCCAACAAGTCCACACTAACCCTCCCAGAAGTAACCTATCCAGTCCCATTCCTCTACCCTTTTATTACACATTTACCCCAACGAAGGCAACTAACCACACATCCCTGAAAACGATGAACAATTTATCATTGGCCAATGCACCTGACATGCATATCTTTGGATTGTGGGAGGAAACCAAATCATCCAGAATAAGCTCATGCAAACTCTGGAGAATATGCACCAGGAGGCTATTGGGTTCAAAGGTCGCGTATGGTAGTTGATAGTGTCTTTTTTCTGGATGTTGAATTCGGTTAGTTTCAAAAGTATTTTGTTATAACGATTGAGTCACTAAGGGTTCTCTGGGTGTGGAAAAGTGAAGTTGGGGGTTTTACAAAAGGTAATGATGGCAAAGCTGTAGGAATTGACAAACAACCTGGAGTTGGGGTTGCGATTGTCTGTGATTAAATGAGAGATAATTACAGCTATACCTCGACAATTACATTCAGTGGAACCGCCATCAAACTCTTTAAAAATGGCTGCAATTCAATTTCAAATGATGCTCTTTGAACATGAGAAGGAATTGAAAGAGTTTGAGTTATGATGTAAAGTAGAAATGAAAGAAAGGGAAATGAAGAAGAAAGAGAGAAAATGACAGAAGAAAAGCAGAGAGTTTCAACTTAAAAAGTTAGCAATTAGAGAGGAAGGTTGATATAGATGGCGGAGATGAAGGTAGAAGGCCGGTGGGATGAGGGCGATAGTGCGGTTGAGCAACCCTATTGTAACCAATGGCCTAACGGGGTTCTGTTTAAATGCATCCAAGTATTCTCTAAATTTGATGAGAAGGATGGGGAAGCCTTTTGAATTTCATTTGAGAAAGTGGCTAAACAAATGCAGACACCAGTGACCATGTGGATTTAGTTGATCCAAAGCTGATAGATATTTGCATCCCTATCGGGGGAGGTATCTGGCCAGTATGGAGTGGTGAAGAAAGCCACCTGAAGTGCACATGAGCTTGGGCCAGAAACTGACAGACAGCGTTTCAGGAATCTAAAAGAGGGTCTCTGGTAAAACGCACATTGAGTTTGAAAGGATCAAACAAAGTAATTTTGAAAGGTGGGTAAGGGTATTAAAAACAGACCAAACTATGACAGTCTTAGAGAGATTCTTATTTTAGAGAAGTTCAATAATTCACTTCCTGCAGTCGTGAGAACTCGTGTGGAAGAGCAGAGAGTTACAATGGCAAGATTAGAAGCTGAAATGGCTGCTGATGATGATTAAGTTCAGAAATCAAAGTTTGGTTTCTGTGAGAGATGGAGAAGAGTGTGTGAGGTCTAGTTAAGGTTTACTGGCATAGGCCAGGAGTAGCAGGTAAAGAGATTAAAGCATTAAGAGGTACAGAGCATGTAATTCTTTTATGCTGAGACATGAGGAGCTATGTCATTGAAAAGGACTATTGGAAAGATTAGAAGTGCTCCATTATGTAACGTGGATTGGAGTGTCCAGTGGAAACATCAACAGATTTATTCCACAGTGGGGGAGGAGGCCTTGAGCTTGGTGTTGGCGTTACAACATTTCAGCACTTAAATTGGGAATAACATACCTGAGACAATTTTGTTATCACTGATCGTGACCTCTTAAAGTTTTTGGAGAGGTTTGGGGAGAAAAATACCAGTCTGTTTCGATTGAGCTTATTATTGCTGCCATTCAATTTGAAATTATACAGTTGACAGGGCTAGAAAACTTAAGTTTTGACACGTTGTGGAGACTTGGATGAAGAAAGACAAAGGCATTCTGTGGCAGGAGTAAAATGACTGAAATCGAAATAGATGTGAATATATGTATGCTCAGAGTCAATGTAATATATATGCATTTCAGTCGACCAATAGAGGAAGATTAGGAGGTCTAAAATGAATCCACCTTCGTGTATTGATGGATTGTTTTATTACAGATGGAGTTGTGAGGATACTATCACTGTAAAAAGGTTATTTTCTCTTGGATTTTTTTTTTTGAAGAGAGGTGTGAAAGGCAGAGGTGCAGAACTGCTGTCTGAATACAGTTTAAATAAATAACTGAGATTTTATGTTTCATTAAAACGGTGGTAACAATCGAAGGGCAGTGGGCAGCTCTCCCAGACCAGATTTCCTCATTTTATTTTTGGCTGTAGCATTCAGAAGCTGCTGGGGATCCCAGAAGGGTTGGAAGTTTCAATGCATGATCCCTAGCTGCTTTTCTCTCTGAGATCTCAGTTGATGTTGTTTCCTCCTGGATTGGGAAACTGCTGTAAGGATCTGTATTTGAATATATCTTTGTGCCAAGCGGTGTTTACCAAGACGGTACGGTATCTATTGTTTGTGTAAGGGTTCCAACATATAAGCCATCCTGAAATGTTCTTTTCTTTGATTGTATTTTAATTAAATCATTTAAATATATTATACTTTGCTTAATGTCGAGTGGTTTGAGTAGTCACAACATATCTGGAACGCACACTTCACATCTATATTCAAAATAAGGAAAGGTTTGGGTCTAAGCAGCCTTCTGGAAATAGTTTGGTGGGATCTGGTCTGGTCCAAAACACTTGTAGCGAGGGGTTTCAGACCGGCTTCTGCAATTGAAAATTTAATGGAGGGGCAGCGGATGTTTTGTTGGAGGTTGTGCTGTAAGTTGCCTCAGTCATTCAGGGAGACGTAAGGATTTGGCGACCCAACTCTGGATGGAGCATGGGGACTGGAATTACAGCATCTGAGCCTGCAAAATGAACAACAAATGGAGCAGAGGCTGCAGAGAGGGTAAGCTCTGAAACCACACAGTGAGTGTGTGTGGGGAAAGGGATCTGCTGTATCCACCCCGGGTTTTCCAGGAACAGCTTCCAAAACTCCATTTAACCCAGGAGCAGAGTGTGAGGGACCCTGACTGAACAAGGAGCTGGTCACAGAGCGGTGTCACCTCCTTCAACACGACCTGCAGCTTCACACCAGGGGGAGGATGGTGCTGCCAGTGGCTGTTAGGGTCACTGTTTCATTCAGCTTCTATGATCCAGAACTTTCCAGGCAGGACTAGGTGCCATATCCATCATTTCCCAGGATCTCAACATCAATGTCATCATTCGGTGATGGAGGGTATATATGGTGGATAAGGTAAATACATTGTTTCTCCCACAGTGGGGAGCTGCCAGGTGTATCCAGTATAGTGGGATTCCCGATGGTGTACATGGCATTTGCAGAGTATCCATGTCAATGGGGAGAGGTGGAGGAACTGAAGGAGCTCTCTCTCTCTCTCTCTATTAATGTTACAGTGTGCCCATCACAGTACATCAGATTGATGAATACTCACTGTCCTAGCAGCAGTCATGGTCTCTTCATTCAGAAGCAGTCAGCCATTCCCATCGTCATCGGGTCTCCACGTAGAAAGAAATTAATATATCTTGGATAAAGGCTGTCCCCTTGATACACGTTTCAAAATATCATCCCCACCACCAATCAACCACATCAAAGTATTGCATGTGTACGGACTCCAATAGGGTCACTTTAAATTTCTGGGAGCTGACGATCAGGGATGGAGTAAAACCTCCCAAGTCTGAACGGATCTGAGTGAACGCTCCAGTACACAGTTTCATTAAGTCCTGATATCCCTCTCCATTTCAGCAACATATTGCTTTCCATTATTCCTGTAAATGAAATGACAGGTTATATCATGTTAAATTCCACCTGCCAAACTATTATCTATTGCCTTTACCTCACTGAATCTATTTGCAGACTCTCCAACCTCTCTTGATAATTTAATCTCTTGCTGTTGTGGTTCTGTTCGCCGAGATGGGAATTTGTCTTGCAAACGTTTCGTCCCCAGTCTAGGTGACATCCTCAGTGCTTTGGAGCCTCCTGTGATGTTTCCTCCGGCATTTACAGTGGCCTGTCTCCGCCGCTTCCGGTTGTCAGTTCGAGCTGTCCACTGTAGTGGCCGGTATATTGGGTCCAGGTCGATGTGTTTGTTGATAGAGTCTGTGGATCAGTGCCATGCCTCTAGGAATTCCTTGGCTGTTCTCTGTTTGGCTTGCCCTATAATGGTAGTGTTGTCCCAGTCGAATTCATGTTGCTTGTCGTCTGTGTGTGTGGCTACTCAGGATAGCTGGTCGTGTCGTTTCGTGGCTAGTTGGTGTTCATGTATACGGGTCGTTAACTGACTTCCTGTTTGTCTGATGTAGTGTTTTGTGCAGTCCTTGCATGGGATTTTGTACACTACATTAGTTTTGCTCATGTTGGGTATCGGGTCCTTCGTTCTGGTGAGTTGTTGTCTGAGAGTGGCAGTTCGTTTGTGTGCTGTTATGAGTCCTAGTGGTCGCAGTAGTCTGGCTGTCAGTTCAGAAATGCTCTTGAAGTATGGAAGTGTGGCTAGTCCTTTGGGTTGCGGCATGTCCTCGTTCCGTTGTCTCTCCCTTAGGCATCTGTTGATGAAATTGCGAGGGTATCCGTTTTTGGTGAAGACCTTGTATAGGTGTTCCTCTTCCTCTTTTTGCAGTTATAGTGCGCTGCATTGTGTTGTGGCCATTTTGAATAGTGTCCTGATGCATCTTCGTTTGTGTGTGTTGGGGTGGTTGCTTTCATAGTTTAGGATTTGGTCTGTGTGTGTGGCTTTACTGTAAACCTTTGTGGTGAATTCTCCGTTCGGTGTTCTCTGTACCATCACGTCTAGGAATGGGAGTTGGTTGTCCTTTTCTTCCTCTCAAGTGAATCGGATTCCTGTGAGTGTGGCGTTGATGATCTGGTGCGTGTTCTCTATTTCTGTGTTTTTAATTATTACAAAGGTGTCATCCACGTATCTGACCCAGAGTTTGGGTTGAATTTATTGTAAGACTGTTTGTTCTAACCTTTGCATTACTGTTTCTGCTATGAGTCCAGAGATGGGTGAGCCCATTTGCGTGCCGTTGATTTGTTCGTATATTTGGTTATTGAATGTGAAGTGTGTTGTGAGGCACAAGTCCAGTAGTTTAAGTATGCCGTCTTTGTTGATAGGTTCAACGTCCTGTTGTCTGTTATGTCTGTCCAGCAGGTTGGCTATTGTTTCTTTGGCTAGTGTTTTGTCGATGGAGGTGAACAGTGACGTTATATCGAATGAGACCATAGTTTCTTCCATGGCTATGTGTATATTTCTGATGATGTCCAAGAATTCCTGTGTCGATTGTATAGATTGTCTGGATCCGCTGATCAGGTGTTTCAGTTTCTGCTGTCGTTCTTTGGCCAGTTTGTGTGATGGTGTCCCTGGTAGTGATACTATGGGTCTGAGTGGGATGTCTGGTTTGTGCACTTTGGATAGTCTATAGAATCTGGGGGTATTGTTGCTTTCAGGTTTCATTCTTTGTAGAACAGACCTGGTTTCCAGCAGACAAAGGCAGAATGATGGTCATCCCGGACAAAGCAGAGTACATGCAAAAAGCACAACAACTACTTGCAGATACCAACACCTACCAAAAGAGGGAGGTTGAACTCACCCCAGCTCACCAATAGGATAAACAACACACTGAGGAATCTACAATAAAACGGACAGATAACCAGGCCTGACCTACAGAGAATGAAACCTGAAAGCAACAACACGCCCAGATTCTATGGACTATCCAAAGTGCACAAACCAGACATCCCACTCAGACCCATAGTATCACTACCAGGGACACCATCACACAAACTGGCCAAAGAACTACAGCAGAAACTAAAACACCTGATCAGCGGTTCCAGACAATCTATACAATAGACACATGAATTCTTGGACATCATCAGAAATATACACATAGACAAGGAAAAAACTAGGGTCTCATTCGATGTAACTGCACTGTTCACCTCTATCGACAAAGCCCTAGCCAAAGAAACAATAGCCAACCTGCTGGACAGACATAACAGACAACAGGACGTTGAACCTATCAACAAAGACGGCATACTTAAACTACTGGACTTATGCCTCACAACACACTTCACATTCAACAACCAAATATACGAACAAATCAACGTAACACACATGGGCACACCGATCTCTGGACTCATAGCAGAAGCAGTATTGCAAAGGTTAGAACAAACAGTCTTACCACAAATTCAACCCAAACTCTGGGTCAGATACGTGGATGACACCTTTGTAATAATTAAAAACACAGAAATAGAGAACACGCACCAGATCATGATCGCCACACTCACAGGAATCCGATTCACTAGAGAGGAAGAAAAGGACAACCAACTCCCATTCCTAGCCGTGATGGTACAGAGAACACCGAACGGAGAATTCACCACAAAGGTTTGCAGGAAAGCCACACACACAGACCAAGTCCTAAACTATGAAAGCAACCAACCCAACACACACAAACGAAGATGCATCAGGACACTATTCAAAATGGCCACAACACACTGCAGCGCACCATAACTGCAAAAAGAGGAAGAGGAACACCTATACAACGTGTTCGCCAAAACGGATAACCTCGCAATTTCATCAACAGATGCCTAAGGGAGAGACAACGGAACGAGGACATGCCGCAACCCAAAGGACTAGCCACACTACCATACTTCAGGAGCATTTCTGAACTGACAGCCAGACTACTGCGACCACTCGGACTCATACCAGCACACAAACCAACAGCCACGCTCAGACAATAACTCACCAGAACAAAGGACCCGATACCCAACATTAGCAAAACTAATGTAGTGTACAAAATACCATGCAAGGACTGCAGAAAACACTACATCGGACAAACAGGAAGACAGTTAACGACCCGTATACATGAACACCAACTAGCCACGAAACGACACGACCAGCTATCCTGAGTAGCCACACACACAAACGACAAGCAACATGAATTCGACTGGGACAACACTACCATTATAGGGCAAGCCAAACAGAGAACAGCCAGGGAATTCCTAGAGGCATGGCACTCATCCACAGACTCTATCAACAAACACATCGACCTGGACCCAATATACCGGCCACTACAGTGCACAGCTCGAACTGACAACAGGAAGCAGCAGAGACAGGCCACTATAAATGCCCGAGGAAACAACACAGAAGCGCTTCACAGGAGGCTCCCAAGCACTGAGGATGTCACCTAGACAGGGGACGAAACGTTTGCAATACAAATTTCCATCTCGGCGAACAGAACCACAACAACGAGCACCCGAGCTACAAATCTTCTCCCAAACTTTAATCTCTTGCTTACCACAGTGACATCACCAAACCTTCCATCCTCCTGATCATTAATATAGACTGTAAATAGTTGAGAACCCAGCGCTGGTCACTGTGTAACCTTACTGGTTACGTTCTGTCTAACTGATTGAGATTGGTTAATCCTGAGTGCCTGCTTCCTGTATGATACCCAGTCCTCCCCCATTCCTGTGCAACACAGTCGAAGTGTTGAATAAGAATAAGGAGCATCTGTGAGGAATCCAACCCCTCGATGAGGCTGATGTCAACGCGCCCTCTGTTCGACTTTCCTGCTATCTCTCCACCCTAAAACTCTAGTCTCTTGTTGTAGATTGCGCCACATGAAAATAAAATCCACTCCATATCTACACTTTAAATTACTTTTAGCATTTTGCATGCCTCAATGAGATCGTCTTTCATTCTTATAAACTCGAGAGTATAGGCCTAAACTGCTCAATTTCTCTTCATAAGACAAACACTTCAAATAAGGAATCAATCTAATGAAGCTCTTCTTAATTGCCTCCAATGCAAATACCTCATTCTGCAAGACACCTTAACTGTACTCCAGTTGCAGCCTCACTAATGCCTTGTATAGTTACAGCAACACTCCCTACCTTTCTACTCTATACTTTTATAAATAAACACTGAAATTATGCTTGCATTTCTCATTACTTGCAGTACCCACAGGCAGGTTTACTGTGATAAACAAGCAGACATCCAGATCCCTCTGCACCGAAACACTTTGATCTTTCTCTCCATTTAGATAATAATTTGTCTTTCTATTATTCTGGCCAACTTGAATAGCCCCATATTTATTCACTTTAATTTTCCTTTGCCAAATGTTGGCCCATTCACCCAACCTATCCATTTAGTTTTAAAATCTCTTGCATCATCATTCCGAAGTAATTTCCCATCGATGTGAGAGTCATCTGAAAATGTGGCATCGTATTTTCTATCCCATCAACCGAGTACAGTAATACCATCGATCGCAAATGGTTGAGGCATGAGTACTGAAATCAATGGCACCCCACAAATTGCATTTGCGAAAATAAAATAACACATTTATTCCATCTGACTCCATTTTGTTGGTTAACCAATTCTCCATCCAAGCGAATAAGTTACTCCTAAACCCATGTTGTCTGATCTTACCACTTACTCTTTGGAGAAGCGACATATCCAATGCATTCAGGAAGACCAGATATGTTCCATCTCCCATGATCCACCTTGTTTGTGACATCTTAAAATAACTCAAGCAAACACTTCAAAATTGATTGTCCATTGTAAAACCATGTTGACTTTGACAGATTGTGGTTTAACTTTGCAAATGTCCTGAACAATGGACTCTTACAATTAGCCTGAAATTACAATGATTTATTGTTACACTTTAGTCCCGAATGTATACCATTATTATAAGTTCTTCCCTTTCGAAAGCCTTTACGTTTTCTTTGAATTCCTATTTAATGGGCACACGTTTTTTAAGAGATCTGCTCCAGTGCAGTGTAAGAGTCATGTGTGGCTGAATGGACTCATCATCCTGCTGGTGTACAAACTCGATGGGCTGACGTCTTTCTGGTATTCCCATGTTGTCGTCTCCAAGGCCAGAATGACCTGCTGCTGTTGATGCTTTAGAGGATTGGGAGATTATGGAATCTTCCTGTTGCTGGGTAACATTTTGAGGGGCAGATGGGTATTCTCATACTTCTCCATGGAAATATTGAATGGTCTCCTCATGTATTCGGAGATGTGACCGAGGGATTGATTGGTATTCTCTTGTTCCCATACAACAGACACGTGTCTAAATTACCTCTTCCTTTCTCATGAAAGAAGTCTCAGATAGATTTTATCCTTATCCAATTCCCTTGCAATAGGGTCGGTGGGTCTGAATGGCCTCCTGTAATTACAGTGTAACAATCTCCAGTCACTGTGTGACAGCATCCAGTTCCTATGTTACAAACTTGAGGATGCTGAATGCACTGATCCTGTTGCTGTTTAACAGGATACTGGTGCAGCATGGCCTACTGTTACAGGGTCGAGTGGCTGATTGGCCTCCTTCTGTAAATGTATATCAGGCTTCAGGGGCTGAATAGCCTCATCCTGTTTTGATGTAACAGGGTCGAAGGCCTGAATATCCTCCTGTTGTTCCTGTGTAACAGGCTGGAGAATGGAATGGATTCCTCCACTATCTGTGTAATTCGCTTCACTTGTTTACTCCTTCTGTCATCTATGTTGAAAGAAGATCATCCTTAATTTTTGTAAACTCCAATGGATACTGGGTCAACCTGATCATCCTTTCGTTATTAGCTAGCACCTTCATTGCAGGAATCAGTTGAGGGAACCATCTCTGAGCTGTTTCCAATATAACAACATCTTTTCTTCATAGAAGAGACTAAATGTGTACACACTACTCCAGATGTGATCTCACTAAGACCCTGTACAGCAGCAGCAACACTTTACCAGCCTTCTGTCAAGTTCCCTCCCAGCTTAGAGATGTCTCAGCACTCTGGGGGAAACAGAGCATTGTTGGAAGATCATTGTCTTTCTCTACGCCACAGCATAATGGGATATCTGTAGAAATTCAAGTTTGAGAAGATCATTAATGATGTGGCGAGATGATCTCTGTCATTAATCTCCCCAGAGCCCACGTCGCTCAGCTTCTACAGAATCTAGTAAGGTGGAGCAAACATTGATGGGATTTATATATCAAAGTGAAAGCTGCAATACAAATGCTGGACATGTTATAAAACAGGAAATGAGATACACACATTTGTGAGTACTGCAGTAATAATATATGTTTAAATTATATCGAAACTGTGTTAACCCAAATGAATGCTAATGCTGGGAAAATGGGTTACCTGACCGCGTGTGAGATAGTTTACATGAATATTATGTTGAGCACTGAGCTCGAGATCAGGTTATTTAGGAATTGGTGTTGAGTGATCAGAAGAGTGAATTGAAAATTTTGCCGGAAAGGACAATTTGGGGACAGTGACCACAATGTATTTGTTTTCTTTTATGCTGTTTGAGTACACGACAGTTTTTGTTGTATTTGAAGTAACCGTTAGAAATCCGAGTCATGCAGACCATGAAGGTGTGAGGAGAAAGTGGGGGCTACAGATGCTGGAGATCAGAGTCGAAGAATGTATGCTGGAAAAGCACAGTCAAGCAGCATACTAAGAGCAGATAAATTGATGTTTTGGGCATAAGCCTTTCATCAGGAATGAAGCTTATGGGGCAAGGGGGCTGAGAGATAAATGAGAAGAGGGTGAGGCAGGGGGGAGGTAGCTGGGATTGCGATACGTAGATGAAGGTGTGGTTGAAAGTGATAAGTGATGAAGGGAGACAGAACGCCTCATTTACTGCATCCATTAAACCCAATGTGGTCTTCTCTACATTGGCGGGGCAGGAGGTCAACTTGTAGATTCTTTTAGGGAATATCTCTGGGACAACCACATTGAACGACACCATCGCCTCGTGGCTGAGCACTTTAACTCCCTTTCCCACTCTGACAAGGACATGAGAGTCCTGGGCCTGCTCCATCGCCGAACCCAAGCCAACAGAAGCCTGGAGTAAGAAAGCTTCCTCTTCTGCCTTGGGACCCTCCAACCACAGGGAATCATAGTTTATTTTCGCATTTCCCCATTTCCCCTAATCCCCCCTTATCCTACTCAAACCTTCCAAGTCATCACCGCCCTTTTGAATGTTCCTATGTGTCCACCTGCCTTCCTATCAATCTGGTCCACCCTCCTCTCCAACTATCATTTTCAACCCCACCTTCATCTACCTACTAGATGAAACGATGCAGCTAAGAAAAATGCCAAGTTTTGCAGTAAGCCAGTGGATTCAGAGAGATGTGCGACCCAGCAAAGAATGACCAAGAAACTGAGAAGAAAATCATAAAGAGAAAAAGCGTGCAAACGAAAGAAAAATATGAAGACTGCTAAAAAGCGTCTATCAATGTATGGAAAAAATAATAAAATCAAGGTCAAATGTCGAACAGTGGGTGTGCGTTCAGGATAATGTATTGGAGAGAACAGAGAAATCGCAGGGATAAGAAACAGTTTCATTGTGTCTATCTTCATGGAAGAATGTCCAGAAAATCTTCCAGAAATACCAAGTGACCATGGGACTTGTGTAAGTAAAGTCTAAGGTCATTCTTATCAGTGTTGGGGTCATCTTTGAAAAGAAAGCTGGATTGAGTATTTATAAATCTGACAGACTAGATGTACTTCATACAAGTATTTCAGAGCAAGCAGCAATCGACATGTTGATTGCATTGCGGATTTTCACTTTATTTTCCGACGCATTCTCGAAAGGGATTTAGCCAATATGGATAAGGAAGAGGTTATAAATATTCTCCAACAGTTTAAGAAAGGATGCATTTGGAGAGTGTGAACTACAGACCAGTTATCTTGTCATCCGCAGTCAGGTATCTGTTGGACTCGATTACAAAGAACATGCTACTAGATATTTAGAAGGTAATAACATAACTCGGGAGTGTGAGAATGTACCGATGAAAGGAAAACCGGAAGTGGCAAACATATTTTGGAATGGTTTGCAGATGATTCTTGGAGACATAGGCAATGAAGAACCAATGGATAACATGCAGTTGGATATTCATGAGCTTTTTTTTAAGAACTCACACAGTAAGCTCATAAAAATGTTAAAGCCAGAGATATTGGGAAGAACATATGCAAAAAAAGAAAATAGGTTTACATTCATTTGAATGCAATTGGAAGATAGAGGATGTTGTGCACCAGTTGCTTCGAGTGTTGGTAAGACTAAACTTAGAGTATTGTGTATTGTTCGGAGTCCCAAACTAAGAAAGAATGTTCTGAGTACAGTGGAACTGCAAGAGGTATTTTACGAATTAATCCCTAACTTGGCAAGCCTGTCTGACGGGGAAACTCAGCCTGTAACCGCGAGTTTAAAAACATGAGAGGTGATTGCAGTGAATCTTAGAAACATCGAAAGGACTGAATAACAGAGGGACAAGAAGAAGTGCAAGTAGGCGAGACCTGGGTGAATCCATCCCACGAGTTTGTACACTGACAAGTAGAACAGAATAATCAGCAAACAGCTAGTGTCCATTAGAAACCAAAGGGCAATCGGTGTGTCAAGCTGGAGAAGGTTGATGGATTGTAACATGAGACCTTCACATCTATTTTACTTGGGAGAAGGAGGATACAGGTCCAGAATTCCAAAAGATGGACTGGAGAAAATCTTTAACAGATTGATGTAAAATACGAGCAAGGATATGAGGCATTGTTCTGTATAAATGTGGACCAATCACCATGTCTGAATGAGTTGTATCACAGGCGGCTGTTGGGGTCGAGGGAGGAAATACCCTGACTGAATATTGTAATTACAATCTGACCATAAAGGAGATGCCGGAGAACTGGAGAACTGCTAATGCAATTCCACTTCACAGTAAGGGTGGAAGAGATAGACCAGGGAACTATAGATGAGCGAGTATTAGATCACTGTTAAGGAAACTACTGGATAAAATAGGGAAGGAGAAAATCGAACTCCAATCAGAGTCGCAAGGTTAGATCAGGGATAATTATCATGACTTTATCAGAAGGAAGTCACATCCAATGGATTTTATTGACTTAGTTTGAGGAGGTCGATTGTTTATTTTTGTAAGAAGGCCTTTGACAAATTTTCACCTGGGAAGCTGAAAAATAAAGTAAAATCTCACAATATGAAGTATAACTCGACAAGTTACAACGAAAATTGTCTGAGTGACAGGATGCAGAGCGTGGTCGGAGAAGGTTGCTTGAGCGACTGGAGACCAGTGTCCCCTGGTGTAACACAGGGATCAGTGCTGTGTCCCTTATTGTTCATGTTATTCATAACAAAAAAAGATGTGAATGTGGAGGGGGCTAGGTGGAGAGTGGGGGAGGTGTGATAAGTAAGTATATGTTTGACATAAAGATTGGCCGGTTGGTTCGCATTGAGGAGGAAGGCCTTAAGTTACAGGAAGATACCGATGATTGGTCAGATGGGCAGATGGAATGTACCCTGATAAATATGAGGTGATGCACTTTGGGAGAAGGAACCAGGCAGGGAAGGACTCAACGAATGGCAGCACACTGGGAAGGTCAGAGGGTGCTTCTCCAAACATCGCTGAACGTGACTGGACAGGTTAATGCTTAAAAATGTGTTGCTGGAAAGGCGCAGCAGGTCAGGCAGCCTCAAAGGAGCAGGAGAATCGACATTTCGGGCAAATTCCTGAAGAAGGCTTATGCCCGAAACGTCGATTCTCCTCCTCCTTTGATGCTGCCTGACCTGCTGCACTTTTCCAGCAACACATTTATTAAGCTCTGATCTCCACCAAGTGCAGTGTTCACGTTCTCCTGGACAGGTTAATGGACTATTTAAGGATTGGACCTTGGGTACAGCGATTCCTAATCAGGGTGTAGATTATAAGAGCTATACAGGGCTTTGGTTTGGCCAGGAGCCACATTCCAGGAAGGATGTGATTGTACTGGAGGGGGTGCAGAGGTGATTCACCAGGATGTTCCCTGGGATGGAGCACATCAGGTATTGAGAGAGGCTGGATAAGTTCAGGTTTGTTTACTTTGGAGCAGAGAAAGCTGAGGGGTCAGTGATTCTGACGGCTAAGATTATAAGCGACACGGACAGGGTGGATAGACAGTAGCTGTTCCTTTTAGTCAGAGTGTCAATAACAAAGGAGCACACTTTTAAAGTGAAGAGTTTGAGGTTCAGAGATAATTTAAGCATTTTTTCACCTCGAGGTGTGGGGTTCTTTAATTACTTCCTGAGAGGCGAATTATCATGGGTAACCTCACAATCGTTAAAAAGCACATGGACGAGCACTTGGAAGTATTATAACATTCCAGACTATGGGCCTGGTGAAGGAATGTGGGACTAGTATAGATTGTGCTGTATTTCTGTTGGCACAGAGTCGATGCTCCCGTGAGTGCGTGGTATGGAAGGTCAATTATTGAGCAGGTTAAGGCAGGAATTGATAGGTTTCTGAAGAGTAATGTTCATAGGGGTTATAAGAGTGAACTGTAATAGCTTGTTAAATAATGTCAATGTGAGAAATATGAGACAACAAGTGCAGTTTCCTTCCAGTTTGAAACCAGAGAATGGAGAATGGGAAACAGGGAAATGGCAGAACTATGAAGCCACTACTTACGTTCTGTCTTCACAAAACTTTCTAACAATACAAGGAAAACCAAGTCTGTTGTGGGAAAATGATAGAGTACATGAAACATAGAACATAGTAAGTAAATGGTTTCGCAGAATTTATTGGGGCTGAACTTAATGGCCATAGACCACTCTAACACAGATTTATGAAATGGGAATTATGTTTGAGAAATAGATTGGAAGACAAATGAAAGAGAAGCAATGGATGTAAAACATTTTGATTTTTCGAAAAACGTTGGTAAAGCTCCAAGTCCAGTTTGCAAAATCAAATCTGAGTGGATTGGGGCTAATATATGGACATGTTTCTAGAATGCGACAGCTGGCAGGAAACAATGAATAGAAATAAACAGACTCGTCAAGCAACAGCCTGACATTTTCTGTAGTGTAGGATTCTGTGAGTATGACTATATCCCACACTCCACATTACCTTCCCCGTGTATCTCCTGTCTCATCAGCAGGATGGTCACAGCAGAAGTGGCGGCACAGTGGGATACAGTTGGAAGGGAATTGCTCTTAGAGTGCTCAACAGTAACTCCGTATCCCATGAAGTCTCATGGCATTAGTTTGCACATGGGAAAGGAAATCTCCTGCTGAGTACCACGTACCAACCTCTATCAACTGATGAATTAGTACTCCTCCATGCTGACCAACACTTGGAGGAACCCCTGAGGGTTGCACGGACGCAAGATGTACTCTGGGTGGGGGGATTCAATGTTCATCACCAACAGTATCTCAGCTACAGCAATACTGATCGTGCTGGCCGGGTCCTAATGGATATAACTGGCGGCAGGTGGTGAAGGAACCAACAAGAAGAAAATACATACTTGACCACAGCCTTACTAATCTGCAAGTTGCAGAAGTATCTGTCCATGACAGTATCGGTAAGAGTGACAACCGCATAGTCATGTGGAGACAAAGTCACATCTGCACATTGAGAATAACCTCCACCATTTTGGGTGGTACTATCACGGTGCTAAATCGGGCAGACTTCGAACAGATCTAGCAGCTCAAATCTGGATGTCCATAAGGTGTTGTGTGTCAACAATAGCAGCGGAATTGTACTCCCACATAACCTCATGGCCTGGCATATCCCCCTGGCAACAATTGCCATCAGTTCAGAGGATCAACATTGGTTCAATGGAGTGTGCATGATGGCAGGAGCAGCACCAGTCATACCTGACAATGAGGTGTCAGCCTGGTGAAGCCACCAATCAGGACAACTTGTGCACCAAACAGCATAAGCAGTAAGTGATAGACAAAGCTAAGTCATCCCACAAGCAAAAGATCAGATCTAAGCTCTGCAGTCCTTCCACATCTAGTCGAGAAACGTTGGGGACAATTAAACAATTTACTGGAGGAAGAGATTCCACAAATAACCCCTGTCCTCCATGATGGAAGAGCCCATCACTTCAATGTATAAGATAAGGCTGATGCATTCGCAACAATCTTCAGTCAGAAGTGCTGAGTGGATGATCCATGTCAGCCCACTCCAGTTGTCCACAGCGATTCAGTTACTAGTCATCAGCTAATTTGATTCAGTCCACGACATATCCAGAAACGGTTGGAGATACTGGATATTCCAAAGGGTCCATACTCTGACAACGTTCTGGCAATAGTACTGAAAACTTGTGATCCGTAACTTGCCACTCCCCAAGCCAAGCTGTTTCAATACAGTTGCAACAATGGCTTTCCACGATTATGTAGAAAATTACCAAGTATCTCCTGTATATAAAAAGCAGAAAAAATCCAATCCGGCCAATTAACACTCCATCAGTCTACTCACTGTCATCAATAAAGTGGTGGAAGGTGTCAGTTATTTCAAGCAGCACCCGCTAAGCAATAACCTGGTCAATGACGCCCAGTTTGGGCTCCACCAGGGCCACTCAGTTCCTGACCTCATTATCTTGGTTCAAACATGGACAAAGCTGAATTCCAGAGGTGGGGTGAGAGTGACAGCCCTTTTAAACAAGACTACCTCCGACCAAGTGTGGTATCAAGGGGCCTTAGTAACACTGGAATCAATGGGTATCAGAGTCAAACTCCCTGCTGGTTAGAATCATACCTGACACGTAGGAAGATGGTTATGGTTGATGAAGGTCAGTCAACTTAGCTCCAAATCTGTAGGAGTCCCTCGAGCAGTGGCTGAAAACTTCTTCAGGGCTGCTTCATCAATGACCTTCCCTCCATTTTAAGGTCAGAAGTGGGGATGTTCGCCAATGATTGTACAATGTTCTGCAACATTTGCGGCTCCTCAGATACTGAAGCAGTCCATGTACAAATGTGACAAGATCTGGACAGTATCCAGGCTGACAAGTGGCAAGTAATATTCAGCCCACACGAATACCAGACGGTGACCATCACCAATAAAATACAATCTAAACTGCCCCTTGGCATTCAATGGTGTTACTATCACTGAATCCCCCAATATCAGATTCCTGTTGGGTAATCATCCCTCAGAAACTCACTGGTCTCGCCACATGAACACAGTAACTATAAGAGCAGGTCCGAAGCTAGGAATATTGCGGCGAGTAACTCACATCCTGAAATCCAAACGTCTGTCCATCATCGACAATGAATAAGTCAGAAGTGTGATAGAAGACTCCCAATTTGCCTGGATGAGTGTAGCCCCAACAACACTCATGAAGCTTTATACCATCCAGTACAAAGCAACCAGTCTGACTGTCCCTTCATCCACAATGCTCCATCATCAACGCTCAGCAGCAGCAGCAGTGTTTTACTATCTAGATGCTGCAATGAAATGATTCATCAAAGATCCTAACAGACCATCTTCTCAACTCACGACCATGTCTATCTAGAAGGACAAGGGCTACAGATGTTTGGGAATACCATCATCTTTATGTTCCCCTCCAAGCCATTCACCATCCTGACTTGGAATTATATCACAGCTCATTGACAGTTGATGGGTCAGAATCCTGGGATTGCCTCCCTAATGGCATTGGAGGTCAACCACAGCAGGTGGACTGCAGCGTTCAACAAGGCAGCTCAGCCTTCTCAAGGGTAACTCGGGACAGGCAATAAATGCTGGCCCAGCCAGTGACTCCAAGAGTCACGGAATAAATAAATAGAAATTAACAAAGGACGGTTGCTGAGGTGTTGCAGCGGTCGGTGCTTGCGGCTGAGCTGTTTACAATGCCCTTTAAACATTTGGTTGATGGAATCAGATACAATATATCCCAACCTGCTGACAGCACTAACGGATGTGGGATTGTGAGTGGGTGAGGAGGATGTAAAAAAGCACCGAGAAGACTAAGACAAGTGGAGTGAATGGGTAAATACGTGACAGATGGAGAACAATGTGGATAGAGGTGACGGTGTGCCCTTTGGTAGAAACGATAAATTGGCAGCCTACCATTTGAAAATGATTGATTGAAACATGTTGATCTACAAAGGGACGTATGGTCCTTTTTGTTGTTTCGTTCTGCATAAACCCCTGAGGTCCCTGCAGCGCAGTGAGTTTGTAACCAGAAGTCAATACTGGGCATGGCATTGGCACGCTGACCAGTGTCCACAAACCAACTAAGTGGGGAGCTACAACACTGACAAGGATCTGCAGCTCCTTGCACACCAGTCTCTGAAAGCAATATTGCAGGAAAGAAAGCAGTAAAGAAGATAAATGGTGTTCTGAACTTTATTTCAGGGGGATGTGAGTCCAGTACAATGGGTGTCTTACGGCAGCTGTACAGGGCCTTGGTGAGACATTATTCAAACATTGTGCAGTATTGTGGGCAGTTTTGGTCTCCTTACCTAATAAAGGACAAACCTGACATTGATGGAGAGCAGTGAAGAATGACCAGACTGATCTCTGGGATGACGGGCTTGTTGTGGGAGCAGAGTTGGGGGTGACTGGGCCTGTATTCCATGGGATTTAGGAAAATGAGTGGAGATATCAGTAAAATATGCAAAACTCTGACAGGGTGAGACAGATTGGAAGCATGGATGATAATTCCCTTGGCTGGGACGTCTGGAACAAGGAGCCACAGCATTAGATACAGGCAGGCCATTCAGCATTGAGATGATAATAAATGTTTGCACTCACTGACTGGTGAATGTGGGGAATTCGCTCGCACCTGGAAACCAAGACACTGTTTATAAATAAGGATTTAGAGACAGTAAAGGGATAGTGGGAGAGCAGGAGTACGGTGGGGAAATGAAGGGCCAACCATCATTACATTGAATTTGGAAGCAAACTCGATGGACCAAACGTACTCATTCACTTCCTATTTTATAGCTTCCCAAGGTTACTCACATTAACGGATATGCATATCGTGTGGGGTAAGTGCATTGAGGAGATTTTTTTCCATGAACTAGAATGAGGAGGCTAAATGTGTTGTATGACCTACTCTTTTCCCTCTGTTTCTGTGCAGTCTGTGGGAAAGCTCTGTAAATTTTGTCACAAGCTCTCAGATGTTAGGAAGGGGGTCTCTGCAGGGTCAACAGTACTGTGTTCCCATTCCCTTTTCCGACACTGATGCTGAGGCCGAGTGTTCTGTCCGGTTTCTTCCTTTCAGACCTCGGAGTAGTTTGATACAAATGATTGCCCTTGATTGGGGTTCAGAGACCATTGAAATGTTTATCACATGTCATGTGCTTTGTAGTCACTTTTAGCCAGAATCAGGAAATCACCGGAGAATCACTTCCTAAAAGTACATTGGAGAAGGAAATTCTGTTTACAATGCATATTGGCTTCAAGGGCACTGTTACTGAAACCAGATTTTAGATCTCGATATTTTATTAATTGTAGTTTACTTCCACCCGCTGCCAGATCATTAGCCTGGTCTGGATTAGTAATCCAGTGAAATTTACACAACAGACCATCTCCACATGGGGACCTATCGGAAACCACACTGAGCAGGTTATTTCTGTGCTGCTTGTCAGCTCTATCAAAAATAACCCCCACCAATTTGACTGTCGTGATGGGACTGAGGGGGTGGTAATTGGTCAGTTTGTAATTATTCCCGTTTTCGGGGACGGGACATGGCTGAGCAATTTTTCACATTGCCAGGGAGATGTCAGAGTTGGAGCTGGAATGAAACAGCTTCCCCAGGGACCCGGCTTGATGTGCAGCACAAGTCTTCAGTCCTATTGCAGGAATGGGGTCAGGACCCATTGCCTTTTTCGTATCTATTGTGTTCAGCTGTTTCTTCATGTCACGGGTAGCAAATCGAATTGGTTGAAGATTGTCATCTGTGATTTGGTGGACAAAATGATGAGGGTGAGGTCTATCGTCGACTCAACACTTCTGGCAGAGGATGGTGCAGACAAAACATCCTTCTGTTTTACACTGATGTGCAGGTCTGTTCCATTATTTAGGATGTTTGTGGAGCCCTCTCCTCCAGTCATTTGTTTAATCGTCCATGACCATTTATAACTGAATGTGCCAGGACGGCAGGGCTTCGTTCAGATTTGTTGGTCAAGTACGGTAGCTTTAATGAGTTAGCATCAGGTTAAGGCTCATGTGATTCTGACTCTGACATGTTCACCCACTCTCGTCACTGATGGTTTTGATGGTAATGGCAGACTGAGGTGTTATCCTGGCAAAAAGTTCCAGGTTGTGATTGAATGCATGTCTGCTTCTCCTGCTGCTGTGGTCTACAGCACGACATGAACACGCAGTTTCGAGCTGCAACATCTGCAATGCAATTCTGCTGTCTGTTCCCCAATTCTCACTGAGACCCATTCACCCATCAGCCCTGGACTCAGTGACCTAACCTGGTTTCTGATGTGGAAATACTTCCATTTTCAAACTCTCATTCTGCTGAGGGTCTGTCTCCCCGGGTCTTGCTTCCAATCTGACACATTCCGGAAAAGCATTTAACAGATCTTAATTCTCATGTTTAATTCACCTGAATCCTTTTCCTTGAGAAATGCCATCTTCTGTGTTTAAAATTAACGTGTTTCCTCTGTTTCTCTCCCTGACCGTGACTAAGAGCTCTGTCGTGTCAGTGATGCCAGCCTTATGTAGTTTCAGAGTCAATGAATTCTCTGGATTCCCAATCATCTTCACCACATTGTATGTTTTCTTTTTTGGTTTGATGCCTTTTCACTCATGGCTGCCTTGTCCTCCCGTGAGTATGTTTCGTCTGCTTGGGGTTGCATTTCTGGTATTATCTTCCAAATTATCCCCAGAAACTCCTCCCATTGCTGCGCCATGGTCTTTTCTGCACTGCTCCCCCTCCAATTAACTCTGGCCAGCTACGCCCCCATGTCTTTGTAGCTACATTGCTTAATTATAACCACATTACATCTTGAAGAGAGCAATAGATATAAACTGAAAGAAGGAGTTTTCAGAGATGGAACACGAAGAATAATTGGTGGATTTATTAACGAGTTACAAAGAGAGAATGAGAGAGAGGTTATAGTTATGGAGGTGTGGGAAATGAGAAACTAGATTATCGAAAGAAGTAGATGTACTTCCCTCAATGTTTTGGCAATGCCTGTATGCTGTGGTCCTCTTACAGTGCACGTACATCAGAGCAATATGTTCAAATGCTGGGTCTGCTTCTATCACTTTTATCTCCAATAATATGACAAACACTAGTGTTGGAAAGAACCCAGCAGGCCAACATATTTAATTCCTGGTAGAAAGGGAATTAAATGAAATAAGTTGGGACACGAGAAGCAAGAATTTATAACACACATCCTGATAAGAATGATAGACGAGAGATGGGAATCCCAGAGAAAGGGGGAACGTTGAGAGAAAGGGAAGGTATCACTTCAGATGAGGATCACATAATGTTTTAATGCTTTATGAATGTTATACATCATGTGCATCATTTTTCGTTAACTGTGTCTCCGTTGTTCATTCAGAATGTTATGGACACATATGAAAAATGTTACTTCTCTGAACACACACATGATTGAACAGTGTATATAAAATTATTTTTTCTCCATTTAAAATTCTCCTGTTGTCGTGCTCGCAGGATACATGAACACCAACTGGCCACCAAAAGACATAACCCACTATCACGAGATTCCATACATACAGACAAAGAAGGACACCACGTTGACTGTAACAACACACACTTCCTAGAACAAAGCCACGCACGAAACTTCTTAGAAGCATGATATTCTAGCCAGAAGTACATCAATAAACACATCAGTTTAGATCCTATCTACCTTCCCTTAAACAAAAACTAGAAATGACATCACACACCTGAAGGAACTAAGACCTATAAATAGAAAGACGAGACATATCACCAGTGCGTCACCAGAGACTCTCACTGATGATGTTACCTAGTCATGGTGACGAAACATCTGAAAACAACCCTTCAAGCTCAGCGAGCTAACGTACATACTTATACATGGTTATTTTTCTCATACGAGTGGAATTTGGGACTTCTCTGTCACTCATGTTTTAACATACTACAAGGCGAGTTGAGCTTTTCTGGGTGTAATGGTTATAATTAACAGAGGGGTTAGACATCGACATAATAACGGTTTGAGCGCTTGTAATATGAGATTTGAACAGATTTGGGGTACAAAAGGTCCCAGCAGATTCCATCATTTGTCAGTTAGTGATCTAGATCTTCAAATAAAACAGGTGACAAAATTCAATTAATTTTGTTTCCTTGTGGTTGGTTAAATTAAAAGAAATGGCTTTTAACATTGCTAAAGAGGTTCTGAGGTTTGAAGATGATTCACAAATTTGCCAAGAAAGTGTAGAAAGACAAAGGAAGGACATAATTTTAGAATTAACATGTAGATTAGAATTGGGTTTCACCAGGGACACAAGGAAAGCTGTCATCATAATGGAGTTTGTCAAGCAGTTTGGTGTATCAGAGAAGCAGGCAACTGCAGTCGAGTTAGAAAAAACTTAAATTGCAAGTGGGGCAACTGGGGTTAGAAGATAAAGAGAGAGACAGAAAGACAGAGAGAAGATAGAGAAACAGAAAGAGAGGAAAAAGGAAGAGAGGGAGAATTTGAAATTCAGAAATTTGGAATTAGATAGGAAAGTTAAATTGGCAGGATGAAGATGAAGGGAGAACGTCGGGATGTATACAACTATGTGCATACATTGCCATATTTCGGCGAGAAAAATGCTAAAACATTTTGTATTTCATTTGTAAAATTGGCTCGGCAGATGTCGTGTCCTGTGAACTTGTGAGTAATGCTAGTTCAGACTAAGATGGTTGGCACAGCTTGAGAGGTATGTGCAGTGCTGTCACATGAGGGAGCAAGAGATTATGCAGTTGTCAAACATGCTATTTTGAGTGCTTATGAATTGGTACGCGAACAACATAGACAGGTTCAGAAATATAGAGACGGAACCAGGTCAGACTTATATTGAGTTTGAAAGAATTAACCACAGTCATTTTGATAAATGAGTGCAGGCCTTAAAAATTGGTAAGACCTGTGAGGCCCGATGGGAGATTATTCTGCTGGACGAGTTTAAAGACTCACTTCCAGAGATGGTAAGAATTCATGTGAATGAACAGGAAGTTCAAAAAGTGAGAACAGTGGCGGAAATGGCTGGTAAATATGCATTGGTGCATGAGATGAAATTTAGCTTCTGGGAGGATTTTCATCCTGTTGAGGGATAGAAATTGGGAGAAGGGGAGATCCAACACTACAAAACATAGAGAAAAGCACACTGGCAATAGTTTACCACAGGTGAACAAAAAAACCCAAAGGCGTTGAAAGGAAGTGAAAGACCTCAGGTGTTCTCAGTATAAGGAAGTGGAACACATAAAATAACAGTGCTGACGGTTTAAAAAGGGCACTGGGAAAAGGTGCTTTCACTGCAGTAAGCTGGGTCACACAGTGCTGGGGGTTGAAGGAAGGCACTTTAGGAAAGGTTGTGGTAAAAGAGTTTAAGCCAGTGGTATTAGTGAACCTGGTAAAGGAGACCCCAAGTAGAGCCGAGGAGCTGCAGGAGATTGTACAGCCTAGACAGGGCTGTGTATGGAGTCAGTGCCGGATCCCTATAGAGAATTCGCCTCTGTAGATAAACCTTACTAAGAAAAAATGGATGTGGGGGGAGGACAAGAAGTTATAATTTTGCATGATGCGGGATCTGTTCAGTTTCTGTTTGTTGAGAAGTGAGGAGCCAGAAAGGCACAACAGATCAGGCAGCATCCGAAGAGCAGGACAATCGACATAGCAGGCATAAACCCATCATCAGGAATGTGGCGGGGGGACAAGGGGGCTGACAGATAAATACAAGGGCTGGCAGGAGGGTCACTGGGAGGGCGATAGGAAGATGTAGGTGGGAGTGTAAGTGATATGTCAGAGGGGAGGGTGGAGTGGATAGTTAGGAAGGAAGATGGACAGTTAGGACAGTTCAAGAGGGCAGTGCTAATTTGAATGGTTGGATCTGGGATGGGGTTGGGGGAGAGGCAATTTGGAAATTGGTGAAGTCAACGATGATGCTGTATAGTTTGACGGTTTCAGCTGTCCTACCACCAATCCACTTCAACCTCCCCTCCGACCTATCACCATGAGACCCCGCCTACATCTACCTATCGCCTTCCAAGCTATCTTCCACCTAGCTCCACCCTCACCATCCTAATTAATCCTCAGCCCCTTCCCCTTCCCTTACCCCCCCACTTTCCTGTTGAAGGAATTATGCCTGAAACGAGTCTTTGATAAGGAGTTTGAGTGAAGTGATTATGCCACAGTTGAAGAGGGTGAAGACATGACTGCCAAGTTCAGTGTGCTACGTGCTTGATGGGGGAGTTCAACGACTCTGATGTGTCTGGCTCTTATAATTGTGGAAAGTGTGTGCACGTTCACGTACTGACCGAGCGTATTGCAGCGCTGATGAAAGAACTCGAGGACCTTAGGCTCATGCGAGAGAACGAGATCTTTCTGGACAAGACCTTCAGCGAGATTATTACACCGACCATACCATAAAAGAGCAGAAGAGAGCAGACGATGAGGAAGGCGTAGAGGAGACCCCGGGATGCAAGAGACCCCGGGGGAAGTACCTGTCAGGAACAAGTTGAATCTTTTGGAAACAGTCGAGACACATGACACTGCCAGTCCGCTAGGCGGCCAGGTCTGTCAATCAAATGTTGGCGTGGAGGCAGAGCGGAAGAGTCGGGCATCACACCGAGCCGTGGTAAGAGGGGACTCCATAGTGAGAGGAACTGACCGGGATTTTTGTGGCAGCAAGCGGGGCTTAAGCATGGCGTGTTGCCTTCCTGGTGCCAGGGTTAAAGACATCACAGACAGAGTGCAGGAAATCCTCAAGGACGAAGGTGAAGAACCAGAGGTGGTGGTACATGTCGGCACAACTGATGTCGGGAAGAAGAGGAGGAACATACTATAGCGGGACTTCGGAGAACTAGGAAAAAAGCTGAAAAGCAGGGCGTCCAGGGCGGTTATCTCTGGTTTGCTTCCAGTTTCTCCGCAGGCTATAAACAGGGAGATAATGGACTTGAACGTGTGGCTGTGAAACTGGTGCAGGAAGCAAGGATTTAAATTCTTGGATGACTGGAGTATGTTTTGTGGTAAGCATAAATTCTACAAGAGAGACGGTTTGCTCTTTAATCGGTTAGGGACCAGCATTCTGGCAGGCAAGTTTGCGAGTGCAACACAGCTACGTTTAAACTAACGAGCTGGGGGAGGGGACAAACCGGATGTATAAGAAGGAAATTGAAGTGAAAATTAGAACAAGGGGAATCAAGAAAGACAATTGTATCAATGAGACAGAAAACTCTGAAAGGGATCATGCTGTAAGGTTGAGTGAAATAGGAGTTGATGGGAAGGGTGAGGGCAGTAACAAATTAAAAATACTATATATGAATGCATGAAGCAATAGAAATAAGATGAATGAGCTTGAGGCTCTTTTGCAAATTGGCAAATACGATATTGTGGGGATAACTGAGACGTGGCTTCAAGTGGACAGGGCCTGGGAAATAAATATACAAGGCTACACGTGCTATCGTAAGGACAAACTGATGGGCAGAGGGTGTCAGGTGGCCATGTTGGTAAGGGATGATATTCAGTCCCTTGCGTGGGGGGACCTAGAATCAGGGCATGTAGAGTCAGTGTGGATAGAGCTGAGAAATTCTAAGAATAAAAAGACTCTCTTTGTAGTTATCTACAGGCCCCCAAACAGTAGTCTGGATGTCCGATGTAAGTTGAATCAGGAGCTGAAATTGGCCTGTCGCAAAGATGTTACTACAGTTGTTATGGGGGATTTCAACATGCAAGTAGACTGGGAGAATCAGGATGCTATTGGACCTCAAGAAAGAGACTTTGTTCCTGCGAGATGGATTCTTAGAACAGCTGGTGCTGGAGCCTACCAGGGAGAAGGCAATTCTGGATCTGGTATTGTTCAACGATCCAGAATTGATCAGGGACCTCGAAGTGAAGGAGCCATTGGGAGGTAGTGACCATCATACAATAAGCTTCAATCTGCAATTTGAGAGGGAGCGGGTACAATCGGAAGTGACAGTATTTGTGTTGAATAAAGGGAAATATGGAGCTATGAGGGAGGAGCTGTTCCACGTTCAATGGTTTAATACCTTAGCAGGGATGACAGTGGAGGAACAATGGCGGATATTTCTGTATATAATGCACAAGATGCAGGATCAGTTCATTCCAAAAAGGAAGAAAGATCCTAGGAGGAGGCATGGGTGGCCCTGGCTGACGAGGGAAGTAAAGAATCATTTAAAGGTAAAAGAGAAAAAGTATAACATTGCAAAAATAAGTGGGAAAACGGAGAACTGGGAAGCTTTTAAAGAACAACAGAGGATTACTAAGAAGGAAATACACCGAAAAAAAATGAGGTACGAAGGTAAACTCGCCAAAAATATAAAGGAGGGTAGTAAAAGCTTTTTCAGGAATGTGAATGGCAAAAAAAAATGGTTACGACGAATATTAGGCCTTGAAGAGAGAAACAGGGGATATCTTACGGGGAACAAAGAAATGGCAGAAGAATTGAATTGGTACTTCAGAACTGTGTTCACTGGGGAGGACACAAGCAATCTCCCTGGGGTAGCAGTGGCTGAAGGACCTGAACGTAAGCGAATTTATATTTGCCAGAAATTGGTGTTGGAGAGACTGTTACGTCTGAAGTTTGATAAGTTCCCGGGGCCTGGTGGTCTACATCCCAGGGTACTGAAAGAGGTGGCTCGAAACATCGTGGATGCGCTGGTGATTATTTACCAGAGTTTGATAGATTTGGGATCATTCCTGCGGATTGGAGAGTGGCTAATATCGTATCAGTTTTTAAGGAAGGTGGAAGAGAGAGAAAACAGGAAATTATAGACAAGTTAGTCTGACCTCAGTGGTGGGAAAGATGCTGGAGTCTATAATAAAGGATGAAATTGCGACACATCTGGATAGTAGTAACAGGATAGGTCAGAGTCAGCATGGATTTATGAAGGGGAAATCATGCTTGACTAATCTTCTGGATTTTTTTGAGGATTTAACTCTGACGATGGATGAGGGAGATCCAGTAGATGTAGTGTACCTGGACTTTCAGAAAGCTTTTGATAAAGTCCCACATCGGAGGTTAGTGAGCAAAATTAGGGCGCATGGCATTGGGGGCAAAGTACTGACTGGGATTGAAAATTAGTTGGCTGATAGGAAACAAAGAGTAGTGATAAATGGCTCCATTTCAGAATGTCAGGCAGTGACCAGTGGGGTATCACAGGGATCAGTGATGGGATTGCATCTTTTTACAATATATGTTAATGATATCGAAGATGGTATGAGTAATAACATTAGCAAATTTGCTGATGATACTCAGCTGGGTGATAGGATGAAATGTGAGGAGGATGTGAGATTACAGGGTGACTTGGACAGGATAGTTGAGTGGTCAGATGCATTGTAAATGCAGTTTAATGTGGATAAATGCATGGTTATCCACTTTGGTGGCAAGAACAGGAAGGCAGATTGCTACCTAAATGGAAGTAATTTAGGTAAAGGGGCAATACAAAGAGATCTGGGTGTTCTTGTACACCAGTCAATGACAGCAAGCATGCAGGTACAGCAGGTAGTGAAGAAGGCTAATAGCATGCTGGCCTTCATAACAAGAGGGATTGAGTATAGAAGGAAAGAGGTTTTTCTGCAGCTGTACAGGCCCCTGGTGAGACCACACTGTGTGCAGTTCTGTGTGCAGTTCTGGTCTCCAAATTTGAGGAAACACATTCTGCGATTGAGGGAGTGCAGCGTAAGTTCTCGAGGTCAATTTTGGAATGGCGGGACGATCTTACGCTGAAAGACTGGAGCAGTTGGGCTTGTATATACTTGAGTTTAGAAGACTGAGAGGGGATCTGAGTGAGACAAAAAAGATTATTAAAGGATTGGACAGTCTGCAGGCAGGAAACATGTTTCCGCTGATGGGCAAGTGCCCTACCAGAGGACACAGCTCAAAAATACAGGGTAGACCATTTAGGACAGAGATGAGGAGAAACGTCTTCACCCAGAGAGTGGTGGCTGTGTGGAATGCTCTGCCCCAGAGGGCAGTGGAGGCCAAGTCTCTGGATCCATATAAGAAAGAGTTGGATACAGCTCTCAATGATAGTGGAATCAAGGGTTATGGAGATAAGGCAGGAACAGGATACTGATTTAGGATGATCAGCCATGATCATATTGAATGTTGGCGCAGACTCGAAGGGCAGAATGGTTTACTCCTGCACCTATTGTCTATTGTCTATAACGTCAACTTTCCTGCCGATCGGATGCTGCTGACCTGCTGTGCTTTTCCAGCCCCACACTTTTCAACTCTGATCTCCAGCATCTGCAGTCCTCACTTTCCCTCGGCCTCGAATAGTAAGAGATGGAAATATTATCACTTTTTCTGACAAATTACTGAACAGCGTGATAATTTATGGAATGGCGACAGAAATTAAGCATTCCCTTGTGTAACATCAGGTTGGAGTGCCACATCAAGGTTGGGGAAGTAACAGTGAAATTGAGTGACAGAGGGTCAGTACCAGGAATACAGTTTGTTCTTGGGAATGATTTAGCAGGATCCAAGGTGGGAAAGGCACCCCTTGTGGTGGAGAAGCCAAAGTAAGACCAGGGAACAGGGGAATTAAAATAAAAATACCCAGGGATTTTTCCAGACTGTGTAGTAACAAGATCCCACTGTTGTAAGTTACAACAGGAAGGAAAACCGAAAGAAAACTCCAAAGGAGTTGATGCACGGAAGACTCAGGCTAATGCATTTCTAGTGGCTGGAATGAACAGGGACATGGGTATTTATTGTTGTACATTTCATATATTCCAAATGGTAGGTAGGTCACAGGAAGTAATAAAACCAGCACCGTAGTTGCCAATTCCTGTATTCGACGAACCTTTCTCATGGGTTATGATTAATTGTGCAGCTCCCCTTTCCAAATTAAAGTGGAAACCAATATCTGCTGATCATAATGGATGTGTCTACCCGATTTCCATGCATAATTCCATTATGGAGTTTAAAGGCAAAAAGGGAGGTGGAGGAATTGGTAGCTTTCTTTACTCACTGTGGGCTATGCTGTGTGATTCAGTTAGAACAAGGGTTTCATTTTACCGCGCAGCTGTTTAAGGACGCCATGGATAGCTTCGGCACACAGCAGTTTAAATCAAGTGCATCGCATCCCGAATCGCAGAGAGTCTTGGAAAGTTGGCATCAGAAGCTGAAGACAATATTAACAGTGTACTGTCAGAATTACCCGAATGATTGAAATAAAGGCGCCTCATTATATTCTTTGCCATTATAGATGCCCCAAATAAATCTACTCACTTTCCTTCCTTTGAGTTAATATTCGTACATGAAGTGAGAGGTCCTTTGAAATTAAAATTGAAATTAAATTGACAGGACCGAAGTCCGAGATCTCACACTTGGAATATATATCTCACATGAGGGAGAAATTAGATGGAGTCGGTGAGTTAGCTAAACAACACCTGAAGAGGACACAGCATGGAATGAAGCAGGTGGCAGATAAAAACTCTGAAACACTGATGATTTCACGTGGGGATGACGTGTTAGTATTTCCACTAGTCGTAGGAAATCCCTTCAAAGCCAGGTTTATTGTTCCCTTTCAAATTAAAAAAATAAGTCAGTTCAACTATCTGGTAAAGATACCGGATATGACAAAAAAAAGTTAGAGTACGTCATCTGAATGAATAATGCACCACCACATTTAAGACTCAAGAATGGAGTTGCGGCCAGATGAACAAATTGTGCAGTTTTTTGTTTTGATGTGGTGATCTTTAGCAAGTGATTGAAAGCTCACATGTAACAGTTGGCTGAGCATGTTGAACGATTAAAAGAAGCAAACTTGGTAATAAACTTAAAGAAAACAGAATTCGCGAAGGCAGAGGTAATGTTCTTGGGACATTACATTGGAAATGGAAGGTTGACCCATGGAACACAAAGCCAAAGGGATTTGGGGAATTTCCAAGATCATCCTCGAAGAAAGAGGTGCTTCGATTTTTGAAACAGCGTGGATTCTATCAGACGTTTGTTGCAAACTTCAGCGCGTATTGGCACCACTGATGGAATTACGAAAGAAGAACATAGAATTGTGCTGGACAGAACAATGCCAGGAGGCATTTGAGAATTTTAAAGCAGGATTAATCACATCACCAGTTTTAGCTACACCAAATAATTTTAAAGCCTTTGAAAATTGTGTTTGATGCTCGGGGTATAGTGGTCGAAGATGTATTGATAGAGAAAGAGGATGATGGGATTGAATGACCAATTGGCTACTTGTCGAAAAAAACTCAATATCCACCGGAAAAAAAATACAAAATTTCCATTATTGAAAAAGAATGATGAAGTTTAGCACTGGACTGACAATACTTTAATGTTTATATGACAAAAGAATAGTCGGAGATGGTTGTGGAGAACGACATACCTCTCGCATTTTTTGGAATATTTAAAGACCAGAATATGAGACTATTTCATTGGAGTCTTATCTTACCAACTTTTACGTTACAAAACGTACATGCTGTAGGTCCTAAAATGTGATAGCAGATGCTTAATTGTGGATTTAAAGGAAAATGTTTAGATAAGATTTGACTTATTGCAGTGTTATATATATGTGTGCAGAATGAATATGTATGGTAAAGCTGAGATTAATACTTTTGTATTTCATAATATTGGGATTAAGAATTAGAGGAAAAGAAATGAAGCCATCTTTTCATTCTGCCATTTAATTTTTTTTTGAAGTGGGGAAGTGTTATGAAGCCGAAATCATGTCCGGTCATTTAAAGACAGAACGGGTTTTGATGAATAGAAAGTACAGCCACAGATGCCAGCTAAAGGTCACACTGTTCCACATGTAACAATTAACTAGGAAATAGAAACCTGAATTTTGTTTGCAGTTTTGACAACAATTCAAATATAACCAAACAGTTTAAATAACGCTCAGGATACCAGAAGCCAACAGAATGTGAATATTATTGTTTGGACACCTGGAAAGCAATCAAATTATGAGAATTATTGTATCATGGGGGGTAGAAAAACCCAGCATTTTGAACACTAGAGGAGCCACTAAGGGCTTTTGCCCGAAACATCGATTTCGAAACTACTTGAATGCTGCCTGAACTGCTGTGCTCTTCCAGCACCACTAATCCAGAATCTGATTTCCAGCATCTGCATTCATTGTTTTTACCCCACTGCCATCCTACAGCAGAGTAACTGCTGGAGAGCAGGAGTGCTAACTGGCCATTTCTAACACTCTCTATCAAAGATACATGTTCATGTCAAACCTACTTGCGCAAAGAAATGACCCAGGAGATCAGCAGCTGAAAGAGTGAACACAGCGGGGAAGATAGAGAATGTGTGGTTGTAATGTTTCATATGTGGGTTGGTGGAATAGTATATTTTTATAGAGTCGGAGGCAGATCGTAAGTAGCTCAGACAAGGGGGGGGGGGGGTGCTTGGATTCGTGAATAGTTGTTGTTTAGTGTTCACTATTAAAGTTAAGAAATTAATTGCTAATTTTTGTTTAAATATTGGAATGTAGGAGATAGTGTCACTCATATGTTAACAAATTAACAAGGTGAGGCGAGCTTTTCTGGGTGTTTGGTTTTAATTAACAGAGGGGTTTGACTCCACTTTGTAAATGTCCATCCACGCTAACCCCAGTTCCCTACAGTTGGCCCATATCTTTCCAGTCCTTTCCGATCCACATATTTATCCAAATGCTATTGAAATGCTGTTAATGTAACCCCCTCAGCCACATCTGCTGGCAGCTCATCCACGTACCAGCCCTCTGTGTAAAAAAGTGGCCCGTCAGGTTCCCTTTTATTCCTTCCCCTTTAACCTTCTACTGATCCCCTCACGTCCTCGATTTTCTAAACCTTGGAAAAGACTGAGAGCATTCACCCTATCCATATCCCTCATGCTTTTATACAGCTCTATAAGGACTCCCTCAGTCTCCCACACTCTAAAGAAAATGTCCTATCTTGTCCAACCTCTCCCTATAACTCAGACCATTGGGTCCTGGCAATGTCCTTGTAAATTTCTTCTGCTCTCTTTCTAATTTCATTATATTCTCCCTATAACAACGTGACAAAACTGAAAACAATCCTCCAAGTGCGGCCTTACCAAAGTCCTGTGTAACTGAAACATAAATTGCCAACTTCTATACTCAATATCCTGCCTGATGAAGGCCAGTGTCGCAAATGCCCTTTTCACTGCCCTGTCGACCTGTGACTCCACTCTCAGAGAACCATGCACCTGAACGCCAAGGTCTCTCTGCACACTACACCCCATAAGGCTCTCCCATGCACCATGGAACTCCTACCTTGATTTGAGATTCCAAAATGCAAGACCTCACATTTCTATATTAAATTTCATTGCCATTTTCCGGCCCACTTGCCCACCCGATTAAGGGCCTGCTGCAATTTCTGATAATCTTCCTCAATGATCATGCTCCCACTTATTTTAGTGTCATCTGCGAACTTACTAATCATGCCTTGTACATTCTCAACCAAATCATAGATAACAAACAGCTATGAACCCAGCCTCCAGTCTGACAAGCATCCTTCCACTAAAAAACTCTGCTTCCTACCAACAAGCCAACTGTGTATCTAACTGGCCAAATCCCCCAACATTCTACGTGATGGAACCTTCCAGAGCAGCCTGCCATGTGGAACCTTATCAAAGACCTTCCTGAAATCCGTAGAGACTACGTTTACCACTCTGCCCTCGTCAACCTTTTTGGTCACTTTACCAAAGGACTCTAAGAAATTTGGGACGCATGATCTCCCACTCACAAGTCTATGCTGACCGTTCTGAATCAAACCGTGTAAGTAATGGGTGCAGTCAATGGTATGCTAAGCTTCATTGTAAGATGATTCGAGTACATAAGTAAAGCCATGTTTCTGCTGTTGCAGAGCCTCGCTGAGAGAGCATTAGGGGCACTCTCTACAGAGTTGATCTCCTTCGTAAGGAATGATGTCCTTACCACTGACACTGATGATGGTATCATGAGAATAAAGTGAAGAAGCTGAGTGTTTAACCTGTAGAGCTGTGAGAGACCAAGAAATAGTGATGCTGAAACACGAGGAGTGACAGCAATCACTTATTTCCAAAACAGACTTTGACAGAGAGAGAAATTCCATACATTGATTGGTTTGATTTATTGTCACGTGTACCTCAGTACAGGGAAACACTTTATTTTTGAGCAGTCGAGACAGGTCATAGTAAGCATGGCCAGGCAGATCATAGGGTGGAAATAGACTTGGACAGAGTAAGGCATACAGGTTACACTGAACAGGACATGCACTAGACAAGATCAACATGAGCATGGTCAGCATTATTTGAACTTAGAGAATCCATTCATCAGCCTAACGTGGCTTTGCTAACAGTTTATATGCCTCTACGAACTCTCCCCATGTTATTGTGCAGTCGGCGTATGAACCCTGTACTGAACGTCAGGTTGCTCACAATCCCCAACAGCAGCCACAATACCTTCGATCTGAAACAGGTAACCATTCCCACCCACTTCCGCCCTACATTGAATCACCAGGCTTTCTTCTCAGAGATGAAAGATGCCTTCTTGTGACTTCACACAAGACATATGGTTTCTCTGCTCACCGCAAGAGAACCATGTTAAAGTCCCACGTGTGTATCATAGGGAATGGAGCCAAGAGGAACAACGTGGAGCAGTCTGTCTATGCAGCCTCTGCTCCACTTGTTCATCATGTTGGAGCATCAATTAGGAGACAGTGAGGACTGCCGATGCTGGAGATCAGAGTAGAGAGTTGATTGCTGGAAAAGCACAGCCGGTCAGGCAGCGTCTGAGAACCAGGAGAATCAACGTATTGGGCATAAGACATTCATCAGGAATCAGCACTAATTACCTCATTCTGCCCCCGTGTAAGTGCATTATGGTGGGAATGGTCTCCTACTGTTCCTGTGTAAGTGGCTCAAGGGACTGACTTGCTACTTCCTTGCCCAATTGCACAGGGCCAAGGGCCTGACTGGGTTCCTGTTTGACAGCTCGATGTGCTGACAAGTGTGATGATGCTGCAGCTTTAAGAGGTTATTTTGTCCTCGCTTATTTTAAGAGAGAGATTGAACGACCGTTACCAAGCTGGCGAGTTAAGACCACTCGAGTAAACATCGAGGGTCGCCTTGTGTTTGTTTTAATGCAGTCTGAAGGGGTGTGGCCAGCTCTCACAGATTAGGATCACTGGGTTTTGGTTTCTCAGTAACATCAAAAACTATTGGGTTCTCCACAGATTTGGAAGCTTCAGGGAGTGTCTCCTGGTTGCTAACCTCTCTGAAATTTCTCTTGCTGCTGTTTTTAATTCCTGGATTGGAGAAATGTTTGTGACAACCTGTGTCTGAATATTCCTTTTTGCCAAGGGCTGTGTTTATGGGATTTTCCTATATTGGAACAGTTCATTAGTAATAGTTCCTAGATCCATTATTCTGTTAACTTGTCCAATAGAATTACGTTATTCTAAATTCCTATTTCTTTGGTTTTGTTTCATCTTTCGTGTTTAAGTAAATAGTGTTTTGCTTCACACCAAGCAGTTTGACCAGTCACATTGCATCTGGAACAGAAACTTTACATTTCTTTTAAAATAAGAAAACATTAGAATCGCGGCTACTGCCTTCAAATATTGTCGAGGGGCTCCGATGTGGTCCATCACACTAGACTCCTTCCCTTCCTGAGAAAAAAGTCTGGAGACACTGAGTCGGCTGTCCCTGTTCTTCTCCAACAGTGTCAATGGGCTGAATGACTTCCTCATATTCCTTTGAAGCCAGCGTGAGGTGCTGAATGAACTCTATTTTACTGTGGCAATGTGCAGTGTCAGGCAGTGCTGTTACATGAATGTTACTGACACTTTAACAGCACAAGTCTTAATGGAGTCTGGGTCTTGCTGCACATGGACATGGACCAGTTCAGGAGTTGAGGGGCGACAAAATGTTCCAAACATTGTGAAATCTTCAGCGACCATCCCCACTACTGATATTGTGGTGGGGAGGGTGGGGGCTGGGAGACATTGATGAAGCAGCTGAAGATGTTTGTGAAGAGGAAGCTACTCTGAGGATCTCGCACAGAGGTGACCCAGGACTGGGATGATGAACATCTTCCTTTGTGCCATGTTTGACTCCAAACACTGGAGAGTTTACTCTGATTCCCATGATGTCCAGTTTTGTTAAGCTCCTTGATATCAACAGAAGTCAACCACTGCCTTGATATCAGGGCCAGTCATTTTTACCTGAACCCTTGTCTCAACCTCTTTTGTTCATATCAATAAACCATGATATAGGAGCAGCAAGTGTTTTCTTCAAACAGGTGGGATTGAATGTCAGGATTTCTCTTCTCAAGAATGTTAGGGGAGCTAGATGACTGAAAATATTTGAAGATGAAATAGATGGATATTGACTTGTCAGAGAGGTGAGGGCAATGATGAATTGGGTATGAAAGAGGATTTGAGACCAGGAGCAGATCAGCCATGATCTGAGTGAAGTGCAAGGCAGGTTTGGGAAGTGAACGGCCTGCCCCTGTTTCTGATGTTCTCACATTCTGTTATTGGAAAGTCAGTGTGTGTTATTTTTATGAATGTTCTGGTATTGCATATTGCAGTCAGTGACACCAGATGATTTTGTGAGCCATCTCCGGTGAGGTATGGAGGCTGGATTCTCAGTGAATCTGCGTTTACAACATGACCAATAAATCGAGCACAATTTGCAGAGAGGGGAAGCTCTGTAAAGAGATATGAGAGTCATGCAGAACGGAAACAGACCCATTAGTGCAGTCTGTTCACTCCGAGCAGATGTCAAATCTGATTCAGTACCATTTGTCAGCATTTGGCCAATATCACTCCTCTCAGATACTTTTAAATGTGCGCTTCACCACTTCCTCTGACAGCACTTTCTATGCACACACCACTCTGTGTCTGAAACATTTACCTCATTCGCCCTCTCACCTTCAACCTATGCCCTCTTGTTCTGGACCCCCCCCCACCCAT
This sequence comes from Chiloscyllium punctatum, assembly GCF_047496795.1. Classification (NCBI taxonomy): domain Eukaryota; kingdom Metazoa; phylum Chordata; class Chondrichthyes; order Orectolobiformes; family Hemiscylliidae; genus Chiloscyllium; species Chiloscyllium punctatum. The sequence continues at coordinate 69,080,131 of NC_092766.1, forward strand.
CCTGAGGAGCAGGAAGTGGCTGTTCAGACTATCCATGACCCTGATGGTTTTATAAATCTCTACAATGTCACCCCTCAACCTCTGACACTTCTAGGGGAAACACCTCAACATGACGAACCTTTCCATGAAGCTCAAACCTCCAGTCCTGGAACATCCGTGTCAATCTTTTCTGCAGAAAACCGAGTTGTACGCAGTATTCTTAAAGTGTCCTCACAACATCCTGCACAGATACAACATGCCACCACATGTCCTGTACTGAATGCTCCGACTGAGAAGGCAAATGTGCCAAATGTGTTTTGAACCACACTGTCTACCTGTGACTCCACTTTCAAGGAATAATATACCTGCAGTCCTATATCCCTTTGTTCCACAACACTCCCCAGGACCTGATCATTAAGTGTATAATTTCTGCCGTGATTTGCCTTCACACAATACAAAGCCTCATATTTATCTAAATTAAACTTCATCTGTCACTCCTTGCCCCATTGTCCCATCTGATTTTGGTCTCGTTGTTCTCTAAGATAATCTACTGCACCACATTTCTGATGTCATCTGTAAACTTACTGACTATGGCCCCAGTATTCACATCTAAATCCTTTACGTAAATGATGAACTGCAGTGAACTCAGACCTGATTCTTGCAGCACACTGCTGCTCACATGCCTCCAGTCTGAAAAATACTCCTTTTCCTTCAAGCCAATTGTGACTAGCTTCTTCTGTTTCCCATGTGACTGAAAAATACTAATCTGTCTACCAATCAGAATGAAATACTAGCTATGAAGAGAAGCTGAGTGGGTTAGGTTTATTTTCACTAGAAAAAAGGAGATTGATGGGGTCCTGGTTGACGTTTCCAAAATCACGAAGTGTATAGACAGGGTGGATAGAGATAAGCTTTTTCCCAGGTTGAAGGATTCAATAAAGAGAGGTGATGCTTTCAAAGTGAGAGGTGGAATGTTTAAGGGGGATACACGCGGTAAGTACTTCACACAGAGGGTGGTGGGCGTTTGGAACACGTTTCCAGCAGATGTGGTGGAGGCAGGCACGGTCGATTCATTTAAGATGCGTTTGGACAGATGCATGATTAGGTGGGGAGCAGAGGAAGACAGATGCTTCGGAATTGACCGCCAGATTTAGACAGTACATTTGGATCGGCTCAGGCTTGGAGGGCGAAGGGCCTGTTCCTGGGCTGTCAATTTTCTTTGGTCTTTGTTCTTTAAAAGAACCCCTTGTGAAGTCCATATAGACAATGTCTACCAAACTGCCTTCATCAATCTTCTTTGTCACCTCTTCAAAAAAATCAACCAAACTTATGAGACATGATTTCTCATACAGAAAGCCATGTTGTCTAACCCGATCAGTCCTTGCCTTCCCAAATGTCTGTAAATCGTGTCCCTCAGAATCCCCTCCAACAACTTACCCACCACTGACATCAGGCTCACCGGTCTATAGTTCCCCGACTTTTTGGGTCACTGTTTCCTTTTCTAGTCCCACTCCTCCACTGCTCACAACAAATATTAAATGTGACCAGGTTGGTGATATGGCCGATGACATCGGTCTCAGACTGGGTCAGGATCAGGGTCAGTTTTAGGAACAAGTCAGGCTAGTTTCGTTAATCTGCTAAAACAACACGTTAGTAATCCAGAGCAATGTTTCTCAAACTATGATGGAAAGACGAATGGCAAACTGTTTGGATATTGCAAATATATCATTAATATTTCCCTTTCTAAAAACACTGACACACACACACACACACACACACACACACACACACACACACACACACACACACACAATCTCTGCAACTTTAACTTGAAAGAACTTGGTCCAAATATTATTGGAACTCATGACAAAGGAAAAACTGTGAGATTGTCTAAAACCTTATTCTGCTTCTGAAGATATTGCACTCACACATGCTGCTAGCAATGAGATTTCATCCTGGGAGAGTTTGGATTTGGCTGAATTCCCTTTGCTTTATGCAGTGAGTAGATTCCAGTGAATTCTGGTTCAGAATCATCCAAACGGTAGTACGGTAGTTAGCACTGCTGCCTCACAGCACCAGGGACTTGGGGTCGATTCCAGCCTTGGGTGACTGTCTGTGTAGAGTTTGCACATTCTCCCCTTGTCTGTGTGAGCTTCTAATGGGTGATCCAGTTTCCTACCACAAACTGTGTAGGTTCGGTGGATTGGCCATGCTAAAATGTCTGCAGTGTTCAGGGATTTCTAGGTTATGTGCAATAGTCAGGAGTAAATATAGGGAAATGGTTTGGGAAGGTTGGTATGGACTTGTTGGGTCGATGGGCATGTTTCCACACTGCAGGGATTCCATAAAAATAAGAATGGTAACGATGACTGTAGAGGTTTTTTTTAGCTCGCACACATTTCTGTGATGAGGAACAATGAAGGAGAGAGAGTGCAATAGGCCATTCCTTCTCAGGCAGATTGCATTTTCTCCCTCTCTGGGTTGAATCTCACAGTAATGTCATCCTCTCCCAAAGTGGACCATGTGAGGTCTCCTTGTACATTGTCCAAACTATGTCTCCATCACATTCCCTGTTCCATATAGGTGCATCATTGCTGCTGTCATACACAGAGCCATACCCTTCGCAGAAAATGGTCTCGTTTGATTTGAAATATGTTTACATGGCCCTGCGTCATTAAAAAATAAAAATGTTTAATTTATTCAGAATACCTGTGTTTACCTGAATGCGAAAAGCTTGCCTGGTCTCTCAGTACCCAGATGCTGTAGTTGTACCATCCTCCACCACTTCCTCTGGCAGCTCATTCCATACGCACACCACCCTCTGTGTGAAATATTGCCCTTTAGGCCTCCTCAAAACCTTTCCCCTCTCACTTTCCACCAATGCCCTCCAGTTTTGGACGCCCCTAACCTGGGAAAAAACCCCTGACTACTCACCCTATCTATGGCCATATTGATTTTATAAACCTTTGCTGGAAAATGTGACCCCAATCAACACGAATGGCTGTTATTTCAGTCATCCTGGGCCTAAATTCTGAAATGCAATACTGATGCCTCTTCCTTCTCCATCAGGTCACAATTCTAAATCCATTTTAATCAGTTTGTTAAGATGTATCCTGAGACACTTCTGTGGGCTTTACACCGAGACCTTTGTGCCCGGAGGTAGGGACTCTAGCATCACTCAGCAATACCCATAAAGCTGTAACAGTATTCTCCTGTGTGTTTGTTCATCAGCCTGTTCTGACTGATGAGACATACCTCTGCAATAGGCAGGACTTGAATCCTGGCCTTCTAGCCCAGAGCTAGGAACACGACCACTCAAGTTCAGGAATTGGAATCAAATCCAGAGTTCTGGCTCAGAGACCGAGAAACTACCCACCACACTACCATACCCAGATTTTGGGTCATATTTTAGTGCCCACTTTCAGCTCGGTGTGGATTTATTATAATCAGGTTCCCAATACTGAACTACACAAAACACTTTGTATTATTAAACATATGCAAGATATTTGTCTCAACTGTAGGATATTGAGTGCACGTGCTGTGCCATCGAAATTAACTATAAACATCTTTAATTGCTATGATCTGTAGTCTGCAGTATTAAGGAAAGAAATCCTGCAGACACACTCTGCCCCATGAAGGGTATCAAATAGATATTTATTACTGAACACCAGAGACGAAGGAAGAGCTTAATTTCTGACCCCAAAACACTGATCACACTTACCCACCTCTTACGTGCAACTCCCCTTTTCCTTAAACCATGAAATGACACCAGGCCGCTGATTGCAGTCCAGCCTCTCCTCCCCACTGACTGTGTCTGCAATCTGTCCCTCCTCCCCCTAACCACACCACGCATCCCAAGCTCAGGGTTTTTGTGAAAATCAAGGCCAGAGTGTGTAGGCATCCTGGAGAGGGATGGGTATTTTAAAAGTAAAGGGGGAGGGTGAGGTGACTGTAATATCACTCACTGGGCTAAGGGGTGGCTCATGGAGTTCAGTTTGGATTTATGCGAGGTATTGGGTTTGGTAAATCAAACAACAGCAGGACCTATACAATTAAAAGTAGAGCCTTTGGCAGTGCTGTAGTACAGAAACCTAGGCCGTCAGGTTTAATTCTTTAACATTTGTATCTGATATAGTTAGTGTGGTTAAGAACGTGTTTAACACACGTGTCTTCATATTACAGACCTTTGAGTATCGGAATTGGGATGTTATGTTGTGGTTGTACAGGACATTGGTGAGACCTCTTCTGGAATACTGTGTCCAGTCTAGTCACCCTGCCCGCTCATTCAATAGGCACACCACCCTCTGGGTGAACAAGCTGCCCCTTAGGTCACTTTTAAATGTTTCCCCTCTCACCTTAAGCCTATGTCCTCTAGTTTTGGACTCCCCGTACCCTTAGAAAATACCTTGACTATTCACTTTGATATTACTGACGTTGATATTATTAAGTTGGCGAGGATTGAGAAGAGATTAACCTGGATGTTGCTGGGAAAGGAGGGAGTGAGCTATAAGGACAGGCTGGATCGGCTGGGACTTTTTTCACTGAAGAATATGAGATTAAGCAGTAACTTTACAGAGGTTTATAAAATAATGAGGGTTACAGAGAAGCTGAAGGGCTGATGTCTTTTCTCTAGAGTTGAGGATTCAAAACTGAGGGATGTTTTAAGGTGCGTGGAAAAAAGATTTAGGAAGGTCTTGAGAGGTAATTATGTTAGACAGAAGCTGGCTTGCGTGTGGAATGAACTTCCAGAGGAAGTGGTGAAAGCAGGGACAGTTACAACGTTTAAAGTACATTTAGATCAGTCAATGAATAAGACATCAGTTTGGATGGTGCTGTTATCAGCTGCCCTCTCCCTCCCCATCTCTGAATGAATCCCTGTTGGTTTTCACCCTCTGCCAATGACTGTGCAGTGGCGTGTGGAGGCCAGCAGAGGGTGGCATTGCATCACTTTAAGCACCACAGAGACTGCCAGACCTGCCCCACACAGAGAAACACAGATACACACACGGGAAAGGTTAGTACACGACGTGAAGCTCATCTGGTAATTTAAATGAAACATAAAGAAATGCTCAATTCGCCTCATAAACTATTAAAATATGAGGGACAGATCTGCCAAATTCCACTGCTTAAATAAAAACATCAATTTTTTTTCACTCTGAAAGTGAACATTTTACATCAACTATTCACAATTCTGGGGCCCTCTTTCTCTTAACTGCTTATTCCCCGACTCTAGCTCTATAGCGATATATTGTTTCTTGGTCTGCTATCCTCTCATATCCAGGAGCTTGTAAGCTCTCAGTTCAGAACAGCATTCACTCTCTCTTAAAGGAATAGTACATACTTTCAACTTCATCACATTATACCCTGATGAATATAGATAAGTGGGACCTCTCCGGATTTCTCTTGCTCTGTGGTTTGTCAATATTTCATTCGCTCCGTCTGGTGTGTGTCAGGACTTTTGTTGCTCCATTGACAGCATGTCATTATTCGACTTTGTCCATAGGAATATATCAGTATTTCACTTGCTCACACTCGTGTGTGTGGGGCAGGATTTCAGTTGTTTCTTGGGGACTGTGACACTATAACAATCTCAATGTTTGTAGATGGCACCGAACCTGTAAGAACTCTGAAGTCAATGGAGGAGAGTGTGGAACTCTAACAGGACAATCACACGTCGGTGTAGTGTTCAGGTTTATGGCAGATGGGGATCAATGTCGAGCAGTTTGAGGTGATACACATTGGTAGGAAAGGCAATGAAAGACAATTTAAAACAGGCTGTGCCATTATAAAGGGGCTGCAGGAGCAGAGAGCGCTGGGTGTATATGAGCACAGATTGTTGAAGATATCAGGACAAGTGGGGAGAGCAGTAACAATCACAGATTAGTTTCAGTATCTGAGCTGTTTACATGGGGAGGTGTAGGAGGGAGTCTCGGTGCTCCCTTCCTGGGAGGTGGTGGTGACGATGTGTTGTTAACCGACCCACCTGCCCACCGAGACTGTGGGGATTCCATTTGTAACAGCTCGACACAAAAGGGAGATGGCATCAGGGCCATGGCTTCTAAGTTGTGCCGGGGGGAAACGGAGCTGCCAGTGGATTAAAAGTGAGAATTGACCTTCACTAAACATTGCTCCTTACTCGATCGGTGGGTCATGGATGATTCAGAATCTCCACACGAGGTGTCCCTGTCCTCTCCGGCTCGTACCAGGGTCCTCCCCACATGGCGGGGGGAGGGGGTAAGGGAACGGATATCAGGCACTCCACCACCCGGCTTGGCCCTTTCTGTCCTATTCCAGGCTGTTTCTCCTGGAACGGGAGAAAGGAGTAGGGAGTGAGTGGCCCTGCTGTTAGTGCTGGTGTAGGTGGTGGACATGGTCAAGGTGAGGTGTCCGGAGGGAGTCAGTCCACAGGGTTGTATCCATGCAGTGTTATTACTGTGGGGGGGGGGGGGGGACGTGGGGGTGGTAAAGTGGAGAGAGAGAGAGAGAGAGATAGCGAGAGAGAGACAGAGATACAGAGAGAGAGAGAGAGAGAGAGAGAAGGTGCAGCATGCGGCAGTGAGAGTGGTGGACCATGTGCCTTGTTCGGGGGTCGGTGCTATAACAGATATACAGTGAGTGTGAGGGAGCAGAGAGAATATGGTGACCCTTATCCTGACAGAGCGGGGAAGGTTATTGATGCTTGTCCTGTATTGCTGGACATTTCTTCAGACCGCAGATACTGCATTGAGCTGGGTGGTGAGCTCAGACCATGCTCGGTGGGTCTGGTGGTGTGCCCCCTCTGTGAAGAAAATGGTCCCCCTCTGTACTAGCCCATCCACCAGGACCTCTGTGCCCCTGGTGACAAACCGTGGTGTAATTACCCCTTATCTGCCATGCTCGGGGTAAACTATGCAGGGCAGCTCCTATCAGAGAAAGCTCAACCGTGTGCCCCATGGCCTTTTAAAGATGGCGCCAGTGTCAGGGATCATGGAATATCCAGGGTCACCTCCAGCCATATTGGGTGAGTACCTCCAGCCATATTGGGTGGGATAATCGGGCTGGTATTGAATGAGGGACACCATGGAGTAGTTAATGAGGTGAGTCCAATAAGATAGCACCAGGAAACTAACTCGGCCTCGTGTAGATGATCCCTCTGTCAGCACGGTGGCACAGTGGTTAGCACTGCTGCCTCACAGCGCCAGAGACCTGGGTTCAATTCCCGACTCAGGTGACTGACTGTGTGGAATTTGTACATTCTCCCTGTGTCTGCGTGGGTTTGCTCCGGTTTCCTCCCACAGTCCAAAGATGTGCAGGCTAGGTGGGTTGGTCATGCTAAATTGCCCATAGTGTTAGGTAAATGGGTAAATGTTGGCGAATGAGTGGGTTGTGCTTCGGTGGGTCGGTGTGGACCTGTTGGGCCGAAGGGCCTGTTTCCACACTGTAAGTAATCTAATCTGTCACAGTAAATGGAAATTACACTGAGACAAATTATTGTTAGATTTAGCCCAAAGTGTCAAAGACTCTGCTGAACCTCCACACAGATACAAAGCTGCAGAACTCATCCAAAACTCTGCATCATCTGAACTCCCACCAATATCATGTTCACCTACCATTCCTGGAAACACTGGCTTACGTTACAGGATGCGGTTTAAATGTTTTCATTTCTGCATTCTGAAACCTGGGAACACATCCTTCCACAACACTCTCTCTCAGTCTCCCCCTCTCTGTCTATTTCCCAGACCCCTCTCATTTCTTTTTGTTTAAACTGATACCCCCTCCATCTCTGTATCTCTGTGGCAGTGATGTTCACACTCACAGCACTCCCTTGTCAGGGCACAATGGAGAGTTGGAGCTGGAAATGGATGGGAGCTGCACATCCTGTCACTTCCAGCATGTGCTGCAAGTTTCCCCACACTGGGCAGGGATCTAACACAGTGTTACAGACCAATGCACTGGGTTGGTGTACACAGTCCTACATGCTGGGAGGGTAACTGCTCCTGGTTTACAGATCAATGCACTGGGGTGGGGTACACAGTCCTACATACTGGGAGGGTAACTTCTCCTGGGTTACAGATCAATGCACTGGGGTGGGGTACACAGTCCTTCATGCTGTGAGGCTAACTGCTCCTGGGTTACAGATCAAATTTACTGGGGTGGGGTACACAGTCCTACATGCTGTGAGGGTAACTGATCCTCTTTTACAGATTAATTCACGGTGATTACTGCACTGATCCCTATGCTGGTCAGACTAACTGGTTGAGGTTTATAGATAATTCAATGGTGTATTCCGTGCAGCTTCACATACAGGATGGATATTTCTTTCAGGTTCACACATTAGTGCCCTGCAGAATTCTGCACAGCTCCCCGTGTTGGACAGATATCTAGTCCGGGTTTATAGATCAATGCACTGCTGTGTTCTGCACAGCTCCCCGTGCTAGACAGACATCTCGTCCGGGTTTATAGATCAATGCACTGCTGTGGTCTGCACAGCTCCCCATCCTGGACAGATATCTCGTCCGGGTTTATAGATCAATGCACTGCTGTGGTCTACGCAGCTCCCCGTATTCCTGTGTAGCAGCTTTGAAATGCTGAATGTTCCCTTCCATTTCCTGTGTAACAGGTATGAGAGATTAAAAGTTATTTTCCAATCGCTGAGTAACAGCCTCCAATGGCTGACTGGCCTCATTCTGTTCCGGTTTAAAACTCTTGATGGGCAGAATAGCCTGCTTCGGTATCGGTGAAGTTATGAATGCTGCTGAATATTTTGAAACCATGAGTGAATGGGCCACTTCTGACTTTATGATGGAGGGAAGGCCATTGATGCTGCGGCTGTTACTAGCCCACAGTGCCTCATGGATGGCCAGTTTCCATGTGCTCGGTCCTTTAGAAGTATGTCCTACTTCACAGGAGGGTGTGCCACATCACACAGTGAGCAGTACGCCGAATATCATTTATCTCTCCATCCTGGAGGCTCGCAGCCTCATTCGTGATTAAGGTCTGCTGCCCGAAACGGTGATTTTCCTGCTCCTCGGATGCTGCCTGACCTGCTGTGCTTTTCCAGGAACATACGAATCTTGAGTATGTCAAATATGGGGCTGAGACTATGCCTCGACCAGGACTGTGTGCTGGCTGCTCCTTCAGATACTGTCAGGGAAAGATCCAACTTGGAAAAGAAGTTTGGTGAGAAAGTTTCCCCCAGTCTGGCTGTTGTGTATTGAAGCCTGTCCCTGCTCAGGCAGCGGTTGGCCATTGGGGGCACTCTTAGTGATGGACATTGAAGTCCCACACCCAGAGGATGGTCTGAGTCCTTATCACCCTCACTGCTTCGTCTGATTTGTTTCCAAGAGGAGGGGTGGGGGACAGGAGATAACCAACCTCAGGCGACTTCCTTGACCATGATCTGTTACCATGAGATTTCCTGGGCTCTGGAATCAATGTTGGGGATTTGCAGGGTAACTCCTTCACTGACTGTATCCCAGTGTGCCCCCACCACTGGTGGGTCTGTCATGCCGGTGGGACAGGATATACCTAGGGACGGTGATGGGGCTTCATGAAACATCATGGGTGAGCACGGTGGCACAGTGGTTAGCACTGCTGCCTCAGAGCGCCAGAGACTCGGGTTCAATTCCTGCCTCAGGTGACTGACTGTGTTGAGTTTGCACATTCTACCTGTGTCTGCGTGGGTTTCCTCCGGGTGCTCCGGTTTTCTGCCACAGTCCAAAGAATTGGCCATGCTAAATTGCCGTAGTGTTAGGTGAAGGGGTAAATGTAGGGGAATGGGTCTTGGTGGGTTGCGCTTCGGCGGGTCAGTGTGGACTTGATGGGCTGAAGGGCCTGTTTCCACACTGTAGGTAATCTAATCTAATCTACATTACCCATCCGGCCTGATCCTGTGAGTATGACGGTGTCGGACTGTTTCCTGACTGGGAGTGTGGTGCTGGAAAAGCACAGCAGGTCAGGCAGCATCCGAGGAGCAGGGGAATGAACGTTTCAGGCAAACTCCCTTCATCAGGAATGAGGCTTGTGGGCCGGTGAGCTGAGAGATAAATGGGAGGGGGCTGGGGCTGGTGCAGGAGTTGGGGCTGGGGTATCGGAGCTGGGAATGTGATCGGGAGACGGAGGTGGGGGAGAGGTGATAGGTCAGAGAGGATGGGGGAAGGTCATGGACATGTCAAGGAGTTCCCCGGAACGTTCTGCCCTTGACATTCTATAACTAACATTCCCCAGAACGTACTGTCCGCGACATTCTATAACTGCCATTCCCCGGAAAGTTCTGTCCCTGACATTCTATAACTGACATTCCCCGGAACGTTCTGTCCTTGACATTCTATAACTGCCATTCCCCGGAACGTTCTGCCCTTGACATTCTAGAACTGCCATTCCCCGGAACGTTCTGTCCTTGACATTCTATAACTGACATTCCCCGGAAAGTTCTGTTCCTGACATTCTATAACTGACATTCCCCAGAACGTTCTGTCCGCGACATTCTATAACTGCCATTCCCCGGAACGTTCTGTCCTTGACATTCCATAACTGACATTCCCCGGAAAGTTCTGTCCCTGACATTCTATAACTGACATTCCCCGGAACGTTCTGTCCTTGACATTCTATAATTGCCATTCCCCGGAACGTTCTGTCCTTGACATTCTATAACTGACATTCCCCGGAACGTTCTGTCCCTGACATTGTTTGTGAACGGCCGGACGTCAGCGAATTGAACAAACGATAAGATTCCGAGGGAAGAGATCCCGTTCCAGCGAGAAGGAGACACTGTTCCGAAGGCCCCTCTGGCAGTTAAAGGGGTGAATAAGTTTTCCCTGCGTTTACATTTCTTCCCGACACAGGTTCGACCACAATTTAGACCAATATACAGGAATTCCCAAACTCCGTTTGTCTTCAGGAAACTGGGAGAGAATACTTCAGGACAGCAACATTCCCACCCTCCGTATTAGGAACTGGGAAGGTGTGACCTGTGTCTGCTCTCGAGGGATCGAGTGTGTGGGAATGTTCTAGAAACCATCTGTCCTTATGGATGTGTTTCTGTGTGTTTGGGAAGGGAGGGTTTCTTGTGGTTTATGACACGTTTTTGTCAGCAATTCCCACCTTCCCATTTGTTATTCCAGCTCCAATTATTTTAATAAATCCCTGAATACAGGGACACATTTGAAAATCTCACTGGGTCCCCGATCAAACGGGTCCCTTTGCCTCCAAGCTGATGGATAATGGGTTTGTTTTCCTTCCTCACAGTTAACGTAGTGACCATCTACGTCCTGCTTTATGAAGATTGTGGATTGTCTCCATGTGTCAGACGTTACCTGGGGGCCATGGCACCGGCGGATCTCCTGGTCATTATCCTCGACCTGATCCTGAGACACATTCCCATTGTTTATGGGGAACACTTTTATTTCCTGAGGGACTCAGTCCCCGTGTGTAATATCCACGCCGTCCTGGTTCATGCAGCCACTGACTGCTCTGTCTGGTTCACCGTCACTTTCACCTTTGATCGGTTTGTGGCCATTTGTTACCAGAAGCTGAAAAGTAAATATTGCAGTGAGAAAACGGCGGCTGTGGTTCTGGGGGCAGTGACTGTGCTGAGCTGTTTAAAGAACATTTTCTGGTATTTTATGCTCACGGATCAGTATCGGCTGGTGAACACCCCCTGGTTTTGTGAGGCAACAGACGCTGTTCATTTCTCCAGTTTCTGGGTCACAATCGAGTTCCTCCACCACATTCTAACCCCATGTGTCCCATTTCTCCTGATTCTGCTGCTCAATGTTCTCACCGTCAGACACATTTTAGTGACCAGCAGAGCCCGCAGGAGACTCCGCGTTCACACCAATGGGGACGCTCAGTCTGACACTGAAATGAGAAAGCGAAAAAAATCCATCATTTTACTGTTTGTGATCTCGGCCAATTTCATCCTGTTATGGTCAACGTTAATGCTGTTTTCTATATGGTTCCGGATGTATTTTATTGGGTATCAGTCTGTGTATCTCGATTGGTTTGTTCTGGATTTGGGCTTCATGCTGCAGCTCCTCAGTTGCTGCACAAACACCGCGATTTATGCCGTGACCCAGACTAAGTTCAGGCAGCAGCTGAAGAATGTGCTGAAATATCCCTTCACCCAAATCCATCCATCCATCAATTTCCCTCATTAATCACACCATCCGGGATTTTCTCATTTCAGTTCAGTGTTTCAGCGATGGAGCAGCCAGTCGCTATGGTAACAGACTGAGGGTAGTGCTGGTTTTTCCATCCTTATCCCCCAGGGGGGTTACAGGGAAACATTTCAATGTTGCTCACAACTCAGGGGCCAGTGAGAAAAGGCACCATCCCACTGACTGTATCCATCACTTCCATTTGTAAACAATAAAAATGTTGATTAAAGCGTGCCGAACAGCAGAGTGACTGATGTTGTTGTGTGTCTTTGTGTTGGAGAAGCTGAGCTGGAGAGAGACAGACTCAGCCCCAAGTCCTGGTCCTCAGGCTAGGGGAGGGCACCGCGCCCTGAGCTCAGAAGCTGGGTCGAACTTCCTCTGACCCCCCTACTCCAACGTGGCCTCCCCATTTCCTCACCCCCACTTTTCCTCCTCAATTCTCTCCCTCTCGATCTATTTCTGCACACTATCTCTTTCTCACCACCTCTCCCTTTTCACTCTCTCTGGTCCCCTCTCAGAAAACAACCCCAACCCCGGTTTCTCCACTTGCCTCCACTCTTCTTTCTGCCTCACTCTCCCCTCTCTCTCTCATAACCCCAACATGAGTTTCTACACCTGCCTCCATTCTTCTCTCTCCCCCTCACCCTCACTCTCTCTCTCTCCCCTGCCGTCTCGGTCTCCCTCCTGCAATTCCATCTCTACCCCATTTACCCCACCTCCCACATCTCTCAATCATCTCACCCCACACCCGCACACGCAGCCTCACCACCAACCCCAAGTCTCTGGGTCAGAGGGAGAGGGAAGGACCAGGGAGACAGAGGGTAGCAGAGAGAGAGGAAGGGCGTGACAGGAGGGAGAGAGATTCAGTCAGAGAGAAACGGAGGGAGGTGGGGAGAGAGAGAGAGAGACAAAGGTAGGGGGATCGAGAGTGAGAGAAGATGGAGAAAGAGAGAAGGAGCAGGGAGAGACAGAGAGAGAGAGAGGGAAGAGAGAGATAAGGAGAGGGAGAGAGAGAGAAATAGGGGAGGACATAAAGAGAGAGGGGTCAGAGAGAGGGGGGTCAGAGAGAGGGGGGTCAGAGAGCGGGGGGACAGAGAGAGGGGGGTCAGAGAGAGGGGGGTCAGAGAGAGGGGGTCAGAGAGAGGAGGGACAGGGAGAGGAGTGACAGAGGGGGGTCAGAGAGAGAGTGGGGGCAGAGAGAGAGGGGGGGCAGAGAGAGAGGGGGGTTCAGAGAGGGGGGGGCAGAGAGGGGGAGACAGAGAGAGAGAGAGAGGGGACAGAGAGAGAGAGAGGGGGGGACAGTGAGAGAGGGGGACAGAGAGAGAGGGGGACAGAGAGAGAGGGGGACAGAGAGAGGAGTGACAGAGAGGGGGGGGGCAGAGAGAGGGGGCAAGAAAGAGAGGGGGGCAGAGAGAGAAGGACAGAGAGAGGGGGGGCAGAGAGAGGAGTGACAGAGAGGGGAGTGACAGAGAGAGGGCAGAGAAAGGGGGCAAGAGAGAGAGAGGGGACAGAGAGAGAGGGGGACAGAGAGAGAGGGGGACAGAGAGAGGGGTGACAGAGAGAGGGGTGACAGAGAGAGCAGTGACAGAGAGAGCAGTGACAGAGAGGGGGCAAGAGAGAGAGGGGGGCAGAGAGAGAGGGGTGACAGAGAGAGAGGGGTGACAGAGAGAGGGGGTGACAGAGAGAGGGGTGACAGAGAGAGGAGTGACAGAGAGGGGGCAGAGAGAGGGGGCAGAGAGAAAGGGGGCAGAGAGAAAGGGGTGAGAGAGGGGGGCAGAGAGAGAGGGGGGCAGAGAGAGAGGAGTGGCAGAGAGAGGAGTGACAGAGAGAGGAGTGACAGAGAGTGGGCAGAGAGAGAGGGGGACAGAGAGAAAGGGGAGAGAGAGGGGGGTCAGAGAGAGAGGGGGGACAGAGAGAGAGGGGGGTCAGAGAGAGAGGGGGGTCAGAGAGAGGGGGCAAGAAAGAGAGGGGGGCAGAGAGAGAAGGACAGAGAGAGGGGGGGCAGAGAGAGGAGTGACAGAGAGGGGAGTGACAGAGAGGGGAGTGACAGAGAGGGGATTGACAGAGAGAGGGCAGAGAAAGGGGGCAAGAGAGAGAGAGGGGACAGAGAGAGAGGGGGGCAGAGAGAGAGGGGTGACAGAGAGAGGGGTGACAGAGAGAGGGATGACAGAGAGAGCAGTGACAGAGAGAGCAGTGACAGAGAGGGGGCAAGAGAGAGAGGGGGCAGAGAGAGACGGGGCAGAGAGAGAGGGGTGACAGAGAGAGAGGGGTGACAGAGAGAGGAGTGACAGAGAGAGGAATGACAGAGGGGGGCAGAGAGAAAGGGGGCAGAGAGAAAGGGGTGAGAGAGGGGGGGCAGAGAGAGAGGGGGGCAGAGAGAGAGGAGTGGCAGTGACAGGAGTGACAGAGAGGGGGCAGAGAGAGAGGGGGACAAAGAGAAAGGGGAGAGAGGGGGGGTCAGAGAGAGAGGGGGGACAGAGAGAGGGGGGGACAGAGAGAGAGGGGGGTCAGAGAGAGAGGGGGGTCAGAGAGAGGGGGCAAGAAAGAGAGGGGGGCAGAGAGAGAAGGACAGAGAGAGGGGGGGCAGAGAGAGGAGTGACAGAGAGGGGAGTGACAGAGAGGGGAGTGACAGAGAGAGGGCAGAGAAAGGGGGCAAGAGAGAGAGAGGGGACAGAGAGAGAGGGGGACAGAGAGAGAGGGGTGACAGAGAGAGGGGTGACAGAGAGAGGGATGACAGAGAGAGGGGTGTCAGAGAGAGAGGGGGGTCAGAGAGAGAGGGTTGGTCAGAGAGAGAGGGGTGATCAGAGAGAGAGGGGTGGTCAGAGAGAGAGGGGGGTCAGTGAGAGAGTGGGGGCAGAGAGAGAGGGGGTACAGAGAGAGAGGGGGGACAGAGAGAGAGGGGGACAGAGAGAGAGGGGGGACAGAGAGAGAGGGGGGCCAGAGGGGGGGACAGATAGAGGGGGGGGACAGAGAGAGGGGGGACAGAGAGGGGGGGACAGAGGGGGGCGGACAGTGAGAGGGGGGACAGAGAGAGAGGGGGGACAGAGAGAGTGGGGGGACAGAGAAAGTTGGGGGACAGAGCGAGTGGGGCGACAGAGAGAGTGGGGGGACAGAGAGTGTGGGGGGACGGAGAGTGTGGGGGGACAGAGAGAGTGGGGGGACAGAGAGAGTGGGGGGACAGAGAGTGTGGGGGGACAGAGATAGTGGGGGGACAGAGAGAGTGGGGGAAAGAGAGAGTGGGGGACAGAGAGAGTGGGGGACAAAGAGAGGGGGAGAAAGAGAGGGGGCGACAGAGAGATGGCGACAGCGAGAGGATGGCAGAGAGAGAGGGGGACAGAGAGAGTAGGGGACAGAGAGAGAAGAAGCCAGAGAGGGGGCGAGAGAGAGGGTGGACAGAGTGAGAGGGTGGCAGAGAGAGGGGGCCAGAGACGGAGACAGAGTGAGAGAGGGGGCAGATAGAGGGGGAGACAGACAGACAGGGGACAGAGAGAGGCAGGGACCGAGAAGTGGGGAACAGAGAGAGAGGGGATAGAGAGAGGGGGGGGGGACAGAGAGAGGGGGGGCAGAGAGAGGGGGGACAGAGAGAAAGAGGGTGACAGAGAGAGAGGGGTATAGAAAGAGGGGGGACAGAGAGAGAGGGTGACAGAGAGAGAGGGTGACAGAGAGACAGGGTGACAGAGAGAGGATGACAGAGAGTGAGGGGGCAAGAGAGAGAGGGAGGCAGAGAGAGAGGGGACCGGGGAGGGCAGTGAGAGAGGGGGACAAGAGAGAGGGGGCAAGAGTGAGAGGGGGCAAGAGAGAGAGAGGGATTCAGAGAGAGAGGGGGGTCAGAGAGAGAGAGGGGGGGGCAGAGACAGGGCAGCAGAGAGAGAGGGGGACAGAGAGAGAGGGCGACAGAGAGATTGCAAGAGAGAGGGATCAGAGAGTGAGTGGCACAGAGAGAGAGGGGCAGAGAGAGAAGGGGTCACAGAGAGAGGGGCAGAGTGAGAGGGTGTACGAGAGAGGGGGACAGAGAGAAAGGGGAACTTAGAAAGGGGAGGACAGAGAGAGAGGGGGGAGTGAGAGCGAGGGGGACAGAGACGGAGGTGGACAGACAGAGGGGGATCGAGGGGGGGGCATAGAGAGAGGGGTACAGAGAGAGTGGGGGAGACAGAGAGAGGGGGTGACAGAGAGAGGGAACAGAGAGTGTGGGGGACTGAGAGAGGGGGGAGAGAGAAAGGGGGGAGAGAGAGAGGGGGGAGAGAGAGAGAGGGGGGGAGAGACAGAGAGGGGGAGAGAGAGAGGGGGGAACAGAGAGAGAGGGGGACTGAGGGGGAAAGAGGAGGGCAGAGAGAGGAGGGACAGAGAGAGGGGACAGAAAGAGAGAGGCACACAGGGAGGGGGACAGAGGGAGGAGCACAGAGAGAGTGGGGGGCAGAGAGAGTGGGGGGCAGGGAGATGGGGGGCAGGGAGAGTGGGGGGACAGAGAGAGAGAGAGGGGACAGAGAGAGAGAGGGGACAGAGAGAGAGGGGGGACAGAGAGAGAGGGGGACAGAGAGAGAGGGGGACAGAGGGGGAAAGAGGAGGGCAGAGAGAGGAGGGACAGAGAGAGGGGACAGAAAGATAGAGGCACACAGGGAGGGGGACAGAGGGAGGGGCACAGAGAGAGTGGGGGGCAGAGAGAGTGGGGGGCAGGGAGATGGGGGACAGGGAGAGTGGGGGGACAGAGAGAGAGAGGGGACAGAGAGAGAGAGGGGACAGAGAGAGAGGGGGGACAGAGAGAGAGGGGGGACAGAGAGAGAGGGGTAGACAGAGAGAGAGGGGGGACAGAGAGAGAGGGGGGGGCAGAGAGAGAGGGGGACAGAGAGAGAGGGGGGACAGAGAGAGGGGGGGACAGAGAGAGAGGGGGGGACAGAGAGAGAGGGGGGACAGAAAGAGAGGGGGGACAGAGAGAGAGGGTGGACAGAGAGAGAAGGGGGGCAGAGAGAGAAGGGGGACAGTGAGAGAGGGGGGACAGAGAGAGAGGGGGACAGAGAGAGAGGGGGACAGAGAGAGAGCGGGGGACAGAGAGAGAGGAGGACAGAGAGAGACGGGATAGCGAGAATGGTACAGATAGAGAGGGACTGAGAGTGATGGAGATGGGGGATCAAAGAGAGATAGGGACAGAGAAAGCGGGGGCAGAGAGAGGGGGCACAGTGAGAGAGGGGGTTCACAGCGACAGGCGGTATCAGCTAGAGAGGGGGCAGAGAGTGGGAGGGTCAGAGAGGGGGACAGAGAGAGAGGGGGACTGAAAGAGAGGGGGACAGAGGAGAGGGAGGGACAGAGAGAGAGGGGGACAGAGAGAGAGGGGGACAGAGAGAGAGGGGGACAGAGAGAGAGGGGGACAGAGAGAGGGAGCGACAGAGAGAGGGAGGAACAGAGAGAGGGGGGACAGAGAGAGGGGGGGACAGAGAGAGGGGGGACAGAGAGAGGGGGGACAGAGAGAGGGGGATAGTGAGAAGGTTACAGATAGAGAGGGACAGAGAGAGGGGGACAGAGAGTGAGGGAGATGGGGGTCAAAGAGAGGGGGGGACAGAGAGAGCGGGGGCAGAGAGAGGGGGCAGTGAGAGAGGGGGCAGAGAGAAAGGGGGCAAGAGAGAGAGAGAGGGGGTTCACAGAGAGAGGGGATATCAGCTTGAGAGGGGGGCAGAGAGAGGGGGAGAAAGATGTGGTCAGAAGGAGAGGGACAGACAGAGGAGGTCAGATAATGGGGAGATAGAGTGCGTCAGAGAGAGGGGGACAGAGAGAGGGGCATAGAGAGAGGGGGGGACAGAGAGCGGGTGACAGAGAGAGGGGCATAGAGAGAGGGGGGGGCAGAGAGGGGGTGACAGAGAGCGGACAGAGTGGGGGAGATAGAGGGGGATAGCGAGAGGGGGGACAGAAATAGCGGTGACAGAGAGAGGGGGGAAGAGAGAGAGGGGGACAGAGGGAGAGGGGGGGCAGAGGAGAGGGAGGGACAGAGATAGATGGGGACAGAGAGAGAGGGGGACAGAGAGAGAGGGGGACAGAGAGAGGGAGGGACAGAGAGAGGGAGGGACAGAGAGGGAGGGACAGAGAGAGGGGGGGACAGAGAGAGGGGGACAGAGAGAGGGGGGACAGAGAGAGGGGGTAGTGAGAAGGGTACAGATAGAGAGGGACAGAGGGGGGGGACAGAGAGTGAGGGAGATGGGGGTCAAAGAGAGGGGGGGGACAGAGAGAGCGGGGCAGAGAGAGGGGGGGGCAGTGAGAGAGGGGGCAGA
Source organism: Chiloscyllium punctatum (assembly GCF_047496795.1). NCBI lineage: Eukaryota > Metazoa > Chordata > Chondrichthyes > Orectolobiformes > Hemiscylliidae > Chiloscyllium > Chiloscyllium punctatum. The sequence goes on from NC_092766.1 coordinate 69,098,504, forward strand.
GAGAAAGGGGGTAAGAGAGAGAGAGAGGGGTTCACAGAGAGAGGGGATATCAGCTTGAGAGGGGGGCAGAGGGAGGGGGAGAAAGATGTGGTCAGAGGGAGAGGGACAGACAGAGGAGGTCAGATAATGGGGAGATAGCGTGCGTCAGAGAGAGGGGGACAGAGAGAGGGGCATAGAGAGTGGGGGGGACAGAGAGCGGGTGACAGAGAGCGGACAGAGTGGCTGAGATAGAGGGGGATAGCGAGAGGGAGGACAGAAAGAGCGGTGACAGAGAGAGGGGGGAAGAGAGAGAGGGGGACAGAGGGAGAGGGGGGCAGAGAGAGGGCGAGAGAGGGGGGAGAGAGAGCAAGGGGCAGAGAGAGACGGGGATAGAGAGTTGGGGAGAGGGGGGCAGAGAGAGAGAGGAGGGCAGAGAGATTTGGCCAGAGAGAGCTCGAGGAAGAGAGGGGGACAGAGAGAGAAGAAGACAGAAAGAGTTGGGGAGAGTGAGAGAGAGGGTGACAGAGTGAGAAGGGACAGAGAGAGTGAGGGACAGAGGGGGAGAGAGAGAGAGAGGGAGAGAGAGAGGGGGGGAGATGGACAGGGGGCAGAGAGAGGTGTGACAGAGAGTGGGGGACAGAGAGTGGGGGGAAACAGAGTGAGGGGCACAGTGAGGAGGTACAGAGAGAGGCGGGAGGGAGGCAGAGGGGTGAGAGAGAGGGCGACAGAGAGAGGGGACAGAAGGTGGGGGAGATGGGCGAGTCAGAGAGAGAGAGAGGGGGACAGAGAGGGGGGCAGAGAGAGGGGGGCAGAGAGAGAGGGGGGCAGAGAGAGGGGGGGCAGAGAGAGAGGGGGGCAGAGAGAGGTGAGCAGAGAGAGAGGGGGGCAGAGAGGGGGGGGCAGAGAGAGAGAGAGGGGGCAGAGAGAGAGGGGGGCATAGAGAGAGGGGGGCAGAGAGAGAGGGGGCAGAGAGAGAGGGGCAGAGAGAGAGGGGGCAGAGAGAGAGGGAGGCAGAGAGCGGGGAAGAGAGAGAGTGGACAGAGATAGGGTGAGAGAGGGAGGGGGACAGAGGGCGGGGGACAGAAAGAGGGGTGGCAGAGAGAGGGGTGACAGAGAGAGGGGTGACAGAGAGAGGGGGACGGAGAGAGAGGGGACAGAGAGTGGGGGATATAGAATGGATCAGAGAGACGGGGAACAGAGAGGGGGTCAGAGAGAGAGAGGCAGTGAGGAGGAACAAAGAGGTGTCAGAGAGAGGGCGACAGAGAGAGGGCGACAGAGAGTGGGGGACAGAGAGTGGGGGACAGAGAGTGGGGGACAGAGAGTGGGGAACAGAGAGTGGGGGAGAAGGGGGGACAGAGAGAGGGGGGCAGAGAGGGGGGGGCAGAGAGAGGGGGGACAGAGAGAGAGGCGGGTGTGAGAGATAGGGGGTTAGAGAGAGGCGGGTAGGAGAGGGAGGTGGACAGAGAGAGGGGAACAGAGAACGCGAGAGATAGAGGGGGTCAGAGGGAGGGGGACAGAGAGAGGGGCAGAGAGAATGGGGGAAATAGAGGGGGTCAGAGAGAGAGGGACAGAAAGAATGGGAGGTTGACGGGCTCAGAAAGAGGGGGACAGAGAGGGGGGCAAGGAGAGAGAGGGACAGAGAGAGGGGGGAAAGAGAGAGGCGGGTGGGAGGGAGAGGGGGGCAGAGACAGGGAGACAGAGAGAGGGGAACAGAGAGAGTGGAAGATGGGGGGTCAGAGTGAGAGGGGAACAGAGAGAGAGTGGGCAGAGAGATGGTGACAGAGAGAGGGGCAGAGAGAGGGCGGGAAGAGAGATGGGGACAGAGAGAGACGCGGGTGGGAGAGAGAGGCGGTTAGAGGCAGGCGGGTGGGAGAGAGAGGGGGACAGAGAGGGAGAGATAGAGGGGATCAGAGGGAGGGGGACAGAGAGAGGTGCACAGTGAATGGGAGAGATAGAGGGGGTCAGAGAGAGGTGGACAGAAAGAATTGGAGGTGGAGAGGGTCAGAGAGAGGGTGACACAGAGAGGGGCACAGAGAGTGGGGAGATTGACGGAGTCAGGGAGAGAGGGGACAGAGAGAGACTGGACAGAGAGAGAGGGAGCAGAGAGAGATGGGGGCAGAGAGAAGGGGGCAGAGAGAGGGCGACAGAGAGAGACTGGACAGAGAGAGACTGGACAGAGAGAGGGGAACAGAGAGAGTGGAAGATGGGGGGTCAGAGTGAGAGGGGAACAGAGAGAGAGTGGGCAGAGAGATGGTGACAGAGAGAGGGGCAGAGAGAGGGCGGGAAGAGAGATGGGGACAGAGAGAGACGCGGGTGGGAGAGAGAGGCGGTTAGAGGCAGGCGGGTGGGAGAGAGAGGGGGACAGAGAGGGAGAGGTAGAGGGGATCAGAGGGAGGGGGACAGAGAGAGGGGCATAGTGAATGGGAGAGATAGAGGGGGTCAGAGAGAGGTGGACAGAAAGAATTGGAGGTGGAGAGGGTCAGAGAGAGGGTGACACAGAGAGGGGCACAGAGAGTGGGGAGATTGACGGAGTCAGGGAGAGAGGGGACAGAGAGAGACTGGACAGAGAGAGAGAGACTGGCACAGAGAGTGGGGCACAGAGAGTGGGGGAGATAGAGGTGGTCAGAGAGGGGGATGAGAGAGAGAGGGGCCAGAGAGGGGGCCCAGAGAGAGGGGGGGACAGAGAGAGGTGGGGACAGAGAGAGGGGGGGACCGAGAGAGGGGTCAGAGGGAGAGGGACAGACAGAGGAGGTCAGATAGTGGGGGAGATAGATGGCGTCAGAGAGAGGGGGACAGAGAGAGGGGCATAGAGAGAGAGGGTACAGAGAGAGGGGGGACAGAGAGATGGGGACAGAGTGGGGGAGATAGAGGGGGTTAGCGAGATGGGGGACAGAAAGAGCGGTGACAGAGAGAGAGGGGGACAGAGAGAGAGGGGGACAGAGAGAGTGGGGGACAGAGAGAGAGGGGGACAGAGAGTGGTGTATATAGAATGCGTCAGAGACAGGTGGACAGAGAGAGGGAGACAGAGAAAGGGGGACCGAGAGGGGGGTTCAGAGAGAGGGGGGAGAGGGGGGGGAGACAGAGAGAGAGCGGGACAGTGAGAGGGGGGGACAGAGAGAGAGGGGGGGACAGAGAGAGAGAGGGGGACATGGAGAGGGGGACAGAGAGACGGGGACAGAGAGACGGGGACAGAGAGACGGGGACAGAGGGTGGAGAGAGACGGGGACAGAGAGAGAGCGGGACAGAGAGAGAGCGGGACAGAGAGAGGGCGGGGTCAGAGAGTGGGGGGACAGAGAGTGGGGGGACAGAGAGACTGGGACAGAGAGACGGGGACAGAGGGTGGAGAGAAAGCGGGACAGAGAGAGAGCGGGACAGAGAGAGAGGGGGGAACAGAGAGTGGGGGGACAGAGAGAGAGGGGGACATAGAGAGAGGGGAGACAGAGAGAGAGAGGGGAGACAGAGAGAGAGAGGGGAGACAGACCATAAGACCATAAGAACATAAGACATCGGAGTGGAAGTAAGGCCATTCGGCCCATCGAGTCCACTCCGCCATTCAATTATGGCTGATGCGCATTTCAGCTCCACTTACCAGCATTCTCCCCTTAGCCCTTAATTCCTCTAGACAACAAGAACCTATCAATCTCGGAGAGAGAGAGGGGGGCAGAGAGAGGGGTACAGAGTGGTGTGAGGGGGGTCAGAGAGTGGGGGGATGGAGATAGTGGGGGACAGAGAGAGTGGGGGACAGAGAGAGAGGGGGGACAAAGAGAGAGGGGGGACAGAGGGGTGGCGAGGGAGAGAGAGGGGGACAGAGAGAGGGGGGACAGACAGAGAGGGGGACAGACAGAGAGGGGGACAGACAGAGATGGCGACAGAGAGATGGCGACAGAGAGATGGCGACAGAGAGGGGGGCAAGAGAGTGAGGGAGGCAGAGAGAGAGGGGACCGAGGGTGGGGCAGTGAGAGAGGGGACAGAGAGAGGGGTGGGGTCAGAGAGAGAGGGGGGTCAGAGAGAGAGGGGGACAGAGAGAGAGGGGGGACAGAGAGAGAGGGGGACAGAGAGAGAGGGGGGACAGAGAGAGAGGGGGGCAGAGAGAGAGAGGGGCAGAGAGAGAGAGGGGCAGAGACAGGGCGGCAGATATAGGGGGACAGAGGGAGATGGCGATAGAGAGAGGGCGAGATAGAGGGATCAGAGAGAGAAGGGGACAGAGAGAGAGGGGCAGAGAGAGAAGGGGTCACAGAGAGGGCGACAGAGAGGGGGAGACAGAGAGATAGGGAGACAGAGAGAGAGGGATGACAGAGAGAGGGGGATGACAGAGAGAGGGGGATGACAGAGAGAGGGGGGGACAGAGAGGGGGGGGACAGAGAGAGGGGGGACAGAGGGTGGTCAGAGGGAGAGGGACAGACAGAGGAGGACAGATAGTGGGGGAGATAGAGGGCGTCAGAGAGAGGGGGACAGAGAGAGGGGCATAGAGAGAGAGGGGACAGAGAGAGAGGGGCATGGAGAGAGGGGCATAGAGAGAGAGGGGCATAGAGAGAGAGGGGCATAGAGAGAGGGGGGCATAGAGCGAGATAGGACAGAGAGTGGAGGACAGAGAGTGGGGGACAGAGAGTGCGTTAGCGAGAGGGGAGACAGAGAGGTGGGGGGAAAGAGAGTGGTGGAGATAGATTGGATAAGAGGGAGGGGGAATAGAGAGGGGCGTCAGAGAGAGGGGTACAGAGCGAGAGGGGGAGAGAGAGGGGGCAGAGAGTGAGGGGGAAAGAAACAGAGGGGGACAGAGAGTGAGGGCGACAGAGTGCGGATGACAAAGAGAGAGAGCGGGACAGCGAGGGGGGGTACAGAAAGAGTGGGGGACAAGGAGAGAGGGGACCGAGGGAGAGGGGGCCAGAGAGACGGCGAGGGAGGGGGGACAGAGAGCAAGGGGGACAGAGAGAGAGGTGGACGGAGAGAGGGGGAGCGAGGGGGGGCATAGAGAGAGGGGGACAGAGAGAGGGGGACAGAGAGAGACTGAGAAAGATTGGGGGACAGAGAGAGAAGGGGACAGAGAGAGTGGGGGAGACAGAGAGAGAGAGGGAACAGAGAGAGTGGGGGACAGAGAGAGGTTGGGGGACAGAGAGAGAGAGGGAACAGAGAGAGTGGGGGACAGAGAGAGGTTGGGGGACAGAGAGAGAGAGGGGGAGAGTGAGAGAGAGGGGGACAGAGAGGGGGGAACAGAGAGAGAGACGGGTGGGAGAGAGAGGGGGACAGAGAGAGAGGGGGACAGAGAGAGGGGGGAACAGAGAGAGGGGGGACAGAGAGAGGGGGGGACAGAGAGGGGGGGACAGAGAGGGGGGGGCACAGAGAGGAGTGACAGAGAGAGAGGGGGACCGAGACAGCCGGGGATAGAGAGAGCCGGGGATTAAGAGAGCTGGGGATAGAGAGATGGGGAGAGGGGGGCAGAGAGAGAGAGGAGTGCAGAGAGAAGGGGTCAGAGAGAGGTCGAGGAAGAGAGGGGGACAGAGAGAGAAGGAGACAGAAAGAGTGGGGGAGAGAGAGAGAGAGAGAGAGAGGGTGACAGAGTGAGAAGGGACAGGGAGAGTGGGGGACAGAGAGGGGAGAGAGAGAGAGGGTGAGAGAGAGAGGGGGAGATGGAGAGGGGGGCAGAGAGAGGGGTGACAGAGAGTGGGGGACAGAGAGTTAGGGGATACAGAGTGAGTGGCACAGTGAGGAGGTACAGAGAGAGGCGGGAGGGAGGGAGAGGGGTGAGAGAGGGCGACAGAGAGAGGGGTACAGAAGGTGGGGGAGATGGGCGGTTAAAGTGAGAGGGTGACAGAGAGAGAGGGGGGCAGAGAGAGAGGGGGCAGAGAGAGAGGGGGGCAGAGAGAGAGGGGGGCAGAGAGAGAGGGGGGCAGAGAGCGGGGAAGAGAGAGAGTGGACAGAGAGAGGGTGAGAGAGGGAGGGGGACAGAGGGCGGGGGACAGAAAGAGGGGTGACAAAGGGAGGGGGATGGAGAGAGAGGGGACAGAGAGTGGGGGGATATAGAATGGATCGGAGAGGCTGGGAACAGAGAGGGGGGTCAGAGAGAGAGGGACAGTGAGGAGGTACAGAGAGAGGGCGACAGAGAGTGGGGGACGGAGAGAGGGGGGACAGAGAGAGGGGGGGACAGAGAGGGGGGGACAGAGAGAGGGGGGACAGAGAGAGAGGGACAGAGAGAGGGGGGACAGAGAGAGGGGGGACAGAAAGGGGGGGACAGAGAGAGGGGGGACAGAGAGAGAGGCGGGAGAGATAGGGGGTTAGAGAGAGGCGGGTAGGAGAGGGAGGCGGACAGAGAGAGGGGGACAGAGAAAGGGAGAGATAGAGGGGGTCAGAGGGAGGGGGACAGAGAGAGAGGCAGAGAGAATGGGGGAAATAGAGGGGGTCAGAGAGGGGGGGGGCAGAAAGAATGGGAGGTTGAAGGGCTCAGAAAGAGGGGGACAGAGAGGGGGGCAAGGAGAGAGAGGGACAGAGAGAGGGGGGAAAGAGAGAGGCGGGTGGGAGGGAGAGGGGGACAGAGAGTGATGGGAAAGAGAGAGGGGGAAAGAGAGAGGCGGGTGGGAGGGAGAGGGTGGCAGAGACAGGGAGACAGAGAGAGGGGGACAGAGAGTGTGGAAGATGGGGGGTCAGAGTGAGAGGGGGACAGAGAGAGAGTGGGCAGAGAGATGGTGACAGAGAGATGGTGACAGAGAGAGGAGCAGAGAGAGTGGGGGCAGAGAGGGGAGCAGAGAGCGGAGGAGAAGGAGAGGGGACAGAGAGAGGGTGACAGAGGGAGGGGGACAGAGAGAGGGCGGGAAGAGAGATGGGGACAGAGAGAGATGCGAGTGGGAGAGAGAGGCGGTTAGAGGCAGGCGGGTGGGAGAGAGAGGGGGACAGAGAGGGAGAGATAGAGGGGATCAGAGGGAGGGGACACAAAGAATTGGAGGTGGAGAGAGTCAGAGAGAGGGTGACACAGACAGGGGCACAGAGAGTGGGGAGATTGACGGAGTCAGGGAGAGAGGGGACAGAGAGAGACAGGACAGAGAGAGAGAGGGGGGCAAGAGAGAGGGGCACAGAGAGTGGGGCAGAGAGCGGGGAAGAGAGAGAGGGTGAGAGAGGGAGGGGGACAGAGAGTGGGGGACAGATGGAGGGGTGACAGAGAGAGGGGACGGAGAGAGAGGGGACAGAGAGTGGGGGATGTAGGATGCGTCAGAGAGAGGTGGACAGAGAGACGGGGATGAGGGGGGAGAGAGAGGGGGACGGGGGGGCAGACAGAGGGGGACAGAGAGTGGGGGAACAGATAGTGGGGGACAGATTGAGAGAGAGAGGGGGTCAGAGAGAGACGGAGACAGCGAGACGGGGACAGAGGGGAGAGAGGCGGTCAGAGAGATCGGGGGACAGAGAGATCGGGGGACAGAGAGAGGGGGGTAAGAGAGAGGGGGGACAGAGAGAGCGGGGACAGAGAGAGGGGGAGAAAGATGGGGGTCAGAGGGAGAGGGACAGGCAGAGGAGGTCAGATAGTGGGGGAGACAGAGGGCGTCAGAGAGAGGGGTACAGAGAGAGGGGAGGCAGAGAGATGGGGACCGAGTGAGGGAGATAGAGGGCGTTAGCGAGATGGAGGAGAGAAAGAGCGGTGGCAGAGAGAGGGGGACAGAGAGAGAGAGGGGGACATAGAGAGAGGGGGACAGAGAGAGGTGTATATAGAATGCGTCAGAGAGAGGTGGACAGAGAGAGGGAGACAGAGAAAGGGGGACAGAGAGGGGGGTTCAGAGAGAGGGGACAGAGAGACGGGGATGAGGGGGGAGAGAGAAGGGGACAGAGAGAGAGCGGGACAGTGAGGGGGGGCAGAGAGAGGGGGACAGAGAGTGGGGGAACAGATAGTGGGGGGCAGAGAGAGAGGGGGACATAGAGTGAGGAGGTCAGAGAGAGGGGGAGAGAGGGGAGAGAGAGGAGGACAGAGAGAGGGGGGTCAGAGAGTGGGGGGAGAGAGAGAGAGAGGGAGAGAGAGAGAGAGGGGGCAGAGAGAGGGGGGACAGAGAGAGAGGGAGAGAGAGGGGGGAGAGAGAGAGGGGGCAGAGAGAGGGGGACAGAGAGAGGGGGAAAGAGAGTGGGGAGGATGGGCGAGTCAGAGAGAGAGGGCGACAGAGAGGGGGGGCAGAGAGAGAAGGGACAGAGAGAGGGGGGACAGAGTGAGGGGGGACAGAGAGAGGGGGGCAGAGAGTGGGGAGGATGGGCGAGTCAGAGAGAGAGGGCGACAGAGAGGGGGGGGCAGAGAGAGAGGTGGCAGAGAGAGGATGACAGAGAGTGGGGCAGAGAGCGGGGAAGAGAGAGAGTGGACAGAGAGAGGGTGAGAGAGGTAGGGGGACAGAGGGTGGGGCGCAGATGGAGGGGTGACAGAGAGAGGGGGATGGAGAGAGAGGGGACAGAGAGTCGGGTATATAGAATGCGTCAGAGCGAGGTGGACAGAGAGAGGGAGACAGAGAAAGGGGGATAGAGAGGGGCGTTCAGAGACGGGTCAGAGAGACGGGGACAGAGGGGGACATAGAGTGGGGGACAGAGAGAGAGAGGGACAGAGAGAGAGAGGGGGACAGAGAGAGAGAGAGAGGGACATGGAGAGGGGGACAGAGAGCCGGGGACAGAGAGACGGGGACAGAGAGACGGGGACAGAGAGACGGGGACAGAGGGTGGAGAGAGAGCGGGACAGAGAGAGAGGTGGGAACAGAGAGAGGGGGACAGAGAGCGAGTGGGACAGAGAGCGAGGGGGACAGAGAGCGAGGGGGGAACAGAGAGAGGGGGGAACAGAGAGAGGGGGGAACAGAGAGGGGGGGAACAGAGAGAGGGGTGAACAGAGGGAGGGGGGACAGAGAGTGGGGACAGAGAGGGAGGGCAGAGAGGGGGGACGGGGGGGCAGAGGGGGGGGTCAGAGAGGGGGGACAGAGAGGGGGGGACAGAGGGGGGACAGAGGGGGGGCAGAGAGGGGGGGACAGAGGGGGGGGACAGAGAGGGGGGACAGAGGGGGGGGCAGAGAGGGGGGACAGAGAGGGGGGACAGAGAGAGCGGGGGGAACAGAGAGAGGGGGGAACAGAAAGAGGGGGGAACAGAAAGAGGGGGCACAGAGAGAGGGGGGAAGAGAGAGGGGGAACAGAGAGAGGGGGGACAGAGAGAGGGGGAGAAAGATGGGGGTCAGAGGGAGAGGGACAGGCAGAGGAGGTCAGATAGTGGGGGAGACAGAGGGCGTCAGAGAGAGGGGGACAGAGAGAAGGGGGACAGAGAGATGGGGACAGAGTGGGGGAGATAGAGGGCGTTAGCGAGATGGGGGACAGAAAGAGCGGTGACAGAGAGAGGGGGACAGAGAGAGAGGGGGACGGAGAGAGGTGTATATAGAATGCGTCAGAGAGAGGTGGACAGAGAGAGGGAGACAGAGAAAGGGGGACAGAGAGGGGGGTTCAGAGAGAGGGGAACAGAGAGACGGGGATGAGGGGGGAGAGAGAAGGGGACAGAGAGAGAGCGGGACAGTGAGGGGGGGGCAGAGAGAGGGGGACAGAGAGTGGGGGAACAGATAGTGGGGGAAGAGAGAGAGTGGGACATAGAGTGAGGAGGTCAGAGAGAGGGGGAGAGAGGGGGGAGAGAGGGGGACAGAGAGAGGGGGTCAGAGAGTGGGGGGAGAGAGAGAGAGGGAGAGAGGGGGTGAGAGAGAGAGGGGGCAGAGAGAGGGGCGAAAGAGAGAGAGGGGGAGAGAGCGGGAAAGAGAGAGGGGGGACAGAGAGAGAGGGAGAGAGAGGGGGGAGAGAGAGAGGGGGCAGAGAGAGGGGGGACAGAGAGAGGGGGAAAGAGAGTGCGGAGGATGGGCGAGTCAGAGAGAGAGGGCGACAGAGAGGGGGGCAGAGAGAGAGGGGACAGAGAGAGGTGGGACAGAGAGAGGGGGGACAGAGAGAGGGGGGACAGAGAGAGTGGGGCAGAGAGTGGGGAGGATGGGATAGACAGAGAGGAGGGCGACAGAGAGGGCGGGGCAGAGAGAGAGGTGGCAGAGAGAGGATGACAGAGAGTGGGGCAGAGAGCGGGGAAGAGAGAGAGTGGACAGAGAGAGGATGAGAGAGGGAGGGGACAGAGGGTGGGGCGCAGATGGAGGGGTGACAGAGAGAGGGGGATGGAGAGAGAGGGGACAGAGAGTGGGGTATATAGAATGCGTCAGAGCGAGGTGGACAGAGAGAGGGAGACAGAGAAAGGCGGATAGAGAGGGGCGTTCAGAGACGGGTCAGAGAGACGGGGACAGAGGGGGACATAGAGTGGGGGACAGAGAGAGAGAGGGGGACAGAGAGAGAGAGAGGGACATGGAGAGGGGGACAGAGAGACGGGGAAAGAGAGATGGGGTCAGAGAGACGGGGACAGAGAGACGGGGACAGAGGGTGGAGAGAGAGCGGGACAGAGAGAGAGGTGGGAACAGAGAGAGGGAGACAGAGAGCGAGGGGGACAGAGAGCGAGGGGGACAGAGAGCGAGGGGGACAGAGAGCGAGGGGGGAACAGAGAGAGTGGGGACAGAGAGAGGGGGGAACAGAGAGAGGGGGGAACAGAGAGACGGGGGGGACGGGGGGGCAGAGAGGGGGGGACGGGGGGACAGAGAGGGGTGGGACAGAGAGGGGGGACAGGGGGGGGACAGAGAGGGGGGAAGAGGGGGGGCAGAGAGGGGGGACAGAGAGGGGGGGACAGAGGGGGGGACAGAGAGGGGGGACAGAGAGGGGGGATAGAGAGGGGGTCAGAGAGAGCGGTGGGAACAGAGGGGGGGGAACAGAAAGAGGGGGGAACAGAAAGAGGGGGCACAGAGAGAGGGGGGGCAGAGAGAGGGGGAACAGAGAGGGGGGGAACAGAGAGAGGGGGACAGAGAGTGGGGGACAGAGAGTGGGGGGACAGAGAGTGGGGGGACAGAGAGTGGGGGTACAGAGAGTGGGGGGACAGAGAGGGGGGACAGAGAGGGGGGACAGAGGGGGGGGACAGAGGGGGGACGGGGGGACAGAGGGGGGACAGAGGGGGAAGACAGAGGAGGGGGACAGGGGGGACAGAGGGGGGGGGACAGAGAGGGGAGGACAGAGAGGGGGGACAGAGCGGGGGGACAGAGAGGGGGGACAGAGAGGGGGGTACAGAGAGGGGGGTACAGAGAGGGGGGACAGAGAGGGGGGGACAGAGATGGGGGGACAGGGAGGGGTGGGACTCAGAGGGGGAGCACAGATAGTGGGGGCACAGAGAGGGGGGGACAGAGAGAGGGGGACAGAGAGACGGGGACAGAGGGTGGAGAGAGAGCGGGACAGAGAGAGAGGTGGGAACAGAGAGAGGGGGACAGAGAGTGGGGCGTCGGGGAGCGAGGGGGACATAGAGCGAGGGGGACAGGTGGAGAGAGGGAGACAGAGAGAGGGGGGGGGCAGAGAGAGAGAGGGGGGCAAGGAGAGGGGGGCAGAGAGAGGGGGTGATGGAGAGAGGAGGGGGACATAGAGAGGGGGACAAAGAGAGTGAGGGATAGAAAGAGGGGTGGAATAGAAAGAGGGGGGACAGAGAGAGGGGGACAGAGAGAGGGGGGACGGGGGGGGGGACAGAGAGAGGGGGTGACAGAGAGAGAGGGGGACAGAGAGAGAGGGGGACAGAGAGAGAGGGGGACAGAGAGAGGGGGGTACAGAGAGAGGGGGATCAGAGAGAGAGGGGGGACAGAGAGAGGGGTGAGAGACAATAGACAATAGACAATAGATGCAGGAGTAGGCCATTCTGCCCTTCGAGCCTGCACCGCCATTCAATATGATCATGGCTGATCATTCCCAATCAGTATCCTGTTCCAGCCTTATCTCCATAACCCTTGACTCCACTAACTTTAAGAGCTCTATCCAATTCTTTCTTAAATGAATCCAGAGACTGGGCCTCCACTGCCCTCTGGGGCAGAGCATTCCACACAGCCACCACTCTCTGGGTGAAGTAGTTTTTCCTCATCTCTGTCCTAAATGGTCTACCCTGAATTTTTAAGTTGTGTCCTCTGGTTCGGCACTCCCCCATCAGCGGAATATTGTTTCCTCCTTACAGAGTGTCCAATCCTTTCATAATCCTATACGTTTCAATCAGATCCCCTCTCAGTCTTCTAAACTCAAGGGTACACAAGCCCAGTCGCTTCAGTCTTTCAGTGTAAGGTAATCCCCCCATTCCAGGAATTGACCTTGTGAACCGACGCTGCACTCTCTCAATAGCCAGAATGTCTTTCCTCAAATTTGGAGACCAGAACTGTACACAGTACTCCCTTTCCTCAAATTTGGAGACCAGAACTGTACACAGTACTCCAGGTGTGGTCTCACCAGGGCCCTGTACAGCTGCAGAAGCACCTCTTTGCTTCTATACTCAATTCCTCTTGTTATGACGGCCAGCATGCTATTAGCCTTCTTCACGACCTGCTGTACCTGCATGCTTGCCTTCATTGACTGGTGGACAAGAACACCCAGATCTCTGTGAACAGCCCCTTTATCTAATTTGATACCATTGAGGTAGTAATCTGCGTTCCTGTTCTTGCCACCAAAGTGGATAACCAGATATTTATCCACATTAAACTGCATCTGCCATGCATCTGCCCACTCACCTAACTTGTCCAGGTCACCCTGTAATCTCCTAACATCCTCATCACATTTCACCCTACCATCCAGCTTTGTATCATCAGCAAATTTGCTAATGTTATTGCTGATACCATCTTCTATATCATTTACACATATTGTAAGCTGCGGTCCCAGCACGGATCCCTGCGGTACCCCACTGGTACTGCCTGCCATTCTGAAATGGAGCCGTTAATCACTACCCTTTGTTTCCTATTAGCCAACCAATTCTCTATCCAATCTAGTATTTAGCCCCCAATACCGTGCGCCCTAATTTTACTCACTAACCTCTTGTGTGGGTCTTTATCAAAAGCTTTCTGAAAGTCCAGTTACACTAGATCCACTGGATCTCCCTCGTCCATCTTCCGAGTTACATCCTCAAAAAATTCAAGAAGATTAGTCAAGCATGATTTCCCCTTCATAAATCCATGCTGACTCTGTCCTATCCTGTTACTATTATCCAGATGTGCCGTATTTTCATCCTTTATCATAGACTCCAGCATCTTTCCCACCACTGAGGTCAGACTAACTGGTCTATAATTTCCTGCTTTCTCCCGCCTACCCTTCTTAACAAGTGGCACAACATTAGCCGCCCTCCAATCCTCAGGAACCCACCCCGATTCTATTGAACTCTGGAAAATAATCACCAGCGCATCCACGATTTCCCGAGCCACCTCCTTCAGTACCCTGGGATGCAGGCCATCTGGTCCCGGAGACTTATCAACCTTCAGACCTAACAGTCTCTCCAACACCAAATCCTGGCAAATATAAATTCCCTTAAGTTCAGGTCCTTCAGCCACTGTTAGCTCAGGGAGATTGCTTGTGTCTTCCCCAGTGAACACAGATCTGAAGTACCCATTTAATTTCTCTGCCATTTCTTTGTTCCCAGTAATATATTCCCCTGTTTCTGTCTTCAAGGGCCCATTTTTTGTCCTAACCATTTTTTTTGCCTTGGACATAGCTAAAAAAGCTTTTACTATCCTCCATATATTCTTGGCCAGTTTACCTTCTTACCTCATTTTTTCTCTGCGTATTTCCTTCTTACTAATCCTCTGTTGTTCTTTAAAAGCTTCCCAGTCCTCAGTATTCCCACTTATCTTTGGTAAGTTATACTTTTTCTCTTTTAACTTTATATGTTTCTTTACTTCCCTCGTCAGCCACGGCCGCCCATGTCTCCTGCTTGGATCTTTCTTCCTTTTAGGAATGAACTGATCCTGCAACTTCTGCATTATACACAGAAATATCCGCCATTGTTCCTCCACGGTCTTCCCTGTTAAGGTATTGCACCATTGAACTTTGGCCAGTTGCTCCCTCATAGCTCCATATTTCCCATTATTCAACTGAAATATTGTCACTTCCGATTGTACCCACTCCCTCTCAAATTGCAGATTGAAGCTTATTGTATTATGGTCACTACTTCCCAATGGCTCCTTCACTTCGAGGTCACTGACCAATTCTGGTTCGTTACACAATACCAGATCCAGAATCGCCTTATCCCTGGTCGGCTCCAGCACCAGCTTCTCTAAACATCCATCTCTGAGGCACTCCACAAAGTCTCTTTCTTGAGGCCCGATACCATCCTGATTCTCCCAGTCTAACTGCATGTTAAAATCCCCCATAACAACTGTAGTAACATCTTTGCGACAAGCCAATTTCAGCTCCTGATTCAACTTACATCCGACATCCAGACTACTGTTTGGGGGCCTGTAGTTGACTCCAATGAGGGTCTTTTTACCCTTAGTGTTTCGAAGCTCTATCCACACTGACTCTACATCCCCTGACTCTCGGTCCCCCCGCGCAAGGGACTGAATATCCTCCCTTACCAACAAGGCCACCCCACCCCCTCTGCCCGTCAGTCTGTCCTTACGGTAGCACGTGTAGCCTTGAATATTCATTTCCCAGGCCCTGTCCCCATGAAGCCACGTCTCAGTTATCCCCACAATATCGTATCTGCCAATTTCCAAAAGAGCCTCAAGCTCATCCACCTTGTGTCTAATGCTTCGTGCATTCATATATTGAATTTTTGATTTGTTACTGCTCTCACCCTTCCCCTCAACCCTTATTTCACTCAACTTTACAGCAAGATGCCTTTTCCAGTTTTCTGCCTCCTTGATACAGTTGTCTTTCTTGACTTCTCTTGTTCTAACTACTCCTGTAATTTCCTTTTTAAACATCCAGCTTGTCCCCTCCCCCCCGCTACTTAGTTTAAATGTAGCGGTGTTGCAGCAGAAAACGTGCCTGCCAGAATGCTGATCCCTGATCTATTAAGGTGCAAGCCGTCTCTCTTGTAGAATTTATGGTTACCATAAAATATACCCCAGTGATCCAAGAACTTGAAACCTTGCTTCCTGCACCAGTTCCCCAACCACACGTTCAAGTCCATTATCTCCCGGTTTCTGGACACACTAGCCCGAGGAACTGGAAGCAAACTGAAGATAACCACCTTGGACGTCCTGCGTTTCAGCCTTCTTCCTAGTTCTCCGAAGTCTCGCTGTAGTATGTTCCTCCTCTTCTTCCCGACATCATTTGTGCCGACGTGTACCACCACCTCGGGCTCTTCACCATCGTCCTTGAGGATGTCCTGCACTCTGGCCGCAATGTCTTTCACTCTAGCACCAGGAAGGCAACACACCATCCTTAAATCCCGTCTGCTGCCACAAAAACCCCGGTCAGTTCCTCTCACGATGGAGTCCCCTATTACCACGGCTCTGTGCGATGTCCGACTCTTCCACTCTGCTTCTGCGGCAACGTTTGATTGACAAACATGGCCGCCTTGCGAACTGGCAGTGTCATCAGACTCTACTGTTTCCAAAGCTACAACTTGTTCCTGACAGGTACTTCTCCCGGCGTCTCTTGCACCTGTCTCCTCTCTGCCTTCCTCATCGTCTGCACTCTTCTGCTCACTTCTGGCATGATTGGTGTCATAACCTCGCTGAAGGTCTTGTCCAGAAAGATCTCGTTCTCTCGGATGAGCCTAAGGTCTTCGAGTTCTTTCGTCAGTGCTGCAATATGCTCGGTCAATTGCTGAATGTGCGCACACTTTCCACACATTTACGAGCCAGACACACCACAGTCGTTGACCTGCCACATCAAACACGTAGCGCACTGAACCAGCTGAGCAGTCATGTCTTCACCCTCTTCAACTGTGGCGTAATCTCTTTACTCAACCTCCTTATCAAGATTCCTGAGCTGAAGCCTCACTCTTCGATCTAAACTTCCTTAGACCCTCTTCCTCTGGCAAGTCTGAGGACTCTTAATTCAGGTTAGAGGAGGAGGGAGGGAGGGAGACCCTACTTTGTAGGACCTGGGGTTTAGAACACACCCACTCTAATAACAATCACTTACCTTCCCGACCGGCTTTGCGCTCCGTCTGAACTTCCGCCCAGCTCCCGCCGCTCTCTGCTGCGAAAAGACTGTTGGCGTCGAGGTAAGTTCTTCATATAACAATCACTTACCTTCCCAAGCGGGGGAGAGAGAGAGGGGGACAGAGTGGGGGGGGCAGATAGAGTGATGACAGAGAGAGGGGGACAGAGAGATGGGGACAGAGAGTTGTGGAGATGGGGGGTCAGCGAGAGGGGGGACAGAGAGAGAGATTATAGAGGGAGGCAGATGGGAGAGAGAGGGGAGCAGAGATAGAGGGACAGAGAGAGTGTGACAGACAGAGGGGGGCAGAGAGCGGGTGTGAGTGAGAGGCGGGTGGGGGACAGAGAGAGAGGGGGACAGAGAGAGAGGGGGACAGAGAGAGAGGGACAGAGAGAGAGGGGGACAGAGAGAGAAGGACAGAGAGAGGGGGACAGACAGAGGGGGACAGAGAGTGGGGGACAGAGAGAGGCATGAGAGAGGGGGACAGGGAGAGAGGGGTTCAGAGATAGGTGACAGAGAGAGGGGGGCAGAGAGAGGGGGACACAGAGAGGGTGACAGAGAGTGAGGGTGGCAGAGAGAGAGGTGGGGCAGAGGCAGAGGGGGCAGAGAGAGAGGGGAGACAGAGAGATGGGAGACAGAGAGAGGGGGGGTACAGAGGGAGGGGGTACAGAGAGAGGGGGACAGAGAGAGAAGGACAGAGAGAGGGGGACAGACAGAGGGGGACAGAGAGTGGGGGACAGAGAGAGGCGTGAGAGAGGGGGACAGGGAGAGAGGGGTTCAGAGATAGGTGACAGAGAGAGGGGGGCAGAGAGAGGGGGACACAGAGAGGGTGACAGAGAGTGAGGGTGGCAGAGAGAGAGGTGGGGCAGAGAGAGAGGGGGCAGAGAGAGAGGGGAGACATAGAGAGGGGAGACAGAGAGAGAGGGACAGAGAGAGAGGGGGACAGAGAGAGAAGGACAGAGAGGGGGGGACAGACAGAGGGGGACAGAGAGTGGGGGACAGAGAGAGGCGTGAGAGAGGGGGACAGGGAGAGAGGGGTTCAGAGATAGGTGACAGAGAGAGGGGGGGCAGAGAGAGGGAGAGAGGGGGACACAGAGAGGGTGACAGAGAGTGAGGGTGGCAGAGAGAGAGGTGGGGCAGAGAGAGAGGGGGCAGAGAGAGAGGGGAGACAGAGAGAGGGGAGACAGAGAGAGGGGGGGTACAGAGGGAGGGGGTACAGAGAGATGGGGACAGAGAGAGGGGGCAGAGAGAGTGGAGGTAATAGAGAGAGGGGGGCAGAAAGAGAGGGGGATAGAGAGAGAGGGGACAGAGAGAGTGTGGCAGACAGAGGGGGGCAGAGATCGGGGATGAGAGAGATGCGGGTGGGAGAGAGAGGGGGTCAGCTAGAACGGGTAAGAGAGTGGGCGGCAGAGAGAGAGGGGGCAAGAGAGAGAGGGGGGCAGAGAGAGGGGGCAGAGAGAGAGGGAGGCAGAGAGAGAGGGGGGCAGTGAGAGAGGGGGCAAGAGAGAGAGGGGGCAAAGAGAGAGGGGGCATAGGGAGGGGGCAGTGAGAGAGGGGGACAGAGAGAGAGGGGGGTCAGAGAGAGGGGGCAGAGAGAGAGGGCGGTCAGAGAGGGGGGCAGGGAAAGGGGGGCAGAGAGAGAGAGCACAGAGACGGGGGGACAGCGAGAGGGGGTACAGAGAGTGGGAGGGCAGAGAGAGGGGGCAGAGAGCGAGGGGGCAAGAGAGAGAGGGGGTAAGAGAGAGAGGGAACAGAGAGAGAAGGTGACAGAGAGTGGGACAGAGAGAGAGGGGGTCAGAAAGAGACGGGGGTCAGAGAGAAAAGGGGGCACAGACAGGGGGCAGAGAGAGGGCGAGAGAGAGAGGGGTCAGAGTGTGAGACGGAAAGAGAGAGGGGGAGAGAGTGGGGGAGAGAGAGAGTGGGGGAGAGATATAGTGGGGGACAGAGAGAGAGGGGGGCAGAGAGAGTGCGACAGACACAGGGGCGCAAAGAGCGGGGGTGAGAGAAAGGCGGGTGGGGAACAGAGAGAGGGACAGAGAGAGAGGGACAGAGAGAGGGAGGGTCAGAGTGCGCGGGACAGAGAGAGAGGGGCAGTGAGGGGGGACAGAGAGTGGGGGACAGAGAGAGGGGTGAGAGACGGCGACAGGGAGAGAGGGGTTCAGAGATAGGTGACAGAGAGAGGGGGGAAGAGAGAGGGGACAAGAGAGAGGGTGACAGAGAGTGAGGGTGGCAGAGAGAGTGGTGGGGCAGAGAGAGAGGGGGCAGAGAGAGAGAGGAGACATAGAGAGGGGAGACAGAGAGAGAGGGACAGAGAGAGAGGGGGACAGAGAGAGGGGGACAGACAGAGGGGGACAGAGAGTGGGGTACAGAGAGAGGCGTGAGAGAGGGGGGCAGGGAGAGAGGGGTTCAGAGATAGGTGACAGAGAGAGGGGGGCAGAGAGAGGGGGACAGAGAGAGGGTGACAGAGAGTGAGGGTGGCAGAGAGAGAGGTGGGGTAGAGAGAGAGGGGGCAGAGAGAGAGGGGAGACAGAGAGAGGGGAGACAGAGAGAGGGGGGTACAGAGGGAGGGGGTACAGAGAGATGGGGACAGAGAGAGGGGGCAGAGAGAGTGGAGGTAATAGAGAGAGGGGGCAGAAAGAGAGGGGGATAGAGAGAGAGGGGGACAGAGAGTGTGTGGCAGACAGAGGGGGGCAGAGATCGGGGATGAGAGAGATGCGGGTGGGAGAGAGAGGGGGTCAGCAAGAACGGGTCAGAGAGTGGGGGGCAGAGAGAGAGGGGGCAAGAGAGTGAGGGGGCAGAGAGAGAGGGAGGCAGAGAGAGAGGGCGGCAGAGAGAGGGGGGCAGAGAGAGAGGGGGCAGAGAGAGGGGGGGCATAGGGAGGGGGCAGTGAGAGAGGGGGACAGAGAGAGAGGGGAGTCAGAGAGAGGGGGCAGAGAGAGAGGGCGGTCAGAGAGGGGGGCAGAGAAAGGGGGGCCGAGAGAGAGAGGGCACAGAGACAGGGGGGACAGCGAGAGGGGGTACAGAGAGGGGGAGGGCAGAGAGAGGGGGGCAGAGAGAGAGGGGGACAGAGAGAGAGGGGGGTCAGAGAGAGGGGGCAGAGAGAGAGAGAGCGGTCAGAGAGGGGGGCAGAGAAAGGGGGGCAGAGAGAGAGGGCACAGAGACGGGGGGACAGCGAGAGGGGGTACAGAGAGGGGGAGGGCAGAGAGAGGGGGGCAGAGAGAGAGGGGGCAAGAGAGAGAGGGAGCAGAGAGAGAAGGTGACAGAGAGTGGGACAGAGAGAGAGGGGGTCAGAAAGAGACGGGGGTCAGAAGAAAAGGGGGCACAGACGGGGGCAGAGAGAGGGCGAGGGAGAGAGGGGTCAGAGTGTGAGACGGAAAGAGAGAGGGGGAGAGAGTTGGGGAGAGAGAGAGTGGGGGAGAGAGAGAGTGGGGGACAGAGAGAGAGGGGGGCAGAGAGAGAGGGGGGCAGGGAGAGAGGGGGTCAGAGAGAGTGCGACAGACAGAGGGGGGCAAAGAGCGGGGGTGAGAGAAAGGCGGGTGGGGAACAGAGAGAGGGACAGAGAGAGAGGGACAGAGAGAGGGAGGGTCAGAGTGCGAGGGACAGAGAGAGGGGGCAGTGAGGGGGGACAGAGAGTGGGGTACAGAGAGAGAGGGGGTCAGAGATAGGGGGACAGAGAGAGGGGGGATAGAGGGAGGCGGATGGGAGAGAGGGGGGGGAAGAGAGGGGTACAGAGAGAGTGTGGCAGACAGAGGGGGGCAGAGATCGGGGATGAGAGAGATGCGGGTGAGAGAGAGAGTGGGTCAGATAGAACGGGTCAGAGAGTGGGGGGCAGACAGAGAGGGGGCAAGAGAGAGAGGGGGCAGAGAGAGGGGGCAGAGAGAGAGTGGGCAGAGAGAGAGGGGGTTAGAGAGAGAGGAGCAGAGAGAGGGGGGGCAGAGAGAGAGGGAGACAGGGAGAGAGGGAGAATGAGAGCGGGGGAGAGAGAGAAGGGGCAGATAGAGGGATGACAGAGAGAGGGGGACAGAGAGATATGGACAGAGAGAGGGGGGACAGAGAGAGAAGGGACAGAGAGAGGGAGGATAGAGGGAGGCGGATGGGAGAGAGAGGGGAGCAGAGAGAGGGGGACAGAGAGAGGGCGACAGACAGGGGGGGCAGAGAGAGCGGGACAGAGAGAGGGGGACAGAGAGAGGGGGACAGAGAGAGGCGGGACAGAGAGAGGGGGGATAGTGAGAAGGGTACAGATAGAGAGGGACAGAGAGAGAGGGACAGAGAGTGAGGGAGATGGGGGGTCAAAGGGTGAGGGGCAGAGAGAGGGGGCAGAGAGAGGGGGGCAGAGAGAGAGGGGGCAAGAGAGAGAGGGGGGTCACAGAGAGAGGGGGTATCAGCTAGAGAGGGGGGCAGAGAGAGGGCGGCAGACAGAGAGGGGCAGGGAGAGAGGGGGGCAGAGAGAGCTGGGGACAGAGAGAGTGCTACAGACAGAGGGGGCAGAGAGCGGGGGTGAGAGAGAGGCGGGTGGGGGACAGAGAGCGAGGGACAGAGAGAGAGAGGGACAGAGAGAGGGAGGGTGAGAGAGAGGGGTGAGAGTGAGGGACAGAGAGAGAGGGGGTCAGAGATAGGGAGACAGAGAGAGAAAGGGGGGTCAGAGAGAGGGGGATAGAGAGAGGGGGATAGTGAGAAGGTTACAGAGAGAGGGACAGAGAGAGTGGGAAAGAGAGAGGGGACAGAGAGTGGGAGAGATGAGGGGTCAAAGAGAGGGGGGACAGAGAGAGGGGGGGCAGAGAGATGGCGACAGAGAGAGGGTGACAGAGAGAGAGCAGGGCAGAGAGAGAGGGGGCAGAGAGAGGGTGACAGAGAGTGGGGCAAAGAGCGGGGAAGAGAGAGAGTGGACAGAGAGAGGGTGAGAGAGGGAGGGGGACAGAGGGCGGGGGGCAGATAGAGGGGTGACAGAGAGTGGGGGACGGAGAGAGAGGGGACAGAGAGTGGGGGGATATAGAATGGATCAGAGAGACGGGGAACAGAGAGGGGGGTCAGAGAGTTGGGGACAGTGAGGAGGTACAGAGAGAGGTGTCAGAGAGTGGGGGACAGAGAGTGGGGGACAGAGGGAGAGAGAGGGGGACAGAGAGAGAGAGAGAGGGGGACAAAGAGAGAGAGAGAGGGGAACAGAGAGAGGGGGTGGCAAAGAGATGGGGGCTGAGAGAGAGGGGGCAGAGAGAGAGGCGCGTGGGAGAGATAGGGGGTTAGAGAGAGGCGGGTAGGAGAGAGGTGGTCACAGAGAGGGGGACAAAGAAAGGGAGAGATAGAGGGAAGGGGACAGAGAGAGGGGCAGAGAGAATGGGGGAAATAGAAGGGGTCAGAGAGAGGGGGACAAAAAGAATGGGAGGTTGACGGGCTCAGAGAGGGGGGCAAAGAGAGAGAGGGGAAAGAGAGAGGCGGGTGGGAGGAAGAGGGGGGCAGAGACAGGGAGACAGAGAGAGGGGAACAGAGAGTGTGGAAGATGGGGGGTCAGAGTGAGAGGGGGACAAAGAAAAAGTGGGCTGAGAGAGTGGGGGCAGAGAATGGGCGACAGAGAGGGGAGCAGAAAGCGGAGGAGAAGGAGAGTGGACAGAGGGAGGGGGACAGAGAGAGGGCGGGAAGAGAGATGGGGACAGGGAGATACGCAGGTGGAAGAGAGAGGCGGTTAGAGGCAGGTGGATGGGAGAGAGAGGGGGACAGAGAGGGAGAGATAGAGGGGATCAGAGGGAGGGGGACAGAGAGAGAGGCACAGTGAATGGAAGAGATAGAGGGGGTCAGAGAGAGAAGGACAGAAAGAATTGGAGGTGGAGAGGATCAGAGAGAGGGTGACACAGAGAGGGGCACAGAGAGTGGGGGAGATTGACGGAGTCAGGGAGAGAGGGGACAGAGAGAGACTGGACAGAGAGAGAGGGAGCAGAGAGAGATGGGGGCAGAGAGAGGAGGGGAAGAGAGAGGGCGACAGAGAGAGACTGGACAGAGAGAGAGGGGGCAGAGAGAGATGGGGGCAGAGAGAGGGGCACAGAGAGTGGGGGAGATAGAGGTGGTCAGAGAGGGGGATGGCAGAGAGGGGGGGCAGAGAGAGGGGGTCCAGAGAGAGAGGGGGACAGAGAGAGATGGGGACAGAGAGAGAGCGGGACAGAGAGAGAGGTGGACAGAGAGAGGTGGTCAAAGAGAGGGGTCAGAGGGAGAGGGACAGACAGAGGAGGTCATAAGGTGGGGGAGATAGAGGTTTTCAGAGAGAGGGGGACAGAGAGAGGGGCATAGAGAGAGAGAAGGTACAGAGAGGGGGGGACAGAAAGAGCGGTGACAGAGAGAGGGGGACAGAGAGAGGGGGACAGACAGAGAGGGGACAGAGATTAGTGGAGATAGAGGGGGTAAGAGGGAGGGGGAACAGAGAGGGACGTCAGAGAGAGGGGGACAGAGAGAGTGGGGGACAGAGAGAGTGGGGGACAGAGAGAGTGGGGGACAGAGGGAGAGGGGGGCAGAGGGAGAGGGGGGCAGTGGGAGGGCGAGAGAGGGGGACAGAGAGAGACGGGGACAGAGAGATGGGGAGGGGGGCAGAGAGAGGAGGGCAGAGAGAAGGGGCCAGAGAGAGGGAGATGAAGAGAGGGGGACAGAGAGAGAAGGAGACAGAAAGAGTGGGGGAGAGAGAGAGAGGGTGACAGGGTGAGAAGGGAGAGAGAGAGTGGGGGACAGAGAGAGAGGGGAGAGAGAGAGAGAGGGAGAGAGGGGGGAGAGAGAGAGAGGGGACAGAGAGAGGGGAGACAGAGAGTGGGGGGATACAGAGAGAGGGGGCAGTGAAGAGGTACAGAGAGAGGCGGGTGGGAGGGAGAGGGGGTGAGAGAGAGAGGGCCACAGAGAGAGAGGGGACAGAGAGTGGGGTAGATGGGCGATTCAGAGAGAGAGGGGGACAGAGAGAGGGGGGCAGAGAGAGAGGGGGCAGAGAGAGGGTGACAGAGAGTGGGGCAGAGAGCAGGGAAGAGAGTGAGTGGACAGAGAGAGGGTGAGAGAGGGAGGGGGACAGAGGGTGGGGGACAGATGGAGGGGTGACAGAGAGAGGGGGACGGAGAGAGAGGGGACAGAGAGTGGGGTATATAGGATGCGTCAGAGAGAGGTGGACAGAGAGACGGGGATGAGGGGGGAGAGAGAGGGGGACAGAGAGAGAGCGGGACAGTGGGGGGGGGCAGAGAGAGCGGGACAGAGAGTGGGGGAACAGATAATGGGGGACAGAGAGAGAGGGAGACATAGAGAGAGGGGGACAGAGAGAGAGTGGGGAACAGAGAGAGAGGGAGACAGCGAGACGGGGACAGAAGGGGGAGAGAGGGGGACAGAGAGTGTGGGGGTCAGAGAGTGGGGGGACAGAGAGATCGGGGGACAGAGAGATCGGGGGACAGAGAGATTGGTGACAAAGAGAGGGGGAGAAAGATGGGGGTCAGAGGGAGAGGGACAGACAGAGGAGATCAGATAGTGGGGGAGATAGAGGGCGTCAGAGAGAGGGGGATAGAGAGAGACACATAGAGAGAGAGGGTACAGAGAGAGGGGGACAGAGAGATGGGGACAGAGTGGGGGAGATAGAGTGGGTTAGCGAGAGGGGGAACAGAAAGAGCGGTCACAGAGAGAGGGGGACAGAGAGAGGGGGACAGAGAGAGGGGGGCAGAGAGAGAGGGGACAGAGAGTGGTGGAGATAGAGGGGGTAAGAGGGAGGGGGAACAGAGAGGGGCGTCAGAGAGAGAGGGGGACAGAGAGAGAGGGGGACAAAGAGAGGGGGATAAAGATGGGGGTCAGAGGGAGAGGGACAGACAGAGGAGGTCAGATAGTGAGGGGAGATAGAGGGCGTCAGAGAGAGGGGGACAGAGAGAGGAGCATAGAGACAGAGGGGGACAGAGAGGGGGGACAGAGAGAGAGGGGACAGAGAGTGGTGGAGATAGAGGGGGTAAGAGGGTGGGGGAACAGAGAGGGGCGTCAGAGAGAGGGGGCAGAGAGAGTGGGGGGCAGAGAGAGAGGGGGCAGAGAGAGATGGTGCAGAGAGGGAGGAGGGCAGAGAGAGGCGGGCAGAGAGAGGGGGGCAGAGAGAGTTGGGTCAGAGAGAGGGGGACAGAGAGAGGGGAGGCCAGAGAGAGACGGGGACAGAGAGTTGGGGAGAAGTGGGGGGCAGAGAGAGGAGGGCAGAGAGAAGGGGCCAGAGAGAGGGAGATGAAGAGAAGGGGACAGAGAGAGAAGGAGACAGAAAGAGTGGGGGAGAGAGAGAGAGACGGTGACAGAGTGAGAAGGGAGAGAGAGAGTGGGGGACAGAGAGAGAGGGGAGAGAGAGAGAGAGGGAGAGAGTGGGGGGAGAGAGAGAGGGGGCAGAGAGAGGGGGGACAGAGAGAGGGGGGAAAGAGAGTGGGGGGTACAGAGAGAGGGGGACAGTGAAGAGGTCCAGAGAGAGGCGGGTGGGAGGGAGAGGGGGTGAGAGAGAGGGCGACAGAGAGAGGGGGACAGAGAGTGGGGGAGATGGGCGAGTCAGAGAGAGAGGGGGACAGAGAGGGGGGCAGAGAGAGAGGGGGCAGAGAGAGGGTGACAGAGAGTGGAGCAGAGAGCGGGGAAGAGAGAGAGTGGACAGAGAGAGGGTGAGAGAGGGAGGGGGACAGAGGGTGGGGGACAGATGGAGGGGTGACAGAGAGAGGGGGACGGAGAGAGAGGGGACAGAGAGTGGGGTATATAAAATGCGTCAGAGAGAGGTGGACAGAGAGAGATTGACACTTCACTCTCAGCCTGATCCGTGCACACTTACTGAGTCACTATGACCCTGACCCACTCACACTTACTACGACACTATCACAGCAGGCACTAACACTTACTGCGTAATTATCATCTTGACCAGCTCACAACTACTGCGTCACTAGCGCCCTCACCTTTCACACTCACTGACTCACTAAACCCTGACCCCCTCTCGTTTAATGCATCACTATCAGCTGGACAGGCTCAATGTTACTCTGCCACTATGAGCCTGACCCCTCACACGTATTGCATCACTATCAGCCTGCCACCCTCGCACTTACTGCGTGCCTATCAGCCTGTCCTCTCATACTTTGTGCGTCATTATCTGCCTGACCCCTTCACACTTACAGTGGCACTATCTACCTGAGCCACTCACACTTACTGCATCACTTTCACCCTAACTGCCTCACATTTGCTGCGTCACTGTCACCCTGACCTCGTCACACATTCTGCGTCACTATCAGCCGGACCCCTCACAATTAATGTGCCACTATCAGCCTGATCCCATGACACGTATTGCATCACTCTCAGCCTGACACCCCCACACAAACTGCTTCACTATCATCTGGACCCCCTCGCACTTACTGTGTCACTCTCAACCTGACCCTAAAACTTACAGTGTCAATATCATCCTGACCACCTCACACTTCCACGTCACTATCAGCCTAACCCCTCCAATTTATTGCGTCACTATCCTCTGATTCCCTCTCACTTACTGCTTAACTCTCAGCCTGACCCCCACAAATATACTGCGTCATTATCACCCTGATCCACTGACACTGCATCTCTCACACAGCCTGATCACTGCTCACTTACTGCATCACTATCAGATGGACCCCTCACATTCACACCGTTACTGTCAGCCTGAGCCTCTCATATTTGCTGCATCACCATCACCCTGACCCCTTTACACTTACTACTTCACTATCACCGTGACCCCCTCACAATTTAGCGTCACTATCACCCTGACCCCTCACAATTACTGCATCACGATAACCTTTACCCCCTCACATTTACTGCGTCACTCGCAGCCTCACCCTTTCAGTAGTTCTGTGTCACTATCACCTTGACCCCCTCTTGCGTTCTGCGTCACTATAAACCTGAATCCCTCACACTAAATGCTTCACAAGCTTCCTGACCCCTCACACTTACGATGTCACTATAAGCCGACAACCTCCCCCTTATTGCATCACTATCTCCGTTATACCCTCATGCTTATTCCGTCACTATCAGCCTCACCCCTAAAACCTACTGTGTCACTATCAGCCTATTACCCTCACACTTCCTGTTTCACTATCACCCTGACTCCCTCACACTTACTGCGTCACTATAAGCCTGAAACCCTCACACTTACTGCTTCACTATCACCCTGACCCACTCACACTTCCTACGTCACTATCAGCCTCACCCTCTCATTCTTCCTGCGTCACTCTCAGACTAACCCCTTGCAATCATTGCATCACAGTCTACCTGACCCCCTCAAACGTGCCACGTCACTGTCACCTTTACCCCCGACACTTACTGTATCACTATCACAGTGGCCCCATCACACTTACTGCGTAACAATTTGCCTGACGCCCTTATACTTTCTGTATCACTATAACTCTGACCCCCTCCCACATGCTGCATCACTATAACCGTGGCTTCCTCATATTTACTGCGTCACTATCATTCTCACCCGTCACACGTACTGCTCAGTCTCACCCTGACTGCCTCAGAATTACTGTGTCATTATCACCCTGACCCCCTCACTTTGTCATGTTCAGCCAGATCACATCAAACTTAGTGCGTCGTTATCAGCCTGACCCCCTCACACTTACTGCGTCAGTATTACCCTCAGCCCCTCATGGAAAACTGTCCCAGCCTATTCAATCCTGCCCTACATTTGAAGCACTGCAACCCTGACAAAGACATTGTCCATATATTCTGAGTAATTTCACATGAGTTTTTTTTTAAAAAATCAGTGATTCCAATGATGCTGGACAACATGGAGCAAGTGGTAACAGAAAGGGAAAGCATGAAGCGCCTAATAATTTCAGGACTGTACGACGCTGAGCAGCGGCATTAGTGGGACTAATTTCTCTAGTGCACATTGGCGAACCCGCAAAAGGTCCCCCTTTTGGAGTACTGTACAGAGAAAGTTGCACATGCTACGGGTCGTAAAAATGTGACAGTAGTTGTGTGATCGCGGATTTACCGGATAGAGTACAGACAGGATTATACAGATATATAACAGATTCCAATGTTACATATCTATACGTGTGCAGTAGTTGATATGAACTTATAATTATGTCCAATGAAGTTCATTAAAATGGGGTTAAGAGTTTGAATAAGGAAATGAAATGTGATGTTATTGTCATGTGCACCTTTATCATACAGTACTCTATTCTTGGTTTTGGGTATGATTCCGAATTTTGCGCAGTTGACACTTCCAATAGTCCACAAAATCGTTCAGTCCCATCAGGTTTGGTAACTAAGGTGATCTGCGAACTCCACTCACTTGACTCAGTTGAATGATGTTCACTGGACTCGGTTCAGTCCCTGCACACCTCCATCACCCATCACTAAGGACTCAAAGCCCTCTGCTTCTTCCTTTCCCGCCGTACAAAACATTACCCTTCCACTGACACCCTCCATCGACTGACTGAACTGGTGCTCACTCTGAGCAATTTCTCTTTCCAATTCTCCCACTTCCTCCAAACCAAAGGAGGAGCCATGTGCACCCGCATGGGCCCCAGCTATGTCTGCCTCTTCGGAGAATATTTGCAACAGTCCATCTTCCGCAGCTACACTGGCACATTTTCCTCCACTACATCGATGACAATCGGCGCTGCCTCGTGCTCCCTCAAGGAGATTGAACTGATTATCCACTTTACTAACAGCTTCGATCTCGTCCTCAAATTTACCTGGACTGTCTCAGAATACTCCCTCCCCTTTTCAGGCCTCTCCATTTCTATCTCGGGTGACCGAATCAACACGGATATTTACTATAAACCGACCAACTCCCACAGCTACCTAGACTGCACCTCCTCCCACCTTGCCATCCCATATTCCCAATCCCTTCGTCTCCACCGCATCTGCTCCCAGGAGGACCAGTTCCATACCGAACAACCCAGATCGCCTCTTTCTTCAAAGACCGGAATTTCCCCCCAAACGTGGTCGACAATGCTGTCCAACACATCTCCTCTACTTCCTGCTCCTCCGACCTTGAGCCCCGCCCCTCCAATCGCCACCAGGATAGAACCCCATTGGTCCCCACCTACCACCCCATCATCCTTCGTCTACATTGTATCATCCGTCGTCATTTCCGCCACCTCCAAATGGACCACACCAGCAGGGATATATGTCCCTCCTTTCCCCTATCAGCATTCCGAAAAGATCACTCCCTCCGTGTCTCCCTCGTCAGGTCCACACACCCCCACCAACCCAAGTTCCACTCCCGGCACCTACCCCTGCAACCGCAAGAAATGCAAAACTTGCGCCAACACCTCCCCCCTTACTTCCCTCCAATGCCCTAAGGGATCCTTCTATATCCGCCACAAATCCACCTGCACCTCCACACACATCATTCACTGTATCCGGTGTGGCCTCCTCTATATTGGGGAGACAGGCCGCCTACTAGCAGAACGTTTCAGAGAACATCTCTCGGACACCCAGACCAACCAACCTAACCACCCCGGGGCTTAACACTTCAACTCCCCCTCCCACTCCACCAAGGATATGCAGGTCCTCGGACTCCTCCATCGCCAGACCATAGCAACACGACGGCTGGAGGAAGAACACCTCATCTTCCGCCTTGGAACCCTCCAACCACAAGGGATGAACTCAGATTTCTCCAGTTTCCTCATTTTCCCTCCCCCCCCACCTTGTCTCAGTCCCAACCCTCGAACTCAGCATCACCTTCCTAACCTGCAATCTTCTTCCTGACCTCTCCGCCCTCACCCCCACTCCGGTCTATCACCTTAACCTTATCCCAATCACCTTTACCTCCTTCCACCTATCGTATTTCCAACGCCCGTCCCCCAAGTCCCTCCACCCTACCTGTCATCTTAGCCTGCTTGGCACACTTTCCTTATGACTGAAGAAGGGCTAATGTCCGAAACGTCGATTCTCCTGCTCCTTGGATACTGCCTGACCTGCTGCACTTTTCCAGCAACACATTTTCAGCTCTGATCTCCAGCATCTGCAGTCCTCACTTTCTCCCTGAATGATTTATTTGTCCAGCTTCAGATTCACTTCCTTCCGGACCTGTGTGGCTTTGAAAGCATTAATCTTGGAGGGGTGTTGTTTAATCGGAACAGCATTCCCTATATTCACCTCATGCACAATAATATTAGTCCTCCCGATCTTAATCCTGAATATAGTCTAAGACTGCTGCAACAAAACACTTCATTTGTGCTCTTTGCTCCTGAGATGGACATTTCACTAAACTATCCCAAGCCTCAAGAACTTCTGTATTGTTTAACGCAGTTTGAGGCATATCGAACTCAGGCTTGTGTTGGCGCTCAAACCTGATCTTACATGGGGTTGCTACATTTATGTGCATTGAACCCACAAATTAAAATTCTCTTTGGTAACAGGTCAAAAGATTCCAAGTATGGCCATTTATTATTCTTAGAAACTGCGTGGATCCTGTATCTTTTAAAATTCTAATTTTTTCCCTTATCCCCCATTCTTTCAGAGTAAGGCAGGAGGTGAATTCTTCAGAGAAATCTGGCGCAAACTCCATAACCAGCCCTCGACTAGGCTGTGGACTTCCTTGAGTGCTCCTCGATCGTTTTTGCTCCTTTCACCAATGCCACAAGCTTATCTTATTTTGGTGCATCTTTTGCACAGTGCCTTTCTTTAAATCAATGAAGCACTGTGACATTACCTATCCCACTTTACATCAATGGAAATACCTGAAGCCCTTCACCTCTCTTTCACCCCCTTGGCATTTTCTAACCTCCGGAAAACAATTTCCAGTGTTCTCTACTCTTTGTTTTGTAGTGTAGGATATCCCCTTCTCTCAATTCTATCCTTCCCGGGATCACATTTTTTTGTCATAAATATTGCCTTATGAACTCACCTACATTCATCTGCAATTTCTGCTGCTCTTCTCACTTCTGAAACTGTTTTTTAAACAACATGAATTTTTATCATCTCTGGAAGTCAGCTTTTAAACTCCTCCAGCAGAATAATCGCACTTCGAGTCTTAAGGGTCTCATCGAATTTTAAATCTGGATTAGTGGTGCTGGATGAGCACAGCAGTTCAGACAGCATCCAAATAGCTTCGAAATCGACGTTTCGGGCAAAAGCCCTTCATCATCGAATTTTAAGCCCGGACCCATCTATCAAGATTACTGTTGAGTATCTTCGAAGTCAAACTATGTCTGACGTGGTTCCTTCTTTGTGTTTCTGAGTGCTCTTTTTATACTTCTGGTACCTATTCATAAGCATTTAGAACAGCCTGGTTGACCACTTCATTATCTGTTGACCCCTCATCTGAGTGTGCTGGAAATACTTCACAAGCTCTGCCTTACAGTTTAGTCTGAACTCGCATTACTTACATGTCAACTAACAATTCCATCTGTTGAGATACATTTTCAAATGAAATAAAAAGGTATCAACATAATTCTCATCAAAATGTGGTAGTGTCAGCTTAATCTACTTCCTGTTAATTTTACTTTCCTGATTGAGTCACAACTTACGAAGTTCAAATTCTCTCTCTTTCTCTCAATTCTGTCTCTCCGTTCGCTTAGCGAAGACCATTACCACTTTTTCTTTTCCTCTCTTTCACTTTTACTTTCCTCTCTCCCTCTCTCCATCTGTTTATCTTCTAACTCTATATTCTATTGGAATTAAATTTTTCTAGCATACTGCTCTTGAACATTTATCGGACATAACGAAGTGTCTGAGACTCTCCTTTCAAATTTCAGTTTTTCTTTTGACCTTGTTCAAACCCTTTTCTAACAACATTGATAATTCTTACGCTGATCTTTTCGGCTCATCCACAGATTCTTCCCAAAATTAAGAATCTTCTTCAAACTCTAGGACCTCTTTAGCAGCTTGAAGAGCGATTTCTATCACTTTTAATTTACCCAGTCACAAGTAACCGAACTTAAACCAATTGTCTCAGCTACGTTTTATTTGTAGATTTAGGACGCTAACCTGTTAGTATTTAAACCAGCTGGGATCTTCCATGCACCAAATGTGCTTAATTCTATCCAAATCTCATACTCGATTTGTCTCAGTCTATCCAAACCTGGACGAGCCACCAAATTGTTGCGATATGGCGGTAAAGTCACCTGCTAATTGAACCAAAATACCCAGCAAAGCTCTCCTCGCATTGTAATCTGTTAAAGTATGAGTGAGAGAGAACTCCACAAATTCCATTGTTAAAAGAAAAACACACAAATTCATTCTTGACCTCGAAAAGTGAAGATTAGAGAACAACTGTTTGCAGCTCAAGGCCTCCTTTCTCATAAAGTTTTGTTATCCCCCCACCCAACTCTAACAATATGCTGATCCAGTCAAAATGACTATTAAAATTTTGTCAACTAAATTTCCAAAGCCACCCACCATTTCCGTTTGTCTGTTTTGTTTCAGTTGCAAATTCTGCCATTTTTAGTCTTTTGTTTCATTGATGTTTCATATTCAATTACCTTTCGTAGAATGTGAAGCTGCCAGATAATCTGACGATGGCAGTTCGGTACTCTCTGGCTAACTCTCAAAATGCGAACTTCTTTAGAGATCAAACATTGGATTGTCTCTTTGGATCGATGTTGTGAAAGGTAGTCAATTCAAATTCGTTGTATCCCCGGGCACAATTAGAATGGATTGGTTAAACTCAAACTGTTGTGAAAACAGCCAAATGGTACATGTTTCCATTTTTCAGTAAAGTCTCCAACGGTCAATCACATGACAAGTGCTTGTAAACGCTTTGTGCAAAACAGCTTTCACTCACTGTGAAAGGTACAGAACATGGCTTCAACTTCATAACAATAACCTGTTCTATGCGTAAAAATACCTTGCAGTTTTTCCTATATTATTTACAAACCTGCTCTCATATTTTCGCTTCTCTTCCCAAATAAATTGTTTTTGTAAATATTCTCGAGCTTTGGAAGGCTTCTCAATTCTTTGGATTCCCAACAATCTTCACCACATTGCATGCTTTCACTTTTGTTTTTATTCTTTCCATTAATTTCGTTTTAAGGCTTCGTTACCTTATCCTCACTTGATTATAGTTATGCTTTTTTGAGTATATTCATTCTTTGTGAGGAATTTCAGCTGTACTTCTGAATTATACGAGAAAATCCTGTCAATACTGCCCCACCGTCTTCATTGCGAGGATCCCTTTCCGTTAACTCTGTCGAATTCTCCCTCATACCTTTGTGATTATGATTGTGTCTCATCCAAATATGAGCAATAGTTTTAAACTGAAGGATCGGGACTTGAGCGTTGGAACATGCAAAAACGATTGGTGTGAAAGACAGAGAGATATGGAGGAGAAGTATAAAATAGAGAAAACTACATGAAAGACAAAAGCAGATGTACTTCCCTGTTTATTTTGGCAAATCCCAAGTGCAGTGGTCCTCTGTATCTATTTTGTACATCAGAATAATATGTTCACATACTTGGTGCAATGCCAGAATGTATATCGCAAACAATGTGACAGACATTAGCTACCGGCAGAACGCAGCAGGCCAACATCTTTATTTCCTGTTAGAAACTCTATTCATTCAAATAAGGCGGTATATGAGATGCACGAATTTATAATACACATCCTGATAGAAATGGAGATGAGAGCAGGGAATCCCAGAAAGGTGCGGAGGTACCGGCACTGTTGAGAAAAGGGAGATATAACACAATTCTGAGAATGAAATAATGCTTCATATTCTCGTATAGCACAATCAAAACTTCAGGAACTGTTTCTCTGTTATTAATTCTTGTATCATGTGCACGTATGAGCAGACAAACATATTGATTTGACAATGTATATAAAATCATTTTTCCACCATCCATTGAAGTTATCCTGTTTTGTTGACATTGTCACATGTTGTTTCTTCTCCGAAAAGTATTCGGCTTCTTTCAATGCATTTTATTTACACTGTCTGTCAAAAAACGAATATTCATGGCTGGAGTGACTCCAAAGTGATTGCCTTTTATTTCTTTTGTTTCTTAATTAATTACAAATGTAACCTGTCTCTGATACTTTAATCTTCCATTTCAACAAAGAAGGTAATTGTAAATGGATTATTTACTTCTGGAGTGAGGCCAAAAAACAGACTAATTGCAACTTCAAGGCATATAAACCGAGCAAAAAGATATTTTCTGTTTTTTTTTCAAAAGTGAAGTGCTTTGTGCCGCAGAGAAAATGTTGTCTCATTAGAGCAGTGAGAGGAAATTCTGAAGAAATCCGCACTTTCTTGCATATGTTCAGATTATCGGTTTTCAGCCTGGCAGTTCATTGCAGAGACTTCAGTGTTGTAACAATCTCTCGATTAGCTCTATTGAACGTGGTTTCAGAGAGATATGTATGAGTATATAATCGACCCTGTGACGTAAAACATCAACATTCTCCTCCACCTTTAAAATTATTAGAGCAATTGGAGCTGGGCCATATGGCCAATAGCAGGCGATGAAACCATTCAACTCGAACCAAGTACTATTGTGATGTATTAAGGCTGTACTGAAAGGAGTTAACCGGAGATGGTTGTTCAGAGACTGAATGATGTCAGTCTCCATGGATCATAACTGTGTCACTAGAGGGGTTCCTTTGTTCCATTAATAAGGGAATTCTTTGAATTAATTAACCTATAGTATCGACGGTGGAATAATCTTCAACATGCATAGGATGAGCAGAACGGGAAAATTCAAAATCTGAGAACAACAAAAGATGTGATGTTCCAATAATTGATCAGAATCAGAGAACAATAGAATGGAATGTTACAAATTGATCCGATTCTGAGAATCATTGATTGAAATATTCGAAAAATGTACGAGAATCACAGAGTCATAGAATGGAATGGTCAAACAATCGACAGAAGTTTATCCTATGGTGTGTACTTGGTTTCTTATTTTTGGAAATGGATACCATCGCGTATTGAAGGTGTACTGATGATTATTCAAGCAGGTTACTATCCCATCCTCGCTCTTGTTGGTGTTCCTGGTAAGTTAGTCTCTGTCCATTTATTGACTCTCTGAACTATTCTGAACACAATCACTTTTTCTGTTATCTATATTTTGGAAAGATGTAAACCATTGTATTCAGTTTCGTTCACAAGCTTCATTTTTATTCCTTCGATTTATTACACTTCACTTGCAAATAAATGAGGAGGAACAACCTTTTTATAACAACCGTGGCCCCATTTTGTCCTGAGGTAATTTATGTTTCAAAATTCCTTCTCTCAGCAAAGCTTTCCACTACCAGTTCCATAATATCCCCAGTCTTCAGCATTGCATCAGTGCTGTCTCTGAGTAAGCCATCCAGACAGTTCTGGTTGCAGTTCTGTTCCTGTCAGTCTTCCAATTCCAAGTATTTCGATTGCAAACGCATTCTTGCCTTTACCAGGGCTTCTGCGGCTGCAAGGCGTGTAACCAGTTTGATTAGAAATGGGGTGTTACAGTTTTCTGTCACCTCTCTCAACATAACCTGTCACCTCATGCTATTGATGTCATGAAGTGACAGTTCCAATGAACTGTTTTGATGCTACTTTTGATGATAGAGTGGGTTTTCCATGTTAAACATCTGCCAAATGCATAGCTCCGATGTATTCAAACGATGATGGAAGCTATCTCTGTCCCACTCCCCACTTAGGAGAAATTGCACAAAAGAAACTGAAAATGGTCCAGAAATATTATGAGACAAAGTAACTGCTGAAAATGAGAAT
The DNA here is from genome assembly GCF_047496795.1 of Chiloscyllium punctatum. Classification (NCBI taxonomy): domain Eukaryota; kingdom Metazoa; phylum Chordata; class Chondrichthyes; order Orectolobiformes; family Hemiscylliidae; genus Chiloscyllium; species Chiloscyllium punctatum. The sequence goes on from NC_092766.1 coordinate 69,133,092, forward strand.
CAGTGGGAGATTAAAACTAAGGAAGAGAAATTACTGTTTAAGTTTATGGTTGATACGATGTTGCATCCGATCAGCTCCATGCTCCAGTATTCAAGATGATGGCAATAAAGCTCGTGAAATAGTTATAGAGTCATAGAGGATGGAACCAGTCCCTTCGTTCTAACCAGTCCATGTCAAGTCTCAACCCAAAATAAAAATAATCCCAACTGCCTGCTCTTCGCCTATATCCCTCAAAACATGTAATGTTCATATACTTATCCAAAAGTCTTTTAACTTTGTAACTACAAGAGAGAATTGCTGATTATGCTTCAAAGATTTTTCTATTCTGAAAAAAAGAAATGACGACATAGTGGGCAGGAAACCAAACAAAATCCTAACTGTACGACGACATGATACTATTTATGGGCAACATATTGGAATCTCTACGGAGGAATGTGAGCAGGAGGCACTTGGCGAATCAGAGGCAGGTTAGATTCAGGAAGGCAAAATCATGTTTGACAACCCTGCTGCAATTCGTGATACTTGAGGCATCTGCAAGTAAGCGCCAGTGGGAGTGGTGTATTGGCATTTGAAGAAGTCTTTTTTACATGTAGTTAAACAATGAGTGAAGAAACTCAGAACCTTGGGAAATGGGCGAAAGTATACCATAGGATTAAGAATTCGTTCATGGAATCAAAGTTGAAAGTGGCATTATCTTTTTCTGGAATGAATGCCGTTACTCATGGAGTACCACATGTGCCAGTGTTTGAAACACAGAAATTGCAACGCAAAGAAATGAGTTGGACGTGGGCACCAAACAGCATACATCTCGTTTTGTATTTATTAAATGATGTGAGGTTCGGAAGTATTGTCTAAATTGACCTGATTGTCATTGATTATGTGTGTTTGTGTGTGTGTGTGTATGTGCCTGTGTGTGTGTGTGTTTTGCCTTGTGCTGAGGCTAGGAGTATTGCATTGTGTAATATACCTCCTGACTCCCCCAAACCTCTTCATTCCCCACAAGACAAATGTCAGGAGGGTGACAGAATGCGACCCAGTTACCTGAATGGGTACGTGATAATGGTGCTCCTTTAACAAGCTTATGGTACCCTTTTGTTTGTTCTACAAAGTAGTCGTAAAAGCAGAGGATTCATGGTGTCTAACCAGGATGTGTTTTGGGGCAAATCCGATTATAGCTCACAGATATTACTTCAGGCAAAAAGCTTTCAAATTTAAAAAAATAATCTTGTATGATGAAAGGGGAATGGTCAGTTCTCCTAGCTCATCTTTCGTTTAGTTTTTGCAAGCAGTCGATTTTAGAGGGTATTGGTCAAAGTGACAATTACATGGAAGAAGGTATTGCACGCTTAATTACTCTGCAACCGCTCTCCCGTCTCTACGACCCTGATTTTGATTTTCTTTTTTTTTGTGAAGGGGTGTTTATGGGGATTGTTGGAGGAAATTGGAACATTATCGTTAAGTTGCAATAGTCTGTTGGCTCTTTGGATATGTTAAGTTATTTTGTGTTATGTTCTGTTTGTGTTTCATTCCGTCGTCTGTAGGTAAATTATTCTTTGTTTGAATCTGAGTGCCTTTGATGAGTGCGTCATTCCTGGAATTTCCATTGTACACTTGCTGAAAACAACTGGACGTTAGTGTCTGGGCTACATTCTTGAAATGTTTCGAAGGGGGCCTGATCCATAACATAACTTTCGAGATGTGTTCTACAGTTCCAATTTAGGACTAGCTTTACTAGACTGGAAGTCAAATTGTGATAGGTGTTAATGCAATTCGTTCTGTTGTTGATTTCGTTTGGTTTCAACAGTGCTTCGGATAATTGCATTACTAAGAGTTTTCTGGGTCTGGAAGGAGTGATTTTGGGTGAGTTACAAAAGATGAATTACGCCAAGCTGCTGGAGTTATCAGACAATTTGGAGTTGTAACTTCCATGAGAAAAGGACAGATAATTACAGCAAAGCTCAACATTCAAATTTGCTGAAAACACGATCAGAATCTTTGAAACGACTAAAATTCAATTGAAAAGCAAGCAACTTGATTTAGAAGACAAATAGAAGGAAAGTGTGAAACAAATTGATCTGTGTCAATAACGATTACAAGTAGACGAAATGGAACAAAACGAATCGCTTTTGGAGGACAAAATAAAAGAGAGGGAAAGAGAAAGAATAAAAGCAGATGGACAAAAAGAGACCCAGGAATGGAAGGAAGAGAAGGAGCTTGAACTTCTGAAATTGGCACTCAGATATGGAATTTCAGTTTAAATGGATGGTCGATGAAAGCTGAAGGTAGGCTTAGTGAGGAAGAGAGTGAGGCTGAGCAAATGTATGACAGCGAAAGTCCTAGTGAGTGTCTGAGTGAACCCATTACATAACGTTTACAAGAATGATGTAGAAACCTTTCTCATCACATTTGAAAAGGTGGCCCTGGCTCCAGACCAAGATAGGTTCTGTGGATGCAAGCAAAACATATAGTTCAAGCTCGCGATGTATTTTCATCACCGCCAGAGGAGGTATCTGGGGCGTATGAGGAGGTGAAGAAAGCCATGTAAAGTGCGCATGAGGTTGTGCCAGAAGCATACAGAAAACATTTCAGGAATCTAAGGAGTGACGCTTGCCAAATATATATTGAGTTTGAAAAAGTCAAGCAAATTAATTTTGAAAGGTGGATTATTGCATTAAAATTCAGAACACCTATGACGCTCTTACAGGGATAATTATTTTGAAGGTGTTCAACAATACACTTCATGATGTAGTAATAACCCTTGTGGGAAATTACAGAGCGAAAACGGCAAAAGTAGCAGTGGGAATGGCTGATGATTATGAATTGGCTCCTTAGTCAAAGTTTGGCTTCCAACCTCAGTTTCACTCAGTGTAGAATAGAAATTGGTGAGAAGAGAAATCCTCATTTGGAAAGGGGAAGAAAGATCTTGTTGACGATCATAGGATATCTTACCATAGGGTAGAAAGGGAATCTTTGAAATGAAAGTAGAAGTTAAAATGCTCTGGTGTTTTCACTGCAATAAAGTGGGACACGTAAAATCACAGTGTTGGTGTGTTAACAAAAGAACCAGGACGCCAGATGTAGGGAAGTCAGTGAATTATGTGCAGATGAAGCATTTCGGAGAAACAAAAGCGACACCAGAATGTATAACCTTAACGGAGAATGGTTAAGGAGGAACTGCCAGATCTCCTTCAAACATAGGCAAAGGTGAACGTTACTTGAATAGGCCAGCAACAGCACATAAGGTGGTTACAACATTAAGAGATACGGCATCTTCTCAATCTTTGATTTTGAACTGTGAGTGAGATATGTATCTCTGAAGAACTATTGTCAGAAAAAAGTACTAATAATTGGAATTTATAGTGATACAAGAAGCTTGCAATTGCTTAGAGTGATGTTAGTGTCCAGTGAAGAGTGGAGATGTCGTGGTAGGAATGCTGGACCAGCTCTCAGCTCAAGGAATACAATTTGTCCTTGCTGATGATGTAACTATTACACAGGTAGGATCGCTACAGAGTGTGGCTGAAAAGCTATTGGAAACTCAGGCACCTTAACGATTTCAGGACCCATATCCTAGCATTGTTCCGGAACGTGTGTTCACAAGGTCGAAAATTCACCAGTTGAAACAGGAGAGATCAGACTACAGATATAGCCCGGACTCAAACTTTGCTCATTGCTTTAAGCAGTTCTGCAGTGGATATTCCAGGAGTGACACAAACTGGTTCGACCACACAGTTAGAAATAAAACAGAATTTAATCACAAGATTGCTAATTGAAACACAAACAAGCACCAACACAATACAGAATAATCTAACGTATCCGAAAACACAATAAACTGTCCTGACCGAATGATGTTTTTCCAAATACTTGCCGCAGTCCCCATAAACACGTCTTGGCCTAAAAGGTAAAATTCAAAACGAGGTCTTACAGAAGTGATGCAGATGGAGAAGCGGCATGGATCTGATTATTTGGGTTGTAGACACGTCTCAAATCTGTTTGCTAAAATCAATCCAAACCAGAGGACTGGCCACTCTCCTTTTATTGGACAAGGGTTTATTTCTCAAATTTCAAAGTCTTTTGCTTGAGAATGGATCCGTTGGCTATCATCTAACTGGCCCGAAAACCTCTCAAAACCAGAGCTCCTGGAGTCTCTGCGTTTACCAAAACTCAGAAAAATAAGAACCAAAGGCTATATAACACTTAAATGGTAGTATCACCACGCAGTGAAATTACCAGAGACCCTGGTGCTCAATATTTTTAGTCAAACCAGGAACACATAGGTGAGAAAGCAGACATCTTTATTTCAGAGAAATTAACTGAGTTACAGCAGGAACATGAGAAGCTAAACTAATTTTATCAAAATATACTCAGAAGAAGAACCCAGATGAATTGCGGTGTGCTACTGAATTAGAAATGATGTCTTAAAGTGGAGAACATCACATGTTCAGGCAGATAAGAAATAGACAAAGGTTCAACAAGTCGCACTGCCGATGGTTCAGACAAAGGATGTGTTGCAGATAGCGCACAAACTGCGGGTAAGCGTTCATTTTGTGGTAAGAAAGTCTCAAGCTGAAATACAAATACATTTCTATTCGTGAGAGTTACTAAAGTGTGTCGTTGAATTTTGCCAGACCCGTCATTCTTGTTAGGTAATTGGAAATGCACAGGCAGTATTAAAACCCACACCTTTAATACCCATTCTTGCATTTCTGGAACCTTTTACAAGACTCTTTTTCAATTGCATTGGACCCTCACCTCAAACAAAACATGGGAATCAGTCATTGTTCACAATAATGGATGTGCCAGTAGATCTCCAGAAGCCATGTCTTTATGCAATACAAAAGTGAAAACGTTTGCAGAGGAGTTCGTGAAATATTTCACTAGATACGGGCTAGATACAAGCAGAATAGGGGTCAAACTTCACAAGAACATTATTCAATAAAATTATGGATAACTGAGGATTAAAATGATTCAAATCGACTGCGTACCATTCGGAATCGCAGGGAACACTAAAAAGGTAGCATCAGGCACTAAAAGTCATGTTGATGGCTTACAGTCATGGCTATCCAAAGGGATTTCTGTTTACAATTCATGCGATTGCAGACACACCAAATGAATCGAGCAAGTTCAGTTCATTTGACTGTTTTGGGCACGAAGTGAGAGTACTGCGAAAATTGATCAACGAAGAATCTACAAGTCATAACTCAGAAACAACATATTTGGAATTTTTGTCAGATTTTTGGGAAAGATGAAATGAAGCGGAGGCGTTCGTTTTACACAATTTAAATGTATCACAGTGCACAATGAAAGAGGAAGCAGGGAAGAATTTTTTAAATGTAATTTTGCGTTCGGGATAAAGGCTTAGTGTTACTTCATGTAACAGGGAACGTTCAAAAGCAAGGTTTCGTGGACCTTATTCATTCGAAGGGAAATTGAGTGAGCTGAGCTGATTAAAAAGAAATCCAGGCAGAAAGAAGTCTCACGGGGTGAGTCATATGAATATGGTCAAAATACATTTTTGTACAGAATGAAATGAAAAGAGAATGTGTTATTGGTTGCAGAGTGAAACATCAAGATCAGAGGATTCAGAATTGGATATATACAAGTTCTCTGGGCCTGCCGGTACACACCCAAAGTTATTAAAGCAAGCGAGGGAAGTGACAGCTGAACCCTTCGTGATGATCTTTTCGTCCTCGCTGTCCACTGGAGTAGTGCCAGATGATTGGAGAATGGCATATTTTAGTCCCTTGTTCAAGGGATGGAACAGAGATAACTACAGAGTAATGAGTCTTACATGTGTGTTGGGCAAGTTATCGGAGAGGGTGTTGAGAGATAGGATTTCTGATTACTTGGCAAGCCAGCCCTTGGCAGGCACAGTCAGCATGTGTTTGTGAGCGCAGGTCATGCCTTACAAATCTTAATAAATTGTTTAAGGATGTGACAAAAAAATTAATGGAGAGAGGGCAGTGGATGTGGTGTCCATTGATTTTTGCAAGGCGTTTAAAAAGGCTCCCTCTGGTATGCTCATTGAAAGAGTAAGGATGTATGGGAAGCAGGGAAATCTGGATGTCTGGATACAGAATTGGCTGGCCATAGATGACAGAGGGTGCTAGTAGATGGAATATATTCAACCTGCAGTTTTATGACCTGTCGTTTCTTCAAGGATCTGTTCTGGAACAGATCTGATCTGTTCTTTGTGATTTTTAATAATGATTTGGATGGCGAATTGGAAGGTTGGGATAGTCAGTTTGCCGATGAAACTGTGGTTAGTTGAATAGTAGATAGTGTGGAGAACTATAGTAGGCTGCAACGGGACATTAACGGGATGCAGTACTGCCCATGGTGTTCAGACTAGATTACCGTGAAATGATTCACTTTGGAAGGACGAATTTGAATGCAGAATGTCGGGTGAAATACAGGATTCTGGGTAGTGTGGAGGAAAAGAGATAACTTGGGTTCCATGTCCATAGATCGCTCAAAATTTTCACCCTAGTTCAAAGAGCTGGAAATCAGGTGTATTTTGTGTTGGTTTTCATGAGCCACGAGCTAATACAGCAACTCTAATAAAACCCTGGTTAGCTCACACAAGACCCTTTATGTTCAGTTTTGTTCTCCCTATTATAGGAAGGCTGTGAATGCTTTCGAGAGGGTACGGAGGGGATTTGCTAGGATGTTGTCTGTACTGGAGGGCATGCCTTATGAGAAAGTTTGAAGGAACTATGGAATTTGTCATTAGAACAATGGGTGCGAGGTGACTTGGCAGTGGTGTCCAACATGATGAGAGTCATAGATAGAGTGGCTAGATAGAGAATATTCCCCAAGGCGAAATTACTATCAGAAGGGGACATAATGTTCAGGTGATTGGAGCAACGTCAGGGAGAGATCAGAGGTAGATTCTTTAAACAGAGAGTGGAGGGTGCATGGAATGCACTGCTAGCGTTGTTCGTGGATTCATATACTTTAGGGACATTTAGGCGACATTTCGATAGACACATGAAAGATCGTAGAATGAAGAGTATGTAAAATCATTTGACCATGGAGGAGGATAATAGGTCGGCACAATATCGATGCCTGAAGGGACTGTACTATTGTTCGTTCTATCTTCTATGATCTCTCCTGCAAACTAAGTTGGGCAATGAAGAAGATGTCAAGAACTGGGATAAATTGTTGTGTTAACTTCTAGAGAAAAATCGATATGACCTACAAGAGTTCTTACTGTTGCACAGTGAAAAATGTTGAAATAAGTTGTTAGGTACTGGCCTGATTGTGCATGATGTAGATGTAGGAGATACCGTTCAGATTCAGCAACATCCTTGAAGGCATAATCCTCGAAAGATGGCACAGTTACAAAGAGAGAATGACCTCATGGTCCAGGACAGTATAATCCAAGAGAGTTAAAGTGGCTGCAGCACATCCATGCTAATAGTAGCGGAATCCAAATATTATATGTGGACTATCGCAAAGTCAATGCAGTTACAAAGGCTGATAAGTGTCCTATCGTGCGTTTCGAAGACTGTGTGGAAAAGTTGGACAAGCATATTTCTAAGTGGGACCTGTTCAAAGGATATTGACAGAAAACCTTGTCGAAAAGACGGACGAAAGTTGCAGCTTTTGTAATATAGAATGGAATGTACCAGTTTCAAGTCATATCATTTGGTACGAAAAATGAGCAGCCACATTTCAGTGCCTAATCAATAAGATCGTTTCTGGATTATTAAATTGTGCCTGATATGTGATTAACCTAGTAATTTCTCATCAGACATGAAAGGATCATTTGCATAATTTATCATCACTGTTCCATTGTCTTCTGGAGGCAGCCTTGGTGGTAAGCATCGCTAAAAATGAAGTTTCCAAAGCCCATGTCACCTGCCTGGGACATGTTATTGGACACGCACAAAGGGCCACACGGGATGCAAAAACAAAGGTAGGTGGGAGTTTTCTCTCCCATCGATAAAGAGATTAGCGCGATGGTCCTGGGAATGAGTGGACTTTATTGAAAACTTGTTCCACATTGAATTGAATTGATGTAACATTGAATTGCTAAAGAAAAAACAATACGTTCCAGTGAAAACCCGACTGTCCATACTATTTGACAGCCTAAACGTTGTGTTAACCACGGCCCAGTTGAAGCCACACCTCATTGTGCAAAGCCATTCAAGGTAGCCATTGATGTTTGTGATATGCGTTTGAGTGCCGTATTCGCAATGGAAGACAAAGGGAAGATAAAATAGACCTATCGGGTACTTCTCAAAGAAACAGGACATTCATCAACCAAAAAAAATCGACAGTCGAGAAGAAGCCTTTGAGCTTGTTATTGGCATTATAACTTTTTAATGCAACAAGCAATGTATCTGTGACAACAATACACACGAATCATAAATCAATGTAGTTTGGAGAGAAACATAAGGACAAAAGTTCCAGACTGTTTAGATGGAGCTTGTTGCTACGTACGTTCAATTTGAAAATAATGCATGTGGAAGGATGAGAAAACATGATTTGCGACGTGTGCTGAGACTTGGATGAGAAACGGAGCATTCGAAGACAGGAATAAAGCAGACTATAATACAAATTAGCGTGCATATTTGCATTTTTAAAGTCAATATGATCGAAGTGAGTGTTGTAGTTTATTGACAATTTAGATTAAGCTGTTTAAAATGAAGCCATCTTTACGTATTGTTGTTTCATTCTTTATAAGAAGAGTGTTGTGACGATGATACTGATTTAACAAGGTTATGTTGTCACTGGATTTTATTTCAGAGAGTTCATACAAGCAGAGGTCGGCGGTGTCTCGTCTCGATGGGTTTTAGGGCCGGTTTAATGATAGCTAAGAAATGCTGCCTCAGGCAAAAGGCTTTCAGTTTTTTTTCAGAAATACCTTCCAAAAGGAAAGGGGAATAGCCAGTTCTTCTTGCTCAACCATTTCTGAACTGATTTGGTTTGGTTTTAGCATGCAGTCAGTGTGTGAGGCTGCAGGTTTAAGGAACAGCAACATGGAAGAAGGTGCTCCATGCTGAATCTCTCTCGCCGGTAAAACTGTGTTTGATTTCTTTTTTTTCAAATAAGAACAGTTACTTGGGAATACTACAGGGACTTCGAACAATATTATTAAGTTGTGTTCATCTATTGGGTTTTCAGATAGGTTGTTATTCTGTATTGTGTTCTCGTTTGATTGTGTTTCATTCAGTATTCTATCAATAAATTCTGTTTTGTTTAAAACCGAGGGGCTTTGACCGACTGTGTCACTCCTGGAATATTCAATTTACACCTCGTCAAAATTCTTAAAAAAATTTAAAGTCTAGGTTACATACCTGAAATATTTTGAGGTCTTCTCACATGGTCAATAGAAGGTCTAACTTGCAACAACACTCTAGAAGCTCAACACCATTCAGGGCTAAGTAACTAGATTGATTAGAATTACACCCACAAGTATCTACGCCCTCCAACGACCCTCTGAAGCAACAGTGCCTATCATTTATAAGATGCTTTGCAGAAATTCACAACAAATCATTAAACATCACCTTTGAAAGCTAGAACCACCACATTTCAAGGAGAACTACCCATTTGGTTCCAGAACTGGCTTGACAGCAGAAGACTGAAGGTGGTGGTAGTGAGTTGATTTTCATACTGGAGGCATTTGATCAGTGGACTGCCACAAGGATCACTTCTGTGTCCAGTACTGCTCATCATTTATATAAATGATTTGGATGTGAACGTAGGAGGTACAGTTAGTAAGTTTGTAGATGACACCAAAATTGGAGGCTCAGTAGACAGCAAAGATTAGAATGGAATCTTGATCAGATGGGAAATGAGCTGAGGAGTAGTGTATGACATTTAATTTAGATAATTTTGAGGTGCTGCATTTTGGTAAAGTATATCAAAGCAGGACAAATACACTTAATGGAAATGTCTTAGCGACTGTTGCTGAACAAAGAGACCTTGAGTGTATGTTCATTGCTCCTTGAAAGGAGAGTCGCTGGTGGAAACGATAGTTAAGAAGGTGTTTGTTATGCTTTCCTTTATACGTCAGAGGAATTGTGAGGTCATGCTGGAGCTTAACAGGACGTTGGTTAGGCCACTTTTGGAACATTTCATACAGCGCTGCACTCCTTCCTATCGGAAGAACTTTGATAAACTTGAAAGGGTACAGCAAAGATATAAAAGGACTTTGCCAGCGTTGGAGGATTGAGTTATAGGGAGAAGCTGCATAGGGCTGTTTATCTCTGGAGTATCGGAGGCTGGTAAATGACCTTACAGGGGTTTATAAAATCATGAAGGTCATGGATAGGGTAAATTGTCAATGCCTTTTCGATGGGATGTGGGAGCCCAGAACTCGGGGACACAGGTTTAGGGTGAGATGGGAAAGATATGAAAGAGAATTAAGTGTCAACGTTTTCAAGCAGATGGTGTTGCGTGTAAGAAATAAGCTGCCAGAGGAAGTGGTAGAAGCTGGTACACTTGCAGTTTTTAAAAGACACCTGAATTTGTGTATGAATAGAAAGGGTTTAGAGTGATATGGGCCCAGTGTTGGCAAGTGAAATTAAATTAGGTTCGTATACATATTCGCAATGGACGAGTTAGACCGAAGTGCCATTTTCTGTGTACACCTCTATGACTGTGACTCTAATCGTCACGACGACTGTTGCGGTTATCATGGATTCCCGACAGAGTAGAAACAGGCCTTTTGGCCCAACACGTCCACAACATTCCTCCGGATAGTGTCCCGCCCTCACCGATCCTGCTACCGTAATCATATAACCCTGTATTTCGCATGACTAATGCACCGAACATACACATCCCTGAATACTATGGGCAATCTTAGCATAACCAATTCAGCGAAACTGCAAATATTTGGAACGTGGGAGGAAAGCAGAACACCTGGAGCAAACCCATGCATACACGAGAGAAACAGCAAACTTCACGCATACAGTTGCCTGATGGTGGAATTGAATTCAAGTAGTTGACACTGAAGCAGCAGTGTTAGTCACTGAACCACTGTCCGGCGCCCTAAAGGTTCAAGGAAGCATCGCTCCACCACCTGCTTAAGTGCAACTTGAAACAGGCAATATATACCCACATCCCGTGAATATAATAATGGAGATGAAATCCCAGATGGTATTCATCCTCTTCCGTATCCATCTGGGCAGTCTCTGAGAAGGACAGAGAAGAATGGTATTAAATAGTATTAAACACCACACAAACGAACAGTCCGTGGCACACATAAATGCGCACAGGTACAGACAAACATTTACATGCACACTCAAACGCAAACACGTGTACTTTCTCTCTTACCCCCCCACACACACATACACACACACAAAGGCAGCATAACAGCAGCAGCACAGCTACATACACTAAAGCATTGACACAGATGCGAATATGGAATATCTGTCAGTATTTATCTTGCTGTGTGGTGGGTTTGCAACTGTTTCACATGGTGCAGAAGCTGTGTGTTAGCATTTCCTTGCTCAGTTCGCACGATGTCATTACCTTTCTGGCTCCCTTGGCAGTGTGTCAATACTTCAGTCTCTCTGTTTGCAGTGGTTCATTATATTACTTGCTCACCTTAATGACTGTGCCAGATTTTCATTTATTGTGTGAGGAATGTGCCTCTCAGACAATTCCAACGCTTACAGGTGGCAATAACCTGGAAGAATTGCATTTTATGAGGAAAACAGTGTGGAAAACGACAACAGCAGCGAAACTCTGGTGTGCTGTTCGGGGAGAGGCCTTATAAGTATCCATACAGAGGAGTGTGAGGTAATACACCTTTGTCGGAAGAACATTGAAACACTATATAAAGTATTCTGTATAGTTATTGAAAGGACATGCCGGTGCACAGGACCATGGGTGCCTATCAGCACGGCTTGTTGAAAATATTAGGAATAGTGGGGTGAGCATTAAATTTAACAGATCAGTTTCAGTATCTGAGTTGTTTACAGGAACACGTGTTGGAGGAGACTCTGTGCTCCATTCCTGCGAGGTGGTGGAGACTATGGGTTGTGAGAACATCCACCTGCCATCCCAGAATGTGGCGACTCATTTTGTATCAGCTCGATATAAGTGGGAGAATGCATCAGGGTTGTTGCTCTGAAGATGTGTCTGGGGTAAAGGAACCAACAGTGGGTTTAAAGTGAAAATTGCCCTTCCCTGAAAATCGCACTTTAATCGGTTGGTGGGAAGTGGACGTATCAGAATTTCCACACAACTCGTCCCAGTCTTCTCTGGCTCATGCCAGGGTCCTCCCAACATGAGTGGGGGGGGGGGGGAAGAGAATTGAAGGAATGGATATCGGGCACTACATCAGGTGGCTTGGCCATTTCTGTCCTATTAGCGGCCGTTTGTTCTGGAATGGATGAAAGGGAGTGGCAAGTGAGGGTGGCAATGGGTGGCCCTGTTGTAGATGGGGGAGGCTAACCTGGTGAGGCTTCTGAAGGGTTCCAGTCCACAGTGTTATATCCATGCAGTGTTATTAGTATAGGGGGAAAGTTGTGGTGAGGGAGGAGGTGCTGCATGCGGTAGTGTGAGTAGTGTAGAATGAAACTTGTTTGTGGGGTAGGTGCTATAACAGATATAGAAAGAGTGTGAGGGAGCAGAGATAATGCAGTGACACTTATTCTGACAGACAGGAGAAGATTATTAATGCTTGTCCCATGTTGCTGGACAGTTCGTCAGACTGCAGATACTACATTGAGTTCAATGGTGAGCTGCGACCATGCTCAGTCGGTCTGGTAGTGTAGCCACTCCGGGGAAGAGAGTGGTCGCCCTCTGCGCTAGCCCATATACCTCCGTGCCCCTGTCGATACATCGTCGTGACATTGCGTGTTATCTATCATGCTCGGACTAAACTGTGCAGGTAGTTCCGAACTGAGAAAGATCAACCCTGAGTCTATTGATATTTTAAAGATTACAACATTGCTTAGGCTCATGGAATATCCATGGATATCTGGGCTTTGTGAGGTGCCTCCAGTCATGACGCGTAAGAGAACTTGGCTGACATTAAATGAAAGGTTCACCATGTGTTGGGGTAAATAGATAATGAGGTTAGTTCGAGAAGATAACACCAAGAAACTACGCGGCCTCATGCAGACTATCCCTCTGTCACACTCAATTAAAATGCCAGTTATACTAATTATTGTTAGGTTCAACCGAATGACTTGAAGACACTGCTGACCACACTCCCAATTAGAAAGCTGCATAACAAACGCTTATCCAAAACTCTCCATTATGTGAAGTCACACCAATATCCCATTCACCACCATTCCTGTGATATGGCTCATGTTGTAGGATGCTAGCGAAAACTCTACATTGCAGCATTCAGAAACCTTTGCACTCACCATTCCACGCCACTATCTATCAGTCAACCCTTGTGCGTCTATTCCCCAAATTCTACCCATTTGTTGGTAGTTAAACTGATGCCCCCACCATCTCTCTCTGGCTGCGAATTTGACACTCACAGCGCCCCTTGTCACGGCGTAATGAAAAAATTGGATCTGTAAATAAATGGGAGCTGCACATCCTGTTACTTCCTCGCTGCACATGCGAGCAAGGTTTTCCAAGCGGGACAACGATCCAATACAGTGTTACAGAACAATGCACTGAGGTGGTGTACACAACCCCACACCCTGGTCAGATCTCTCATCTGGGTTTATTGGTCAATGTACTGTTGTGGTCTGCGTAGGTTTCCACTCTGGATAGATTGCAGTTTGTATTTCGCAGTACACGAGCCTGGTCTGCACAGTGCTCCATGCTGAAGACATATCTCATCTGCTGCCTCACAGTACCAGTGTTTGGGGTGCATTCCAATCTTGGAAGACTGCCTGTGTGGAGTTTGTGCATTCTTTCTGTCTCTGCATAGGGTTCTGCTCGATGCGCCAGTTTCCTTCCAAAGATGGTCAAGTTAGGAGGACTGGCCGTGCAAAATTGCCCACTGCTCAGATCCCTAACTTTACGTTTTCCTTGATTTGACTTACCAAAATGCAACAGGTCACATTTATCTAAAATAAATTCCATCTGCCAATCCTCAACCCTTGGTATCAATGTCTTTTTTTCTTCTGAGATAACATTCTTCACTGACTACGACTTCACTGACTGACTACCATCAAATTTGCAATTGTCTGCAGACCGAATAACCCGCTGCCCTGCCTTCATCAATCGCCTTTTTCACTTCCTCAAAAAACTAAATCCCGATAGTGAGACACAATTTCCAACACACAAGCCCTCTTCAGACCTTGCCTTTCCAAAAAGATATAAATCCGAGCGATCTTGAGAAGACTTGATGCTCAGTTTGAAGATTTGGTTGTCAGATTGCTCGCTGAGCTGAAAGGTTTGCTTTCAGTCTCTTCGTCATCATGCTATGGAAAAATCATCGTTGTTTTTAGACGTTTAGTCACCATCCTGATGATGTTACCTGGTATGGTGATGAAACGTATGAAAACAAACCTTCCAGAGCAGCAAACAAACTTCCATCCACATATAATCCTTTCACCTCAGAATCCTCTGCAACGACTGAGAACCATTTATGTTAGGCTCACTGGTCTATAGAAATCTAATTTTTCTTTGCTTTCTGAAATAATGACAAAAAATAGACAATCTTCAGTGTTTTGTCACGTCACCCGATGAAATCATGAAATAAATGTATCAACACCGTGCTGAGAAATCACTTTCGTTGGATTCCACAAAGCTCTGGGAGACAACTGTTCAGTTCCCAGAGATTTAATAACCTTTACGCTGATATGAAGGTGCAGAGATGTACTGAACCTTTTAGAGAGTTGGAAAGCTAGAGAGGACAGTCAAAGCATAGGAAGCTCTGAACGAGGTAACAATGTAACATTTGGTAGAAACGAATCGCAGCAACTGTGTTGCCATGAATCAAAAAAAGACAAGTTCAATTTGGGCCAGTCTGTTCAAATTGTGTCCCAAGATAGCAAATTCCAAACAAATTTCAATTTGCTAATTTGATAACGTTGAAACTAATGAAACGATCCGATGTTTTGGGATACAAAAACAAACATTTAACTTTAAGGGGGAAAACTACCAATGTCAATGCATATAAACTGCAAGCTGAACAGCTCTCTGAGACATACTTGTGTAGAAGGAGTTTGCACAATCGAACCACGAAACGGACCTGGAGAGAATACAGAGAAAAATCTACAATCGAGAATCGGCAAAGCTGCCTAGTTTTGATTCGTGTTTTTTTTGTACATCTTAATTGGAATTTTTATTGGACTAGAAATGGAGAATGGGAAGTAAAACATAGGTTTAAGAGAAATGAGGTATAAATAGTTGTTGGTTATAATATTCTCTGTTGGACTTAAATAATAAAGTTGTTAATTACTAACTAAAATAATCACCTCTGGAATACTTCTTTACCTCTCGAATTTTAACAGATTACAACATGACAGGAAATCTTTCTGCATTGCTGGTTTAAATTAGGAGAGGTGTTTAACCCGTGTCGTGACAGTTTGGGGGTTTTCGTCCGCGATTTGAACATGTTTAGACAGATCCAAGCTAAGATTTGGATAGATTTGGTGTACGAAAAAGCCCAGTAGATTTAAAACACTTGTGGGTTAGTGTCTTACATCTTTAAGTAAAACGTAGGTGGGACAATTTGTTTAATTTCGGTGCCTTCTGGTTGGTTAAATTAAACATGAGAGAAATGGCTCTAAAAATTGATAAAGAGCTTCTGGAGTTTGAAGATTTTTCACAAATTTTCCATGGAAGTTTAGAAAGGCCATACTTCTATAATTACTGAAGAAGTTAGGCTTGCGTTTAACCAAGGACAAAAGTAAAGTTAAAATTATAAAGGAATTACTCAAAAAATAAAGTGAGCCAGAGAAACAGATACGTGCAACAGAGGTTGTAAAACTTAAATTACAATTGAGCAAAATGGAGTTAGAAAATAAACAAAGGTCGAGAGAAAGAGAGAGAGAGCGAAGACAGAAAGGAAAAGAGAGAGGGAATGTTCTTCGCTGACCACACACAGAGAGAAGAAAGAAATGAGCAAAAGAGTGAAAGAGAGAGGGAACTGAGTAAATCGAGAGAGGACTTGAATGTGATAAGACAAGGTAACAGGACGGATATAAAAACAGAAGGAAGTGATGCATGTAAATAAGTTGGACATCTGCCACACTTTACTGAGAAACATTTTGGAGCCTTCTTTATGTCTTTTAAAAAATCGACGATGCAGATGAAGTGTTTCGGGATTCATGGGCAATTATAGCTCAGACAAAACTGGTAGGCAGAGCTAGTGCGGTAATTGCCACGCTGTCAGATGAGGGGTCAAGAGATTATGAAGAATCAAACAGGCGATGTTAAATGCTTACGAATTGGTACCAGAAGCATGTCGATAGCGGTTCTGAAATATAGGGAGTGAACCAATTCAGACTTATGCTGAGTTCGAAAGAAGAAAACAATCATTTTGACAGATGGGTGCGATCTTTAATTTATTTGAGACCAATGAGGCTCTGAGAGAAATTATTTTGCTGTAAGAGTTGTCAGACTCACTTCCATAAATGTTAAGAATTCACGTGGATCAACAAAAATTTCAGGAAGTGAGCAGGTCAGCAGAATTAGCAGATGAATGCATGTTGGAGAGTCGTGCAAGCTTCTGGCCAGATTTTCGTCAAGCGAGGCATAGTAGTTGGGAGAAGGAGAGCACCAACACTATGAAACAAAGAGAAGAGAACAATGGTAAGAATTTACCAGAGGTTAAACAAACCCAAGAGGGTGGAAAGAAGGTGAAATGCCTCAGGTGTTTTTATCCTAATGAAGTGGGGCACTGCAAATACAGTGCTAGTGTTTTCTCTGCCAGAAAGTGGGACGCGTAAAGTTAAAGTGCTGGTCGTTAAAGAAAGACGTTGTGGGAAAGCATGTGGTGAAAGAAGCTCAGCCAGTGACATGAGTAAAGGAAAGTAGCCGAGCTGCCGCACGGAAGTGCACAGCTGAGGCAGGGGCTGGGTATGAAGTTAGTAAATCATCTCCATAACTAAGTCGCCTCTATGGGTAAAGTTTTCTTAGAAAGAACTGGGTGAGAAAGGCGAGAAATAATACATTTCAGGGAGACAGGATCAAACCAGTTTCCAATAGTTAGAGATGAGGTAATTCACATTCTTTCTGATGTGTTACCTGATAGTGTCCTAACCTGTCGGGTAAATGGACAGAAATTTAGCATTCCTCTGCGAAAGATCAGGGTGGAGTGCCAGTTAAAGATGTGTATTCCGAAACGACGGCAGAGGAGATTTCTGAGGATTATTATCTGAAAGATAGAATGCTAATATGGAGTGGAAACCACAGCTGGTTAGTGCAGAGGAGAAATAGAACGAACTGCATTAGATTGTGTGCCGGTAGCATACAGACAGGAAGTATTATGGGGAATAGATGAACTACCTGTAGCAAGTCACATTCAGGTGGCGTTATTAAAATAAATGTGTTATTGGCGTGGAATGCATAACGATGTATTTAACTCTTTCTGTAGGTGTCATACATGTCAATTGGTGGGCAGACTACTGGCAGTAATACAACCAGCACCTTTGCTGCCAATTCCTGCATTTGAAGAACCTTTCACGTGGATAAACAATGAGTGTGTACGTCACTTCCAGAGAACCAGAAAATAGATTGTCCTGTAGAGGCGGGGGTTAGTTACTTTCCCGCAGAGTTAGGGATCATTTTCAGGTGGTGTAGATTTCTGTGTGACTCAAAACATAGTAAGAAAATGAAGAATCCTTGTGTCGTGGGATAGGTGGGTAAACTATTTCTTTCCGAAGCATAAGATGCAGTTGAGAGGCTTGTTACTGCAGAAAGACGACGTATGAAAGAATCAGGTGGGAAGAACCCTTTCTATTGTACATAAAGTGAACGTATGGAATACTGCTGGATAAAACAAAACCCCTATCGACTTTATCCTTTCAAAGCCAGAAATGTCCAGAAAGAGATGGAGACCATGCTCAATGAGGATTTCATCAACCCGAACCAGAGACAGTGGAGATCGCCGATCGTCTTAGTTCCTAAACTGCATGGGACTCAACAATGTTGCCTGAGATATCAGAAGGTCATTGCCATTAACAAATTGAGCTCATATCCAATACCGAGATTGGAGGTCCGTCTCGAGAAAGTTGGACAAGCCAGTTACATTACCAAATTGAACATACTGCGTAGTTACGGTAGGCACTTTATCAGAGAAGGGGTAAGAAATTTCAGTATTTGTAACCCCAACTGGTTATATCAATTCAAAATAATGTCCTCTGGAATGAAGTACGCATCCGCCACATTCTGAAGACTCATGAAGAGAGTTGTGGCTGGCTTCACAAACTATGCCATCCATTGCGACGATGTAGTGATCTTCAATAAGTGCTGGAATGATCACGTGGTACACTTGACGAGGCTCTTTGAACGACTGCGAGAAGTAAAACTGGAAATAAACTTCAACAAAACTGAATTTGCAAAAGCACAGTGATGTTCTTGGGACAAAACTTTGGCCATAGAAGGCAGAACCCACGGAATGCAAAGACGAGTGCCATCCAAGAATTTCCAAGTCTAACCTCAAAGAAAGAGGTGTTTTAATTCTTAGCCCTAAGCGGATTCTTTTGGAAGTTTGTTCAACCTTCGGCAGTGTTGTGGCACCATTAAGTGATTTGCTGAAGAAAAAGGCAAAGTTTTGCAGTCCAGAAAATTGCCAGGGGCCTTTCGACCATTTGGAAGCTATATTAACCACCGCAACAGTTTCAACCATGACAAACATTACAAGACCTTTTGAAGTTGCCCTCGATGCCAGCGACATCGTTTATGGAGCTGTACTGCATCCGGGATTGATGATGACGGGTTTGAAAAATCCTTTAGGTTCCTTTTCGATGAAAATCACTATCCACCAAAGGAAATACTCCACGATCGAAATAAAAGCTATTGATCTTGGTACTGGCCTTCCAACATTTTAATGTGTGTATCACGATAAGGTATCGGAGACAGTCATATTTCCGGAACAGAATCCTCTTACAATCTTGAAACACTTTAAAGACAAGCATGTGTGACTATTGCTTTGGGGTCTTATGCTACAGACGTTGCATTGACCTATCGGAAATGCTGCGGGTCGTAAGAATTTAATCACAGATGCATTTTGTGGATGTAACTGATTAGGTGCAGATAAGATTAGTGTGCATTCAGTGATATATAGATGTGTGAAGATATCAATATGAACTTAGTTATATATCATATGTATGTCATGATATTGTGGTTAAAGAATAGAGAAAAGAAAACGAAGCCATATTTTCATTATTATAGTTCATTCGTTTCTTAAGAGAGAAGGTGTTACGAAGGTGTAGTGGTGTACCATACCTTTAAGAGAGTTGAAAACTAGCAAGGACCGATAAAGCACAGGGAGTCTTGAACAAACTAACAAGGTAACACTTGGTCGAAACAAATCACAGCTCGTTGTCCATCAAACAAAAAAGAAACACATTCTGTCAATCAGTTTAAATTATGCTCCAAAACATCAAATTCCATACTAATTTTAAATTGTTATTTTCATAATGTCAAAAAACAATGCAACGATTTGATGTTTTGTGGTAAAGCACCTGACATTTGGAACATTTGGGTCAAAAATGCCAATGACCAACAAATGTAGACGACGAGCTGAAGAACTCTTTGGAAGGTACCTGTTTACAATGAACTTGCACACAGAACACACCGACCTGGAGAGAATCTACAGAGGAACATCTAGAAATGAAAATCTGAAAATCTGACACGTCTTGAAATGTAATGTTTGTTTTGTAATTCTTAATTAGGATTTGTCATCGGCTTCGTATTGTCGGATGTGAGATAAAAGATATGTTTCAGTGAGAGGAGTTGTAAATAGTTTTCGTTTTTAATATTTTCTCTTGGACTTCAAACATAACGTTGTTCATTTTTACATTAAGTAATGGCCTCTGGAATAACTCTTTGCCGCTCCAATTTTAACAGGTTACAGGAAAACGTGAACCTTTTCTGTTTTGCCGCTTTAAGTTAGCAGAGGCTTTTATCCCTTGTTGTAACAATGCAATTTAAGATGTCCAGCACTTCTCCTTGTAAATGAACATTTTTTGATATATCACTATATATTTCTCCAAGTTCTATCGGTCTTGTAGCATTCGCCAACGTGAATATTAACGGCCTTCTTGTTCAGTATCTCATCCATCTCCTGTGGTTCCACAC
Source organism: Chiloscyllium punctatum (assembly GCF_047496795.1). Taxonomy (NCBI): domain Eukaryota; kingdom Metazoa; phylum Chordata; class Chondrichthyes; order Orectolobiformes; family Hemiscylliidae; genus Chiloscyllium; species Chiloscyllium punctatum. Next base: position 69,153,270 of record NC_092766.1, read on the forward strand.
AAAGACAGTCTAATTAATCTTTTTCTGGTCCTATTATCTCCAGAATTAGTGATTTCCCATTAGTGAATTTGTAGAATTTATTTAATGTTTTGTTCACTCAAAGCCATCGCATATTCCTTTTAAACCGCCCTGATTTCCCGCTTGACTTTTCCCCTTCTGCACTTCTAGTCGTCTCGGGATTCAGTCTATCCCAACTCTGTATAACTGACAAATGAATCCTTGTATTAATTGACCGCAGCATTAATATCACGAGTCATCCAGAATACCTCCAAATACTATGCTTGCCCGTCTAACAAGTAGGAAAACATGGTCTCTGGGTCATCTTAATCCACATTTTGAGGGCCTTTCACTTTGCAATCATCCATTTACTGTGAATAGCATCTCCCACTCAGTTTTTCAAAGGCTTGCCTTACACTTGCAAAATTGGCCTGACTCCAAGTTTGAAGTTTAATGTTTACGTCAGGTCTATCACTTTCCATAACTGTATTAACACAAATAGATTCTATGTAACACACTTGAAAGGTAAATGACTTCCTCATGTCCGTCTCTAACGGGCTGAAAAGGTTGAATATCCACAACACGCCTGTGCCAAAATGACAGAGCAATCCGTGGATGGTGAGCAGCGGGTAAACAGTATCTATTTGAGGTCCTTCCCTTCTCTGTTGCAGAAATGAAAGCAACACATTGCACGCCAGGTGCCCTCACGTACAGCTGAAGTAACATTTCTCTGTGTAATAATTCCCTTTTCAACATCCCAACTTTCCACCTCTTAAAGTGATAATATGCTATTGTGGACTGAATGACCTCCTCCATCCCTCTGTAACAGGCACATGGGAGCAAAGTTGATTCCTCTGTTCGTGAACAGCAATCGAATACTCTGTCTCAAGTTTATAAAATGGTTTGATAACACGGCACATTAAACCAGGATTAGCCTCACACAAAATCGATGTGCAATACTTATCGTACCTTAGTTTGAGGTATCGAGAAAATTCCGGAACAGTCATTTTGCGCAGACAGTCTGTTGCTTTACCTCTGTCTCCTTTTATAAGCATGGTGGGGCATATACAACCCTGCAGTGTTCTGGCAATGTTCACACATAATTTGGAAAAAAGATTAGAAGGATTGAATGGTTTGTGGTCCTCCCTGAGTAACTCTCATCCATTCCATCCAGACTGAGCAAATGTTCCCTTTTATTGCGATATGTAGTGGGGTAAGGATGGGGTTAAAGCAGCCGGTCTGCTCAGTCACTATGATTATGCCAATCGCCGTGGATTCTCATTATTCCAGTGGAGGGTTATTATATGTTAATCAGAAATTGGCTCTGTTCAGTGTGTTATCCCCTAATATGAGCAAAAGCATAATCGACAGAATAACAGGAATAATCAGCTGCACAGAAATGGATAGGAGAGATCAGAATCTGTGAACATTAGGCTGGAATGTTCCAACAGTGGATCAGAATCTGAGAACAATAAACTGGAATGTTACAGCATTCGACTGGAATTTATTCAATTTAGGGGTTCTTTCTACATGTAATGATGCGCTATCATTATCGGTACTGATCTGTGTTGCTTTTCGCATTGTTCAATATTTTTATCATCTTATCCGAGCCTATTGTTCGAGTCCATTGCAAGTCTGACTGCCCAGACATAATTTCCAAAAAAACAGTTATGACTGAATTACTGTTCTTTCATTTAATCTACTCTCATTGACACCATTATTCTTCCTATTGGGACTCGGAATCCAGATATTCAATCTACTGACCACTACTATCTACGTCAGTGAACTTGATAAGTTTCTGTATCCCTCCTTGCATCGTGCAGTGTTACTCATGTCTCTCAAGGTTGATCGACTCAGTTTAAGCTGTGAACCATTGTTTTACTGCCCTTTATATTTGAATGTTGTGAAAATGAAGGTCACTGACTTCAATTCTATTTGCAAACACCATTTCCTTCCTCTGACTGCATCCTATTCCTGATCAATATCTAAGGCTGAAATAAAGGAGTCACAACTGCTGTGATCCCTTTGGCAACGAGCTGATTCCTGACATACTCTTACCTTTCCTAATTTCAACTCTGACACCTCATGAATGTAATTCACTGGCTTTTCCTATCTTCTAGATAAACTTTGAGCGATGAACTACAGCCATAAGGACGTCTACTATCTGCTGCTGTCATTCCCAGATTCAAACCTGCGGAAGCAAACCTGAGTTGATACTCCACAGCTTGTGACCGAATTCACAGCAAAATCCCAACATTCCTGTGTGGATTGACTCGTATTGTTGCTGGGTCTTGCAATGCGTTTACTTTAATAACCTCAAACACATCGCCACCTCTGTCTATGACAAGATTCTCAGTCTCTCTCTGATGAATGACCAAATGCCTGCCCGTTGTTCATATTTAAACTCATCGATAATACCTTAAGTTATCTAGAGCCCAGTGATCTAAGTAAATTATTCGATTTGCATGTTAATCAATCGAATCCTGAAACTCTATTCGAACTGATTTAAGATTTAAGAGCCATTTGAGGTGTGTTCAAATCATGTCTATGAGTTGTGCAACCCTTTGATCCTTTCCTCATAAATTCTGTGTCGAAAGTCTTGCTCTTTTAATAACATCTGATGAAGGTGCACCAGTCCGAAATCTAGTCTGTTCATATAAACCTGTTGGACAATAAACTTATTTCGTGTGATTTTTGCCCTTTTCCAAATCAGTCCAACACCAGCACCTTCATATCATGGACTTTATTGGGTGAGCAATTCTCTCTCCAAATAAATTAGTATTTCCGCACCATATTTGCTCTTATCTTACATATTCGTCTTTCGAGTTGCACATTATGCAATGCTGACTAGTAGTCCAGATCTAATACACCTCTTGGATCCCCATTACCAAACTTGCTTGTCAATTTAAAAAAAGGACAATGCTTTCAATCTTGATTAATCCTTCTTAAAATATTGTTGACTGCAATGGATTGCTTTTTGACGTTGAATATCTCCTGTTATTAATTCTTTAACAACAGATTCTAGCAACTTGCCATCAATCCCAATACTTTGCTCACTACTTTTCATTCCTTAGTGAAGTTGGTTATTCTCAATTCTTTCCTTTTCTATAACCTCTGCATACCGTTTCAATCCCTGCGTAAAACGCACAAGGTTGGAAAAGAATTTGCTCCAATTGTTATATTAGAAACATGAGTGGTTGATTGGACTCATTCTGTTGCTGATTTGCACACTCGATGGGCTGAATGTCCTCCTGATGTCCCTACATTATAGTCTCGATGGCTTGACTGTCCTCTTCCTGTTCCTGATGAAAATAATTAAGATTGCAATGTCTTACTCCATATGTTTAATGACAGGTTTGAGAAATTATGGAATGTTCCTGCTGTTTGGTCACATTTAGAGGGCTTAATTGTGCAGCAAAGTTGCCTTGCCCACACTTGGTACCTCAAGGGTTAGCACTGTTGCCTCACTGTACCAGAGATCTGGGTTGAATTTCAGTCTCGGATTCACTATCTGTGTAGAGTTTGCACATTCTCCCCAGGTCTGCAAGATTTACATCGAGTAAAGTAGTTTCCTCCCACGATCTCAAGATTTGCAGCATCAGTGGTTTGGCAAAGCTAATTACCCACAATGTCCGAGGATGTGCAGGCGAGGCGTTTTAGTTATGGAAAATTGAGATATACAGAGATTGGGTAAAGGATGGATTTGGGTGGGATGGTCTTCGAAGGATCAGTTTGGAGTCGATGGCTCAAGAATCCTGCTTCCACACTGTAACTATTCCATGATTAACACCTTAAAATCAGCATTCTATTGAGGGAACCATCTCTGATTTGATTCCTGAATTATTTCCTCAGTGAGAATATTAAATCTGTGCACACTGCTACAGATTTGATGGTACTGAGATCCTGTACAGCAGCAGTAACAATTCGTCAGCCTGTTATAAAGTTCCCACCCAAGTTTGTGCCGTCTTCACTCTCTGGGGAAGTGCACAGCATTTGCTGAAAAGTCATTTTCCTTCCTTACTCACCGGCACAACAGGAGATCTGGTAAAAATAGTATAATGACATTTGAGATGAACAGGTAAATGTGCAGGCTGATATGAATGTTGACGTATCCCTCCCCAAATATCTCTCCTGAATCTACCATTGATGTCCCCAGTGCCCACATCGCTGGGCTTTCATCGTATCAGGCAAAATGGAGTTGAGAAACAGCAAGGCGAAGCAATCATTAATGGCAGTCATATATCAAAATGAAAGCTGCATCAAAAACGTAAGGCATTTTATCAAACAGGAAATTCGATGCTTGTGGGTACTGTAGTAAATAATGTCGTAAATACGGTAAATAATGGACATCTTCAAGTTCCAACGAAACTGTGTTAACCGCTGAATGCAACGTTTAAAAAAATGTTCTGTGATTTACACATGAAGGAAGTGAAAATGTCATGGTATCCTAACAGATGAAAGGCTTAACAGACAATCAATTTTTCAATGTATAATTTCAGTCACATCACACTGTAAAGTTTTGCTATAAAATCTGTGTGTTAGGATTGAGCCCTCCCCTACCACCTGATGAAGGAGCGACGCCTCGAAAGCTGGTGTGCTTCTAATTAAACATGTTGGACTATTACCTGGTGTTGTGTGATTTTTAACTGTGTTAAACCAAGGCATTGATAATGCTGGAAAAATGGATTGCATGAGCGTTAATGCGATACATTATTTTGAAAGTACGTTAAGCACTGATCTAGAGATCAGGCTGTTTTTGAATTCGTGTTGTGTGATCAGAAGACCTAGTTGAAGCGTTTATTGCAAAGGAGCTTTTGACGAATAGCGATCTTAATAAATTGAATACTGCATAACGTCTGAATGCAAAGCAGTTGTTTTCTTTAACTGGGCCTATATAATTGGGCCATGCAAGCCATTAAGGTGTGAATAATAATTTGGATTCGATCAATTTGAAAAGTGCATTTAAGAAGATTTAATGAAAGAATGGCAATGTCTCTTATTCATGGACAACTCTAAGGTCTATCGTATATATCCTTCAAGGTGCAAACAGGAAAAGGGAAAAGTGACTCAAACAATGCGAACAAAGCAATTGGCTCAGGAAATGTCAGGTTTTGTGGATTCATTGCAACAAGAGGACTGATCAAGTGGGAAGTCAATCAAAAAGAAAACAAGAAAGCAAAGGAACAAGAAACAAAAATACTGAAGAAGACACTCTATCAATATTTGAAAGGAGAACAAAGCCAAGTTCAAATGTGGAACAGTGAACGTGTAGACAGGATAATTTATTGTAGAGAACAGAAAAAAAGAAAATGACAGGAATCGCTCCAGTTACTTTTTGTCTGCTTTTCCAGAATGAAGCTCGAGAAAATCTCCCAGATACAGGAAGTGACTGTGGGACTTATGTAATTAAAGATTAAAATATTTCATATCAGTAATGAGGTAGTATTTGTAAGCACAGTTGAATTGTGCATTGATGTAGTGCACTTATCAACGGACGAAATAAAATTCATGGCAGAATTTCAGACAAAGCAGCTTCAGAAAGATTGATTGTATTGGGGATCACTGTATTTTCCTTATTTAATTTGGAAGGACATATATGCATTCCAATGATTCAGGAACGGAAGTAGAGGGACAGTGCAGAACAACAGCCCTGTTACTTATCGTCTACACAAGGGAATCCGTTGCAATTTATTTGAAAGAATGCGAAATTGGACACTTAGCAAGTACTAGCAAACGTTCAGGGAATGATTCTCGATTTCTGAAAGAGAAGTCAAATTTACAAACTTTTTGCTTGAAGATATCTCTTGCCGACATAAAAAATGCAGAACTAGTGCATGTGGTATACTTGGATGTTCAGGAGGATTTCGAAAGTATTCATACCGTAACTTAGCAGAAAACAAATTGGAGCAATGGGTATTGGGAGGAACATGTGCAAGACAAGGAAGGTGAAATTTAGGTTTGCCGTTGTTTAAATGGAATCAGAACATAGACAATGTAGCGTCAATTAGTTTCAAAACGTTAGCTGGCTCTCTCTACACAGATGCTGTTTGCTGTTCTGTGGTGGTGAAACTGTACCTGGAGAATTGTGCATAGTTTTCATGGCCTCATCTAAGTAAAACAAACTGATCGCTGAAAATGAATGGGTCTCCTCCTGATTAATTCCTAAGATGGCAAGATTTTCTGCTGCGGGAACTCGGCGTCTGTTCTCCAGAATGTCATAGAATGAGAGGTGATCACAGTGAATCTAAAAATAATTCACCCAGAGGGGGCTGGCGATAAGACATCGACAAGAGTGAGCAAGATTAACGAGAATCCTAAGATTTTCGACAAGGACATCAAGAAGAACAGAATGATCAGGGAATACTCCCGGGCCTATCAGAAATCATGGGGTTAACGTGTGCCTGAAGCTGGAGAACATTGCTAGATTGTGACATGAGAGCTTCACATCTGTTTTACTTGAGAGAAAGAGGAGGCAATTTCCAATTCCGAGAAGATGGACTGGGAAGCACTTTAGAAGATTGATATCAGATGCCAAAAGGGATTGGTGGTTTCGGCTGGTATAAAATTGTACAAGTCCCAAGGTCTGGACTAGATGTATCACAGGTTACTGATGGAGGCAAGGGAGAAAAAGCCCACAGAAATGTTTAAGTAGAATCTGATCACAGTGGAGTTTTCAGAGGAGTGGAGAACACCCATTATAGTCAGAGTGGTGGAGGTACACCAGGGTAATATCGATGAGTATCACATCAGTTTTAGGTAAACGATTAGAGGAAACAGGGAGCGAGAATATTGATTTTCATTTAGATCGGCAATGTTTGATCAGGCATCGTAAGCATGAATTCAACAGAGGGAAGTTATGCTCAATGAATTTTATTGATTTTTTTTGAGGAGGACATTAACACGGTTATTGCAGCCAGGCCATTGACAAAGACCCATATGGGAGACCGATCAGTAAAGTAAAATACCATGGTATCAATGGTAACTTGGTAAGTTACATCCAAATTGCTTCAGTGGCAGGAGAAAAAGGATGGTGCGGGGGAAGCTGTTTGTGTGACTGGAGACCAGTGTCTCGTGGTGTACCATAGTTATCAATGTTGTGTCCCTTATTATTTGTTGTATTCATAAACGAGAAAGATGTGAAAGCTGAGTGAAGTGGGGGAAGTTTGGTACGTAACTTCGTATTTGACACATTGATTGTCCAGGTGTTTGGCAATGATGAGGAAGGAGGTGAAAGTGAGGACTGAAGATGCTGGAGATCAGAGCATAAAAATGTGTTGCTGGAAAAGTGCAGCAGGTCAGGCAGTATCAAAGCAGAAGTAGAATCGACGTTTCGGGCATAAGCCCTCCTTCAGGAATGAAGAGGAAGTTCATATGTTACAGGAAGATGCAGATGAAACGCTGAGATGGGCAGATCACTGGCGTTTGAAATGCAACCCTGATAGAGATGAGACGATGAACTTTGGATAAGGAACCTAGACAGAGGAGTACTCAATGAATGGCAGCACACTGGGAAACACAGAGTGAGTTTCTCACACATACTTAAATATGCCAGGTAATAGTCAATGTAAGAAGTCATTCGTGACAGAAAGCACAGCCTTTACTCATCGAGACATCGATTGTAAAAACTATTCATAACTTTGGTTGGAACAAAATGGAATGTTTTATGCAGCTCTGGGCACTGTATTAAAGCAAGATTTGTGTAGGTTTGTAGCTCGGGTTGAGGTTTAGGGTGTAGGTTTGCTCGCTGAGGTTTGATAGGTTTGATATCCAGACGTTTCATTACCTGGCTCGGTAACATCATCAGTGGAGACCTCCAAGTGAAGCGAATCTGTTGTCTCCTGCTTTGTATTTATATCTTTCTCCTGGATCGCGTTCCTGGGGGTTGTGGTGATGTCATTTCCTGTTCGTTTTCTGAGGGGTTGATAGATGGCATCTAGATGGCACGTGTTTGTTTATGGATGTGTGATCGGAGTGCCAGGCCTCTAGGAATTCTCAGTCGAAAGAAAGGACAACTGAGAACTACAAACCTGTGTATACAGAAAATCGACAAACACTGAACAAATTCTTAACTACACCAGCAACCATCCCAACACACACAAACAAAGCTGTATCAGAATACTATTACAACGAGCCACCACACACTGCAGCACAGACGAACTTCAGAAAACTGAGGAGATCACCTATACAACGTATTCAAGAAGAACGGATACTCAAAAACTACAGTGCGCAGATTCCTCAAGAACCAACCACGACAAGCAGACCAAACACAGCCAGAAACCCGAACCACCTTACCATACATCAAAGAAGATTCAGAAATGACAGCCAGACTACTCAGACCCCTCGGAATCCTAGTAGCACACAAACCCACCAACACTCTCAAACAAAATCTAATAAACTTATAAGACTCAGTACAACCCATGGACCAAACCACCGTCACCTGACCGGTCAATACAAGTAACATAGGTAACAATGGAGTAAGATATAATAGGTTAAAAAGCTGAATGAAAGGAGCTCTATCTGAATGTGAGTTGTATTCGCAAAACATGCTGAGTGAATCAATGTATATTTTGAGTAAAATGGATAAGCTTCATGGTATTAGAAAGACATGACTACAGTGTGACTGGTATTGGGAACTGAATATCCAGGATATTTTACAGCTGTGAATTTTAGAGATGAAAACGAGTTCGGGGAAAAAGCTTAATCAATTATTACATCTGCATAATCATTGAAGAGGATCTTACAAACAATGTCTGAGGTGTTATCTTTATCTTATTCATTTTTGTGTTCAATGTGCCAGTTGAGTTACGTTTAGGAAGGGATTCCCACTGTGAGTCTGAGTGGGTCTCACCAAACATAATAGGTGGAACAGCTTTACGAGTCTGTCACATTCTGTACTCGACATTTCCAGGAACGTTCTTTTGCCAACATTACCCGGAACATTGTGTACTGGGGATTCCCTGTAATATTCTATCACTTGTATTCCCAGAACATTGTATAACTGACATTCACAGGACTATTCTACAAGTGCAATTCTCTGGAACATTCTATAACTACCATTCACTGGATATTCTATAACTGATATTCCCCGGAAGTTTCTGTGTCAGATGTTACCTGTAACATCCTTGCCCAGACGGCCGTGAAATGAAAACAAAATAAAAGCCCGAGGGAAGAAATCCCATTCCAGGGAGAAGGCGATGCTGTTCTTATGATTGTGTGTTTGTGGAGAGAGCGTTACTTGTGTTTTATGACACATTTTTGTCAGCCATTCAGACCTAACCATTTGTTATTTCAGCTCCAGTTATTTCAATATATCTCTGAATACAGTGACACGCTTGAAAATCTCACTGGCTCCCCAATCAAACTTGTCACTTTATCGAGAGGCTGATTTATCATTCTTTGTTTTCCTTCCTCACAGTTAACATCGTGACGCTCTACGTCCTACTTTATAAAGATTGTGGATTGTCTCCATCTGTCAGACGTTATCAGGGTGCCATGGCAGCAGCGGATCTACTGGTCATTATCCTCGACCTGATATTGAGGCACATACCCATTGTTTATTACGAACATTTTTACTTCCTGAAGTCCATCCCTGTGTGTAATATCCACGCCGTCTTGCTTTATGCAGGCACTGACTGTTCTGTCTGGTTCACCGTGGCATTCACCTTTGATCGGTTTGTGGCCATTTGTTGCCAGAATCTGAGAAGTAAATTTTGCAGTGAGAAAACAGCGGCTGTGGTTCTGGGAGCAGTCACTATGCTAAGCAGTGTAAAGAACATTTTCTGGTACTTTCTACTCACTCCGCGGTATTGGCTTCAGAACACCAGCTGGTTTTGTGATGTAAAAGGATATGTTCGATACTCCCGAGTCTGGGTCGCAATCGAGTTCCTCCATCATATTCTAACTCCGGCTCTCCCATTTCTTCTCATTATGCTACTCAATGTTTTCACCATCAGATACATTTTAGTGACCAGTAGAGCCCGCAAGAGACTCCGTGTTCACACCAATGGGGACGCTCAGTATGACACAGAAATAAGAAAACGAAAAATATCCATAATTTTATTGTTTGTGATCTCGGCCAATTTCATCCTGTTATGGTTAACGTTAATGCTGTTTTCTGTATGGTACCGGATGCGGCAAATTGTGAAGACCGCTGTGTATCTACATCCCTTTGTAAGGGAATTGGGTTTCATGTTGCAGCTCCTCAGTTGCTGCACAAACACTGCGATTTATGCCGTGACCCAGACTAAGTTCAGACAGCAGCTGAAGAATGTGTTGAAACATCCCTTTACCCAAATTCATCGATCAATCAAATTCACTCATTAATCAATTCGTCCTCATTTCAATTCAATGTTTCAGCATGAACTCAGCCTGTCCCCAATGTAAAAAGCTTGGAGTAGTGCTGGTTCGTATAAACTTATCCCACAATGTTTAAATGGACATATTTCAATGTTTCTCTCAACTCAGAACCTGTTAGAAAAGGCATCATCCCACTGACTGTATATGTCACTTCAGTTTGTAAACAACAAAAATATACATTAAATAGTGCCAAGCAGCAGAGGGAACGCTCTTCTTGGTTGTCCTTGTATTGAATAAGCGGTACTGGAGACAGACAAACTCAGGCCCACGTCCCGGTCATCATAGAGTGGAGGGGACCGGCGGCTGAGCTACGAAGTGGAAGAGCGAGCAAGAGTGGGAAGTGGGCATAGAGTATGGGGGTTGTGAGAGGGGGATAGAGACAGAAAGAGAGAGGTACAGAGTGGGGAGAGTGTAGAGATATCGAGAGTGGTAGAGATTTACACAGAGAAAGAGAGTACCAGGGGATTGGAAAAAGTGGGAGTCGGGTTAAGAGAGAATGGCTGAGACAGCGAATGGAGTACAGACGGATAGTGGAAGAAAGAAGAGAGGGCGAGGTGGGAGGGTGTTGGAGGGAGATAAAGACAGTGCGAGAGTGCAGTAAAGAGAGAAAAAGTGAAAGTGAAGGGAAGTAGAGAGACAGAAAGTGGGAAGGGGTAGAGAGAGTGGAAATGGTGTGGATGGAGAGAGTGGGTTTTGAGAAAGATACTGTGAGGGAAAAGAGAGAGAGGTTGCAGAGAATGTGGGAGGCGAGTAGAGAAAGATGCAGAGGTATGTAGAAAAGTCGAGTAGGAGAGGGTAGAGAGAGGTAGACACAGAGAGTGAGGGGGTTGACAGAGAGTGGACGGATGTGGGGTTTAAGAGTGATTTTAGGATGGTGGAGAGACAGAGAGGAGAGAATGTGGGAAGTGGGTAGAGAGAGAGAATGGGAGGGACTCTAGAAAGAGAGTGGGAGGATGTACTGTGAAACTATCACTGTATTCTAACTGATGAAAGGCTGAACAGACAATCAATTTTTCAATGTATAATTTCAGTTATATCGCACTGTAAAGTTTTGCTGTAAATTCTGTGTTACGATCGAACCCTCCACTATCACCTGATGAAGAAGCTTCGCTCCGAAAGCTAGTGTGCTTCCACTTTAACCTGGTGGACGATAACCTGGTGTTGTGTGATTTTTAACTTGGCAGAGAGAGAGTGTGGGTTGGGTGTAGAGTTGGAAAGAGGGAGTGAAAGAAAAGCGAGAATGGCATGGAGGTAAAGTGAAAAACACGGGGAGGAGGGTAGGGAGAGAGAGAGACCCAGAGAGAGTGGGAGGCATTAGAGGTAGTGATAACCAGAGTGGCAGAGGTGAAAGATGGATACATTGCGGCAAGGAGGTAAATATGTAGAGTGGGATGAGTGTGGAGGCATATTGTGCAGGATGCAGAGAGAAAGTCGGAAGGTGGCAGAGAAAGAAATTGAATGGGATTAGGGTAGAGAGGGTGAGTGAGTGTAAGGGGCTAGTGTGAGAGGCGGACGTGGAGAAAGAATGAACAGACAGAGTGGCTTGTTTCGAGTAAGAGAGACTGTGTGATGGGGTCGAGAGATAGTTTGGAAGAAGTGTACAGAGCGCGGGGAGAGTTCAGTGAAAGAGCAAGAGGGATGGGGAGAGAGGGAGAGGGGTATGCCTGTATAGGAAGAGAAAGAAGCGTGTAGACAGGGAAATAGAGAGAGGGCACGAGGGGTAGATAGCGAGAGTGAGATGTGGATAAAGGGAGAGAGAAAGCTACGGGATATACAGAGAGAGAGAGGAGTAGAGACAGAGTGAGTGGGGGTACAAAGAGAAATAGATGGGGTGGTGGACGGGCGGGAAAGAGTGTGAGTTAAATTTGTGCAGGGAGAGAGACATCGGGAGACGAATGAGAATGGGAGTGGAGTAAAGATAGAGTGAGTGGAGTACAGACGGAAAGAGAGGAAGTTGGTAGAAAGAAACAGAGTGGGAGGGGGCTGGAGAGAGAGAGACAGAGTGCGGAGGAGTGGTGAGAGAGAATGAGGGAGGGGTCGTGGCAGATATATATTGGGTTGGGGAATAGTGTGAAAGTGTGTGGGAGCGGATGAGAGAGTGGAGTGTTTTAAACATCGAGCGTGGGGGAGTAGACAGAGAGAAGAAGGTGTTGAGACAGAGAGACTGGAAGGTGGTATGGAGAGAGAGTGAGGGAGAGAGAGAGAGAATTTCAGGGGCATAGATAGAGACAGCGAGAGAGAGGGAGGTAGAAGAGAGAGAGAGTGAGAGAGAAGGAGGGGCATTGAAAGAGGGAGCCAGAGGAGGGTGTAGAGAGCGAGAGAGAGATAGTTGGGGCATGGTAGAGAATGAGAGGAGGGAGTGGGTACAGCGATAAAGAGAGGGAGGGGTAAAGAGAGAGAGGGAGAGGGCGTAGAGAGACTGAGAATAGTAAGTTGTGGAGAGAGAGACACAGAGTGTGGTGGGGGTAAAGAGAGAAATAATTGCAGGGAGATAGAGAGGGAGGTGGTAAAAACAGAGAGTGAGTTTGAGAGGGTAGAGGAGGCAAGGGGAGGAGGGGTAGAGAGAGAGTGGGATGTGTAGAGTGAGAGACATTGTGGGAGGAGTTAGAGATACAGTATGGGAGGAGGTGGAGAGAGTGAGTGCGAGATGGGTGGAGGGAGAGCCAGACTGGGGAGTGTTGAGAGAGTGAGAGAGAGGGTTAGGGATAGAGAGTGGTATTGCCGTATATGGATATGTATTGGCAGGATTGGTAGAAAGGGAGAGAGAGGAAGTCAGTGTCGTGGTGTTGAGTGGGAAGACGGAGTGAGAGATGGAGAAGGATAGTGAAAGAGGGAGGGGGTTGAGGGAGAGAGTTAAAGAGAGAATGGAAGGGTGGAAGAGTGAGAGTGTGGGAGGTGGTACAGAGAGGCGTACAGAGAGAGTGGGGAAGACAAAAAGAGACAGTGGGTAGGGTGCCGAGAGAGTGGGAGGGGATAGGCAGAGAGCGGGAGAATAAGAGGCCGTTTGAGACAGAGCGCGGGGTGCAGAGAGAGTGGGACACGGGCAGAGGGAGAGATAGAGTGGGAGTGGGAGTGGGTGGAGAGAGAGTGAGTGTGAGGAGGAGAGAGCGCAATGTGGGGAGGGAGTAGAGACAGAGAGAGAAGTGTGGTAGAGTCAGTGTCTGTGGGAGTGGAGTGGGGATTGGAGTGTGAAAGGAGTAGGGACGGAGTGAGGGAGCAGGATAAAGAAAGAGAATGCGACGGGTTTGGAGAGAGAGTGCGGGGAGGGAGTAGAGAGACCATGGGAGAGGGGTAGAGGGAGAGCGAGAGTTTGAGGTCTAAAGAGAGTGTGAGTAGAAGAGAGTCGACAGAGAGCAAGAAGAACAGCCTAAAAGTGATAAGGAGAGAGGGAGGATAGTAGAGAAAGCAAGACTGGGTGCCAAAGAAAGATTCAGACGGAGAGTGCAGTGAGGGTGCAGGGAGTGAATGCGAGGAATGGTGCTAGAGAGAGTTGGATGGCAGGAGAGAGAGAGTGAATCGGGTCGGAGATGTGCACAGAGAGAAATGCATGTGTCGAGAGACGGGTGGGAGGGTGGCACAGTGACAGAGAGAATTAAAGACGGAAACAGCAACAGATAGAGAGAGGGAGGGAGTGGAGGGCGAAAGAGGGAGAGACAGAGTGGAAGGGTGGGAGATACAGAGAGATTCAGGGTGTACAGAAACAGATAGAGAGAGAATGGGAGTGGATAGAGCGAGGATGGGTGGCTGTAGAGAGAGAGAGAGTGGAAGGGGATAGAGAGAAAGAGTGCGAGAGAGCTCGACAGAAAGCCTGTGAGGGGTGAAAGAAAGAGTGAGGAATGTGTGGTGAGACAGAGTGGGATTGGGGTATAGAGACAGGGAGAGGGGTAGGGGTAGGAGAGAGAGTGGGAGTGGGATACGGTCAGAAGGGAGAGAGGGATAGATAGGATTTAGATAGAGAGTGACAGGGAGAGAGAGTGGTGGGTAGTGAGAGAGAGGTGGAGAGGGGTAGAGAGAGACAGAGGGAGGAGGTTTGAGGGAGACAGTTGGGGTACAGAAATATACATTGAGATTGGGAAGGTCAAGACAAATAGAGGCACGGGTGGGGTGGAGAGAGAGAGAGTGGGAGTGGTTTGAGGGAAAGGGTGTGAACGAGGTAGACAGGGATGGGGTGGTGTAGAGACAGAGTGTTGGGGGTTAAAAAGAGAACGGGGGAGATAGCGGGGGTGATGTAGATAGATACAGACTGGGATAGATAAAGGAAGTGAGAGTTGGGTGTACAGAGAGATAGAGAGAGTGAAGGAGAGTGAGGGAGAATTTAGAGAGAGAGAGTCAGAGGGAATTAGAGGGAGGGAAAAGGTGGGAGAGGGGACAGAGAGAGGTAGAGAGAGATTGGGAGAGGGTAGAGAAAGTGACACAGATTGGGTCTCGAGAGAGAGCGCAAACAGTGAGATAGAGGGAGGGGTTTATGGAGAGATAGAGGGAGAGGTTAGCGCGAGAGAGCAAGAGTGATGGAGGAGTAAGAGTGGGGGTGTAGAGAGAGTGTGGGACAGACTAGAGAGAGACAGTGATGCGGTGGAGTGCGCGAGTGCGAGGAGTGAAACAGAGACCAAGAGCATGAGTGAGAGGGATATCGCGGGAGTGGTGTTGATGGAGCGTGTGGTAAAGAGAGAGTTTCGGGGAGTGGGGGTGTGTCGGAGACACATAGAGAGTAAAGAGAGAGAGGAAGAAGATTGAGAGACAGTGGGACGAGGGTAGAGGAAGATAGAATGGATCAAAAGTGGGTGAATGGAAAAGAGTGTGTGGGCGGGGTTAGAGAAATACCGAGAATTTGGGTGAAGAGAGAGAGAGTTGAAGGACGGAGAGAGATAGTGAGAGAGGTTGTGGGGAGAGAGTGAGTTGGAAGTGTGTGGAGGGAGAGGGGGGTTGTGGAGAGAGAGAAGTCGTTAGAGATAAAGACAGAGCGGGTCGGAGGGGTCAGAGAGCGATTGTGAGGCGGTAGACAGAGAAAAAAGGCGGGGTTAAAGAGAGTTAGAGGTTGATTGTCTGGTAGAGAGAGGCAGAGAGAGAGAGAGACAGTATGGGGAAGAGAGAGCAAGTGGGAGGGAGATGGAGGGGGTAGAGATAGAGATAAAGTGGTATATGGTAGAGAGAGAATGATTGTGAGGGAGGCGAGAGAGGCTTGGGGAGGTGGTAGAGAGAGCATGAAAGGGAATAGAGAAAGAGAGTGGGAGTGTGGATAAGTACAAGAAACAACGAGAGCTATTGGGGGTAGAGAGAGTGAGAGTGAGAGTGGGAGTGGTGCGTAGAGACAGGGAGAAAGGGTGTCGAAATAGAGCTGGAGAGAGAGTAGGAGAGGGATAGAGGGACCGAGAGATTGGGTGGTGTATAAGGGAGAGAGAGTTGGAAGGGGATAGAGGCAGAGTGTGAGTGGGATAGAGAGTGAGAGTGGGAGGTGGCTAGACAGAGAGAAAACGTGGGTGTATGCAGAGAGAGAAAGAGGTGGTCCACAGAGATAGAGGGTGGATTGAGAATGAGAGAGCGAGACAGAGACATAGAGAGAACGGGACGAATAGAGGGAGAGAGAGGGTGGTGCAGAGAGAGCGAAAAAGTGGGAGTAAGGGAGAAAGAGAGAGTGAGGGAATAGAGAGAGGGAGATGTGAGGAGTGTGTAGAGAGAAAGAGTGGAGGGTGTAGAGTGAGAGAATAATGGATTGGAATCAGGGAGAGTGTGGGAGCAGGATATCGAGAGAGTGGGGCAGGTGTGGAGAGAGACTGCGGGTGAGGGTGTGGAGAGAGAATGGGAGAGAGGTAGAGGGAGACGGAGATGGAGAGATGTAGAGAAAGTGTGTGGCAGGGATAGACAGAGACATAGAAGGTGGAGCTAGAAAGAGAGATGGAGAGTGCGTGCAGGATAGGAAGAGTGAGACTGGGGGCAGACAAAAAGACAGAGACAGAGTGGGTGAGGGTATAGTGAGAGAATGAATGTGACTGTGATAGCGAGTGGCATGGCAGGAGAGAGAGTGGGGAGGAAGAGTTATAGAGAGAAAACAAAGAACGAGGGAGAGAGTGATCGGGTAGAGAGAGAGAGTGGGAAGGGGTCGACAGAGTGACAGAAAACGTTTTAGACAGCGAAAGGGAGAATGGGTGGTTGAGAGAGAGTGGGAAGTTCTAGATCGAGAGAGGAAGAGGGAAAGATAGAGACTGGGAAGGGTTAGAGGGAGAAAGTAGGAGAGAGAATGGAAAGGTGTAAGAAAGAGAAAATGGGAGAGGGTACAGGGAGTGTTGGAGTGAGCGTTAGAGGGGGTAGACAAAGAGAGAGTGGGATAGGTATCGAGAGGAATGAATGCAGGGGCAGAGAGAGTGGGCGAGTGGGGCAGTGAGCGAGAGAGAGTGGGAGGGGAATAGAGATAGAATCTTCGAGGTGGGAAGAGAGATGGAATAGGTAGACAGACAGAGTGGCAGTGATGTGCAGAAGAGTGTGCGGGGCTGTGAACAGACAAAATGAGAGGGAGTGGGGGAGAGAGAGAGAGTGTGGGGAGAGAGAGAATGCATTGTGGCAGGGATAGAGAGAGTTAGGGAGGGACAGTGGGAGGAGGTTGTGAGGCGAGAGAGTGAGAGGGATGTAGAGAAAGAGTGAGGGAATAAAGAGAGAGAGTGGAATGGGATAGAGAGAGAGAAAGAGACAAATTGGGAAAGTGAAGATAGAGGGAATGTGAGGAAGGGGAGATACAGAGATTCGGAAGATATGGAGAGAGTGAGAGTGAGGTGGGAGAGTGAGAGAGTGTGTGGAGGCGAGAGATAGAGTGAATGGACGTATGGTAGAGAGAGGGTGGGAAGTTGTAGGGAGAAAGTGGGAGGACATGGAGAGAGATATGGTTGTGGGAGGGAATAGAGAGAGAAAGTTAGGGTACGTTGTGAGAGAGAGTGTAACAGGGGAAGGCAGGTGAGAGAGTGGCAGAATGTATGTAGAGTGACAGAGCTTGCGAGAAAGTAGACAGAGGGAGAAGCGCAGAGTGAGAGAGTGTGGTTGGGTGGTAAAACGAGAGATGGTCGTAGATAGTGTCAGAGTGGCAGAGAGTTACTTGTGTGCAGTGGGAGATGGAGTGGGTGGGAACACGAGAAAGAGAGAAAGAGTCTGTAGCGAGAGGGATGGAAAGAGAGACAGAGCTTGGTAGTAGACAGAAAGAGAGAGCGGGTGAGAGAGAGATGTTGTGTGGGTGGTGGTAGGGGATTGGGGAGTAGCGATAGAGTATGGGATTTTTAAAGAAGAAGTGAGAGACAAATAGACGAAGTGATGTAAAACACAGAGTCGGGTAGAGAGAGATTCGGCGGAGTATACAGAGATTGACGGTTTGAAAGAGTGAGAGAGTGAGGTGGTAGAGAGCGTGTGGGAAGGATTATAGCGAAAGAGAGTTGGATAAGTTACAGAGACAGATAGAGATAGAGGGAGAGGGGCTAGAGAGAGAATGGGGTGTGTAGAGAAGGAATAAGAGGGGTAGAGAGAGAGACGTACAGAGACAGAAAGAGGAAGTGGAGAGAAAGAGAAAGGAGGATGGTGTCGAGGGAGACAGAGAGAGTGGGATGGGTAGAGGGAATGATTGGTTGCATAGAAGATAGAGACAGAATTGGGGGTGTATAGGGAGACAGTCGGAGGGTGTAGCGACAGCGCGAGAGGCAGGTCGATTAGAGAGAGACTGGGAGTTATTTGAGGGATGGGCACGAAGCAGAGAGAAATGGCGTCGTGAGAGAGAGTACTGTGGGTTAAAGAGACGAAGACGATGATAATGGTGTGGATTAGAAAGTGACAATGAGAGGAGGGAATACAGGGACAGAGAAGGAGGGATGGAGAGAGAGTAATAAAGTTGTAGACAGAGAATGGGGTAATAAAGACAGTGAGAGTAGACGGGGAAAGACAGACACAGAGACAACGTGGGAGGGTGAAGACAGAGTGTGAGGGAAGGGAAAGATAGAGAGGTGGGGAAGTAAAGGCACTGAGAGTGAGGCCTTGTGTAGGGATGAGAGAGACTGTGTGGAGGGGAAGGATCCAGTGAATGGTCGTGGTGTAGAGAGAGTGTGGGAAGGGGTATGGAGAGAGTGTGGGCGGATGTCGAGAGAGAGAGATATTGGTGGGAAGGGCATAGAGAGAGAGAGTTTGGGTGTGATGTGAGAGTGTGGGAGTAGAAAGTGAAAGAAAAAGTGAGAGAATGAGTGTGGAGAGAGATGGTTGGGAGAGAGAGACATAGCTTGGGAGTGGGTAGAGAGAGAGCGAGGGAGAGGGTTTCGAGTGAGACAAAGAGTTGAGTGTGTGGACAGAAAGAGTGGCTGGGAGGGTGATGCGTTTGTGAGAGCCAGCATGAGTGAAGGGTAGCCAGACACAAAGCCTGCGAGGGGAAAATAGAGAGAGGAGTGGGGAGAGATTGAGATTTTGTGAGTGGTAGAGGGAGACAGCGTGGGTGTAGAAAGAGACAGTGTGAGGTTATTTAAAAAAAAGGAGTGAGAAGCAGATATTGGGATTGGTGTAGATAGATAGAGTGTGTGGGAGGGGAAGATTCGCAAAGAGTATTGAGAGATTGAGAGATTGAAAATGAGAGAGTGAATTGACAGAGAGAGTGGTCAGGATTATAGAGAACTTGAGAGAACGGAGGGGATAAAGAGACAGATAGAGAGAGAGTTGGGGAAGGGCGAGAGTGGAGGTGTAGAGTGTGAGTGGGAGCGGATAAAGAGAGGGAGGGATGGAGAGAAAGAGAGAGTATGAGATTGCAGATGGTGAGACAGACAGAGAGAGTGGTTGGGGCACAGAGAATGATCAGGTAGAATGTAGAGACAGACAATGAGGCGTGTATGGAGAGAGAGTGGGCAAGATTAGAGAAATAGAGAGAGGCATGGGAGACAAAGAGAGAGTGGGAGGGGGTGGAGAGTGTGGGATTTTATTGAGGGAGTAGGACGAGGAGGAGAGGTGAGGGATGGAAAGAGAGAGTGCGAGTGAGTTAAATTGTGCAAAAGGAAGATAGTGGGTGTCGTGTAGATAGGTAGATCGTGGGGTAGAGGGATAAAGAAAGAGTGGGAGGAGTACAGAGAGATAGAGAGAGTGGAAGAGAGAGGGAAGAGGTTGGACAGAGTGGGAGGGGATTAGAGGGAGAGAGAGGGACAGAGGCAGAGGAGGTATGTAGGGAAATTATGAATGGAGAGTGTCGAAAAAGGAAGAGACTGCGGTATTCAGAGAAAAACAGTGGGGGATAGACAGAAAGGGTGGAGGTGTCGAGAGAGAGTGCAGAGGAGTGGAGAGAGAGTGGGAGAGAGGTTGAGGGAGCGACAGTGGGAGGTGGCCAGCTATAGAGAGAGTGGGGGGGGGGCAGGGGATAGACAGAGAGCAGAAGCGAGTTCGAGAGAGTAGGTTGGGGATAGAGAGAGACAGAAAAGGAGGGAGGGTCGGCGGTATAGAACATAGAACATAGAACAATACAGACAGAACAGGCCCTTCGGCCCACGATGTTGTGCCGAACTTCTAACCTAGATTAAGCACCCATCCATGTACCTATCCAAGTGCTGCTTAAAGGTCGCCAATGATTCTGACTCTACCACTCCTACGGGCAGCGCATTCCATGCCCCCACCACTCTCTGGGTAAAGAACCCACCCCTGACATCTCCCCTATACCTTCCACCCTTCACCTTAAATTTATGTCCCCTTGTAACACTCTGTTGTACTCGGGGAAAAAGTTTCTGACTGTCTACTCTATCTATTCCTCTGATCATCTTATAAACCTCTATCAAGTCACCCATCATCCTTCGCCGTTCCAACGAGAAAAGGCCGAGAACTCTCAACCGACCCTCGTACGACCTACTCTCCATTCCAGGCAACATCCTGGTAAATCTTCTCTGCACCCTCTCCAAAGCTTCCACATCTTTCCTAAAGTGAGGCGACCAGAACTGCACACAGTACTCCAACTGTGGCCTAACCAAAGTCCTGTACAGCTGCAACATCACTTCACGACTCTTGAATTCAATCCCTCTGCTAATGAACGATAATACACCACAGGCCTTCTTACAAACTCTATCCACCTGAGTGGCAACCATCAAAGATCTATGTACATAGACCCCAAGATCCCTCTGTTCCTCCACCTGACTAAGAACCCTTCCATTAACCCTGTATTCCGCATTCTTATTTGTTCTTCCAAAATTAACAACCTCACACTTGGCAGGGTTGAACTCCATCTGCCACTCCTCAGCCCAGCTCTTCATCATATCCAAGTCCCTCTGCAGCCGACAACAGCCCTCCTCACTGTCCACAAGTTCACCTATCTTCGTATCATCTGCAAATTTACTGACCCACCCTTCGATTCCCTCATCTAAATCATTAATAAAAATTACAAACAGCAGAGGACCCAGAACTGATCCCTGCGGAACTACACTTGTAACTGGCTCATTTTTAACTCTACATTCTGCTTTGGGCTGTCAGCAGCAAGGCAGATCCGGGCCATTTTGATGACTGTCAGTGAGTGAGCATTTCTCTTGGATCCTCCTCATCTGCGACAGTGGTGGCTCAGATATTGCAGCAAAGAAACAGACGCCAGTTTTGCATTGGACATTCTGCAGGATTGCTGCAATAAGAATTCTGAACACTATACAGGCTGCACTCAAGAGAACTCATATTATTTACCAGAAGGAAGTATCTCCAGTGTCAATTTATTCCTTTGCGGCCAGCTCAGCATCTTTCTATTTCGCAGGTAAGAGACCTTCGGAGAAAATCCGCAAATGAAGTTGCGAACTTGCTGCAGTGTAATTAACTCCTTCCATCGCAAGTGATTGACACTGAGCAGAAGAGCAAATGGACTCTGCCCTCACCCAGCACAGCTTACACGTCGAAACAAAATTGTCCACCAATGGAGACAGCCCGGTTCTTTTTTACAGGAGAAACAGCAGCGTCAGGGAGCAGAGAGACAGAATAGGAAGCAGATACTGTGGAAAAACTTTGCTGCTTGGAATTCTGGAGCAATGATGGAATTTAAACTGAGAACAAGTCATCAGCTAGCAAAGTGGGCAGTGCAAACAGGCTGTGGCTCCTTGTCCGTGGGATGTATTTTCTTTTGAGTTTTCAGTGGTTTAGATATACCGTTCAAATTCCGGAGGGACCCATATATCCTGTCTGCACTTGTGCAAAAATGTTCGCTCGATAATCTCAAAAAGTAGATTCTCTAAATGACGTCGGACTGCCTGAAGTCAGGATGGGGAAGAGCGAGCATTGCAGTAAATCGACAAAGGGAAGCACATTGAAAGTTAAAACGTGTGTTACGGATTGTTCACTGTGTCAATCCGAGTCTAAATGAATCTTTCAGCTGCATTATTGTTCAGTTCTGCACGTGAAACTTCAGTAAGTGGGGAAGTGAAGTGATTGTCGACGGCGCTGAACAGGTTGATGTGAATGGTGTAGTGTATGTGCAATGTCAGTTGTGAAGGTAGATTGGAAAATTGGGTCAGGTCCTGGAGAAAAGAAAGCTGAAAGCTGGGCTTCCCTTACCACAGCAAGAGGTGAAAAACCTGCACCCTCACCAGCTCCTTCACCTCTGTCGATTGCCCCATAGATACCTTCCACATCTGGCACAGTTTACTGCATATGCCAACACCTCTTCTACTGTTTGTGTTGTTCTCGTTGTGGTCTCCTTGACTTTGGGGAGACAGGATGCTATTACGCAGAGAGTTGCAGAAAAATCTCTGGAAAACACGCACCAAACAGTCCACTGTACTGTAAACGACTGCTTCATCTTCTGCTCGCATTCTTTCAAGGACGTGCATGTCGTGGGCCTCCTCCACCATCAAATCCAAGTTGTACGGTGAGCTGAGGAAGACTACCTCATCTTCTTCTTTGGGACCATCCAACAACTCGGCATCAACATTAACTTCTCCAGTTTCCTTCTCTCCCCTCCTCTCCCCCCATCGCAGATCAAAACCTCCAACTCGGTACCATCCCTCTTGAACTGTCCTTGCTGTCAATTTTCATTCCCACCTATCATCTCTACACTCTTCTCCGACCTACCACTGTCTCGCCTCAATCTGCATCTACTGATTGACTTCCTAGTTCCTTGATCCCAACTCCACACTCACACTAGCTGCACCCACCTTCCTATTTGTCTCTCAGTCCCCACCCACCCACCCATTCGTGACGAAGGACTAATGTCTGAAACGTCGATTTTCCTGCTCCCGACGTTGCCTGCCCAGCTGTGCTTTTCCAGCTCTCCACTATTTTAATCTGCTTGACCTTTTCCATGTCATGAATGTTCTAGACAGAGAAAATAATGATGTCAAAATTCTCCAACGCCAGAAACGATCCAGACCACCTGGGCAGAAATTGAAAGTCACGAGGAAAATAATTAGTCATGACACGTGGAAAAATATGTTCGCAAAGTGAATGTGGTGCATGTTCGTAAATCACTGTCTGAGAGTGACAAAGAGTAAGATTCCATGTATGCAAAAGGGAATTCAATGTCAGCCTGAAAAGGAACAATGATCAGATTTACGTGGAGAGAGCAATAAAATGACAGCAGATAGACGGTTGGCTGCCCACCCTCCTTGTGCGCAGTGACACACTTTGTGATTCTGAACGAAATCGCATTTGGTCCTACAGAATGTGGGACATTTGACAACGCGTATATTCTGCCTAAACGCAATGAAGGAGTGATCACTTCATTGTCAATGTTACATGCTACATGAAGATAGAAAACGAAGTATTTCTCTGAATGACTGAGAGCTTTCTTTACAGTTATTAACTCGGGTGAGCGGAGTGGTGCATTTTGAGCTTAAATGTATGCAACCCAGCGGTCAATGTATCAAAGCCCTCTCCTCCTGTGTGGCAGTTCCACCAGCAATACAATTTGCTGTGCTTCCAGTAGTAGAAGAGATGTGCACAGGGGTGGTGATACGCCTGTGAATGCCTTAATACCATTCTTTTGTTCTGCATTGGTCTGCTTTGACCGAAATTATGCAACCTCTCTGAGATATGAATAAAGTCGTGAAATTGTAAAAAAAAAACTCAGTTGTGATGTGTTTTAATCCCTGCTATAATTTCCCACTCTGTTTCACACAGCAACGTCCTCCCAGCCGATTAAATTTAACAAATAAAGGACTGAACCAGATCAATGTCAACAATAGGATTTTACCAACACAGTATGACGTTCAGTCTCACCGTTAATATGGAAAATTCCTTTTTGGCTCTGTCATTCTGAACGAAATCGCATTTGGTCCAACAGAATGTGGGACATTTGACAACGCGTATATTCTGCCGAAAAGCAAAGAAGGATTAATGCCTGTACTGTCTCGCTCGATCTCTACTCCTCTGCCTCTCGAAACAACGCCTCCTTCTGTCTGTCTGTGTTTTTTTTTCCATTCTCACACTCCCATATTTCCCCAAGACTGCAATTCATTGTTTCAACTCCTCTCTCCTCGACCCATGCCCCTCCTGCCTCATTGATTCAGCTCTAAATTTGTTTCTGGGGAGACTGATACGAGACTGTTCGTCCACAGGGTGGATTCAGGACAGAGACAACAACCGAGACAACGAGAGACAAAGAATGCGTGAGAGGTAACGCAGACGAGGTTTCATTAGCATTTTCCCGATATTGACCAGTACATTCGGCCATTTATGCACAATAGTTCTTGAAATTCACCAAGGAAATCCATCATGTATAACAGAAATAAAAATATCTAATCAGAACAGTTGATGAACTTTAAGCCAGTCGCAGAATCACGTGTGAGTGACATGTACAACTGTAAATTCCTGTCGTTGGAAAGAAATTCCATTGAATGGTCCAGTACCACATGACCCGTGACCAACCATATTCATGTCCCAGAGGCAAGCTCATGCTCTATGAGGTCACGTTGCAGTTGGAAGCCCCGGGGACAGTTTATGAAATAAACTTCCCTGAGGTTCAGGCAGGCGTGCAACGGGAAGCATTGATTGTTAATCCCAACATCAGCTCATATGGGGACATATCTCTACATTAAACAGACTGGAGGCAAACTTGCCTTCCTCCTACTTAAAATTGAAAACCTATTACCCGAAATCCCTCAGGTAGATTTGGGAGCACTTATTCCAGATGTTGGCTAATGATTTCTGTGGACACTTCCATAAAGTTTAACACGGTGAGAAACAATGCTGGCAAGATGGATACCCATTGGAAGTTTAGCCCACAGCCTGAAATGCTCGACCAATAGTTAAAGCAGTGCTGTAAATCTAGCCTGATTACAGTAGAGAAAGACTCCATAAGGCGAGGTTTGTCCGTGTTTCTAATAAAGACACAAGTGCGATGACAATTGAAACTAAGGAAATGACAGACAAATTCCAGAAATGCTTTGAATGTAATAACAGAAAAGGTCGTTTCCTTGTGACATGGATGAGTTTGCTGGGACTGGGATCAAGCTGTCGCCATCTCTCCGCATTAGAAGTCTCAGCCTGTATTTTGGAACAGTAAAGCTGATAGAGGAGAATTGCTATTTCAGTAACTGCAGTCTGAAGCTGAAAATTGCTGTCACCCAGGCTTCAGAATCTTACAGAACCTTTTTGCACCTCAGATCTATGGTGCATTTCGTCAGCACATTAAGCTGTACACCAAAATATTAGTGACTTACTCTGGTTCCTTTCGTAAGAATGAGTATTAGACCACTCAAGGTGCATGTTCAGAATGACTTCGACACACTGAGTTTGTCAGTTGTTTGGATCTCTTTTGGATATTCAGCAGTGTAAAGTGAATGATTTGATAAGATAGACAGTTTTTATTGCAGAGGACACAGTCACACTCCGTAGATTAACTGTTTCAAATCAGTCAGTGGTCAGGGACAGAAGGGTGTGACTGTGAGTGAGGCAGATAGAGGGAAGCAGAGGGTAGTACTGAAGGTGTCTCAGGCCTTCAGCTGAACACGTCTGAGGTACTTGCTCCCTGTGTGATTAACATAGCAAATAGAACAGTCCAGTGCAGAACAAGCCCTTAGGCCCGCAATGTTGCACTGACTTGTGAACTGATCCATGCTCATCCGCCTACACTATCCCAGCGTCGTCGATATGCTTATCCAAGGATTGCCTAAATGCCCCTAATGTGGCTGAGTTGACTACATTAGCAGGCAGGTCATTCCATGCACTTACCACTCTCTGAGTAATGAACTTGCAGCTGACAACTGCATGAAGTCTATCACCGGTCAATTTGCAACTGTGCCCTCTCGGACTAGCTGACGTCATCGTTCTCGTAAAAAAAATCTATCACTTTGTTTCCTCCTTTATCCTCAGGTCATCTTGTATGCCTCTAACAAATTCCCTCTGAGCCTTCTTCGCTCCAGTGAGAACACATTCAAGTCTCTCAGCCTTTCCCCATAATACCTTCCCTCCAGATCAGGCAATATCCTAGGAAATCTCCTCTGCACATTTGCAAATGCTTCCACATCCTTCCTGTAGTGGGGGGTCAGAAGTATACACAATATTCCAAGTGTGGCCGCATTAGCGTTTTGTAGAGTTGCGGAATGACATTATGGCTCCGTAACTCAATCATTCAACCAATAATACCTGACATATTGCATGCCTTCTTATGAGCATTATCGGCCTTTATGCCAAGTATTAGGGATCTATGTACACCAACACTCCCTAGAATATTTTCTTTGACCCAATATTCTGCCTTCCTGTTATTCTTCCCAAAGTGGGTCACTCAGATTTATCTGCATTGAACTCCATTTCCCACCGTTAAGTCCAAACCTGCAGTTTATCCAAGTCCCCCTGCAACCTGCATCATTCTTCCACACTGTTCACGACTCCACCGACATTCATGTCATCGAACATAGAACACAATGCAGCGCAGAACACGCGCTTCGGCCCTCAATGTTGCACCGACCTTTGAACTAATCTAACCTCAGTCCCCTACACAGTCTCATCATCATCCATGTGCTTACCCAAGGAGAACTTAAATTTCCGTAATGTGGCTGAATAAACTATTGTGGCAGGCAGGGCATTCCAAGTCCTGCACTTTCAGAGTTAAGAACCTGCGTCTGACATCTGTCTTAAATCTATCAGCCTCAATTTGCAGTTATTCACCCTCATACAGTCTGATGACATCATCCTCGGAAAACTACTTTCACTGTCTATCCTATATCGTCCCCTGATAATCTTGTATGTCTCAATCAAATCCATTTTAGCCTTCTTCTTTCCCATGAGAACAGAACGCAATCTCTCAACCTTTCCTCATGAGACCTTCCCTTCAAACCACGTAACACCCTGGCAAACCTCCTCTGCTCATTTTGCAATGCTTCCATATCCTTCTGGTAATGCGGCGAACAGAATTGTACACAATGTTTCAAGTACAGCTGCACTAGTGTTTTGCATAGTTCTAGCACGACATTATGGCTCTGGAAATCAATCCCTCTGGTAATAAAACCGAACACAACATATGCCATCTTGACAGTACTATCAATCTTGGTGGCAACTTTCAGGAATATATGTGCATGGACTCCAAGATCACTGTGCCCATTCACACTGCCAAGAATATTCCCATTGATCTAGTTTTCAGCTTTCTTGTTAGTTTTTCCAAAGTGACTCACTTCAATTTTAGCTGCATTGTACTCGAATTGCACCTCTCAGACTAATTCTGCAGTTTATCCAAGTCCCCCTGCAACTTGCAACCATCTTCCACACTGTCCACGACTCCACTGACTTTACCATCATTTGCAATCTTACTAACCCATCCACCTATGCCTGCGCCCAAGTCATTATAAAAATGACAAACAGCAGTGGTCCCAAAAGCGACCCTGTATTTACTTCAACAGCCTACAATGTGGAACGTTATCAAAAGCTTTACTGAAGTCCATGTACACTACTTCAACTGCTCTATCCTCATCCACATGCTTCGTCACATTCTCCAAATACTCAATGAGTTTTGTGAGAAAGGGCTTGCCCTTGACAATACCATGTTGACTGTCTGCAATCAATTATTGCTTGCAAGAGGATTATAAATCCTATCTCTTACAATCCTTTCCAAATTTTTTTCCTACAACAGTTGTAAGGCTCACTGGTCTTTAATTACCTGGGTCATCTCTACTGCCTTTTTGAACAAGAGCACAATGTTGGCCATTCTCCACTAATCTCGTACTAAGAATATAATCAATGACTGCTCAAAGAGCAACGTTAAAGGCTGCAACGTCTCCCCAGCTTCTCTCAGAATCTTCAGATCCATCCCATCTGGCCCAGGGGATTTGTCTACTTCCACTACTTCTAGAATTGATAACACCTCCTCCTTACTCAAGTCGATCCTTTCTAGTCTAATATCCCACATCACACTTTTCTCCGTTTCAATATTCTCCTTTTACCTGAGTGAAAACAGTTGGGGAATGTTCACTTAGCACGTCTCCAGTCTCCAAAGTGTTCACACTTTGAATGGCCCTATCACTACCCTAGTAATCCTTTTATTACTACATACCAATGGAAAGCTTTCGGGATCTACGTTATTGTACCTGAGAAAGACTGCTCACCTGATCTCATTGTTCCTCTTATCTGTCTTTAAATACTTATAAGCCAATCTGTAACTCCCCATCGCCTCATCTGAACCATCTCATCTCAACGTCACATAATCCTCCTTCTTCCGCTGAACAAGAGATGTAATTTATTCAGTAAGCAACGGTTCCTATACATTATCACTTTCTCCCTGACTTATAGGGGCATAACTATCAAAGACACACAATACACGTTTCTTGAACCAGCGCCTCATTTCGATTGTCCCATCCCCTGACTTTTGATACTCCATTCTATGCATCCGAAGTCTTACCTAATCGCATTATAGTTGCCCTTCCTTCATCTATTACTCTTGCCCTGTGGTATGTACCTATCGCTTTCTGTTGATACACTAAGCACAATTGAATTATGGTCATTATCTCCAAAGTGCTCGCCTAACTCTAACTTAAACATCTGGTCTGGTACATAATTAATCACCAGATCCAGTGTAGCCGCCCCTCTTGACAGTTCTTCGAAATACTGTGTCAGGAAACCCTCCTCCACACATGAGACGAAAACCGATCCATCCGACGTACCAGAGGTATAGCATTTCCATTCAATCTGAAGACGTTAGTGTCCCCAGAATGACCAAAGAGTTCCTTTCACTCCTCTCCAGAATCGTTTGGCCCAACTACTCCACCTTCTCTCTAGAAGTCTGTGGAGTTCCAAAGAAAACTTCCAGCGGTGTGGCCTCGTCTGTCCTGTTCCTTACCTTCTCCCATACCACCTCATTAGACTTATTCTTGTCAAGATTACTTACAGCTACCGTTATGTTGTCCTTGACTAACAACGCCACACCTCCCCAAATTTAAACACCTCCCCTGTTCTCAATGAAGATATCAAATCCTGAAAGCTGTAACTCCCATTCCTGGCCCTGTCTATCCATGTCCCCGAAATAGCCACAACTTCGAAGTCCCAGTTACCTTTCCATGCTGCAAGTTTGCACACCTGATTTTGGATTGTCCCAGCTTTGAAGTAGACACACTTTTAATCAGGTTGCTGTCAGTCTGCACATTATTGTCACCGTGAATTCGTCTCCATGCCCTGCCTACTCTCATCCTCATGTGCACCCGAACGACACCTCATGAGACCATTCCCCTGCTAAGCTAGTTTACCTGAATACCACCAGAAAATGTCCTACCCAGGACATTCAAACCCATCTACTTCAAGTGATGTCCGTCCAGATTGTGGACTAGAGCATAGAACATAGAACAATGCAGCACAGAACAGGCTGTTCAGCCCACGATGTTGTGCCGAACATTTATTCTAGCTTAAGCACCCAATCATGTACCTATCCAATTGCCACTTAAAGGTCACCAATGATTCTGAGTCTGCCAATCCCACAGGCAGCGCATTCCATGCCCCCACCACTCTTTGGGTAAAGAGCATACCCCTGACATCCCCCCCCATACCTTCCACCCTTCACCTTAAATTTATGTCCCCTTGTAACACTCTGTTGTACCCCCGGAAAAGGTTTCTGACTGTCTACTCAACCTATTTCTCTGATCATCTTATAAACCTCGATGAAGTCACCCCTCATCCTTCGCCATTCCAATGAGAAAAGGCCTAACACTCTCAACCTATCCTCGTATGACCTATTCTCCATTCCAGGCAACATTTTGGTAAATCTTCTCTGCACCCTCTCCAAAGCTTCCACATCTTTCCGAAATTGAGGCGACCAGAACTGCACACAGTACTCCAAATGTGGCCGAACCAAGTTCCTGTACAGCTGCTTCATCACTTCACGACTCTTGAATTCAATCCCGCTACGAATGAACTCCAGGACACCATAGGCCTTCTCACAAGCTCTATCCACCTGAGTGGCAACATTCAATAATCTATGAACTTCGACCCCAAGATCCCTCTGCTCCTCCACCTTACGAAGAACCCTACCGTTAACCCTGTATTCCGTATTCATATTTGTCCTTCCAAAATGGACAACCTCACACTTGACAGAGTTGAACTCCATCTGCAACTCCTCAGCCCAGATCTGCATCATATCTTAGTCCCTTTGCAGCCGACAACACCCTCCTCACGATCCACAACTCCACCAATCTTCGCATGATCTGCAAATTCACTGACCCACCCATCGACTCCCTCTTCCAAGTCATTAACAAAAATTACAAACAGCAGAGGTCCCAGAACTAATTCCTGCGGAACTCCATTTTTAACTGGGCTCCAGGCTGAATATTTACCATCGACCACCACTCTCTGACTACGACCAGTTAGCCAGTTTTCTACCCAACTGGCCAAATTTCCCTCTATCCCATGCCTCTTGACTTTCTGCATGAGCCTACCATGGGGAAACTTATCAAATGCCTGACTAAAATCCATGTACACTACATCCACTTCTCTACCCTCATCCACATGCTTGGTCACTTCCGTAAAGAATTCAATTAGACTTGTAATGCAAGACCTACCCCTCAGAAATCTGTGCTGGCTCTCCCTAACCAAGCAGTGTCTTTCCAGATACTCATAAAGCATATCCCTCAGTCGCCTTTCCATTACTTTGCCTTACACAGAAGTAAGACTAACTGGCCTGTAATTCGCGGGGTTATCCCTATTCCCTTTTTTGAACAGGGGCACAATATTTAGCACTCTCCAGTCCCCTGGTACCACACCCGTTGACAGTGAAGACGAAAAGATCATTGCCAACGGCTCTGCAATTTCCTCTCTTGCTTCCAACATAATCCAAGGATACATCCCGTCAGGCCCGGGGGACTTGTCTATCCTCAAGTTTTTCAAAATGCCCAACACATCTTCCTTCCTAACATGTATCTATTCTAGCAATTCCAGTCCGTTTCACACTGTCTTCTTCAACAATATGGTCCCTCTCATTTGTAAATACTGAAGAAAAGTACTCATTCAAGACCTCTACTATCTCTTCCGACTCAATACACAGTCTCCCACTGCTGTCCTTGATCTGACCTACCCTCGTTCTCGTCATTCTCAGTTTTCTCATATCCACATAAAATGCCTTGGGGTTAGCCTTGATCCGACACGCCAAAGATTTTTCATGCCCTCTCTTCGCTCTCCTAATCCCTTTCTTCAGCACCCTTCTGGTTATCCTGAATCCCTCCAACGCTCTGTCTGAACCTTATTTCCTCAACCTTATGTAAGCCTCCTTCTTCCTCTTTACAAGACATTGAACCTCCCTCGTCAACCAAGGTTCCCTCACACGACCATCTCTTTCCTACCTGACAGGTACATACATATCAAGGACACGTCGTGTCTGTTCCTTGAAAAGGTTTCACATTTTCACGACATCCTTCCCTGACAGCCTATGCTCCCAACTTATGCTCCTCGGATCCTGTCTTACAGGCATCCTATTTACCCTTCCCCCAATTGTAAAATCTACCCTGTTGCACGCACCTATCTCTCTCCATAACCAAGGTGGAACTCACAGAATTGTGGTCGCCATCAGCAGAATGTTCACCCACTAACAAGCCCATCACTTGCCCTGGTTCGTTATCAAGTACCAAATCCAATATGGCCTCCCCTCTGGTTGGACAATCTACATACTGAGTTAGAAAAGCTTCCTGGACACACTGCACAAACTCCGCCCCATCCAATCGACTTGATCTAAAGAGCTTCCAATCAATATTTGAGAAATTGAAATCGCCCATGACTACTACCCTGTGGCCTCTGCACCTTTCCAAAATCTGTTTCCTAATCTGTTTCTCCACATCACTGCTGCTATTGGGCGGCCTATAATAAACACCCAACAAAGTGACTGCTTTCCTATTTCTGACTTCAGCCCATGCTACCTCCAAAGGCAGATCCCCCTCGAACTGCCTTTCTGCAGCCGTTATACCATTTCAAATTAGCAACGCCATTCCCCCTCCTTTTTTACCACCCTCCCTAATCTTACTAAAACATCTGGAACCAGGAACCTCCAACAACCATTCCTGTCCCTCTTCTATCCACGTTTCCGTGATGGCCACAACATCGTTGTCCCAGGTTCTAATCCATGCCTTAAGTTCAACCACCTTATTTCTGATACTCCTTGCGTTGAAGTATACACACTTCAACCCACCTGTGTGTCCGCAAGTATTCCCTGTCAGTGCTAACATCTCCACAGCCTCCCCACATTCTTGGACATCCTGACAAACAGCTAGCCTGCTTGCTGGACTACAAGTTCGGATCCCATCCCCCTGCCAAATTAGTTTAAACCCTCCCCCGAAGAGTGCTAGCAAACCTACCTCCCAGGACATTGGTGCCCTTCTGGTTCAGGTGCATCCCGTCCTGCTTGTACAGGTCCCACCTTCCCCAGAATGCAGTCCAATTGTCCAAATACCTGAAGCCCTCCCTCCTTACACCATCCTTGCAGCCACGTGATCAACTGCTCTCTCTCCCTATTCCTTGCCTCATTGTCACGTGGCACCGGCAACAACCCAGAGATGACGACGCTGTCTGTCCCAGCTTTTAGCTTCCAGCCTAACTACCTGAGCTCCTGAATGACCTCCCCACCCCTCTTCCTACTTATGTCGTTGGTGCCAACGTGCACCACGACTTCTGGTTGCACACCCTCCCCCTTAAGGATTCTGAAGACACGGTCCGAGATGTCTCGGACCCTGGCACCCGCGAGGCAAGAAACCATCCGAGAGTCTCGCCCATGCCCACATAACCGCCTGTCTGTCCCTCTAATTGTAGAGTCTCCTATAACTAGCGCTCTCCTCCTCTCCCTCTTTTCCTTCTGAGCCTCAGAGACGAACCTCGTGCCAGAGACCCAGTCACTACAGCTTACCCCTGCTAGGCCATCCACCCAACAGTATCCAAAGCGGTATACTTATTGTTGAGGGGAACGACCACAGGGGGATTCCTGCACTGCCTGCTTCCTCCTCTTCCCACCTCTAACTGTTACCCAGCTAACTCTGTTCTCTGGCGTAACTATGTCCCTGTAGCTTCTATCACCTTCTCAGCCTCTCGAATAATCCTCAGTTCATCCAACTCCAGCTCCAGTTCCCTAACGCGTTCTGTGAGGAGCTGGAGCTGACTGCATTTCCTGCAGATAAAGTCGGCAGGAGCATCGGTGGTCACCCCTACATCAAACATCCTGCAGGAGGAACATTCCACTGCCTGCGCTGCCATTACTCTGCACTTAGACTCCAAAACAAAAACACTGAGTAGCTTACCTGTGGACTTTAAAGTTAGGTTAGAGGAGAAGGATGGGAGGGAGGTCCTACTTTGTAGGGCCTGGGGTTTAGAACAAACCCACTGAAATATCAATCACTTACCTTCCCGACCAGTTCTGAGCTCCAACTTCACTTCCGCCCAGCTCCCGCTGCTCTCAGCAGTGAAAAGGAGTTCCCACCTTCCACAGAATGAACCCCAATTTTCCGTGTTCCTGAAGCATTCCCTCCTGCACCATCCCTTGAGCAACGTTTTCAATTTATATATCTCCCTATTCATTTTCTCACGATCACGTGGCGTGGGTAACAATCCAAAGATAACAACACTGTTTTTACTAGCTCTGAGCTTCCACCCGAGCTCCCTGAAATTCTGCCTTACATTTATATCCCTCCATCAACCTATGTCTTCGTACTTACATGGAACTGATTTGGAGCTGGTCACTCTCACCCCTGAGGACCACAAAGACACGATCTAAGACAACACGGACCATTGCACCGGACACAACACACAAAGCATAAGTCTCGTTCCTTCCGAACAAACCTTCTAACTGGCCCGCTCACTATTGTGCCCCCAGCGACTAAAACTCTTCTCCTTTCCCACCTTCGTTTTTGTGCAACTGGGGCAGACTCTGTGCCAGAGCCCTGCGACTTACTGCATGAACCTGATACGTCGTCCCCGAACACTAACCAAAACGGTATTCGTGTTTTTGTTGTCAGCAGAAAGGTCCGCCCTTCGAACAGTGACCCAGTTTTCCTCGTGGCTGTGGGAACGTTGGCTGTAGGGAGAACTGCAAAGTAAACTATGGGTGTTGGTTTCAATTGCATCGAAACTTATGTGAAAAACCTTAATAAGAGGAGGGCTTTGCACGGGTTAAGGTTTCCACAACAAGTAATAGGACAGAAACTATTGAAAGTGTAAGGAATCTATTTCCAGAACAGCAATTCAGCGTACAATTCTGAGATGAGGAGCAGTCTCGGCGTGCGTTAGGATGTTGTACCTAAACAGACTCAGTACACGAAAAAAGATAACAGTGTTTGAAGCATAGTTTGAGATTGGCAGGTATGTTATTTTTGTGTGTATCACAGAGACGTGGTTGCAAGGGGATCATCTCGGAGAAAGTGAGGACTGCAGATGCTGGAGATGCTGCAAGGGGGTCAGGCCTGGGAGAGCACGACCAGTGCAACGGATAGAGTAGATAACATTTGTTGCTCACGATGTGGCCTCCCCTACCTCTGCAAACAGAACACGAAATTGCGGATCGTTACATGGAAAACTTTGGGACACCTGCACAAACCACACCAGCCCGTTACTGAACAATTCAAATCCCCTTTCCACTCCACCAAGGACATGCATATTCTGGGCCTACTCTATCGCCAAACACTAACTACATGGGACGCCTGCACCGACCACATCGCCCTGTTACTGAGCAATTCAAATCCCCTTTCTACTCGACCAAGGGCATGCAGACTTTGCCTTGTATGCCTTAGCATCACAAATACAGACTGAATACCTCAGAACGTTGTGTTGATTTCATTACAATGAGTTGCAGATTTATCCAGCACCACTGGTGAATAAAGTGCTTAATGCTTATTAACTGAAAACTTTCTACATTCAAAGTTTGGTAGAAGATTTGTAGCTCGGGTGCTCTTTGTTGTGGTTCTGTTCGCCGAGCTGGGAATTTGTCTTGCAAACGTTTCGTCCCCTGTCTAGGTGACATCCTCAGTGCTTGGGGGCCTCCTGTGAAGCGCTTCTGTGCTGTTTCCTCCGGCATTTATACTGGCCTGTCTCTGCCGCTTCCGGTTGTCAGTTCGAGCCGTCCACTGTAGTGGCCGGTATATTGGGTCCAGGTCGATGTGTTTGTTGATAGAGTCTGTGGATGAGTGCCATGCCTCTCGGAATTCCCTGGCTGTTCTCTGTTTGGCTTGCCCTATAATGGTAGTGTTGTCCTAGTCGAATTCATGTTGCTTGTCGTCGGTGTGTGTGGCTACTAAGGATAGCTGGTCGTGTCGTTTCGTGGCTAGTTGGTGTTCATGTATAAAGATCGTTAACTGTCTTCCTGTTTGTCCGATGTAGTGTTTTCTCACCAGAACAAAGGACCCGATACCCAACATGAGCAAAACTAATGTAGTGTACAAAGTCCCATGCAAGGACTGCAGAAAACACTACATCGGACAAACACGAAGACAGTTAACGATCCGTATACACGAACACCAACTAGCCACGAAACGACAGGACCAGCTATCCTTAGTAGCCACACACACAGACGACAAGCAACATGAATTCGACTGGGACAACACTACCATTATAGGGCAAGCCAAACAGAGAACAACCAGGGAATTCCTAGAGGCATGGCACTCATCCACAGACTCTATCAACAAACACATCGACCTGGACCCAATATACCGGCCCCTACACTGGACAGCTCGAACTGACAACCGGAAGCGGCAGAGACAGGCCACTATAAATGCCGGAGGAAACAGCACAGAAGCGCTTTACAGGAGGCTCCCAAGCACTGAGGATGTCACCTCGACAGGGGACGAAGCGTTTGCAAGACAAATTCCCAGCTCGGCGAACAGAACCACAACAACTTTCTGCATCTTACATTTTGTCTGCATCCTTTGGAGTTTTGACCGAGAGGAAACATTTCTTACAGGCGAAAAAATGCCTTTATCTCTCATTTCTTAGCACATTTCAATCACGTATCCTTACAATCTCCGCTCCTCCATTGAAATTATATCAGAGAAACTGATCGTTTCCAAAAAAAAAACCTTTGCTGAATACTGCATTGTGTTCTTTTCCTGAGCCTGATGTTTCAGTGATACCTGGTACATGCCAGTAAAAACTGTTACCTGAGCACTGATCTCAAAACAGCAGTATGTAAATGGATCGACTGGTTTTCAAGTCCTAATTGTGGGATTGGGTCACGTTCGCCCAACAACATTGACTGCAGCTGCACAGACTGAACAATGTCAATGCGAGTGCTTGATTGCCAAATGCCTCAGTGAAATTGGAAGAGTGACCTAAAGCAGGGATACTGATCGTGGGATGGGGTAAAGTCTCCGAGAATGGGTGGGTTTGAATCCTGATACATAGACAGCAAAGATGTGAAAGGGCAAGGGTTTGAAGGAGCAAAAGCATCACCTCAACCAATATTTTCATGTAAAAAAAGATTGATTCCCTCCTGCATTTGTTCAGCATGTCTTACTCTCCATAAAACGGTAACAAGTGACAATACTGGAAGTCAAATTGGAGGTTATCTTTCTGCTGCCACAACCACTGCACGATACCGGCAACACATGGAATAGCATGAAGCAAAAAGCATTAAATATATTGGCAGAGTATATGTTAGGAACAGGACTACATGAACAGTAGGAATACTAGACAGACAGTGACATAGACATGCAAACTCATTGTGGTCTGAATGGTTAACTTTGGTATCTCCAGAGCCGATGGATAATTCATCACTTCGTTTGTTGAATGCGAAGATTGATATTGTTCTCCAGAAAATGAAATCGTCAGGGAATAGTGCAGGGAATAGCTGGAATGTATTTCTGCAAAAGAAATATAATTTAACATCGGTTACTTTACCAATTTCGTCATGCAAGGAAGTGACCACTGCTGTGGAATATCATATAGTGCCAGTTTTCAGGCCTGGAATACGAGAAATTGTGTGGTGCAGAAGCGAAGAACAAAGTGGAAATGGGGATGGGGATGAGCCAGCGGATGTGGGTTTAGTAATTAAATCAGTGAGTGTGAAGTATTTCTCTGAAAGTATAGAGTCACTTAAAATGCCGTGGACTGGTAGTTCCAACATTACGTGGAGCAGCTTCCATTGACGTGTAATACGTCCCATCAGGCTGGAAGCTACAACCTCAACTGCAGCAGGGAGCATTAGGTCATTAAGCTGATAGTTCCAACTTTAGCTGGAGCAGCTTCTATTGACATTGCGCAGAGATAAACGGAGGTAATATTCTCGCTCTCTGACCTTTCTCAGATGGCTAACTCTGCCCTGGGCAGGAAGGGAGTTTTATTTTCCTCATTTCATTTTATTCAAACTCTTGTAAACTCGCACAGGTTGTTAACGTACTCTCAAACTTCGAACATTAGCGGAAATACGATGATTGTTATTAGTCATTAGTTTATCACCTGTGATGGAGCAAAATCTGTAAAGTGAATTTGAAGTTCATCCGATGAGCAGAAAGCCCATTGAATGGCTGAGTAGAAATAAAGTGAATGGATGTTTCATGAGGCTGAATGTCTTTTCGTAACAAAACTTCCCGCTGCCCAAAGAGTGGATCATTGGAATGAAGCAGTAACGGTGGCAATCTTTCCTGGTTATTCAACTTGTGAACATGAGTATGTTTAGATCTATGTTTATGTTCATGTCTATGTTTAGATCACAACTCTGCAGAATGCCAACATCAAGCACGTGCGAGCACAGTGTCACAATGGAAAATGCGCTTGGTTACGGTCCAGAGATTGTAGTTAAAATTTCGACTTGGTTCAAGAGCAAGACTGGCACGCTTCAAATTCACATACAAGCTAACCTACCGCACAATATAGCACATACATTGGGCGAGTGGCACAATGGATAACATGCCTAACTGCTGATCTGCTGATTGGAGCTTCAATTCCAAAATGGCTTGCGGGCAGCGTTGACTTTATTGCACTTACAAATGACTGTTCTGAAGCCGAAATGAGGTTTGCACCTTGAACTGCAGGGACAAGAGTCCCTTCATTAACTGTCCCTGCGAACGTCAGAGTTAGGATCCCAGGGTCATCACTGGAGGGGAAGTTGGATTCGTCGCTCACTCTTCCCTTTACAACTGTAAACTTTCCGTGGTTCACTGTGGTACCTGCGATTGTCAAGGAAACAAGACACAGAGCCTAGTCTCAGCTTTGAAAATCTTGGGAAAATCTTTAGGGAGCAGAATTAAAGGAGACTGGAAAGTGAACTGTCTGAATGAGCAGAGACTGCAGAGGCACCGTCCCCATTCTTTAAGAGACTGGAACACCGTCTCTCATTTCTCGATGCCATTAATTGATCCGAGGTATTAAAAACACTCCACTTGCAGGTGGTCTTCTGTTGCTGATGTCGCTGTCAGGATCAAAACAAACACCAACTCCCGGACTGACAATCAAAGCCGGGTCACAGGGAAGATAGCGAAAAAAATGGAACTGCTATCTCACCACGGACAGCTACGCGAATACCACATATGTGTATTATGACAGCCCTCAATCTAGTTTTACATGCTTTCGTCAGAAGCAATCGCTTGACTATCTTTATTCATTTTCATCACTTGACCTTATATGCATTAACATCTCAAGTTCAGATCCGAGTATTTCTGAATGTTATGTGGGTTTGCCTCTGCGCATCCTTGCAGACAGTGAACTCCAGATTCAACCATCCGCTTCCTGATAAGATTTTTCTGCATATCTCCTCAACCTTTTCCACCTCTTAACTTCAGTCTACGCCTCTGTTGTTCGGACATGAGGAAACGTTTCTTTTAGTCTGCATTGTCCATGTCGCTCATTATTTAGTTCAAATGGAACACGTATCCTCAGTTTCCTCTGCCTAAAGAAAACAATCCCAGTCAAAATAATCTGTCTTCATAATCTAAAGTCTTCAACTTGGTCAATTTCTGAACGGTTTCCAGTGCGATCACATGACTACTCCAATGTGAATTTTAGAACTGCAGGCAATATTTCGGGGGAACCGAATAGACAAATGAAATAAATGACTGCAGAAAGCCACAGAAACTTGCATTTTCCAATGAAACATCTTTTACTCAATCCTGTGCTGTGCTCTTATCCTGAGCTCGATGCTCCATTAATCGCTTGTCCGTGTCTGGAAAAGCTGCCCCATGAGGATTAATCACAGAACAGCTGCATCGAAATGGATTGAATTGCTTGAAGATGCCGACCGTGGGATTGAGCACTTTCACCCAAAACAGTGACCGCAGCAGTACAGAATGATCAGTGTAAATGTGAGTATTATATTGTAAATACCAAAGTGAAATGAGAGAGTGGACGTTTAGGAGAATTATTGATTGTGGGAGGGAGAGACCTGTCCCATAATGTGTGGTTATGATATTTGAAAGACAAAGATGTGAGACAGCGGTGTTTGAAGGAGATTTATCGCCACCAAGAGTGTTTTTATGTAAAACAAAGATTGATTTTCCCAGCGTTTGCTGAGCACACATTACATGGGGTAAAACGGGAAAAATGTCGATTGCTGTGACTTTGATTCGAGCAGAACTTGCTGTGTTTACAATTCCAAGGAAGAACGATTTCATGATCCTGGCGCCACATGGAAAAGCACGATGCAAAAAGCAATAAGGATCGCGGCAGAGGTTATATCAGGAACAAAACCACATGCACAACGGAATACTTGTCAAGCAGTGACTGAGATGTGGGAACTCGGGTTCGGTTGTATCTTTAACTTCTGTGTCTCCAGAGACTGTAGAGATTGCAACACTGGGGTTGTACGAGATTACGTTTGCTAGATATCTACAAAACTTCAAAGGTTCATTGGATACCACAGGGCATTGCTGAAATATATTTCTCAATAACACTGTATTTTACATCGGTTACTTCACCAATTTCCTCATTCATTGATGTAATCATATAATGGCATGTCATATACACCCAGTTCCCAGGTGTGGAGTCAGAGAAATTGAGTTGCATTGCACCCAAAAGTAATTGGAAATGGTGATGGCATTGAGCGCGACCATGTGGCTGCGAAAATGCAATCTGTGAGCGGAATTCCATTCTCTGATGATACAGAGGCGCATGAAATATCGAGGCTAAAAGCTCTCGCCTTAACAACAGCAGCTTCAATTCCCACGCATCAAGAAGCAGTGGGACATCAGGCTGGGAGCTCCAATTTCACCTGCAAGAACTTGTATTGACATGGAACAGGGAACATTGGGACAACAGTTGGGCGAAAAGATACTCAACAATTTTAGCTTTAAGTGAAGTAGTTCTCAGCAGGACACTTGTTTGTGGATTGAGAGAATATCTGCAACTGGGGCAGTCTAAATTACAAAGAAGAATGCTCCAAAGTGTCAATTCTTGGAGAAGCAGAGGAATTTGTACGTCATCTGCCAGTCCTGATATGGTTGACTTTGCACTGGATTAATTTCCATGAAGGGATTTTTTTGCTCGGGACACAGTATTCACTTTCCTGCATATTTGCAAAGGTCGTTACTGTAAACGAAACCTCTGAAAGTTAACTGGTATATGCGATGTGGTGATTCGGCTCACGTTCACGTCAGTTATGCTGAAGAAGTGGATTCGAAATTCATCAGATCAGCAGTGATTCCATTGAATGACTGAGCAGAGAGAGTTTGAATGGAAGCTTCATGATGACAATTTGGGTGTTTTTGGAAAATTCGCTACTTTGAAAGGTGATGAATATTGTACTGTAGAGGTGACAGTGATTATCTTTATTGCTTGTTCAATTGGGGAACAATACTGCTATTAGTCATGTCCGTGCTAACATCAGGGCTCTTAAGGCCCCATCTGGGCATCGGGCCAGTGGCGGAATGGATTACGCGCCTGTCTACGGATCAAGAGATTGTAGTTTCGAATCCTTTCTGGCTCGAGAGCCGTGCCGGCTCTTATGATGCATAAAAACTGATTTTTCTGAAGCCGAAATAAGGTATGAGTTCCGAATCTGCAGGAACGAGAATGCCTTAATTAAATGCCCCTGTGAACATTAGATTGAATGTTTCAACGTCATCATAGAAGGGAAGCCGAATAGTGGCACACGTTGCTCATGGGCACCTTTCCATTTCCTAAAGACACCGATCGAATCACTGCT
Source organism: Chiloscyllium punctatum (assembly GCF_047496795.1). NCBI lineage: Eukaryota > Metazoa > Chordata > Chondrichthyes > Orectolobiformes > Hemiscylliidae > Chiloscyllium > Chiloscyllium punctatum. Next base: position 69,194,095 of record NC_092766.1, read on the forward strand.
GCTCACGGGAATGCTCGGCTTTGAGCATTTTTTGAAACTCTTTGACCAGTGGTAGCAGAGTAGAATGAAGGGTTAACTGTCCAACTGAGCTTTATCGAGAGTGAGTTCCAGAGTCTACCACCCACTGACTGAAAAAGTTTTCCTACATATCTATTCAAAGCTTTCTGCATCTTATCTGAAACCTACAAACCTTGGGGATCGCTCAAGAACAAGTGTTTCCTTCAGTCTGTCATTCCAAGCTCCTCATTATTTCGGATGTGTCAATCATGTCTCCTCACAATCTGCTCCATTCGGAGAAAAATAACCGCCATTTTGCCTCGGCCCGACCACTCAAAGCATTCTTCGGCAGGAAATGCAGACTGTAACGTCGCTATTTGTTTTGGTGAATGTATAGTAAAATTTACTCGGAATGCTTTAGCAATGTTGACTTTCAGTTTCTAAAACAGAGAGAAAATTTGTCACAAAATTAAGAATTGAAAGACAATGAACAGAATATAGAAGGCCCACAGAACTCAGCATTTCAAACTAGACTTAATTGTGCTGTTCCAAAAATACACAATGGTGCTGTCAATTAAACCCCATAAACACAGATAGTAAACTGGTTAACATGTCGAAATTAGAGCAGCAGAAGAAGACAGACACGCACATCATTGGCATCGATTGGCACCTTGAAATCCTTGCTGTAATTAGGTGTGGCTGATACTTTGACAATGGTTAACAAAGTATTTAGGCTGTCAAATGCAGTTTGATATTCTGGTGTTCACTGAAATTTTCTTTCCTGTTTTTAACAATTCGGTGAGTGGAGTAGACCCACTGCTAACATTCAGCACAAAATTTCAGCAAAAGCCACTCAATCTGGGAACCGTAGCACTGCACATTTCGTCAACAATGTCTACAAGTCCCCTGTAACTTTCGTTTTCACATCCCGTGGGGCTATTTGTCCGTGTACAACGAGATAGCCCAGGAAGGTGACTTTTGCTTTGGCAAAGATTTCAGGTAGGTTTACAAACCAGTTTGACTTCCGACTTCGATCAAACAAACCCGATAAATGCTGTAAATATTCAATCCATGAGAGACTGAAAGTACCAGGCGCAATATCCACCACACAGTAGTGTATCCGGCAATTACCTTGTCAGTTAATCCCTGAAATGTGGATTAAGTGCTTTTCGGACAAACGGCATTACTTTAAATTTCTGCAGGCCAGTTGGCGTTACAAAGTTGCTTTGATCGTTCTGACTAAGTTCACTGCCAAGAACCTTTAAGGAAGTCCAACTTAGAAATGTAAGTTGGTCTTCCAACCTTTTCCACACAGTCCTCCAACTGCAGATATGTATATACATCAGTCTTTCTAACAACATTGACTTTGTGATCGTCCACACACAACTGTTGGGTATTATCTGGCTTTGGCACCATGATGATGGGTGATCTCCATTTATTGAAACGCATTTCGGTTATGCCATTTGGAGCATACGTGCTATCTCCTTTCAAATTTGTACCAAATTTAGAGAGTTATGCCTGCAAGGATGATACAAAATCAGAACAGCATCTCCTATATTTACATCATCTACAATTAGGTTATTAATTCCCAGTTTATTTCAGCAGATCTCCCCATGTAAGACTAATAAAACTTTCGATTTTCTTCTGGATGATAACTGAATAATTATACTAATATTGGACAATTTTTGCATTGTCCAATTTTATTTCAGTAAAGTCTAATGCAGAATTCCCTGACATTGGTTCTTCCCAGTGTGTTGTAGTCAGTAACACATTCTCCTCTTGCGTTCATTCTCTGCCAAATACCGGTAGAGCATATTCCTATCCCACATTCTGTGAGTTTCCTTCATGCCTTGCGTCCCTATCAAGTAGCTAACCTCACTCAATTTCCTCTCAATGTGATAAGGTCTTCTAAACCTTGCTTTAAGGTTTCACCGATTCATGAAATTTAAATTATTCCCTGTGGCATTATTCCCATTATTTCTCAAACACTTCCTGCTTAACCATTTCCTGTGATACTTTTAAATGCTGTCTCTACAACTCTCCAACATTATTTCGTCCAACTCGAAAATGTAATCTGACTTATTATTCTTTCTTAATAATTTTTAATGATCCTCTTACTTTATGCCCAAAATTAGTTTCAGATGGACTTAATTCGATGGATTCTTTCGGTACATCTCAAATCGCAAACAGCACTGATGCAACTCCCTCATGGTAATAATGTCGCTACTTTGAACCATAAAACCTCAACAGATTCTTTAGTAATTGACACTCCAGTGTACCCTGTGATTCTGGTTTGTGCACAGTAGATTTGAATCGGTTTTATTCCCAAGCTATCTATATACTCCTTGAAAAGTTTGGATGTGAAGTTAGACCTTTGATCTAATTGTATCTCTGATGGTAGTTTTAATCTAGTTTTCAAAAAAAAATCGTAATTCTTCCAAAATACTTTTAGCTGTCACATTGCACAATTGAACAACATTTGGAAATCTCATCAATACATCCATTAATGTTAATTAATACTTATTCCCATCTTTTATTGAATGTCGGAAACCTACAATATGCATTTAGACACTTAAGAAAGACTCATCGAACGCTGGAATAGGTATTAAAGTGCAGGATTTATTATTTCCCACCGTTTTCCGATTAGTCGAAACGTATGACACACCTGGCAAAATTCAACTATATTCCTCTTCAATCCAGGCCAGTAAAAATATCTCTGTAATTTAGACTCCGTGACCTCCAAGTTGTGACACATGCGGCACTCGTACCACCATTTTTCTGTACCCTACTGGAAACAAATCTGCCCATTTTTCACGTGCTTGAAAACGTATTGTCTCCATTTCCTCCTTAACATATCATTTGCGAAGTAATATCACGCAGCAATGCATTCACTCTCCTTCCAAGCACATGTCTTCTGATCGAACTGCTTTAATTTTTCATCGTTCTGCTCCAACTCAGTAGCATAGCAGAGCTGAATATACTTGCATTTTTAACGTTTGCATCCTGCGGTGACCCACTATTCTGATAAAAAAAATTGTAATCAAGTTTCAGCTTTATTATCCGTGCCTTTAGATTTCTCCTGCTTCATCTTGTGACTCTGTGATCGCGTTAGGACACAATCTGAGAAAATTCCTTGATCGAGTCCGACATTGCTATACTTGCCTGCACCTCGACTGGCTTTTCAATTGGAGAAGGCAACACGCTGACTGGTGATTGAGCTATAACATTTGAAAGCACAACTTATATTCTTGGAGCTGAGAGTTTGTCCAGACCTCCCACCACAAATTCCCCACTCTTTTCTGCCCGCTCTAACCTCACTGTAAATTACTGTGCAATTTTTTCGTCCCTCCATGAATACCCGGACGCAATGTCCTTCAGGAGTACATATTTCCCCATCCTTCTGCAGCACAGACTGAGACGATCCTGTGTCCCTTAATATTGTTCCGTCTTTATCTGCTACTCCTTGGCAAGGTAAATAAAGTTTAACTTTGCTGGTATATTTTTCAAGCGCTTCCCCCTTACCAACCTCTGTACGGCTTGTGCACTCTGATGCAGCCTTCCAGCCTCCAGTGCATTTTCTATGACCATGCCAGGCTTGTTTTGTTTTCCTGCATCTGACTTTCCAGTGCTTTTCCTAGTTCTCCAACACTGATTTCATGTGGAGAAAGTGAGGACTACAGATGCTGGAGATCTTCAGATGCTGCAGATACTTGAAGCTCTGAATTCATGTGGCCTACGTTATTGCAATGAAATCCTCAGGTCTTGTTCCCTTGAAGCGTTTCCTCCTTAGCCTGTGACAAGTCATCCTAATGATCTTCACAGAGATTCAATTTTCCCTTTCCACGTGAGGACTTTTGCCCCAATTTCTATGCCTCAGTCTTAAAATGATTCTGGAAGCCCATCCTTGTTTTATGGACCAGTTCATAACAATCAGCCATTTCAGCTGCTAACCTTGCCGTTTTAACAATATGCCCTTCCAGATTAAGCTTATCTTCAGTCTTTATCCCCAGCCTTTTAAGGTGAATTCCTTTAATAATTGCAAATTTCTGAAGTTCAGACTCTGTCTCCGTTTCTCTCTCTGTTCTGCTGCTCTCTCTTCTTCCCTTTCTCTCCTTCCATTCGTATCTCAAACTGCTTCACATCTGATGTCCTTTCCTTATCTCTCGCGTCTAACTCAAGCTGCTTTATTTTCAATTGAATTTTAACGATCTATACAGATTCTCATGGAGTTTGCAGCTTACTTAAATGCTGAGCTGCTGCGGGAATAATCTCTCCTTTCCTCACAGTAAGAGGCAATACAATCCCAGCATGTCTGCTAATACCAGAAGCCTGGCCTGAAATGTTTTTTGTAAAACTACCAACTTTACATCGTCCATAGCCAGACAACTGTTTGTACCTACATGAGACATTGGTTTCCCAAGCATTGTCTAACCCATTCCAAATTAATACCCGAACTAAAGACGCTAGCACCTATCAGTTGCTCTTTTAATTCATCAACTACCTCCCAATATGTTATGGTCGAGGCTAAACTATTCGATCCGTTATTAGGAAGACAACCCAGACCGTAACATTATATTTTGTTTCGTTAACTGTGCAGTGAAAATTACCCAAGTAAGCTAGTTACAAAGCTTATTCACAAAATAACGGATTGACAAACAAAAAAAAAGAGAATATAGAATACCCACAGAACATTGTCTATCCAAAGTCGACTTAATTATGCTGTTTTGAAAATACACAACAATTCCAACAAACCAAGCACCTTAAACACAGTAAAAAGGAAACAGAAGCTTACAGGTAAAACTTAGAAGTGTGCGAGATAAGTGGCTATCCAGCCCCATCTACGGCACTTTTATTTCCCTTCCCAGGAACAAAGACACGGAGGAGTCTGTCCAAAACTTTTTCATTCAACTTTGCAAAGTCGGGTGCTGTTCCCAAAGGTACACACACACAAGCATAGTAATCTCCACGCATTATATACATGTATATGTGGGCTGGGTCTCCTACCGCTGCCTTGACCAACGAGTGCTAGGATTCCCCACTGTTTTCCTTATTTGGGTTCTGGTGCCTGCGATTATTTTGTTATTCACTTGGCCAATCAGTGTTTGATCTTCCCGTTCTTCCCTTGTATGGATGATGTTGTACAACTGTGGTTAAGGGCGGTCTCTCAACTATCGAGGAAAGCTGTTACAACTGTTTCATTCATATAAACGTGGGGGAGGTCCGGCAACAGTTTCGAGTGTCTGCTTGTGTTTACTATGAGGTAGAAAAGACTAAAAGTCAGCTAACCGTCTACCCGCTACATGCTTGTGTTTACTATGAGGTAGAAAAGACTAAAAGGCAGCTAACCGTTTAAAAATTACACTACCCCCTACAAATCCCCCGTGTCTTTTCTTACGGCCTGTAATTTTTCAACCGTAAGTTTCTTCTCCAGGGCATTTAATAACTCCCGAGCTTGTTCATCAAACTACCCTTCTCTAATACTACCCCCGCCCAAGAGGGATTCACGTTGTTCCATCTCGAGATTTATTCGTTCAACCTGCCCATCGGGAACATCCTTCTTAGTAAGGGCGGTTTCGATCAGTCGTTGAGTTAATCCCCGGACGCAGGGAATAACGCAACACCCAAGGGCAGTGAGTACTCCTGCCACCACTATACATGAGACAAGAAAGGGAACGACCACCCCCGTCCATTTACCGAACCAAGCTTCCAACCAGTCCGTGAGGCCAGAGTCGATGCCCGAGTTTTCGGCCAGTTCGTCCGCCAATGTGGTGAGTCCATCCAGGGCGCGGGTGATGGACCCATCAGGGGCTGTGTTGTTGGGGATGAAAGTGCAGCACTGAGTGCCTATCATGACACAAACACCCCCCTTCTCTGCCAACATCATGTCTAAGGCCAACCTATTTTCCCACGCCATCCTACTAGTGGCGTCCAGTTGTTCTGCTATTCCTTTCACTGCATCCAGGGTATATGTAATGAACCTCTGCTGATTGTAGTAAATATAATTAATCCAATCCACGTTCTTATTGATGGTCACCCACCAGAACAGTGACGACTCAAAACCCGCCGCTATCTGGTTCCGAGCCTTGTATTCGTCAGGAACACCCCTGGGGACCCCTATGGCATCTAAATATATGTTATCATCGAAAGAGGTCTCCAAAGCTCTCTCAGTTCTTCCACTAGAACGGGGTCGCTCTTGTTTTTCGAATACCAGGGTGAATGGGATGGCCAATTGAACGATCGCACAAGTGCCCGTCCATTTTTGGGGCAGGGTCGGTCGCAGAACCCTCCCACCACAGTACCACCAGAGGTCTGCCCTAGGCACATGAATGTGGGAGTAATTCCCGCCCCGGGTAATTTCATTGACCAGCCGAATTGATCCGCTGCACTTGTCAAATGTCCCCACATCGTCGTCCCACTGTAGTCCCGTCCGAGAGACGCAGGCCTGGTGCGTACCTGTTACCCCTGAGAATGATGGCAGGCGGGGCGCCCCCTCAGACCTGACGGGGGGAAACTTCAAACTCAAGGGTGGACAAGTGGGGTCGTTCCAGGCCTCTCGGTCCTGGTACAGCCTTATCATGCAGTCCATGGCTCGTGGGTGTTTCTCCCATCCCAGCGGGAATGGGACCACTTGAGGGTTAGGGCGGGCACTCGTGCATGCGTAGCAATCACTCTTTTTCATGCTCCTCACAGTGTATTTGACCCATTCCATCCAGGCATTCGCCTCCCCGTTTCCCGTTTCTATTTCAAAGGTCTTTTCCAAATCCGTCGTCTCAATTATTCTAATCTTTTCCTGCTTATCAGTGGTGGATGAGCCCCCAGACTCAGCTTCAATGACCGTGATATACGTGCAGCACAGCTGCATCCCCCCCCCCATCCTGCCTGGCCCCCAACTCTAATACCCAGTATTGTTCTATTAAGGCTCGCCTCGTTCTTTTCCAAGTTCTTTATGGTCAGATAAAGCGGATTGCACTGATTCTGCCCACAATCTCGTCCAGGGGTGATGGGATCACGGACAACTGACACCATAGCCTGGACCCCGGGGGCTGGAGGCCTATTTAGGCCTTCCCCAATTGTAATACTAACGTCTGACCCTGGAATCCCCTTTCTCTCTCTAGGTTCCGCTTAGTTTGATTCCGTTGACTTTTAGTCCTACAGGGCACCAACCCACATAGGTCTAAGCTAAATGTCTGTGTTGGTTTGTTGGCAAGTCAGAACCACTGACGGTCCTCTAGTTGTTTTTTTCCGGAGGCCAAATTGGGTAACACGCACACTATGACCCAGCCCAAGGATAATGGCATAGCAAGTTAACAATACGATTGACTGCATTTTGTCGCGACACCTGTAGCCAGAGGGCACATTTCCTTTAGACTCGCCAAAGTCCGATTAGTTCGTTCTCAGGGTCTCTGTTCCTTAGATGCCTTTGTCAGAGAGGTTCGTTCGTCCTCCGTCGGTTGTGGCACTGGTCCCTTGACTCGAGTGTAATGTGTCCAGCCCTTTTCGGCCGTACGAACAGCCGTTTCGGTAGTCAAAAGTACCAGGAAGGGACCGTCCCAAGTTGGTTCGAGGGTACGTTGCTTCCAGCTTTTAATCAGGACCCACTGACCCGGATTGACGGTGTGCACCGCAAACTCGAGGGGCTGCGTCTGTGCCAAAAGTCCCTGTTGGCGTAAACGAGATAGAGCAGACCCCAGAGCCACCACATATTTTTGCACAAACATATCCCGAGACTCGAATACAGGAGGTTCCCCCTTCGGCCCATGGAACCGGAGGCCAAACGGCATTTCGAAAGGGGAGACGCCCAAATCCCGCCATGGCTGGGTGCGAATTTGCAATAGGGCAAGGGGTAGGCATTTGGTCCAAGGCAGGCCGATTTCACTAGTGAGTTTGGTTAGCTGCTTTTTGATGGTCTGGTTCATTCTTTCGACCTTGCCCGAGGAGGGGGGATGCCAGGGGGTGTGCAAATCCCAGTCAATCCCCATTGCTTGCACTACATTCTGGAAAGACGGTCGAGGTGAAGTGGCTCCCCTGGTCAGAGTCAATAGCGCGGGGTAGCCCAAATCGTGGGATGATTTGCTCGAATAGAATCTTGCTAACCTGAGTTGCCGTTGCTGTGGTAGTGGGGAAAGCTTCCACCCATCCTGTCAGGTGATCTCCTACTACTAATAGATACTTCAGGCGACCTATGGGGGGGAGATCAGTGTAATCTACCTGGACATACTCAAACGGCCTATAGGCCGGACTCCTACGCCCTTGTCTTGCATGCTGCCGCAGCCCCCTTTTGTTAATCTTTCGACATGTTTGCAATCTCCTGTTTTGCCTGTTCATCTGCCAATTGATTCCCCAGGGTCTCTATTTTATCGTCTTTCTGGTGTCCTTTCACATGTACTACAGCATCTCTTGTGGCAGCAACAAATCCTCCAAGATCATGGCTACTAGTTCCTCGTGGACCAACTCCTTTCCTCTACTATTTATCATTCCCCTTTCGTTCCAGAACTTCCCAAAGGTGTGTACTACCCCAAAGGCATGCTTAGAGTCAGTGTAGATTGTCCCGGCTATTCCCTTTAAATTCCTCAGAGCCCGGTGCAAGGCGTACAATTCGCACGTTTGTGCGGACCAGGCATTCGGTAGCCGTCCACTTTCCTGGAATTCCCAACCAGTCTCACTAATGACTGCATAACCGTTGTGTCTCTTCCCATCTATCACTCGAGAGGACCCGTCAATGTACCACCGCCTTCCTGCATGTAAGGGGGTATCCCTCAGATCTTCCCTCACTTTACTCTGGTACTCTATTATGTCTGAACAGCAGTGTTCCAGTTCCTCCTCCCCTTCGCCTTTCCAAAGAAAGTCCGCCGGGTTCTGGCAGCCCCCGACTTCTATTCGGAGGTCTTCTCGGTCTAACAATATGGCTTCATATTTCAGAATTCTCGAGTCAGTCAGCCACCTCCCGGCCTTCTGATTCAGGATAGTTCTAACCTGGTGGGGAGTAGTGACTGTCAAGGGGGCCCCGAAAGTCAACTTCCTGCTTTCCTCTACCAGCTATGCCGTGGCTGCCACCGCTTGGACACACTCCGGCCACCCTCGGGAGACTGGATCCAGAAATTTTGACAGGAAAGCCACGGGTTTCCTTTTTCCCCCCCAGTCCTGGGTCAATACTCCAAGAGCGGTTCCCTTTCTGGAGTTCACAAAGAGACGAAATGTCTTACTAAAATCCGGCAAGCTTAAAACAGGTGCGGCCATCAATTTTCCTTTTAGGATTTCAATTAACTTTTTCTCCTCCTCCTCCCATTTTATTCTGTTGGGTGCCTCCTCAATGAGGTTTAGGTACAAGTCTTTAGTAAGGGGGGCATAGTCGTCTATCCATAACCGACAATAGCCTAAGAGTCCCAAGAACTTCCGCAACTCCCTCTTGGTCGTTGGGAGGCCTAGTTCGATTATTGCCCGCACTCTTTCCGGACTTATTCGTTTCTGTCCCTGGCTTATCAAGTGTCCCAGGTACTTAACCTCTTTCTCGACATATTGGAGCTTCTTCTGACTCACTCTTAACCCCTTCTCAGCTAGGTAATTTAACAGGGCATTAGTCCCAAGTAGGACGTCCTCCTCCGCCGGTCCGGATAAAAGGAGATCGTCCACGTATTGTATAAGCTTAAGGGCTGGGGACAAGGTTAGTCCCTCCAATAATTGTTCCAGAATCTGCCCGAACAGAGTCGGGGACTCAGTGAATCCTTGGGGGAGTACGGTCCACCTGTACTGTTGTTTTCTGCCAGTATCGGGATCCTCCCATTCAAAAGCAAAAAGATCCCTACTGTCCTTGTCCAGGGGACACGCCCAGAAGGCATCCTTTAAGTCGATAACACTAAACCAGCCGTGGTCCGGGGGTATTCGCCCCAGAATAGTGTATGGGTTCGGTACCACAGGGTGCCGTACGTGGACAATTTTATTTACTTCCCTTAGGTCTTGGACCATTCGGTAGCTCCCATCCGACTTCCGGACCAGCAGGATGGGGGAATTGTATCGTGACATACAGGGCTCTACCAATCCATCTTTTATTAGGTCTTCCATAACTGTCTTCAGGCCCTGCCTCCCTTCCCAAGAGATGGGGTATTGGCGCACTCTGACGTCGGGGCTCTGGGGCTTTAATTTTACCTCCACAGGTCGAATTGCGAGTCCTCCCCGGTTCCCTTTGGCGACCCAAACCCTAGGGTCTATCTCTGTCAATCGGGACTCACTAAGGTATGACATGGTAACGGCTAATTCTTCCTCTTCTCCCACTTCTATTCGCAATCCGAAACGGACTATCAAATCCCGTCCCAACAACCCATAGGGAGGATGGGGGAGGTGAAGGAGTTCCACCTGGAGCTCCTCCTCCTCCAGCCGCAAGGGTTGTGGTTCGAATATTTTCGCATTAAAAACCCCACCCTTAACTCCTGAAATGTTTAATGTTTTAGCTTGGAAGCCAACCCCCCTCGGATGGAGGGGAATTGAGGACCTGCCAGCGCCTGTGTCAACTAAGAAGGTAACATCTTGTCTAAATGGGCCCACCCGTAAATTTACCAGGGGTTCTTGGTAGGCCCGTGTTCCGATCCTCCCCTGACTTCCCTAATCCATTTGTTCACACTCCATTTCATACATCCCTTCTCTTTCCCTTTTAAACTCGGGACCATCCCTTTTGAAGTGTCCCAGTTTCCCGCAATGGTAACATCCGGCCTTCTGAGGGCGCTCAATTCCATAAGATCCTCCTCTCTCACTTCTGCCCCGTCTCGCTTCTCTCCCTCTCCAACTTTTCTTCGACGTTCCTCTTTCCACCCCATAATCTCCCTCCCCCATTCCGGTGGACTTACAAGCTTCCCGTACGGCTGCCACCATCATTTTTGTCTTATGTTTCTCCCTTATTACATCCCTCTGAACGTACACCTTCTGTGCTTCCCGTAATAATTCTGCAACATCCTTTTCAGCCCAATCCTCCACTTTCTGTAATTTCTTCTGAATGTCAGGCCATGACTTAGTCACAAAGTGCACCTTAAGCATGCTCTTGCCTATTTCCCCATCGGGGTCTAAACCTGAATACTTTCGCATGGACTCCCGCAAATGGTCTAAAAACTCACTCGGGGATTCATCCTTTTTCTGTCCAACTTCAAACGCTTTCGCTAAATTCCGCTGCTTGGGCACGCAGGTTTGGATCCCCCTGATTATAAGGCTTCTGAGGTCTGTCATATTGGCCCGTCCCCCCGCGTCGTTATGATCCCACCGGGGGTCCTCTAAGGGGTACTTCTGCTCTCCACGCTGAGGGCCGTCCTGATGCTCCCTATCCCAAATGGCCATTGCACTATTCCGGATCATAACAATTTCATCGTAATTAAATAGTATTCTCATCATGGCCTGCAGTTCAGCCCATGTGTATATACTGGGCCCCAGAAATTGGTCCAGTTGTATTCCCACACTGACGGGGTCATCCAGTAGACGGGGTAGTTCATTTCGGAGTTGCGGGATATCCCCAGAATTTAAAGGTTGTACTACGAACCCGGTCCGTTCGTTCCCAAACGGCATCTCTCGTAAGGGGTTCAGCTGTTCAATATTGTCACTCCTCCCAGCTCTCAATCCCTCTTCTCGACCTCTCCGCATCTCGAGTCGGACTGATTTCCTAGTGCCTGGGGTGAGTTCTGCGCCCCCTCCTGTGACCCCCCACCTGTACCTTCCTCACTGGTCGTAGCCTGCTGGGACTCGGAATTATCCGTCGCAGGAGGGAGGTCCGCGCTGGACGCCTGGTCGTGCGCGGGTGGTATATACGGGGGCGGGGAAGACGGTGGCAAACCGTCGGTGAGGATGTCCCAAGACCTCTGGGGCTTCCTCGGGTCTGTTTGGGGAATCAGAGGATAGAGACGCGTGGGACTCTCGCCGTCGCCCGCCAACCAGGCGGCGGCATATTTGCTCTCCTCTGGGTCAAACGGTTGTATTCTGTTAACTTATACATTTAGGATTTGACACACCCAGTCTTCATCAGACCCATACTCGGGCCAAACTACCGAGGGGGCGCGGATAGGTTCTTTGGTCCATATAAAACAACAATATTTTATCATGTTCTCTTTCTTTAAGCCCTTCGTTCTACTACTGTCCGTCCATAGACTTAACTTCCGACCTAATGGACTATCGGGGGGTATTTCTTTCCCATTTTCAGTCTTCCCTGACTTTTCCTTAGAAGTCTGATTTCCCATGGTGTATCTTCGGTCCTGGTCTTAAACGCCCAAAGCGTTTTCACAGATGACCGTCAAAACCATGCGGCCAACAAGGAAGAACAAAAGAATCTCTTACCTTGATCCGTGCACGGAGTTGTCTGGCCTTTTTAAATGTGTGTACCCCCGTGTATAGTCACTAACCGGTCGTCCCAGCACTCGTCCGTGTGTTCCTTTTCCAGGATTCAAAATTATTTTTAAATGAGCCGGGTCACATCCTCTCTTGGCTGATGGCCGACGGACCAAGCTGATCAGTGAGAAGTATAAATATATACTAGACGCGTCTTTGTTGTAATCAGGCTTGATCCGTGAGCCGTAGAGACTGCCCCCCCCCGGCAATAATTATTTCATCCCGGACGAGCCCCCAATTGTGCGAGATAAGTGGCTATCCAGCCCCATCCACGGCACTTTTTATTTCCCTTCCCAGGAACAAAGACACGGAGGAGTCTGTCCAAAACTTTTTCATTCAACTTTGCAAAGTCGGGTGCTGTTCCCAAAGGTACACACACACAAGCATAGTAATCTCCACGCATTATATACATGTATATGTGGGCTGGGTCTCCTACTGCTGCCTTGACCAACGAGTGCTAGGATTCCCCACTGTTTTCCTTATTTGGGTTCTGGTGCCTGCGATTATTTTGTTATTCACTTGGCCAATCAGTGTTTGAGCTTCCCGTTCTTCCCTTATATGGATGATGTTGTACAACTGTGGTTAAGGGCGGTCTCTCAACTATCGAGGAAAGCTGTTACAACTGTTTCATTCATATAAACGTGGGGGAGGTCCGGCAACAGTTTCGAGTGTCTGCTTGTGTTTACTATGAGGTAGAAAAGACTAAAAGGCAGCTAACCGTTTAAAAATTACACTATCCCCGACACCACCTCTCTCTCTCTGTCCCCCTCTCTCTCTGCCCTCGTCTCTCTCTGTCCCCCCCTCTCTCTCCCACTCGCTCTCTGTCCCCCCTCTCTCTGTCGCCCTCTCTCTCTGTCATCCTCTCTCTGTCACCATCTCTCTGTCGTCCTCTCTCTCTGTCCTGCTCTCTCTGACCCCCTCTCTCTCTGAAACCCTCTATCTCCCACCCGCCTCTCTCTTTGTCCCCCTCTCTCTCTAATATCCACTCTCTGTCGACCTCTCTCTCTGTCGCCCTCTCTCTCTGTCCCTCTCTCTCTCTGACCCCCTCTATCTACCCTACTCTCTGTCCCCCACTCTTTGCCCCCTATATTTCTGGCCCCACACTCTCCATCCCCCCACTCTCTGTTCCCCTCTCTGTCTCCCTCTATCTCCACTCTTTCTGTCCCCCTCTCTCTTTGACCCCTTCTATCTCCTCCACTCTCTCTCTTCCACTCTCACTGTCCCCCTCTCTCTCTGCCCCGTCTCGCTTCCACCTGCCTCTCTCTTTCCCCCCTCTCTCTGTACCGCTGACTCCCTTCCCTCCTCTCTCTGTCCCTTTCTCTCTGCCCCCCTCTCTGTCTCCCTCTATCTCCCCTCTTTCTGTCCCCCTCTCTCTCTGACCCCTTTATCTCCTCCACTCTCTCTCTTCCACTCTCACTGACCCCTCTCTCTCTGCCCCGTCTCCCTTCCACCTGCCTCTTTCTTTCCCCCCTCTCTCTGTACCGCTCACTCCCTTCCCTCCTCTCTCTGTCCCCTTCTCTCTGCCCCCCTCTCACTCTGCCCCCTCTCTCTCTCACCCTCTCTCTGCCCCCTCTCTCTCTGTCCCCCCTCTCTGTGCACCTCTCTCTGTCTCCCACTCTCTCTGTCCTCCTCTCTCTGCCCCCTATCTACCTCACTCTGTACCCGACTCTCTGTCGCCCTCTCTCTGTCGCCCTCTCTCTCTGTCTCCCTTTCTCTCTGTCCCCCACTCTCTGTCCCCCTCTCTCTCTGCCCCCTCTCTCTGTCCTCCTCTCTCTCTCTGTCCCCCTCTCTCTCTGCCCTCGTCTCTCTCTGTCCCCCCCTCTCTCTCCCACTCGCTCTCTGTCCCCCCTCTCTCTGTCACCCTCTCTCTCTGTCATCCTCTTTCTGTCACCATCGCTCTGTCGCCCGCTCTCTCTGTCCTGCTCTCTCTGACCCCCTCTCTCTCTGAACCCCTCTATCTCCCACCCGCCTCTCTCTTTGTCCCCCTCTCTCTCTGATATCCTCTCTCTATCGACCTCTCTCTCTGTCGCCCTCTCTCTCTGACCCTCTCTCTCTCTGACCCCCTCTATCTACCACACTCTCTGTCCCCCACTCTTTGCCCCCCTATCTTTCTGTCCCCACTCTCTCCATCCCCCCACTCTCTGTCCCCCTCTCTGTCTCCCTCTATCTCCACTCTTTCTGACCCCTTCTATCTCCTCCACTCTCTCTCTTCCACTCTCACTGTCCCCCTCTCTCTCTGCCCCGTCTGCCTTCCACCTGCCTCACTCTTTCCTCCCTCTCTCTGTACCGCTCACTCCCTTCCCTCCTCTCTCTGTCCCTTTCTCTCTGCCCCCCTCTCACTCTGCCCCCTCTCTCTGTCGCCCTCTCTCTGCCCCCATCTCTCTTCACCCCTCCCTCTCTGTCCTACTCTCTCTCTGTCCCCCTCTCTCTCTGTCCCCTCTCTGTCTCTGTCCCCATCTATCTCCTCCTATTTCTGTCCACCTCTCTCTGTCCCCTCTCTCTGCCCCCTCTCTCTTTCCCTCTGTCTCTGTCGCCCCGCTCTGTCCCACTCTCTCTGTCGCCCTTTGTCTGCCTCTCTCTCTCTGTCCCAATCTCTCTCTCTCCCTCTCTCTCTGAACCCCTCTATCTCCCCAATCTCTGTCGCCCACTCTCTGTCCCCCTCTCTCCGTCGCCCTCTCTCTGACCCCCTCTCTCTCCCACCCGCCTCTCTCTTTGTCCCCCCCTCTATCTGTCGTCCTCTCGCTATCCCCCTCTTTGTCCCCACTCTCTCTGTCCCCCTCTCTCTCTGTCCCGCTCGCTCTGTTCCACCTCTCTTTGTCCCTCTCTCTCTCCCAATGTCCTCACTCTGACCCGCCTCTCTCTCTGTCCCCCTCTCTCTGTCCCCGCTCTCTCTCTGTTCCCTCACTTTGTCCCTCTCTCTCTGCCCCCTCACTCTGCCCCCCTCTCTCTGCCCCCATGTCTCTCCACCCCTCCCTCTCTGTCCTCCTCTTTCTATGACCCCCTCTCTGTCCCCTCTCTCACTCTGTCCCACTCTATCTCCCCCTTTTTCTGTCCCCCTCTCTCTGACGACCCCAAACTCCCCCACTGTCTGTGCCACTCTCTCTGTTCCCCCTCCCTCTGACACCCTCTATCTCACCTTTCTCTGTCCCCGTCTCTCTCTGACCCCTCTACTTCCCCCTCTTTCTGTCCCCATCTCTCTGACCCCCTCCATCTCCCCCACTCTGTGCCCGTCTCTGTGTCCCTCCTCTCTTTGCCCCCCTCTCCGTGTCCCCTCTCTCTGTCCCCTCTCTCTGCGCCCTCTCTCTCTGTCCCCCTCTCTCTGTTCCCCTCTCTCTGTGCCCCTCTATCTCCCCCACTCTCTGTCCACCTCTCTCGGTCGCCCTCTCTCTGACCCCCTCTCTCTGTCCTCCACTCTCTGACACCTCTCTCTCTGTCCTTCTGTGTCGGTCCCCCTCTCTCTGTCCCACTCTCTCTGTCGTCCATTCTCTGCCTCTCTCTCTCTGTCCCCCTCTCTCTCTGTCACCCTCTATCTCCCTCACTCTCTGATCCCCTCTCTCTCCCACCCACCTCCCTCTGTACCCCCTCACTGTCCCACTCTTTCTCTGTCCCCCTCTCTCTGTCCCCCTCTCTCTCTGCCCCCCACACTGTTCCCCCTCTCTCTGGCCCCCTCTATTTCCCTACTCTCTGTCCCCTCTCTCTGTCCCCTCTCTCTGTCATCCCCCTCTCTGTCACCCTCTCTCTGACCCCCTCTCTCTCTGCCCCCTCTCTCTCTGTCCTCTCTCTCTCTGTCCCCCTCTCTCTGTCCTCCTCTCTCTGTCGCCCACTCTCTGTCCCCCTCTCTCTGCCCCACCCTCTCTCTGTCCATCCTCTATGTCGCCCTCTCTATGCCCCCGCCTCTCTCTCTCTGTCACCCCCTCTCTCTGTTCCTCTCTCTGTCCCTCTCTCTGTCCCCTCTCTCTCTGTCCCCCTCTCTCTATTGCCCTCTCCCAGTCCCCCTCTCCCTGTCTCCCTCTCTCTGTCCCCCTCTCTCTCTGTCCACCTCTCTCTCTGAACCCTTGTCTCTGACACCCTCTATCTACCGAACTCTCTCTCCCCCTCTCTCCCTGTCCCCCTCTCTCTCTGTCGCCCTCTCTCTGTCCCCTCTTTCTCTGTCCCCCTCTCTCTCTATCCCCCCCTCTCTGTCTCCCTCTCTCTGTCGCCCTCTCTCTGCCCCCACTCTCTCTGACCCCTCACTCTCTGTTCCTCTCTCTCTGCCCCCTATCTATCCCACTCTGTCCCCATCTCTCTGTTACCCTCTCTCTGCCCCCTCTCTCTCTGTTCCCCTCTCTCTCTGTGCCCCTCTCTGTCCCTCCCTCTCTCTGCCCCCCTCTGTCTCTCTCCCTCTTTCTGTCACCCTCTCTCTCTGTCCCCGTCTCTCTGTCACCCTCTCTCTGACCCCCTCTCTCTTTGTCCCCCTCTCTCTCTGTCCCGTCTCTCTGCCCCCTCTCTCACAGTCCCCCTCTCTCTGTGCCCCTCTCTCTGTTACCCCACTCTCTCTGTCGCCCTCTCTCTGCCACCCTCTCTCTCTCTGCACTCCTCTCTCTGTCCCACTCTCTCTCTGTCCCCGCTCTCTTTTCCTCTCTCTCTCTGCCCCCTCTCTCTGTCCCCCTCTCTCTGTCCCCCTCTCTCTCTGTGCCCCCCCTCTCTCTCTCGCCCTCTCTCTGCCCCCTCTCCCTCTGCCCTCCTCTCTCTTTGTCCCCCCCTCTCTCTCCCCCTCGCTCCCTGTCCCCCCTCTCTATGTCGCCCTCTCTCTCTGTCATCCTCTCTCTGTCGCCATCTCTCTGTCACCGTCTCACTATGTCCTGCTCACTCTGACCCCCTCTCTCTGACCCCCTCTATCTCCCCCACTCTCTGTCCCCCTCTCTCTGTCGCACGCTCTCTGACCCATCTCTCTACCACCCGCCTCTCACTTTGTCCCCCTATCTCTCTGATATCCTCTCTCTGTCGCCCTCTCCCTCTCTGTCGCCCTCTCTCTCTGTCCCCCTCTCTCTCTGACCCCCCTCTATCTACCCCACTCTCTCTCCCCCTCTCTCTGCCCCTCCTATCTCTCTGTCCCCCACTCTCTCCATCCCCCCTCTCTGTCCCCCTCTCCGTCTCCCTCTCTCTCCCGTCTTTCTGTCCCCATCTCTCCCTGACCCCTTCTATTTCACGCACGCTCTCTCTTCTCCTCTCTCTGTCCCCCTCTCTCTCTGCCCCCGTCTCCCACCCACCTGCCTCTCCTTCCCCCCTCTCTCAGTACCGTTCCGTCTCTGCCCCCTCTCTCTGTCCCCTTCTCTCTGTCCCCATCTCTCTCTGTCCCCCTCTCTCTCTGCCCCCCTCACTCTGTCCCCCTCTCTCTGCCCCCATCTCTCTCCACCCCTCCCTCTCTGTCCTCCTCTCTCTCTGTCCCCCTTTGTCTGTCCCCTCTCTCTCTCTCACCGATCTCTGTCGCCCTCGCTCTGCCCACTCTCTCGGCGCCCCCTGTCCCCCTCTCTCTCTGTCCTCTCTCTCTCTCTGCCCCCACTCTCTCCATCCCCCCCCACTCTCTGCCCCCCACTCTCTGTCCCCCTCTCTATGTCCCCCTCTATTTCACCCACTCTCAGTCCCCTTCTATCTGAAACCCTCTATCACCCCCACTCTCTCTTTGCTCCCTCTCTCTGTACCCCTCTCCCTCTGCCCCCATCTCGTTGTCCCACTCTGTCTGGTCGCCTCACTCCGTCCCCCTCTCTCTCTGTTCCCGTCTCTCTCTGTTCGTCCCTCTCTGTTCCTCTCTATCTCCCCCACTCTCTGTCCCCCATCTCTCTGTCCTCCTCTCTCTCTCCCCCTCTCTCTCTGTCCCGCCTCTCTCTGTCGCCCTCTCTCTCTGTCATCCTCTCTCTGTCGCCATCTCTCTGTCGACCTCTCTCTCTGTCACCCTCCCTCTCTGACCCCCTCTCCCTCTGACCCCCTCTATCTCCCCCATTCTCTGTCCCCCTCACTCTGTCGCCCTCTCTCTGAACCCCTCTCTCTCCCACCAGCCTCTCTCTTTGTCCCCATCTCTCTCTGTTCCCCTTCTCTGTCCCCCCTCTCTCTGCCCACCTCTATCTCCCACACTCTCTGTCCCCCCCTCTCTGTCCCCCTCTCTTTCTGCCCTCTCTCTCTGTCCCCCTCTCTCTCTGTCCCCTTCTCTCTCTGGCCCCCTTTCTCTCCCCCTCTCTCTGCCCCCCTCTCTCTGCCCTCCTCTCTCTCTCTGTCCCCATCTCTCTCCCCCCTCACTCTCTGCACCCCTCTCTCTGTCGCCCTCTCTATGTCCCCCCCTCTCTCTGTCATCCTCTCTCTGTCGCTATCTCTCTCTCGATCTCTCTCTCCGTCCCCCTCTCTCTGTGACCCCCTCCTTCTTCCCCATTCTCTGTCCCCCTCTCTCTGTCGCCTTCTCTCTGACCCCCTCTCTCTCCCACCCTCCTCTCCCTTTGCTCCCCTCTCTCTCTATCATCGTCTCTCTGACATCCTCTCTCTCTGTCGCTCTCTCTCTCTGTTCCCCTCTGTCTCTGACCCCCTCTATCTCCCCCACTCTCTGCCCCCACTCTCTGTCGCCCTCTCCAACGCACT
This sequence comes from Chiloscyllium punctatum, assembly GCF_047496795.1. Taxonomy (NCBI): domain Eukaryota; kingdom Metazoa; phylum Chordata; class Chondrichthyes; order Orectolobiformes; family Hemiscylliidae; genus Chiloscyllium; species Chiloscyllium punctatum. Next base: position 69,213,055 of record NC_092766.1, read on the forward strand.
TTCTCTCCCACCCATCTCCCTTTGTACCGCCTCACTGTCCCTCTCTCTCTCTGTCCCCCTCTCTCTTCCCCACCCTCTATTCACCTCTCTCTGACCCCCTGTAACTCCCCCATCTCTGTCCCCCCTCTCTCTTTGGCCCTCTCTCTCTGACCCGCCTCTCTCTGTCCGCCCTCGCTCTGTCCCCCCTCTCTCTGTCCCCCACTCTCTCTGTCCCCCCTCTCTCTGTCTCCCTCTTCTCTCTGTCCCCCCTCTCTCTTTGGCCCTCTCTCTCTGACCCCCTCTCTCTTTCCCCCTCTCGCTCTGTCCCCCTCTCTCTGTCGACCTCTCTCTGTCACTCCTCTCTGCCCCACTCTCTCTCTGCCCTCCTCTCTCTCTCTGTCCCCATCTCTCTCCCACTCAATCTCTGTCATCCTCTCTCTGTCGCCATCTCTCTGTCGACCTCTCTCTCTGTCCCCCTCTCTCTCTGCATCCTTCTCTCTCTGACCCCGTCCTTCTTCCCCATTCTCTGTCCCCCTCTCTCTGTCGCCCTCTCTCTGACCCCCTCTCTCCCCCACCCGCCTCTCTCTTTGTCCCCCTCTCTCTGTCAGCGTCTCTCTGTCACCCTCTCTCTCTGTCGCCATCTCTCACTGTTCCCCTCTGTCTCTGACCCCCACTATCTCCCCCACTCTCTCCCCTCTTTCTGTCCTCCTCTCTCTCTGCCCTCCTCTCTCTCTGTCACCCCTCTCTCTCCCCCTCGCTCTCTGTCCCCCTCTCTCTGTCGCCCTCTCTCTCTGTCATCCTCTCTCTGTCATCCTCTCTCTGTCGCCCATTCCCTCCCACCCGTCTCCCTTTGTACCTCCTCACTGTCCCCCTCTCTCTCTCTCTGTCCCCGTCTCTCTCTTTCCCCATCTCTCTCTGCCCCCTCTCTGTTCCTCTCTCTCTCTGACCCCCTCTATCTCCCCCACTCTGTGTCCCCTCTCTCTCTCTGTCCCCCTCTCCCTCTGTCCCCACTCTCTCTGTTCCCCCCTCTCTCTGTCTCCCTCCTCTCTCTGTCCCCCCACTCTCTTTGGCCATCTCTCTCTGACCCGCCTCTCTCTGTCCCCCCTCTCTCTGTCCCCGTCTCTCTGCTGCCCTCTCTCTGTCACTCCTCTCTGCTCCCCCTCTCTCTGTCGCCCTCACTCTGCCCCCTCTCTCTCTGCTCTCCTGTCTCTCGATCCCCGCTCTCTCTCTCCCGGACGCTCTCTGTCCCCCCTCTGTCCTGCTCTCTCTGACATCCTCTCTGTCATCCTCTCTCTGCACCCCAATGCTTCTGTACCACACTCTCTCCATCCCCCCACACTCTGTCCCCCTCTCTGTCTCCCTCTATCTCCCCTCTCTCTGTCCCCCTCTCACTCTCTGCTCCCGTCTCCTTCCCACCTGCCTCTCTCTTTCCCCCTCTCTCTGTACCGCTCCCTCTCTGCCCCCCTCTCTCTGTCCCCTTCTCTCTCACCACCTCTCTCTCTTCCCCACTCACTCTGTCCCCCTCACACTGCCCCCATCTCGCTCCACCCCTCCCTCTCTGTCCTCCTCTCTCTCTGTCCCACTCTCTCTGTCCCCTCTCTCTCTCACCCGCTCTCTGTCGCCCTCTCTCTGCCCCCTCTCTCTGCGCTCCCTGTCCTTCTCTCTCTCTGTCCCCCTCTCTCTCTCTGCCCCCCACTCTCTCCATCCCCACACTCTCTGTCCTCCATTCTCTGTCCCCCTCTCTCTGTCCCCCTCTATATCACCTTCTCTCTGTCCCCCTCTCTCTGAAATCCTCTATCACCCCCACTCTCTGTGCCCCTCTCTCTGTCGCCCTCTCTCTGCCCCCCTCTCCCTCCCACCCGCCTCTCTCTTTGCCCCCTCTCTCTATACCCCTCTCCCTCTGCCCCCCTCTCTCTGTCCCCCTCTCTCTGTTCCCTCACTCTGTCCCCCTCTCTCTCTGTTCCCGTCTCTCTCTGTCCCAATCTCGCTGTCCCCCTCTATCTCCCCCACTCCCTGGCCCCCCACTCTCTGTCCTCCTCTCTCTCTGCCCCTCTCTTTTGTCCCCCTCTCTCTCTGCCCTCGTCTCTTTTGTCCCCCTCTCTCTCTACCCCGCTCTCTCTCTATGCCCCCACTCTCTCTGCCCTCCTCTCTCTTTGTCACCCCCCCTCTATCCCCCTCTCTCTCTGTCCGCCTCTCTCTGCCCCCCTCTCTCTCTGTCATCCTCCCTCTGTCGCCATCTCTCTGTCGACCTCTCTCTCTGACCCCCTCTATCTCCCCCATTCTCTGCCCCCCTCTCTCTGTCGCCCTCTCTCTGCCCCCTCTCTCTCTGCCCTCCTGTCTCTCGATCCCCGCTCTCTCCCTCCCGCACGATCTCTGTCTCCGCTCTGTCCTGCTCTCTCTGACTCCCTCTCTCTCTGTCCCCCTCTCTCTGCCCCCCCACGTCTCTGTCCCCCACTCTCTTCATCCCCCCACACTCTATCTCCCTCTCTGTCTCCCTCTATCTGCCATCTCTCTGCCCCCCTCTCTCTCTGCTCCCGTCTCCTTCCCACCTGCCTATCTCTTTCCCCCCTCTCTCTGTACCGCTCCCTCTCTGCCCCCCTCTCTCTGTCCCCTTCTGTCTGACCACCTCTCTCTCTTCCCCCCTCACTCTGTCCCCCTCTCTCTGCCCCCATCTCTCTCCACCCCTCCCTCTCTGTCCTCCTCTCTCTCTGTCCCCCTCTCTCTGTCCCCTCTCTCTCTCAACCGCTCTCTGTCGCCCTCTCTCTGCCCCCTCTCTCTGCGCTCCCTGTCCCCCACTCTCTCTGTCCCCCTCTCTCTGCCCCCCCACGTCTCTGTCCCCACTCTCTCCATCCCCCCACACTCTATCTCCCTCTCTGTCTCCCTCTATCTGCCATCTCTCTGCCCCCCTCTCTCTCTGCTCCCATCTCCTTCCCACCTGCCTCTCTCTTTCCCCCCTCTCTCTGTACCGCTCCCTCTCTGCCCCCCTCTCTCTGTCCCCTTCTGTCTGACCACCTCTCTCTCTTCCCCCCTCACTCTGTCCCCCTCTCTCTGCCCCCATCTCTCTCCACTCCTCCCTCTCTGTCCTCCTCTCTCTCTGTCCCCCTCTCTCTGTCCCGTCTCTCTCTCAACCGCTCTCTGTCGCCCTCTCTCTGCCCCCTCTCTCTGTGCTCCCTGTCCCCCACTCTCTCTGTCCCCCTCTCTCTCTCTGCCCCCCACTCTCTCCATCCCCCCACTCTCTGTCCCCCACTCTCTGTCCCCCTCTCTCTGTCCCCCTCTATATCACCCTCTCTCTCCCCCTCTCTCTGAAACCCTCTATCACCCCCACTCTCTGTGCCCCTCTCTCTGTCACCATCTCTCTGCCCCCCTCTCCCTCCCACCCGCCTTTCTCTTTGCCCACTCTCTCTCTATAACCCTCTCCCTCTACCCCCTCTCTCTGTCCCCCTCTCTCTGTTCCCTCACTCTGTCCCCCTCTCTCTCTGTTCCCGTCTCTCTCTGTTCGTCTCTCTCTGTCCCAATGTCTCTGTCCCCCTCTATCTCCCCCACTCTCTGTCCGCCTCTCTCTGTCCCCCTCTCTCTCTGCCCCTCTCTTTTGTCCCCCTCTCACTCTGCCCCGCTTTCTCTCTCTGCCCCCTCTCTCTCTGCCCTCCTCTCTTTTTTCCCAATCTCTCCCTGCCCTGCTCTCTCTCTCTGCCCACTCTCTCTCTGCCCTCCTCTCTCTTTGTCACCCTCTCTCTCTCTCCTCCTCTCTCTCTGTCATCCTCCCTCTCTCTCTCCCCCTCTCTCTCTGTCATCCTCCCTCTGTCGCCATCTCTCTGTCGAACTCTCTCTCTGACCCCCTCTATCTCCCCCATTCTCTGTCCCCCTCTCTCTGTCGCCGTCTATGTCTGAACCCCTCTCTCTCCCACCCGCCTCTCTCTTTGTCCCCATCTCTCTCTGTTCCACTTCTCTGTCCCCCTCTCTCTCTGTCCCACTCTATCTCCCCCACTCTCTGTTTCCCCCCCCCTCCCCCTCTCTCTGCACTCTTTCTCTCTGTCCCTCTCTCTCTGGTCCCCCCTCTCTCTCTCCCCCACTCTCTCTGTTCCCGTCTCTCTCTGTTCGTCTCTCTCTGTCCCTCTCTCTCTGGTCCCCTCTCTCTCTCTCCCACACTCTCTCTCTGTTCCCGTCTCTCTCTGTTCGTCTCTCTCTGTCCCTCTCTCTGTTCCCCTCTATCTCCCCCACTCTCTGTCCCCCCTCTCTGTGTCCCCGTCTCTCTGCTCCTCTCTTTTGTCCCCCTCTCTTTCTGTCCCCTTCTCTCTCTGTCCTCCTCTCTCTCTCCCCGTCTCTCTGCCCCCCTGTATCTCTGCCCCCTCTCTCTCTCCCCCTCTCTCTCTGTCAGCCTCTCTCTGTCCCCCTCCCTCTCTGACCCCCTCTCTCTCCGACCCCCTCTATCTCCCCCATTCTCTGTCCCCCTCTCTCTGTCGCCGTCTCTCTGAACACCTCTCTCTCCCACCCTCGTCTCTCGTTGTTCCCATCTCTGTGTTCCCCTTCTCTGTCCCCCTCTATCTCCCCCACCCTCTGTCCCCCTCTCTCTGTCCCCCCTATCTCTCTCCACATCTCTCTGTCCCCATCTCTCTCTCCCCCTGTCTTTCTGTCCCACCTCTCTCTGTCGCCCTCTCTCTGTCACTCCTCTCTGCTCTCCCTCTCTCTGTCCCTTTCTCTCTGCCCCCTCTCTCTGTCGCCCTCTCTCTGTCGCCATCTCTTTGCCCCCTCTCCCTCCCACCCGCCTGTCTCTTTGCCCCCTCTCTCTGTACCCCTCTCCCTCTGCCCCCCTCTCTCTGTCCCCCTCTCTCTGGTCTCCTCACTCTGTCCCCCTCTCTCTCTGTTCCCGTCTCTCTCTGTTTGACTCTCTCTGTCCCAATCTCTCTGTCCCCCTCTATCTCCCCACTCTCTGGCCCCCCCTCTCTCTGTCCCCCTCTCTCTCTGCCCCTCTCTTTTGTCCCCCTCTCTTTCTGCCCCGCTCTCTCTCTGCCCCCCTCTCACTCTGCCCTTCTCTCTTTTGTCCCCCTCTCTCTCTGCCCCACTCTCTCTCTCTGCCCCGCCCGCCCGCCCTCCTCTCTCTTTGTTACCCTCTCTCTCTCTCTCCCTCTCTCTCTCTGTCCCCCCTCTCTCTGTCCCCCTCTCTCCTTGTCATCCTCCCTCTGTCGCCATCTCTCTGTCGAACTCTCTCTCTGACCCGCTCGATCTCCCCCATTCTCTGTCCCCCTCTCTCTCTCGCCCTCTCTCTGCCCCTCTCTCTCTGCTCTCCTGTCTCTCGATCCCCTCTCTCTCTCTCTCACCCGCTCTCTGTCGCCCTCTCTCTGCCCCCTCTCTCTGCGCTCCCTGTCCCCCTCTCTCTCTGTCCCCCTCTCTCTCTCTGCTCCCCATTCTCTCATTCCCCCACTCTCAGTCCCCCACTCTCTGTCATCCTCTCTCTGTACCCCTCTATATCACCCTCTCTCTGTCCCTCTCTCTCTGAAACCCTCTATCACCCCCACTCTCTGTGCCCCTCTCTCTGTCGCCCTCTCTCTGCCCACCTCTCCCTCCCACCCGCCTCTCTCTTTGCCCCCTCTCTCTATTCCACTCTCCCTCTGCCCCCCTCTCTCTGTCCCCTCTGTGCCCCTCTCTCTGTCGCCTTCTCTCTGCCCCCCTCTCCCTCCCACCCGCCTCTTTCTTTTGTACCCCTCTCTCTCTGTCCCCTTCTCTCTCTGTCCTCCTCTCTCTCTCCCCCTCTCTCTGCCACCTGTATCTCTGCCCCCTCTCTCTGCCCTCCTCTCTCTGTCACCCTCTCTCTCTCTCCCCCTCTCTCTCTGTCAGCCTCTCTCTGTCGCCATCTCTCTGTCACCCTCTCTCCCTGTCCCCCTCCCTCTCTGACCCCCTCTCTCTCCGACCCCCTCTATCTCCCCCATTTTCTGTCCCCCTCACTCTGTCGACCTCTCTCTGAACACCTCTCTCTCCCACCCGCGTCTCTCGTTGTTCCCATCTTTCTGTGTCCCCCTTCTCTGTCCCCCTCTCTCTCTGACACTCTCTATCTCCCCCACTCTCTGTCCACCCTCTCTCTGCCCCCCCCTCTCTCTCCGCCTCTCTCTGTCCCCATCTCTCTCTCCCCCTCTCTCTCTGTCCCACCTCTCTTTGTCGCCCTCTCTTATTCCCCCCCCTCTCTCTATCATCCTCTCTCTGTCCGCCTCTCTCTCTGACCCCCTCTATCTCCACCACTCTCTGCCCCCCTCCCTCTGTCAACCTCTCTCTGACGCACTTTCTCTCCCAACCGCCTCCCTCTGTACCGCCTCACTGTCCCCCTCTCTCACTGTCCCCGTCTCTCTCTTTTTCCCTCTCTCTCTGCCCCCCTCTATCTCCCCCACTCTCTATCCCATGTCTCTCCGTTCCCCCTCTCTCTCTGTCCCCCCTCTCTCTGTCCCCCATCTCTCTGTCCCCCTCTCTCTCTGTCCACCCTCTCTCTGTCTCCCTCTTCTCTCTGTCCCCCCTCTCTCTTTGGCCCTCTCTCTCTGACCCACTTCTCTCTGTCCCCCTCTCTCTGTCGTCCTCTCTCTGTGACTCCTCTCTGCTCCCCCTCTCTCTGTCCCTTTCTCTCTGCCCCCCTCTCTCTGCCGCCCTCTCTCTGTCGCCATCTCTCTGTCGTCCTCTCTCTCTGTCCCCCTCCCTCTCTGATCCATCTCTCTTTGACCCCCTCTATATCCCCCATTCTCTGTCCCCCTCTCTCTGTCGCCCACTCTCTGAACCCCTCTCTCTCTCCCACCCGCCTCTCTCTTTTTCCCCATCTCTCTCTGTTGCACTTCTCTGTCCCCCTCACTCTCTGTCCCCCTCTATCTCCCCCACTCTCTGTCCCCCCTCTCTCTGTCCCCATCTGTCTGTCCTCTCTCTCTGTCCCCCTCTCTCTCTGTCCCCTTCTCTCTCTCTCCCCCTCTCTCCGTCCCCTCTCTCTGTCCCCCTCACTCTGCCCCATCTCTCTCCACCCATCACTCTGTCCTCCTCTCTCTCTGTCCTCCTCTCTCTGTCCCCTCTCTCTATCACCAGCTCTCTGTCGCCCTCTCTCTGCCCCCTCTCTCTGCGCCCCCTGTGCCCCGCTCTCTCTGCCCGCCACTCTCCCCATCCCCCCACTCTCTGTCCCCACTCTCTCTCTGTGCACGTCTCTCTCTGACCTCCTGTCTCTCTCCCACTCTCTGTCCCCCTCTCCCTGTCGCCCTCTCTCTGCCCCTCTCTCTCTCTGCGCTCCTCTCTCTCTGTCCCCTCTCCCTGTCGTCCACTCTCTGTCGCCATTTCTCTCTCCCACCCGCCTCTCTCTTTGTCCGCCCTCTCTCTGTCATCCTCTCTCTCTGTCATCCACTGTCTGTCTCCCTCTCTCTCTGTCGCCCTCTCTCTCTGTTCCCCTCTCTCTCTGATCTCCTCCATCTTCCCCACTCTCTGTCCCCCTCTCCCTGTCACCCTCTCTCTGCCCGCTCGCTCTCTGCATTCCTCTCTTTCTGACCCCTCTCTCTCTGTCATCCTCTCTCTGTCGCCATTTCTCTGTCGCCCTCTCTCTCAGTCCCCCTCTCTCTCTGACCCCCTCTATCTCCCCCTCTCTCTGCCCCCCTCTCTCTGTCAACCTCTACTGACGCACTTTCTCTCCCGTCCGCCTCCCTCTGTACCGCCTCAATGTCTCCATCTCTCATGTCCCCCGTCTCTCTCTGTCCCTCTCTCTCTGCCCCCCTCTCTGTTCCCCACTCTCTGACACCTTCTATCTCCCCCACTCTCTGTCCCATCTCTCTCTGTTCCCCCCCTCTCTCTGTCCCCCCTCTCTCTGTTCCCCATCTCTCTGTCGCCCTCTCTCTGAACACCTCTCTCTCCCACCCGCGTCTCTCGTTGTTCCCATCTTTCTGTGTCCCCCTTCTCTGTCCCCCTCTCTCTCTGACACTCTCTATCTCCCCCACTCTCTGTCCCCCCTCTCTCTGCCCCCCCTCTCTCTCCGCCTCTCTCTGTCCCCATCTCTCTCTCCCCCTCTCTCTCTGTCCCACCTCTCTTTGTCGCCCTCTCTTATTCCCCCCCTCTCTCTATCATCCTCTCTCTGTCCGCCTCTCTCTCTGACCCCCTCTATCTCCACCACTCTCTGCCCCCCTCCCTCTGTCAACCTCTCTCTGACGCACTTTCTCTCCCAACCGCCTCCCTCTGTACCGCCTCACTGTCCCCCTCTCTCACTGTCCCCCGTCTATCTCTTTTTCCCTCTCTCTCTGCCCCCCTCTATCTCCCCCACTCTCTGTCCCATGTCTCTCCGTTCCCCCTCTCTCTCTGTCCCCCCTCTCTCTGTCCCCCATCTCTCTGTCCCCCTCTCTCTCTGTCCACCCTCTCTCTGTCTCCCTCTTCTCTCTGTCCCCCCTCTCTCTTTGGCCCTCTCTCTCTGACCCACTTCTCTCTGTCCCACTCTCTCTGTCGTCCTCTCTCTGTGACTCCTCTCTGCTCCCCCTCTCTCTGTCCCTTTCTCTCTGCCCCCCTCTCTCTGCCGCCCTCTCTCTGTCGCCATCTCTCTGTCGTCCTCTCTCTCTGTCCCCCTCCCTCTCTGATCCATCTCTCTTTGACCCCCTCTATATCCCCCATTCTCTGTCCCCCTCTCTCTGTCGCCCACTCTCTGAACCCCTCTCTCTCTCCCACCCGCCTCTCTCTTTTTCCCCATCTCTCTCTGTTGCACTTCTCTGTCCCCCTCACTCTCTGTCCCCCTCTATCTCCCCCACTCTCTGTCCCCCCTCTCTCTGTCCCCATCTGTCTGTCCTCTCTCTCTGTCCCCCTCTCTCTCTGTCCCCTTCTCTCTCTCTCCCCCTCTCTCCGTCCCCTCTCTCTGTCCCCCTCACTCTGCCCCATCTCTCTCCACCCATCACTCTGTCCTCCTCTCTCTCTGTCCTCCTCTCTCTGTCCCCTCTCTCTATAACCAGCTCTCTGTCGCCCTCTCTCTGCCCCCTCTCTCTGCGCCCCCTGTGCCCCGCTCTCTCTGCCCGCCACTCTCCCCATCCCCCCACTCTCTGTCCCCACTCTCTCTCTGTGCACGTCTCTCTCTGACCTCCTGTCTCTCTCCCACTCTCTGTCCCCCTCTCCCTGTCGCCCTCTCTCTGCCCCTCTCTCTCTCTGCGCTCCTCTCTCTCTGTCCCCTCTCCCTATCATCCACTCTCTGTCGCCATTTCTCTCTCCCACCCGCCTCTCTCTTTGTCCCCCCCTCTCTGTCATCCTCTCTCTCTGTCATCCACTGTCTGTCTCCCTCTCTCTCTGTCGCCCTCTCTCTCTGTTCCCCTCTCTCTCTGATCTCCTCCATCTTCCCCACTCTCTGTCCCCCTCTCCCTGTCACCCTCTCTCTGCCCCCTCGCTCTCTGCATTCCTCTCTTTCTGACCCCTCTCTCTCTGTCATCCTCTCTCTGTCGCCATCTCTCTGTCGCCCTCTCTCTCAGTCCCCCTCTCTCTCTGACCCCCTCTATCTCCCCCTCTCTCTGCCCCCCTCTCTCTGTCAACCTCTACTGACGCACTTTCTCTGCCACCCGCCTCCCTCTGTACCGCCTCACTGTCTCCATCTCTCACTGTCCCCCGTCTCTCTCTGTCCCTCTCTCTCTGCCCCCCTCTCTGTTCCCCACTCTCTGACACCTTCTATCTCCCCCACTCTCTGTCACATCTCTCTCTGTTCCCCCTCTCTCTCTGTCCCCCCTCTCTCTGTTCCCCATCTCTCTGTCCCCCTCTCTCTCTGTGCCCCCTCTCTCTGTATCCCTCTTCTCTCTGTTCCCCCTCTCTCTTTGGCCCTTTCTCTATCTGACCCCCCTCTCTCTGTCCCCCTCTCTCTCTGTCTGTCCCCCTCTCTCTGTCGCCCTCTCTCTGTCAAGCCTCTCTGCTCCCCCCTCTCTGTCCCTTTCTCTCTGCCCCCCTCTCTCTGTCGCCCTCTCTCTGTCACCCCTCTCTCTGTCCCCCTCTCTCTCTTCCCCCTCTCTCTGTCGCCATCTCTCTGTCCCCTCTCTCATTCGCCCTCTCACTGACCCCCTTTCTCTCTCTGTTCACCTCTCTCTGTCCCGTCTCTCTGTCCCCCTCTGTCTCTGTCCCCCTCTCTCTTGGTCACGATCTCACTGGCCCTCTCTCTCTGTCCCCTCTTTCTCTGTCCCCCTCGCTCTCTCTCCCCCTCTCTCCGTCCCCTCTCTCTGTCCCCTCTCTCTCTTTCCCCCCCTCTCTGTCTCCAACTCTCTGTCGCCCTCTCTCTGCCCCCACTCATTTTTTCCCCTCACTTTCTGTCCCCCTCACTCTCTGTCCCCCTCTTTCTGCCCCTATCTACCGCACTCTGTCCCCGTCTCTCTCTCTCACCCTCTCTCTGCCCCCTCTCTCTCTGTCCCCCCTCTCTGTGCACCTCTCTCTGTCTCCCACTCTCTGTCCTCCTCTCTCTGCCCCCATCTACCTCACTCTGTACCCGACTCTCTGTCGCCCTCTCTCTGTCGCCCTAACTCTCTGTCTCCCTTTCTCTCTGTCCCCCACTCTCTGTCCCCCTCTCTCTCTGCCCCCTCTCTCTGTCCTCCTCTCTCTCTGTGTCCCACTCTCTCTCTTCCCTCCTCTCTCTCTGTCCCCCCCTCTCTCTCCCACTCGCTCTCTGTCCCCCCTCTCTCTGTCGCCCTCTCTCTCTGTCATCCTCTTTCTGTCACCATCTCTCTGTCGCCCTCTCTCTCTGTCCTGCTCTCTCTGACCCCCTCTCTCTCTGAACCCCTCTATCTCCCACCCGCCTCTCTCTTTTGTTCCCCTCTCTCTCTGTCCCCTTCTCTCTCTGTCCTCCTCTCTCTCTCCCCCTCTCTCTGCCACCTGTATCTCTGCCCCCTCTCTCTGCCCTCCTCTCTCTGTCACCCTCTCTCTCTCTCCCCCTCTCTCTCTGTCAGCCTCTCTCTGTCGCCATCTCTCTGTCACCCTCTCTCTCTGTCCCCCTCCCTCTCTGACCCCCTCTCTCTCCGACCCCCTCTATCTCCCCCATTTTCTGTCCCCCTCTCTCTGTCGCCCTCTCTCTGAACACCTCTCTCTCCCACCCGCGTCTCTCGTTGTTCCCATCTTTCTGTGTCCCCCTTGTCTGTCCCCCTCTCTCTCTGACACTCTCTATCTCCCCCACTCTCTGTCCCCCCTCTCTCTGCCCCCCCTCTCTCTCCGCCTCTCTCTGTCCCCATCTCTCTCTCCCCCTCTCTCTCTGTCCCACCTCTCTTTGTCGCCCTCTCTAATTCCCCCCCTCTCTCTATCATCCTCTCTCTGTCCGCCTCTCTCTCTGACCCCCTCTATCTCCACCACTCTCTGCCCCCCTCCCTCTGTCAACCTCTCTCTGACGCACTTTCTCTCCCAACCGCCTCCCTCTGTACCGCCTCACTGTCCCCCTCTCTCACTGTCCCCCGTCTCTCTCTTTTTCCCTCTCGCTCTGCCCCCCTCTATCTCCCCCACTCTCTGTCCCATGTCTCTCCGTTTCCCCTCTCTCTCTGTCCCCCCTCTCTCTGTCCCCCATCTCTCTGTCCCCCTCTCTCTCTGTCCACCCTCTCTCTGTCTCCCTCTTCTCTCTGTCCCCCCTCTCTCTTTGGCCCTCTCTCTCTGACCCACTTCTCTCTGTCCCCCTCTCTCTGTCGTCCTCTCTCTCTGTCCCCCCTCCCTCTCTGATCCATCTCTCTTTGACCCCCTCTATATCCCCCATTCTCTGTCCCCCTCTCTCTGTCGCCCACTCTCTGAACCCCTCTCTCTCTCCCACCCGCCTCTCTCTTTTTCCCCATCTCTCTCTGTTGCACTTCTCTGTCCCCCTCACTCTCTGTCCCCCTCTATCTCCCCCACTCTCTGTCCCCCCTCTCTCTGTCCCCATCTGTCTGTCCTCTCTCTCTGTCCCCCTCTCTCTCTGTCCCCTTCTCTCTCTCTCCCCCTCTCTCCGTCCCGTCTCTCTGTCCCCCTCACTCTGCCCCATCTATCTCCACCCCTCACTCTGTCCTCCTCTCTCTCTGTCCTCCTCTCTCTGTCCCCTCTCTCTGTCACCAGCTCTCTGTCGCCCTCTCTCTGCCCCCTCTCTCTGCGCCTCCTGTCCCCCGCTCTCTCTGCCCGCCACTCTCCCCATCCCCCCACTCTCTGTCCTCACTCTCTGTCCACCTCGATATCACCCTCTCTCTGTCCCACGCTCTCTGAAACCGTCTATCACCCCCACTCTCTGTCCCCCTCTCTCTCTGTGCACGTCTCTCTCTGACCTCCTGTCTCTCTCCCACTCTCTGTCCCCCTCTCCCTGTCGCCCTCTCTCTGCCCCTCTCTCTCTCTGCGCTCCTCTCTCTCTGTCCCCTCTCCCTGTCATCCACTCTCTGTCGCCATTTCTCTCTCCCACCCGCCTCTCTCTTTGTCCCCCCTCTCTCTGTCATCCTCTCTCTCTGTCATCCACTGTCTGTCTCCCTCTCTCTCTGTCGCCCTCTCTCTCTGTTCCCCTCTCTCTCTGATCTCCTCCATCTTCCCCACTCTCTGTCCCCCTCTCCCTGTCACCCTCTCTCTGCCCCCTCGCTCTCTGCATTCCTCTCTTTCTGACCCCTCTCTCTCTGTCATCCTCTCTCTGTCGCCATCTCTCTGTCGCCCTCTCTCTCAGTCCCCCTCTCTCTCTGACCCCCTCTATCTCCCCCTCTCTCTGCCCCCCTCTCTCTGTCAACCTCTACTGACGCACTTTCTCTGCCACCCGCCTCCCTCTGTACCGCCTCACTGTCTCCATCTCTCACTGTCCCCCGTCTCTCTCTATCCCTCTCTCTCTGCCCCCCCTCTCTGTTCCCCACTCTCTGACACCTTCTATCTCCCCCACTCTCTGTCCCATCTCTCTCTGTTCCCCCTCTCTCTCTGTCCCCCCTCTCTCTGTTCCCCATCTCTCTGTCCCCCTCTCTCTCTGTGCCCCCTCTCTCTGTATCCCTCTTCTCTCTGTTCCCCCTCTCTCTTTGGCCCTTTCTCTATCTGACCCCCCTCTCTCTGTCCCCCTCTCTCTCTGTCTGTCCCCCTCTCTCTGTCGCCCTCTCTCTGTCAAGCCTCTCTGCTCCCCCTCTCTCTGTCCCTTTCTCTCTGCCCCCCTCTCTCTGTCGCCCTCTCTCTGTCACCCCTCTCTCTGTCCCCCTCTCTCTCTTTCCCCTCTCTCTGTCGCCATCTCTCTGTCCCCTCTCTCATTCGCCCTCTCACTGACCCCCTTTCTCTCTCTGTTCACCTTTCTCTGTCCCGTCTCTCTGTCCCCCTCTGTCTCTGTCCCCCTCTCTCTTGGTCACGATCTCACTGGCCCTCTCTCTCTGTCCCCTCTTTCTCTGTCCCCCTCGCTCTCTCTCCCCCTCTCTCCGTCCCCTCTCTCTGTCCCCTCTCTCTCTTTCCCCCCCCTCTCTGTCTCCAACTCTCTGTCGCCCTCTCTCTGCCCCCACTCATTTTTTCCCCTCACTTTCTGTCCCCCTCACTCTCTGTCCCCCTCTTTCTGCCCCTATCTACCGCACTCTGTCCCCGTCTCTCTCTCTCACCCTCTCTCTGCCGCCTCTCTCTCTGTCCCCCCTCTCTGTGCACCTCTCTCTGTCTCCCACTCTCTGTCCTCCTCTCTCTGCCCCCATCTACCTCACTCTGTACCCGACTCTCTGTCGCCCTCTCTCTGTCGCCCTCTCTCTCTGTCTCCCTTTCTCTCTGTCCCCCACTCTCTGTCCCCCTCTCTCTCTGCCCCCTCTCTCTGTCCTCCTCTCTCTCTGTGTCCCACTCTCTCTCTGCCCTCCTCTCTCTCTGTCCCCCCCTCTCTCTCCCACTCGCTCTCTGTCCCCCTCTCTCTGTCGCCCTCTCTCTCTGTCATCCTTTCTGTCACCATCTCTCTGTCGCCCTCTCTCTCTGTCCTGCTCTCTCTGACCCACTCTCTCTCTGAACCCCTCTATCTCCCACCCGCCTCTCTCTTTGTCCCCCTCTCTCTCTGATATCCTCTCTCTATCGACCTCTCTCTCTGTCGCCCTCTCTCTCTGTCCCTCTCTCTCTCTGACTCCCTCTATCTACCCCACTGTCTGTCCCCCACTCTTTGCCCCCCTATCTTTCTGTCCCCACTCTCTCCATCCCCCCACTCTCTGTCCTCCTCTCTGTCTCCCTCTATCTCCACTCTTTCTGTCCCCCTCTCTCTCTGACCCCTTCTATCTCCTCCACTCTCTCTCTTCCACTCTCACTGTCCCCCTCTCTCACTGCCCCGTCTCCCTTCCACCTGCCTCTCTCTTTCCCCCCTCTCTCTGTACCGCTCACTCCCTTCCCTCCTCTCTCTGTCCCTTTCTCTCTGCCCCCCTCTCACTCTGCCCCCTCTCTCTGTCGCCCTCTCTCTGCCCCATCTCTCTTCACCCCTCCCTCTCTGTCCTACTCTCTCTCTGTCCCCCTCTCTCTCTGTCCCCTCTCTGTCTCTGTCCCCATCTATCTCCTCCTATTTCTGTCCCTCTCTCTCTGTCCCCTCTCTCTGCCCCCTCTCTCTTTCCCTCTGTCTCTGTCGCCCCTCTCTGTCCCACTCTCTCTGTCGCCCTTTCTCTGCCGCTCTCTCTCTGTCCCACTCTCTCTCTCTCCCTCTCTCTCTGAACCCCTCTATCTCCCCAATCTCTGTCGCCCACTCTCTGTCCCCCTCTCTCCGTCGCCCTCTCTCTGACCCCCTCTCTCTCCCACCCGCCTCTCTCTTTGTCCCCCCCTCTCTCTGTCGTCCTCTCGCTATCCCCCTCTTTGTGCCCCTGTCTCTGTCCCCCTCTCTCTCTGTCCCGCTCGATCTGTTCCACCTCTCTCTGTCCCTCTCTCTCTCCCAATGTCCTCACTCTGACCCGCCTCTCTCTCTGTCCCCCTCTCTCTGTCCCCCCTCTCTCTCTGTTCCCTCACTTTGTCCCTCTCTCTCTGCCCCCTCACTCTGCCCCCCCTCTCTGCCCCCATCTCTCTCCACCCCTCCCTCTCTGTCCTCCTCTTTCTCTGACCCCCTCTCTGTCCCTTCTCTCACTCTGTCCCACTCTATCTCCCCCTTTTTCTGTCCCCCACTCTCTGACGACCTCTATCTCCCCCACTGTCTGTGCCACTCTCTCTGTTCCCCCTCCCTCTGACCCCCTCTATCTCACCTTTCTCTCTCCCCATCTCGCTCTGACCCCTCTACCTCCCCCTCTTTCTGTCCCCATCTCTCTGACCCCCTCCATCTCCCCCACTCTGTGCCCCTCTCTGTGTCCCTCCTCTCTTTGCCCCCCTCTCCGTGTCCCCTCTCTCTCTCCCCTCTCTCTGCGCCCTCTCTCTCTGTCCCCCTCTCTCTGTTCCCCTCTCTCTGTGCCCCTCTCTCTGACACCTCTCTCTCTGTCCTTCTGTGTCGGTCCCCCTCTCTCTGTCCCACTCTCTCTGTCGTCCATTCTCTGCCTCTCTCTCTCTGTCCCCCTCTCTCTCTGTCACTCTCTCCCTGACCCCCCTATCTCCCCCAATACTGTCACCCTCTCTCTGTCGCCTTCTCTCTGACCCCCTCTCTCTCTCACCCGCCTCTCTCTGTACATCCTCACTGTCCACCTCTCTCTCTGTCCCCCCTCTCTCTGTACCCCTCTCTGCCACCTTTCTCTCTTCCCCCTCTCTCTAATCCCCTCTATCTTCCCCACTCTCTGTCCCCTCTCTCTCTGTCCCCTCTCTCTGTCGACCTCTCTCCCTGTTTCCCTCTCTCTCTGCTCCCTCGATCTCCCCCACTCTCTGCCCCCTCTCTCTGTCATCCTCTCTCTGACCCTCTCTCTCTCCCAACCGCCTCGCTCTTTGTCCCCCTCTCTCTCTGTCATCCTCTCTCTGTTGCCCTCTCCTTCTATCGCCTTCTCTCTCTGTCCCCCTCTCTCTCTGTCACCCTCTATCTCCCTCACTCTCTGATCCCCTCTCTCTCCCACCCTCCCTCTGTACCCCCTCACTGCCCCACTCTCTCTCTGTCCCCCTCTCTCTGTCCCCCTCTCTCTCTGCCCCCCACTCCGTTCCCCCTCTCTCTGGCCCCCTCTATCTCCCTACTCTCTGTCCCCTCTCTCTGTCCTTCTCTCTCTGTCATCCCCCTCTCTGTCACCCACTCTCTGACCCCCTCTCTCTCTCTACCCCCTCTCTCTCTGTCCTCTCTCTCTCTGTCCTCCTCTCTCTGTCGCCCACTCTCTGACCCCCCTCTCTCTGCCCCACCCTCTCTCTGTCCATCCTCTATGTCGTCCTCTCTATGCCCCGCCTCTCTCTCTCTGTCACCCCCTCTCTCTGTCCCTCTCTCTGTCCCTCTCTCTGTCCCCTCTCTCTCTGTCCCCCTCTCTCTATCGCCCTCTCCCTGTCCCCCTCTCCCTGTCGCCCTCTCTCTGTCCCCCTCTCCCTCTGTCCCCCTTTCTCTCTGTCCACCTCTCTCTCTGAACCCTTGTGTCTGACACCCTCTATCTACCGAACTCTCTCTCCCCCTCTCTCCCTGTCCCCCTCTCTCTCTGTCGCCCTCTCTCTGACCCCCTCTATCTCCCCCCTCTCTCTGTCCCCCTCTCTCTGTCCCCCCTCTCTCTGTCCCCCCTCTCTCTATCCCACTCTCTCTGTCCCCTCTCTCTCTGACCCCTCCCTCATTATGTCCTCCCCTATTTCTCTCCCTCCCTCACCTTATCTCTCCCCTCTCTCTCTCCCCCTCTGTCTCTCCCTGCTCCTTTGCTCTCTCTCCATCTTCTCTCACTCTCGATCCCCCTACCTTGGTCTCTCTCTCCCCACCTCCCTCTGTTTCTCTCTGACTGAATTTCTCTCCTTCCTGTACATCCCTCCCTCTCTCTCTGACACACTCTGCCTCTCTGGTCCTTCCCTCTCCCTCTGACCCAGAGACTGGGGATTGGTGGTGAGGATGCGTGTGGCGAGGGGGGCGGGGGGGGTGTGGTGGTGGGGGTGAGATGATCGAGAGATGTGGGAAGTGGGAGGTGGGGAAAATGGGGTAGAGACGGAATTGCGGGAGTGAGACAGAGACGGCAGGAGAGAGAGAGAGAGTGAGGGTGAGGGGGATAGAGAAGAATGGAGGCAGGTGGAGAAACTCATGTTGGGGGTGTGAGAGAGAGAGGAGGAGAGTGAGTGAGGCAGAAAGAATAGTGGAGGCAGGTGGAGAAATCGGGGTTGGGGTTGGTGTCTGAGAGGGGACCAGAGAGAGTGAAAGGGAGAGGTGGTGAGAAAGAGAGAGTGTGCAGAAAGAGAGAGAGAGGGAGAGAATTGAGGAAGAAAAGTGGGGGAGAGGTAATAAGGATGCCAGGTTGGAGTGGGGGGTCAGAGGGAGTTAAACCCAGCTCCTGAGCTCAGGGCGTGGTGCCCTCCCCTTCCATAAGGACCAGGAGTTGGGGCCGAGTCTGTCTCTCTCCAGCTCAGCTTCTCCAACACAAAGACACACAACAACATCGGTCATTCTGCTGCTCGGCACGCTTTATTCAACATTTTTATTGTTCACAAATGGAAGTAATGGATGCAGTCAGTGGGATGGTGCCTTTTCTCACTGGCCCCTGAGTTGTGAGAAACATTGAAATGTTTCCCTGTAACCCCCCTGTGGGATAAGGATGGACAAACCAGCGCTACCCTCAGTCTGTTACTATAGCGACAGCGTGCTCCATCGCTGAAACACTGAACTGAAATGAGAAAATCCAGGATGGATTGATTAATGAGGGAATTTGATGGATGGATGGATTTGGGTGAACGGATATTTCAGCACATTCTTCAGCTGATTCCTGAACTTAGTCTGGGTCACGGCATAAATCGCGGTGTTTGTGCAGCAACTGAGGAGCTGCAGCATGAAGCCCAAATCCTGCACAAAGTAATCGAGATACACAGACGTCTTATCAAAATACCACATCCGACTCCATACAGAATACAGCATTAACGTTGACCATAACAGGATGAAATTGGCCGAGATCACAAACAGTAAAATGATGGATTTTTTTCGGTTTCTCATTTCAATGTCAGACTGAGCGTCCCCATTGTTGTGAGCGCGGAGTCTCCTGCGGGCTCTGCTGGTCACTAAAATGTGTCTGACAGTGAGAACATTGAGTAGCAGAATCAAGACAAATGGGACACACGGGGTTAGAATGTGGTGGAGGAACTCGATTGTGACCCAGACACTGGAGAATAGAACACCGACTGTTACATCACAAAACCAGGGCTCGTTCCCCAGCTGATATCGACCCGAGAGCATAAAATACCAGAAAATGTTCTTTAAACAGCTCCGCACAGTCACTGCCCCCAGAACCACAGCCGCCGTTTTCTCACTGCAATATTTACTTTTCAGCTTCTGGCAACAAATGGCCACAAACCGATCAAAGGTGAAAGTGACGGTGAACCAGACAGAGCAGTCAGTGGCTGCATAAACCAGGACGGCGTGGATATTACACACGGGGACGGAGTCCTTCAGGAAATAAAACTGTTCCTGATAAACAATGGGAATGTGTCTCAGGATCAGGTCGAGGATAATGACCAGGAGATCCGCCGCTGCCATGGCCCCCAGGTAACGTCTGACACATGGAGACAATCCACAATCTTTATAAAGCAGGACGTCGATGGTCACTAGGTTAACTGTGAGGAAGAAAAACAAACCCATTATCCATCAGCCTGGAGGCAAAGGGACCCGTTTGATCGGGGACCCAGTGAGATTTTCAAATGTGTCCCTGTATTCAGGGATTTATGAAAATAATTGGAGCTGGATTAACAAATGGGAAGGTCGGAATTACTGACAAAAATGTGACATAAATCACAAGAAGCCCTCCCTCCCGAAACACACAGAGACACATCCATAAGGACAGATGGTTTCTAGAAAAAATCCCACACACTCGATCACTCGAGAACAGACACAGGTCACTCCTTCCCAGTTCCTAATACGGAGGGTGGAAACGTTGCTGTCCTGAAGATTCTCTCCGAGTTTCCTGAAGACAAACGGAGTTTGTGAATTCCTGTATTTTGGTCTAAATTGTGGTCGATCCTGTGTCGTGGAGAAATGTAAACGCAGGGAAAATGTATTCCCCCCTTTACCTGCCTGAGGGGACTTCGGAGCAGTGTCTCCTTCTCCCTGGAACGGGATCTCTTCCCTCGGGATCTTATCGTTTGTTCAATTCACTGACGTCCGGCCGTTCACAAACAATGTCAGGGACAGAACGTTCCGGGGAATGTCAGTTATAGAATGTTGGGGACAGAACGTTCCGGGGAATGTCAGTTATAGAATGTTGGAGACAGAACGTTCCGGGGAATGTCAGTTATAGAATGTCAGGGACAGAACGTTCCTGGGAACGTCAATTATAGAATGTTGGGGACAGAATGTTCCGGGGAATGTCATTTATAGAATGTCGGAGACAGAACGTTCTGGGGAATATCAGTTGTAGAATGTCAGGGACAGAACTTCCGGGGAATGTCAGTTACAGAATGTCAGGGACAGAATATTCCGGGGAGAGTCAGTTATAGAATGTCGGGGACAGAATGTTCAAGGAAGCCCTTGACCTGTCCATGATCTTCCCCCCCTCTCCACCCCCTATCCAACATGATGTACTGTGCAAAGGTCACATATCCATCCAGAACGGGGAGCTGCACTGACCACATCATTGCATTCTCTCTCAACCGCAGATTGTCTGACCAGCACAGCAGCATGTGCAGTGATCGCCCGTGAATTAATTTGTAACCCAGGAGCAGTTACCGTCCCAGCATGTAGGACTATGTACACCACCCCAGTGCATTGAACTGTAACCCAGGAGCAGTTACCCTCCCAGCATGTAGGACTGTGTACACCACCCCAGTGCATTGATCTGTAACCCAGGAGCAGTTACCCTCCCAGCATGTAGGACTGTGTACACCACCCCAGTGCATTGATCTGTAACCCAGGCGCAGTTACCTTCCCAGCATGTATCACTGTGTACCCCACCCCAATGCATTGATCTGTAACCCAGGAACAGTTACCCTCCTAGCATGTAGGACTGTGTACACCACCCCAGTGCATTGATCCGTAACCCAGGAGCAGTTACCCTCCCAGCATGTAGGACTGTGTACACCATCCCAGTGCATTGATCTGTAACCCAGGAGCAGTTACCCTCCCAGCATGTAGGACTGTGTATCCCACCCCAGTGCATTGATCTGTAACCCAGGAGCAGTTACCCTCCCAGCATGGAGGACTGTGTATCCCACCCCAGTGCATTGATCTGTAACCCAGGAGCAGTTACCCTCCCAGCATGGAGGACTGTGTATCCCACCCCAGTGCATTGATCTGTAACCCAGGAGCAGTTAATCTCCCGGCATGTAGGACTGTGTACACCAACCCACTGCATTCCTCAGTAACACTGTGTTAGATCCCTACCCAGTGTGGGGAAACTTGCAGCCCGGGCTGGAAGTGACAGGATGTCCATCTCCCATCCATTTACAGCTCTATCTCTCCCTTGTGCCATGACCAGGGGGTGCTGTGGGTGTGAACATCACTGTCAGAGAGAGATGGCGGGAGTATCAGTTTAAATATCACCACATGGGAGGGGTTTAGGAAATAGACAGAGAGGGGGAGACTGAGAGACAGTGTCATGGAAGGATGTGTTCCCAGGTTGCAGAATGCTGAAATGTCGACACTTCGATAACATCCTGTAACATGAGCCTGTCTTCCCAGGAAAGATGGGAAAAAGAGATATTGGTGTGAGTTAAGATGAGCATTTGTTCTGCATCTTTGTAACTGGAATTGGTTTCAATAGAATCTATGACTCACTGGGCAGATTCTAACAATAATTTATCTTTGTTTGATTTTCTTTGAGTGTGACAGAGGGATCGTCCGCACGAGGCTGAGGTAGTTTCCTGGTGCTATCGTATCAGACTCACCTCATGAACTACCCAGCCCACCCCATGATGTCTCTCTCAATCAATTCCAGCCCGATTCTCACACCCATCATGACTGTAGGTGCTCACCATCGCCCGGATGCCCCTGGATATTCCGTGATCCCTGGCACTGGTGCTACCTTTAATAGGCCAATGAGCACACGGTTGAGCTTTCTCTGTTAGGAGCTGCCCTGCACAGTTTACCCCGAGCATGGTAGGTAAGGGACAATTACACCACGGATTGTCGACAGGGGCACGGAGGTGCTGGTGGATGGGCTAGTACAGAGGGGGACCATTCTTTTCCCAGAAGGTGCGATACCACCAGACCCACCGAGCATGGTCTGAACTCCTCACCCAGCTCAGTGCAGTACCTGCGGTCTGAGGAAATGTCCAGCAATACAGGACAAGCATCAATAACCTTCCCCGCTCTGTCAGGATAAGGCTCACTGTGTCCTCTCTGCTCCCTCACACTCACTGTATATCTGTTATTGCATCAACCCCCGAACAAGGCTCATGCTCAACCACTCTCACTGCGGCATGCAGCATCTTGCCCCCACATCCCCATCTCTCTCTCTCTCTCTCTCTCTCTCTCTGTCACCCCTTCCATTACACTAATAACACTACATGAATACAATACTGTGGACTGACTCTCCCCATCCCTCACCTACACCAGCACTAGCAACAGGGCCACCCACTCCCACCCTCCCTCCCTCCCCCTCTTTCTCCCATATCCGTTCCCTCACTCCCCTCCTCCCCCCCCCCCCCCACCATGATGGGAGGACCCTGGTAGGTGTCGGAGAGGACCAGAACACTTCGTGTGGAGATTCTAAAACATCCTCGTCCCACCGACCGAGTAAGGAGCAATGTTCAGTGAAGGGCAATTCTCACTTTAAACCAACTGGCAGTTCCGTTTTCCCCCGGCACAACTTAGATGCCGTGGCCCTGATGCCATCTCCCTTTTGTGTCGAGCTGGTACAAATGGAATCCCCACGGTCTCGGTGGGCAGGAGGGTGGGATCACAACACATCGTCACCACCACCTCCCAGGAAGGGAGCACCGAGACTCCCTCCTACACCTCCCCCTGTAAACAGCTCAGATACTGAAACTAATCTGTGATAGTTACTGCACTCCCCACTTGTCCTGACATCTTCAATAATCTGTGCTCATATACACCCAGCGCCCTCTGCTCCTGCAACCCCTTTATAATGGTCCAGCCTGTTTCAAACTGCATTTCAATGTCCTTCCTACCACAGTCCATCACCTCACACTGCTCTGCACTGATCCCCATTTGCCCGAAATCTACTCCAACGTATCACTGTCCTGTCAGAGTTCCACACTGTCCTCCATAGATTTCAGAGTTCTTCCAGGTTCGGTGCAATTTACAAACATTGAGACTGTCATAGCGTCACAGTCCCCATTAAACAACTGAAATCCTGCCCCACACTCGCGAGTGTGAGCAAGTGAAATACTGATACATTCCCACGGATGGAATCGAATAATGGCGTGCTATCAATGGAGCAGCAAAAATCCTGACACATACCAGACGGAGCGAATGAAATATTGACAAACCACAGAGCAGGAGAAATCCGGTTAGGTCCCACTTATCGACATTCATCAGGGAATAATGTGATGGATTTGAAAATGTGTATCGTACCTTTAAGAGAGAGGGAATGCTATTCTGAACAGCTTACAAGCATCTGTGGAATGAGAGGATGGCAGACCCAGACACAGTATATTGCTGTAGAGCTGGAGTCGGGTAATAAGCAGTTAAGAGAAAGAGGGTCCCAGAGTTGTGAATAGTTCATCTAAAATGTTCACTTTCACAGTGAAAAAATAAATTGATGATTTTATTTAGACAGTGGAATTTGGGAGTTCTCTGTCCCTCATATTTTAACAGTTTACGAGGCGAATTGAGCATTTTTTTACGTTTAGTCTAAGTTACTAGATGAGCTTCAATCAGTGCCCTAACCATTCCCGTGTGTGTATCTGTGTGTCTCTGTGTGGGGCAGGTCTGGCAGTCTCTGTGGTGCTTAAAGTGATTCAATGCCACCCTCTGCTGGCCTCCACACGCCACTGCACAGGCATTGGCAGAGGGTGAAAACCAACAGGGATTCATTCAGAGATGGGGAGGGAGAGGGCAGCTGCTCACAGCACCATCCAAACTGATGTCTTATCCATGGACTGATCTAAATATCCTTTAAACGTTGTAACTGTCCCTGCTTTCACCACTTCCGCTGGAAGTTCATTCCACACACATGCCACATTCTGTCTAAAGTAATTACCTCTCATGTCTTTTGTAAATCTTTTTCCTCGCATGTTAAAATATCCCTCAGTTTTGAATCCCCAACTCCAGGGAAAAGACACCAGCCCTTTAGCTTATCTGTCCCCCTCACGATTTTATAAACCTCTGTAAAGTTACCCTTTAATCTCATCCTCTCCAGTGAAAAAAGTCCCAGCATACCCAGCCTCTCCTTATAGCTCACTCCCTCCAAACCCAACAACCTCCAGGTTAATCTCTTTTGAACCCTCTCCAGCTTAATAATATCAAGGTCAGTAATATCAAAGTGAATAGTCAATGTGTTTTCTAAGGGTATGGGGAGACCAAAACTAGAGGGCATAGGCTTAAGGTGAGAGGGGAAATATTAAAGTGACCTAAGGGGCAGCTTTTTCACCCAGAGGTTGGTGTGCCTATGGAATGAGTGGACAGGGTGACCAGACTGGACACAGTATTCCAGAAGAGGTCTCACCAGTGTCCTGTGCATCCTCAACATGACGTCCCAATTCCGATACTCAAAGGTCTGACCGATGAAGACAAGTGTGTTAAACACCTCCTTAACAACACTATCTGTATGAGATGCAAATTTTAAAGAATTATACCCGACGGCCTAGGTCTCTGTCCTACAACACTGCCAAAGGTTCTACTTTTAATTGGATAGGTCCTGCTCTTGTTTGATTTACCAAATCCAATGCCTCGCATTTATTCAAACTAAACTCCATCTGCCACCTCTCAACCCAGTGAGTGTGATATTACTGTCACCTCACCTTCCCCCTTCAACATTAAAACGCCCATCCGTCTCCAGGAGGCCTGCACACTCCGGCCTTGATTTTCACAAAGACCCTGAGCTTGGTTTGCCTTGTGTGGTTAGGGGGAGGAGGGACAGATTGCAGATACAGTCAGTGGGGAGGAGAGACTGGATAGTCATCATCGGCCAGGAAGAGGGCAGTCGCACGTTGGAGGTGGCTAAGAGTGATCGGTGCTTTGGGATCAGAAATTAAGCTCTTCTTCCGTCTCTGGTGTTCTGTAATAAATTTCTATTTGAGATCCTTCATTGTGCAGAGTGTGTCTGCAGGATTTCTTTCCCTAATATTCAGACTACAGATAACAGCGATTAAAGCTGCTCATAGTTAACTTCGATGGCACAGCACGTGCACTCAATATCCTACGGTTGAGACAAATATCTTGCATTTGTTTAACAATGCAAAGTGTTTTGTGTAATTCAGTAATGGTATCCTGATTATAATAAATCCACACCGAGCTGAAAGCTGACACTTAAAATTTGACCCAAAATCTGGGTATGGTAGTTGTAGTGGGCATTGTCCCTGTCTCTGAGCCAGAGGTGTGTATTTCATTCCAATTACTGAACTTGTGTGGTAGTGATCCTAGCTCTGGACTAGAAGTTCTGGATTCAGGTCATGCCTGTTGCAGAGGTATGTCCCAGCATGTCAGGACAGTCTGATGAGCAAACACACAGGAAAATACTGTTACAGCTTTATTGGTATTGCTGAGTGATGCGAGTGTCCCTACCTCCGGGCACAAAGGTCTAGGTGTAAAGCCCACAGAAGTGTCTCATGATACATCTGAACAAACTGATTAAAATTGATTTAGAATTGTGACTTGATGGAGAAGGAAGAGGTGTCAGTATGGCACTTCAGAATTTAGGCCCGGGATGACTGAAAGTACAGCCATTCGTGTTGATTGAAGTCACATTTCGCAGCAAAGGTTTATAAAATCAAAATGGTCATGGGTATGGTGAATAGTCAGGGGTTTTTAACCAGGTTAGGGGCGTCCAAAACTAGAGGGCATTGGTGGAAAGTGAGAGGGGAAAGGTTTTGATGAGGCCTAAAGAGCACCTTTTCATGCAGAGTGTAGTGTGTGTATGGAATGAGCTGCCAGATGAAGTAGTGGAGGCTGGTACAGATACAGCATGTAAAAGGCATCGGGATGCTGACAGACCTGCCGAGCTTTTCCAGCAATTTCTGTATTTCTTTTAAAAATACATGCATTTTAACACAGGTATTCTGAATACATTAAATATTTTAATTTTTTTAATGACGCAGGGCCATGTAAACATATTTCAAATTGGCCGAGACCATTTTTCTGCGAAGGATATGGCTCTGTGTATGACAGCAGCAATGATACACCTACATGGAGCAGGGAATGTGATGGAGACATAGTTTGGACAATGTACAAGGAGACCTCACATGATGCAGTTTGGGAGAGGATGACATTACTGTGTGATTCAACTCAGTGAGGGAGACAATGTAATCTGCCTGAGAAGGAATGGCCTATTGCACTCTCTCTCCTTCATTGTTCCTCATCACAGCAATGTGCGTGAGCTAAAAAAAAAACCTCGACAGTCATCGTTACCATTCTTATTTTTATGGAATCCCTGCAGGATTGAAACAGGCCCTTCGGCCCAACAAGGTAAAAACAATGACTGCAGATGCTGAAAACCAAATACTGGATTAGTGGTGCTGGAAGAGCACAGCAGTTCAGGCAGCATCCAACGAGCAGCGAAATCAACGTTTCGGGCAAAAGCCCTTCATCAGGAATAAAAGAAGGGCTTTTGCCCGAAACGTCGATTTCGCTGCTCGTTGGACGCTGCCTGAACTGCTGTGCTCTTCCAGCACCACTAATCCACCTTCGGCCCAACAAGTCCACACCAACCTTCCCAACCCATTCCCCTAACTAATGCACCTAACCTAGAATTCCCTGAACACTACAGACAATTTAGCATGACCAATCCACCGAACCTACACAGTTTGTGGTAGGAAACTGGACCACCCATTAGAAACTCACACAGAAAAGTGAAGAATGTGCAAACTCCACACAGTCACCCAAGGCTGGAATAGAACCCAAATCCCTGGTGCTGTGAGGCAGCAGTGCGAACCACCGTGCTACCCTTTGGGTGCTCCCTGACCAGAATTCACTGGAATCTACTCACTGCCTAAGGCAAAGGGAATTCAGCCAAATCCAACTCTCCCAGGATGAAATCCCATTGCTCGCATCCGTGTTAGTACAATATCTTCAGAAGCAGAATAACTTTTTGGAAATCTCAATTTTTACTTTTGTCATGAGTTCCATTAATATCTGGACAAAGTTCTTTCAAATTAAAATTGCAAAAATTTTGTTAATCTGTGTGTGTGTGTGTTTGCGTTTGTTTGTGTGTGCGTGTGTGTGTGTGTGTGTGCGCGTGTGTGTGTGTGTGTGTTTGTATGTCTGGATGTGTGTGTGTGGGTTTAGAAAGGGAAGTATTCGACCATAAGACCATAAGACATAGGAGTGGAAGTAAGGCCATTCGGCCTATCGAGTCCACTCTGCCATTTAATCATGGCTGATGGGCATTTCAACTCCACTTACCCGCATTCTCCCCGTAGCCCTTAATGCCTTGTGACATCAAGAATCTATCAATCTCTGCCTTGAAGACATTTAGCGTCCCGGCCTCCACTGCACTCTGTGGCAATGAATTCCACAGGCCCACAACTCTCTGGCTGAAGAAATGTCTCCGCATTTCTGTTCTGAATTTACCCCCTCTAATTCTAAGGCTGTGCCCACGGGTCCTAGTCTCCTCGCCTAACGGAAACAATTTCTTAGCGTCCATCCTTTCCAAGCTATTGATTATATTATTGCAATACCCAAACAGTTTGCCATTCATCATTCCATCATAGTTTGAGTAATATTGCTCTGGATCATAAACGTGTTGTTTTAGCAGATTATATAGACTAGCCTGACTTGTTGCTAAAACTGACCCTGACCCAGTCTGAGACCGATATCATCGGCCATATCACAAACCTGGTTATATTTAACATTTGTTGTGAGCAGTGGAGGAGTGGGACTAGAAAAGGAAGCAGCGACCCAAAAAGCCGGGGAACTATAGACCAGTGAGCCTGATGTCAGTAGTGGGTAAGTTGTTGGAGGGGATTCTGAGGGATAGCATTTACATACATTTGGGAAGGCAAGGGCTGATTGGGGTAGACAACGTGGCTTTCTGCATGGGAAATCATGTCTCATTAATTTGGTTGAGTTTTATGAAGAGGTGACAAAGAAGACTGATGAAGGCAGTTTGGTTGACATTGTCTATATGGACTTCAGCAAGGTGTTCAGTTAAAGAACAAAGAACAAAGAAAATTTACAGCCCAGGAACAGGCCCATCGCCCCCCAAGCCTGAGCTGATCCAAATGTACTGTCTAAATCTGTCGGCCAATTCCTAAGCATCTGTATCCCTCTGCTCCCCACCTAATCATGCATCTGTCCAGACGCATCTTAAATGAATCTACCTGCCTGCCTCTACCACCTCTGCTAGCAACGCGTTCCAAACGCCCACCACCCTCGGTGTGAAGTACTTACTGCGTGTATCCCCCTTAAACTTTCCACCTCTCATCTTGAAAGCATTACCGCTCTTTACTGAATCCTTCACTCTGGGAAAAAGCCCCTCTCTATCCACGATGTCGATACCCTTCATGATTTTGTAAACCTCAATCAGGTCCCCCCTCAGTCTCCTTTTTTTCCAGTGAACATAAACCTAATCTACTGAGCCCCTCTTCATTGCTAGTATTTCATTCCGATTGGTCGACAGATTAGTAAGTTTCAGTCACATGGGATACAGAAGAAGCTAGTCACAATTGGCTTGAAGGAAGAGGGATATTTTTCAGACTGGAGGCTTGTGAGCAGCAGTGTGCTGTAAGAATCAGTGCTGAGTTCACCGCATTTCATCATTTATGTAAATGATTTAGATGTGAATATTGGGGCCATAGTTAGTAAGGTTACAGATGACATCAGAAAGGTGGTGTAGTAGATTATCTCAGATTACAACGAGACCACAATTAGATGAGACAAACGGGCAAGGAGTGACAGATGAAATTTAATTTAGATAAATACGATGTTTTGCATTTTGGGAAGGCAAACCATGGCAGGAATTGTACACTTAATGGTAAGGTCCTGGAGAGTGTTGTGAAACCAAGGGATAGGGCTGCAGATACATAGTTCCTTGAAAGTGGAGTCGCAGGCAGACAGTGTGGGACAGGACACATTTGGTACATTTGCCTTAATCAGTCAGAGCATTGAATACAGGAGTTGTGGTGGCATGTTGTATCTGTACAGGATGTTGGTGAGGCCACTTTAAGAATACTGCGTACATCTCGGTTTTCTGCAGAAATGACTTACACGGGAGTCCCAGGACTGGGAGTTTGAGCTTTAGGGAGAGGCTGATTAGGTTGAGGTGTTTCCCCCTGGAGTGTCAGAGGCTGAAGGGTGACATTATAGAGGTTTATAAAACCATCAGGGGCATGGATATTCTGAACAGCCACGTTCTGCTCCCCAGGGTAGGGGAATCCAGAACAAGAGGGCATAGGTTGAAGGGGAGAGGGCGAATGATTTAGAAAGGACCTGATGATAAATGTTTCACACAGAGAGTTTTTGTGTGCACATAAAGTGCTGTCAGAGGAAGTGCTAAAGGCGGTTACAATCGCACATTTAAAAAGTGTCTGAAAGAGGAGGGATATTGGCCAAATGCTGGCAAATGGGACTGGATCAGATTTGATATCCGATCGGAGTGAACAGATTGGACGAACGGGTCTGTTTCCGTTCTGCATGACTCTCTGATTCTATAAGAAGGATGACGAATAATTCTGAAAGGGCCTTTCAAGTCATAATTCTCTTTGCTGGAAGTTTATCGTGCCCACATGTTCACATTGATTGAAAGCTGCATTAGGTAAATATTTGACAGAGAAGTGAGTCATGCACAATGGGACACAGACAGGGAAGTGGGGCTGAGACCCCAACCTGATCAACTACAATTTTAGTGCCTGGTGGAGAAGGCTCAAAGTATCTAATGACCCACTCCTGCTCCTCAGTCCCAAGTTCCTGTGTTCCATACAGCCCCTCATACCTGCTAGACATGAGCAGTTGGAGGCCACTTCCTCCTATAACCTGATGTACAGAAACAGAAGAGACCATTCGGCCCTTCAAGACTGTCCCACACGGTTTGAGGTGATTTGGGAAATGTAATTGGAAAGCCCAGGC
The DNA here is from genome assembly GCF_047496795.1 of Chiloscyllium punctatum. Lineage (NCBI taxonomy): Eukaryota > Metazoa > Chordata > Chondrichthyes > Orectolobiformes > Hemiscylliidae > Chiloscyllium > Chiloscyllium punctatum. Next base: position 69,242,126 of record NC_092766.1, read on the forward strand.
TGGGTATGAAAGCGGCCTCTCATCTCTCTTCACAGAGCTTCCCCTCTCAGCAACTTGTGCTTCATTTGTTGGTCATGTTGTACACCCAGATTCACTGCGAATACAGCCCCTATACCTCTCCCAGAGATGGGTCACAAAATCATCTGGTCTTCCTGACTGCAATATGCAATACCAGAACATCCATGAAAATAACACCCACTAACTTTCCAATAACAGAATGTGAGAACATCAGAAACAGGGACAGGTCGTTCACTCCCCAAGCCTGCCTTGTCCTTCACTTAGATTGTGGCTGATCTGCTCTTGGTCTCAAATTCTCTTTAATACCCAATTCTTCATAGCCCTCACCTCTCTGACAGATCAATATCCATCTACCTCCTCTTCAAATACTTTCATTCATCTCGCTCCCCGAACACTCTTGAGAACAGAAATCGTGATATTCAATACCACCTGTTTGAAGACAACACTTGCTGCTCCTATAAAATGGCTTATTGAGATGAACAAAAGAGGTTGAGACAAGGGTTCAGATAAAATGGACTGGCCCCGATATCAAGGCTGTGGTTGCCTTCTGTTGACGTAAAGGAGCTTAACAAAACTGGACTTAATGGGAATCAGAGTAACCTCTCCAGTGTTTGGAGTCAAACATGGCACAAAGGAAGATGTTCATCATCTCTGTCCTGGGTCACCTCTGTGGGAGAATCTCAGGGTAGCTTCCTCTTCACAAACATCTTCAGCTGCTTCATCAATGTCTCCCCGCTCCCACCCTCCCCACCATAACATCAGAAGTGGGGATGGTCACTGAAGATTCCACAATGTTCAGAACATTTTGTACCCCCGTCAGCTCCTGAACTGGTCTGTGACCATGTGCAGCAAGGCCCAGACTCCATTGAGAGTTGTGCTGTTAACGTGTCAGTAACATTCATGTAACAGCACTGCCTGACACTGCCTATTGCCACAATAAAACAATAGTTCATTCAGCACCTCACGCTGGTTTCACAGGAATATGAGGAAGTCATTCAGCCCATTGACACTACTGGAGAAGAACAGGGACAGCCCAGTCAGTGCCTCCGGAATATTACTCAGGAAGGGAAGGAGTCCAATGTGATGGACCACACCAGAGCCTCTCGAAAATATTTGAAGGCAATAGCCTAGATTCTAATGTTTTCTTATTTTAAAGGGAATATAAAGTGTATGTTCCAGATGAAATGTGACAGCATCAAGTGAAAATTCAGAGACAGTAGCAGCCAGGAGACATTCCCTGAAGCTTCCAACTCTGTTGAGACCCCGATAGTTTCTGATGTCACTGAGAAACCAAAACCCAGAGATCCTAACCTGTGAGAGCTGGCCACACCCATTCAGGCTGCAGTAAAATAAACCTAAGGCCTCCCTCGCTGTTTACTCAAGTGTCTTAACTCTCCAGCTTGGTAACGATCGTTCAATCTCCGTCTTAAAAGTAACCAGAACAAAATAACCTCTTAAAGCTACAGCATCATCACACTTGTCAGTATATCGAGCTATCAAACAGGAACCAGCGGTAACCAGTCAGGCCCTTGGCTCTGTCCAATCAGACGAGGAAGAAGTCAATCAGTCCCTTGAGTCACTTATACAGGAACAGTAGGAGGCCAATCGCACCTCAATGCACTTACACGGGGGCAGAATGTGGTAATTGATGCTGATTCCTGATGAATGTCTTATTCCCGAAACGTCTATTCTCCTGCTTCTCGGATGCTGCCTGACCTACTGTGCTTTCCCAGCAATCGACGCTCTATCAGTTCAGGCAGCATCCGAGGTGCAGTAAAATCGACGTTTCGAGCAAAAGCCCTTCGAGGAGGAAAACTTCTTCAAGGCAGGCATCCTTGCAAGAGGATTCGCAGTAGGGTTAAAATCAACTCGGTAAAAACAATGACTGCAGATGCTGGAAACTCTGATCATCAGCATCGGCAGTCTTACATGTCTCCAGATTGATGCTCTAACATGATGAACAATTGGAGCAGAGGCTGCACAGACAGACTGCTCCACGTTGTTCCTCTTGGCTCCGTTGCTTATGATCCACACGTGGGACTTTAAGGTGGTTTTCTAGTGGTGAGCAGGGAAGCCATATGTCTTGTGTGAAGTCACAAGAAGGCAACTTCCATCTCCGAGAAGCCAGCCTGGTGTTCACTATTTAGGGTGAAAGCTGGTGGGAATGGCTACCTGTTTCAGATGGAAGGTATTGTGGCTGCTGTTGGGGATTGTGAGCAACCTGACGTTCACTACAGGGTTCACACACCGACTGCACAATAACGTGGGGAGAGTTAATTAAGGCACATAAACTATTAGGAAAGTCACGTTAGACTGATGAATGAACTCTCTAGGTTCAAATAATGCTGATCTTGTTCATGTTGATCTTGTCTCGTGCACGGCCTGTTCCGTGTAACCTGTATGCCTTACTCTGTCCAAGTTTATTTCCACCCTGTGATCTGTCTGGCCATGCTTACTGTGATCTGCCTCCACTGCTCATAAACAAAGTGTTTCGCTGTACTGATGTACACGTGACAATAAATCAAACCAGTCAATCCTGGGTAAAGTATGGAATTTCTCTCCCTGTCAATGTCTGTTTTGGAAATAATTGATCGCTGCCACTCATCGTGTTTCAGCGTCACCATTTCTTCGTCTCTCACAGCTCCACAGATTAAACACTCAGCTTATTCACTCTATCCTCATGTTACCATCACCCGTGTCTGTGGTAAGGAGTTCATTCCTTCCAAAGGAGATCAAATCTGTAGAGAGTGCCCCAAATGCTCTCTCAGCAAGGCTCTACAACAGCAGGAAGATGGCTTTACTTTTGTACTCGAATCATTTTACAATGAAGGACAGCATACCATTGACTGCACCCATTACTTACACAGGGTTTGATTCGGAACAGTCAGCATAGAATTGTGATTAGGAGATTATGCTTCCCAAATTTGTTAGAGTTCTTTGATGAAGTGACCAGAAAGGTTGACGAGGACAGAGCGGTAGACGCAGTCTCTATGGATTTCAGTAAGGCCTTTGATAAGGTTCCATATGGTAGGCTGCTCAGGAAGGTTACATCGCGTGGAATGCTGGTGGAACTGGCCAATTGGATACACAGTTGGGTTGTTGACAGGAAACAGAGGGTTTAGTAGAAGGATGCTTGTTAGACTGGAGGCTGGGTCCATAGCTGTTTGTTATCTATGGTTACCTATGATTATCTGTGATTATCTGTGACTGCAGACACGTAGACATGGGATAAAACTTTTCACTGATCTCTGAATCAGCCAAACAAGACACTCTATTGTATCAAACTGCTCTGAGGTCTTAAAGGATAAACCTGGACAGAAAACCTGGACCCAGCCTCAGTATCGGAAAAAGGGAACAGGAAACACAGTCCTGTTGACCCTACAGAGACTTCCTTCCTAACATCTGAGAGCTTGTGACAACAATAGACAATAGACAATGGACAATAGTTGCAGGAGTAGGCCATTCTGCCCTTCGAGCCTGCACCACCATTCAATATGATCATGGCTGATCATTCCTAATCAGTATCCTGTTCCTGCCTTATCTCCATAACCCTTGATTCCACTATCTGAGAGCTCTATCCAACTATTTCTTAAATGAATCCAGAGAATGAGCCTCCACTGCCCTCTGGTGCAGAGCATTCCACACAGCCACCACTCTCTGGGTGAATAAGTTTCTCCTCATCTCTGTCCAAAATGGTCTACCCCGTATTTTTAAGCTCTGTCCTCTGGTTCGGCACTCACCCATCAGCGGAAACATGGTTCCTGCCTCCAGAGTGTCTCAACCTTTAATAATCTTATATGTGTCAATCAGATCCCCTCTCAGTCTTCTAAACTCAAAGGTATACAAATCCAGTCGCTCCAGTCTTTCAGTGTAAGGTAATCCCACCATTCCAGGAATTGACCTCGTGAACCTACGCTGCATTCCCTCAATAGCCAGCATGTCTTTCCTCAAATTTGGAGACCAGAACTGCACACAGTACTCCAGGTGTGGTCTCACCAGGCCCTGGACAGCTGCAGGAGAACCTCTTTGATTCTATACTAAATTCCTCTTGTTATGAAGGCCAGCATGCTATTAGCCTTCTTCACTACCTGCTGTACCTGCATGCTTGCCTTCATTGACTGGTGTACAAGAACACCCAGATCTCTCTGTACTTCCCCTTTACCTGAATTGATTCCATTGAGGTAGTAATCTGCCTTCCTGTTCTTGCCAGCAAAGTGGATAACCATACACTTATCCACATTAAACTGCATCTGCCATGCATCTGCCCACTCACCTAACTTGTCCAGGTCACCCTGCAATCGCCTAACATCCTCATCGCATTTCGCCCTGCCACCCAGCTTTGTATCATCAGCAAATTTGCTAATGTTATTGCTGATACCATCTTCTATATCATTAACATACATTGTAAAAAGCTGCGGTCCCAGCACTGATCCCTGCGGTACCCTACTGGTCACTGCCTGCCATTCCGAAATGGAGCCGTTTATTACTACCCTTTGTTTCCTATCAGCCAATTTTCAATCCAAGCTAGAACTTTGCCCCCAATACCATGCGCCCTAACTTTGCTCACTAACCTCCTGTGTGGGACTATATCAAAAGCTTTCTGAAAGTCCAGGTACACTACATCTACTGGATCTCCCTCATCCATCTTCAGAGTTACGTCCTCAAAAAAGTCCAGAAGATTAGTCAAGCATGATTTCCCCTTCATAAATACATGGTGACTCTGTCCTATCCTGTTACTACTATCCAGATGTGTCGTAATTTGATCCTTTATAAGAGACTCAAGCAACTTTCCCACCACTGAGGTCAGACTAACTGGTCTATAATTTCCTGTTTTCTCTCTCCCACCTTTCTTAAAAAGTGGTATAACATTAGCCACCCTCCAAACCGCAGGAACTGATCCCGAATCTATCGAACTCTAGAAAATAATCACCAATGCATCCACGATTTCCCGAGCCATCTCCTTCAGTACCCTGGGATGTAGACCATCAGGCCCCGGGGACTTATCAACCTTCAGACCAAGCAGTCTCTCCATCACCAATTCCTGGCAAATATAAATTCCCTTAAGTTCAGGTCCTTCAGCCACTGTTACCTCAGGGAGATTGCTTGTGTCTTCCCCAGTGAACACAGATCTGAAGTAACAATTCAATTCTTCTGCCGTTTCTTTGTTCCCCGGAATATCTGCCCCTGCTTCTGTCTTCAAGACCCCAATTTTAGTCCTAACCATTTTTTTGCCTTGCACATACCTAAAAAAGCCTTTACTATCCTCCTTTAAATGATTGGCCAGTTTACCTTCATACCTCATTTTTCCTCTGCGTATTTCCTTCTTAGTAATCCTCTATTGTTTTTTTCAAAGCTTCACAGTCCTCAGTTTTCCCACTTATCTTTGCTATGTTATACTTTTTCTCTTTAAACTTTATATGTTTCTTAACATCCGTCGTCAGCCACGGCCATCCATGCCTCCTCCTGGGATCTTTCTTCCTTTTGGTAATGAACTGATCCTGCAACTTCTGCATTATACACAGAAATATCCGCCATTGTTCCTCCACGGTCATCCCTGCTAAGATATTGCACCATTGAACATTGGCCAGTTCCTCCCTCATAGCTCCATAGTTCCCTTTATTCAACAGAAATACTGTCACTTCTGACTGTACCCTCTCCCTCTCAAACATTTACAGAGCTTTCCCACAGACCGCACAGAAACATCAGGAATGGAGTAGGCCAGACAGCACATTGAGCCTTCCTCATTGTTGTTCATGTTCAAACATCTCCACAATGCACTTATTCCCACACAATGAATATATACGTTAATGTGATTAACCTTGGAAAGCTATAAAATAGGAAGTGCAGTAGTCCCTTTGGTCTGTCGAGTTTGCTACCCACTCAATAAAATATTGGTTGGCCCTTTATTTCCACACCGTTCTCCTGCTCTCCCACCATCCCTTTACTGTCTCTAAATCTGTATTTATATCCAGGCTCGAGCGCATTCCCCAGGTTCACCAGTCGCTGATTGCAGACATTTATTCTCATCTCATTGCAGAATGGCCTGTCTGTACCAAATACTGTGGACCCTTGTTTTAGACACCACAACCAGGGGAATTATCACCCCTGCTTCCAATCTGTCTCACCCTGTCAGAGCTTTATATATCTCACTGAGATCTCCACCCATTTTCCTAAACCCCATGGAATACAGGCCCAGTCGCCCCAAACTCTGCTCCCACAACAATCCTGTCATCACAAAGATCGGTCTGGTCATTCTTCACTGCTCTCCCTCAATGTCAGGTTTGTCCTTTATTAGGTATAGAGACCAAACCTGCACACAATACTGCACCGTGTTTGAGATGGGGAGTCACCAAGGCCCTGTATAACTGCAGTAAGACACGCTTACTCCTGGACTCAAATTCCCTTAGAATGAAAGTCAGCACACCATTGATCTTCCTAACTGCTTTCTTTCCTGCAGTATTGCTTTCAGTGACTGCTGTACAGGGAGATCCAGATCCTTTGCAATGTTACAGCTCCCCAATTAGTAGGTCTATGCACACGAGTCAGTGTGTCAGTGCCATTCCCAGTATTGCCTTCTGGGTTCAGACCTCACTGCGCTGCAGGGACCTCAGAGGGCTGTGCAGAAGGAAACAACAAAAAGGAGCAAGCATCCCTTTGTAGATCAACATGTTTCAAACAAAAAAGTATAGTCTTCCAGTCTATTGTTCCCACCAAAGAGCACACCGTCACCTCTACCCACATTGTTCTCCATCTGCCACGTAGTTGCCCATTCACTCCACTTGTCTTAGTCACCTTGAAGCTTTTTTACATCCTCCTCACCTACTCCACAATCCAACATCCTTTAATTCTGTCAGCAGGATGGGATATATTGTATTTGATTCCTGCAACCAAATGTTTAATGAGTATTGTGAACAGGTGGGGCCTGTGCACCGATCTCTGTGATATCCCAGCAACCTTCCTCTGTTATTTTATTTAAAAATAATATTTATTTCGTGAATCTGGGTGTGGCTGGCTGGGCCAGCATTGATTTCCTGCCCCTGGTTTCCCCTTGAGAAGGTGGTGGTGAGCTGCCTTGTTGAACCACTGCAGTCCACTGTGGATTCAGTGACAGTAACACCATTGAATGCCAAGCAGCAGTGGTTAGATTGTATTTTAGTGGTGATGGTCACGGTGTGGCATTTGTGTGGCGTGAATATTACTTGCCAATTGTCAGCCTGGATACTGTCGAGATCTTGTCGCATTTGGACATGGCCTGCTTCAGTATCTGAGGAGCAACAAACATTGCTGAACATTGTGCAATCATTGGCGAACATCCCCACTTCTGACCTTATAATAGAGGCAAGGCCATTGATGAAGAAGCCCTGAAGATGTATGGGCCTAGGCCACTGCCCGAGGGGCTCCTACAGACTTGCCCTGGAGCTGAGTTGACTGGCCTTTATCAACCATAACCACTTTCCTACGTGTCAGGTATGATTCTAACCAGCGGGGAGTTTTGCCCCTGATACCCATTGATTCCAGTTTTGCTAAGACTCCTTGATACCACACTTGGTCGAAGGCAGCCTTGTTTTAAAGGGCTATCGCTCTCACCCCACCTCTGGAATTCAGCTCTTTTGTCCATATTTGAATCACGGTAATGAGGTCAGGAGCTGAGTGGCCCTGGTGGAGCCCAAACTGGGCGTCATTAATCAGGGTATTGCTGAGCAGGTGCTGCTTGAAAGCACTGACACCTTCCACCACTTTACTGATGATCGAGAGTAGACTGATGGGGTGGCAACTGGCCGAATTGGATTTGTTCTGCTTTTTATGCATAGGAGATACTTGGGGTAATTTTCGACGTAATCGGGGAAATGGTGTTTTAACGGGATTGGAACAGCTTAGCTAGGGCAGTGACAAGGTCTGGAGAACAACTTTTCAGTACTATTGCCAGAGTGTTGTCAGGGTATGGACCCTCTGGGGTATCCAGTGTCTCCAACTGAATTGGGATGTCGCGTGGACTGAACCAAATTGGATGATGACTGGTAACTGAATTGCTGAGGACCACTGGAGGAGGCTGAGGTGCATCATCCACTCAACACTTCTGACTGAAAATTATTGCGAATGCATCAACGTTATCTTTTGCACTGACGTGCTGGTCTCTTCCATCATTAAGGATGGGGATACTTGTGGAATCTCCCCTTCCAATGACGTGTTTAATTGTCCATAACTATTCTCAACTAGAAGTGGAAGGACTGCAGAGCTGAGATCTGATCCTTTGCTTGTGGGATCACTGAGCTCTGTCTATCACTTACTGCTTATGCTGTTTGGCACACAGGTAGTCATGGCTGGTGGCTTCACCAGGCTGACACCTCATTTTCAGGTATTCCCAGTGCTGCTCATTTCCTCCTGCACACTCCATTGAACCAAGGTTGATCCTCTGGCGTGATGGTAATTGTTGTGGGGGGGATATGCCAGGACATGAGGTTGTGCTGGAGCACAATTCTGCTGCTATTGATGACCCACAATACCTTATGGAAACCCAGAGTTGAGCTGCTAGATCTATTCGAAGTCTGTCCTATTTTGCACGGTGATAGTGCCACCCAAAATGGTGGAGGTTATTCTCAATGTGAAGGTGTGACTTTGTCTCCACAATGACTATGCAGTGGTCACTCTTACCGATACTGTCATGGACCGATACTTCTGCAACTGGCAGGTTAGTAAGGCTGTGGTCAAATATGTCTTTTCCCTCTTGTGGGTTCCTTCACCATCTGCCGCAGACTGAGTCGAGAGGTTATATCCTTTCGGACCCAACCAGCTCAATCAGTCATGCTGCTGCTGAACCACTCTTTTTGTGAACATTGAAATCCCCAACCCAGAGTACATTTTGTGCCTTTGCCACTCTCAGTGCTTCCTCCAAGTGTTGGTCAGCTTGGAGGAGTACTGACTCATCAGTGGAGAGAGGCTGGTACATGGTAATCAGCAAGAGGTTTCCTTTCCTACGTGTAAACTAATGCCATGAGACTTCATGGGATACAGAGTCACTGTTGAGGACTCCCAGAGCAATTCCCTTCCAACTGTATCCCACTGTGCCACCACTTCTGTTTTGTCTGTCCTGCTGGTGAGAGAGGAGATATCCGGGGAAGGTGATGGGGTGTCAGGGATATCGTCATACTCACAGAATCAGACCTTACAGACAGTGTCCGGCTGTTCCTTCACGAGACTGTTTATTTCTATTCACTGTTTCCTGCCAGCTGTCCCATTCTAGAAGCTTGTCCATATATTCGCCCCATTCCACTCAGATTTGATTTTGCAAACTCGGCTTCGAGCTTTACCAAAATCTTTCTGAAAATCCACGTGTTTTACATTGATTGCTTCTCTTTCATTTGTCTCCCAGTCTGTTTCTGAAACATAATTCCCATTTCATAAATCTATGTTAGTGTTGTCTATGACCGTTATTTTCAGTCAAATAATTTCTCCCAAACCATTTACTTACTATGTTCTATGCTCCATGTACTATTTCGTTTTCCACACCAGACTTGGTTTTCCTGGTATTGTCAGAAAGTTCTGTGAAGACAGAACTGAAGTTGTGGATTCATAGTTTTGCAATTTCCCTGTTTCCCATTCTCCATTCTCTGGTTTCAATCTGGAAGGAAACTGCACTGTTTTTTCATACTTCTCACATTGACATAATTTGACAAGCTATAACAGTTCACTCTTATAACCTTTGTGAACATTATCTTCTTAAACCCACCAATTCATGTCTTAAGCTGCTCAGCTCCACATCATACATGCACAGGAGCATAGTCTCTGTACCAACACGATCTATATTAGTCCCACTTTCCAACACCAGGCCAATAGCCTGGAAACTTCCAAGTGCTCGTCCAAGTACTTTTAACGGTTGAGAGGATAGCCGTGATAACTCCCCTCTCAGGAAGTCGATTCCAGACCTCAACACCTTCTGTGTGAAAAAAAGGAATCTTCAAATCCTCTCTGAACCTCAAACCCTTCACTTTAAAAGTGTGCTCCCTTGTTCTTTACCCTTTGTCTAAAAGGAACAGCTGCTGTCTATCCACCCTGTCCATGCCCCTTGTTAACTTATCCTTCTGAATCCCATCTCCCTCAGCCTTCTCTGCTCCAAAGTAAACAACCTTAGCTTATCCAGCCTCTCTCCATAGCTGATATGCTCCATCCCAGGGTACATCCCGGTGAATCTGCTCTGCAACAACTCCAGTACAATCACATTCTTCCTGTAATGAGGCTCCCAGAACGACATACTGTACTCCATCATGGACGAAACAAAGCCCTGTACAGCACATATAATCTACTCCCTGATTAATAAACGCTACACCCAAGGTTCAATTCTTAACTAGTTCATTACCCTGTTCAGTCACATTCAGGGATGTGTGGAGAAACACCCTCTGAGCTTCCTAGTGTGCTGCCAATCATTGTGTACACCCCATGTCTAGTTCCTCCTTCCAAAGTACATCACCTCATATTTATCAGAATCATATTCCATCTGCCATTGATCTGCCCAACTGATCATTCCACTTGTGTTTTCCTGTAAAATCAGAACTTCCTCCTCACTGCCAACCACCCGACCAATCTTTGTGTCAAACACAAACTTACTTATCACAACTCCCACCCCTCCACCAACTCCCCCTCCAGATTCACATCTATACCATTTATGAATGCTACAAACAATAAGGGGCACAGCACTGGTCCCTGTGCTATACCAGGGAACACTGGTCTCCATTCATACAAACAGCCTTCTCCCATCACCCTCTTCCTCCTGACACTAGGACAATTTTCGTTGTAAATTTTCAAGTTATCCTTGATACTGTGAGATTTTACTTTAATTTTTTTAGTTTCCCATGTGGAACTTTGTCAAAGGCCTTGTTGCAAAACTAAATAAGCGACCTCCTCAAACTACTTCAATCAAATTCATAAGGTGTGACTTCACTCTGATAAAGTCATGATGATTATCCCTGATCAAACCTTGCGACTCTGATTGGAGTTCAAATTTCTCCTTCTCTATTTTCTCCAGTAGTTTCCCGAACAGTGATCGTCCATAGTTACCTTGGCAAATCTCTACCACCCTTACTGTGAAGTGGAATCATATTAGCTGGTCTCCAGTCCTCTGGCACCTCCCCTATGGTCAGATTCCAATTAAAGTTTCCTCCCTTGACTCCAACAGTATTGAGACCTGCGGATTGGTCCAATTTTATACGAAACACAGCCTCAAACCCCCGCTCGTATTTTACGTCAATCTCTTCAAGAGCTTTCCAGTCCATCTTCTCGAATTCTGTACCTGCATCCTCCTTCTCCCAAGTAAAACAGCTGTGATGTTTACATGTAACAACCTATCAATGTTCTCCGGGTTGACGCACTGATTGCCCCCTTTTGGTTTCTAATGGACACTAACTGTTTGCTGATTGTTCTATTCTACTTGTCCGTGTAGAATATCGTGGGATTCTGCCTAATCTCGCCTGCTTGCACTTCTCCATTTCTCTCTGTAATTCAGTCCCCTCCATGTTCCTAAGTTTCTAAATTTCACTGCAATCACCTCTCATCTTTTGAAATTCGAGATCACAGGCTGAATGTCCCCCATTAGACAATCTTGCCATTTTAGGATTAATCTTCAGAATACCTTTTGCAGTTCCTCTGTAGTCAGTATATTCTATCTTAGATTGGGACTCCAAGCGGTACACATTACTCTAAGTTTAGTCTCAGCAACACTCTATGCAGCTGGTGCACGATATCTTCTATATTGCAATTACATACACATGAATGTAAAACTAATTTTTCGTTTCCTATTTGCATGCGTTCTTCCCAATTCCTTTAACTTTAACATTTCTTATGATGTTAGTGGGAGAGTTCTTAATAAAGATCCTCCTGAATATCCAACATTATCCATTGGCTCCTCATTGCCTACGTCCATAAGAATCATCTTCAAACCATTCCAAAAAAAATGTTTGCCGCTTTTGGTTTTCATTTCATCGATGCATTATCATCCTCCCCAGTTTTCCCATTACCTTCTATATATCCAATAACATGTTCTTTGTCATCGAGCCCAACAGACACCCGACCGCGGAGTTAACTGATCGGTAGTTCACCAATCTCCATCTTCATCCTTTCTTAAACTGTTGGATAATATTTATAACCTTTGCCTTATCCAGATTGGCTAAATATCTTTCGGGAATGTGTTGGGAAATAACGTGATAATCTGAGATGCAATCAATACGTCTATTGCTGCTTCCTCTGAAATTCTTGTATGAAGTACATCTGATCTGTCAGATTTATAAATACTCAATCCAGCTTCCTTTTAAAAGATGACCTCAACACTGAAAAGAATGATCTTAGACTTTACTTTCACAAGTCCCAGGGTCACTTGTTATTTCTGGAAGAATGTCTGGATATTCTGCCTTGAAGATAGACACAAATAAATTGTTTCTTTCCCCTGTGATTTCTCTGTTCTCTCCAATAAATTACCCTGGCCGCATACCCATTGTTCCACTTTTGTTTCATACACTGATGTACGTTTTTCTTTAGCAGTCTTTATGGTTTTCTTTTGTCTGCATGCTTTTTCGCTTTTTGATTTCCTTCTCAGTTTCTTGCTCATCCGTTGCTGGGTCCTACATTTCTCCGAATCCACTGGCTAACTACAACACTTGGCATTTTTCTAAGCTGCTTAAGTTGGTCTAATAGATAGTTGAAGATGTGGCTGAAAGGGTTAGGTCGGAGAGGAGGGTGGACCAGATTGATGGGAAGGAAGATGAACACATGCGAACGTTCAAAAGGGGGGAGGGTGCTGAGTTGGAAGATTGGACTGGGATATGGTGGAGTTAGGGGAAATGGGGAAACTGGTGAAATCTACATTATTCCCCTGTGGTTGGATGGTCCCAAGGCAGAAGAGGAACCTTTCTACATACATGCTTCGGGTGGTTAGGGTTTGGCGATGGAGGAGGCCCAGGGCTCTCATGTCCTTGGCAGAGTGGAAAGGAGAGGTAAAGTGTTCAACCACAAGGTGGTGGAGTTGGTCAATGTGGCTGTTGCAGCGATGTTGTCTGAAATAATCCACGTGTGTGTCGCCAATGTAGAGAAGACCACACTGAGTTTAAAGGATGCAGTAGATGAGGCGTTCTGTCTCCCTTCATCACCTATCACTTTCAACCCACCTTCATCTACCTATCGCATTCCTAGCTACCTGCCTCCTGCCACACCCCCTTTTCATTTATCTCTCATCCCCCTTGACCCAGAAGCCTCATTCCTGACGAAGGGTTGTGCCCAAAACGACAATGTTCCTGCTCCTAGTACGGTGCCTGACTGTGCTTTTCCAGCGCCACTGATCTCCAGAATCTGTAGTCCCCACTTTCTCCTCACACCTTCAGGGCTTGCATGATTCAGATTTATAACAGTTACTTCAAATAAATCAAAAACTACCGTGTACTCAAACAGCATAAAAGAAAACCAATGCATTGTGGTCACTGATCCCAAAATGTCCTCTACAGCAACGTTTTTAATTAGCTTTTCTGATCATCCAACACCAATTCCTAAATAACCTGATCTCTAGCTCAGTGCTCGACAAAATGTTCATGCCAGCTATCTAACACATGCTCATGAAATCCATTTTTCCCAACATTAGCATTCAGTTGGGTTAACACAGTTCAGATGTAATGTAAACAGTACGTTATTACTGCAGAACCCACAAATGTGTATGTCTCATTTTCCTGTTTTATAACATGCCCAACATTTGTATTGCAGCTTTCAGTTTGATGTATAACTCCCATCAATATTTCCTTCTCCATGCTGGTTTTATGCTCGACATTACAAGATTCTGTAGAATCTGAGCGACGTGGGCTTTGGGGAGATTAATGGTAGAGATCATCTCACCACATCATTTATGATCTTCTTAAGCATCATTGTGACATTTTCTCCAGTTCTCCCGTTATGCTAGTGGAGTAGAGAAGGACAATGATCGTTCAACAATGCTCTGTGTTACCCCCAGAGAGCTGAAACTGCTCTAACCTGGGTACGAACCTTACAGCAGGGTGGTAAATCATTGCTGCTGCTGTACAGGATCTTAGTGAGATCACATCTGGAGTAGTGTGCACAGATTTAGTCTCTTCAATGAAGAAAGGATATTGTTATGTTGGAAGCAGCTCAGAGATGGTCCCCTCAAATGATTCCTGCAATGAAGATGCCAACTTATAACGAAAGGATGATCAGGTTGATCCAATACCCTTTGGAGTTTACAAAAATGAAAGAAGATCTTATTTCAACATAGATGACAGGAAGGAGTCAACAACTGAAGCGAATTACACAGATAGAGGAGGAATCAATTCCATTCTTATGCCTGTTATACAGGAACAACAGAAGGATATTGAGGCGTTTGACCCTGTTACACCAGAATAGGGCGAGGCTGTTCAGCCCCTGGAGACAGTTGTATATTTACAGGAGAAGGCCAATCAGCCCCTTGAATCTATAACACTGGCCCCAGAGTAGGCCATGCGACACCAGTATCCTGTTACACAGCAACAGGATCAGTCCATTCAGCCACCTCAAGTCCGTAACATAGGAACTGGAAGAGGTCACACAGTGACTGGAGATTTGTTACACTGTGATAACAGGAGGCCATTCAGACTCACCTAATCTGTTGCAAGAGAATTGGATAAGGATAAAAAAACTATCTGAGACTTATTTCATGAGAAAGGAGGAGGTAATTTAGCCACGTGTCTGTTGTATGGGAACAAGAAAAGACCAATCAATCCCTTGGTCCCATCTCCAGCATACATCTGGAGACTGTTCAGTATCTCCACCGATTATGAATGAATATGAGAAGACCCATCAGCCCCTCAATATGTTACACTGCAACGGGAAGAATCCATAAGACTCCACCCCTCTAATGCATGAACGGGAGGAGGTCATTCTGGCCTTGGAGATGACAACATGGGATTACCAGAAAAACTTCATCCCATCGATTTTGTACACCAGCAGAATGACGAGTCCAGTCAGCCACACATACCGCTTATGCAGCAATTGGAGCAGATCTCTTAAAACCTTTTGCCCATGAGACAGGAATTCAAAGAAAACGGAAAGGTTTTCGAAACGGAAGAACTTACAATAGCTGTATACATGAATGAGTAAAATGGAACAATAAACTATTGTAATTTGAGGTAAATTATTAGAATCCACTGTTGAGGACATTTGCAAACTTAAACCACAATCCATCGGAGTCAACATGGTTTTACAAAGATTAAATCAAGTTTGAAGTGTTTGCTTGAGTTACTTAAATATGTGATATCTTGTCTTCCAGAATGCATCGGATATGTCGCTACTCCAACGAGTAAGTGTAAAGATCAGACAACATGGGTTTAGGAGTAATTTATTCGTTTGAATGGAGGATTGGTTAACCAACAAAATGGAGTCAGATGGAATAAATGTGTCATTTTCTTTTGGAAAATGCAATTTGTACAGTGCCATTGTTTTCTGTTCTCATGCCTCAACCATTTGCGATCGATATTATTATTCGTTTGACGGGATAGAAAATACTTCAGCTACATTTTCAGTTGTACGTCGGATTGGTGATGCAAGAAATTTAAAACTACATGGATAGGTTGGGTGAATGGGCAAAACTTTGGCAATGAAAATTGAAGTGGATAAATATAGGGTTATTCAAGTTGGCCAGCGTAACAGAAAGGCAAATTATTATCTAAATGGAGAGAAACTTCAAAGTGCTCAGGTACAGAGTGATCAGGTTATCAGCTTGCATATCACAAAAAACCCTGCCTGCGAGTACTACAAGTATTGAGAAATACAAGCATAATTTCAGCATTTATTTGTAAAAGGATAGAGTAGAAATGTAGGGAGTGTTGTTGTAGCTATGCAAGGCATTAGTGAGGCTGTACTGGAGTACAGTTTGTGTGTCCCGCGGAATGAGGTATTTGCATTAGAGGCAATTCAGAAGAGGTTCATTATATTGATACCAAATTTGAAGTGTTTGTCTTGTGAAGAGAAATGGAGCAGTTCAGGCCTATACTCTTGAGTTTATAAGAATGAAAGAAGATCTCATTGAGGTCTGCAAATGCTAAATGCAATTGAAAGTGTAGAGGCGGAGTGATGTTTTTTTCATGTGGCGCAATTTACAACAAGAGACTAGAGATTGAGGATGGAGAGATAGCAGGAAAGTGGAATAGACGGCGCGATGACATCAGCCATGATTGTATTCAATAGTGGAGCAGGTTCGAAGGGTTGGATTCCTGACTGATGGTCCTTGTTTATATTCAGCCTTTCCACTGTGTTACACAGTAATGGGGGAGGACTGTGTATCAAACAGGAAGCAGCCACTTCGGATAAATCAGTCTAAATCAGTTTGACAGAACGTCACCAGTGGAGTCACACAGTGACCAGCGCTGGGTCCTCAACTATTTACAGTCTATATCAATGATCAGGAGGATGGAACAGATATACAGATACTGAGTTTGGTCATGTTGCTGTGATAATAAGAGATTAAATTAGCAAGAGAGGGTCGAGGGTCTCCAGATAGATCCAGATAGGTTAAGGCAATGGATAATAATTTGGGAGGTGGAATATAACATGATATAATCTGCAATTTCATTTACAGGAATAATGGAAGGCAGTACGTTACTGAAATGAAGAGGGATTACAGGACTTAATGACACTGTGTACTGGGGGGTTCACTCAGAACCGTTCAGACACGGGAGGTTTTGCTCCATCCCTGATCGTCTGCTCCCTGACAGTCCAAGTGACCCCATTGCTCTCCGTACACATGGAATATTTTAATGTAGTTGGTTGGTGGTGGGGATGGTGTTTTGAAACGTGTATCAAGGGGGCAGCCTTTATCCAAGATACATTTATTCCTTTCTACATGGAGAGATGAAGACGATGGGAATGGCTGCCTGCTTCTGAATGAAGAGGCCGTGACTGCTGCCAGGACAGGGGTATTCACCGACATGATGTACTGTGCATGGACACACTGTAACATTAATAGAGAGAGAACTCCTTCAGTTCCTCTACCTCTCCCCATTGACATGGCTAACCGCAGATGCCATGTACACCATCGGGATTCCCAGTATACTGGGAAAATGAGGATACACCCGGCAGCTTCCCGCTGAGGGAGAAACGATATAATTTACTCATCCACCATATATATCCTCCGTCACCGGATGGTGACATTGATGTTGAGGTACTGGGAGATGATGGATATGTCACCCAGTCCTGCCTGGAAAGTTCTGGATTATTGAAGCTGAATGAAACAGTGACCCTAACAGTCACTGACAGCACCATCCTCCCCCTGGTGTAAAGCTGTGGTCGTGTTGAAGGAGGTGACACCGCTCTGTGACCAGCTCCTTGTTCAGTCAGGATCCCCTCACACTCTGCTCCTGGGTAAAGTGGAGCTTGAGCAGCTGTTCCTGGAAAATCCGCGGTGGATACAGCAGATCCCTTTCACCAAACGCACTCACTGCGTGGGTTCAGAGCTTCCCCTCTCTGCAGCCTCTGCTTCATTTGTTGTTCATGTTGCAGGCTCAGATGCTGTTACTATAGTCCCCATGCTCCATCCAGAGTTGGGTCACCAAATCCTCAGGTCTCCCTAAATGTCTGAGGCAGCTCACAACACAACCTCCAGAAAACCGTCCCCAGCCCCTCCACTAACTTTTCAATAACAGGAGTCAGTCAGAAACTCCTCGGCTACAAATGTTGTGGACCAGACCAGTTTCCCGCAAAATATTTTAAGAAGGCCCCTTAGACCCAAACTTTTCCTTATTTTAAACATGGATGGGAAGTGTGCTTTCCAGTTATGTTGTGACTGGTCGACCAACTCGACATTAAGCAAAATATAATCTATTCAAATGCTTTAGTTAAAATACAATCAAAAAGAAGAACATTTTGAGATAGCTTATATGTTTGAACATACAATAGATACTCTACCTTCTTGGTATATACTGCTTGGCACAAAGATATATTCAAATACAGATTCTTACAGCAGTTTTCTGATCCACGAGAAATCAACATCAACAGAGATATCAGAGAGAAAGGAGGCTAGGGATCATGTATTGACACTTCCAACCATTCTGGGATCTCCAGCAGCTTCTGAATGCTGCAGCTAAAAACAAAACAAGAAAACCTGGTCTGGGAGAGCTGGGCACTGCCCTTCCATTATTATCACCGTTTTAATAAAACGTAAAGGCTTTCTCAGTTATTTAATTAAAGTGTTTTCAGACAGAAGTTCTGCACCTCTGCCTTTAAAACCTCTCTTCAAAAAAAGACCCAAGAGAAAATAACCTTTTTACAGTGATAGTATCCTCACAACTCCACCTTTAATAAAATAATCCATCAATATACAACAGTGGATTCATTTTAGACCTCCTAATCTTCCTCTATTAGTAGACTGAAATGCATATACAATACATTGACTGTGAGCGTACAAATGTTCACAACTCGATTCCATTTCAGTCATTTAACTCCTGTAACAGAATGCCTTTGTCTTTCTTCATTCAAGTCTCCACAATGTGTGAAAATGTAGGTTTTCTCACCCTGTCAACTGTAAATTTTAAAATTCAATGGCAGCAAGAATAAGCTCAATCGAAACAGACTGGTATTTGTCTCCCTAAACTTCTCCAAAAACTTTAAGGGGTCACGATCAGTGATAAAGATTTGTCTCATATATGTTATTCGCAATGTAAATGCTGAAATGTTGTAACGCCAACACCAAGCTCAAGGCCTCCTTCCCCATTGTGGAATAAATCTGTTGATGTTTCCACTGGACGCTCCAACCACACATTACGTAATGGAGCACTTCACATCTCTCCAATAGTCCTGCTGAGTGACATACCTCCTCATGTCTCAGCACAAAAGAATTACATACTTCTGTACCTCTTAATGCTGTAACCTCTTTACCTGCTACCCTTGACCTATGCTAATAAACCTTACTTTCACAGTGATATGTTTTGAGAAGATCTCGCACATACTTCTCAATCTCTCACAGAAACCAAGCTTTGATTTCTGAACCAAATCATCACCATCAGCCATTTCAGCTTCTAATCTTGCTATTGTTACTCTCTGCTCTTCTACACGAGTTCGCACGACTGCAGGAAGTGAATTGTTGAACTTAACCAAAATAAGAATCTCTCTCAGAGTGCCATAACTTTGCTCTGTTTTTAATACCCTTCCCCACCTTTCAAATTTACATTGTTAGATTCTTTCAAACTCAATGTGCATTTAACCATGGACGCTATTTTAGATTCCTGAAACACTGTCTGTCAGCTTCTGGCACAAGCTCATGTGAACTCCAGATGGCTTTCTTCACCTCCTCCTACTCCCCAGACACCGCCTCTGATCGAGATGCAAATACCTATCAGTTTTGTTTGAGTCAACTAAATCCACATGTTCACTGGGCACTGCATTTGTTTAGCCACTTTCTGAAATGAAATTAAAAAGTCTCCCCCATCCTTCTTATCAAATGTAGATAATACCTGGATGTATTTAAACAGATCCCCATCAAGCCTTTGGCTACTATAGGGTTGATCATCCTCACTATCCTCCTCATCCAGCCTACCGTCTACCTTCATCAACGCCTTCTATGTCAACTTTCCTCTCTAATTACTAATCTTTGAAGTTGAAACTCTCTGCTTTCCTTCTCTCTTTTTCTCTCTTTCTTCTTCATTTCCTGTTCTTTTATTTCTACTTTTCATCATAATTCAAACATTTTCAATTCCTTCTCATGTTCAAGGTGCCTCATTTGAAATTGAATTCTCGCCTTTTCTGAAGACTCTGATGGAAGTTTCACCAAATATAATTGCCGAGCTATAGCTGTAATTATCTTTCATTTTCTCACAGACAAACACAAACCCAACTCCAGCTTGTCAGCCAATTCCTACAGCTTTGCCTTCATTACCTTATGTAAAACCCCCAACTTCACTTCTTCCACAACCCGAGAACTCTCAGTGACTGAAAGAATCTTTATACACAAAACACTGTTTAAACCAACCGAATTCAACATCTGGAAACAAAGACACTAACAACTACCATACGCGACCTTTGAACCCAATAGCCTCCTGGTGCATACTCTCCAGCGTCTGCATGAGCTTATTCTGGATTATCTGGTTTCTTCCCACAACCCAAAGATGTGCATGTCAGGTGAATTGGCCATGATAAATTGTTTGTAGTTTTCAAGGATGTGTGCGTTAGGAGTTTTTGGTCGGTGTAAATGTGTAATAATAGGGTAGAGGAATGTGTCTGGGTAGGTTACTCCTCGGAGGGTTAGTGTGGACTTGTTGGGTCGAATTGCCTTTGGCAAAAAGGAACATTCAGACATGCATTCTTGCATACAGTTCTCCAATCCAGGAGGGAACAGCATCAAGTGAAGTTACAGAGAGAACAGCAGCTAGGGATAATTTACTAAAACTTCCAACACTTCTGGGACCACAAGCACCTGGTAACTGCTCCATCTACAAGAAAAAAACTTGTCTGTACGAGCTGGCCATTGTTACTACTATTTATTAAAATCCCTAAACGCCCCGTAAGTTATTTACTTGAGCCGTTTTCAGTCGGCAGTTTGGCCTTTATGACCTCTTACTTAAAAAAGGAGAAAATAACCTTATATTAAAATAATGACAGCATTGTCACACAATTTAGATGCCCGTCCTTTACTCAGTGTTACTGATGTTACTGATGTTACATGTCCTCATGTTACTGATCGCAAGGTCACCTGAGAGGGCCAACCACTGGTACAAACCAAGTTACAAGGATGTGTCTCATAACTTCTGAAACACGCCTGTCCATGGCCATCACATGGGACATACAGGGAAGTGAACAATAGCCTGTCACACACCATTTCATTATTTCTGAGCTACACAATGCCAGCACTTGATACACTAAGGAGACAAAACCCAAGGCCAGGGAAAGATACAGTCGGACCAGAGAGATTCACATTAAAGACAAAAACAGACAGTTTTCCCTCCGAGTTGGGGAACACTTCAGTGGTGCAGGACATTCAACCACGGACCTCCGGGTGACCATCCTCCAAGGCGGACTTCAGGACAAGCAACAGCGGAACGTGGCCGAGCAGAGTCTGATAGTTAATTTCGGTACCCATAGGGAGGGCATCAGCCCGGACCTTGGGTTCATGTCACAGTACAGCTGACCACAATTGCACTATACACACACAGACACAGACACAACGACACACACACACAAACACACACACACACACACAAACACACACACACACACACACACACACACACACACACACACACACACAGGCACTCCTATACCCAAACATACACACGGACACACATGTACACAGACACACACACACAGACACTCCCACAGACCCTTACAGACACCCACACTCACACAGGCATCTGCTCAGAGACTTAGACCACTGTAAACTCATGTACACACATATACACTCTCTCTTACAGATACTCACAGCCCCCCACCCCAGACACGCACACAGACTCCCACATTCACACATGCACCCCCTCACAGACTTCAGACTACATCACTACGCACACATATACACTCCATCACACTCACAATCCTCAACCCACACAAACACACGCACACACAAACAGACGACCTCAATGCACACATATATTTTGTGGGGTGAATTTGTACTTGCAGGGTGATATTGTACTTTTCTCAAAAACTGTATGAATTCATGTAGAAGTCTGAGTTCAAAAACTGCATGAATTCATGTAAAACTGTTGTCTCACTTTTCAGATTAGAATCAATCTAAGCATCATGGCATAGACAGAGAACACAAGGGGCCAACACCGTCAACATATTGTCTAGCTAACAGTCAATGTTACAGGTAACCTGAGAATGCAACTTATTTTTTTTAAAAAAATGTTTTATGGTTTACACATGAAATAAGTGAAACTATCATGGTATTCGAACAGATTAAAGACTCAACAGACAATCAAGTTTTTTTCAATGTACAATTTCAGTTACATCATACTGTAAATTTCTGCTATAATTTCTGTGCCTTAGAATTGTGTCCTCCATTATTACCTGATGAAGGAGCGGCGCTCCGAAACCTAGTGTGCTTCCAATTACACCTGTTGGACTATAACCTGGTGTTGTGTGATTTTTAACTTTGTACACCCCAGTCCAACACCGGCATCTCCAAATCATGACGAAAGAAACAGGCTCTGCTAACGAGTTCAACACATCATTTTTCATATCACTATAAAAGGGAACATTTATTGGGTTTGGAAGGAATGGATGAGGTTTGCTGAGGGATGGACCATAAGCCTTCATAATCTTGTTTTAACTTGTATATGAGAGTATTAACAGAACATTGCAGGTGTCTATATGTGTTCCACTCTGCTTATGAAAGGAGGCAGTTACAAAATAACAGATCGGCTACATAAAAAAAGTCAGGTGGGCAAGTTTCTAGATACCTTAACCCACAGTATAATACCTATTGACCAGTGTGAGGCTACTCCTGGTTTTAAGTGCCCTGCTACCAAATCCTTTCATAACCTTGAGACAGAGCATTAAGATTGCTGCTCAGCAACAGGCCGAAGCAATTCTGTCCCTACGGGCCTCTTACAAAGGGATAAGAGAAGGCCATTCATCCCATATTAGCCTGTTGCTACTTAAAAAGGTGGAAATCTCGAATATTGGCACATTTTGCCAACAGAATCATTCAAAACGAAGAGATATGTCTCTGCAGCTGTATGGAGTGTTACTGAGAGGGCACCTGGAGTACATTCTGTTGTTTGTGTTTCTGTAATTGAGAAGGGATGGACCTCCCTCAGATACAGTTTTACGGCTGCTCATAATCCACGGGTTGCTGTGTCATTTAATGTCTCGGGTCTGTTACACAAGGACAGGAGGAGGCCATTCAGCCTTTCCAGTTTATTACAGAGGGCCATGAGGAGCCCATTCAGCCTCTCAAGCGTGTTACAGAGGGGCAGGAAGTGTTTGTTTAACTTTCAAGTCTGTTACACAAAATATTAGTTTTAAATTAGTTTTGGAATAGGAAAGACCTGATGTAAACATTAAAGTTCTAACTTTGAACAAAGCCAATTTTGAAAGTGTTCGGCGAGCCCTGTGAAAGGCTGATTGGAATACCCTATTCACAGGTAAAGGGATGGTTGGAAAACGCAAGGCCATCAAAACCTGGTTACAGAGAGTCCAGAACCAACATGTTTCTATTCGTGAGGGGGCAAGGCTGGTGGGTGCAGGGAGTGCTGGATGGCTAGATATATTGATGCTCTGGTCAAGGTAAGGAAGGAGGCATATTTCAGGTAAACAGAGCTGAGATCAAGTGAATCCCGAGAGGAGTATAAGGGCAGTACGTGTGTAGTTAACGGGGAAATCGGGCCAGAAAAATGTGGGCGTGAGATGGCTTTAGAAATAGGGTGAACGAGGCATTGAAGAAATTCTACAAATCCTTTAATGGCAAAAGATTAACTTGGGAGAGAATAGGGCCCCTTAAAGGTCAGTAAGGCTACCTATGTGTGGAACCACAGGAGATGGGAGGGATACAAAACAAGTAATTCTCTTCAGAATGTAATGTGGAGGAGATTATAAGAGCGAAAGAATGAAGAAATATATAGTGATATCTTGAAAGTGTCTATATTATAAGGAGGTGTTGGACATTTTAAAACACATAAAGATAAACAAATCTCCAGGACCTGATCAGTTGCATCAAAGAAGTTTGTGGGAAGCTAGGAAAGAGATTGCTCAGCATTTTGCTGATATACTTGTATCATTGATTTCCACAAGTGAGGTGTCAAAAGACTGGAGGGTTGCTAACATAGTGTCATTATTTAAGAAAGTAATGAAAAAGCAGGTAACTAAAGACAGGTGAGCCTGACGTCAATGGTGATTATATTGTTGGAGGGGATTTTGATGGAAAGAACGTATATGCATTTGGAAAGACATGGACTGAAGAGGGCTTTGTACATTGGAGATCACGTCTCACTTACTCGGTGGAATGTTTTGAGGAAGTGATGAAGATGATTGATGAAGGCAGGACAGTGAAGGTTGTCTTTATGGAATTCAGTAAGAAAACCAAAATGTTCTACATGGTAGACTGGTTAGCAAGGTTAGACTGCCTGGGATCCAGGGAGATCTCGCCATTTAGATCCAAAATTTTCTTGAATATTGGAGACAGGGCGTGACAGTGACATTTGTTGATTAAACTTGGAGACCTGTGACCAGTGGCGTGCCACAAAGATCAATAGTGGGTCAACTGCCTTTTGTCACTGATACAAATCATTTACATTTGAGTATATGAAGTATAGTCAGTAAGTTTGTAGATAATTCCAAATTTGTTGGTGTAGTCGACAGTGAGGAATGATCTCTCAGACTATAATGGGACTTTGCTTAGGTGAACCGAGGAGTGGCAGATGGAGTTTATTTTAGATAAATGTGAGGTGTTGCATTTTGGCAAGAAAAATCAAGGCAAGACATAAAGGTAGGGCCCTGTTGAAAAGTGGCAACGAAGAAGAACTCCATAGAAATACTGAAACCCTACAGTGAGAAAACAGGCTATTCGGCCCATCGAGGCCACACTGACCCTCTAAACAGTATCCCACTGGACAAACCCCTACCCTATCCCTCTTAGCCTGCATTTCCCATGGCTAATCCACCTCGCCTACACATCTCTGGGTACTAAACACAATTGACCATGGCCAATCTACCCTTATCTGCATAACTTTATACTGTCGGAGGAAAACATAGCACCCGGAGGAAAGTCACGTAGGCATGGAGAAAATGTACAAACTCCACACAGCCAGTCATTCAAGGATGGAATTAAACCTGGATCGCTGCGCTGTGAGGCAGAAAAGCTAGCTTTGTGGTGCAGGTTCTCTTTTCCTTGAAAGTGCCATCACAGGTAGGCAGTGTAGTGAAGAACTCACTCGGTGATCTTCCCTTTATTGGTGTGTGCTTTGAGTCTATGCGTTTACATGACATGTTGCATCTGTAGAGGATATTGGTTTGGCCACTTTGGTAATATTGCCTTTAATTCTGGTCACCCTGCTGTCGGAAAGATGTTTCCAAACTTGAAAGGGTGCAGACGAGATTTAAAATAATGTTGCAGGTGTTGGACGGTTAGAGTTACAGAGAGAGTTTGAATCGGCTGGGACTATTTTCAAGTGTTGAGTTTGAGGGGTGACCATAAAGAGGTTTATAAAATCATGAGGTGTATAGATAAGGTAAACAATCAACGTCTTTTCTGCAGGATAGGCAAGGCCAAAATTAGATGACAAAGGTTAAAGGTGAGAGGGGAAACATTTAAAACGGGACATGAGGGACAACATGTTCACACAGAGACTGCTGTGTGTATGGATTGAACAGCCAAAAGAGGTGGTGGAGGTTGGTACAGTTACACCATTTAAAAGGCATTTGGATGGATACGTGCATGGGAAGTGTTTAGAGGGAGATGGGCCAAGTGCTGGCAAGGGGGACGAGATTTATTTAGGATATTTGGTTGGTATGGACGACCAGACTGAAGGATCTTTTTCCGTGCTGTACATCTCTCAGACTCTATTGACCCTTGTGTGTACAACACAGGAACAGGAGAAGGTTATTCAGATTCTGAATTCTGTAAGTCAGCTTGTTTGTTCAATTACTGAGAGTCAAATACATCATTCAGATTTTGGTGCTTTACATAAACAGGAGACAGTCTTTTTGACAAGAGAAGCTGTAAAGAATGTGAAGAGGCCATACAGACCTTCAACTCCATTCCACAGAAGCAGCAGGTGAGCACAGAAATATAGGAACCTGTTACTCAGAAGCAGGAGGAGGAAATCTATTTTCACAAAACTTGAATTAGGAAGCAGTCACTCCACTGCTCGAGTTTGGGAGCACAGGAACAGGAGGGAGTCATTCAACTGCGCAAGATTTGGACATAGGGACAGGAGGGAGTCATTTAACTGCTCGAGACTGAGACACAGGAAAAGGAGGGAGTCATTGAACTGCTCGAGACTGGGACACAGGACCAGGAGGGTGTCATTCAATGCTCGAAACTGGGGCACAGGGAAATCTTGAGAGTAGTGAGGCCCCAGAATCCTGTTACGCAGAAACAGAAGGAGGTGCTTCACACCCCACTTGTATGGGATATTGGAAGAGAAGGGTAGTTTGCTTGGAACAAACATAAATATATGAATAAGTTGCATTCGTGGTCCATTCAATCCTGGCCCACAATTCACTAAGACCACGGCTGATCTGATTGTGATTCCCTCATTCCATTTTATGGAGACTGTCCTCTCTGCAGCCTCTGCTCCATTTGTTGGTCATGTTGCACACCCAGATGCTGTAACAACAGTCACCATCACTTATTCAGTGGGATGGGTCTAACCGGATGAGTCAGGATTTGAAGGGTCCAATCACAAGAATGGAAACACAAAGTGAAGGTATTGCCAGATGTTTAGTTCGCTCACATTCGCAATCCAACTCACATAACCAGCCTATCCATAATACATTCAGAATGGAGCACTGTGTAATTCCGGTCCAGAGTGGAACTCTGTGCAGCCCACACCAATGCTTGATCTATAATGTCCAGCGTGGGGAGCTGTGCAGACCGCACTGGTTCATTCCCATATAAACCCAGGCTGTAACATTATTCGGTAACACTGTGTTAGATCACTGCCCAGTGTGGGGAAACTTGCAGCCCATGCTGGAAGTGACAGCATCTGCAGCTACAATCCATATCTCCACTTTGCCTTGACAAGGGATGCTGCGGATGTGAAAATCATTGCAAGAGACAGATGCAAATGGAAACAGTTCAAATAGCAACAGTTCTGATTAAGGCGAGTATCACACAAGTATTTAAAGATGAAATAACAGATAATATCCGATGAGGGTTTTGTGAATGGTGCAAGGATGTAAGAGGGTGATGGTGATGTAGTTAAACTATAAGCCTCCAAATAATCAAGGAGAATTGGAGGAACAAATATGCAGGGAGACTGGTGAGAGCAGCAGGAGCAATAGGGTTGTTATAATAGGTGATTTAAATTTTCCTAACATTGACTGGGACTTCCAGATGGTTAAGAACTTCGATGGAACGTAATTTCTTCAGTATGTTCAGGAAAGTTTCCACAAGCAGTATGTAGAGGGTCCTACTCGGGAAGGGACAAACTCGACCTACTGTTGGGAAACAGGGATGTATTGGTGACGGAGGTAAAGCGGGGGAGTATTTTGGGAAAAGTGACTAGCATTGTATAAATTTTAAAATAGTTATGGGAGGAAAACAATTGGTCCATGGACTCAAGTTCTAAATAGTGGCAAGGCATATTTGGTTGGAATTAGACAGGAGATTGCAGGGGTTCATGGGAGTAATTTGTTTCCAGGTAAAAGGATTCCGGCCAAGAGGACGGCTTCAAAAGTGAGTTAGCCCGAGTTCAAGGTCAATATGTTCCTGTGAGGGTGAAGGAAAAGTCAGGCTGGAAGAAAAAACCCTGGATGACAAGAGATATTGTGGCTTTGACCAGAAAAAAGGAGGCGTGGTTCAGGTACAGGCAGCTGGGATCAAGGGAATCCCTGGAGGTACACAGGGGACACAGGAGTTTACTGAAGAAGGAAATCATATAGGCGAAAAGGGGGTAATGAGTTAGCCTTGGCTGAGCAGATTAGGGTGAATCCAAATTCAGTATAGTAAAGAGAAAGAACAACTAGAGAGAGAAAAGGATGCCTTAAATTCCAAAATAGACACGCATATGTAAAACAAGAGATGGTTGAGGTCCTCGATTTCCCCTCTGTGTATACCATGAAGAAAGACATGAAGACCTGTGACCTTTGGGAGGTTAATTGTCATATCTTGGTACAGTTCATATTAGAGTAGAGGTGCCGTTGGACATATTAGAATGCATAAAGTTAGATAAATCTCTTGGTCCTAACCAGACATATCTAAGAGCACTGCAAGAGGCGAGAGAAGACAGTTCAGGGGCCTTATTCAGAAGAGCTGAAAAGAAAAGCCTGGGAAATATAGACCAGTAAGCTTCACATCAGTTTCTGGAAGCCACTTGAGAAGGTTCTGAGATATAAGATATGCATGCATTTGGGAAGACAGAGTTTGACTTGGAGCAGTCAGCATAGCTTTGTGCGAGGCAGGTCATGCCTTACAAATTTTGATAGCGTGTTTTGAGGAAGTGACCAGGAATGTTGACAAGGACGGGGTGGTGGACATAGTCTATATGGATTTGGTAAGGCGTTTTATAAGTTTCCACATGGTAGGCCGCTCCAGAAAGTTAGATCGCATGGACTCCAATGTAAACTGGCAAACTGGCGACACAATTAGCTGGACTTTGTTAAGCAAATGGCTGTGGTGGAGGTATGCTTGTCGGACTGGAGGCCTGTGACTAGTGGAGTGCCTCAGAGGTCGGTACTGGCCCCATTGCTGTTTGTTATCTATATCAATGATTTGGACCAGAGTGCACAACGCAAAGTTAGTAAGTTTGCAGATGACTCTAATTTAGGAGGCATCATTAAGTGAGGAACGTTATCAGAAATTGCAGCAGTACCTTGACCAGCTGGGGAATTGGGCTGAGAAATGGCAAATGGAGTTTAATATAGATAAGTGTGACGTCTTGCATTTTGGAAAAACAAATCTCGGTAGGAGTTTAGTGATGGATGATAGTGCCTTAAGGAGTGTAGTGGAACAAAAGGACGTTGGAGATCAGTTGCACAGTTGCCTGAAATTTGTGTCACAGATACACAGGACAGTGAAGAAGGCTGTTGGCACACTGGCTTTCATCAGGGCATTGAGTATAGACGTTGGGACATTATGTTGCAGTTGTACAGGATATTGGTAAGGCTGCAGTTAGAGTATAGTGTTCAGTTTTGTTCACCTTGCTCTAGAAAGGATATTATTGATCAAGAAAGAATGTTGAACAAATTTCCAAAGATGTTTCATGAGCTCAAGGCTCTAAGTTATTGGCAGAGGTTAGACAGGTTAGAACTTATTTCTTTACAGCGTAGGAAACTGAGAGGGTTCTTATAGAAGTGTAACTCTTATAAAATCATGAGAGGCGTCCATGGGGTGAACACTTCAATTTTTTTCCCAAGGTTGGGGAATCAAGGACTAGAGGACATCCATTAATGTTTGGAAAGGATAAAAATATAAAAAGGAAACTGAGGGGCAACCTTTTTACACAGAGTGTAGTACGCATATGGACTGAGCTGCCAGTTGAAGTGATTGATGTGGGTACAACAACAACATTGAAAAGGCATTTGGACAAATACAGAGATAGGAAAGGATTAGCGGGATACAGAACAAGGGCAGGGAAATGGGGTGAGTCTGGATGGACATTTTGGTTGGCATGGACCAGCTGGGCGAAATAGCCAGTCATACTGGCAGTCTCGTGCAGTATGACTGTAAAGGAGTGTGTTTTGGAGTGGAGGCAGAGTGGGGGAGACTGAGAAAAAATGTCATGGAAGGATATGTTCATAGGTTTCAGAATACTGAAATGAAGACATTTCGATAGTATCATGCAACATGGGTCAGTATTTCGAAGAATTATGAGTGAAAGGGATATTGCTGTGAGTTCAGGCGATGGAGAGTTTTGGATGAGCATTTGTTCTGCAGCTTTGTAACCGGGAGTGAGGACAGCAGAGTCTTCGCCTCACTGGGCTGAATCTAACAAAAAAACTGTCGCAATGACATTTTCATTAAGTGTGACAGAGGGGTTGCCTGCACAAGGCCGAGCTAGTTTCCTAGTCCTATCTTACCAATCTCACGTCATTAACTACCCACCCCACTCCATAGTGTCCCTCTCATACAATGCCAGCCCAATTCTCCAACCCATCATGACTGGAGATACTCACCATCGCCGGGATGCCCCGGATATTCTGTGATCCCTGGCACTTGTGCCATCCTTAAAAGGCCAATGGGTACACGGTTGTGCTTTCTCAGTTCAGAACTGCCCTGCACAGTTTACCCCGAGCATGGCAGCTAAGGGGAAATTACACCACGGTTTGTCAATAGGGGCACGGAGTTCCTGGTGGATGGGCTAGTACAGAGGGGGACCATTCTCTTCCCAGAGGGATCACACCAACAGACCCACCGAGCATGGTCTGAACTCCTCACCCAGCTCATTGCAATGTGCGGTCTGAGGAAATGTCCAGCAAAACAGGACAAGCATCAATAACCTTCCCCACTCTGTCAGGATAAGGGTCACCGTATTCTCTCTGCTCCCTCACACTCACTGTCTGTCTGTTATAGCACCGACCCCCGAACAAGGCTCATGCTCCACCACTCTCATTACTGCATGCAGCACCTTCCCTCTCTTTCTCTCTTGCCTTTCTAATGCCCACCACATAGTTCGATAATATTCTGGAGAATGCCAATTATGGAATGTTCCAGGTATTGTTCCAACTTATTCCCAGTTTCAGGAAAACGGCTGTGCCCCAGTGTGTAACACATAAAATGATGGAGTAGAGATGTACGTTTTTCAAATCACACACAATTAAAATCCATCATTAGGATTCAGTACTTCAAACATGCTCCAACATTCAATATGTTTGGGGGTGACCTGATGGTTTTCTCAGCTCCATGTTACAGGAACTTTCAGTCATTCAACCCCCAGGTTCCTGTTACTGAGCAGATGATTCTCAGAACTTTTTACCCCGGGTTTCTTCTAGCATGTGTTCAGAAGGCATTTCCCATGGGGACAGACTCTCCTAACAATATATTTCATCTGCTTTATAAATTCATATAACAGTCATCATGCTTTCCACAGACCAATGAAAAACATGCACTTATTTTATGGTTATCGATAGCAAACCACAATTAGTCATTCTGATTATTTCACTTGTCTCATCTTATTGTATTCAGCAAAAGAAAGCTTCCAAACACTTGTCTCAATGTAACATACAATTTCTGGCAAAGAACATTGTTATCCTCAGCCGTTATCATGACGATTATCTCAAATATACCTTTTTCCTTGTCATGAATGTTCTCTTGCCCTTTGTATGTGACTGATTCTGTGTGTAACAGTTACACAGTCGCCCACTCAGTTGGCTGGATGGGTGGTTTGGGATGCAGAGAGAGGACACCATCGCAGGTTCAATTCCCCGCACTGACAGAGGTTACAATGAAGGGGACGTTCTCTCAACCTCACCCTGTCGCTGGGGTGTGGTGACCCTCAGGATAAACCACCATGAGTAGTCTCTCTCATGAGAGTTAATTTGGGACTATACTCTCAATTCTGGCAATTTTATGTTTTTAACAAACGTTTTTATTGAAAAAGACGTTTTATTATTATATTAAACCAATAACAATACAACTCAAATAACTGAACAAAATTACACCCAATTGCATGTACATACAAAACAAGTTAAAGTCTCTAAATGGGCAGAAGAAAAACAAAAAAAAGTATGGCTCCGCATTACAAAATGATAGTTCTCGTTCTTCGAGAGCATTACACATTCATATGTTCATGATTCTTCATACTAGATTCATTAGACAATATCATCATGGCTATATAAAAGCCCTTTTCAGAGTGGCAGATAAGTCTGTATCGCGGTAATCCAAAAAGGGTTGCCATATCTTATGTAAATCTTTGCTTTTTGGTGCACCATAACCGTGAGAAAATCCAAAAGATATTCTCCATGACGAGCTTACAAGGACCCAACAGACCCGGGGTTTTTCAGACATCCAACATAACAGAATATTTTTCCTAGCACAGGAAGTATGGGGGAGATACTAAACGAGTATTTTGCATCAGTATTTATTGTGGAAGACATAAAATGTAGGGAAATAGATGGTGACACCTTGGAAAATGTCCATATTACAGAGGAAGAAGTGCTGGATGTATTAAAATGGGTAAAGGTGGATAAATACCCGAGGATGTCTTGAAACGGGTCCCCAGGACCTGATCAAGTATACCCTAGAACTCTATGGGAAGCTAGAGAAGTGATTTCTGGGCCTCTTGCTGAGATATTAGTAATATGGAATGTCACAGGTGAGGTGCCAGAAGACTGTAGGTTTGATAACGTGGTGCTGCAGTTTAAGAAGGGTGGTAAGGACACGCCAGGGGACTATAGACTAGAGAGCCTGACGTTGGTGGTGGGCAAGTTGTTGGAAGGAATCCTGAGGGACAGTCTGTGCATGTATTTAGAAAGGCAAGGACTGATTAGGGATAGTCAACATGGCTTTGTGCGTGAGAAATCATGTCTCACAAACTTGATTGAGTTTCTTGAGGAAGTAACAAAGAGGATTGATGAGGGCAAAGGGGTAGATGTGATCTAGATGGACTTCAGTAAGGGTTTTCATAAGGTTCCCCATGGGAGAATGATTAGCAAGTTTAGATCTCATGGAATACAGGGAGAGCTAGCCATTTGGATACATAACTCGCTCAAAGGTAGAAGATAGAGAGTGGTGGTGGAGGGTTGTTTTTCAGACTGGAGGCCTGTGACCAGTGCAGTACCACAAGGATCGGTGCATGATTCACTACTTTTTGTCATTGACATAAATGGTTTTGATGCGAGCATAAGAGGTACAGTTAGTAAGTTTGCAGATGACACCAAAATTGGAGGTGTAGTGGACAGCGAAGAAGGTCACCTCAGATTACAACAGGATATTGACCAAATTGTCAATGGGCTGAGACGTGGCAGATGGAGTTTAATTCAGATAAATGCGATGTGCTGCATTTTGGGAAATCAAATATCAGCAGGACTTATGCACTTAATGTTCAGGTCGCAGGGAGTGTTGCTGAACAAAGAGACATTGGAGTGCATGTTCATAGCTCCTTGAAAGTGGAGTCGCAGGTATATAGGATAGTGAAGAAGGCGTTTGATGTGCTTTCCTTTATTGATCAGAGTATTGAGTACAGGAGTTGGAAGATCATTTTGCGACCGTACAGGACATTGGATAGGCCACTGTTGTAATATTGCGTGCAATTCTGGTCTCCTTCCTATCGGAAATATGTTGCGAAACTTGAAAGGGTTCAGAAAAGATTTGTGGGGATGTTGCCAGGGTTAGAGGATTTGAGCTATAGAGAGAGGCTGAACAGGCTGGGGCTGTTTTCCCTGGAGCGTCGGAGGCTGAGGGTTAACATTATAGAGTTTTACAAAATTATGATGGACATGGATAGGGTAAATAGGTAAAATCTTTTCCCTGGGGTCGGGGAGTCCAGAACGAGAGGCTATTGGTTTAGAGTGAGAGGCGAAAGATATAAAAGAGACCTATGGGGCAATTATTTCACACAGAGGGTAGTACATGTATGGAATGAGCTACCAGTTGAGGTGGGGGAGGCTGATACAAGTGCAACATTTAAGAGGCATTTGGATGGGTATATGAATACGACTGGTTTGGAGGCTTATGGGCCGGGCATTGGCAGGTGGGACTAGATTGGTTTGGGATATGTCGTCGGCATGGATTGGTTGGATAGAAGGTTTCCAGCTTGACATCTCTATGACTATGACTTATACTCATCTCTGTTTTTAAGTGGACCATACTGGTGAGAAAGACCAAAGGGATATTTTCCATGAGGAGCTTAAGACCAACAGCCCCGAGGAGTTTTCAGGCATCCAACACAACAGAATAAATTTCCTAGCACAGAAAGTAAGCATTATTTTTCCCATGTGTAAGATACTCTGGGCAGGCCCAGGAAAAGAGAAACCGGGTCCATCTCCAATTCGGTCCCCAAGGCCCACTCTGTCAAACCTAACACAGTGCTCCAATATATATGAAGCCTGCAGTAGGACCACATGCAATGAGCAAGAGTGCCTGTAGTCATTCTGCATTTAGGACATGCTGAAGATAATCCCACTTTGAATTTTGAGAGAAACACTTGCGTCAGATTGACCCTATGAAGAATTTACAACTGCATGGAATGTGTCCTGTTACAGATCAAAATCCTTTGAGCATTTTCACAAATATCCTTCCATGTCTCCAAAGAGATCTCAACCCCCAACTCTCTCGCACAGACGTCACGATTGCGCACAGTCTTGTCTGAGGGGACATTATCCAACTGATGATAAAGGGTGTTGACAGAGAGTGTATTCTTAGCAAGAAGAACCCATCTCTCTGTATCGGATCTATCAGTCTCTGTTAATTTTTTAAAAATCAAATCTCTAATCTGGGAAAAAAAACAGAAGAAGTCTCTACTAGGTAGTCCATACTTAACGAGTTATTTGACCAAATGATATCATTGTTTCTCCCTCAAGTAACACGTGGTGGCTCAGTGGTTTGCACTGACTCACAGTACCAGGGCCACGGGTTTGGTTGGGTGACTGGCTGTGTGGAGTTCGTATATTCTCATCTGTTTCTGCGTAGGTCTCCTTCAACACTCACAAAGATGTGTGGGTTAGATGAATTGGCCATTGCTAAATCGCTCATAGTGTTTCAGGATCTGTACGTTGAGGAATTAGTCAGGGTAAATATAGGATGGTAGGGGATTGGTTCTGGGTGGTTTACTCTTCAGAGGGTCGAAGTTGACTTACTGGGCCCAAGGACCTGTTTCCACACTGTAGGGATACTACTAATTCTAAATCACTCAAGCAAGGTACACACTCGCTGCCCACAGTTTAAACCTGGAATCCATCATCCTCGGTTGACAACCCGGTATACAAATTATCGGGGTAAGAAACATGGTTTTGTCTGTATTGCCCTCGATCTGACGCATTGTCCTTCAAGTTTTAACAGTATTGATCATCATTAGTTTATGACAATACTCAATACGCGTTGTCAATTTATCTAAGAACAACAGACTAATAAAGGTTCACTTTGTCTGAGAGGGCTCAATGTCGAGCCATATTGATGCCGAGACTTCAGTGGCCCAGGCACTCACATCGGATGAAAATAACTTAATTGATTGCTTTTAATCGGTGAGATCAACTCCCCACAATCTGTGGCGTAGTTGCAATTTTGTTAGCTTGATAAAGAATCACTTATGGTGCCAAATAAACGAGCTAAACCAGCCATTTTTTTCTAAAGATCATCTAAGATTACTTAAAGTTTGGCCCTTTGGCCCAACAAGTCCACACTGATCCACCGAAGCGCAACCCACTCAGACCCATTCCCCTACATTTACCCCTACATTAATTTTAATAACAGCTATCCGACCTAGCCAGGATATTGGAAATGCCTCCCATCTTTGAAGGTCTTGTTTAATTTTGTCAAACAAATGGATACAGTTCACGTTAAATAAATGACCAAAGACAGATGCAATGAATATACTGAAATAGGGAAACCACCACTGTGACCATTTAAAAGGAAACTAGGATTTGGCCTCAGTATTAGGTATTTCCCTAAGACCTCCCATAGGCATGGCCTCCAACTTTGTCATATTTATCTTATCGCCCAGAAAGGCAACAAGCGAATCAATGAATTGCATCACATGACCTACCGAAATTGCGGAATTTGACAAAAAGCATAACACCATCTTCTGCATACAATGTAATCTTACGTGACTTCTATCCTACTTTTGGGTCAGATATGTGGGCATCCCTACGGATGGCCTTCGCCAGTGGCTCAATCCCCAAAGTAAACAAGAATGGTGAAAGGTGTTAACCTTGTTGGCTGCCTGGAGAAATATTAATATTACTGGTTGGCACACCATTAGTGAGAACCGCAGCCAGAGGATCGCGGTAAAGGTCTCTCACCCACTTGATAAAAACTTTGCATAGACCAAACCGTTCTAATGTACAGAAGAGATCCGGCTACTCAACCCAATCAAATGCCTTCTCTCATCTCAAGAGATGAATAATCCCTGGACAGATTGTTGTTGACACTCTTGGATCAAATTGAGTAATCTCTTAACAAAGTAGGAAGATCTGTGGCCCTTTATAAAGCCTGTTTGGTCCTCTTTGGTAACGGAAGGCAGCAAAGTTTCCACCTTAATGTACAGATCACAGACGGGATTTTGAAACCAGCATTTAAAAGTGAGATTGGCGTGTAAGAAACACAATCCTCCAGGGTCTTCCATTCTTAAGCATCAGAGAGATATGAGCCTCTCTACAGGATGGAGGGAGGGGTTCGTGACTGTATGAGTGACAGAACATGTTAAACATCAGCCCTGACAATAGGTTTATAAATTATTTATAAAATTCCCTCAGAAATCTGTCAGGAACGTGCACCCTTACATTCTGAACGGCTTCACACCCTCCTGCGCTTACAATGGTCCATTAAGGCACAACACCTATTCAGGGGTTACTCCTGGAAGACACAGGTTCTTGAAAAAAGACTCCATCTTAATCCATCTATCCTCAAAATGTTCAGTCTGAAATAATTCGGAGAAAACTCTTGGACAGGCTGCATTAATGTTTTTAGAATCGGAGGGAAGGATCCCAGTACCTTCCCTAATTGAGGTAAAGGCTTGAGGGGACGCTCATTTTCCTGGCAAGTTAGGCTAAATACTTGCCTGGCTTATCACCATGTTCAAACAGCCGTCGTTTTTCAAAAGTAAGTTCCTTCCTGGCTGTCTGTGTGAGTGTGGAATTCACTGTAGACCGAAGCGTTGTGCTCCTCTGCAGATTAGGCACGGAGGGGCTATCACAGTATGCACTCACGGCTGTTCTCAACTGTGCCTCAAGCCAGCGTTCCTGCTCCCCCTTCTGCCGCTTCCTGATGAATAACAATTTCCTTGGCATGAGCGTTAGTAGTTTCACATAGAATGGATGTGTTACTGGTTGAATCTGCATTAATGGCTAAGAAATATCTGAAATCTTGACAGAAATACTCAATGAATTAACTAGCCTTAAGAAAAAAAGGATCCATTCGCCAGCGTCTCGAAACTGTTATACTGCTTCAAGGTCAGAAATGGTAATTTTCCCAATTGTGCAGGATGCCACCGAATCTAAGATTGTTGCAGGGATGGAGAAGAGATGAACATTCGTGTGGCATTTATGCGGGTTATAGGAGAAAATAAAATCCCTACTTGTGAGGTAGATCTGCCTCCAGACATCCACCAGTTCTCGTTCTGCACAAGAATCAACTAATTGCTTACATTATGTCGAGGGTATTGGGTGACCTTTGGACATTCTGTCCACTGTGGGGTCCATAAGACAGTTGAAATCATTTACACTAATGCACCATGAGACAAGATAACTTAATTTGGAAAATGCATCTACCACGGTTTTAAGAGGGTGCGCCGGGAGGCAATAACCTTACAAAATACTGTATTCTTTCCCATAGTTCAAGGGTTTGGGGATTATGATCCTCCTGTGAATGTCTAATGTAATCTAGTAATTTAACTGGAAGATTCTTCCTATCCAATATGGCTTCTCCCCTACTCTTATTATTAATAAAACGAGAAATAAACCCGATCAAACCCGCCCTGCTGTAATATTAATGTTCATTGTCATCAAGGTGCATCTCCTGCAATAGGACAACCTCCACCCGCTCCTTTCTAAGACTAGGAAGTACATTTTTCCTCTTGACTGGACTATGGCTCCGCTTATTGCTCCAAGTACGCCATTTAAGCGCATCATTATCCATCACACACTGTAGCAACATTTGAGATCTAGAGAGGAAGAACTCGAATTACACATCACTGATCATGAATGAAAAATGACTCATAGAGCTTAAAAACAACACGAACTAAGACTACGACATCTAACAAGCTCTCAAAACTTTCCAACACTTAACTAATTAAAAAACATGAAATGAAACAAAATCCAAAGTGCTAATGACACTCCATAGGGAATCTACCCACCCCCCCCAACCCCCCCACAACCACGCCTGTCCAGTGGGAACGGTTACATACCCCAAAACGTCATCTTCTGCCTGCTAACAATATGACAACCAGGGCAATTAACGACAAATATCGGGCTTCACCTGCCCTTTGGTCGGTATTTAATCATCACAACTACCTCTGTAACCCGCTCCAGCTTGAGTCACTCCCCAGACACAAGCAAGGAAAGAGAATAAGATTAGTAATACTAATGAAGAAGTTAAAAGTGAGTACTCTACCCATCCCCGACTATAATTTAACACTGGTTAATACCAGAAAAATCCAAGAAAATTTCTTTGAGAGAGAAACATGATTATCTAAACATCCATCTTACTTTAAAATGTCACAAAGTTTTCGCTTTCTCTGGAGAGTTAGACGAGTGTATGGATCCATTGAAAGCAATACGGAGCACCGCTGGGTATATTAAGGAATACTGACTCCGAGTTCCCTTACTCTTCTCTTGATATCATCAAAAGATTTTCTTTCCTGAATCACTGCCGTTGAAAAGTCCTGAAAGATCATAATCCTGGAGCACTCGTGAATTAAAGCCATCGGATCTTTCCCCTGGCTTCTGGAAGATTCCATCTGCCTATGTTTATCCCCATAACTATGTAACCACACAAGGACAGGGCGAAGGCGTTGGTCTGAGTCTGACCTCCGCACCATAACCCGATGAATTGTTTCAGTCTTCACCTGTCCCTTTTCAGTTTTGAAGTGAAGGAATCGCTGCAGCCAGTTCTCAATAAACTCACTGGCTGACCACCTTCCATCCGGTCCAGCAAGCCGACGATGTGAACATTTTTCATCCTTTCCCTGTTCTCGAGGTGGTCGTCATGTTTAGTTAAGGAATTGTCCTGGCTTTCAAAGGTGAGGATCCTCTCCTGAAAGGAACTGATCGCGGTCTCTGTCGCTGCAGTTTGGCGCTTGGCATAATCTGTTCTGTTTCCAAGGCTGTCAAGTTGCTGCTCATGTTTTTGGAGCACGGCTGAGAGCGGCTCTAGCCACTGCTGAACCCTTCTTCAATCATTACTTCAATCATTTCACATATTTGGTGAACTCAGTGACCAAGGCCTGGTGAGTAACTGGGTCTATGGAACGAGCAGAGTGGGTTGCAGCTACAGACTCAGGCATGCTCGATGCTTCTGATGGGTGCACCACGTGATGGGACTGACTCGATCCTTTCCCATGTTTTATCATTTCCACTTGATAAAACGGGATTAGTAAAGATTCTATCGCTCTTTTAGTGTTGAATTTTACGTAAATGGCTGGGATGGGATGGGTTGGAGAACCACTTTGCCCGTGATGTGATGCAGAGCCCAGCAAAACAGACCTTCCGGATCTCCGGTATCTTGGATCCCCCCTTAATGTTTTATCGATATTATCATTTCATTTTGCATTATATTCCTGGATGTTCCGGACCCGTGTAATTTGATACCACTGTCTACATTTTCCCCTACGCTGCAAATTGCTTGCCATTCCTCGATAATCCTTGACTCTTTTGTTATTCATGAACCTTCTGTCGGTGCCTCAAAAATATTCAATATTGTTGCCTCCAACGGTCTGTGGGGAAGAGTGTTCCAAAGACTCTCAGCACTTTGAGAAAACAAATATAAACTTTATGATCTGAGTGTGAGATTATTTTTTTTCTGTCTCCTTATCTGAAAAAGGTTATAATTACATTAAAAGCAGTTCAGAGATGTTTCATTTCACGTATTCATGGGGTGAAGGGCTTATATTATGAAGGCTTTAACAGGGTACTCTTGGAATGAGAATGAAACATACAAGACCTTGATAAGTGTGGATTAGGTATATACCTGCTGGGTGTTTGTATAGGCCAAATTTGTTGTCATTGTCATAGAACCTCTGCAGTGTGGAGGCAGGACATTCCATCCATGAAGTCTGCACTAATGCACTAAACAGCATCCTACCTGGACGCGGCCCCCTACCTTATCCATGTAACCCTACATTTCCCATAACTAACCCACCTAACCTACACATCTCTGGGCACTATGGGCAATCCACTTTGAACTGCACATCTTTGGACTGTGGCAGGAAACTGGAGCACTGAGAGGAAACCCACACAGTCACGGGGAGAATGTTCAAACTCCACATGGAGGGTTGCCCGCGGTTGGAATTGAACCCAGCTCCTTGGTGATGTGAGGAATCAGTGCCACCCACTGATCCACCATACTCCTCCGTTAGTTCTGTTAGTAACTTGTGGCTGACGAAAGAAATCTGCCTGACTTCTTATCACTGAACCTAACCCAGTCTGAGACCTTTATCATCGGCCACGTCACCAACCTGGTTACATTTAAAATTTGTTGTGAGCAGAGGAGGATTGGGACTAGAAAAGGGAATAGTGACACCCTTCATCATCAGTCACAAATGGAGTGAGAAGAAATTCACAAAGTGGGAATTCACTCAAGTGGAAATCCTCTTCCCCAGAAGTTTGGGATGGCTGAATCTTTATATTATATCGAGGCTGGCTTCATCTGATTTTCCACAGACAGGTGAATCAGGGATAATGGTGCATGGAGAGAAAAGTGCAGCTGGGACCACAATGAGATGAGCCACGATCTCACTTACTGGTGGGGGAGTGTCAAAGGGCCGAATGGCCGACTCCTATTCCTCAGCCCTGTGTTGTGATGTTCCAGTCAGCACTTCAGCAAATCGAGGCCACTCCAATGGTTAGGTGTAGTTTTGGAAATATACTTGGAAAATCTAGCCTGGATCAGGAAGTGACCCTCACCCCCAATCCCTGTTTCCAGGCTTCCCATCTCTGTAACTTCTGCTCCAAATTTAAGCCATGTCCCAGACCCAGATTCGCTGTGACTACAGCCCCCATACCCCACCCAGGGTAAACTCAAACTAATCCTCTGCTCATCCGAATGTAGCATTACACAACACAACTTCCAGGAAAATAACCAGTTACTTTCCAAAAGCATAACATGTGAAATTAATAACAGTAGGAACAACAGTAGGCTATTCGGCCCCTCAAGCTTGCCCTGTCATTTAATACGAACATGGCTGATCTACTCCAGGACTCGACTCCACTTTCTTGTCGACTCCTTGAGGAGTGTGAATGAGTTATATATCCCCGCTGGGTGTTTGTATAGTCCACATTTGTGGTCCCTCCACACCTTTCCGGGTTCGGGAATTCCAGAAATTCACTACCTTCTGAGAGAAGACATCACTTTGCATCTCAGACTGAAATCAAAGTTCCATATTTGGTATCTATGTCCTCAAGTTCGGGACTCCACCCAGGATTGGTAACAACTTCTCAACATCTACAGTGTCAACCCCTCTCTGTGTCTTGTATTTTTCAGCAATATCACTCCCCATTCATTTAAACCCCAATGAATAATCGCCTCACCATTTTAGAGATTCTCATTAACACAATCCTTTCGTCGCAGGAAGCCATCTTATGAAACAACCCAGTTACTTGCTGCGCAGCATGCTGACTTTATGTTTCATACACTGGAAGACTCCAATCCCATTGTACTGCTCCTTTTCTGGAAGTCCTCTCCATTAAATAACAGCCTGCCTTTGGTTCTCAGTGTCATCCCCAAATTCGGATGTATATTGCACTCAACTCCCTCTTTCAGGCTATCAGTACAGATTGTAAATAACTGATGCCACGGACTCATAGCTGTGGTACTCCAGCAGATACACCTTTATCATGAAGATTCATTAATCCTGACTCTCCGATTTCTATGTGCGAACCAATCATCATCCCATTTTCAGACATTATCCATCATCCTACGACCTTCTGTCACGTGTAAGAACTTTTATTTTGTAATACCTTGTGAAAAATCTCTGGAAAGCCTGGTGTCTACCAGATCCCCTTTATCGAGTCTGCTTTTTACATTGTCAGGCATCTCCAGAAATAATTTGCATAATTTTACAGGGCAAAGTATAATTTCTCTTTCACAAAACCACTCTGACCCTGCGTGAAGCTCTTCTAACTGTACATGCTGGCGAAGTTTTCCAAATTAAGCTCGTCCCACCTGCTTTCATTTGGCCCATATGCCTCGAAATGTTTCCCATTCATATGTTTGTCCAAATGAGTTTAAAATGTTGTAGTTTTCTGGCATCTACCACACTTCCTCTGACAGCTCATTCCATACCCAACCACCCTCTGTGTAAAAAGGTTGCCCCTTCGTTCCTTTTAAATCTTTCCTCTTTCAGCTTAAACCTGTACCTTCTATGGCTGAACTCCCCCATGCCGTTGGAAAGATCTTGGCTATTCACCATATCCATATCTCGCATGATTTTAGACGCTTTTACAATGTCACCACCCAACCTCCTACAGTCCATCTGATACTAATTACAAGAACAAGCATTTAAAGATAAGCACTGCAAATTTAAACAATATTAAACATGACAGGTAAACAATACTCAGCCCGACCTTCATATGCTGATTTGTTCTTTCTCAATATTACAATACTAAAGCAGCATGAAACGCTTACTAGTGCCAATAAGAAGTCAAACACCTGGATTCCTTTGTCTAAAGGGGCGATGATCTTGACAGTGAAAACGTATCTATAGCCAGATCTATATAATGCCACATAGTCAACACTCTCCCTCCTGGCCTCCCTATGACCTTGTGTGGTTGTGTCTTCTTTATCCTGCACTCAGTTGAGAGAACCACTTTCCCCCATTCACACCTTAATTTAAACACATTTTACATCATCCACTCGTTCACCAGTGCTAAAAGCCCGTTTATCACACCCTCTTTTCCCTGTCACCCATCCCCCACCTCTGACAAGGGATTAAAAATCCCAGTTTCCAATCCTTTTCACTTCTGAAGAAGTGTCACACTGGGCTTGAAATGCTAACGCCTTTTCTCTGTCTCTGCAGATGCTGACAGACCTGGTGAGTTTCTCCAGAAATGAATAGGCACAGAACAAATTTTCACTAAAATAAATAACTGTGGCTACTGGAAATAAAAATACAAAAATTGCTTGAAAAACCGGGAGCTTTGTAAAGGGTAACTGGACCTGAACGTTCAACTCTGCATTCATTCCAGAAGATGCTGCAACATTTTCAGGAATTTCTTCAGCAATTTCTGTTTTTAGACAATTTCCAATGAAGGATGTCAATGATGGTCAAACATCCCGTCCAACCTGTAGCGCCGTAAACTGGGGACTGAACGATAATGCATGGGGCACAAGTTCCTAGATTCTAAAACTGCATAAAACTGACATCGCTGACACTACAGAGCTCTTAATCATGTCAGGGAGAATAACAGAGGGAAGCACATTCACTTCAAATACCGAAGTTGACATTGTGGAAAAGAAACGATTTAGATTATTACCTTAAATGGATTGAGATAAGGTAACAAACTGGAGGCGTGACACCAGAGAGATGCCCTTAGCAGAATGAGAATATGAAAATGGAAGTGTTACCGCATCAGAAACCAGTTTAGGTCACTGAATACAGGGCTGATGCCAACGTTGGAATCACGTGCACCTAAACCTTTTGACAAACCACACGTGACTGGTTGCATTCCAAACAGCTGAAATAACTTCTGATGGAGAAGGGGAAATGATCCCAAGACTAACAGATCGGATCTAAGCTCTGTCATCCTGCTAAATCCAATCATAAATGTCGATGGATTATTAAACAATTTACTGAAGCAGAAGACGCCATAAATATCCTCATCCTAAATATAGGAACAACTCTAAATCAGTGAAAAAGAGTCAAGGATATGGTGTCTGTACTACCCTCAGCCAAAGGTGTTGACTGGATGATCCAACTCACACTCATCATGATGCCCACAGATTCACAGATGCCAGTCTTCAAGCAATTCGATTTGCTGTATGTTACGTGAAGAAACAACTGGACACAGTAGATACGACAAAGGCAATGGGCCCTGAAACCATTCCTGCAATGGGACTGAAGACTTGTGCTGCACAACAAGCCGCGTCCCTAGGGAAGCTGTTTCATTCCAGATCCAACTCTGACATCTCCCTGGCAATGCGGAAAATTACTCAGCTATGTCCAGTCCCCGAAGAGGAGAATAATTACAATCTGACCAATTACCACCTCGAACTCCCATCACGAAAGTCCAATTGGTAGGAATTCTTTTTGACAGAGCTGTCAAGAAGCACAGAAATAACCTGCTCCATGTGGTTTCCGATAGGTCCCCATGTGGAGATGGTGCTGTTGTGGAAATATCATTGGATTACGAATCCAGACCAGGTCAATGCTCTAGCAGCTGGTGGAAGCTAGAAACAATTAATAAAATATCGAGTCCGAAAATCTGGTGTCAGTAATAGTGATCTTGTGTCCAATGTTGATTGTAAACATCGATCTCCTTCCTCCATGTACTTTCAAGAAGTGAATCTCCCGTGCTTTCCTGGTGTGGCCTAAAAGTGACTCCAGACACACAGACATGTGATCAACTCTTCAATGGTCTCTGAATCGGCCAAGTAAGACACTCAATAGTATCAAATTGCTCTGAGGTCTTAAAGGATAAACCCGGAGAGAACACCTGGCACCAGCCTCGTTATCAGAAAAGGGAACGGGAAACACATTCCTATCGATCCTGCAGAGATCTCCTTCCTAACATCTGAGAGCTTGTGACAACACTTATAGAGCTTTCCCACAGACTGCACACAAACATCGGGAAAGGAGG
Organism: Chiloscyllium punctatum; assembly: GCF_047496795.1. Lineage (NCBI taxonomy): Eukaryota > Metazoa > Chordata > Chondrichthyes > Orectolobiformes > Hemiscylliidae > Chiloscyllium > Chiloscyllium punctatum. The sequence continues at coordinate 69,286,415 of NC_092766.1, forward strand.
AGGTGATTCAATACGTTGAGCTTTCGTCATGCTCGTTCAAGGCTGCACATCTCCTCAATGCATTTTTCCTCATACAATGTTCATATCCCAAAATATGTTTAAACATTGTGAAATATAAAACGAGAACGGATGTAGTGCTTTCGGCCCATCAAGTTTGCTTCTCTATTCGATATACACGCGGTTCTTTGAGAACAATTGTGCATTAAATACGATTTGACTGTTTTCTTTAAAGTGAACTATCATCCCTGCTTCCAATCTGTCTCACACTGTCAGAGTTTGATATATTTCCTCCGGCTGGTGAGGCCAGAAACAAGGCGATAATGGACTTGAACGTGTGGCTGGGGAACTGGCACAGGAAGCGAGGATGTAAATTCTTGGATCACTGGGGTATGTTTTGTGGTAAGCATAAATTATACAAGAGAGACGGTTTGCACCTTAATAGGTTGGGGGACCAGCATTCTCGCAGGCAGGTTTGCGATTGGAACACAGCTGCATTTAATCTAAGTAGCTGGGGGAAGGGGATATACTGGATGTTTGAGAAGGAAATTGAAGGGAAAGGTAGAAAAAGGGAAGTCAAGAAAGACAACTGTATCAATGACGCAGAAAACTCAAAAAGGGATCATGCTATAAGGTTGAGTGAAATAGGAGATTTTGGGAAGGGTGAGGACAGCAACAAATTAAAAATACTATATATGAATACACGAAGCATTAGAAATAAGATGTATATGCTTGAGGCTCTTTTGGAAATTGGCAGATACGATATTGTGGGGATAACTGAGACGTGGCTTCAAGTGGACAGGGCCTGGGAAAGGAATATTCAAGGCTACACATGCTATCGTAAGAACAGACTGACGAGCAGAGGGGGTGAGGTGGCCTTGTTGGTAAGGGATGATATTCAGTCCCTTGCGCGGGGGGAACCTAGAATCAGGGGATGTAGAGTCAGTATGGATAGAGCTGAGAAATTCTAAGGGTAAAAAGACCCTCTTGGGAATTATCTACAGGCCCCAAACAGTAGTCTGGATGTCAGATGTAAGTTGAATCAGGAGCTGAAATTGGCCTGTCGCAAAGATGTTACGACAGTTGTTATGGGGGATTTCAACATGAAGGTAGACTGGGAGAATCAGGATGGTATTGGACCTCAAGAAAGAGACTTTGTGGAGTGTCTCCGAGATGGATTCTTAGAGCAGCTGGTGCTGGAGCCGACGAGAGAGAAGGCAATTCTGGATCTGGTATTGTGCAACGATCCAGAATTGATCAGGGACCTCGAAGTAAAGGAGCCATAGGAAGTAGTGACCATAATACAATAAGTTTCAATCTGCAATTTGAAAGGGAGAGGGTACAATCGGAAGTGACAATATTTCAGTTGAATAAAGGGTACTATGGATCTATGAGGGAGGAGCTGGCCAAAGTTCAATTGTGCAATACCTTAGCAGGGATGACAGTGGAGTATCAATGGCGGATATTCTGTGTATAATGCAGAAGATGCAGGATCAGTTCATTCCAAAAAGGAAGAAAGCTCCGATGAGGAGGCATGGGTGGCTGTGGCTGACGAGGGAAGTTAAGAAACATATAAAGTTAAAAGAGAAAAAGTATAACGTCGCAAAGATAAGTGGGAAAACGGAGGAGTGGGAAGCTTTTAAAGAACAACAGAGGATTACTAAGAAGGAAATACACAGAGAAAAAAAGAGGTATGAAGGTAACCTGGCCAAAAATATAAAGGAGGGTAGAAAAAGCTTTTTTACGTATGTCAAAGGCAAAAAAATGGTTAAGACTAAAATTGGGCCCTTGAAGACAGAAACAGGGGAACATATTACAGGGAACAAAGAAATGGCAGAAGAATTAAATTTGTACTTCAGATCTCTGTTCACTGGGGAAGACACAAGCAATGCCCCTGAGGTAACAGTGGCTGAAGGACCTGAACTTAAGGGAATTTATACTTGCCAGGAATTGGTGTTGGAGAGACTGTTAGGTCTGAAGGTTGATCAGTCGCCAGGGCCTGATGGTCGACATCCCAGGGTACTAAAGAAGGCGGCTCGAGAAATCGTGGATGTGTTGGTAATTATTTTCCAGAATTTCATAGATTCGGGATCAGTTCCTGCGGATTGGAGGGTGGCTAATGTTGCACCACTTTTTAAGAAAGGTGGGAGAGAGAAAACAGGAAATTAAAGAACAGTTAGTTTGACCTCAGTCGGGGGAAAGATGCTGGAGTCAATTAAAAAGGACGAAATTACGACACAACTGGAGAGTAGTAACAGGATAGGTCAGAGACAGCATGGATTTATGAAGGGGAAATCTAATTTTCTGGAATTTTTTGAGGATGTAACTCTGAAGATGGACGAGGGAGATCCAGTAGATGTAGTGTACCTGGACTTTCGTAAGCTTTTGGAAAAGTCCCACATAGGAGCTTAGTCAGCAAAATTAGTGCGCATGGTATTGGGGGCAAAGTACTAACTTGGATTGAAAGCTGGTTGGCTGACAGGAAACAAAGTGTCGTGCTAAACGGCTCCATTTCAGAATGGCAGGCAGTGACCAGTGGGGCACCGCAGGGATCAGTGCTGGGACTGCAGCTTTTTACAATATATATTAATGATATAGAAGATGGTATGTTTAATAACATTAGCAACTTTGCTGATGATACTAAGCCGGGTGGCAGGGTGACATGTGAGGAGGATATTAGGAGAATACAGGGTGACCTGGACAGGTTAGGTGAGTGGTCAGATGCATGGCAGATGCCGTTTAATGTGGAAAAATGTATGGTTATCCACTTTGGTGGCAAGAACAGGAAGGCAGATTACTACCTAAATGGAATCAATTCAGGTAAAGGGGCAGTACAGAGAGATCTGTGTGTTCTTGTACACCAGTCAATGAAGGCAAGCATGCAGGTACAGCAGGTAGTGAAGAAAGCTAATAGCATGGTGGCCCCCAATACAAGAGGGATTTGGTAGAGAAGCAAAGAGGTTCTTCTGCAGCTGTACAGGGTCCTGGTGAGACCACACCTGGAGTATTGTGTGCAGTTCTGGTCTCCAAATTTGAGGAAAGACATTCTGGCTATTGAGGGAGTGCGGCGTAGGTTCACGAGGTCAATTCCTGGAATGGCCGGACGACCTTGTGCGGAGAGACTAGAGCGACTGGGCTTGTATACTCTTGAGTTTAGAAGACTGAGAGGGGATCTGATTGAGACATATAAGATTATTTATAAAAGGATTGGACACTCTGGAGGCAGGAAACATGTTTCTGCTGATGGGTGAGTGCTGTACCAGAGGACACAGCTTAAAAATACCAGGTAGACCATTTAGGACAGAGATGAGGAGAAACTTCTTCACCCAGAGAGTGGTGATTGTGTGGAATTCTCTACCCCAGAGGGAGGCCCAGTCTCTGGATTCATTTAAGAAAGAGTTGGATAGAGCTTTCAAGGATAGTGGAATCAAGGGTTATGGAGATAAGGCAGGAATAAGATACTGATTAAGGATGATCGGCCATGATCATAATGAATGGTGGTGCAGGCTCGAAAGGCAGAATGGCCTACTCCTGCTCCTATTGTCTGTTGTCTATTGTCTAATGATATCTCCACTCATTTTCCTAAACCCCATAAAATACAGGCCCAGTCACCCCAAATCGCTGGTCCCTCAACAAGCCTGTCATCCCAGAGATCAGTTTGGTCATCGTCCACTGCTCTCCCTCAATGTCCTTTACGAGGCAAGGAGACCAAAACTGCGAACAATATTGCACAATGTTCGAGATGGGGCCCCACTAAGGCTCTATACAGCTGCAGTAAATCACCCTTACTCCTGTATTCAAATCTCCCTGAAATGAAGGTGAATACAACATTTATCTGCCAACCTGCTTTCTGCTCCTACAATATTACTTTCACTGACTGGTGTACAGGGACATACAGATCGTTTTCAATGTTACAGCTCCCCACTTGTTGGGTATATATACACTGGTCACCGTGCCAATGCTATTCCTAGTATTGACTTCTGGCTTCAGAACTCACTGTCTTACATGGACTCGGAGGGCTGCGCAGAAATAAAATAAAAATGCAGCTTAAGTTCATTTATAGATCAACATTTTTCAACCACTCCCTTTGCAAATGATAGGATGCCATTCTATTGTTCCCATCAAAGTGTACAACATCTCATCTCTCCGATTGCTCTCCATCTACCACGTATTTGCCCAGTCTTTCCACATATCTCCATCACCTTGGAATCTTTTTTATATCCTCCTCATCCACTCACAAGCTGACATCGTTTAGGACTTTCAGCAGACTGGGGAATATAGCATATGAGCCCCTCAACCAATTGATGTGTATTGGGAATAGGTGATGTCAAATCTCGATATATCCTAGTTATATACTCGAAGTGTTCCATTCAAAAAAAAACATGGTTCTATTCTTACTCGTTCTTTCCTGCCAGCTCTCCCATTCTAAAACCATGACCATATATTAGCCCCAGCCCCACAGGATTCGAATTTGCACAATAGGCTTGGGGCTTTATCAAAACTCTTTCTGAGATTCCAATCGTATTGCATTGATACCTTCTCATAATTTTGTTAAAAGCCACTTTCTCAAATATGATTCCTATTTCATCAATCTCTGTTGACTTTGTCTATGCCCATTATTTCACTCCAACAGTTTTCTCTAAAACTGTTTAGTTGCTGATTTAGTTGCTATTCCCATTTTCTCACCAGACTAAAGTTCTCTAGTATTTCTAGGAAGTTTCTTTTTGTGTTTTTATCTTTTGTGAAGGATTAACTGAAGTATTTGCTCCATTGATCTGCTATTTCCCTGTCCTCAATTCTCTGGTATCAGACTGTAAGAAAGCTGCAACTTTTTCTGTTAATTTTGCCATTGACATATTTCAGAAGATATTACAAGTTCCCTCTTACATACTTTGGTAAGATATTCTTTAGAAACCCGTCAAATCTTATCTTAAGCTACTCAATGATTGACCTCCCACATCCATACAATATCAGAAGCACAGTCTCTGTTCCATCAGATATACAACACGACCTACATTCGGCCCACTTTCCGACACAAGCTTGTAGCTGTGAATCTTATGGCATTTCAACTGCACAACTATGTATTTTCTAAAGATTCTGAGGTTACCATGACAGCTCCCCTCTCAAGCAGTGCATTCCAGACCCCACAAACTCTGGGTGAAAAACAGTCCTCAAATCCTCACTAAACCTCAAACCCTTCACTTTAAAAATGTGGCCCTTTGACGAAAAGGAACAGCTGCTGTCTATCCACCCTGAATCTTTTCCTTCTGATTCACATCAACCCCAGCCTTTTCTGCTCCAAAGTAAACAACCCGAGTTTATCCAGCCTCTCTCCATAGCTGATATACTCCATCCCAGGGAACGTCCTGGTGAATCTCCTCTGCACTCCCTCCAGTACAATCACATCCTTCCTGTAATGTGGCCCCCACAACTACACACAGTATTCCATCTTGGCCGAACCAAAGTTCCACATAGCTCTTATAATCCATGCTTCGATGAATAAAGGCTGTGTTTACGCACCCCTATCCGTTCCCAAGTTGTGCAATAACCTGTCCAGTCACATTCACGGATGTGTGGAGAAGTACTCTCTGAGCTTCCTAGTGTGCTGTCATTCATTGAGTTCTCCCCTGTCTGGTTCCTTCTTGCAAAGTGCATCACTTCATATTTATCAGGGTTGTATTCCATCTGCCATTGATCCACCCATCTGACCATTTTCCCTGTATTGATGTGACCATCTGACCATTCCATCTGTATCTTCCTGAAACATAAGGCCTTCCTCCATACTGTCAAGCACCCGGCCAATCTTCGTATCAATAACAAACTTACTTAAGACACTCCCCACCCCTCGTCCATATTCACAGCTGCATCCTTTATGATACGGTTTAAAATCAGGAAACATAAGCTTATAGTCCAACAGATTTATTTGGAGGCACGAGCTTTCAAGGTGCTGCAACTTCACCAGGCGATGGTGCGCTTTGATGAAACACTTCGAAAGCTCGTGCCACTGAAAAAACCTTTTGGAGTATAACCTGGTGTTATGCAATTTTTAGCTTTGTCCACCCAGTCCAACACCAACAACTCTGAATCAGAAATATTTAGAGACACAGCACTGATCCCTGTGGTAAACCATTGGAGGATGGCCTCAAATCACACAAACAGAATTCTACCACTATCCTCTGTCTCCTACCAGTAAAGTTGATTTGGATGCAACTTGGCAAGTCATAAATGAGTCCTATCAGTTCCCTGGTTATTCTGTTCTGCTGGAGACACTTGTAGAATATCAGGACATTCTCCCTAATCTTGCCTGGCAGTTGGTTTCCATGCCCCTGTGTTTGTTAGTCTCCTCCAAGTGATGAATTTCTTCCTTATTGCAGTCTTAACTGGTCTGTCCCAGATCCTGCCATTATTTGCCTTGAATGTGGAATAGACAGCGAGGGAAGCGTTCTGTTAATTTTCAACTTGTCATATGTTTTGTGAATTTTCTAAATTTCACTGTGAAATTCTTTGAAACTCTAGCGAACACAGGCCGAGTTTCCTCATCAGGCAATCTCACCATCTGAGGGATTAATCTGGAGAATGTCCATTGCACTTCCTCTGTGGTCAGTATATCCTTTCTGAGATTCGGTCACCAAAACTGTACACAATACTCCAGGTACAGTCCTACCAACACGCTGTGAAACTGCTTCAACATGTCTTTGTATCGATGTTCGGACTCTCTTATATGAAGGCGAACCAAACTTTAACTTTCCACTTACATATATTCCTCCAAATACCTTTCACATTCATTGCATTTACAACCTCGTTATTTGAGTTCTTATAGAAACCCTTCCGAAAATCCAATCTATGCCACTTCTACTGATACCCCATTATCTATGCTGTAAGGAACAACTTCGAACAATTCCGAAGTTTATCAAGTATGATTTCTCTATCAGAAATGCATGCTGATTCTCTCCATTGTTGCTGTTAATTTCTAAATAGCAAAAATACCATCCTGTGTAATAGATTCCAACAGTTTCCATACAAATGTCAAGTTAACTGGTCTGCAGTTAGCCACACTATGTCTTTTTCCCTTTGTCGCTGTTTAGATCCCTTCCATTCGTCGGTCGTTCTTGGATCACGTTTATCCACAACAGTTTCCGGTGTCTGCAGAATGTACAGGAAAATAAAACACAGTCATCGACAGTGCAATTAATACTTCTATTGGTGGTTTATTTCCGACATCTTGATAGGACGTACATTTGTTTCGTCAGACTTAGAAATACTCAATCCAGCTCCATGTTCAAGTACGACCTTGTTTCTGATATGAATTGACTTTGTCTTTAGCTCCAGAAGTCCGATATGATCACTTGGTATTTCTGAGGGATTTTTTGGCTCTTCCTCCATGAAGACAGATGCAAAGTAACTGGTTATTTCTCGGTCATTTCCCTGTTCTCCACAATGATCTCTCCTCTCCCGATTACAAATTTCCACATTTGACCCTGCTTTTATTTTGTTTCCTTTGAAATATAGGTCGCAGATTGATGCAGTCTTTGTGTTCCTGTTTGTTAACATGTACGTTCTCTTTTTGATTTCCTTTACAGTTTCACGGCCTTTCTTTTTTGGATCGTTAATGTCTGAGAATTCTCAAGTTTTCACAATAACTGGAATTCTTCTGAAGTCACTTCCTCTGATTAACATATTTTCTAATTTGTGATGTTAACCATCATTGAGTCACTTGCTCACTCTTTGGTGTTTGTACCTGACATAAATAGATGTATGTTGCAGACTTTACAGTCTTTCTAAAAACTCCTGGTCCTGACCAGTTATATTCAGGACCACAGCAGAAGGATAAGAGGATAGAGAAGAAAATGCGGGAGCACTACTTGGCTCTTTCCTGTCACCGCTGGCCAACGAGTGAGGTCCCGGACGACTAGAGCATAGCGAATGCTGAGCCTGTGTCCAAGAAATGCTACAAAGATAAACCTGGGAACTAAAGACCAGTAATTCTAAAATCTAGTGGGTAGGTTACTTTAAAAGATTCGGAGAGATTGGATATACATGCATTTGGAAAGACAGGGTGTGGTTCGGACTAAGATTAGAATGGTGCTGGAAAAGAAGAGCAGGTCAGGCAGCATCCGAGGAATAGGAAAATCGATGTTTCGGGCAAAAGCCCTTCATGAAATTCAGCACAGGAGTTTGTGCAAGGGAGATCATGACTCACAATTTTGTTGGAGTTCTTTGATAAAGTAACCAGCAATGTTGAGGAGGTCCGGGTGGTATACGTAGTCTGGATGGATTCCAGTAAAGCCTTCAATCAGGTTCCACATGGTCCGCCGCTCTGGAAGGTTAGGTCGCATGGAATTGAGGGGGAACTGGCAAATTAGGTACAAAATTGCCTTGATGGTAGGAAGCAGAGAGTAATACTGGAAACATGCTGGTCAGACTGGAATAGTGGAATGCCTCAGGGGTAAATACTGGCACCACTACATATTACATATATCTATGATTTACATGAGATGTACAGGCATGATTTGTAAGTTTGAAGACGGCACTAAAACAGGCGGAATCATGGAGAGTGTGGAAGGTTATCAGAAATTTCAGAAATTACAGCAGTACTTTGATGAGCTGGAGAAGTGGGCTGAGAAATAACAAATGGATTTTAATATAGATCAGTATAAGTTCTTGTATTTCAGAAAGTCAAATCAAGGTTGGAGTTTCATGATGAATGTTTGGGTCCTAAGTGGAACAGAGGGAGCTTGGAATTCAGGTGCATGGTTTCTCTGAAAGTTGATTCAGAGGTAGGCAGGGGATTGAGGAAAGCTTTTGGCACACTGGCCTTAATTGGTTTATATCACTGAGTATCGAAATTAGGCAGTTATGTTGCAGTTATACAGGATGCTGGTGAGGCCATATTGGTAGCGTTATGTTCAGTTTTGTTCACTTTGCGAGAGGAAGGATATTATTAAACTGGAAAGAGTGTAGAAAAAAACTTGCAAGAATGTTGCCAAGATCACAATGGTCTGAGTTATAGAAAGAGGTTGGACAAACTAGGACTTTTTACTTTTGTGTGCATGAGGATGATGAGGATCATGCTGTAGTTTATAAGATCATGTCAGGCATGGATAGAGTGAATGCACAGTCTTTTTTTACCAGGGTTGGGCAATCACAGACTAGAGAGCATCAGTTTAAGGTCAGAGGGGACACAACAAAAGGGAATCTGAGGAATAACTTTTTAACTCAGTGGCTGTTATGCATATGGAATGAGAAGTTGTTGAGGCAGATACATTGACAATACTTTAAAGGCATTTGAAGAAATACATGGATAGTCAAAGATTAGAAAGGTACGGGACAATGGCAGGGAAATGGGTTTAGCATGGATGGGCATTTCTGTCGAAATGGAACAGTTTGGGCTGAAGGGCCTGTCTCCGTGATGTCGGACTCTATGACTCTAACAACCATTGCTTGTCTCCCACTGAATGTTATATTGTACTTTCCAAATTGACAGTAGATATATTGAACTCGAGCCTCCAATCTTCAATGATGTTTGACTGGACGATTCAAGCATTCTATATTGTATGCAGACACCTTGTAAACTGCACCTTATAAATGCCATTATTCCTTAAGGACTGCTTCAGACCAAAGTTAATAATTCGTCCTTCTGACCACACAACATCAAATCCGAAATAACCTGCTCTCCAGTTTGCTTCGCAACATACTCTTCAACCCACCTCATATAAACTTACAGAACTTATTTTTCACAGCTTCAGCAGTCACTTAGTTAACGTAGTTTAGATACAACTTGAGACCATTCAATAAGACTGCGGTATCCACAATACTTGCCTATCTAATTTCCAGAACATATGATGCTCAGATTTTCTGCTACCGTTTGGTTTCGATATATAATACACTAAAATTTGCTTCTCCTTGCTATCTGTAAATGCTACCTCAACTGATACTGCGGAACCTGAGGGACATGTCTGTGTCGTTATTAGTGATAGACCTGGACAAAACATTCAGGGAGGCTCACTTCGACGCTGAGATGATCTGAAGGAATGTCCCACAATACTCGACAAGCAACAATATCCTTCTCGCTCTGTTAGGATAAGAGTTACCACATACTCTCTGCTCCCTCACACTCACTGTATATCTGTTATAGCACCTAACCCCGAACAAGGTTCACGCTCTGTCTCCAAATAAGGCTCAGGTACTACTATTCTCACTATTGAATTCAGCAACTAATACCACTATATGGATTCAAAACTGTCGACTGACTCATTCCAGACACCTCACAACTTTCCCCACCTACACCAGCACAAACAGCAGGGTCACCCATTCACACTCTCCCTCCATCCCTTTCTCCCATTCCAGGAGAAACAGCCTGGAATAGTTCTTAAATGGCCAAACAGGGTAGTGGAGTGCCCGATATCCGTTCCCTCACTCCCCTCCCCCCGTCATGTGGGAAGGACTCTTAAAGAGCTGGAGAGGACCAGGACTCCTCGTGTGGAGAATCTGAAACATCCACGTCCTACTGACAATGTTAAGGAGAAATGTTCAGCGAAAGACAATTCTCAGTTTAAACCCACTGGCACTTCCAACAATAGTCCTTTCACTTCCAAAAAAAACACAGATACCTCACTGTACAGAGACGCAGACACAGAAAAACACAGACGAAACAGACAATACTTACAAGGATATAGATATATATACACGTATAAACACACAAATACATATACAGTCACATACAAATCGACATAAATACAGATAGAAACACAGGCTGAAACACAGACAGACAGATGTAGACACGCAAACACACAGATGACAAGCATTTGGACACACACACGCACACGCACAGACACACACACACGTGCAGACACACACAAACAGAGGCACAGACACACATACACACAGACACGCGCACAAACACTTACATACAGATACACAGAGGCACAGACACGAGTGTCATTAAGACACAAATCGATGTGTTTTGATTTGTAAGGGGATCAAAGATACTAGGGAGAAGTCAGACGAATGAGGTCGAGGTACATATAAGAAATTATTGTCCGGAATGTCCGACTCGATAGGCTGAATGGCCTCAATCTGCTCATTTCCTTAATGCTCCTACGGTCTTCTGCTATCAGGCATTCTCTTCCTGAGACAGCAGCAGAGGCCGGGTACGATACATATTTGATTGGAAAGGGACAGTGGGAATGTGGGATAGGTTTGGAGTCCGGAATGGATTATGTTCCTAATTATTCCAAATTATTCTGTTCTTATTTCTGAAAAGAGGTGGTGATTTGTTGTTCAGTTAACACAGTTTTAGAATAACAGTCCCACAATGAAACAAGAATGTCCTTTTCACTTTAGTGTTGTGCTACCTGTGGTGTCCTCATCCTCAGGGAGCAGTGAAGACTAAGTTATTGAAGATATTCAAGGCTGAGCTCGACTGACCTTTACTGGACAGAAGTATCAGTGTTTATTGGGAACAGACAGGAAATGGATGATCAGACACACTCGGATCAGCCATAACATTCTGAATGGTGCAACCGAATGGGCAACTTCTGCCCATCCCATGTGTTGTTCCCTCAATCCACTCCTCCAGGCTCTTGCAGAGATACACTGTTGTCCCTACCCCATGTGTTGTTCCCTCAATCCAACAGGGTTGGGGACCACTCCATTTAGTCAGACAGGATCGTTACAATGACACAGGAGGAGACCATTCCGCCCCTGTCAGGAATTACACAGGAGTCTAGAATGAAGTAATTCAGCTCGTTCAGTACACTACACAGTCCAGGAGGAGGCCATTAAACCCACCTAAGCCGCTACACAGGAAAAGGGAAGCTGTCGCTAACAGGAAATAGACAGGAGAGACAAATGTTTATTTTCAGGCTGTAAATGATGGAGTGCCTCAGAGATCACTGTGGGGTCATCAGTGATCAATAATCTGTATCAAAGATCTGGAGGAAGGAGAGCCAGATATGAGCTCAATTAGCTCATATACCAAGATGGTCATTCAACGTGTCGTCAAATGGTGTTAGCGAGTCTGCAATGTGGTACAGACAGGGAAGGTTAGTGAGCAAACCTTCAGCAGAAATAATATAAGGTAAGTGGTCTATTTTGGCGTGAAAGATGAAACAATGGTAAACAATTTAAATGGAGAGAGATTGCCGAACTCTGTGATACAGGAGGTTTCCAGGTTCTTGCGACATGAATCATATGAAGTCAGTCTGCAGATGCAGCAAGTGATTTGGAAGGTAAGTGGAATGATGCTGTTTTTGGCAAAAGGTATCAGGGTTAATCGCAGGAATGTTTTACTGCATCTGTACATGGTATTGCTGAGACGACACCTGATGTACTGTGTGCAGGATTGATCCCCTCAACTAAAATAAAAAGGTATAATTATTTTCGAAGATTTTCAAATCGGTTTCACTGTACTCATTCCTGGAATGCCGGTCTTTTGTTATGGGGGATTATCAGGTTCGATCTTAGCTGAGAAATAGTATTGAACATCCATGACTTTCTGAAAGGTGTGTCAGCAGGATGCATATTATCTCCTGTCAGGGAGACTAAAGCTAGAGAAAAAAACTTTAAGAAGAAGTTGCATTGATATTAACACACATACTATGAAGATACCTACCAATATTTACAAATTACACAGACACAAGTAAGCATGTCATCAAATTATAAAGTAGGGACATCTTTTGCGATTGGAAGGAATTGTGTACAACAAGAGCAATGACGCACCTGCATAAAATCTATAATCAGGTTTTCCAGAGAATGGTCCAGTTTGGTGTTCCGTTGACATAATTGTATGTTCCAACACAGAGAGGGAGAAAAATGTTCCCTGTCTGAAAAGGAACAGCCGGGTGATCCCTCTCTCTTACTTTGTTCCGCCAGATAGCAAAGTGTTAGACCATAAAATCCTTGTGTCATCTTTACGACTTCTGAAGGATTCCTGGTGAGGACTCATTGAAATCTCTCCACTGCCTGAAACGAAGGGAATTCAACCAAATCCCACTGTTCCAGAAAGAAATCCCATTACCAGTAGCTTGTGTGAGCAGAATAACTTCAAAGGCAGAATAACTTTTAGGGCACTCTATCATTTTGCAATCTGTTATGAGTTCAACTTCCTGTGTCTAACATTGTTCTAGAAAATGCCCTAGTCTAAGACCTAAATCATTGGCCACCTCACAAAACTGGCTGCATTGAAGATGGGTGTAACCAATGGAGGAGTGGGACTGGAAAAGGACATCGTGACCCTTCAACATTTGTTGGAACACAAATGAGAAATAATCAAAGGGTTTTTCAAGTAGAAATTCCCTTCCCCAGAGGATTGTGGTTTCTGGATGTTTGCATTTATTCAAAGTTGTTTTTGGTATGTGTAAAATGGTATACAGACAGAAACGTGCTGCTGAGACCAAAAGCACACAGAGCGGTGACAAAGTATCTAATGGCCCACTCCTGCTGCTCAGTCCTGTGTTGCGATGTTCTATTCAACCCCAGCATCTCCTGCAAGGAGCAGATAGAGGCCACTTGCTCCAAATACCTGGTCAACAGTAACACAGGATCTCATTCAGTCCCTCAAGACTCTCACAGATGGTTTGGTGTCCGTTGGAAAATGTTATTTGGTTCGAAAGACGCCTCTGGTCTCTTCACAGAGTGTTTCCTCTCTGCAACTTGTGGTTCATTTATTGGTGATATTATAGATCCAGATTCACCGTGAGTACAGTCACCATACCTCAACAAGAGATGACTCACAAAACACTTTACTCTCTCTGATTGCAACGTTCAATAAAAGAACATTCAGGATAATTACAGCCATTAACTTTGCAATTGCTGAGTATGAGGAAAAAAGAAACAGGATCAGGTAATTCGGATGATCAAGCCATTGCATAACATCATGGCTGATCTCCTGTTGTCATTAACTCATCTTTAATGCCCCATTCTTCACCCCTTAGCTCTCTGACAGGTCAAAAATCCATCTAACTCTTCCTTAATTGCTTTCAGTGATATAACTCCCCTAGGTCTCCAGCCCAGATCATTTCTGACAGTGATTACCCTCTGTGAGAGGAAAGCACTCCCTACACATACACCGTCACCGATTGATATGAACAAGAGGTGACAACAGGGCCTCAGGAAAGAGTGAATGGCCTTGATATCAAGGCAGTATTTGACTGAGGATGGCATCGGGACCACCGACGTATTTGAGCTGAATGTGGATCAGGTGTAACCTTCCCACTGGATGGGGTCTTTCCGAACACAAATAAAGAGGTTTAGGGTCAGTCACCAACAATCCTCTCAGTCCCAGGACATCTCTGCAGGAGATCCTCAGGTTATTCTCCTCAGCACAAGCATCTTCAGCTGCTCCATCAATGTCTTTTTCCATCAGAAGATCAGAAGTAGGTATGATGACTGAAGATCACACAATGTTCAGAACATTTTGTCCCCTATCAGCTCCTGAAGCATTCTGTGTCCATGTGCAGCAAGACCCAGACAGCATTCTGGTTTGTGTTGTTAAAGTGTCGGTAACATTTATGTAACAGCACGGCCAGACACTGCACATTGTCACAGTTAAAAGAGGAGCTCATTCAGCATCTCAAGCTGGTTGGACACAGGTATGAAATAACGTTCAGGAACAGGAAGAGTGACAGCACATTCAATACTCCTGCCTGTTACACAGGAAGAAGCGTGGTCTGTTCAGTGCATTGAACTCTTAAATAGGAGCAGGCAGAACCCAATCAGACATTTAATCCTGTTCCATGAGACCAGGAGGAGGCTATTCATCCCCACGAGACAGTTATACAGGAACAAGAGGGGGTCATTGATATTCCAATATGACAAAGCAATGAAACCAAGACTGCACTGATAGAGGGCTCCATGATGTTAATCATGGTTCAATTGTTTGTAGAACATGTGCTGCATTGACATGGTTTGCTGGTAATGAGGAGGGAAGCCAAATGATTTGTGCCAAGTCTCAAGGAGGTATTTTCCATCTCCGAGAAGACACACCCATGTTCTCCATGGAGGTCAGAATCTGGTGGGAATAATTAACTCTTTTAGCATGAGGGTATTGTGGCTGCTGTCGACATTGCAGATAACGAGACTTTCAGTGCAGGATTACACAGCAAATGAACTGTATTAATGTGGAGAGGGTTTATTCAAATACTGGCCCTCTGTCTCTCTCATGCAAAATGGGGATTGGCTGTGGAGTGAGGGGAATATTCTCAGAGGCTCTTAAACTATCGACAATAATGCAACCCGAGTCAAAAATATGCCATGGAATTTTTCACTGTATCAGTGTCTATCTAGCACATCGTGAGTGACTGTCCCTCCCCCTCAAGTTTCAATGCAATCGCCTCTAATTCTCTCACAACGCCAGAGATTCATCTTCACTGTCTCCTCATGGTACCAACATCTCAGGGATTAGTCTGGTGAAACTCCATTGCACTCTCTCTGTGGCAAGGCGAACATTCCGTATAAAGGAGAGAAAGTCTGTCCACAATATCCCAACAGCAACAGCAACACTCTCAGCGATGATCACAACAACTCTTTTTCCTCTTAGACATCTCCGTTTCTTTCCTGTGGCGTAAAAAAAGACTTTCCTTCTCTCTACACTGCTGGAAACAGTTAACACTTTTATAATGAAGGTATTGTTGCTGCTCTCAGGATTATGGATAACATGACGTTCATGGCAGGATCACGCACCAGTTGAACTATATTAATGTTGGTAAGGTTTATTCAAAAGCCTGAACCTCTCTCTGTCTCTCCTCTCTGCTCTCTTTCTCTCTCTGTCTCAGTTGAAATAGGGAGTGGGTGGTTGGGTGGAACTTTCTTAGAGGCTCTTAAACTATCGAGAAGCATGCAATCTGAGTGGAAAAAAAGCCATGAAACTTATTACCATATCAGTGTCTGTTTAGAACATCATGGGTTACTGTCCATCCCCCTTAAGGTTCAATGCAATCACCTCTTATTCACTCACTGAGCTTCACTCACTGCTCATGGTGACATCATCCCAGCGATTAATCTGGTGAAACTTGAGAGAAAGGCTCTCCACAGTACCCCAAATACTGCCTCAACAACACTCTCAGGGATTGTCAAAAACATATTTTCTCTCACTTAGACATCGCCATTTCTTTCCTGTGCCACAAAAAGCCATTCCTTCTCTGTGCACTATGACTAACATGGAATTTATAAGTCCCTTACATCTGTACGTCAGAATCAATAAAGCTAGCACCAGAGATACCTATGGAGATGTGCATCAGTCTCGGGGAGAATTTCAATGAAATTGAACCTAAAATAGGGGATGATCACGGACCTGAATGGAAATGAGATGTAGCAATACAGAAAACAGGCAGAGAAAGGGAGCAATCTCTACCTGTGTTCTTCTCTCACAGGGTGTATGAAGCCCTGGTCAGGGCAGCATGTTATTCAGATCATGAACTGAGTGGCTGATTCAGCTGTTCCACAGTATCATAAAAAGTAAAACGCATATCTATGGGTTTGTAGTGTTACAATACAGGATAAATCTTCCTGCTTAATTAAAACCAGCAATAGAGAAAAGATTTATCCCATGAAGTAATCTGGGATAATTCTAGAGTCCAAATTGTGGGCGCCAAGTTTGTGGGCGGCACGGTGGCACAGTGGTTAGCACTGCTGCCTCACAGCGCCAGAGACCCGGGTTCAATTCCCGCCTCAGGCGACTGACTGTGTGGAGTTTGCACGTTCTCCCCGTGTCTGCGTGGGTTTCCTCCGGGTGCTCCGGTTTCCTCCCACACTCCAAAGATGTGCAGGTCAGGTGAATTGGCCATGCTAAATTGCCCGTAGTGTTAGGTAAGGGGTAGATATAGATGTAGGGGTATGGGTGGGTTACGCTTCGGCGGGGCGGTGTGGACTTGTTGGGCCGAAGGGCCTGTTTCCACACTGTAAGTAATCTAATCTAAAAAAATCTATTTTAACTAAACATTAACAACTTTATTTCTTAAAGTATAACAGAGAATAATAAACGAACGACTATTTCCAACTTCTTCCTCTAACCTGTCATTTACATTCCCCCTCCACAATACTAGTCCGATAGACACCTAATTAAGATTTACAAAACAAAACTTCTTATCTCAAAACTAGGAAACCTTCGGTTCTTCTCCATATTCCTGTCTTCTTTTCTTCTTGGGGACTCTGCTTCACCAGTTAATAATCAATAAAGGTACCTGAAGGAGAGCTATTTTTAAGGCTGTCTTTGGATGCTAGTAGCTTGGAGGTTCTCCTCTCAACTGTTCAATTTTCCATTGACTTGTACCGCCAACCTATTGGATTGTTCATTGGCTGTTAAGATTGGCAATATAAGAAATTGAAACTTGGTCGGTGGGTATTTTGGGTTATAATTTAAAATGTTTTGCTGAATTTGTTTTCATGCAATGAGCGAATCGGATTGTTCGACCAAATGTTACATTATATCTATCTTTCAGAACTCTTGGTGCTGTCAGGTAGTTAGTGTTGGTTTTTAATTCTCTCAAAGGTACAGTACACCCACGTGTTCATCACAGAAGTCACATGGAAACTTGACGATGGAAGAATGACACATTCACTTCCCTAAATGACTTGAGGCAAGTAGATTGTTATTTATAACAACTGATAATGGTTGTTTTTAAACTCCCCAATTTCCTTCAGGAGATATCATCAGACCATTATTCTGTGCCTCTAGATTATGAGCAAGTGCCTTGACCACCATAAACTGTCTTCCCTTATGTGCAGAAAACAAGTTAAACATTCTGAACAGCAATTATTTAGTGACGGACATGTGGTCACAAAGAACGTGAAACTGTTGCATCTGGATTGAACAAAGGCACTGAGACTGAGGACAAGACTGGGATATCATGATGGTGATATTGGACAGGATTGGTGAGTGGGGAGGACATGGAGATGTAAATCTGTGAAGGACAAAATGAATTATGGAGTTTCAGAAGAGTCTGGTTCCTTCTCGCATATCAGTAATTTATAAATCGTGGTTTGTTTGTTATAGTTTATAAGGAAATGAATTTTGGTTTGGAACTGAAGATATTGACTTGCACTTTCCAAAATGTATATATCATGCACAGAAATTCAGTTCAACCCGGTTTAGTAGACAAATATAATGACTTACCAGAAACACCAACTATTGCGAGGATGGGATAGGAACCACCTCGAATAATCCAAGGGATATCCTGGATCCAATATGCTAATGATATCCAAGGCTGAGAAAGCCAGTAAAGACTCAAGGATAAACTCCTATTCATTGTTAGAGCATTTCATTCTAACGTTCTTAGATTCTGATCCATTGTTGGAACATTCCAATACATGGTCCTCAAATTATGAACAATTATTGTAACACTCCTGCCTAATGTTCTCAGATTCTGATCTCTCCTCCCCCTCTCTCTCGAGCTGCTGATCCCTATTAGTGCTGTTAGTGATGTTCCTACTCAAACTATGGGATAACACATGAAATAGAGTCCATTATCTCTCAACGATGGAAACTCTCCAATGTGATAATTAGGATCCATGGAGGTGGACATTAATTACAGTCACTGAACAAATTGCTTCATTTCAGCCCTTTGAGTTCAAAATTTAAAAAGTGAAAATTAAAAAAAAATGTTTAAAATTTACTCATTTCGCTTAGGATATATTGGGGGTGACTGAGGGAAGGAATATTGGAGATGGTAGATTGATTGCGTGTATTCATTCAATCTGCCTTGGAAATAGGAGTAATGTCAAAGGATTGTCAGGATAAACAAGTTTCTCCGTTTATAAATTGAAACATACAGTCTGTAACTACTGATCAGTGACTATAATGTCAGTAAAATACGGAGACAACTTTTCTAGTCCATAATCTGACAGGCAAATGTGCCTACGACAACATGAGTTATAACAGACAAATGGCATGGATATGTTAACAGAGAATATGATTTGACACACAATTCAGATGGTTAGTCGAGGATCAGAGAGGGCAGGCGAGGGTCATGCTGTTAATGTTGTCGATGTCAATCAACTGTGATTAAGTACCATGCACTAGTTTTCAATTTGAGTGTGATTATGATATTGGGGACATGGCTGCAGAGACTGGAGGGAGGGAACATGATATTTCCCAGTCATCAGTATTGGGATGTTACTCTTTATAAAGCATAAGAAGGTCAAATTCCAGGATACATCTCCAATGAGGAATGAGGAGAGCCAATATTAACAATACGACCAAAAGACAATGGAGCAGAAATTTGGCCTTTCAGCCCATTGAGCCTGCTCCACCATTTAATGATGGCTGTTAAGCTTTTCAACCCCAATCGTCCGCTTTCTATTTGTAACCTTTCATCCGTTTACAATCAAGAACCGATCTGTCATAAATATACTCAATTAACTGGCCTCGACAGCCTTCTATAGCAGTGAATTTCCTAGATTCACCACTCTCTGGCTGAAGAGGTTCGTCTTTATCTGTGTTTGAAAAGGTCTTCCCTTTTCTCTGTCCCCTCGGGTCCTAGTCTCCCCTCCATTGGAAATATCTTCCCAAAATCCACCCTGTCCAGGTCATTCAATATTCTGTAAGTTTCAAGTAGACCTCCTGACATCCTTCTGAACTCAATCAAATATAGACCCAGAGCCCTCAGATGATCTTCATATGTTAAGCTTTTCATTCCTTGGAAAAATTTCGTGAATATCATCGGAAAATATTCCAGATCCAGCACAATAATCCAAATGTAGCCTGACCAAAATCTTATAGAGTCTCAGAATTACATTCCTGTATTTATATTCAAGCCCTCTTGAAATAAATGGAGTCATTTTATTTGCCTTCCCAACTGCTGACAACCTGCAGGTTTACCTTTCAAGATCCTTGGACCCCAACCCTCCCACTGCTCCCCCCCCCCAAGTCTTCTGAATTTGCTCGCTGTTTAGAAAATAGTCCACGCTTTTATTTTTCCTGGCAAACTGCAGACCTCACACTTGCCCACGTTATACTCCACCTGCCACTTCTTTGCTCACTCCCCTTACCTGTGCAATTCCTTCAGCAGGAGAAAGTGAGGACCGCAGATGCTGGAGATCAGAGTCAAAACGTGTCGTGCTAGAAAAGCACAGCCAGTCAGGCAGACTGAGGAGCCGGATGTTCGATGTTTCCGTCATAAAGCCTTTATCAGGAATGAAGTGGGTGGGCGGAAGGCGGTTGAGAGATGAATGGGAGAGGCTGGGATGAAGGTAGCTCGGAAGGCGATGGCTAAATGAAGGTGAGTGGTGAACGTGGAAGGTGGAGTGGATAGATGGGAAGGAATATAGACAGGTGGGATAGCTCAACAGGCGTGCTCAGTTGGAGGGTTAGATCTGGGATAAGGTGGAGGGAGGGGAGATGAGGAAACTGGTGACATTGCGATGAATACCATGTGATTGAAGGGTCCCAAGGTAGAAGTCGATGTGCTGGTGGCTAGAAAACGGCAGTGGGGGAGGCCAAGAACTTGCATGTCCTTGGAGGAGTGGTAGGGGGAGGCGAAGTATTCAGCCACAGGGAAGTGGGATTGTTGGGTTTGTGATGGAGAGTGTTCCCTGAAACGTTCTGCAAGTTGACGTCCAGTCTCCCCAGTGTAGAGGAGACCAGGATCAATGGGCACAGTAGATGAGGTGTTTGGATTCACAGTATCTTTTCTGCCTGATTGGAAGGATCCTTTCAGGCCTTGGATGAAGGTGTGGAGGAAGTTGTCGGCACAGGTTTCATACCTCTTGCAATGGCAACGGAAAGTGCCGGGAGTGGAAGGTGGCTTATTGGGGTGTGGGAAGGCGGACGTGTGAACCTAACGAGGCAGTCGTGAAGGGCATGGTCTCTGCAGAATGCTGATAGGGGTGGGGAGGGAAGTATATCTCTGTTGTTGTGGTGTGACTGTTGGTGGCGTAGGATGATGCGTTGTATCCTGAGGTTGGTGGTCTGGAAGGCGAGCATCAGAGGGGTGCTACTGCACCCTCCTGCATCCGAACAACCTCTTCTATGCTACCTATCCCATTATTCCATCTTTGCACTGTTTGAAAACTTAGGCAGAATTCCCTCAAGTGCCTTCATGTAGACCATTAATGCACAAAGTGAATTTTGTGGTCCCAACACTGAGTCTTGAGGAAAACCACTTGTCACTGGATACCATCCTGAGAAGGACACTTCTATCTCCACTCTCTGCTTTCTGTCATACAGCCATGCATCTATCCAAGCTAGCACCTTGCCTGTAACATCAGGGGCCCTAATCTTTCTCAATAGCCTCCTGCGTGGCACCTTATCAATGGAATTTGGAGAAGCAGGTGGATAACATATATTGGTTCTCCTTGGTCAAATCTGCCCGTTTCTCCCTCAAAGTATTCCAGCACGTTTGTTAGGCATGACCTTCCATTGATGAAACAATAGTGACGTTGCACTATTTTACTAAATACTTCCAAGTATTCAGAAATCCCATTCTTCACGATGGATTCCAGGATGTTACCCACAACCAAGGTTAGGCTAATCAGACTGTAATTTTCCATATTCTGCCTAACTCCCTTATTAAATGGAGTATCACGTTAGCAATTTTCCAGCCTTTCCTGATTTTAATCATTCCTGAAAGATTACCACTTTCATTTTCACTACTTCTTCAGCTATCTCCCTTACAATGCTGGGATGTAGTCCATTTGGTTCAGATGATTTATCCAAATTCAGGCCATTTAGTTTTCTAACATGTTCTTCTCGATGATGTCCACCATACTCAGCTCTGTCCTCTCACTGTCTTCAATTTTTGGGAAATTACTCGTTTCTTGCATCATGAACATTGATGCAAAGTTCCTCATTCATTTCTTTGTTTTCCGCTACTGTTTCTCCAGCATCATTTTCCAGGGATCCATATTCACGTTTGCCTCTCTTTTTTCACTTTATATATCTAAAGAACGTCTTACAGTCTCCTTTCTAATACTGGTTACCTTACCTCCATATCTAATCTTATCTGTCATTTTTTGCCCTCTGTTCGTCTTTGTAAGATTCCTCATTCTCTAGTTTCCCACTGCCCCTCACCATAGTATACGCTTGCTCTTTTGCTTGTATGCAATCCCTCACTTCCCTCGTCAGCCCTGAATGTCTCATCCTCCCTGTACTATGCCTCTATTCCTCGGCAAGAATCTCTGCTATGTCTCCTGAATTAATCTTGGAATCTGCTGCCATTGCTGTTCCCCTGTCTTTCATGCTTGACCCCTGTCCCAGTCAATTCTACCTAGCCTCTCCCTTGTGTCTCTGCAGTTGCCTTTATTCAGCTGAAATACTGTAACCTCTGATTCTATCTTCTCTCTCTCAAATTATAGAATAAATTCGTCCATGTGCTGATGATTGCCTCCGAAGTTTACCTTCACCCTAATCTCCCTTACGAATCTTACGCCATTAAGTCCAGTATCATCTGTTGCCGACTGGACTCCACTAGAAGTTGCTCCAAAAAGCCATCTCATAAACATTCCTAAATTTCATTTTCTTGCGAATCACTACCAATCTAATGTTCCCAGATCCCCTGCAAACTGAAATCCCCCATGATTACTGTACTTTGCCTTTCCTACACATCTTTTCTATCTCCTGGCGTATCTTGTGCCCGAGCTCCTGACTACTCTTTGGAGCCCTGTACAAGACTTCAACAGTGGTTGTCTTACCTCTTGTGGTTCCTCAATTCTACGCCATCTGACTTTACTTCCTTTCTTACTATTGATTTAATTTCATTTCTTACTAATAATGCAAATGCACTCCATCTGCCCACCTGCCAATCTTTTCGATAGGATAAATATCCGGAAATATTCAGATCCCCTTGCAGCCACATCTCCGTGATGCCCATCGCTTCATACATGCCGATTTAATTCTGCGCCACAAGCTCATTTACCTTATTCCTTATACAGCATGCATTCAGTTATAACCCCTTCAGTCCTGCATTACCCATCCCTCTTCTCATTGTCATTCATTTGTGCAGTGTACTTGAAGTGTGATACGTTAAACATTTCCAGATACTCTATCCTATTCGTGTCTGTGCTGGAGCTTTTAATAACCTCTCCTGAGTTCTGTACTCTTACCTCCTCTTTTAATTGGGTTTTTCTAATTAAACCCTATAACTGCACCCCACCCCGCCCGCACACGCGCGCGCGCAAACACAGACAAACACACACACACACACACCCTAATCAGTTTAAAGCTCTATCTACAGCCCTGGTTAGGATTCACTCGGATTCTGGTCCCAGCACGGTTCAGATGACGACTGTCCCATCGGAGTAGCTCCTTTCTTCCTCAATAATAAGATGTATTTATTCAACACAAAATACCAGAATAAAAAGGTTTTTCTGTGCATACCAATATATGAAAACAACAAAAAGTCAATAATGTTAAAATACACTCACTATGTGGAGCTATATAAATTGTAATGTGAATTACCAAGCCATGGAACTGGTGTGCAAACTTTATCAATCATTATTTGACCCAGAGCTGAGATCCTGATTACCCCTCTGCCAGTGATTCCCTTCACTGAGATTCCACCCTGCCTCTCACGCAGTGTCCAGAGGGGCTACAAGTTCCTGTTGGCTCAGAATATTTAAATTAATCTACCTTCTCCCTGGAACCAATCTATTGGTCTATTGGATTGTGTTTAGCTGTCAGCAACTCAGCTCTGGGATGTTATTGGCAATAAATGATCTGGGATGACAGCCAGTATCCGCATAGTGCTCACAGGGTATGGCACCAGACAAAGGGCTTACAGTTTGTGAGAGTTTCTAAGAAAAGTTTCGGTGCATTTCTCTTCATGCTGTCTCTTGATCTAACTTCACATTCGTTTGACACCCCTTTCTCTCACTCACTCTGTCGCTGTTTTTTTTTCACTCTCTTTATCTTACTTCACTGTCTTTCTCTCTGTTTATTTCTCTCCCTCTCAGTCTAGCTCCGATCATTCCCTCTATTTTCAAGTTGTCAATTTGAAGAGCTCATGGATGCATGGTGGGCTGAATGGCCTCCTTCTGTGTTGCATTAACTCTGACGTTCTCCGACCCACAGTAACAAATTTTAGTGCTTGGAGAGACAAGCTGGTCCAGTGAAGGACACAGTGGACAATTAACCATTATCTCTTCCTATTTTCTGACATGCAGTGACATCGAAATATCTGTTCAAACAAACAGATTCCTCATATTAAAATCAACACACTTCAGACTGCCAGGCCACTGAACACAGTGGCCTCTGTTTTATTTTTTGTTGGTCTTATTGTTGTGGGATTAGTCTCCAACTTCTCCTCAGTCACTGTACCTGTGGACCTACTGCTGTGGTTCCACACGCCCCTCCCCCACCGCCGACACACAATAGCTTAAAACCTCGTAAAGAACAATAGAAACCTGCCTGCCAGGAGATTGCTGCCAGTTCAAGTCCATCCCGTCCATATTGTTTATATCCTGCCAACCCGGGAATCCCAATGATCCAATATCGGAGATTATTATCAGTTCATGTGCATCCCGTCCTTCTTGTGTGTATCCTACTGACCCGTGAATCCCAATCATCCCCATATTGTAAATTGCTTCCAGTTCAGGTTCATACCGTTCTATTTGTATATATCCTACCAACTCGGGAATCCCAATGATCCACATATCGGAAGTGCTGCCTCCCCGACCAGAACTTTGATCGTGTATTTAACTGTGCTACCGTACGATTCCTAACCTCACTCGCACGTGACATTTTCTAATTTCTCCAAAATTCAAATATCCTTTCAGCACAACTCCAGCAAGGCCTTTTCTTTAAACTGGATAGTTTTGATAATAAAAACTTAAGTGTGACATAAGGAAAGTGGGACCACTGAATCAGTCCAATGACTACCGGATCTGATATCTATCCCCACCACCAAACCTGCTTGACAAGGTATACACATGTATATATACACATCTATTTGCAGATGGCCGAGGATAAACAGAATATTAGAAAATGTCAGCGCAGATGGATGTAATTCAGCGTGTTTACTCAGCTTTGCTGTTCATTTGGATTCTAGTTATTCTGTTCCTTTCAATGGCAGGGTCTTTACCCAGCATCCCCAGCGAGTCAGAAAGTTCCCAGTATCGTTGTGTACACGGTCATTTAGATTAGATTAGATTACTTACAGTGTGGAAACTGGCCCTTCGACCCAACAAGTGCACGCCGCCCCGCCGAAGCGCAACCCACCCATACCCCTACAACTACCCCTTACCTAACACTACGGGCAATTTAGCATGGCCAATTCACCTGACCTGCACTTCTTTGGACTGTGGGAGGAAACCGGAGCACCTGGAGGAAACCCACGCAGTCACGGGGAGAATGTGCAAACTCCACACAGTCAGTCGCCTGAGACGGGAATTGAACCCGGGTCTCTGGCGCTGTGAGGCAGCAGTGCTAACCACTGTGCCACCATGCCGTCCACCTGTGAAGGGAGTATCCAGTGCCAGGCAATGGGCTGTGGGGAGTCCAGGGGTAGCACACGGAAATGCTGCATGTAGTGACGATGAACTGAGGGATCTGAGAGAGAAGGAATGGGCATCCAGGGACACTGCACTCAGAGAAGTGGCCATGCAAGATTCCTAAACACCCAGGGGAACCCGCGAACCACGGCTTCTTTTACAAAATTACTGTCACATTTGCTGCATTTCTCCATCGAACAAAAGCAAAAATTCCATAGATGGTAGAAACCTGAAGCAAACATAGAAATGTACTGTGGAGAGAGAAGAGAGTTAATGCTCCCAATGCAGACACGGGAAGAATGTTCAAAGTCCACCCAGACAGCGTCCAGAGATTGGAAATGTACCAAATGTCCTCAGCACTGTGAGGCAGCATTGTTGTGTCACCACGTTGCCCAATGATGGATAACTGGGGATAGTATAGTTAAAAGCAGAGATACTGTTCTCTGTGATCAGGATTTAGAGTCCTGAAAATCGTGTTCCCTACATGGTGCTCGCGTTTGGGATATATCATCTGGGTTGCAGAACTTGGAGTAGGAGGGGAATGATCCAATGGTCAGGGTCTGTGTAGGTACCAAAGGCTGGACAAACAAATGACAATGAGAAGAGCGACGGGTAATACAGGACTGAACTATAATTTCGGAATGCATGCAGTTTAAGGAATAAGGTAAGTGAGCTTGTGACTTATCCATAAATAGGCAGGTACGACGTAGTGGGCAGAACAGTGACATCGCTGCGAGAGGATCAGGATTGGGAGCTGAATATTCAAGGATATTCATCCTGTCGAAAAGATACGCAAGTGGGCACAGAGATAGAGTTGGCTCAGTATTAAGAATGGAATTGAATCAATAATTAATAATAAGAAATGAAATAAGGTCAGATGGTGTAGAATTGAGGAATCAAAAAGGTGAAAAAATGCAGTTGGAATTATATCCAGGGAGCTGGTGTGTAAGATACACCAGGCACTCGAAAGATCTGTTGGAAAGGCAAAGTTATAGTGATCATGTGGGATTTTATTATGCAGATGGCCTGGGAATTAAGACTGATGGTGGTTGGCAGGAAAAGGAATTTGTAGAATGTCTACGAGATGGCTTTTTGGAGCAGCTTGTGCGGGCAGACTAAATGAGGGGAGCTTAAGGTGACAGTGATCATAATATAATTGAATTTACTCTGCAATTTCAGATGGAGAAGTTAGAATCAGAAGTAACGGCATTACAGCTGAATAAAGGCAATTACACAGATATGAGTGAGGAGCTGGGTAGAATTGACTGGGAGACGGGCCCAGCAAGATAGACAGTGCAACAGCAATGGCAGGAGATTTTTCGAGTAATTCAGGATGGAGCAGAGATTTATTCTGAGGGAAAAGAGGCTTGTATCGGGAGAATGGGACAATCATAGCTGACTCGGGAAGTCAGGTAGGTATAGCATAAAAGCAAAAGCGAAAGCATATAATTTTGGAAAGTGCAGTGGGAAACCTCAGCTTACAAAGACAAAACTGAGGGCAAACAAAATAAACTGAGGAGGGAGATCATTGAATATGGGGGTAAGCTCGCCAGTAAGATAAAAGAAGACTGTAACAGTTTCTTTCGATATATAAAGTATAAAAGAGCGGCAAAAGTGAACACTGGATTGCTGGAAAATGATACTGGAGAAATAGTATGGGGAACGGGTAAATGGCCAAGGAACTGAATAATTACTTTGCATCAGCTTTCATGGTGGAATGCATGAGTAATACCTTAAACATTCAAGAGATTGAGGGGCCAGTGCTGAGTATGATGACCCCCACCATGGAGAACATGCTAGAATAAGATGTAATCGCCCAAAGGTGGGTAAATAACCTTGACCAGATGGACTACATTCCAGTGTTATAAGGGAGATAGCTGAAGAGGGAGTGGAGGCAATCGTGGTTATCTCTCAGGAATCACTAGAGTAAGGAACGATCCCAGAGCTCTGGAAACCCACTAACGTGACACTCCTTTTTTACGAGGGAGTAAGGAAAAAAGACAAAAAAAAATCCCACCATGAATAGTTTAACCTTTGTCATGTCTAAGATCCTGGAATCCATTGTGAAGGATGAGCTTTCTGAATACTTGAAAGTCTTTGGTAAAATAGGGCAAAGTCGGCATGATTTCATCAAGGGAAGTTAATGCCTGACAAATCTATTGGAATTCTTTGAAGAGGAAATTAGCAGGCTCGACCAAGCACAGCCAATGGATGTTATCCACTTGTAATTCAAGAAGGGCTTTGACATGGTGTCACACAGGAGATAACTGAGTATGATAAGGGTCCATGGTGTTAGAGGCAAGGTAGTGGCATGAATAGAAGCTTGTCTGTCTGGCAGAAAGCAGAGAGTGGGGATAAAAAAGTACTTCTCAGGATGGCAGCCGGTGAGAAGTGGTGATCCAGAATGCTCAGTGTTGGAATCATAACTTTTTACTTGTTACATTAACAATTTAGATGAGGGAATTGAGGGCACTCTGGCTAGGTTTGCAGACGATACAAAGATAGGCACATCGTCGTATTGAGGAAGTGGAGAGGCTGAACAAGGATTTGGACAGGCAAAGAGATCGTCAGATGCATTCCAACGTTGGAAAGTGTGAGTTCATGCACTTTGGCACGAAGTTTAGAGGCATGGTCTATTTTCTAAATGGCGAGAAAATTCAGAAATCTGAAGTGCAAAGGGACTTGGGAGTTCTCGTGCAGGGTTCTCTCAAGATCAGCTTGCACGTTGAGGCAGTTATTAGGAGGGCAATTGCAATTATGACTGGGAGCATTTACTACGAGAAGAATTGAATACAAGAACTGACTCTATACGGCTTTGGTCAGACCATATTTGGAGTATTGTGCTCATTTTTGAGCTCCATACCTCAGGAAGGATGTACTGGTCCTGGAGCGTGTTCAGAAGATTTTCACGAGAATGGTGATAGGAATGAAAAGCTTATTGCATGAGGAATGTTTGAGTACTCTGGGTCTATACTTGATAAAATTTGAAAGGATGAGAGGGAATGTAATTGTAATAGACAGGATACTGAATGACCCGGAGAGAGTGGAAGTTGTTCAGATGTTTCTATTGGATTAAAACCGAGGGCACAGCCTTAAATGAAAGGGAACACTTTTTAGAACAGTGATAAGAGAAAGTTATTTAACCATAGAATGGTGAATCTTTGAAATGTATTGTCACAGAAGGCTGTGGGGGCAAGCCATTGAGTATATTTGAGGCGGAGATAGAGAGTTCTTGATTATCCAGGAGATGAAGGGTTATGGGGAGAAGGTCGGAGAATGGGTTTGAGAAACCTATCAGCGATGATTGAATGACGGAGCAGACCCGATGGGCTCACTGTCCTAATTTATGCTCCAATGTCTTATATTCTTCTGGTCTGAACCTTAAGGAGGTACCGTGCATCTTTGATAAGATAGATTCATGTTCTTCATAAAGGTCAGAAGCTGTTGGGAATAGTTAACTGTTTGAGAATGAAGGTATCGTGGCTGCTGTCAGGATGGTGGATAATATGACATTCAGTGCGGGATCACACACCAACTGCACTGTATTAATATGGGGAGTGTTTATTCAAAACTTGGACCTGTCCGTCTCTATCAATGGGGAGTAGGGGTTGGGGTAGGTGGGCGTAACGTCCGCCCAGGCAATTTAACTATCCCGAAGCATGCATCCTGAGTGAAATGGCAGTCATGGAATTTATTACCTTCTCATTGTCTGTTTAGAATATAAGGAGCAATTGTCCATCTCTCTCAGGGTTCAATGCAATCACCACTTATTCTCTCACAGCGCTACACTCCTCATGGTGCCATCATCCCAGGGACTAATCTGGTGGAACTCCTCTTCTCCCTCTCTGTGTTAAGGAGATCACTCCAGATAAAGGAAAGAAAATCTGTCCACAATATGCCAAATACTGCCTCAACAACACTCTCAAGTTTGATCACAATAATTCCTTTCCCTCACTTAGCTGGCTCCATTTCTTTCGTGTGACACAGGAAACCATTCATTTACAATGCACTGCCATTGATGTAGAATTTAAAACATCCTTACATCTATAGGTCAGCATCAATAAAGCCAGCACCAGAGGTGCCCATGGAGATGGACATCACTCTTGGAAGAGACTCAGTCACAAAGAATACATCTAAAATAGTGTATGGCTACCAACCTGAATGGAAATGAGCCGTAAGAATATGGGATGCAGGCAGAGGAAGGGAGCAAGTTTTCCTGTTATTCTGCCCTCACGGGATGTGTGCAGCTCTGGTCAGGCCAGCATGTTATGCCGATCTTGAACTGAGTGGCTGTTTCAGCTGTTCCACAGGACAATAAATAGTAAAACAAATTGCCGTGGGTTTGCAGTTAATCAGAGTCTTTACCAGAGAATGATGACCCACTGCCTTCTCTAATGGGCATAAGGCAAGCCGATATCAACAGGTTATTATTCTGTGGTTCTAGAATACGAGCCAATGACGTGATCCACCATACACTGTCTGCCCATCTTTCATATTTTGTGCAGAGAACAAGTCAAACATCTCAAGTGCAATTATTTTGCGATGGGCACGTGGTTAGAAGGGACAAGAAACAGATGTATCTGGAATTAACAAAGGCACAAACGATGGTTTATTCAGGAATTGAACTGAGGCTGAGGAGGAGACTGGGACGGTCTTAATGGTGGGACTGGACAGGACTGGTATGTGGGGAGGATATGGAGATGTACACTTTGCAGGAGAAAACGAATCAAAGAGATTGAGAACAGTGTGTTTTATCCTCGCGTATTGGTGAGTAAGTTGTAAATAATAGTTTGCTAGTTATAATTTCTAAGGACTGGAATCTTTGATTGGAGCTGAAAACGTTGGCTTGCACCTTTCCAAAATCTGCATATCATGAATCTGTTCATTCCATTTCACTAAACACACAGAGTGACTTACCAGGAACACCAACTAGAGCAAGGATGGGGTAGTAACCAGCTTGAATAACCATCAGTACATCTTCAATCCGCGATACTAATGATATCCAAGGTTGGGAAAGCCAGTAAAGACCATAGGATAATCTCCTATCCATTGTTGGAGCATTGCAGTCTAATGTTCCCAGATTTCCATCTCTCCTGCCCTTCTCTCTGAAGCTTCTAATCCCTATTATTGCTGTTGGACATGCTCCCGCTCACACTATAGGATAAAACACTGAAAGCATTCCCTTATTAATAGAAGAGAGAAACTCTCTCGGGACGCATACGATCCACGGAGACTGACAGAATTACAATCGCTGAACAAATAGCTCCAGTTCACCCCTTTGAAGTCAATGCTACTTTATTGAAATTCAAAATAACGTTGAACATATGCATTCTGGGTGTGATATGCGAGTGTGACTGAAGGAAGGAATGTTGAAGATGGCAGATTGATTGGGTGTAATCATTCAGTCTGCCTTGGGTCTGGAAGTAATGCCAGAAGTTTAACGGAACATAAACATGCTTCTCTGTAAATAAGTACAGAAATGAATACCGTAACTACTGATTACTGATATCATTGCAAAATCTGTAAAACATTGAGAAAATATCTATCATCCATGATCTGATCGTAAAATGTGCCAAGAAAGATACGTGTGTTACAACAAACAAACGGCATGGATGCGCTAACAGAGAATTGCACATGGCAAACACAGTGCAGATTGTTATTCCAGGATCAGAGAGGGCAGATGTGGGTCAGGCTGTTAATGTTATCGATGTTAAGGACCTGTCATGAAATGTCATTTAATGGACTTCAATTACATTGTGATTATGATATTGGGGAAAAGAGAGAAGACGGAGAAGACTGGGGAACATGGCTGATTAGACTGGGTGGAGGGACAGTGATATTCCCCATTTACCAGTATTGGAATGTTACTCTTTATTACTCATATGAAGAACAGATTCAAGAATACATCTACAATGAGGAATTAGCAGAGACAATATTAATGAAATGTGTTTATGCAATATAAAATACAGGAACAAAATGAATTTCTGAATTTCTGTTAAAATACACTCCTGATTTTGAGCCATATAAATTGAAACGTGATTTACATAACTAGGAAAGTGGTATGCAAACTTTATCAATCATTATTTGACCCACAGCTAAGATCGAGATTACACCTCTGTCAGTGAATCCCTCACTGAGATTCTCTGGCCTAGTCTCTCATACAGTATCGGTGTGGGCGGGCGGGGGGGGGGGGGGGGGGTGTCGTGGATGCGGGGTGGTGGTTATTATTTCCTGCTGCTCTTGGCAGAGTCTATTTAAAACCTCTGCTTTCTCCATGGAACCAATCTATTGGCCTAATGGGTTTTGTTTAGCTGTCAGTGACCCAGCTCTGTGATATTGTTGGAAATAAATAATTTCGGATGACAGCCAGTACCAGCACAGTGCTGACAGTGCATGGAGCCCAGACTAAGGGCTTGCCGTCCAGAGGAATTTCTAAATAAAGCTTCTAACTTCTGTCTGTTCATATTTATTTATCGTAATGCAGTCTTCTGATTTATCTGACTTTACCCTCATCTACCACCTCTTCTACTCACATTCAGTCAGTATCTCCCCTTTCAATCCTCTCTGATTATCTCCCTTCACATGCTTTCTCTCTGTTTATTTCTCTCTCACACAATCTCTCTTAACACACTCTCTCTATCTCCAATTGTGCAGTTAGAGAGTTTGTGACTCCACGATGGTCTGAATGGCCTCCTTCCATGCCATAATAATTAACGTTCTCTGACCCACAATGATACTTCCTGGACAGACATGCTGGTCCGGTAACAGGTACAGTGCACAATCACCCATTCTCTTTTCCTGCTCTTTTCTGGTGTACAACTGCCTTGAAATGTCTGTTCAAACAAAACAGACTGAATGAACTTCGAGCAGTCGAGAATACGTTCATGACAGTGTATTTCAATCAGGATTTTATGAAGGATGAGATTCCAGAATAACATAAGCAATGAATTAAAAACAGGGTAACACAAGAATTGGCAGCTGAGTACAACATATGGTTCCAATTAGGTCTCATGGTATTACCAATAGATTATCAATACAGAAAAATCAGCTCCTGTTCTGTGGATCCAAGTTGAATCCCGCCACCGCAGACGGTGGAAATTCAATTCAATAATGTAAAAAATATCCCTGGAATTAAGAATCTTCTGATGAGAATGAAGTCATTGCTGACTGTCAGATAAATCTATCTGGTTCACTAATATCCTGCAATGAAGGAATCTTCCGTCCTCACCTGGTCTGGCTGACATATAACTCCAGACCCAAAGCAATGTCATTGACTCGCAATCGCCCTCTGAAACGGTCTAATGAGTCATTCAGTTGTTCCAATCGCTACAATGTTTCAAACAAGTGAAACTGGATGCACCACCTGGCATTGAAATGGGCACCGGAAAAGTCAACATTAGAAACATCACTATAGAATCTGCAAAGTCTTCCTTACTAATATCTGAAGTCTAGTGCCAACATTGGAACAACTGCCTTACAGACTAGTTAAGCAACAGCCTGACATCGTCATACTCACGGAATCATACCTTACAGAAATAACAGAAATTAAACATGGACAAAGGAGTCCCTCACTGATTACCACGTAACGTCGTTCCTCAGTTGAATCAGTCCTCCTCCATGTTAAACAACACTTGGAGAAAGCATTGAATGCGGCAAGGGCACAAAGTGTATTCTGGTTGGGGGATTTCAAAGTCGACTTATAAGAGTGGTTTGGCAGCAGTACTACTGATCATGCTGGTCGGCTCCTAAGGACATAGCTACTAGATTGGGTCTGCAGAAGGTGGTGACGGAATGAACGAGAAGGTAAAAAAGCATACCTGACCTCATCCTTACCAATCTACCAACTGCAGATGTATCTGTCCATGACAGTATCGGTAAAAGTGACCACCACACTGTCCTTGTGGAGACGATGTCTATTGTCTCCATAAACTCTATCGTGTTGTGTGGCACTATCACCAAGCTAAATGGCACAGACTTTTAGCAGATCTAGCAACACAACTGTCCGCCCATAAGACAATGTTGACCATCAATAGCAGCAGAACTATTCTCCAGCACAATCAGTAACGTCACGGCCCAGCATGTCCCCCACTAAACCATTACCATCAATCCAGAGGATTAACCCTGGTTCAATGGAGAATGCAAGAGGGCATGCCAGGAGCAGAACCAGGAATATATAAAGATAAAATGCTCATCTGCTGAAGCTTCCAAACAGAAATACTTGTGTTCCAGATAGCATAAACAACAAGGGACAGACAGAGCTTAGCGATCACAGAACCAATGCATCAGAATTAAGCTCTGCAGTCCTGCTAATCCGATCGTGAATGGTGGCGGACGATTAAACAACTCACCGGAGTAGGAGTCTCCACAAATATCCCCAACCTCAATGATGGGAGAGCCCAGCTCTTCAGTGCAAAATATAAGGCTGAAGCTTTCGTTGTAATCTTCAGTCAGAAGTTTTGAGCGAATGATCCAATTCGGCCTCCTCCAGTGGTCCCTATCATTACAGATAACGGACTTCAGCAAATTCGACTAACTGATATCAAGAAACGGTTGAAGGCACTGGATACTGCCACGGCTATGGGCCCTGATAACATGCCGGCAATAGTCCTGAAGACTTGTACTCCAGAACATCCCGCTCCCCTAGCCAAGCTGTTCCAGTCTGTTTACAAAACGATAATGGGGAAAAAACCGCTCAAATATGTTCTGTGCATAAAACGCAGGACATCTTTGAACCGTCCAAATACCGCCTAATCACTCTACTCTCCATCATCAGTAAAATGATGGAAGGTGTCATCAACAGTGTTATCGAGCAGAACCTGCTCAAAAATAACCTGCTCAGGGACGCCCATTTTGTGTTCCACCAGGGTCACTCAGCTCCTGAACTCGTCACAGCCTTGGTTCAAATATCGAAAAAGGAACTGAATTCCAGCCTTGACACCAAGGTTGCATTCTGCAAAAGTGGCATCAAGGACCCCAAGCAAAAACGGTATCGCGGGCCAACACTCCATTATTGAGTCATACCTGACAGATAGGAAGATGGTCATTGTTTTTCGAGGTCAGTCATCTCAGCTCCAGAACATCTCCACAGTAGTCCCTTAGGCTAATGTCCTCAGTCGAAACATCTTCAGCTGCTTGAACAATGACCTTCCTTCCATCATAAGGTCAGAAGTGGGGATATTCAAGAATGACTGCACAATGTTCAGCACCATTCGCAAATGCTCAGATACAGAAGCAGTCCATGCCCATAGCAACAATATCTGGGCAATATCCAGGCTTGGGCTGGTAAGTGGCAAGTAACAGTTGCGCCACATAAATTCAGACAATGACAGTCATCAATAAGAAACAAGATAACCACTTTGTATTCAGCAGCATTATCATCACTAAACTCCCCCACTATCAATATCCTGGGGGGTTGGGGGTTTCATTGACCAGAATCTCAACTGGGCTCGCCACATGAATGTAAGACCAGATCAGAGGCTAGGAATCCTGCACGAGAAACTCGCCTCCTGACTCCCCAACGCCTGCCTATCACTTACAAGGCACAAGTCAGGAATGAGATGGAATATTCTCACTCGCCTGAATGGGTGCAGGCCCAACAACAGTAAAGAAGCTTGACATAATCCAGGACAAAACAGCCCATTTGATTTGCACCACATCCACAAGCATTCACTCCCTTCACCATGGTCACTCAGGAGCAGCAGTATGCACTATCTACAAGACACAATGGAGAAATTCCCCAAAGATCCTCAGACAGCTCCTTCCAATCTCTCGAACTCTTCCATCTGGAAAGACAAGGGCAATAGACTTTTGGGAACACCACCACCTTCAAGTTCCCCTCCAAACGAGTCAACATCCTGATTTGGAACTGTATTGCCGTTCCTTCTCTGTTGTTGTGTGAAAACCCTGGAATTCCCTCTTTAATCACTAGTGGGCCACCGCACAGCAGGTAGATTGCAGCAGTTCGAGAAGGCACCACCTTCTCAAGGGCAACTGGGTACGGGCAAGAAATGTGGGCGGTTTCATCCACCGATGCCCACAGAAAAAAATAACTTTTTAATGAATAGTTCGAAGTTGAGCATCTCGATGGGACAGGTTATCTGATTTGAACACGAACAGGAAAGCAGTGTTTCTAATATTGAACATTTTAGACTTTTCAGTTATTAGAAGAGTGTTCAGTATTCGATGACACATTGTTGCTGAGTGCTGTGGTAAATTGCACCTGTTTTGCTTAAATCAACAATACTGGTGTATCAGGATCAATCCTTCGAAATACCAGATAGAAAATGACAATCATCGTGGAGAGAATGTCCTCCCGCCAGATGAGACTCACTGATAGCATCTCATATTCAAAATATTAATGGAGTCCTGGCTGACACTTAATTTTCTTACCGTCCATATCACAGGGGTTAACATTGACCAGAACGTGAAGTCAAATCGACATACAAATACAGGGTTACAAGAGCAGGTCAGAGACTTACAAGTCTTTACTGAATAATAGATCCTATGACCGAAACAAAATGAGATATAGCAATAGATTTAGGCCATTCAGCCCATTCCTTCATTCTGATACTGTGCCATTTTGTCATTGTCTCTATGAAAAGTGGCAATATTTTCTACACACTGACTGTAGTATCAATCATTGCAGTAATCCATTAGTTTCAATCAGACGCCCCCCCCCCCCACCACCCACAATTCCTCTACATTCCATCGTGTACACACACTGCCACCGTCCCCAGGATGGATCACCTCCAACACCAGCAGATCTTTCCCCAGAGATAGTGTCCAAAACAGCTCACAATTGTCCAAATGCCGTCTGTCCATAGCCCATTACATTCTCAGCAGTATGTCTCCCGTCTTGCATTCTTGCTCTCTTGAAATGAATGCGAACATTGTTTTTGCTTTCCTAACTGCCAACTGAACATGCACATTAACCATAAGAGAGGACGAGTGCTTCAAAATCCTTTTGTGCTTCAGATTTAATGGATCCTATTAGAACATTGTGTCTCCTCTATTCCGCCTACCAAAGTGCATATTCTCACACATTCCTATAATTGCGTTCCATCGGCCACGTGTTTTCCCACAGTCCTAAACTGTTCAAGCTTTTCTCCAGCTTCCCCACTTCCTCAATGTCATCTGCAAACTTCGCAAAACTGCCCTCAAGTCCTTTGTTCAGATTGTTCTTATATAATACATTTCCTGGCTCCCTAAGGACCGCCCACCATCTACAAGGCACAACACTCAAGGTGCTTGATTCCATTCAGGTTGAAGCAGTGGCTTGACTTGAATTACACCTGTAAAGTCTTCACTCCCTGCACCACTGACTCTCAGTAGAAGCACACCGTACCCCGTTTTGTTGTGAGTTTACTTCATTGTGGCACACAATCCCAGTCCATTGATGTCACTCAGTCTCAACACGAACTGAGTTGTGCTCACACCAACCATGTCACTGTGTATTGATGACAATGGAGGGAGGTCGGCCAGGGGATGTCTATGATAAATAACTGTGTGACTGCCAGGCTGAAACCTGCCCCGACAGCGTCGGATGTGCCTGTGCCCGCTGTCACCGCTGCAGGCATGATCAGTCTTCCTGCAGGTCAAGTCATGGAAAGCAACGGGCCTGGATAGTGTTCCTGGCTGAGCACTCAGATCCTGGGAAGACCAACTGGAAGAGGTATTCATTTACAATTTCAATCATTCCCTCCCACAAGCTGAAGTCCCAACCTGCATCAAGAAGACCAACATCAACCTTATAAGTGAGAAAGCTCATGCTTTAATGACTTAATGATTACCGCCCAGTGGCTCTCACCTCAATAAACATGGAGTGATTTAAAAGGTTGGTTATGGCCCACATCACCTCCAATCTCCCAGCCTGACTTCATCCCCTATAATATGACGACTTATGTAACAAGTCCACACCAGATGCCATATCCCGAGGCCTGCACACATCCCTAGGACATCTGGACAACAAAGACACCAAAACCAGACTCTTGCTCATTGACGGCAGCTCCACTTTAAACACCATTATCCTCACCAGACTGATCTCAAAATTCTGTGACCTTAGTCATGGCTCCACCCTCTGCAATTGGATCCCCCCGGTTTCTGAACCAGAGACCCCAATTAGTGAAGATAGGTATCTGCACCTCCGCCACAATAACACTCAAAACTGGTGCTCCTGGAGCATGTGTCCTCAGCCCCCTACTGTACTCCCTGTACACCCACGGCTGTGTCCGCAGCACCCTACTGTACTCCCTGTACACACATGGCACTGTCCCTCAGCCACCTACTGTACTCCCTGTACACACATGGCACTGTCCCTCAGCTACCTACTGTACTCCCTGTACACACATGGCACTGTCCCTCAGCCCCCTACTGTACTCCCTGTACACACACGGCACTGTCCCTCAGCCCCCTACTGTACTCCCTGTACACACACGGCTGTGTCCTCAGCCCCCTACTGTACTCCCTGTACACCGACAGCTGTGCCCTCAGCCCCCTACTGAACTCCCTGTACACCGACGGCTCTGCCCTCAGCCTGCTACCGTATTCCCTGTACACGCAAGGCTGTGCCCTCACCCCTGACTGTACTCCCTGAGCACCAAGAGATGTGTCCTCAGCCCCCTACTGTACTCGCTGTAACACACGGCTGTGTCCTCAGCCCCCTACTGTACGCCCTGTACATAGAAAATAGAAAAATACAGCGCAGTACAGGCCCTTCGGCCCTCGATGTTGCGCCGACCGAAGCCTGCCTAACCTGCAATAGCCCAATAACCTCCATATGCTTGTCCCATGCCCGCTTAAATGACCATAAAGAGGGAGAGTCCACCACTGCTACTGGCAGGGCATTCCATGAACTCACAACCCGCTGAGTAAAAAATCTACCCCTTACATCTGTCCTATACCTACCACCCCTTAATTTAAAGCTGTGTCCCCTAGTAACAGCTGACTTCATTAGCGGAAAAGGGTTCTCACTGTCAACCCTATGTAAACCCCTAATCATCTTGTACACCTCTATCAAATCTCCCCAAACCTTCTTTTCTCCAATGAGAAAAGTCCCAAGTGCCTCAGCCTTTCCTCATACGATCTTCCTACCATGCCAGGCAACATCCTGGAAAACCTCCTCTGCACGCATTCCAATGACTCCACATCCTTCCTATAGTATGGCGACCAAAACTGCACACAATACTCCAGATGAGGCCGCACCAGAGACTTATTTAACTGCAACATGACCTCAGGACTCCGGAATTCAATTCCTCTACCAATAAAGCCCAGTACGCCATATGCCTTCTTCACAGCACTATTTACCTGGGTGGCAACTTTCAGAGATCTGTGTACATGGACACCAAGATCCCTCTGCTCATCCACACTGCCAAGTAGCCTCCCATTAGCCCAGTAATCCATCTTCTTGTTTCTCCCACCAAAGTGAATGACTTCAGACTTTGCTGCATTGAATTCCAATTTGCCACCTTTCTGCCCAGCTCTGCAACTTATCTATATCCCGCTGTAACCTGCCACATTCTTCTTCGCTGTCCACCACTCCCCCGACTTTCGTGTCACCCGCAAACGTTTTCACCCAGCCTTCAAGCCCCTCCTCCAGGTCATTTATAAAAATGACAAACAGCAATGGTCCCAAAACAGATCCTTGTGGAACACAGCGAGTAACTGCACTCCAAGATGAACCTATACCATCAACTACTACCCTCTGTCTCCTTCCAGCCAGCCAATTCCTAATCCAAACCTCTAATGCACCCTCGATGCCATACCTCTGTAGTTTTTGCATTAGCCTGCCATGGGTTACCTTATCGAACGCCGAGCTAAAATCCATATACACCACATCTACTGCTTTACCCTCGGCCACTTCCTTGGTCACCTTCTCAAAGAACTCAATAAGGTTTGTGAGGCATGACCTGCCCTTCACAAAACCATGCTGACTATCCTTGATCACATTATTCCTATCCAGATGTTCATAAATCCTATCCCTTACAATTCTCTCTAAGACTTTGCCCACAACAGAAGTGAGACTCACTGGCCTATAGTTACTCGGGCTATCCCTGCTCCCCTTCTTGAACAAGGGCACCACATTCGATATCCTCCAGTCTTCTGGCACTATTCCCGTAGACAACGACGGCATAAAAATCAAGGCCAATGGCTCCGCTATCTCCTCCCTAGCTTCCCAGAGGATCCTGGGATAAACGCCATCAGGCCCAGGGGACTTATCTATTTTCACCCTTTCCAGTATTCCCCAGACCTCTTCCCTACATACCTCAAGGCCATCCATTCTCATCACTTGTGACTCAATATTCACATCAGACACAGTGTCCTGTTCCTGAGTGAATACTGACGAAAAGTATTGATTTAGTGTCTCACCAATCTCCTCTGCCTCCACACTCAACTTCCCACTACTATCCTTGATTGGACCGATACCTACCCTAGTTATCCTTTTATTCCTAACATACCTATAGAAAGCCTTTGGGTTTTCCCTAATACTACCAACCAAGGACTATTCATGTCCCCTTCTCCCTGCTCTCAGCTCTCTCTTTTGATCCTTCCTGGCGACCTTATAACTCTCAATCGCCCCAACTGAACCTTCACGCCTCATCTTTACATAGGCCGCCCTCTTCCCTTTCACAAGGGATTCCAATTCCTTGTTAAACCACGGCTCCCTCACAAGACCCTTTACTCCCTGCCTAACTGGTACAT
This sequence comes from Chiloscyllium punctatum, assembly GCF_047496795.1. Classification (NCBI taxonomy): domain Eukaryota; kingdom Metazoa; phylum Chordata; class Chondrichthyes; order Orectolobiformes; family Hemiscylliidae; genus Chiloscyllium; species Chiloscyllium punctatum. The sequence goes on from NC_092766.1 coordinate 69,326,531, forward strand.
ACTTATCAAGGACACCCATTAGCTGTTCCTTGAACAATCTCCACATATCATTTGTGTTCTTCCCTTGAAGCCTATTTTTCCAATCCACGCATCCTAAGTCATGCCTCACCGCATCATAATTTCCCTGCCCCCAGCTATAACTGTTGCCCTGCAGTGCACAAATATCCATCTCCATCACGAGAGTAAAAGTCACCGAGTTGTGATCACTGCCCCCGAAGTGCTCACCGACCTCCAAGTCTAACACCTGGCCTGGTTCATTACCTAGAACCAAATCCAGTATAGCCTCACCTCTTGTTGGCCTATCTACATATTGTGTCAGGAAACCCTCCTGCACACATTGGACGAACACCGACCCATATAACGAACTCGAGCTATAGCTTTCCCAGTTAATATCTGGGAAGTTAAAGTCCCCCATAACAACCACCCTGCTACTTTCACTCTTCTCCTGAAGCATCCTCGCAATACTTTCCTCTACTTCTCTCGGACTATTAGGAGGCCTGTAGAAAACTCCGAACAGGGTGACCTCACCTTTCCTATTTCTAACCGCCGCCCAAACTACCTCAGATGGAAAGTCTTCCTCCATCACCCTTTCTACTGCTGTAATACTATCCTTGACAAGCAATGCCACACCTCCCCCTCTTTTACCTCCATCTCTGACCCTACTAAAACATTTAAACCCTGCAACCTGCAACAGCCATTCCTATCCCTGTTCTACCCACGTCTCTGTAATGGCCACAACATCGAAGTCCGAGGTACCAATCCATGCTGCAAGCAAACCTACCTTATTTCTTATACTTCTGGCATTGAAGTATACACACTTCAAGCCACCTTCCTGTTTACAGGCACCCTCCTTCGAGATCGATGCCATGTTCCTAACCTCTCTACACTCAAGGTCCTGTACCTAAAGCTACAGTCCAGGTTCCCATGCCCCTGCAGAGTTAGTTTAAACACTCCCAAAGAGCACTAGCAAACCTCCCTCCAAGGATACTGGTGCCCCTCAGGTTCAGGTGTGGACCATCCTGTTTATAAAGGTCCCACCTTCCCCAGAAAGAACCCCAGTTATCCAGAAACCGGAATCCCTCCCTCCTGCACCAACCCTGTAGCCACGCAATTAACTGTTCTCTCTCCCTATTCCTCGACTCTCTATCACGTGGCACGGGTAACAAACCAGAGACAACAACTCTGTTCGTTCTAGCTCTGAGCTTCCAACCTAGCTCCCTGAAAGCCTGTCTAACATCCTCACCCCTCTTCCTACCTATGTCGTTGGTGCCAACGTGGACCACGATCTGGGGCTGCTCCCCCTCCCCCTTAAGGACCCGGAAAACACGATCAGAGACATCACGTACCCTTGCACCTGGGAGGCAACATACCAATCGTGAGTCTCTGTCGCCCCCGCAAAACCGCCTATCTATGCTCCGAACTATCGAGTCCCCAATAACTATCACTCTACCTTTCTCCACCCTTCCCTTCTGAGCAACGGGGACAGGCTCCGTGCCAGAGGCCTGAACCTCGTTGCTTACCCCTGGGAAGTCATCCCCCCGACAAGTATCCAAAACGGTATACTTGTTCTTGAGGGGAATGAACGCAGGGGGTCCCTGAACTGGTTGCTTCCTCCCACTCCCCCTCACTGTCACCCATCACTCTATGACTTTCGGAGTAACTACATCCCTAAAGCTGTGCAGTCAACCCCCCCACTGTACTCCCTGTACACCCACTTCTGTGTCCTCAGCCCCCTACTGTACTCCGGTACACACGTGGCTGTGTCCTCAGTCACCCGCTGTACTCCAGTACACACAGAGCTGTGTCCTCAGTCCCACTGCTGTACTCCAGTACACACAGAGCTGTGTCCTCAGCCACCTACTGTACTCCAGTACACACACAGCTGTGTCCTCAGCCACCTACTGTACTCCCAGCACACACACGGCTGTGCACTCAGTCCCCCTACTGTACTCCCTGTACACACACGGCTTTGTCCTCAGTCCCCTACTGTACTCCGGTACACACACACGGCTTTGTCCTCAGTCCCCTACTGTACTCGTACACACACAGCTGTGTCCTCAGCCCCCTACTGTACTCCCTGTACACACACAGCTGTGTCCTCAGCCCCCTACTGTACACCCTGTACACACACGGCTGTGTTCTCAGCCCCCTACTGTACTCCCTGGACACCCACGGCTGTGTCCTCAGTCCCCTACTGTACTCCCTGTACACCCATGGCTGTGTCCTCAGCCCCCTACTGTACTCTCTGTACACACACAGCTGTGTCCTCAGCCCTCTACTGAACTCCCTGTACACACACGGCTGTCTCCTCAGTGCCCTACTGTACTCCAGTACACACACGGCTGTGCCCCTCAGCCCCCTACTGTACTGCCTGTACACACACGGCTGTGTCGTAAGTCCCCTACTGTCCTTCCTGTCCACACACGGCTGTGTCGTAAGTCCCCTACTGTACTCCAGTACACACACGGCTGTCTCCGCAAACCCCTACTGTACTCTCTGTACACACACGGCTGTGTCGTAAGTCCCCTACTGTACTCCCTGTACACACACCGCTGTGTCCTCAGCCCCCTACTGTACTCCCTGTACACACACAGCTGTGTCATCAGTCCCCCTACTGTACTCCAGTACACACACAACTGTGTCCTCAGCCCCCTACTGTACTCCCTGTAAACACACAGCTGTGTCCCTCAGCCCCCTACTGTACTCCTTGTACAGACATGGCTGTGTCTTCAGTCCCCCTACTGTACTCCCTGTACACACACAGCTGTGTCCTCAGTCACCCTACTGTACTCCCCGTACACACACAGCTGTGTCCTCAGTCCTCTACTGTATTCCAGTACACACTGAGCTGTGTCCTCAGCCCCGTACTGTACACCCTGTACACACACGGCTGTGTCCTCAGTCCCCCTACTGTACTCCCTGTACAAACACAGCTGTGTCCTCAGTCCCCTACTGTACTCCAATACACACGTGGTTGTGTCCTCAGTCCCCTACTGTATTCCAGTACACACGGAGCTGTGTCCTCAGTCCCCCTACTGTACTCCAGTACACACAGAGCGGTGTCCTCAATCCCCTACTGTAATCTCTGTACACACACGGCTGTGTCCTCAGTCCCTAACTGTATTCCGGAACACACGTGGTTGTGTCCTCAGTCCCCTACTGTACTCCGGTCCACACAGAGCTGTGTCCTCAGTCCCCTACTGTACTCCGGTACACACTCGGCTGTGTCCTCAGCCCCCTACTGTACTCTCTGTACACACACTGCTGTGTCCTCAGTCCACAGACTGTACTCCCGGTACACACACAGCTGTGTCCTCAACCCCCTACTGTACTCCGGTACACACAGAGCTGTGTCCTCAGACCCCTACTGTATTCCAGTACACACACGGCTGTGTCCTCAGCCCCCTACTGTATTCCCTGTACACACACGGCTGTGTCATCAGTCCCCTACTGTATTCCCAGTACACACACGGCTATGTTCTGAGCTCCCTACTGTACTCTCTGTACACACACGGCTGTGTCCTCAGCCCCCTACTGTACTCCGGTACACACAGAGCTGTGTCCTCATGCCCCTACTGTACTCTGGTACACACAGAACTGTGTCCTCAGTCCCCCTACTGTACTCCCAGTACACACACAGCTGTGTCCTCAGTCCCCTACTGTACTCCAGTACACACGTGGCTGTGTCTTCAGTCCTCTACTGTATTCCAGTACACACAGAGCTGTGTCCTCAGTCCCACTACTGTACTCCAGTACACACAGAGCTGTGTCGTCAGTCCCCTACTGTACTCCAGTACACACACAGCTGTGTCCTCAGCCCCCTACGGTACTCCCTGTACACACACGGCTGTGTCCTCAGCCCCCTACTGTACTCCCTGAACAGCCACGGCTGTGTCCTCAGCCCCCTACTCTACTCTCTGTACACACACAGGTGTGACCTCAGCCCCCCTACAGTACTCCCTGTACACACTCGGCTGTCTCCTCAGCCCCCTACTGACTCTCTGTACACACAAGGCTGTGTCCTCAGTCCCCTACTGTACTCCAGTACACACACGGCTGTGTCCTCAGTCAACCTCCTGTACTCCAGTACACACACAGCTGTGTCCTCAGCCCCCTACTGCACTCCCTGTATACACATGGCTGTGTCCTCAGTCCTCTACTGTACTCCAGTACACACAGAGCTGTGTCCTCAGTCCCCTACTGTACTCCGGTATACACAGAGCTGTGTCCTCAGTCCCCTACTGTGATCCCTGTACACACACGGCTGTGCCATCAGTCCCCTACTGTACTCCGGTACACACAGAGCTGTGTCCTCAGTCCCCTACTGTGATCCCTGTACACACACGGCTGTGCCATCAGTCCCCTACTGTACTCCGGTACACACAGAGCTGTGTCCTCAGTCCCCTACTGTACTCCGGTATACACACGGCTGTGTCCTCAGCCCCCTAACGTACTCTGTGCACACACTGCTGTGTCCTCAGTCCACAGACTGTACTCCCTGTACACACAGAGCTGTGTCCTCAGCCCCCTACTGTACTCCCTGAACACACACAGCTGTGTCATCAGTCACCCTACTGTACTCCTGTACACACACAGCTGTGGCCTCAGTCACCTACTGTACTCCAGTACACACGTGGTTATGTCCTCAGTCCCCTACTGTATTCCAGTACACACGGAGCTGTGTCCTCAGTCCCCCTGCTGTACTCCAGTACACACAGAGCTGTGTCCTCAGTCACCGAATGTACTCCAGTACACACAGAGCTGTGTCCTCAGTCCCCTACTGTAATCCCTGTACACACACGGCTGTGTCCTCAGTCCCCTACTGTACTCCAGTACACACGGGGCTGTGTCCGCAAACCCCTACTGTACTCTCTGTACACACACAGCTGTGTCCTCAGCCCCATACTGTACTCCCTGTACACCCACGGCTGTGTCCTCAGCCCCCTACTGTACTCTCTGTACACACACAGCTGTGTCCTCAGCCCCCCTACTGTACTCCCTGTACACACACGGCTGTCTCCTCAGTCCCCTACTGTACACCAGTACACACACGGCTGTGCCCCTCAGCCCACTACTGTACTCCCTGTCCACACACGGCTGTGTCCTCAGTCCCCTACTGTAATCCCTGTACACACACGGCTGTGTCCTCATTCCCCTACTGTACTCCGGTACACACAGAGCTGTGTCTTCAGTCCCCTACTGTACTCCGGTACACACTCGACTGTGTCCTCAGCCCCCTACTGTACTCCGATACACACAGAGCTGTGTCCTCAGGCCCCTACTGTACTGCAGTACACACACGGCTGTGTCCTCAGCCTCTTACTGTACTCCCTGTATGCATATAGCTGTGTCCTCAACCCCCTACTGTACTCTCTGTACACACACGGCTGTGTCCTCAGTACCCTACTGTACTCCGGTACACACAGAGCTGTGTCTTCAGCCCCCTTCTGTACTCCAGTACACACATGGCTGTGTCCTCAGCCCCATACTGTACTCCCTGTACACACACGGCTGTGTCCTCAGTCCCCTACTGTACTCTCTGTACACACAGAGCTGTGTGCTCAGTCACGTACTGTATTCCAGTACACACAGAGCTGTGTCCTCAGTCCCACTACTGAACTCCAGTACACACAGAGCTGTGTCCTCAGTCCCCTACTGTACTCCAGAACACACACAGCTGTGTCCTCAGCCCCCTACTGTACTCCCTGAACACACACAGCTATGGCCTCAGCCCCCTACTGTACTCCCTGTACACACAAGGCTGTGTCCTCAGCTCCCAACTGTACTCCCTGTACACACACAGCTGTGTCCTCAAACCCCCTACTGTACTCTCTGTACACACACAGCTGTGTCCTCAGCCCCCTACTGTACTCCCTGTACACACACGGCTGTCTCCTCAGCCCCCTACTGTACTCTCTGTACACGCACGGCTGTGTCCTCAGTCCCCTACTGTACTCCAGTACACACACGGCTGTGTCCTCAGCCCCCTACTGTACTCCCTGTACACACACAGCTATGGCCTCAGCCCCCTATTGTACTCCCTGTACACACATGGCTGTGTCCTCAGCCCCCAACTGTACTCCCTGTACACACACAGCTGTGTCCTCAAACCCCCTACTGTACTCTCTGTACACACACAGCTGTGTCCTCAGCACCCTACTGTACTCCCTGTACACACACGGCTGTCTACTCAGCCCCCTACTGTACTCTCTGTACACGCACGGCTGTGTCCTCAGTCCCCTACTGTACTCCAGTACACACGGGGCTGTGTCCGCAAACCCCTACTGTACTCTCTGTACACACACAGCTGTGTCCTCAGCCCCCTACTGTACTCCCTGTACACCCACGGCTGTGTCCTCAGTCCCCTACTGTACTCTCTGTACACACACAGCTGTGTCCTCAGCCCCCCTACTGTACTCCCTGTACACACACGGCTGTCTCCTCAGTCCCCTATTGTACACCAGTACACACACGGCTGTGCACCTCAGCCCACTACTGTACTCCCTGTCCACACACGGCTGTGTCCTCAGTCCCCTACTGTAATCCCTGTACACACACGGCTGTGACCTCAGTCCCCTACTGTACTCCGGTACACACAGAGCTGTGTCCTCAGTCCCCTACTGTACTCCGGTACACACTCGGCTGTGTCCTCAGCCCCCTACTGTACTCCGGTACACACTCGGCTGTGTCCTCAGCCCCCTACTGTACTCTCTGTACACACACTGCTGTGTCCTCAGTCCACAGACTGTACTCCCGGTACACACACAGCTGCGTCCTCAACCCCCTACTGTACTCCAGTACACACACGGCTGTGTCCTCAGCCCCCTACTGTACTCCCTGTACACACACGGCTATGTTCTGAGCTCCCTACTGTAATCTCTGTGCACACACGGCTGTGTCCTCAGCCCCCTACTGTACTCCGGTACACACAGAGCTGTGTTCTCATTCCCCTACTGTACTCTGGTACACACAGAGCTGTGTCCTCAGTCCCACTACTGTACTCGCAGTACACACTGCTGTGTCCTCAGTCCCCTACTGTACTCCAGTACACACACAGCTGTGTTCTCAGCCCCCTACTGTACCCCCTGTACACACATGGCTGTGTCCTCAGTCCCCTACTGTACTCCAGTACACACAGAGCTGTGTCCTCAGTCCCCTACTGTGATCCCTGTACACACACGGCTGTGCCATCAGTCCCCTACTGTACTCCGGTACACACAGAGCTGTGTCCTCAGTCCCCTACTGTGATCCCTGTACACACACGGCTGTGCCATCAGTCCCCTACTGTACTCCGTTACACACAGAGCTGTGTCCTCAGTCCCCTACTGTACTCCGGTATACACACGGCTGTGTCCTCAGCCCCCTAACGTACTCTCTGTGCACACACTGCTGTGTCCTCAGTCCACAGACTGTACTCCCTGTACACACAGAGCTGTGTCCTCAGCCCCCTACTGTACTCCCTGAACACACACAGCTGTGTCATCAGTCACCCTACTGTACTCCTGTACACACACAGCTGTGGACTCAGTCACCTACTGTACTCCAGTACACACGTGGTTATGTCCTCAGTCCCCTACTGTATTCCAGTACACACGGAGCTGTGTCCTCAGTCCCCCTGCTGTACTCCAGTACACACACAGCTGTGTCCTCATTCACCTACTGTACTCCAGTGCACACAGAGCTGTGTCCTCAGTCCCCTACTGTAATCCCTGTAAACACACGGCTGTGTCCTCAGTCCCCTACTGTACTCCAGTACACACGGGGCTGTGTCCGCAAACCCCTACTGTACTCTCTGTACACGCACGGCTGTGTCCTCAGTCCCCTACTGTACTCCAGTACACACACGGCTGTGTCCTCAGCCCCCTACTGTACTCCCTGTACACACACAGCTATGGCCTCAGCCCCCTATTGTACTCCCTGTACACACATGGCTGTGTCCTCAGCCCCCAACTGTACTCCCTGTACACACACAGCTGTGTCCTCAAACCCCCTACTGTACTCCCTGAACACACACAGCTATGGCCTCAATCCCCTACTGTACTCCCTGTACACACAAGGCTGTGTCCTCAGCTCCCAACTGTACTCCCTGTACACACACAGCTGTGTCCTCAAACCCCCTACTGTACTCTCTGTACACACACAGCTGTGTCCTCAGCCCCCTACTGTACTCCCTGTACACACACGGCTGTCTCCTCAGCCCCCTACTGTACTCTCTGTACACGCACGGCTGTGTCCTCAGTCCCCTACTGTACTCCAGTACACACACGGCTGTGTCCTCAGCCCCCTACTGTACTCCCTGTACACACACAGCTATGGCCTCAGCCCCCTATTGTACTCCCTGTACACACATGGCTGTGTCCTCAGCCCCCAACTGTACTCCCTGTACACACACAGCTGTGTCCTCAAACCCCCTACTGTACTCTCTGTACACACACAGCTGTGTCCTCAGCACCCTACTGTACTCCCTGTACACACACGGCTGTCTACTCAGCCCCCTACTGTACTCTCTGTACACGCACGGCTGTGTCCTCAGTCCCCTACTGTACTCCAGTACACACGGGGCTGTGTCCGCAAACCCCTACTGTACTCTCTGTACACACACAGCTGTGTCCTCAGCCCCCTACTGTACTCCCTGTACACCCACGGCTGTGTCCTCAGTCCCCTACTGTACTCTCTGTACACACACAGCTGTGTCCTCAGCCCCCCTACTGTACTCCCTGTACACACACGGCTGTCTCCTCAGTCCCCTATTGTACACCAGTACACACACGGCTGTGCACCTCAGCCCACTACTGTACTCCCTGTCCACACACGGCTGTTTCCTCAGTCCCCTACTGTACTCCGGTACACACAGAGCTGTGTCCTCAGTCCCCTACTGTACTCCGGTACACACTCGGCTGTGTCCTCAGCCCCCTACTGTACTCCGGTACACACTCGGCTGTGTCCTCAGCCCCCTACTGTACTCTCTGTACACACACTGCTGTGTCCTCAGTCCACAGACTGTACTCCCGGTACACACACAGCTGCGTCCTCAACCCCCTACTGTACTCCAGTACACACACGGCTGTGTCCTCAGCCCCCTACTGTACTCCCTGTACACACACGGCTATGTTCTGAGCTCCCTACTGTAATCTCTGTGCACACACGGCTGTGTCCTCAGCCCCCTACTGTACTCCGGTACACACAGAGCTGTGTTCTCATTCCCCTACTGTACTCTGGTACACACAGAGCTGTGTCCTCAGTCCCCCTACTGTACTCGCAGTACACACTGCTGTGTCCTCAGTCCCCTACTGTACTCCAGTACACACGTGGCTGTGTCCTCAGTCCTCTACTGTATTCCAGTACACACAGAGCTGTGTCCTCAGTCCCACTACTGTACTCCACTACACACAGAGCTGTGTCGTCAGTCCCCTACTGTACTCCAGTACACACACAGCTGTGTCCTCAGCCCCCTACGGTACTCCCTGTACACACACGGCTGTGTCCTCAGCCCCCCACTGTACTCCCTGTACAGCCACGGCTGTGTCCTCAGCCCCCGACTCTACTCTCTGTACACACACAGGTGTGACCTCAGCCCCACTACAGTAGTCCCTGTACACACACGGCTGTCTCCTCAGCCCCCTACTGACTCTCTGTACACACAAGGCTGTGTCCTCAGTCCCCTACTGTACTCCAGTACACACACGGCTGTGTCCTCAGTCCCCCTCCTGTACTCCAGTACACACACAGCTGTGTTCTCAGCCCCCTACTGTACCCCCTGTACACACATGGCTGTGTCCTCAGTCCCCTACTGTACTCCAGTACACACAGAGCTGTGTCCTCAGTCCCCTACTGTGATCCCTGTACACACACGGCTGTGCCATCAGTCCCCTACTGTACTCCGGTACACACAGAGCTGTGTCCTCAGTCCCCTACTGTGATCCCTGTACACACACGGCTGTGCCATCAGTCCCCTACTGTACTCCGGTACACACAGAGCTGTGTCCTCAGTCCCCTACTGTACTCCGGTATACACACGGCTGTGTCCTCAGCCCCCTAACGTACTCTCTGTGCACACACTGCTGTGTCCTCAGTCCACAGACTGTACTCCCTGTACACACAGAGCTGTGTCCTCAGCCCCCTACTGTACTCCCTGAACACACACAGCTGTGTCATCAGTCACCCTACTGTACTCCTGTACACACACAGCTGTGGACTCAGTCACCTACTGTACTCCAGTACACACGTGGTTATGTCCTCAGTCCCCTACTGTATTCCAGTACACACGGAGCTGTGTCCTCAGTCCCCCTGCTGTACTCCAGTACACACACAGCTGTGTCCTCATTCACCTACTGTACTCCAGTGCACACAGAGCTGTGTCCTCAGTCCCCTACTGTAATCCCTGTAAACACACGGCTGTGTCCTCAGTCCCCTACTGTACTCCAGTACACACGGGGCTGTGTCCGCAAACCCCTACTGTACTCTCTGTACACACACAGCTCTGTCCCCAGCCCCCTACTGTACTCCCTGTACACCCACGGCTGTGTCCTCAGCCCCCTACTGTACTCTCTGTACACACACAGCTGTGTCCTCAGCCCCCCTACTGTACTCCCTGTACACACACGGCTGTCTCCTCAGTCCCCTACTGTACCCCAGTACACACACGGCTGTGCCCCTCAGCCCAGTATTGTACTCCCTGTCCACACACGGCTGTGTCCTCAGTCCCCTACTGTAATCCCTGTACACACACGGCTGTGTCCTCAGTCCCGTACTGTACTCCGGTACACACAGAGCTGTGTCTTCAGTCCCCTACTGTACTCCGGTACACACTCGGCTGTGTCCTCAGCCCCCTACTGTACTCCGATACACACAGAGCTGTGTCCTCAGCCCCCGACTATACTGCAGTATACACACGGCTGTGTCCTCAGCCTCTTACTGTACTCCCTGTATGCATATAGCTGTGTCCTCAACCCCCTACTGTACTCTCTGTACACACACGGCTGTGTCCTCAGTACCCTACAGTACTCCGGTACACACAGAGCTGTGTCCTCAGTCCCCTACTGTGATCCCTGTACACACACGGCTGTGCCATCAGTCCCCTACTGTACTCCGATACACACAGAGCTGTGTCCTCAGTCCCCTACTGTACTCCGGTATACACACGGCTGTGTCCTCAGCCGCCTAACGTACTCTCTGTGCACACACTGCTGTGTCCTCAGTCCACAGACTGTACTCCCTGTACACACAGAGCTGTGTCCTCAGCCCCCTACTGTACTCCCTGAACACACACAGCTGTGTCATCAGTCACCCTACTGTACTCCTGTACACACACAGCTGTGGCCTCAGTCACCTACTGTACTCCAGTACACACGTGGTTATGTCCTCAGTCCCCTACTGTATTCCAGTACACACGGAGCTGTGTCCTCAGTCCCCCTGCTGTACTCCGGTACACACTCGGCTGTGTCCTCAGCCCCCTACTGTACTCCGGTACACACTCGGCTGTGTCTTCAGCCCCCTACTGTACTCTCTGTACACACACTGCTGTGTCCTCAGTCCACAGACTGTACTCCCGGTACACACACAGCTGTGTCCTCAACCCCCTACTGTACTCCAGTACACACACGGCTGTGTCCTCAGCCCCCTACTGTACTCCCTGTACACACACGGCTGTGTCATCAGTCCCCTACTGTACTCCCAGTACACACACGGCTATGTTCTGAGCTCCCTACTGTACTCTCTGTGCACACACGGCTGTGTCCTCAGCCCCCTACTGTACTCCGGTACACACAGAGCTGTGTCCTCATTCCCCTACTGTACTCTGGTACACACAGAGCTGTGTCCTCAGTCCCCCTACTGTACTCCCAGTACACGCACAGCTGTGTCCTCAGTCCCCTACTGTACTCCAGTACACACGTGGCTGTGTCCTCAGTCCTCTACTGTATTCCAGTACACACAGAGCTGTGTCCTCAGTCCCACTACTGTACTCCAGTACACACCGAGCTGTGTCGTCAGTCCCCTACTGTATTCCAGTACACACACAGCTGTGTCCTCAGCCCCCTACGGTACTCCCTGTACACACACGGCTGTGTCCTCAGCCCCCCACTGTACTCCCTGTACAGCCACGGCTGTGTCCTCAGCCCCCGACTCTACTCTCTGTACACACACAGGTGTGACCTCAGCCCCCCTACAGTACTCCCTGTACACACACGGCTGTCTCCTCAGCCCCCTACTGACTCTCTGTACACACAAGGCTGTGTCCTCAGTCCCCTACTGTACTCCAGTACACACACGGCTGTGTCCTCAGTCCCCCTCCTGTACTCCAGTACACACACAGCTGTGTCCTCAGCCCCCTACTGTACTCCCTGTACACACATGGCTGTGTCCTCAGTCCCCTACTGTACTCCAGTACACACAGAGCTGTGTCCTCAGTCCCCTACTGTGATCCCTGTACACACACGGCTGTGCCATCAGTCCCCTACTGTACTCCGGTACACACAGAGCTGTGTCCTCAGTCCCCGAATGTGATCCCTGTACACACACGGCTGTGCCATCAGTCCCCTACTGTACTCCGGTACACACAGAGCTGTGTCCTCAGTCCCCTACTGTACTCCGGTATACACACGGCTGTGCCATCAGTCCCCTACTGTACTCCGGTACACACAGAGCTGTGTCCTCAGTCCCCTACTGTACTCCGGTATACACACGGCTGTGTCCTCAGCCCCCTACTGTACTCCCTGAACACACACAGCTGTGTCATCAGTCACCCTACTGTACTCCTGTACACACACAGCTGTGGCCTCAGTCACCTACTGTACTCCAGTACACACGTGGTTATGTCCTCAGTCCCCTACTGTATTCCAGTACACACGGAGCTGTGTCCTCAGTCCCCCTGCTGTACTCCAGTACACACAGAGCTGTGTCCTCATTCACCTACTGTACTCCAGTACACACAGAGCTGTGTCCTCAGTCACCTACTGTAATCCCTGTAAACACACGGCTGTGTCCTCAGTCCCCTACTGTACTGCAGTACACACGGGGCTGTGTCCGCAAACCCCTACTGTACTCTCTGTACACACACAGCTGTGTCCCCAGCCCCCTACTGTACTCCCTGTACACCCACGGCTGTGTCCTCAGCCCCCTACTGCACTCTCTGTACACACACAGCTGTGCCCTCAGCCCCCCTACTGTACTCCCTGTACACACACGGCTGTCTCCTCAGTCCCCTACTGTACACCAGTACACACACGGCTGTGCCCCTCAGCCCACTACTGTACTCCCTGTCCACACACGGCTGTGTCCTCAGTCCCCTACTGTAATCCCTGTACACACACGGCTGTGTCCTCAGCCCCCTACTGTACTCCGATACACACAGAGCTGTGTCCTCAGCCACCTACTGTACTGCAGTATACACACGGCTGTGTCCTCAGCCTCTTACTGTACTCCCTGTATGCATATAGCTGTGTCCTCAACCCCCTACTGTACTCTCTGTACACACACGGCTGTGTCCTCAGTACCCTACTGTACTCCGGTACACACAGAGCTGTGTCCTCAGCCCCCTTCTGTACTCCAGTACACACACGGCTGTGTCCTCAGCCCCCTACTGTACTCCGGTACAGACATGGCTGTGTCCTCAGCCCCATACTGTACTCCCTGTACACACACGGCTGTGTCCTCAGTCCCCTACTGTACTCTCTGTACACACAGAGCTGTGTGCTCAGTCACGTACTGTCTTCCAGTACACACAGAGCTGTGTCCTCAGTCCCACTACTGAACTCCAGTGCACACAGAGCTGTGTCCTCAGTCCCCTACTGTACTCCAGTACACACGGGGCTGTGTCCGCAAACCCCTACTGTACTCTCTGTACACACACAGCTGTGTCCTCAGCCCCCTACTGTACTCCCTGTACACCCAGGGCTGTGTCCTCAGCCCCCTACTGTACTCTCTGTACACACACAGCTGTGTCCTCAGCCCCGCTACTGTACTCCCTGTACACACACGGCTGTCTCCTCAGTCCCCTACTGTACACCAGTACACACACGGCTGTGCCCCTCAGCCCACTACTGTACTCCCTGTCCACACACGGCTGTTTCCTCAGTCCCCTACTGTAATCCCTGTACACACACGGCTATGTCCTCAGTCCCCTACTGTACTCCGGTACACACAGAGCTGTGTCTTCAGTCCCCTACTGTACTCCGGTACACACTCGGCTGTGTCCTCAGCCCCCTACTGTACTCCGGTACACAGATGGCTGTGTCCTCAGCCCCCTACTGTACTCCCTGTACACACACGGCTGTGTCCTCAGCCTCTTACTGTACTCCCTATATGCATATAGCTGTGTCCTCAACCCCCTACTGTACTCTCTGTACACACACGGCTGTGTCCTCAGTACCCTACTGTACTCCGGTACACACAGAGCTGTGTCCTCAGCCCCCTTCTGTACTCCAGTACACACGCGGCTGTGTCCTCAGCCCCCTACTGTACTCCGGTACACAGATGGCTGTGTCCTCAGCCCCCTACTGTACTCCCTGTACACACACGGCTGTGTCCTCAGTCCCCTACTGTACTCTCTGTACACACAGAGCTGTGTGCTCAGTCACGTACTGTATTCCAGTACACACAGAGCTGTGTCCTCAGTCCCACTACTGAACTCCAGTACACACAGAGCTGTGTCCTCAGTCCCCTACTGTACTCCAGTACACACACAGCTGTGTCCTAAGCCCCCTACTGTACTCCCTGTACACACACAGCTATGGCCTCAGCCCCCTACTGTACTCCCTGTACACACATGGCTGTGTCCTCAGCCTCCAACTGTACTCCCTGTACACACACAGCTGTGTCCTCAAACCCCCTACTGTACTCTCTGTACACACACAGCTGTGTCCTCAGCCCCCTACTGTACTCCCTGTACACACACGGCTGTCTCCTCAGCCCCCTACTGTACTCTCTGTACACGCACGGCTGTGTCCTCAGTGCCCTACTGTACTCCAGTGCAAACACGGCTGTGCCCCTCAGCCTCCTACTGTACTCCCTGTGCACACACAGCTGTGTCCACAGTCCCCTACTGTACTCCCGGTACACACACATCTGTGCCCTCAGTCCCCTACTGTACTCCAGTACACACAGAGCTGTGTCCTCAGTACCCTACTGTGATCCCTGTACACACACGGCTGTGTCCTCAGTCCCCTACTGTACTCCGGTACACACAGAGCTGTGTCTTCAGTCCCCTACTGTACTCCGGTACACACTCGGCTGTGTCCTCAGCCCCCTACTGTACTCCGATACACACAGAGCTGTGTCCTCAGCCCCCTACTGTACTGCAGTATACACACGGCTGTGTCCTCAGCCTCTTACTGTACTCCCTGTATGCATATAGCTGTGTCCTCAACCCCCTACTGTACTCTCTGTACACACACGGCTGTGTCCTCAGTACCCTACTGTACTCCGGTACACACAGAGCTGTGTCCTCAGCCCCCTTCTGTACTCCAGTACACACACGGCTGTGTCCTCAGTACCCTACTGTACTCCGGTACACACAGAGCTGTATCCTCAGTCCCCTACTGTTCTCCGGTACACACAGAGCAGTGTCCTCAGCCCCCTACTGTACTCCGGTGTGCACACGGCTGTGTCCTCAGCCCCCTACTGTACTCTCTGTACACACACTGCTGTGTCCTCAGTCCACAGACTGTACTCCCCGTACACACAGAGCTGTGTCCTCAGCCCCCTACTGTACTCCAGTACACACACGGCTGTGTTCTCAGCCCCCTACTGTACTCCCTGTACACACACAGCTGTGTCCTTAGCCCACTACTGTACTCCCTGTACACACACGGCTGTGTCATCAGTCCCCTACCGTACTCCCAGTACACACACGGCTGTGTCCTCAGCCCCCTACTGTACTCTCTGTACACACACGGCTGTGTCCTCAGTCCCCTACTGTACTCTGGTACACACAGAGCTGTGTCCTCAGCCCCCTACTGTACTCCAGTACACACACGGCTGTGTCCTCTACCCCCTACTGTACTCCAGTACACACACGGCTGTGTCCTCAGCCCCCTACTGTACTCCGGTACACATACAGCTGTGTCCTCAGCCCCCTACTGTACTCCCTGTACACACACTGCTGTTTCCTCAGTCCCCTACTGTACTCCAGTACACACGTGGCTGTGTCCTCAATCCCCTACTGTATTCCAGTACACACAGAGCTGTGTCCTCAGTCCCACTACTGTACTCCAGTACACACAGAGCTGTGTCGTCAGTCCCCTACTGTACTCCAGTACACACACAGCTGTGTCCTCAGCCCCCTACTGTACTCCCTGTACACACATGGTTGTGTCCTCAGCCCCCAACTGTACTCCCTGTACACCCACGGCTGTGTCCTCTGCCCCCTACTGTACTCTCTGTACACAAACAGGTGTGTCCTCAGCCCCCCTACTGTACTCCCTGTACGCACACAGCTGTGTCCTCAGCCCCCTACTGTACTCCCTGTACACACACGGCTGTCTCCTCAGCCCCCTCCTGTACTCTCTGTACACACACGTCTGTGTCCTCAGTCCCCTACTGTACTCCGGTACACACAGAACTGTGTCCTCAGTCCCGTACTGTACTTCGGTACACACAGAGCTGTGTCCTCAGTCCCCTATTGTACTCCGGTATACACACGGCTGTGTCCTCAGCCCCCGACTGTACTCCCTGTACACACACAACTGTGTCTTTAGCCCCCGACTGTACTCCCTGTACACACACGGCCGTGTCATCAGTCCCCTACTGTACTCCCAGTACACACACGGCTGTGTCCTCAGCCCCCGACTGTACTCTCTGTACACACACTGCTGTGTCCTCAGTCCCCTACTGTACTCTGGTACACACAGAGTTGTGTCCTCAGCCCCCTACTGTACTCCAGTACACACACGGCTGTGTCCTCAGCCCCCTACTGTACTCCGGTACACATACAGCTGTGTCCTCAGCCCCCTACTGTACTCCAGTACACACACAGCTGTGTCCTCCGTCCCCTACTGTACTCTCTGTACACACACTGCTGTATCCTCAGTCCACAGACTGTGCTCCCTGTACACACAGAGCTGTGTCCTCATCCCCCTACTGTACTCCAGTACACACACGACTGTGTCCTCAGCCCCCTACTGTACTCCCTGTACACACACGGCTGTGCCCTCAGTCCCCATACTGTACTCACTGTACACACACAGCTGTGTCCTCAGTCCCCTACTGTACTCCAGTACACACGTGGTTGTGTCCTCCGTCCCCTACTGTATTCCAGTACACACGGAGCTGTGTCCTCAGTCCCCTACTGTACTCCAGTACACACAGAGCTGTGTCCTCAGTCACCTACTGTACTCCAGTACACACAGAGCTGTATCCTCATTCCCCTACTGTAATCCCTGTACACACACGGCTGTGTCCTCAGTCCCCTACTGTACTCCGGTACGCACAGAGCTGTGTCCTCAGTCCCCTACTGTAGTCCGGTACACACAGAACTGTGTCCTCAGTCCCCCACTGTACTCCCTGAACACACACAGCTGTGTCCTCAGTCCCCCTACTGTACTCCAGTACACACACGGCTGTGTCCTCAAACACCTACTGTATTCCCTGTACACACACAGCTGTGTCATCAGTCTCCGTACTGTACTCCAGGACACACACGGCTGTGCCCCTCAGCCCCCTACTGTACTCCCTGTACACACACGGCTGTGTCCTCAGTCCCCTACTGTACTCCCTGTACACACACAGCTGTGTCCTCAGTCCCCTACTGTACTCCAGTACACACAGAGCTGTGTCCTCAGTCCACTACTGTAATCCCTGCACACAAACGGCTGTGTCCTCAGTCCCCTACAGTATTCCGGTACACACAGAGCTGTGTCCTCAGTCCCCGACTGTACTCCGGTACACTCTCGGCTGTGTCCTCAGCCCCCTACTTTACTCTCTGTACACACACTGCTGTGTCCTCAGTCCACAGACATTACTCCCGGTACACAGACAGCTGTCTCCTCAATCCCCTACTGTACTCCCAGTACACACACGGCTGTGTCCTCAGCCCCCTACTGTACTCTCTGTACACACACGGCTGTGTCCTCAGTCCCCGACTGTACTACGGTACACACAGAGATGTGTCCTCAGCCCCCTACTGTACTCCGGCACACACATGGCTGTGTCCTCAGCCCCCTACTGTACTCCCTGTACACACACAGCTGTACTCCCTGTACACACACGGCTGTGTCCTCAGTCCCCTACTGTATTCTCTGAACACACAGAGCTGTGTGCTCAGTCACCTACTGTACTCCAGTTCACACAGAGCTGTGTCTTCAGTCCCCTACTGTAATCCCTGTACACACACGGCTGTGTCCTCAGTCCCCTACTGTACTCCGGTACACACAGAGCTGTGTCCTCAGTCCCCCTACTGTACTCCCTGTACACACACTGCTGTTTCCTCAGTCCCCTACTGTACTCCAGTACACACAGAGCTGTGTCCTCAGTCCCACTACTGTACTCCAGTACACACAGAGCTGTGTCCTCAGTCCCCTACTGTACTCCAGTACACACACAGCTGTGTCCTCAGCCCCCTACTGTACTCCCTGTACACACACGGTTGTGTTCTCAGCCCCAACTGTACTCCCTGTACACCCACGGCTGTGTCCTCTGCCCCCTACTGTACTCTCTGTACACACACAGGTGTGTCCTCAGCCCCCCTACTGTACTCCCTGTACGCACACAGCTGTGTCCTCAGCCCCCTACTGTACTCCCTGTACACACACGGCTGTCTCCTCAGCCCCCTACTGTACTCTCTGTACACACACGGCTGTGTCCTCAGTCCCCTACTGTACTCCGGTACACACAGAACTGTGTCCTCAGTCCCCTACTGTACTTCGGTACACACAGAGCTGTGTCCTCAGTCCCCTATTGTACTCCGGTATACACACGGCTGTGTCCTCAGCCCCCGACTGTACTCCGGTACACACAGAGCTGTGTCCTCAAACCCCCTACTGTACTCATGTACACACAGAGCTGTGTCCGCAGTCCCCTATTGTACGCCAGTACACACACGGCTGTGCTCTCAGCCCCTTACTGTACTCTCAGTACACACACGGTTGTGTCCTCAGCCCCCTACTGTACTCTCTGTAAATACACGGCTGTGTCCTCAGTCCCCGACTGTACTCCGGTACACACAGAGATGTGTCCTCAGCCCCCTACTGTACTCCAGTACACACACGGCTGTGTCCTCAGCCCCCTACTGTACTCCGGTACACACATGGCTGTGTCCTCAGCCCCCTACTGTACTCCCTGTACACACACAGCTGTACTCCCTGTACACACACGGCTGTGTCCTCAGTCCCCTACTGTATTCTCTGAACACACAGAGCTGTGTGCTCAGTCACCTACTGTACTCCAGTTCACACAGAGCTGTGTCCTCAGTCCCCTACTGTAATCCCTGTACACACACGGCTGTGTCCTCAGTCCCCTACTGTACTCCCTGTACACACACGGTTGTGTCCTCAGCCCCCAACTGTACTCCCTGTACACCCACGGCTGTGTCCTCTGCCCCCTACTGTACTCTCTGTACACACACAGGTGTGTCCTCAGCCCCCCTACTGTACTCCCTGTACACACACGGCTGTCTCCTCAGCCCCCTACTGTACTCTCTGTACACCCACGGCTGTGTCCTCTGCCCCCTACTGTACTCTCTGTACGCACACAGCTGTGTCCTCAGCCCCCTACTGTACTCCCTGTACACACACGGCTGTCTCCTCAGCCCCCTACTGTACTCTCTGTACACACACGGCTGTGTCCTCAGTCGCCTACTGTACTCCGGTACACACAGAACTGTGTCCTCAGTCCCCTACTGTACTTCGGTACACACAGAGCTGTGTCCTCAGTCCCCTATTGTACTCCGGTATACACACGGCTGTGTCCTCTGCCCCTGACTGAACTCCGGTACACACAGAGCTGTGTCCTCAGTCCCCTACTGTACTCATGTACACACAGAGCTGTGTCCGCAGTCCCCTATTGTACTCCGGTATACACACGGCTGTGTCCTCAGCCCCCGACTGTACTCTCTGTACACACACTGCTGTGTCCTCAGTCCACAGACTGTACTCCCTGTACACACAGAGCTGTGTCCTCAGCCCCCTACTGTACGCCAGTACACACACGGCTGTGCTCTCAGCCCCTTACTGTACTCTCTGTACACACACAGCTGTGTCCTCAGCCCCCTACTGTACTCCATGTACACACACGGTTGTGTCATAAGTCCCCTACTGTACTCCCAGTACACACACGGCTGTGTCCTCAGCCCCCTACTTTACTCCCTGTACACACACGGCTGTGTCATAAGTCCCCTACTGTACTCCCAGTACACACACGGCTGTGTCCTCAGCCCCCTACTGTACTCCAGTACACACACAGCTGTGTCCTCAGCCCCCCTACTGTACTCCCTGTACACACACGGCTGTCTCCTCAGCCCCCTACTGTACTCTCTGTACACACACGGCTGTGTCCTCATTCCTCTACTGTACTCCAGTACACACACGCACACACGGCTGTGTCCTCATTCCCCTACTGTATTCCAGTACACACAGAGCTATGTCCTCATTCCCACTACTGCACTCCAGTACACACACAGCTGTGTCCTCAGCCCCCCTACTGTACTCCGGTACACACAGAGCTGTGCCCTCAGTCCCACTACTGTACTCCAGTACACACAGATCTGTGTCCTCAGTCCCCTACTGTACTCCAGTACACACACAGCTGTGTCCTCAGCCTCCTACTGTACTCCCTGTACACACACTGTTGTGTCCTCAGCCCCCAACTGTACTCCCTGTACACCCACGGCTGTGTCCTCAGCCACCGACTGTACTCTCTGTACTCCCATGGCTGTGTCCTCAGCCCCCTACTGTACTCCCTGTACACACACGGCTGTGTCCTCAGTCCCCTACTGCACTCCAGTACACACACGGCTATATCCTCAGTCCCCTACTGTACACCAGTACACACACAGCTGTGTCCTCAGCCCCCCTACTGTACTCCCTGTACACAGACGGCTGTCTCCTCAGTCCCCTACTGTACACCAGTACACACACGGCTGTGCCCCTCAACCCACTACTGTACTCCCTGTACACCCACGGCTGTGTCCTCAGCCCCCTACTGTACTCTCTGTACACACACAGGTGTGTCCTCAGCCCCCTACTGTACTCTCCATACACACACAGCTGTGTCCTCAGCCCCCTACTGTACTCCCTGTACACACACAGCTGTGTCCTCAGTCCCCTACTGTACTCCAGTACACACAGAGCTGTGTCCTCAGTCACCTACTGTGATCCCTGTACACACACGGCTGTGTCCTCAGCCCCCGACTGTACTCTCTGTACACACACTGCTGTGTCCTCAGTCCACAGACTGTACTTCCTGTACACACAGAGCTGTGTCCTCAGCCCCCTACTGTACTCCAGTGCACACACGGCTGTGTCATAGGTCCTCTACTGTACTCCCAGTACACACACGGCTGTGTCCTCAGCCACCTACTGTACTCTCTGTACACACACGGCTGTGTCCTCAGCCCCTTACTGTACTCCGGTACACACATGGCTGTGTCATCAGCCCCCTAATGTACTCCCTGTACACACACAGCTGTGTCATCAGTCCCCTACTATACTCCCTGTACACACACGGCGGTGTCCTCAGTCCCCTACTGTACTCTCTGTACGCACAGAGCTGTGCCATCAGTTCCCTACTGTACTCCAGTACACACACGGCTGTGTCCTCAGGCTCCTACTGTACTCCAGTACACACACAGCAGTGTCTTCCGTCCCCCTACTGTACTCCGGTACACACAGAGCTGTGTCCTCAGCCCCCTCCTGTACTCGTACACACACGGCTGTGTCCTCAGCCTCCTACTGTACGCCCTGTACAGACACAGCTGTGTCCTCAGCCCCCTACTGTACTCCCTGTACACACACGGCTGTGTCCTCAGCCCCCTACTGTACGCCCTCTACACACATAGCTGTGTCCTCCGTCCCCTACTGTACTCCCTGTACACACACAGCTGTGTCCTCAGCCCCCTACTGTACCATCTGTACACACAGAGCTGTGTCCTCAGTCCCCTACTGTACTCCAGTCCACTCAGAGCTGTGTCCTCAGTCCCCTACTGTACTCCAGTACACACAGAGCTGTGTCCTCAGTCCCCTACTGTACTCCGGTACACACAGAGCTGTGTCCTCTGTCCCCTACTGTACTCCCTGTACACATACGGCTGTGTCCTCAGCCTCCTAATGTTCTCCCTGTACACACACAGCTGTGCCCTCAGTCCCCCTACTGTACTCCAGTACGCACACAGCTGTGTCCTCAGTCCCCTACTGTACTCCGGTACACACACGGCTGTGTCCTCAGCCCCCTACTGTACTCCGGTACACACACGGCTGTGTCCCTCAGCCCCCTACTGTACTCCCTTTACACACACGGCTGTGTCCTCACCCCCCTACTGTACTCCCTGTACACACATGGCTGTGTCCCTCAGCCCCCTACTGTTCTCCCTGTACACACGTGGCTGTCTTGCCAAATTCCAAACAATGCCAACTGTAAGTTTGCTGATGACATCACCAAAGCAGGAGGGATATCAAACAACGATGAGTTTGAACACAGAAAGGAGATAGTGGGTTTGGTAGCATGGTGGCATGAAAATAACCTCCCTCTCAAATTCGCCAAAAGTAAAGAACTGATCATTGACTTTTGAACGAAAGGCGGGGAACAAGCCCCTATCTACATCAACGGTCGAGACAGTGCAGAGCGTCAAGTCCCTCGGGGTGATGATAACTGGCAATCTACCCTGGACTTCTCACATGGGTGTGACAGTCAAGATGGTTCAAAAACGTCACTGCTTCCTCACTTGGCTCAGGATATTTAGCATGCACTACTTCTACAGATGCACTATTGTGAACGTAATGTCCGGGTGCATAATGGCCTGGTACGGCAACACTCTGCCCAGGACCATCAGAAACTACAGAAGATTGTGTTCACAGCCCAGACAAAGGCGGACTCCAGTCTCCCAACCATGACACGGCTCGTTGCCACAGAAAGGCTGCCAACATCTATCCAAAATTACTGAGGGAAGGGAGAGAGGAAATAGCTGGGGCCTTAACAGATTTCTTTGTAACATCCTTGAACACAACTGAGGTCCCCTAGGACTGGAAAGTTTCTAATCCCCTTGTTTAAGAAGGGAAGCATGACTAATCCAGTTAATTATAGACCGGTGAGCCTGACGTCTGGGGTAGGGAAGCTGTGAGAGAAGATACTGAGGGATAAGATCTATTCTCATTTAGATGAAAATGGCATCATCAGTGAGAGACAACATGGTTTATTGTGGGGAAGGTCATGTCTTACCAACTTAATAGAATTATTTGAGGAAGTGACAAAGTTAATTGATGAGGGAGGGGATGTAGATGTCATGTACATGAACTTCAGGAAGAAGTTTGATAAGATTTCCCATGGTCGGGTTATGGGGAAAGTGAAGTCACATGGTGTCCAGGGTGTGCGAGCTACATGGATAAAGAACTGGCTTTGCAACACGGGACAGAGTGTAGTTGGAGAAGGGAGTTTCTCAACATGTAGTACTGTGACCACTGGTGCTCCATTTAAGATGTTTCTGGAAATATACATGAATGGGCAGGGAGCAGAGGGATACAGACCTTTAGAAAATAGGAGACAGGTTGAGATGGAGGATTTCGATTGGCGCAGGTTTGGACCGCCGAATGGCCTGTTCCTGTACTGGAATGTTCTTAGTTCTAACATTACCAAAGTCCCATCATATGCCTGTAAAGATCTCCCACAACCTCTTCCATCACGCTAAAAGATACAGACGCTTGAACACACAGAGCAGTCAGTTCAGGAACAGCTTCTTCCTCGCTGTTATTAGACTGACGAATGGATTCTCTATTCTCAGGTATTGCTGATTTTGTTCATATTGATCTCGCCGAGCTCACGCCCTGTGAAGCGTAGCCAATATGCCTCTCAGACATGTCTTACAGCCATCATTCAATACATCCATTATTACCATGATCTTCCTGGACATCTTGGCACCGGACAAAATAAATCCTCACCTCCCTACCCCCAGCTCCCTCCAGTGCTCACGCCCAGGTCTCTCTGGTCCTCACCCTCAGCTCCTCCCATTCCTCCAAGCTCCCCTTGACCGTATCTCCAGCTCGCTATTACCTTTGTTTCAGTTCCGGTGACCCTACTCAATCTGTATTTCTAATGATTAAATGTGTGTATATAAAATGTAGTTCACTTTATCACATTTAATATTATCCTTTTAGTTCGCATTGTTATTCAGCATTGCATCTCCCAAATGTTGGCTGTTTCCTTGTAATGCATTACATTTAATTCTGTCTATCCGAAAGAGAGATGATGACTGGGGAATATCATTGTACTCCCCATGCAGTCTCCACAGCCATTGCTTCCATTCCACCCTATCTCCCAGCCAATGTCATGTTCATACGAACCTGACTCCGAGGAACGTATCCATCTTAATGTTTTCCAAAATTGCTAGCACATCAACTTCATCAATCTTGATCTGGTCAAGACTGATCTGGCCCAGCTCCTCTAAGTTTCATTTACAACAAGTTCCCTTTCCTTGGTGAAACACGAAGCAAAAAACTCATTTAGGGCTTCCCCTATCTGCTCAGACCCCACGCATAAATTCGCTACGCTAATCCTGGTTGGCCCTACCTACTCCCCGATTATTCTCTTATTCATCACGTATGAGTAAAATGCCTTTGGGTTCTCCGTAATCCTTCTTGCCAAGCCTTTTTCGTGCCCCATCATGGCTCGTCTCAGTCCTTTTCTGATCTCCTTTCGAGCAAGCTTGTAATCCTCTAAAGCTGTGCTCGATCCTTGCTTCCACCATCTTACGTAAGCTGCCTGCTTCCTTTTGACGAGACGTTCCTCTGTTCTCGTCATCCAAGGTTCCTTAATCTTACCCCTTCTTACCTGTCTCAGAGGAACACATTTATGTATCACTCACAGCAACTGCTCCTTAAACAGTCTCCACATGTCTGCAGTGCCCTTTCTGTGGAACAATTGCTCCCAGTCTGTCCTTCCCAATTCCTGTCTGAGAGCATCCCAATGTCCTTTTCCAGAATTAACTGTCTTCCCTCGGAAACTGCTCCTTTCACTCTCGCAGACTATGCTACATTTGAGGCAGTTGTGATCACTTTCAACAAAGTGCCTCCCACCGTGAGTTCTGACACCTGTCCTGGCTCGTTGGCGAGCACCATATCCAAAATAGCCTCTCCCCTCGTCGGTCTGTCTCCATACTGAGCAAGGAAACCGTCTTGAGCGCACCTGACAAAAACGGATTCATCCACACCATCTGCACTTAGGAGGTTCCAGTCGATATTGGAAAAGTTGAAATCACCCATAACAATAATCCTGCTACTTTTGCATTTTTCCAGAATCTGCCCACCTATGAGATCTTCAATCTCTCTACTGCTATTAGGTGGTTTGTGGAAAACCCCAAATGCGGTGACTGTTCCCTTGCTATTCCTAACTTCCACCCATACTGACTCAGTCGACAAACCTTCCTCAACAACCTTTTTTGCTGTAGCTGTAATGCACTCTTTGATTAGCAACTCTATACCCCCTCCTCATTTTCCACCCACCCTATTCTTTTTCAGATTAGATTAGATTACTCGCAGTGTGGAAACAGGCCCTTCAGCCCAACAAGTCCACACCAACCCTCCATAGAGCAACCCACCAAAAACCATTCCCCTGCAACGAACACGACAGGCAATTTAGCATGGCCAGTTCACCTAATCTGCACATCTTGGAATCATGGGAGGAAACCCACGGGGGAAATTTGCAAACTCCGCACAGTTAGCTTTCTGACGTGGGAATTGAACCCGAGTCTCTGGCATTATAAGGCAGCAGTGCTAACCATTGTGCCACCGTGCTGCCCCAAAGCAGTTTAAAGCGTTCTAAACCCTGAAACATCAAGCAACCATCCCTACCCCTGTGAAACCTAAGTCTCCGTTATGGCCACCACATCGTAGCCCCAAGTACTGATCCATGCTTTAAGTTCATCACTCTTATTTCGGACATTCCTTGCATTAAAGCAGACGCACTTTAACTGATCCCTTTGTATCATCGCGTGAGAAACCTTCCTGAAAGATTCAATATATCCTGTCACTGTCCCCTCTGCAACTAACCCCCTCTCAGACATGTGGTCTTATTCCTACACCCCTGCTAAACTCATTTAAACCGGCCAGAATCACACGAGCAAACCTCCCAAACACGCCATTTGTGCCCCTCCAGTTCAGGTGCAACCGTCCTTCATGTACAGGTCCCACCTTACCCAAAAGATATCCGGATGGTCTAGGTATCTAAAGCCCTCCCTCCTGCACCAGCCACGCAGCCACGTGTAAAGGTGCATTCTCCGACTGTTCCTCATTTCACTAGCTCGTGGCACTGGTAGCAAACCTGAGATCACTACTCTACTCGTCCTACTCTTCAGCTTCCAAACTAACTCTCTGTAGTCACTTTTCCGATCCTCAGTGCCTTTCCTGGCTATATCGTTGGTGCCAAATGATCTGGTTTCCACAGCCTTCTGTGGTAAGGAATTCCACAATTTCACCACTCTCTAGTTAAAGACGTTTCATCTTATCTCCGTTCTGACGGGTTTTCCCTTTGCTCTAAGCCTGTGTCCTCCTGTGCAAACGTCCTCACAATTCTGTCTATATCCAGGTAATTCAGTATTCTGTAAGTTTCAATTTGGATCCCCCCTCATCCTTCTAATCTCCATCGAGTATAAACTCAGGGTCCTCCAACGTTCCTCGTGTTAAGCTTTTCATTTCTGGTGAACCTTCTCTTGACACACACCAAGGTTAATACATCCTTCCTGAGGTATGAGGCACAAAATACTGGAATTGTGGTCTGACCAGAGCCTTAGAAAGCCTCAGAATCCCCACCATTATATCCTACTCCTCTCGAGATGAATGACAACATTGTATCTGCCTTCTTAATTATGACTCAACCTGCAAGTGTATCTAAGGCGAATCCTGCCTTAGATACTTGGAATCCCAAGTCACTTTGTTACTCAGATTTCTGAATTTTTTCCCATTTAGTAAATAGTCCATGCCTGTATTCTTCATACCAAAGTGCATGACCTCACACTCTCCCACATTGTATTCCATCTGCTACTCCTTTTCCCATTCTCTTAAACTGTTGAATTCTTTCTGCAGGCTCCCTGCCTCCTCAATACTATATGCCCGTCCACCTATCTTTGCATCATCTGCAAACGCAGTCAGAATGCCTTCTGTCCCACCACTCAGATCATTAGCCTATAAGGTGAAATGTTGTGGTCCCAACACTGACTCTTGTGGAACACTGGTAGTCACCGGCTGCTATCCTGACAGGGATAATTTTATCCTCACTATGCCTCCTGCCAGAGAGCTAACCTTTTATCCATGCTAGTACCTGGCCTCTGACACCATGGGTCCTTATCTTACTCTGCAGCTTCCTGTGCGGTACCATATCAGAGGCCTTCTGGAAGTTCAGATATGTAACTTTCTCTGGTTCAACACGTCGTTACCTCCTCAAATAATTCTCATTATCCTGACAGAAATGTAGGTTATTGAAATGGGGAGCAATCAGAAGGAAATGGTCATTGCTACAGACAAAGTGGAGTTGTTCCTCAAAGCAGTTTCTGTTTGGCTCACTAATGTAAAGGAGACTGCACTGTGAGCAGCAATGGCAGGAGACTGGATTGAAAGAGTACAACTGAAATGCTAATTCACCTTAAAGGTGTGTTTAGGGTCTTGGACAGTGAGGAGGGAAGAGGTGAATGGGCAAATGTTGCAGCTTCTGCATTTACATGGGAATGTGCCATGGGGTTGTGAGGAAATGTTCGGGGTGATGGAGCGTGCCACAGAAGGAATACTCTCTGTGAAATACTGAAAGTGAATGGGAGTGGAAAATATGTTTGATAGTGCTGTCCTGCTGGAGGTGGTGGAAGTGGCGGAGGATGATTCTGTGAATGCAGCTTCTAGTGCAGTAGGAAGTGAGGGCAAGGGGAGATCTATCATTGTTCTGCGAAGGAGGGGATGGAGTGAGGACAGAAGTGAGGGAGACGGGACAGTCACAGCTGAAGGCTCAGTCCATCAGAGTGAGGGCATTTCTAGTTTGAGAGGAAAGGATGTCATGTAGGAAGCTTCCCACTGGAATGTGACATCATTGAACAGAAATCACAGAGCCAGAAAAACTGACAGAATGGAGTCACTCTCCATGTGTTCAGCTACATACGTAGGTTCCCCCTGAATGACTTAAAAGAGCCAGGCATTTCAAATGCAGATTTATGTAATATATCTGGTCAAATACGGAGTGTGGAAATAGACACAGGTGAAGGTCAGCAGATGTGTGGGGGGTGGGGGAACATTTAAGCAGGTACTGCTTATTAACGCTCAGCTATTATTGACTGTGATCAAAAAGAAGATGATATGAAGATGTGAAGATGAACCACCCATGATACACAAAGACTGTGAAGGATACTAATCAATCACAAACTAATGAATTCAAATTGGTGACCTCTAGCGTCGGCCACATTTGGGAAGTTTACTTTTGGAACCAGAAGCAGATTGTACAAAACAAAATACAAAGAAATATATTCCAAAACTGGTAAGAAATATGAAAAAAAAAACTAACCACAAGAGTTTTCCCATATCGAATAAAAAAAGTTCATGATGTGCGTGTGACCCTTAGAAGAAAGGCAGTAAAGAATATGTGGGACACCTGGAGGATGTGACTGGGGAACTGGTTTCAGGGAACAGGCAGAGAATTTAAAACAGTATTTTACATCGTACCTCATGGGGAAGGCAAAAAGTGTTTCAATATTATAAACAAAATTGTAGTCAGATGAAAGTTTTGCACTGTCTCTAACAAAACGAAGAAGGCTTTTCTCAAACAGGAAAGATCAAGGGTAAACACCTCATCAGTAATTCATAGCTTGCTTTTATCGAAGTGGTTACAGAGTGACTGGTAGCATTGTGTGAAATATTCCATAACTCTCGGGATTACAGGAGTGTTGCAGTGAAACTGGCGAAACCCAAAGTGGCGCCTGTCTTCAAGAAGAGA
This sequence comes from Chiloscyllium punctatum, assembly GCF_047496795.1. Taxonomy (NCBI): domain Eukaryota; kingdom Metazoa; phylum Chordata; class Chondrichthyes; order Orectolobiformes; family Hemiscylliidae; genus Chiloscyllium; species Chiloscyllium punctatum. The sequence continues at coordinate 69,355,637 of NC_092766.1, forward strand.
GAGTCTTCAAGTGTTTAGGTGCTCCCTTTGCCTGAATAGTGGAGCATATTTGAGAGGCTTAATGGCCTCATGATGCACTTTCATCCTGAGTGATTTTTAAAAAAAATTAAAACTCTGCTCCTTCCTCTGATACGTTACATACTGAGGGATGAATATTTTTCTCAAGTTGAATTATTTTTAAAATTATCTGGAACATTGTACAAACGATATCATCCAGAGAATTCTAGAAACTGTACTCATAACAACATTTTATAACCATGTGGGGGTATTGCGTAGGTGAGAGAGAGAGAGAGAGAGAGAGAGAGAAGGTGCTGTATTGCGGTGGTGAGAGTCATGGAGCCTTATTCTGGGGAAGGCTCTAACAGATATACAGTGAGTGTGAGAGAGTAGAGAGAATACGGTGACCCTTATCCTGACAGAGCGGGGAAGGTGTTTTTCCGGTGTTGCTGGACTTTTCTTCGGACCGTAGATACTGCACTGAGCTGGGTGGTGCGCTCAGACCATGCTCGGTGAGTCTGGTGGTGTGGCTCCCTCTGGGAAGAGAATTGTCCCCCTCTGCACTGGACCATTCACCAGGACTTCTGTGACCCTGTCGACAAGCTGTGGTGTAAATTCCCTAATCTTCCATGCTCGGGGTAAACTGTGCAGGGCAGCTCCAAACTGAGAAAGCTCAACCGTGTGCCCCTTGGCCTTTTAATGATGGCAGCAGTACCAGGGATCACTGAATATCCAGGGGCATCCGAGAGATGGTGTGTACCTCAATCCATGATGTGTGGGAGAATCGGGCTGGCATTGAATGAGAGGGACACCATGGAGTGAGGTGGATAGTTAATGAGGTGAGTTCGATAAGATAACACCAGGAAACTAGCTCTGCCTCGTGCAGACATTCCTTCTGTCACACTCAATGAAAATGGCACTAAGACAAATTATTGTCAGATTCTGCCCAATGAGTCGAAGACTCTTCTGACCCTACTCCCAATTACAAAGCTGCAGGACAAATGCTTATCCAAAACACTTCATCATCTTAACTTACACCAATATCCTGCTCACCCACCATTCCTGTAAACAGTGGCCTATATTACAAGCTGCTATCGAAATGTTTTCCTTTCACAATTTTTAAACCTACCATCAGATCCTTCTCTGAAATTCTGACTCAATCTCCCCCTGTCTTTTAACCAAGCTCATCCCATTTGTTGGTATTTAAACTGATTCCCCCGCCATATCTCTCTGGCAGTGAGTTTCACACCCACAGCACTCCCGTGTCTAGCCACAATGGAGGTATGGAGCTGGAAATGGAGGGAGCTGCACATCCTGTCACTTCCAGCATGAGCTGCACGTTTCCCCTCGCTGGGCAGTGATCTAACACAGTGTTACTCAGCAATGCTGTGATTGGTGTACACTGCTGTGTATGCTGGGAAGGTAACTGCTCCAGATTAATAGATAAATTCACTGCTATTCACTGCACAGCTCCCCATACTGCACAGATATCCAGTCCGTGTGTATAGAACAATGCCTTTGTATGTTCTGCACAGCACCCTGTGCTGAACAGATCATCTAGTACAAGTTTATAGATAAGTCGTGAACTGGTGAGCTCTAAATAATGTTCGATCCTCGACGGATTGCTAAGTAGTACACTAGCCTGGTCTACGCAATGCTTCATGCTGAGCAGGTATCTCATCTGGGCTTATACACGTCCGGGCTGGATCTGAGAGATGGATTAAGTATCTGATATAATTCCTGACATGATTATCACTCCTCCAGCTCGGCCCATTCCCCTGTTATATATGAGGTGCTGTGTTTGAGATAGAATTTACATGATCAAAATATTCGTCATTAAGCAAAACACAATTTATTCGAAAACTGTTGATAAAAGACAACAACAAAAGGAAGAGGAACTTGCAATAACATAATTCTGTTGGAAGACTTAGCAGAATAATAGTTTATTTAACTACTATACAGTAACTGCTCCAATATGGCATCATCCAATAGCACACAAATGTCAAAAAACATATGCAGGAAACTGACATGCAGTTCGCCAATCCAGGAGGAAAGAACATTAAAAGACAGTTCCAAGAGAAATCACAGAGTCAATATGTAGCACCCGGGAGGGATTTCCTGCCTTCCAACCCTGCTGAGACCCCAACAATAGGTAAAACTAAGAATCCTGGTTCTGTGAGAGTTTGACCATCACTGCACAGGACCAGGCCGCGGCTGCAACAACACACGGAATAGACTGTATCTACATCGTCTATGGCTCTGTAGGTGTCTCTCAAAATGCTTAAACCCACCTGAGCCGTTAAATGCTGGACAGACAAAAGTCAAAGTTAAACATAAATAAATAAAATGAAAAGATGCAGCAGGACTGGTGATCAGACACAGACGGCCTCGGGAGCCCAGCAATTCCTACACTACCAAAACACAGCAGAACCATCGAGCTTGTGATGGGAAAGAATCATCTCGCTCCCTCACCTCTAAGTTTACAACTGGAGATATGCCATTAGACCAATAATCAGTGATATCAAAATCCCACCCACACCAAGTATTATTGTGATATATTAGAGTTGCCGTGAAATGGGTTAACTGGAGCTGTTTGTTCAGTGACTGTGATTAATATCAGTCTTCCTGGACCTAACTGGGTCACTGGAGGATTTCCCTCGTTCCATAATGAGGGACGTACTTCACCTTGTTATGACATATTATTCGGGGTAGAGTCAACCTCAACAAGATTGGGATCAGCAGCTACAGAGAAAGAGAGAGAGAGATCAGAATCTGAGAACATTAGAATGTTCCAACAATGGATCAAAATCTGAGAACATTCGGCTGGAATGTTCCAACAATGTACAGGAGTTTATCCTGGGGTCTTTACTATCTTTCTCGGGATCGGCCGAAGTTACATTTGTGGATACGATCCGTACTGTACATTATTCAAGCTGGGTACTATCCCATCCTCGCTCTTATTGGTGTTCCTGGTAAGACTATCTCTGTCAATTCTATAAATGATGCTGAGTGTTATTGCTATTCTGGTTGATTATATTTAACAAATACATAAACTTTCCGTCACAAACGCCACTTCCTTCTCATGCATTTCCAAACTACTTACACATAAACATCTGAGAAGGAATAAGACTGTTCGGAACCTTGACTCTCCTCTTTACCGTGAACTGTTTTCTGTCTCCATATTCTCTCTGTCATCAAACCTGCTGACACCCCCTTCATAATATCCCCAATCTCCAACTCTGCCTGAGTTCTGTTGCTGACTTCGCCATCACCGACCCCTTCGTTAACAACAGAGTTTATGGCTCCAGTTCTCTTCTGACCTCTCTTCCAGTTCCAAATAGTTTGACCACAAACATGTTCTTGTCTCTACAGTTACTTCACAACAGGGACTCTTAAATAGAATAATAATGTCACTGACGGTGTAATTCAGTGACACAGGAGCATTGCCTGAAATCCTACCACAGTCGATGACTAAATTTAAATTCCAATGGCAAAAATTGGACTGAAACCTAATTTCACACATGGTAACCATAAAACATCAGGATTTATTTTCTTATTTTATTGATAACCTTTGGTAAAGAAACCTAACATGTTTGCCCTGTCTGAACTTAGTGTCACCTCAGACACACAACAATATCGTTGCCTCCATATTGCCTTGACAAATGGCCGCGTGGTCAAGGGCAGTTGTGATAAACAACAAATGTTGCCCTTACCAGTGATGCTGGCATTCCGCAAAACAACAACATTAAAGGTGAAATAACCAAGGAAATGTGGATGCTGGCGATCTGAAATAAAATTCTCCACCGTCTGAAAGAATGTTGGAGAATCTCAGCAGGTATGGCAGTCTGTCGGAAGAAACACAAATACCGTTTCGAGTTGAGTAAACCTATCAAAACTGAATGCAACTGAGAAATAATATTATGATATCAGGGATGGTTGGAAGGGTGAGCGGGAGGTTTGTGATGAGTGGATGATGTCCAGCAAGAGAGAGAGAAAGAGTGCGTGTGTGTGTGTGTGTGTGTGAGAGAGAGAGAGAGAGAGAAAGGTAAAACAAACAAAAGGATTGCTGACGATGGACTAGAAGGAAAACACAACGGGAAGTTATTCTAATATTTCCCCTTTTCACATATTCCTGAATATCGCATTTATTATGGAATGTCCCTGCTTACCGTGAGTTATGTTCCCTCTATCTCTCATCTCTGAGTGTGGTGATCAACTCTATCAGCAATACTTGTAGTTGCTGAGATATAGAGAAACATAATGTTACATTGTCAACTGCTTCTTTGGAGAGAGGAACTGTTACTGTGCGACTGTGTGGAGATGTAAGAGCTTTCTCAGCCAGGAAGCGAAACTGAGGAGCCCGAGGCATTTTCAACACTGAGTGAATGCACTGTGGGTGTGGGGAATTGACTTGCTGCTGTCATCTAGAAAGTCAGTGGAGGTTCTGTGGATGGTGTTCTCAGGATTGTGATGTCAGCTACTGGGTTCATTCAGGGAGCCCCGAGGGTCTGTGGACCCCACTCTGAATACTGCATTTGCAGTGTGTCTGGGTCCATTGTAAACAAATGGAGCTACGACTACAAAGAAGGGAAGCTGTGTAAACAGGGAGGAGCAGGGCACTGTACTATACTCTCTGGGATTTCCAGGAACATTTGTCTAAGCTGCACCCATTCAGGTGTAAAGTGTAATACCAGCTTGTCTCAAAATTGAGGTGGTCACTGAGCTGTATGCCCTCCTTCATTATAACCTGTAGTCTCATACCAGGGACAGGACTGTGCTGGCACTCACGATGAATTAAACTGGATTGATACTGGAACATTGCAGGCAGCAGTGGGTAATATCTCCACCATCTCTGAAGTGCAGTCCTCCAATATATTCACGAGCTGACTGCAGCCATCTACCTGCTGAGAGGAATGCATTGTTTCCATTTCCACAGAGGAAGGTACAGAAACTAATTTCCAGAAATATTGGGGAAAAGAGTGACTGGTAAAAAAGGGAAACTGCAGGAAATCAGAATTAATGAAGAGTATGTTATTGAAAATCGAATTGAATTGAAGTTTCATAAGTTGCTGCATCTGATGAGCTCCATCCCAGAGTGATTGAGATCAGAACAGAGCTAGTGAAAGAATTACTGATTATTCTTCAAAGCTAGTTAAATTCTTGAAAGGATCCTGCAGACTGGAAAACAACTATTGTAAACTTCATTGTTTAAAACAGGATGGAGAGGGAAGACAGAAAACTAAATAGCTTGATGTCAGCTGAGGGAAAAAAAATATTGAAACCTTTTATAAGGAATGTGACAACTAGAAACTTGGAGAATAATTATATAATTTGCTACATTCGGCCTAGATTCAGGAAAGGGAAATGATCTTTGATAAACCTGTTGATGGAGATTGTCCATTGTGACATCGACAGTTGAGAACCAATGGGAGTGGAGTATTTGTATTTTTAGAAGACGTTTGACATGTTTGAATACAGGTGAGTGGGGAATGTTAGAGTCCATGGGTAGGTAGGGGTGGAATATATACCACATGGATTAAACATTGGGTAATGGAGAATAGAGAAGAATACTGTTTTTCTCTGGACTGAAGGATTGATGGTTGGCAGCAGGGTCAGTGTTTGGGCAATAGCTGTTCACAAGGTATAAAAATGATTTAGGTGTGAACAACAAATATCATCATGTACATTTATATTTATTAAATGTTAGAGAGGTTGGCGAGTGCTTTTGTTGAAAAGGACCTGTATGTCCTTGGACATAAGTCACAGACAGAATTCATACAGGGGCAGGAAGTAAATGATATGTGGCTCTTCATGCAAAATGATTGAAGTATAAAAGTTAGAATATCTTTCCCACTGATTGTGTTTTGTTGAGAGAGTATTTGGTGCATTGTGTAAAGGTTTGGTCTGCTTTATAAACAATGATCCCTTTGTCACTGAGAGAGTGTACTGGTGTTTGACCAGACGAAACACTGGCATGATGTTACCATGAGGAGAGAGCGCAGTAACTATGTGTTTAATCTTTAGCGCTGTGAGAGAATAAGAAGTTGAAGCTTGATGGGTATGGACAGAAACTCATTATGTCCCAAATAGCTGAATGGGGTGACAATGTCATACTTTTCATTGGATGTTTGATTCACGATGTGCATCTGCAGAGCTGCCATGTCGATTGACAGAGAGGTGCAGGCTCTGAATGAACTCTGAACACTTTAATGCACAGTTACTGTGTGACACTGCATTGAATGTCACTTTGTACACAATCCTTTCAGCAGCCAAAATACCTTCATTCTGAAACAGTTAGTTATTCCTCACCGGTTTCTGACCTCCACGGAGACCATGGGTCTGCCTTCTTGGAGATGGAAGAAAACTTGGAGATTGGCGAAAAAATGTTGGCTTCATTCCGACTGCCAGAAACCCATGTTAAAGTAACACATTTGTATCATGAGGAATTAAGCCATGTGGATCAATTTGGAGCAGTCTGTCTGTGCAGAACCCGCTCCACTTGTTTGTGATGTTGGAGCATCTCTGACACTTTCCTGTTCCTGTGTTAGTGGTTTGACAAGCTGACTAACCTCTTCCTGTTCCTTTGTAAGTGACTCCGGGTATGAAATGGCTCTTTCTGATCCCATATACGTCACATGTGGGAGAGAACAGACTCCCTGTCATCCTGTGCAACAGGCAGGGGGGACTGCATGGTCCATCCTTCTTCTTGCGCAGTAGTTTTGATGGGATGAATGGCTTCCCATATTCTTCTGAAACCAGATTGAGGTGCTGAATAAACTCCTCGTTTTACTGTGGAAATGTACAGTGCTGTTACATAAATGTTACCCAGACTTTAACAGTACCATCTTGAATGTTGTCCAGGTCTTGCAGCACATGGTCACAGACTGTTTCAAGAGTTGAAGAGGGACAACTTGTCCTGGAAAGTTTGTAAATTTCAGTGAATGCCCCCTTTTCTGCTGGCACGGTGGCTCAGTAGCTTACACTGCTGATTCACAGTGCCAGGATCCCAAGTTCGATTCCGGCCGTGGGCAACTGTCTGTGTGGAGTTTCCGCGTTCCCCACTTGTCTGCATAAGTCTCCTCCGGGTGCTCCGGTTTCCTCCCATAGTCCGAAGATGTTCAGGCCAGGTGAATTGGCCATACTAAATTGTCCATTATGTTAGGTGCATTAGTCAGACGGAAATGTGTCTGGGTGGGTTACTCTTCAGAGGGTCGTTGTGGACTGGTTGGGCCACAGTGCCTGTATCCACACTGTAGGGAATCCAATCTGCTCAGTTTGGACTCAGTGGGCTGAATAGCCTCCTTCCACACTGTAGGGAATATGTGATGACAAACTGGAGATGCCTGGGCTGAGGAAGCCATGCTGAGGATCTACTGCAGATGTATCCCACGGCTGAGATGATTGATGCCCACCAATGATAATCATCTTCCCTTGTGTCATGAATGACTCTAAAAAGTGGAGAGGTCATAATTAATTCTAATTAAGTGCGACTTACCAGGAGGAGATTTACCAGGATGTTGCCTGAACTGGAGGGCAGGTCTTATGAGGAAACCATGAGGAGCGAGGGCTTTTCTCACTGGAGGTGTACAAGATGATGAGAGTCATAGAGAGAGTGAATAGCCAGAAGCATTTTCCCAGGGCAGAAATATCTATGACTAGGTGGCATAATTTTAAGACAATTGGAGGAAGGTTTAGGGGAGATATCAGCGGTAGATTCTTTACACAGAGAGTGGTGGGTGAGTCAAATGCACTGCCAGCAGTGATATTAGAGTCAAATACGTGAGGGAAACTTAAGAAACTCTTGGATAGGCACATGGAACAAAGTGAACGGAAGCATGTAGATTAGTCTGATCTTAGAGTAGGATAAAAGGCACAACGTCGAGTGATGAAGGTCAGAACTGTATGCATTCATGTAGAACTCTGAGCTCAAAAACTGCATGAATTCATGTAAAACACCGTTATCTCACTTTTTAGATTAGAATCAATGTAAACCTCATGGCATAGAGAGAGAACACAGGGAGGCAACACTTTCACCATATTGTCTAGGCATCACCATTGTTCACAGTTAACCTGAGAATGCAACTTTTAAAAAAAATTTTGTGATTACATATCAAAGAAGAGACACTATCATGGTATTCTAACAGATGAAAGGCTTAACAATCAAATTTTCAATGCATAATTTCAGTTCCATCACACTGCAAATTTGTGCTATAAATTCTGTGTTAGGATTGAGCCCTCCACTATCACCTGATGAAGGGGCGACGCTGAGGAAGCTAGTGTGCTTCCAAAGAAATCTGTTGGACTATTACCTGGTGTTGTGTGTTTTTTAACTGTGGACACTCCATTCCAACACCGGCATCTTCAAATCAGTACTGTTCTTTGTTCTGTGTTCTATGGAAGTGCTCAAGAAGACTTAGACATTGAGGAAGATTTGAGACTTGGAGCAGGTCAGATTGATCTTAGTGAAGGACAAGACAGGCTTAGGATGTGAATGACCTGCCTCTGTCTCTGATGTTATCCCATACTGTTAATTGGAAAGTTAGTTGGTGTTATTTTCATGGAAGGTCTTTTATGGAATGCTGCAATCAGTGAGACCAGCGGATTTGGGTGAATCTGGGTCGACAACATGATCAACAAATGAAGCACATGTTACCTGCTAGCAGGTTTGAGGGGTTGAATGGAATGCAGAAACATGGGACTGAGGAGCAGAAGTGGGTCATTAGAGAATTTGAGCCTTCTCCACCAGGCATTAAGATTGTGGCTGATCAGATTGTGGTCTCAGCCTCATTTTCCTGCCTGTGTCCCATTATCCATGAAACACTTCTCTGTCAAAACTTTAGCTAACTCAGCTGTGAATACTTGTAATCAGAGAGACATCACAAACTTTTGGGGAAGAGAATTCCCATTCGAATGGCCCTTTATGAATTTTCCCTCATCCTGTTGTGAGAATAAGAGAGTCATACTGCGTGGAAACAGATCCTTTTGTCCATATTGTCCAAGCCAATCAGGCATCTTAATCAGATCTCGTCCAACTTGTCAGCATTTGACCCACATCCCTCTTAACCATTTCTATTTATGTACCTATCCAGATACATTTTAAACGTGTAATTGTACCCACTTTCACCACTTCCTCTGACAGTACACCCACCAGCCTCTGTATGAAAATGTTTCCCCTCAGGTCCCTTCTAAGTCTTTGCCCTGTCACCTTCACACTATGCCGTCTCGTTCTGGATGCACCTACACTGGGAAAAAGATCTTGCCCATTCAGACCATCCATACCCCTCAGGACTTGTTAAACCTCTGTCATGTCACGATTCAGTCTCTGAGAGACCGGGGGAAAAAGCCGCAACCTGTTCATCATCTCCCTGTAGCTCAAACCCTCAGGTACCAGAAAATCCTTGTAAATCTTTTCTGCACCCTTTCAAGCTTAACAAAATCCATCCTTTAAAAGACTCAACTGACATGTACGCAGTATTCTTAAAGTGGCCTCACCTACGTCCTGAACAAGCGCAACACCCTACCCCTACACCTATACTCAATGCTCTGACCGATTAAGGCAAGCATGCCAACTACGTTCTTCACCACTCTACCGACCTAAACTCTCCTTCCAGGGAACTATGAATCTTCACCCGTAGTTCTATTTGTTCAGCAACATTCCCCTGGGCACTACCCTGCTTTAACTTACCAAAATGCAAAACCTCACAAATATCTAAATTAAACTCCATCTGCCAGTTCATGGCTCATTGATGGTCAAGGATCCCGTTATATTCTGAGATCATCTTCTTTACTGTCCACTGCACCACTTTGGTGATGTTATCTGTAAACTTACTGACCATGCCTCCGATAATCACTTCAAAGTTGTTTATATCCGTGATAAAAAGCAGTGAGCTCAGCACTGATTCTTTCAGCACGCCGCTGGCCACAGGTCTTCAGTCTGGAAAACAATCCATTACCTTAAATCTAATTTTGTATCCAATTGATTAGTTTTTCCTAGATTATATATAACCTAATTTTAGTAATCTGTCTACGATGGGGAACCTTATTTAATGCCTTGCTGAAGTCTGTGTAAACAATTTATACCACAGTGTCTTCTTCAATCTTCTTTGTCACCTCTTCATAATACTCAATCACATTAATTAGACATGATTTCCATCACACAAATCCATATTGACTATCCCTAATCAGTCCTTGTCTTTCTAAATAGATGTAAATCCTATCCCTCAGATTCTCCTCCAACGAACTCCTCGACACTAACGTTGGTTGATACTGATATAAAAAATAAATATTACTATGTTGGTGATATGGCCAATGATATAGTTCTCAGAGTGTTTCAGGGTCAGTGCTAGGAACAAATCAGGCAGATTTCTTTAATCTGCTAAAACAACACGTTTATGACCAAAACAAAGTTGCTCAAACTATGATGGAAAGAGGAATGACGAGAGGATATTGCAAATACATTGATATTTTTCTTTGAAAAATACTGAGAAATACATGCAGACACACACTCACACACACACACACACACACACACACACACACACACACACACACACACACACACACACAGATGCACACGCAAGGATACACACACGTATTGTTGATAACAAACTGAAAAGCAAAATATCTGCAAAGTTAACTTGAAAGAACATTGTCCAATTATGATTCAAACTCATGACCAAAGGAAAAATGACAGTTTGACTCAAATGCTGTTCTATTTGCAGAGTCATCAAGTCCTACAGCAGGGAGACAGGCAGAGAGGCCCTTTGGCCCAAACTTGTCCATGCTGACCCAAATATCCAACCACACTAACCTCATTTCCCAGCACTTGGCCCATAGCATTCTCGTCCTTTCCTGTCCATGTACTTGCCCAAATGCCGTTTAAATATCGTTAATATAAATGCTTCAACCACTTCCGTTGGCAGCTCATTCCCTTTGTGTACCACTCTCTGTGTAAAACAGTTTCCATCAGTTTCCCTTATATTCATTCCCCTCTCACCTTAAACTGATGCCCTCTCCTCCTCAATTCCCCAACTCTAGGAAAAAAAGGCTGGATCCATTCACCCTAACTGTGTAAACTTCTATAAGGTCTCTCTCAGTCTCCTATTCTCGAAAGAAAAAAGTCCTCGCTTGTCCAACCTCTCCCTATAATTCATACTGTTGAGTCCTGGCAACATTTTTGTAAATTCCGTCTGCACACATTCCAAATTAAAAACATCCTTCCGATCGCAATGTAACTAAAACTGAACACAACACTACAAGTGCAGCCTCACCAACATCCTTATAACTGCAACATATCTTCCAAACTACTCACCTCCATGTCCTGACCGATGGTTGCTCGTGTGGCAAAAGCCTACTTCATTGCCATGTCTAACTATGACCCCACTTTCAGAGAACGGTGGACCTAAACTCCATGGTCCCTCTGCTCAACTACACTCCTTAAGGTCCTACCAATCACCATGAAACTCCTACCTTGATCTCGCATTGCCAAAATATTCCTCGGCCCACTTCTCCAGTTTGAACAAGGTCCTGGTGCAATTTCTGATATATGTCCTCACTGTCCACGATACCACCTATTTTAGTGTCATCTTCAAGTTTCCTAATCATGCCTTGTACATTCGCAAGAATATCATTGATACAGATAACAAACAGCAATGGGCCCAGCAGCGACCCCTGAGGCACTTCATGTGTCACAGGCCTCCAGTCCGAGAGCATCCTTCCACTATTATCCTCTGCTTACTACCATGAAGCCAATTGTGTGTCCAATTCGCCAGCTCCCTCTGGATTCCAGGCGATTCTAACCTTCCAGACCATCCTATCAATGGTAACCTGGTCAAAGGCCTCCGTGAAAACCATACAGACTATGTCGACTGCCCTGCCCTCATCAACATTCCTGGTCAATTCATCAATGAACTCAAACAAATTTGAGCGGCATGATCTCCCACTCACAAAGCCATGCAATATTTCCAGTCTAAAAACATCTATTAATAATAATTATTAATAATAAACTAAATAATAAATAATAATAAGATGACATTTTCAGTGGAAAATAAATTATCCATGGTATGTGATATTGGAACGTGCATCATTGGTGAAGGGCAGAATAAATTCTGTCCCTGTGCCATTGAACTGTGTTGAAAAAAGCAAGGGTGGCATGGTGGTTCAGTGGCTAGTACTGCTGCCTCATAGTGCCATGGATCCGGGATTGGTTCCAGCTTCGGGTGACTATCTGTATGGAGTTTGCACATTCTCACTGTGTTTGTGCCGGTTTCCTCTACGTGCTCCACTTTCCTTCTACAATCCAAAGATATATAGGTCAGGTGAATTTGCCATGCTAAGTTACCCATAGTGTTATGTGCATTCGTCAGGTGTAAATATACAGTCGGAGAATTGGACTGGGTGAGTTAGTTTGGAGGATCGGTGTGGTCTTGTTGGGCCAAATGGCCTGTTTCCAAACTGTAGGGAATCTGTCAAAAAGACTATTTCTAATCAACCCTTATTTTTCCAAATGCATGTATATCTCATCCCTCAGAGTCTTCTCAAGTAACCTACGTACCACAGATTTAGACTTCCTGATCTATTGATCCCAGAATTTTCTTTGCTTCCTTTCTTGAATAATGGCACCACATTTGCTACTCTCCAATATTCTGGAACCTAAACTGTAGCTAGCGCTGATGCAAAAATATCAACCAGGGTCCCCGTAGTTTCCTCTGTAGCCTCTTGCAGTGTTCTTGGTGCATCTGTTTAGGACCAGGAGATTGATCCACCTTCATGCATTCTAATGTATCCAACACGTCTTCTCCTGTGATATTGACTCACCCCAAGATAACCTTACGACCTTTGTTAATCTCCCAAGTCTTCATGTCTTTCTCCACGGTAAAGGCAGAGGAGAAATATCCATTGAGAATCTCGCAAATCTCCTACGGTTCTAGACATGCATGTCCACTTTGGATCTTGAGGGGTCATATTCTCATTTAGTTAATCCTTTTACTTTAATATACTTAATGAACCTCTTTGCATTCACCCTAAACTTCTCAGCCAAAGCTACCTTGTGCCGCCTTTTCGCCCACCTGATTTCCTTCTTCAGTAAACTACTGTATCCCGTGTACACCTCCAGGTATTCCCTCGATCCCAGCTGCTTGGACCTGAGCCACGCCTCTTTTTTGCTCGTCAAAGCCTCATTATCTCCTGACATCCGAGGTTCCCTCTTCCTACCAACCTTGCCTGTTACCCTCACAGGAACATATAGACCTTGAACTGTAGACATTTTACTTTTAAAGGCCTCCCACTTGCAGGAGGTCCCTTCGCCTGCAAACAAACTCCTCCAACCAACCCCTCCAAGCTCCTGTCTAATTCCATCAAAATTCGCCTTGCCCCAAGTTGGAACTTGAACATGTGGAGCAGTTTTGTCATACTCTGTAATTATTTAAAAATTAATAGAAGTATCGTCACTCTCACCTCAGTCACCTGTCCTGCCCAAGATCTTAGAGTAGGTCATGTTTCGTCCCTTCCCGAGTTGCACCCTCTACTTATTGCTTGAGGAAACTATTCTGAACACACTTAATAAATTCACCCCATCTCAGTCCTTAGTTCTCTGTCATTCCAAGTCTATGTTAGGAAAATTAAAATCTCCTACTAATGCAATCCTATTGGCCCTGCAAGTCTCCCCAGTCTGTCTGCATATTTTTGTTCCCCTAATTCCTCGTTTACTATTTGGGGGCCTATCGTACAATCCAAACCCTATCACCATTCCCTTCTTATTTATTAGCTCCCCAGACAAATCCTCACAGGATGATCCATCAGTTATTTTATCTCTGATTACTGCTGTATTACTCACCTTAATCAAAAATGAAACTCCCCGTCCCCTCTTTCCACCATCTCTGTCCCGTATAAAACACCTGTACCCTGGTACATTAAGCTGCCAGTGCTGTCCCTCCCTGAGCCATGTTTCAGTAATGGCTATAATATCCCAGTCCCATGCACCGATCCACGCCCTGAGCTCATCGGCCTTACCTGTCAGCCAACTTGCATTGAAACAGTTGCAATTTAATCCAACAGGCATTCCTTGCTCCCCGTCATTGTCTAGCCTGACCTGTCTCTTTATTTTACTGTTTCTGATTACTGTATCTCCTTCCAGCCTCACACTTGCCTCCCTGCTGTTGAGGATCCCACCACTCCCCAACCCCAGCCAATCTAGTTGAAACCCTCCCTTGCAGCAGTTGCAAACCTGCCTGCTTGGATACTGGTCCCCTTCCAGTTCAGGTACAACCTTCCTTCCTGGACACGTCACCTTGTCCCACAAAAGATCCCAGTAATCCAAACATCTCTGCCCTCTGCACCAATTCTTTAGCCACGCCTTTGTCTGCCATATCCTCCTGTTCTTACCCTCACGAGCACGGAGAACTAGAAGTAAAGTGCACATTACCACTGTCTTTTCTCCTTTTCCCTAGCTCTCTATAATTACTCTGCAGGATGTCATCACGATTTCTACCTGTGTCACTCTTTCCTTTGTACCAATGTGCACAATGACTTCTGGCTGCTTCCCCCCACCCCCACCCCCCGTGAGAACATTCTGCAGCAGCTCTGAGACATCCTGGACCCTGGCATGTGGGACGCTATACTCCATTCTGGATTCCCATTTGCTACCACAAAATCTCCTGTCTGTTCTCCTCACTATCGAGTCGGATAATTACTTCTGTAGTTATTCTACTTGCACAGCCTTCTGATCATGGGAATTCTTCATGAAACAGTTGAATTTGGCTGAATTGTTTTGCTTCAGGCAATGGGGAGATTCCAATGAATCCTCATCAGGAATCCTCCATAAGTGGGAAAGACGACTGGGCTTTTTTTCACTCCCAAACATTGCTGTGATGAGCGATAGAGAAACAGAAAGGGAGCAATAGAATACAGATAGGCTACATTTTCCATCTGTAAGTTAAATCAATAACGTTATCAGTCCCACACTGAACTCCGTGAGCTCTTCTTGAACATTGTCCAAACTATATGACTCCATTACATTCTCGACTCCAGGTCAGTGCGTTATTGCAGAATCAATTCATTCACAATAAATGGTCATACTTGTTTTGAAGATGTATTAATATGTGCTTGCATAATGTAAAAATAAGCGTTTCATGTCTTCACAATATCTGTGTTAAAATGAATATTCTAAACCATATACAGTAATTGCTGGAAACGTTCAGCCTGTCTGTCAGCATGTAAGAAGAGAATTCAGAATTCAATTTTTCTGTCCAATGACTTTTCCTTTGGAACTGACTTATTCTTAAAGTATTTCCCCAGTTTTATTCTTCCACACAAGAAGAAATATCCATCCGGTATTCACCAACTACACTCTTCTCAAGATCTTATATGGTCAAGAAAACATCTCTCATTCTCAGGCCGAACTTTAATTCTTCATAACGTAATGCCTTCAGCCCAAGAATGTATAAAGAGAAACATCTTTCGAGAGCAATTTTGTTTTTTTTTTCAGTTTAGGCAGTATAACTACACATAATACAACAGATGCAATCTCAGCAATGCCCTGTACTGATGCAGAAAACATCGCTAAGATCATACCCAACACCCCTTGCACGAAACAGGATCATGACAGTTACCTTCCAAATCACTTCCTACATCTTCAGGTTAATTTGATGTGATTCATGTACTAAGACACACAAATCCCTCTGTACCATTGAGTTCTGCATTCTCCTTGCATTTAAATACATTTCTGCTGTTTCATCTTACCCAAAACAGAAAATTTCCATCACATATATATTGCACTGTTTTTTTTCTGCTGAAGCTTTGCTCACAGTCATCCTCTGTCTGCATGCCATTGCTTGTTGCTGTGCCCTCCCCAGTCTGTGTCCCATAACAGACGATCTGTCCTTCCCTGTCTGTATCCCATTACAGACGTACTGCCTTCAGCCGTCTCTATCGCATCGTAGAGGCTCTGCCCTTCCCTGTCTGTGTCCCATTATAGATGTACTGCCCTCGGTCTGCCATCCTCTGTCTGTATCCCATTGCAGACAGTCTTCCCTCCCCCGTCTGCATCCCATTGCAGATTCTCTGCCCTCCCCCTGTCTGTATCCCATTGCAGATGCTCTGCCGCCCCCAGTCTGCATCCCACTGCAGATGCTCTGCCCTTCCTTGTCTGTTTCCGACTGCAGACGCGCAGCCCTTCCCTGTCTGTATCCCATTGCAGGCGCTCCTCCATCCCCTGTCTGCATCCCACTGCAGACGCTCTGCCCTTCCTCGTCTGTGTCCCATTGCAGACGCGCAGCCCTCCCCTGTCTGTATCCCATTGCAGGCGCTCCTCCATCCCCTGTCTGCATCCCACTGCAGACGCTCTGCCCTTCCTCGTCTGTGTCCCATTGCAGACGCGCAGCCCTCCCCTGTCTGTATCCCATTGCAGACGCTCTGCTGCCCCCGTCTGCATCCCACTGCAGACGCTCTGCCCTTCCTCGTCTCTGTCCCACTGCAGACTCTCTGCCCTCCCCCTGTCTGTATCCCATTTCAGATGATCTGCCCTCCCCCTGTCTGTATCCCATTGCAGACGCTCTGCCCTCCTCCTGTCTGTATCCCATTGCAGACGCTCTGTCTCCATTTGACATCTTATTGAATAATTATCCTGGTGCATGAGCAAACTGAGCTCCATCTCCTTCATCCGTTTCATTAAAATAGATTGTAATTTGTTGATGACCTCACACAGATCCCTGAAGAACTCCACTCGTTACAGCTTTCCAAACACAAAATGAGTAATGATCTCTACTCTGCATTTCCTGACAGCTATACCAGGGTGTCCCTGCTTCTGCATAACAGCCTGGGATGGTTATATGGCGTCCTCCTGTGCTGTGTAATTTACTGAGTACTTCATTCTGTTTGGTGGGGTCTGTTTGGTGCAGCCCATTTTGTCGCAGACCCATTAAGGCGCATAACTATTTCAGCGCAGCTCATATTTATTCCTTTTCAGGCTTCGATAAAAGCATTATTCAAAGCAATAAAACTAAAAATAATGTTTATTCCCTTCAGTAAAAATCTTAAAAAGACACCTTGAGTAAGTATAACAATGACTCAGAGTTTTCTTTCAGAGCTAAAATGATCATTGGTCTTGCATTTATTCACATTGAAAACGTTCATGAAGCTATTGAACATTTGACTGATGCGCTTCCAGATGAATTGCAACCGCTGCTGGACTGGTTCAAGGATAACTGTGGAGGTAGAAGATTACGCAGAGGAAATGATTACGCTTTTTCCAGTTGGAATGTGGAATTTATATGAAAGAACTTTAAACAATAAGGACAAAAGAGACAATAATGCAAAAGCTGCCCACATGAGATGACAATGCGAACTTGATGTGGAACAGCTAGTTATTTGGAAATATATTGAGAGTTTACGAAAAGTTCAGCGAGGAAGGGACATTTACGATGAGCATCTGATAGCAGGGCACGATAATCCTTTGAAATTAAAGAAGCAGATGCTAGAATACAAACACTTGTAAGAAGATTTAGTGAGAGAAATGATGTCGAGTATTTACGAGGATTGTCCATAATTTTGAATGAACGTCATGTTTTAGATTTTTTGTAATGAACTTATATCATTTATTTTTTCCTTTTTAACATTTTTACTGAAGAGAATAAACATTATTTTTACTTTTAGTCTTTCATTAATGCTTTTAACTAAGCCTGAAAAGTGAGAGAGATGAGATTGGAAATGCCAGCGAGTTTAAATTGAGAATTGCTCTTTCCTGAACATTGCTGCTTACTTGGTTGGTGGGACGTCGATGTTTCAGAATCTCCACACAAGGTGTCCTGGTCCTCTCTGGCTCTTTCCAGGATCCTCCCCACATGTCGAGGTAGAGGGTGAGGGAACGAATATCGGTCACTCTAACACCCGGCTTGGCCTTTTATGTCCTATTCCAGGATGTTTCTCCTGGAATGGGAGAAGAGGAGGGACGGAGTGAGGGTGGGAGTGGGTGTCCCTGCTGTTAATGCTGGTATGGGGAAGGGGGAAGGGTGAGATGTCCGGAGGGAGTCTGACCACAGTGTTGTATCCATGCAGTGGTATTAGTGTGCAGTGCTATTGCGTCAGTGACAGAAAAAAGTGGGGGAAGGAAGGTGCTGAATTCAACAGTGAGTGTGGTCGTGCTTGAGCTTTATTTGGAGACAGAGTGTGAGCCTTGTTCGGGAGTAGGTGTTATAACAGATACACAGTGAGTGCGAGGGAGCAGAAGAATATGGTGACACTTATCCTGGCAAAGTAGGGGGAAAAAATATTGATGCTTGTCCTGTATTGCTGACCAATTCTTCAGATCATCTCAGCGTTGAGGTGAGTCTCGCTGAACGTCTTGTCCAAGTCTATCGGTAATAACGCCACAGACCCTTTCCGTCACTTCCCACAGAATCAGTTTGGGTGGATCTTACAAATAGCAAGGTGAAGTAAACATTATTGTGTACTATATCAAAACCAAATCTGTCACGTAAATACTTTACAACATATGCTCTGGAAATTAGGTATGCAAGTATATGCAAGGGGGAGCAATGACACAGTGATATTATTGCTGGGGTCTTAACCGAAAGACCCAGGTAATATTCTGGGGACATGAATTCAAATCCTGCCATGGTGGAATTTGAATTCAATATGTATCTGGAATCAAGGGTTTATGATGACCAGGAATCCATTGTCGATTGTTGGAAAAACTCATCTGGTTCACTGATATCCTTGAGGGAAGGATACTGATGTCCTTACTTGGTGTGGCCTGCAAGTGACTCCAGACTCAAGACAACTCTGCTGACTCTGAACTATCCTCTAGCATGGCCAATAAATGCTGGTTATCCAGGGACGCCCACCCCCTCATCCTGTGAATGAGTAACAAATAATCGTGTGTGCTGCAGTAATAATCGATGGTCTCAAATTGCACTGAAACTATGAAGAATAACTTCCGTAAGTGTGTATCAGGTAGGTTGAACAGTATGTTGTGAACCAAACTAGAGAGCACATTAGTTCAGATTTGGTGTTGTGTTGTTAGGAGGACTAATTAATAACCTTCCTCTGAAGCAGCTTTGGAGGAATAGTGACATCAATATGTTCCAGTTTTACACGGTGTCTGAATACAGTATCGAATGTTCGAACATTCTGGTCAAACATCATGGAAGCCCCGGAGGCGAGAGGGTCAAGTTCGCTCCAGTGAATTGGGGAAGGATGATATAACATTCAATGGGAGAAGCAATGATTGTGAGAGTCATAGAGTCCGACAGCTCAGAGAAAGGCCTTTCAGCCCAAACTGGTCCATTCCGAACAAAATGTTCCTTCACATTAACCCCATTTCCCTGCCCTTGCCCCATATCCATCTTATTCTTTTCTATCCGTGTATTTGTCCAAATGCATTTTAAATTTTGTGAATGTACCTCCCTCAAACACTTCTGCTGGCAGCTCATTCCATTTGTATACCATCCTGTGTGTAAAAGAAATTGCCCCTCAGCTTCCCTTTTACTGTTTCCCCTCGGATCTTAAATTTCGCCCACGAGTCCGTAGGTTGCTCAATCCTGTGGAAAAAAAGACTGAGTGCATTCACTCTATCTATACTTCCCATGATCCTATACACTTCTATCAGATACCCCTCAGTCTCATACACTCTAAAGTAAAATCTCCTAGCTTGCCGAACCTCTCACTATATCTCAGACCATTGAGTCCGGGCAACATCCGTGTAAATTTCTTCTGCACTATTTCCAGTTTAATAACATTCTTCCTATAGCAAACTGAACAACACTGAACATAACACTACCAGTATTGCCTCGCCAGCATCCTGTATAAATGCAACACAACTCCCTAATTTTGATACTCATTAATCTGACTGATGAAGGCCAGTGTGCCAAATGCTTTTTACACTGGCCGATCTCCCTGTGACTCCACGTTCAGAGAACCTTGAACCTGAATCCAAAGGTCCCTTTGTCTCAATACACTCCTTAAGACCCTGCCATTCACCATGAAACTCCTACCTTGATTTGACCTTCGAAAATGCAAGAACTGACACTTATCTGTAAATATATATACAATACACATGCATGAAACAAACAGGAATAGTCCCAGAACTGACTCCTGAGACATTCCACTCGTCACGGGTCTTCAGTTCGATAAGCATGCTTCCACTATTACTCTATATTTCCGACCATCAAGCAAATTATGGATCTGATTTGCCAGCCCACCCTCAATTCCATATGATCTAAACTTCCAGAGCAGCCTACCATGTGGAACCTTACTGAAGGCCTTACTGAAATCCATATACACTACGTATACCACCATTCCCTCGTCAAAGTTACTGGTCATTTCACCAAAGCACTCTCACAAATTTTTAAGCCATGATTCCCTATGCACAAAGACGTGCTGACTGCTCATATTCACACCGTGCCTATCCAAATGCATGTATATCGTCTCTCTCTCAGAATCTTCTCAAGAAACCGACCTACTAGATATGTCAGGTTTACTGGTCTATAGGTACCAGGTTTTTCTTTGTAGCTCTTCTTGAATAAAGGCACAGCATTCGCTACCCTCCAGTCCTCCAGGACCTCACCCGTTGGCTACTGATGAAACAAAAATACCAACCACGGCCCCCACTATTACTTCTCTGTCCTCGTGCAGTGTTCCTGAATATATCTGGTCAGGACCAGGAGATTTATAGAAATACTGCATAGTCTGAAAAAACGTCTACTTATTTCAGGTGAAAACACCAAAGAGTGAGTAAGTGACTTAATGATAACTAACATAACAAATTAAAGAATATATTAATCACAGGAAGTGACTTCAGAAGAATTCCAGACATTGTGGAATCCTAAGAATTCTCAGAAAATTTCAATCCAGAAAAGGAAGGCCATGAAACTGATGAGGAAATCAAAAGCGAACATGCATGCAAACAAACAGGAACACAAAGACTGCAAAAATCTATGATCTATATTTCAAAAGAAAAAAAAATAGTCAAATGTGGAAATTTGCAATCTGGAGAGACGAGTTTATGGTTGATAACAGGGAAATGCCAAAGCAAATGACCAGTTACTATACATCTGTCTTAATGGAGTAAGATCCAGAAAATCACCCAGAAATACGAAGTGATCGTATAGGACTTGTGGAAGTAAAGACATAAAGTCAATTCATATCAGTAACAAGGCAATATTGAACATGCAGCCGGATTGAGCATTGCTAACCTTGACAAACCAGATGTACTTCATACCAAAATCTTCAGAAATAAATCACAAATAGAAGGATTGATTGCATTGTCGATGACTGCGTTCTATTTTCCGGTACATTCTGCAGAGTCTGGAAGCTGGTGTATATAATTGTATATGAGTAAACGTGATTGAAGCACTATAGACGAATAGTAGGGATCCAAGCATCTATGATGGGAAGAAGAGATAGTGTGGAGAACTGCTGACAAATTAACTTGACATTTGTCGGGAAACTGTTGGAATCTATTATATAGGATGTGATATTGGATACTTAGATATTAACAGCAACATTGGAGAGACGCAGTATGCATTTCTGAAAGGGAAATCATACTTTACAAACTTTGGAATTGTTTGAAGTTGATTCTTACAGCATAGATAATGGGGATCCAGTCGAATTGGCATATTTTAGATTATCAGAAGGCTTTCTATAAGAACTCACACAATGAGTTCGAAAATGCAATGATATGAAGGGTATTTGGAGGAATTTATGTCTGTGTATACTTAAAGTTTTTTTTTGCCTTCCTTTAAGGGAATCAGAATATAGATGTAAAGACACGTTGAAGCAGTGTGTTGGTGTGATTCGTCCTGGAGTATTGTGCACAGTTTTGGTGACCGAATCTGAGAAAGAATATACTGACCAAAGAGGAAGTGCAATGGACATTATCCAGACAAATCCCTCAGGTGGCAATCTAGCGTGATGAGGAAATTCGGCCTATGTTCTCTTGAGGTTCAAAGAACCAGCGGTGGGTCACTGTGAATTTTATAAAACTATCAAAACACACGACAAGTTGGAAATTAACAGGAAATTTATCAGGCTGTCTAATCCACATTCAAGGCAAATAATGGCAGGATAAGGGACAAACCATTTAAGATTTCAATAACGAGGAAATTCTGTGCGTGGAAGGGACTGACTAACACAGGGGCAAGGCAAGGCGAGATTACGGAAAATCTCCAGATAACCTACAAGTGTGTCAAGTGGAGCAGAATAACCAGTGAACACGTAGGACTCATTCGTGACTTGCCAAGTTGCATTTAAATCAACTTTAGTAGTAGGAGAAAGAGGGGAGTGGTAGAAGGCTGTTTGTGTGACTGGACGCTAGTGTCCAATGGTGTACCACGGGCATCAGTGCTGGGTCCCTTATTATTTGTGATTCGGAGGTGCGAGTCTTGGGCTGGTGTGGACAAATCTAAAAATAGTATAACACCAGACCATAGTCTAACAGGTTTATTCGACAGCACTAGCTTTCGAAACGTAGCTTCTTCATCAACGTGCACAACCACGTGATGTAACTGATGTTGAGAGATTTTTAACGTTATTATTTGTGGTATTCATAAATGATGCAGCTTTGAATATGGACGAGGGGTGGGGTGTGTAATAAATAAGTTTGGATTTGATACAAAGATTGGCCGGGTGGTTGGCAGTGAGGAGGAAGGCCTTATGTTATGGGTCGATACTGATGGAATGGTCAGATGGGTGGATCAATGGCAGATGGAATGTAACCCTGATAAATATGAGGTAATGCAACTTTGGAAGAAGGAACCAGACAGGGGAGAACTCAATGAAGGCAGCACACTAGAAAGCTCAGAGGGTGCTTCTCCACACATTGCTGAATGTGTCTGCTTAGGTTAATACACAATCTGGGAAAGTCTAGTGGAATGTAAACATAGCCTTTATTCATCGAGGCATAGATTATAAGAACTATGCGGAACTGAGGTGAGGGCAAGATGGAATATTGTGTGTGGGTCTGGGAACAACATTACAGGAAGGATGTGATTGTCGTGGAGGGGGTGCAGAGCAGATTCACCAGGATGTTCCCTGGGATGGAGCATAGCAGCTATGGAGAGAGGATGGATAACCTCAGGTTGTTTAGTTTGGAGGAGAGAAGGCTGAGAGGTCTGTGATTCAGAGGGATAGGATTACGAGGTACATGGACAGGGTGGATAGACAGCAGCTGTTGCTTTGACTTAAAGGGCCACACTTTCAAAGTGAAGGCTTTGCGGTTTAGTGAAGATTTGAGAATTGTTTTACAACCAGAGGGTGTTGGGGTCTGGAATGCACTTCTTGAGAGTGGAGTTGTCATGGTAACCTCAAATCATTAGAAACCACATAGTTGTGCACTTCAAATGCTTTAAGATTCACGGCTATGGTCTTGTGTCGGAAAGTGGGCCTAAAGTAGACCTTGCTGTATTTCTGGTAGTACAGAGTCTGTGCTTCTGTGATTGTATTGCTGTGGAAAGTCAATCATTGAGTAGCTTAAGGTAGGAATTGATGGGTTTCTGAAGAATATCTTAACAAAGTTGTTAATAGAGAACTTGTAATATTTTCTGGAAATAGGTCAATGGCAAAAGTAAGAGAAAAAAGTTTCAGATTTCTTACAGTCTGATGCCAGATAATTGAGGACCGGGAAATAGCAGAACTATGGAGCAAATACCTTAGTTATACCTTCACAGAAGAAAACAAATCTGAAAAGAAAACCTCCTAGCAATACTAGGGAATTTCAGTCTTGTGAGAAAAAGGGATTAGAATGAAAATAGCAACTAAACAGTTTAGAGAAAGTATTGGACTGAAATTAATGGGCATAGACAAAGTCAACAGAGTTTTATGACATGGGAATCATATTTGAGAAAGTGGCTTTTAGTAAAATTCTGTAGGAGGCATCAATGCCATGTGAGTGGAATCTCAGAAAGAATTTTAATAAAGCCCCAAGCTTATTGTGCAAATTCGAATCCTATGGGACTCGGACTAATATATGGTCATAGATTTAGAATGGGAGAACTGGCAGGAAACAGTGAGTAGGAATAAAACAATGTTGTATTTTTATATGGAAGGCTTGGAGGATATTGTAAGGATCGTGTCTTGGTCTCCAGCTATTCCCAATATCTTTGGGTGAGGGGCACAAATGCAATATTCCCAAGTCTGCTGACAGCACTAAACGATGTCAGCTTGTGAGTGGATGAGGAGGATGTAAAAAAAGTTCCAAGGTGTTTGAGACAAGTCGAGTGACTGGGCAAATACGTGGTAAATGGAGAGTAATGGGGAGATGAGATGTTGTGTACTTTGATGGGAACAATAGAATGGCAGCCTCCCATTTGAAAAATGAATGTTTGAAAAATGTTGCACTATAAATTAACTTAAGCTGCATAATTGTTTATTTCTGCGTAGCCCTCAGAGTCCATGTAGGGCAGTGAGTTCTGAAGCCAGAAGTCAATACTGGGAATGGCATTGGCACGCTGACAATTGTATATTGGCCCAGCAAGTGGGGAACTGTAACTTTGAAAGGAATCTGGATCTCCCTGTACACCAGTCACTGAAAGCAATATTGCAGGAGTAGAAAGCAGGAAGGAAGATAAATGCTGTATTCACCTTCATTTCAGGGGATTTGAGCACAGGAGTAAATGTATCTCACTGCAGCTGTACAGGGCCTTTGGAAGACCCCATCTCGAACATTGTGCAGTTTTGGTCTCTTTTCCTAACAGACGACAAACCTGACATTGAGGGAGAGTAGCAAAGGATGACCAGACTGATCACTGGGATGACAGATGTCTTGTGGGAGCAGAGTTTGGGGCGACTGGACATGTATTCAATGGGCTTTAGGAAAATGAGTGAAAAGCACAGTGAAATATATAACACTCTGACAGGGCGAGACAGATTAGAAGCAGATCAGTAAATCGCTTGGTTGGAACGTCTAAAACAAGGGGCCACAATATTAGGTACAGACCGGCCACTTGCATTGAGATGAGAATAAATGCCTGCACTGAGAGAGTGGCGAACCAGGGGTACTCTCTCCCAGATCAGGCTGTGGAAATCAAGGGGCTGAATATAAATAAGGATTTCTGGAAACTAAAGGGATAGGGAGAGAGCAGGAGTATGGTGTGAAGATAGAAGGTCAGCTATAATTCCAGGTTGTTCTCCAATAACACAATAACTGTGTTCCTGTACAACACTGTGTTGTAGAAAATCGTGCAATATTATTAATGGGGTCTATGGTAAAAAAGAGGGTAAGTGGCGAACTCCCAAAAATATCAGTAAAAACCAAAATTTAAATTTGGTCTAACACACAATAGGACAGTCTAAATAAAACTTTAAATTACATGTTGTAATGGAACAGTGCTGTAAATGTAACGCTTTCACACGACAGTCACTCACTGGTGCACTGTACCTTTCCCCACAATCTTCACCAGAATGTGCGCGGGGGCTGACCGACCATGTGATACCGATACCAAATTCCAGTTTTCCCCAAGATTCTCCCCACAGTTTGAAATAAAGGTCTTTCTAAATATAGACTACAATTCCCAGTTTCAGGCTCAGTTTCAAGGCCTGAAGAGCCAATTGCATTCCTGTTTTAGCTGAACACATTGATTGTACCTTTTGTAGATAGAGGGTTTCTGAGGTTGGGTTTGCTGTTCAGCTGGTGCCAGCCAAGGAATCGCGTCACAGTGAACGCCAGTTCACTTTATCGAAAAAGGTTCATGAATGGCATTGTAGCCGAATTGTATTTAATCAACACGTGTTATTGGTGAACTGCCTGTACATAGAATGGAGGTGCAAAACTGATGAGCTGAATGGACTACAGCAGTTCTCATTTTATGTTTCACAATGTTTAAACATACTCAGGGATATGAATATTGTATGGGGAAAACTGCGTTGAGGAGATGTTTGGCCATTAACTAGAATAGGGAAAGCTCAATGAGTTGTATGATGTATTCCTTTCATGATGCTTCTGTGCAGTGTGTGGGAAAGCTCTGTAAATGTTGTCACACGTTCTCAGCTGTTAGGAAGGAGGTCTCTGCAGGGTCGGCAGGATTGTGTTTCCCTTCCCTTTTCTGATAACGAGGCTAGTGCCGGCTGTTCTCTCCGGTTTATCCTTTAAGATCTCGGAGCAGTTTGATACAATTGAGTGCCTTGCTTGGCCGTTTCAGAGACCATTGAAGAGTTTATCACAAGTCTGTGTGTCTGGAGTCACTTTTAGGCCAGACAGGAAAGCACGGGGATTCACTTCCTGAAAGTACAATGGGTAAGGAGATCGACATCTATAATCAACATTGAACACAAGATCACTATTACTGACACCAGATAATAGATCTCGATATTTTATTAGTTGTTTTTAACTTGCACCAGTTGCCAGAGAATTATCCTGGTCTGGATTAGCAATCCAATGACAATTCCACAACAGCACCATTTCCACATGGGGGCCTATCAGAAACCACATTGAACCGATTATTTCTGTGCTGTTTGACAGCTCTACCAAAAATAACCCCAACCAATTTGACTATCGTGATGGGACTGAGGGCGTGGTAATTGGTCTGATTGTAATTATTCCCTTCTTAGGGGATGGGACATAGTTGAGTAATTACCCACATTGCCAGGGAGTTGTCAGAGTTGGAGCTCGAATGAAACAGCTTCCTCAGGAACACGGCTTGTTGTGTAGCAAAAGTCCTCAGTCCTATTGCAGGAATGGTGTCAGGGGCAAATGCCTTTGTCATATCTACAGTGTCCAGCTGTTGCTTCATGTCACGTGCAGTGAATTGAATTGGTTAAGATGGGCATCTGTGCTTCTGAGGGTATCATATTGAGGGTGAGGTGGGTAATCGAAACAACACTTCTGGCTGAGGATGGCGCTGATACTGCATATTTTACACTGATGCACAGGGCTGTTCCATTATTTGGGATGGGGATATTTGTGGAGTACTCTCCTCCAGTAAGTTGTTTAACGGTCCATCGACTTTTATGCATGGATTTGACAGGACGACAGGGCTTATATCTGATTTGTTAGTCTTGGGATCATCTCTCTTTCTCTGTATCAGATTTTAGTCCTGCTGTTCATACTGTAAGCAGTCATGTGCGGTAGCTTTAATGGATTGTCATCAGGATTAGGTGCACGTGATTCCGACCCGACCATGTTCACCCACACTCCTCACTGACCCATGAATCGGCTTGATGGTAATGGTAGATGGATGGACTATGCTGAAGGTTACAGATTGTCATTGAAATCTACAGCATCAGATGATAATCAAGTCTTAGCTGCAATATCTACAGTTCAATTCGACTGACTGCCCCTCAGTTCACACCGAGACCCATTCACCCATCAGCCCGGTATTCAGTGCCCTACTCTGGTTTCTGATGCGGAAATACTTCCATTTTCATATTCTCATTCTGCTGGAAGTCTCTCCTTGGTGTCACACCTCCAATTTGTTACATAAACAATATCCATTTAAGGTACTAACCTGGAACATTTCCTTTCAGTAATGCCATCTTCTGTATTTGAAGTGAATGTGTTTCCTTCTGTTTTTCTCCCTGACCATGAATCAGAGCTCTGCAGTGTCAGTGATGTCAGCCTTATGCAGTTTCAGAGTTAAGGAACTTGTCACCATGTGTTACTGTTCAGTTCCCAGTGTACAACGCTCCATGTTGGACAGGATGTTTGGGCATCTTTGACAATATGTCGTTGGAAATTGTTCAAAAACAGAAATTGCTGAAGAAATTGCGAAAGATGTTGAAGAATTTTCTGGAGTGAATGCAGAGTTAAACTTGCAGATCCAGTGAACCTTCCATAAAGGCGTTTTATTTTTATTTCCAGTATCCATAATTATTTATTTAATTGAAAAATTGTTCTGCGCCTATTCATTTCTGGAAAAACTCAGCAGGTCTGTCAACATCTGCAGAGAAAGAGAAACAGAGTTAGTGTATCCAGTCCATTGTGACAATTCTTCAAAACTGAATACAATTGCAAAATGGTCTTTTAGTCCCTTGCCAGACGTAGAGGATGGGTGGCAGGGAAAAGTGGGTGTGGCAAAAGAAAAACGGGCTTTTAGCAGTGGTGAAAGGAAAGATTCTGAATAACGGGTCGAATTTAAGGTGTGAATGGAGGAAAGGGGTTCTCTGTATTGAATGCAAGATAAAAAAGACACAACCACACAAAGTCATACGGAGGCCAGGAGGGAGAATGTTGACTATGTGGTATATACATCTGGCCACAGATATGTTTTCACTGTCGTGATCATTACCCCCTTTAGATAAAGGAATTCAGGTGCTTGACGTCTTATTGGCACTAGTAAGCGTTTCATGCTGCCTTAGTATTGTAATATGGAGAAAAACAAATCACAGTTTGACTTTAGTGCCGAGTGTTGGTTACCTGTCATTTTTAATATTGAGTAATTTTGCAGTGCTTATCTTTAAACGCTTGTTCTTGAAGATTGTATCAGATGGAGTGTAGGATGTTGAGGGGTGACATTATAGAAACTTATAAAATCATGAGAGGTATGGATAGGGTAAATAGCCAAGGTCTTTGCCAAAGGGTAGGGGAATCCAAACATAGAGGGAATAGGTTTAAAGTGAAAGAGGGTAGATTTAAAACGGTCTAAAGGGCAGCTTTTTAACACAGAGGGTGGTGTGAGTATGGAATGAGCTTCCAGAGGACGAGTGGGAGATGCAAGGACAGCTACAACATTTAAAACTCATTTGGACAAACATATGAATGGGAAACATTTAGAGGCCCATGGACCTAATGAAAACAGATGGGGCTAGTATAGTTTGGAAAACCTGGCAAGCATGGACATTTAGAAAAGCTTCACGCAGAGTCAGGGTGGTTTTGTGAAAGGGACATGATACTTTGCCCTGTAAAATCATGCAAAGTATTTCTGGAGATGCCTGTAAATGTAACAGGTGGACTTGATAAAGGGGATCTGGTGGACACCAGGCTTTCCAGAGATTTTCCACAAGGTATTACAAAACAAAAGTTCTTACACAAAACAGAAGCTCTAGGACGTCGGATACTTTATTAACATGGGATGATGATTGTTTAACACAGAAATCGGAGAGTCAGGATTAATGGATCTTTATGGTAAAGGTTTATCTGCTGGAGGACCACAAATATCAGTCTGATGGCATCAGTTATTTACAATCTATACTGACAGCCTGAAGGAGGGAGCTGAGTGCAACACACATCCGAGTTTGAGGATGACACGGAGAATCAAAAGGCAGGCTGTTATTTAATGGGGAGGACTTCCAGAAAAGGAACAGTGAAGGCATTGGAGTCTTCCTGGGTATGAAACATAAAGTCAGCATGATGATGCAGCAAGTAACTTGGATGGTACATGAGGTGGTTTCCTGGGAAGGAAGGGTTGTGTTATTGAGAATGTCTAAGATGGTGAGGCGATAATTCATTGGGGTATAAATGAATGAAGAGTGATACTGCTGAAACCTACAAGACACAGAAGGGGTTGGAGAAGGTAGATGTTGAGAAGTTGTTTCCATTCTTGAGCAAAGTGTTGAACTCGATGATATAGATACCGAATAAGGAACATCGATTTCAATCTGAGATGCAGAGTAATTTTTTTCTCTCCGAAGGTAGTGAATGTCTGGAACTCCCTCACTCAGAGAGGTGTGGAGGGATACAAGGAGTCGGCAAGAGAGTGGAGTTGAGTGGAGTAGATCAGCCATGTTCTCATTAAATGACCGGGTTAGCTTGAGGGGCCGATTGACCTACTCCTGTTCCTATTTATTCATTTCACATGTTATGCTTTTGGAAAGTAACGGGTTATTTTGCTGGAAATCGTGTTGTACAATGTTGCATTCAGGGAGATCAGAGGATTTGTTGTTTTAACCCTGGGTGGGTATGTGGCTATATTCCCAGCGTATCTGGGTCTGCAACATGACCCACATCTGGAACAGACGTTACAGAGAGGGGAAACCTCGAAACAGGGACTGGGGGGTGGGGGTGGTGGTCATATCCTGATCCAGTCTGGATTTTCCAAGTACATTTCCATAACTACACCTAACCATCGGAGTGGCCTCGATCTGCCCCGGTTTCGCATGTCCGAGGGCTGAATGGAACATCAGAACATAGGGCTGAGGGACACAATTGGGCCAATCAGCCCTTTCACACTACTTCACCAGTAAATAAGGTCATGGCTCATCTCATTGTGATCCCAGCTGCACGTTTCTTTCCATGCACCATTATCCCTGATTCACCTGTCCATGGAAAATCAGACAAAGCCAGCTTCGATGTAATATAAAGGTCAAGCCACTCCAAATTTCTGGGAAAGAGAATTCCCACTTGACTGAAATCCCACTTTGTGGATTTATCCTAATTCCTGCTCTGACGAAGGTTGGATGGTGTCACTGTTTCCTTTTCTCGTCCCATTCCCCCACTGCAGACACCAAATTTTAAATGTAACCAGGTTGGTGATATGGCCGATGATAAAGTTCTCAGACTGAGTCAGGTTCAGTGACAGGAACAAGTCAGGAAGATTTCTTTAGTTAGCCACAATTAACTAATGGACCTAACGGATGCGCATGTTGGATCTGTGGTTAGCATGATGCCTCCCGTTAACAAGTAGCTGCGTTCAGTTCCAACCTCAGGCCACCCTCGATGTTGATTTTGAACATTCTCCCCATGTCTGTGTGGATTTCCTCCCAGTGTTCTAGTTTCCTCCCATTGTCCATATATATGCAGCTTAGAGCGGATTGTCCATGCTAAATTGCCCACAGTGCCCAGGGATGTGTAGGTTAGATAGGTTGTTGATGGGAAATGCAGGGTTACATGGATAGATTAGGGGGGCAGGTCCGGAGGGGATACTGTTCCGAAGGGTCAATGTGCTCTTGACGGACGGAATGTCCTGCCTCCACACTGTAGAGATTCTATAAAAACAACAAGAAGTTTGGACTATACAAACACCCAGTGGGTATCTATCTGATCACTGTCCTCTTGATTTTGTATGTTTCAATAAGATCACCTCTCATTCCAAGAGTAACCTGTTAAAGCTTTCATAATATAAGACATTCATTCCTGGAATACATGAAGTGAAACATCTAACTGCTTCCAATTTAATTATATCCTTTCTCAGGTAAGGAGACAAAAATAATCTCATACACAGATGAAGTTAATTTTAGTTTTCTCAATAGTGAGAGTATTTGGAACTCTCTTCCCTGCAGAGCATTGGAGGCAGAGATATTGAATATGTTTGAGGCACAGACAGAAGGTTCAAAAAGAATAACGGAATCAAGGAATATCGGGGAATGGCAGGAATGTCCAGTGTTGGGGAAATGCTGACAGTGGTAAAAAAATTACACTACTCCAGCACATCCAGGAATATAATGCAAAATGAAATGATAATATCGATAAAATGTTCAGGGGTTATCCAAGATGTTGGTGATCTGGAAGGTCTGCTTTATTGGGTTCTGCATCACAGTACGGGCAAAGGGGTTCCCTAACCCACTCCATCCCAGCCATTTACTTAAAATGCTTAGTTTTTGAAAGTTCTGAGACTTGGAAGTTGTAGTATTTTTAGTTTGTGTAGTTTTTAAGCTCTATGAGACTTTGTTTATTAATGATCAGTAATTCAAGTTCTTCCTCTCTCCAGTTCAAATGTTGCTATAGTGTGTTCTTGGTAATGATGTGTATAAATGGTATACCTGGAGCATTAAGGTGAGCCATTGGCCAGAAAAGAGGAAACATTTTCTTTCTAGTCTAAAAAAGAGAGGGTGGATGTCCAATTGCAGGAGATGTACCTTGATGACAAGGAACATTTGACATGACAGCAGGTCGGGCATGATCGGGTTTATTTCTCGTCTTTTAATATTACGAGTAGGGGAGAAGCCATAATGGATAAAAAGAATCTTCCATTTAACCTACTAGATTGTATTTGACACTCACGGGAGGTTCATAATACCCAAAGGCTTGAACTATATAAAAGAATATAGTATTTTGAATGTTTATTGCCCCCCACCCAACCCCACTCCCAGCGTACCCTCTTAAATTCCTGGTAGATGCATTTTCCAAATTCAGTTATCTTGCATCGTGTCACATTATTGTCGAAGTTTTCAAAAGTCTTATGGACCCCACTGTGGACAGAATGTCCCAAGGTGCCCCAATACCCTCGTTATAATGTAAGCAATTAGGGGATATGTGTGCAGAACGAGAGCTGGTGGATCTCTGGTGGCAGATCCACATCACAAGTAGGGATTTTATTTTCTTCTTTAACTGGCATAAATGCCACATTAGGGTTGATATCTTCCCCATTCCTGCAACAATCATAGATTCGGTGGCATTCTGCACATTGGGAATATTACCATTTCTGACCATGAAACAGTTTACTTATTGATTAAGATTAAGTGCAATATAATAGATTTGAGACACTAGCGAATGTATCCCTTTATTCTTTAGACTAGTTGGTTAATTGAGTAGTTAGATTAGTTTACTTACAGTGTAGAAACAGGCCCTTCGGCCCAAAAAGCCCAAACCAACCCACCCCCTGACATTGACCCCTTCACCGAACACTGCTGGCAATTTACCTAACCTGCACATTTTTGAACTGTGGGAGGAAACCCACGCAGACACAGGGAGAATGTATAAACTCCACACAGACAGTCACCTGAAACAGGAATTGAACCCAGGTCTCTGGCGCTGTGAAGCAGCAGTACTAACCATTGTACCACTGTGCTGACCACTGCAAAGAATTCAGATCTTTCTTGGCCATTAATTCAGATTCAACCAGTAACTCATCCACTCTGTGGGAAATTGCTAAGGCTTATGCCAAGGGAATAATTATGCGTTATGATGCAGCAGAAGGGGAAGCAGGAACGCTGGTTTGAGGCAAAGCTGAGGGCAGCCGAGAGTGCATACTGTGATTGTCCCTCAGTGGCTAAGCTGCAGAGGATCACAACGCTTCGGTCTACAGTGAATTTCACGCTCACACAGACAGCCAAGAAGGAACTTACTTTTGCAAAACAAAGGCTGTTTGAACATGGTGATAAGCCAGGCAGGTATTTATTCTATCTTGGCAGGAAAACGAGCGTCCCTCTTAAGCCATTACCTACATTAGGGAAGGTATCGAGACCCTTACCTTCAATTCCAAAAAGATTAATGTCTCCTGTCCGAGATTTTTCACCGAATTATTTCAGACTGAACATTTTGAGGATAGATTGATTAAGATGGAGTCATTTTTCAAGAACCTGGGTCTTCCGGGAGTAACCCCTGAATAGGTGTTGTGCCTTAATGGACCATTTTCAGCGCAGGAGGGTGTGAAGCAGCTTCAGAATGTAAAGGTGCACGTTCCTGACGGATTTCCTAGTGAATTTTATAAATAATTTATAAATCTATTGTCAGGGCTGATGTTTAACATGTTCCGTCACTCATACAGTCACAAACCCCTCCCTCCATCCTTAAGAGAGGCTCATATCTCTCTGATGATGAAGAAAGGAAGAACCTGGAGGATTGTGCTTCTTACACGCCTATCTCACTTTTAAATGTTGGTTTCAAAATCCTGTCTGAGACCCGTGCATTTAGGCTGGAAACTTTGCTGCCTTTCATTGCCAAAGAGGACCAAACAGACTTTATAAAGGGCCACAGATCTTTCTACAATGTGAAGCGGTTATTCAATATGATCCAAGAGTCTCAACAACAATCTGCCCAGGGATTATTGATCACTTTAGATGAGAGAAGGCATTTGATTGGGTTGAGTGGCCGGATCTCTTCTGTACATTAGAACGGTTTGGTCGACGCAAAGATTTTATCAAGTGGGTGAGGGTCCTTTACTGTGATCCTCTGGCTGCAGTTCTCACTAATTTTGTGGCCAAGCAGTAATATTAATATTTCTCCAGGCAGCCGACAAGGCTGACACCTTTCACCATTGTTGTTTACGTTGGGGATTGAGCCACTGACGGAGGCCATCCGTAGGGATGCCAACATATCAGCCCCAGGAGTGGGATAGAAGTCACGAAAGATTACATTGTATGCAGATTAGGGTCTTATGTTTTTGTCAAATCCCACAATTTCGATTGTTCATATGATGCAATGCATTGATTCGCTTGTTGCCTTTCCGGGCGATAAGATTAATTTTACAGAGTTGGAGGCCATGCCTATGGGAGGTCTTAAGGAAATACCTGATACTGAGGCCAAATCCTGGTTTCCTTTTAAATGGTCACGGGGTTGGTTTCCCTATTTCAGTATATTCATTAAATCTGTCTTTGATCATTTATTTAACGTGAACTGTGTCCATTTGTTTGACTAAATTAAACAAGACCTTCAAAGATGGGAGGCACTTCCAATATCCTGGTTAGGTCGGATAGCTCTTATTAAAATGAATGTTCTTCCTCATTTCCTCGACCCCGTGCGAATGCTTTCTTTGATGTTTCCCACACAGATACTTAGGAAACATAATGGCGAGTTTAGCTTTTTATTTGGTACCATAAGCGATTCTTTATCAAGCTAACAAAATTGCAACTACCCCACAGATGGTGGAGGGTAAATCTCCCTGATTTAAAGCAATCAATTAAGCTCTTTTATCATCCTATGTTAGTGCCTGGACCGCTGAGGACTCGGCATCAATACGGCTAGACATTGAGCCCTCTCAGACAAAGTGAACCCTTATTAGTCTTTTATTCTTAGATGAAATGACAACATTTATGTAGCATTGTCAAAAAGCATTGGATATTATCTCAGTTATTTCATCTTCAAATACTAGAGTGATACGCGCCTTAATCAAAACTAATGGTATTTAAATTGTTTCCATTTACATCTCTTCCTCGCAGTGACTTTCACATTTGCAGCATCCCTTGTCAAGGCACAGTGGAGATATGGAGCTGTAAATGGATGGGAGCTGCACATCCTATCAGTTCCAAAATTGGCTGCAAGTTTCCCCACACTGAGCTGCGATCTAACACAGTATTACTGAACAATGCAACAGCCTTGTTTATATATGAATGAACCAGTGCGGACTGCACAGCTCCCCATGCTGGACATTTAGCCCAGGATTATAGATCCAGCATTGGTGTGGGCTGCACGTAGTTTCACTCTGGACATAGCTGGGTTGCATTCAGCAGTACACTAGCCGGATCTACACAGTGGTCCAACCTGAATATGTAATGGATGGGCTGGTTATGTGAGTTAGATTGCGACTGTGAGAGAACTAAACATCTGGCTATGTCTTTATTTTGTGTTTTAATTCTTTTGATTGGGCTCTTCAAATCCTGACTCATCCGGTAAGACCCATCCCTCTGGATGAGTCATGGTGACTGTTGTTACAGCATCTGAGTCGGCAACATGACCAACAAATGGAGCAGAGGCTGCAGAGAGAACAGTCTCCGTAAAATGGAATGAGGAAATCACAATCAGATCAGCCGTGGTCTTAGTGAATGGTGGGGCAGGATTGAATGGACCACTGATGCAACTTATTCATATATTTCTGTTTGTTCCAAACAAACTCCCCTTCTCTCCCAGTGTCCCATACTGGTGGGAAGTGAGTCACCTCCTCCTGTTCCTGCGTAACAGGATCCTCGGGCCTCAGTAGCCTCCAGATTTCCCTGTGTCCCGGTTTTGAGCAGTTAAGTGACTGCCTCCTGTTCCTGTCTCCCAGTCTCGAACAGTTGTGTGACTGTCTCCTGTCCTTGTGCCCCAGTTCCAAGCAGTTGAATGACTTACTCCTGATCCCAAGTTTGTGAAAGTAGATGTCCTCCTCCTGCTTCTGAGTAACAGGCTCCAATAGCTCTGTGCTCACCTGCTGCTCCTGTGGAATGGAGGTGAGGGACTGAATGGCCTCTTCACATTCTTTACAGCTTTTTCTTGACTAAAGGCCTTTCCCCTGTTTCTGTAAAGCGCCATCAAAATCTGAATGATGTATTTTTGTATTTGACTCTCTGTGATTGAGCAAACAAGCCGATTGGCAGAATTCAGATGCTGAATGGCCTCCTCCTGTTCCCGTGTTATGCACTGAAGAGTCAATAGACTCTCAGAGATGTACAGCACGGAAAAAGATCGTTCGCTCTGGTCATCCATACCGCCAAATATCCTAAAGTAATCTCATCCCCCTTGCCAGCTGGTGGCCCATCTCCCTCTAAACACTTCCCATGCAACTATCCATCCAAATGCTTTTTAAATGGTGTAACTGTACCTGCCTCCACCACCTCTTTTGCCTGCTCAATCCATACACACAGCGGTCTCTGTGTGAAAATGTTGTCCCTAATTTCCCTTTTTAAATCTTTCTCCTCTCACCTTAAACCTTTGTCTTCTAATTTTGGACTCGTCTATCCTGGGAAAAGACATTGACTGTTTACCTTATCTATGCCCCTCATGATTTTATAAACCCCTTTAAGGTCCCTCCTCAGCCTCAACACTTGAAAATAGCCCCAGCCTATTCAAACTCTCCCTGTAACTCTAACCCTCCAACACCTGCAACATTCTTTTACATCTCTTCTGCATCCTTTCAAGTTTGACAACGCCTTTCTGACAGCAGGGAGACCAGAATTAAAGGCAATATTTCAAAAGTGGCCAAACCAATGTCCTGTACACATTTAACATGTCATGCAAATGCTTCGACTCAAAGCACGCACCAATAAAGGGAAGATCACGAAATGCCTTCTTCACTGCGCTGTCTACCTGTGACAGCACTGTCAAGGAACGGAGAACCTGCACCACTAGTCTAGCTTTGCTGCCTCACAGGGCAGCGACCTGGGTTTAATGCCATCCTTGAATGACTCGCTGTGTGGGGTTTGTACATTCTCCCCTTGTCTGCGTGAGTTTGCTGCGGGTGCTATGTTTTACTCCGACAGCATAAGGATATACAGGTAAGGGTAGATTGTCCATGCTAAATTGCGCACCGTACCCAGGGATGTGTAGGGGAGGTGGATTAGCCATTGGAAATGCAGACTCAGAGGGATAGGGTCGGGTTTGTCAAGTGGGATACTGTTTAGAGATTCGGTGTGGCCTCCATGGGCCGAACAGCCTGTTTCCTAACTGTAGGGATTCAATACGTTCTATGGAGTGAGATCATGTCTTGCCTTGATTTGTCTTGCCAAAATGCAACACCTCACATGAAACTAAAATATACTCTATCTGCCACTCCTGTGTTCACCTAAACAAGGTCCCATTATAGTCTGAGAGATCATTCTTCACGGTGGACGAAATTTGTAATTCTCTACAACCTTACTGACCATACTTCATATACTCAAATGTAAATGATTTGTATCAGTGACAAAAGGCAGTGGGCCACTATTGATCTTTGCGGCACGCCACTGGTCACAGGTCTCCAAGTTTAATGAACAAATGTCCACTCTCACGGCCTGTCTCCAATATTCAAGAACATTTTGGATCTAAATGACGAGCTCCCCCTGGATCCCAGGCAGTCTAACCTTGCTAACCGGTCTACCATGTAGACCATTTAGGTTTTCTTACTGAATTCCATAAAGACAACATCCACTCTCCTGCCTTCATCAATCATCTTCATCACTTCGTCAAAAGATTACACCGAGTCAGTGAGACGTGATCTCCAATGTACAAAGCCCTCTTCAGTCCTCGTCTTTTCAAATGTATACACATCCTTTCCCATAAAGTTCCCCTCCAACAATTTAGTCACCATTGACGTCAGGCTCACTGATCTATAGTTACCTTTTTTTTTCCCTTACTTTCTTAAATAATCACACAATGTTAGCTGCCCTCCAGTCTTTTGACACTTCACCTGTGGAAATCAGTGATACCAATACATCATCAAAATGCTTACCAATCTCCTTCCTGGCTTCCCACAAACATTTGGGA
Source organism: Chiloscyllium punctatum (assembly GCF_047496795.1). Taxonomy (NCBI): domain Eukaryota; kingdom Metazoa; phylum Chordata; class Chondrichthyes; order Orectolobiformes; family Hemiscylliidae; genus Chiloscyllium; species Chiloscyllium punctatum. Next base: position 69,393,372 of record NC_092766.1, read on the forward strand.
TATAACTGATCAGGTCCCAAGGATTTGTTCACCATTATGTGTTTTAAAATGTCAAACACCTCCTTGTAATATAGACACTTTTCAATGTATCACTGTATATTTATTCATTCTCTCGCTCTTGTAACCTCCTCCTCATTAAATACTGAGGAGAATTTTTTGTTTCGTATCCCTCCAATCTCGGGTGGTTCCACAGATAGGTAGCCTTACTGATCTTTAACGGGCCCTGTTCTCTCCCAAGTTAATCTTTTGCCATTAAAGGATTTGTAGAATTTCTTCAATGCCTCGTTAACCCTATTTTTACAGCTATCTCATGTCCACATTTTTCTGGCCAGATTTCCCCATTGACTATGCACTTGCTGCCCTTATACACCTCTCGGGATTCACTTAATCTCAGCTCTGTTTACCTGACATATGCCTCCTTCCTTACCTTGACTATAACATCAATATATCTAGCCATCCAGCACTCCCTGCACCCACCAGCTTTTCCCATCTCACTAATAGGAACACGTTGGCTCTGGAATATCTGAAACCACGTTTTGATGGCCTTGCATTTTCCAACCATCCCTTTACCTGTGAATAGGGTATTCCAATCAGCCTTTCACAGGGCTCACCTAATACTTTCAAAATTGGCCTTGTTCAAAGTTAGAACTTTAATGTTTACATTAGGTCTTTCCTATTCCAAAACTAATTTACAACTAAAATTTAAATGGAACAGAAACACTTCCTGCCCCTCTGTAACAGGCTCGAGAGGCTGAATGGTCTCCTCCTGTCCCTCTCTAATAGACTGGAAAGGCTGAATGGCCACCTCCTGTCCTTGTGTAACAGATCCGAGATATTAAATGCCACAGCAACCCGTGGATTACGAGCAGCCGTTAATCTGTATCTGATGAAGGTCCATCCCTTCTCAGTTACAGAAACACAAACAATACAATGTACTCCAGGTGCCCTCTCAGTAACACCTCATACAGCAGCAGCGACATATCTCTTCGTTTGGAATGATTGTGTTGGCAAAATGTGCCAATATTTTATATTTCCACCTTTTCAAGTAGCAACAGACTAATATGGGCTGAATGGCCTTCTCGTATCCCTTTGTAAGAGGCCCATAGGGACAGAATAGCTTCGGCCTGTTGCTCAGCAGCAATCTCAATGCTCTGTCGCAAGGTTATGAAAGGATTTGATAACAGGGCACTTAAAACCAGGAGGAGCCTCACACTGGTCAACCAGTATTATACTTTGGGTTAAGGTATCTAGAAACTTGCCCACCTGACTAGTTTTTATGCAGCCAATCTGTTATTTTATAATTGCCTCCTTTCATAAACAGAGTGGAACACATATAGACCACTGCAGTGCCTTTTAATCCTCTCATATACAAGTTTTTAAAAAAGATTCAAAAGATTTAAAGATTTTTGGTCGATCCCTCAGCAACCCTCATCCATTCCATCCAAACCCGGTAAATGTTCCCTTTTATAGTGATATGAAAAATGATGTGTGAAACTGGTGAACTGAGCCTGTTTGTTTAGTCATGATTTGGAGAGGCCGGTGTTGGCCTGGGGTGTACAAAGTTAAAAATCACACCACACCAGGTTAAAGTCCAACAGGTTTAATTGGAAGCACAGTAGCTTTCAGAGCGTTGCTCCTTCATCAGGTGATAGTGGAGGACACACTTCTAAGGCACAGAATTTATCGCAAAAAATTTCAGAGTGATGTAACTGAAATTATCCATTGAAAAATACTTTAATTGTTTGTTGAGTCTTTCATCTGTTCGAATATCATGATAGTTTCATTTCTTTCATGTGTAAATTAAAAACCTTTTTCTTTTAAAGTTGCATTCTCAGCTTAGCAGTAACAACGAGTGTTAGTTAGACAATATTTTGAAGGTGTTAGCCCCTGTGTTCTCTGTCTATACCATAATGTTTAGATTGATTCTAATCTGAAAAGTGAGATAACAGAGTTTTACATGAATTCATGCAGTTTTTGAGCTCAGAGTTCGACATGAATGCATGCAGTTTTTGAGCAAAGTAAAATATAACTCTGCAAGTACAAATTCGCCCCACAAAATATATGTGTGCATGTGGGTCTTTGTCTGTTTGTATGTGTGTGTTTCTCTTAGCTGGGGGTTGTGGGTGTGAGATGGAGTGTATATGCGTGTGTAGTGATGTAGAGTGTCTTAAGTCTGTGAGGGGTGCATGTGTAAGTGTGGGAGTGTGTGTGTGTGTGTCTGGGGTGGGGGGCTTGAGTATCAGTGAGAGAGAGTGTATATGTGTATGCATGAGTGTAGAGTGGTCTAAGTCTCTGAGCGGATGCCTGTGAGAGTGTGTGTGTCTGTAAGAGTGTGTATGTGTCAGTGTACGTGTCTGTGTACATATGTGTCCGTATGTATGTGTGTGTGTGTGTGTGTGTGTGTGTGTGTGTGTGTGTGTGTGTATAGTGCAATGGTGATCACCTGCAATGTGACATGCACTCAAGGCCCCAGTTGAGGCCCTCCCGATGGGAACCGAAATTTGTAATCAGCTTCTGCTCGGCCACTTTTTGCTGCTGCCTGTCTGAAATCTGCCTTGAAGGATGGTCACCAGAAGGTCCGAGGTTGAATATCCTGGACCCCTGAAGTGTTCCCCAACTGGGAGGGAACCCTCCTGTCTGTTGATTGTTTTGCAATGCCCATTCATCCGTTGTCGTAGCCTTTGCTAATTTTCCCAGCGTTTGTTCAGTGACTGTGCTTAATGCCAATCTCCATGGATTCTCATTATCCCAGTGGAGGGTTTCCATCTTTTAATGATAAATGGGCGCCGTTCAATGTGGTATCCCATAACATGAGCGGGAACATCACCGACAGCACTGACAGGGAACAGCAGACCCAGAGAGAGGGGGAGGAGAGATCAGTATCTGAGAACATTAGACTGGAATGTTCCAAAAATGTATCAGAATCTGGAAACATTAGACTGGCATGTTCCAACAATAGACAGGAGTTTATACATTTATGTTTGGCGTCTTTCTGCATTTTATTGGTTGTCATTATCATGGCGGATCTATTATGCTCTTCTCATTGTTCAATATTCTTATTATCCTTTCCTGGCTATCATTGGTGTTCCTGGTAAGTGTCAACGTCCAGATTGTTTTGTTCTAAAAACCGATTATGACTGTATTACTGTTCTTTTATATCGTCTACACTTCTTGCCACTATTATTTTACTGTTGAAACTGTCCTTCCAGATATTTACTCTACAGACCACTACTAACTACATCAATGCATGTGTTCAATGACTGTCTCCCTCTCTGAGCTGGCAGTGTTACTCTCTATATTGACCTACTCAATTCCAGTGGAGACCTACAATTTACTGTATCATTGCCTTTGTTATTTAAATATTAAGAGCAGGGAGGTCACTCTCTACTGTTCAGGTTACAAACTCCACTTCCTGCCACTGTTTCCATCCCATCCCTGGCCAATATCTGCGACTGAAGCAGACAAGTCACAACAGTGGGAGATCCCTTTGACCATGAGCTGATTCATGACACCACATCCTGACCATTTCGAACTTGAAATGCTCACCACCCCAGAATATATCTCACTGGTTTAGTCCAGCTGCTGTTTGAACCTTGAGCTATGAAATACAATGTTAACAAAGCCAATAATCTGCTGCTGACGCTCCCAGCTTCAAACCTGCCGAAGCAAATCTGATTCGAACTCACACCAAACTCCCATCCATCTGTCATTCATGTGCACGCGGATGTATATTGCTATTATGTCTGACAATGACTTTATTTTAACATTCTCAAACACTTTATCTCATCTGTCCATAAAACTTCTCTCGTTCTCTCTCTGTTGATTAATAAAATGCCTGCTAGTTGTTCTTATTGAAAATAGTTTCCTCCATGTGCGTTCCTTCTCAAACAATGAGTTTCGCATTCAACCACGCCAATCCCGCACACACACACTCTCTCTCAGTCTCTGATGAACACACACACAGCAAACTTTCTCATTGTAGACACTGCAGTAATTTGATGCGAGTATAGTTACCATATGATAGTAAAGGTTGCAATACTCCCTATGCTGGGCAGATAGTGCACTTTACTGAGCAACACACTAGCATGGTCTGCACAGCTCTCCATGCTGGGCTGTCATCTTGTCCCAGTTTATGTTGTTTGTGGTGTTCTGTGAAGCAGATTCAGAATTTGATGTAACAAACAATTCCAGCTGATCTGACAATGCCTTGATTCAATGTTCTCATTCTTTTAAGTTTACTCTCGAAGATCCTCACTTCTCCAGTTAGTCCCACTGCCCTGTCTTTTTCCTCATATTTCCACAACATCTTTTCAGTTAATTAACTGTCTCTTTCTGTCTTTAATGTGAATCTTTCTGTCCCTCTGTTTCTTTCCCTGGCCTTTGTTTATGGCTCTCTAGTGTATCGAGTGCTGGCATTGTGAAGCTCAGAAACAGGGAAATGGTGTGTGTCAGGCTGTTTTTCACGTCCTGGTATGTCCCATGTGATGGTCCACGGACAGGGGTGTTTCAGACGTTATTGAGACACATCCTTGTAACTTGGTCTGTACCTGTATTTGTCCCTCTCAGGTGATCTTCCGATCGAGGAAGTCCCTCAAGTAAAGGTGCCAGGGATCTAAAGTGTGTGACAATGCTGTCACTTTTAAAAAAAAAATATTTTCTCCTTTATTTAAATAAGAGATCTTAAAGACCAAACTGCCGACTGAAAACGGCTCAAGTCAAAGACTTATGACACTTTTAGGGTTGATAATAAATTGCAGTAACAACGGCCTAGTAACTTATCCCCAGCTGCTAATCTCTCTGAAACCTGACATGACGCTGTTTCCTCCTGAATTGGAGAACTGTATGCAAGAATGTATGTCTGAATGATTCCAAGAGATGTGTTTATGGGATGTTGGTATATTGGAACAGTTCATTTGTAGAAGGTACTGTATCCATTATTCGGCTATGGTTTCCAATAGTTAAATAATTCTAAATTCCCCTTCATTTTGTATGGATTTTCATTAGAGTCTTTAAGTATGTTCTGTTTTGCTTAATGGTGAGTGGTTTGACTAGTAGCATCACACTGGAACTCAAACTTCACATCTATCTTTAAAATAAGGAAAGGTTGGCATCCAAGCTACCTTCTTAAAATAGTTTGAGTCAGTCTGGTTGGTCGATAGCAAATTGGGGTCTCTTGTCTGGTTCTAAATCGATAATACCAAACTGATTTAGAATTACAATCCCTACAGTGTGCAAACAAGCCACGCGACCCAACAAATCCACACCGACCCTCCGAGAAGTAACCTACCCAGACCCATTCATCTACCCTATTATTTAAAATTTACCCCGACTAAGGCACCTAACCCACACATCCCTGAAAACTTTGAACAACTAACCATGACCAATTCACCTGACATGCACATCTTTGGATTGTGGGAGGAAACCAGAGCATCCAGAATAAGCTCATGCAGACACTGGAGAGTATGCACTGAGAGAGTATTCGGTTCAAAGTTCACGTATGGTAGTTGTTCGTGTCTTTCATTCCGGATGTTGAATTCGGTTGTTTTAAACAGTGTTTTGTGTATAAAGATTCTATCAGTCAATAAGAGTTCTCTGGGTGTGGAAGAAATGAAGTTGGGGTTATTACAAAAGGTAATGTAGGCAAAGCTGTAGGAATTGGCAGACAAGCTGGAGTTGGGGTTGTGTATGTCTGTGAGAAAATGAGAGATAATTACAGCTAGAGCTTGTCAATTGCATTTGGTGGAAACGCCATGAGAGTTTTCGGAAATGGCTAGAATTCAATTTCAAATGAGGCACCGTGAACATGAGAAGGAATTGAAACTGTTTGAATTATGATGAAAAGTAGAAATAAAAGAAAAGGAAATGAAGAAGAAAGAAAGAAAAAGAGAGAAGAAAAGCAGAGAGTTTCAACTTCAAAAGTTAGTAATTAGAGAGGAAAGTTGACATAAAAGGTCGAGATGAAGGTAGATGGTAGGCTGGATGAGGAGGATAGTGAGGATGAGCAACCCCATAGTAGCCAAAGGCCTGATGGAGATCTGTTTAAATAAACACAGGCATTATCTAAATTTGATGAGAAGAATGGAGGAGCCTTTTTAATTTCATTTGATAAAGTGGCTAAACAAATGCAGTGCCTAGTGACCATGTGGATTTAGTTGATTCAAACAAAGCTGATAGGTATTTGCATCCCTATCAGAGGAGGTGAAGAAAGCCATCTGAAGTGCATATGAGCTTGTGCCAGAAGCCGACAGTGTTTCAGGAATCTAAAATAGTGGCCCTGGTTAAAGGCACATTGAGTTTGAAAGAATCTAACAAAGTAATTTTGAAAAGTGGGGAAGGCCATTAAAAACAGAACAAAGCTATAGCACTGTTAGAGAGATTCTTGTTTTGGAGAAATTCAACAATTCACTTCCTGCAGTCGTGAGAACTCGTGTGGAATAGCAGAGAGTTAAAATGGCAAGATTCGAAGCTGAAATGGCTGATGATAATGATTTGGTTCAGAAATCAAAGGCTGGTTTCTTGAGAGATTGAGAAGAATGAGCGAGATCTTCTTAAAACATATCCCTGTGAGAGTAAGGTTTATTGGCATAGGCCAGGAGTAGCAGGTAAAGAGGTTACAGCATTAAGAGGCACAGAAGCATGTAATTCTTTTATGCTGAGACATGAGGAGCTATGTCATTCAGAAGGACTATTGGAGAGATGAGAAGTGCTCCATTATGTAACGTGTGGTTGGAGTATCCAGTGGAAACATCAACAGATTTATTCTCCAATGGGGAAGTAGGCCTTGAGCTTGGTGTTGGCGTTACAACATTTCAGCATTTCAATTGCCAATAACATACCTGAGACAAATCTTTATCACTGATCATGACCCCTTAAAGTTATTGTAGAAGTTTACGGCGACGAATACCAGTCTGTTTCGATTGAGTTTATTATTGCTGCTATTCAATTTGAAATTATACCGTTGATAGGTCGAGAAACCTAAGATTTGACATGTTGTGGAGACTTGGATGAAGAAAGACAAAGGCATTCTGTGGCAGGAGTAAAATGACTGAAATCGAAACTAGTTGTGAACATTTGTATGCTCAGAGTCAATGTAAAGTATATGCATTTCAGTCTACTAATCGAGGACGATTAGCAGGTCTAAAATTAATCTATTTTTGTATATTGATGGATCATTTTATTAAAGGTGAGTTGTGAGTTTACTATCACTGTAAAGAGGTTATGTTCTCTTAGGTTGTTTTTGAAGGGAGATTATAAAGGCAGAGGTGCAGAACTGCTGTCTGAAAACAGTTTAAGTAAATAACTGAGGAGGCCTTTAGGTTTTATTAAATGGTGGTAACAATCGAAGGGCAGTTGCCAGCTTTCCCAGACCAGGTTTTCTCGTTTTGTTTTTATCTGCAGCATTCAGAAGCTGTTGGGGATCCTCGAAGGGTTGGAAGTATCAATACATGATCCACAGCTGATTTTCTCTCTGAGATCTCTGTTCATGTTGTTTCCTCGTGGATCAGAAAATTGCATGTAAGAATCTGTGTCTGAATATATCTTTGTGCCAAGCAGTGTATACCAAGAAGGCACAGTATCTATTGTTTGTGTAAGTGTTCCAACATATAAGCTATCCCAAAATGTTCTTTTCTTCGATTGCATTTTAAACAAAACATTTGAATAGATTATATTTTGCTGAACGTCGAGTGATTTGACCATTCACAACATATCTGGAACGCACACTTCACATCTATGTTTAAAATAAGATTAGGTTTGGGTCTATGCGGCCTTCTTAAAATATTTTGCGGGGATCTGGTCTGGTCCACAACACTTGTAGCAGAGGTGTTTCTGACTGACTCCTGTAATTGAAAAGTTAGTGGAGCGGCTGGAGATGGTTTGCTGGAGGTTTGTGCTGTGAGCTGCCTCAGACATTCAGGGAGACCTGAGGATTTGGTGACTCAACTCTGGATGGAGCATGGGGACTGTAGTTACAGCATCTGGGTCTGTAACATGAACAACAAATGGAGGAGAGGCTGCAGAGAGGGGAAGCTCTGAAACCACGGGGGGAGTGTGTGTGGGGAAAAGGATCTGCTGTATCCACCCCAAGTATTCCATGAACAGCTTCCCAAGCTACACTTAACCCAGTAGCAGAGTGTGAGGGGACTCTGACTGAACAAGGAACTGGTCACAGAGCGGTGTCACCTCCTTTAACACGTCCTGCAGCATCACACCAGGGAGCGGGTGGTGCTGCCAGTGGCTGTTAGGGTCACTGTTTCATTCAGCTTCGATAATCCAGAACTTTCTAGGCAGAACTAGGTTACATATCCATCATTTCCCAGTATCTCAACATTGATGTCACCATTCGGTGATGGAGGGTATATATAGTGAATGAGGTAAATACATTGTTTCACCCACAGCAGGGCGCTGCCGGGTGTATTCATTATAGTGATATTCCCGATGGTGTGCATGGCATCTGCAGAATATCCATGTCAATGGGGAGAGGTAGAGGGACTGAAGGAGCTCTCTCTCTCTCTATGAATGTTACAGTGTACCCATGCACAGTACTTCATGTTGATGAATACCCACTGTCCTGGCAGCAGTCATGGTCTCTTCATTCAGAAGCAGTCAGCCAGTCCCATCGTCATTGGGTCTCCACGTAGAAAGAAATGAATATATCTTGGATAAAGGCCGTCCGCTTGATGCACATTTCAAAACACCATCCCCACCACTAATCAACCACATTAAAATATTCCATGTGTACGGAGAGCAATTGGATCACTTGGAGTGTCTGGGAGCAGGGATGGAGCAAAACCTCCCATGTCTGAACGGGTCAGAGTGCGCCCCCCCCCCTCCCCCGAGTACACAGTATCAATAAGTCCTAAAATCCCTCTCCATTTCAGTAACATATTGCTTTCCGTTATTCCTGGAAAATTAAATGACAGATTATATCATGTTAAAATCCACCTGCCAAACTATTATCTATTGTCTTTACCTCTCTGAATCTATTTGCAGACTCTCCACCCTCTCTTGATAATTTAATCTCTTGCTTACCGCAGCGACATCACCAAACTCAGCATCTGTATATCTGTTCCATCCTCCTGATCATTAATATAGACTGTAAATAGTTAAGAACCAAGTAGAACATAGAACAAAGAACATACATAGAAAAATACAGGCCCTCGATGTTGCGCCGACCGAAGCCGACCTAACCTACACTAGCCCAATAACCTCCATATGCTTATCCAATGCCCACTTGAATGACCATAAAGAGGGAGAGTCCACCACTGATACTGGCAGGGCATTCCATGAACTAACAACCCGCTGAGTAAAGAATCTACCCCTAACATCTGTCCTATACCAACCTCCCCTTAATTTAAAGCTGTGTCCCCGAGTAACAGCTGACTCCATACGCGGAAAAAGGTTCTCACTGTCAACCCTATCTAAACCCCTAATCATCTTGTACACCTCTATCAAATCTCCCCTAAACCTTCTTTTCTCCAATGAGAACAGCCCCAAGTGCCTCAGCCTTTCCTCATACGATCTTCCTACCATGCTAGGCAACATCCTGGTAAACCTTCTCTGCACCCGTGCCAGTGCCTACACATCCTTCCTATAGTATGGCGACCAAAACTGTACACAATACTCCAGATAAGGCCGCACCAGAGTCTTATACAACTGCAACATGACCTCAGGACTCCGGAACTCAATTCCTCTACCAATAAAGCCCAGTACGCCATATGCCTTCTTCACAGCACTATTTACCTGGGTGGCAACTTTCAGAGATCTGTGTACATGGACACCAAAATCCCTCTGCTCATCCACACTACCAAGTAGCCTCCCATTAGCCCAGTAATCCATCTTCTTGTTACTCCTACCAAAGCGAATGACTTCACACTTAGCTACATTGAACTCCATTTGCCACCTTTCTGCCCAGCTCTGCAACTTATCTATATCCCGCTGTAACCTGCCACATCCTTCTTCGCTGTCCACCACTCCCCCGACTTTCGTATCATCCACAAACTTGCTCACCCAGCCTTCAAGCCCCTCCTCCAGGTCATTTATAAAAATGACAAACAGCAATGGTCCCAAAACAGATCCTTGTGGAACACCACTAGTAACTGCACTCCAACATGAACCTCTACCATCAACTAATACCCTCTGTCTCCTTCCAGCCAGCCAATTCCTAATCTAAACCTCTAATGCACCCTCAATGCCATACCTTTGTAATTTTTGCAGTAGCCTACCATGGGATACCTTCTCGAACACCTTGCTAAAATCCATATACACCACATCTACTGCTTTACCCTCGTCCACTTCCTTAGTCACATTCTCAACGAACTCAATAAGGTTTGTGAGGCATGACCTGCCCTTCACAAAACCATGCTGACTATCCTTGATCACATTATTCCTATCCAGATGTTCATAAATCCTATCCCTTACAATTCTTTCTAAGACTTTGCCCACAACAGAAGTGAGACTCACTGACCTATAGTTTCTAGGTCTGTCCCTACTCCCCTTATTGAACAAGGGGACCACATTCGCTATCCTTCCGTCTTCTGCCACTATTCCTGTAGACAACGACGACATAAAAATCAAGGCCAATGGCTCCGCTATCTCCTCCCTAGCTTCCCAGAGGATCCTAGGATACTGGTTACTCTGTGACCCTACTGGTTACCTCCTGTCTAACTGATTGAGACTGATTTATCCTGAGTGCCTGCTTCCTGTATGATACCCTCTCCTTCCCCATTCCTGTGCAACACAGTCGAAGGGTTGAATAAGAACAAGGAGTATCTGTGAGGAATCCAACCCCTCAATGAGGTTGATGTCAACGCTGCCTCTGTTCCACTTTCCTGCCATCTTTCCATTCCAAACTCTAGTCTCTTGTTGTAGATTGCGCCACATGAAAAAATATCCACTCCACATCTACACTTTCAATTACCTTTAGCATTTCACAGCCCTCAATGAGCTCTCCTTTCATTCTTATAAACTGGAGAGTATCGGCCTAAACTGCTCAATTTCTCTTCATAAGACAAACACTTCAAATATGGAATCAATCTGATGAAGCTCTTCTGAATTGCCTCCAATGGAAATACCTCATTCTGCAGGACACCCAAACTGTACTCCAGTTGCAGCCTCACTAATTCCTTGCATAGCTACACCAACACTCCCTACCTTTCTACTCTATCCTTTTATAAATAAACACTGAAATTATGCTTGTATTGCTCATTACTTGCAGTACCCACAGGCAGGTTTTCTGTGATAAGCAAGCAGACACCCAGATCCCTCTGCACCAAAGCACTTTGAACTTTCTCTCCATTTAGATAATAATTTGTCTTTCTATTATACTGGCCAACTTGAATAGCCCCATATTTATTCACTTTAATGTTCCTTGCCAAATGTTGACCCATTCACCCAAACTATCCATATAGTTTTAAAATCTCTTGCATTATCATTCTGAAGTAATTTCCCACCGATGCTAGTGTCATCTGAAAATGTGGCATCGTATTTTCTATCCCATCAACCGAGTACAGTAATACCATCAATTGCAAATGGTTGCAGCATGAGTACTGAAATCAATGGCACCCCACAAATTGCATTTGCCAAAAGAAAATGACACATTTATTCCATCTGACTCCATTTTGTTGGTTAACCAATCCTCCATCCAAGCCAATAAATTACTCCTAAACTGATGCTGTCTGATCTTACCATTTACTCTTTGGAGAAGCGACATATCCGATGCCTTCAGGAAGACCAGATATGTTCCATCTCCAGGATTCCCACTATCCATATTGTTAGTGACATCTTCAAATAACTCAAGCAAACAATTCAAACACGATTTAGCCCTGTAAAACCATGTTGATTCTGATGGATTGTGGTTTAACTTTGCAAATGTCCTGAACAATGGACTCTAACAATTTGTCTTAAATTACAATAGTTTATTGTTACACTTTAGTCGCTAATGTATACCATTATTATAATTCTTCCCTTTTGAAAACCTTCACGTTTTCTTTGAATTCCTGTTTAATGGGCACACGTTTTTAAGAGATCTGCTCCAATTGCTGCGTAAGGGGTATGTGTGGCTGAATGGACTCATCATCCTGCTGGTGTACAAAATCGATGGGCTAACGTCTTTCTGGTGTTCCCATGTTGTCGTCTCCAAGGTCAGATTGACCTCCTCCTGTTGATGCTTTCGAGGATTGGGAGATTATGGAATCTTCCTGTTGCTGAGTAACATTTTGAGGAACTTATGGGTCTTCTCATATTTCTCCATAACAGGTGGAAACACTGAATGGTCTCCTCATGTATACCGGAGATGGGAGTGTGGGAGTGATTGGTCTTCTCTTGTTCCCATACAACAGACACGTGTCAAAATTACCTTTTCCTTTCTCATGAAAGAAGTCTCAGATAGTTTTTATCCGTATCCAATTCCCTTGCAATAGGCTCGGTGGGTCTGAATGGCCTCCTATTATCCCAGTGTAACAAATCTCCATTCACTGTGTGACCTCTTCCAGTTCCTATGTTACAGACTTGAGGAGGCTGAATGGACTGATCTTGTTGCTGTTTAACAGGATACTGGTGCAGCATGGCCTACTGTTATCGGCTCGAGTGGCTGATTGGCCTCCTTCTGTAAATATATATCAGGCTCCAGGGACTGAGTAGCCTCATCCTGCTTTGACGTAACAGGTTCGAAGGCCTGAATATCCTTCTGTTGTTCCTGTGTAACAGGATAGAGAACGGAATGGATTCCTCCATTATCTGTGTAATTCACTTCACTTGTTGACTCCTTCTGCCATTTATGTTGAAATAAGATCATCCTTTATTTTTGTAAACTCCAATGGCTACTGGGTCAAACTGATCATCCTTTCGTTATAAGCTGGCACCTTCATTGCAGGAATCAGTTGAGGGAACCATCTCTAAGCTGCCTCCAATATAACAACATCCTTTCTTCATAGAATAGGCTAAATCTGTACACACTACTCAAGATGTGATCTCTCTGTACAGCAGCAGCAACACTTTCCCAGCCTGCTGTAAGGTTCCCACCCAGGTTAGAGCAGTCTCAGCTCTCTGGGGGAAATACAGAGCATTGTTGGAAGATCATTGTCCTTCTCTACTCCATCAGCATAACGGGAGACCTGGAAAAATTAAAGTTGGAGAAGATCATAAATGATGTGGCAAGATGATCTCTGTCATTAACATCCCCAGAGCCCACGTCGCTCAGATTCCACAGAATCTAGTCAGGTGGAGCACAAAAACAGCAAGGAGGAGCAAACATTGATGGGAGTTTTATATCCAAATGAAAACTGCAATACAAATGCTGGACATGTTATAAAACAGGAAATGAGATATACACATTTGTGGATACTGCAGTAATAATGTACTGTTTACATTATATCGAAACTGTGTTAACCCAATTGAATGCTAATGCTGGGAAAAATGGATTTCATGACCACGTGTGAGATGGTTTGCATGAACACTATGTCGAGCACTGAGCTCGAGATCAGGTTATTTAGGAATTGGTGTTGAGTGATCAGCAGAGCTAATTGACAATTTTGCTGGAAATGACCTTTTGGGAAGAGTGACCACAATGTATTGGTTTTCTTTTATGCTGTTTGAGTACACAACAGGTTTTGTTTTATTTGAAGTAACCGTTATAAATCTGAGTCATGCAAGCCATGAAGGTGTGAGGAGAAAGTGGGGACTACAGATACTGGAGATCAGAGTCGAAGAGTGTGGTGCTGGAAAAGCACAGTCAGGCAGCATACAAAGAGTAGATAAATCGATATTTCGGACATAAGCCCTTCATCAGGAATGAAGCTTCTGGGCCAAGGGGGCTGAGAGATAAATGGGAAGGGGGTGCGGCAGGGGGGAGGTGGCTGGGCTTGTGATAGGTAGATGAAGGTGGGATTGAAAGTGATAAGTGACGAAGGGAGACAGAATGCCTCATCTACTACATCCATTAAACCCAATGTAGTCTTCTCTACATTGGCGAGGCAGGAGGTCAACTTGTGGATCATTTCCGAGAATATCTCTAGCACGGCCAATTGAATAAATCCATCATCTTGTGGCTGAGCTCTTTAACTCCCCTTCCCACTCTGCCAAGTACATGAGGATCCTGGGCCTGCTCGATCGTCAAATCCAAGCCACCAGAAGCCTGGAGGAAGAAAGCCTCCTCTTCTGCCTTGGGACCCTCTAACCACAGGGGATCATAGTGGATTTCCCCATTTCCCCATTTCCCCTAATTCCACGTTATCCTACTCCAAACTTCCAAATCAGCAGCGCCCTTTTGAACATTCCTATGTGTCCACCTTCCTCCTTATCAGTCTGTTCCACCCTCCTTCCTCTCTGATTATCACTTTCAAACCCACCTTCATCTACTTATTAGATGAAAGGAGGCAGCTTACAAAAAAGCCAAGTGTTGCTGTAAGCCAGTGGATTCAGAGAAATGTAGGACCCAGCAAAGGATGACCAAGAAACTGAGAATAAAATCAAAAAGAGAAAAAGCGTGCAAATGAAAGAAAAACATAAATACTGCTAAAAAGCGTCTATCGATGTATGAAAAAAAATAAAAACAAGGTCAAATGTGGAACAGTTGGTGTGCAGACAAGGTAATTTATTGCAGAAAACAGTGAAATCGCTGGGAAAAGAAACAGTTTCTTTGTGTCTATCTTCATGGAAGAATGCCCAGAAATTCTCCCAGAAATACCAAGTGACCATGGGACTTGTGTAAGTAAAGTCTAAGGGCATTCTTATCAGCGTTGGGGTTATCTTTGAAAAGAAAGCTGGATTGAGTATTTATAAATCTGACAGACTAGATGTACTTCATACAAGAATTTCAGAAAAGTAGCAATAGACATGTTGAGTGCATCGCGGATTGTCACTTCATTTTCCGACACATTCCCGAAAGGCATTTAGCCAATCTGGATAAGGCAAAGATTATAAATATTATCCAACAGTTTAAGAAAGGATGGATTTGGAGAATGTAAACTACAGACCAGTTATCTTGTCATCCGCAGTCAGGTATCTGTTGGACTCGATTATAAAAAAAATGCTTCTAGATATTTAGAAGGTAATAACATAACTGGGGAGTGTGAGAATGTACCGATGGAAGGAAAACCAGAAGTGGCAAACATTATTTTGAGTATTTTGAAGATGGTTCTTGTGGACATAGGCAATGAAAAACCATTGGATAACGTACAGTTGGATATTGGTGAGCATTTTTTAAAGAACTCACACAGCAAGTTCATAAGAAAAATTAAAGCGAGAGGTATTGGGAAGAACATATGCAAATGGGAAGTAAAAATTAGGTTTACATTCATGTGAATGTAATTGGAAGATAGGGGATGTCGTGCACCAGTTCCATCGAGCTTTGGTGAGACTAAACGTAGACTATTGTGTATCGTTCGGAGTCCCAATCTAAGAAAGAATATACTGACTAGAGAGGAACTGCAAAAGGTATTATCCAGATTAATCCATAAAATGGCAAGATTGTCTGATGGGGAACCTCAGCCTGTAATCTCGAGTTTCAAAACATGAGAGTTTATTGTGGTGAATCTTAGAAACATCGAAAGGACTGAATAACAGAGGGACATGGAGAAGTACAAGCAGGCGAGATAAGGGAGAATCCCACATATTCCACACGGACAAGTACAACAGAATAACCAGCAAATAGCTAGTGTCCATTAGAAACCAAGTGGCAATCTGTGTGTCAAGCTGGAGATCATTGATGGATTGTTACATGAGACCTTCACATCGATTTTACTTGGAAGAAGGAGGAGGCAGGTTCAGAATTCAAGAAGACATTATTGAACGCTTGGAAAGCTCTTGAACAGGATGATGTAAAACATGAGAAAGGATTTGAGGCTTTGTTCTGTACAAATTTGGACCAATCTCCATGTCTGAATGAGTTGTATCACAGGCGGCTGTTGGGTCGAAGGAGGAAAGACCCTGACTGGATATTTTAATTAGAATCTGACCATAGGGGAGGTGCCAGAGAACTGGAGAACTGCTAATATGATTCCACTTCACAGTAAGGGTGGGAGAGATAGACCAAGGAACTATAGGCGAGTGAGTATTAGATCACTGTTAAGGAAACTACAGGATAAAATAGGGAAGGAGAAAATCGAACTCCATACAGAGTCACAAGGTTTGATCAGGGATAATTATCATGACTTTATCAGAAGGAAGTCACATCCAATAGATTTGATTGAATTAGTTTGAGGAGATCGGTTATATAGATTTGAAGGAAGGCCTTTGACAAATTTCCACCTGGGAAACTGAAAAATAAAGTAAAATCTCACAATATGATGGATAACTTGACAAGTTACAATGAAAATTATCTTAGTGGCAGGAGGCAGAGGGTGGTGGGAGAAGGCTGTTTGTGTGACTGGAGACCAGTGTCCCCTGGTGTACCACAGGGATCAGTGCTGTGTCGCTTATTGTTTGTGTTAATAATAACAAAATATAGATCTGAATGTGGAGGGGGTTTGGTGGAGTGTGGGGGAGGTGTGATAAGTAAGTATATGTTTGACATAAAGATTGACCGGTTGGTTCACAGTGAGGAGGAAGGCCTTAAGTTACAGGAAGATCCAAATGGAATGGTCGTATGGGCAGATCAATGGCAGATGGAATGTAACCCTGATAAATATGAGGTGATGCACTTTGGGAGAAGGAACCAGGCAGGGGACGACTCAATGAATGGCAGCACACTGGGAAGCTCATATTGTGCTTCTCCACACATCCCTGAATGTGACTGGACAGGTTAATGCTTAAAAATGTGTTGCTGGAAAAGCGCAGCAGATCAGTCAGCATCAAAGGAGCAGGAGAATCGATGTTTCGGGCAGGTTCCTGAAGAAGGCTTATGCCCAAAACGTTGATTCTGCTGCTCCTTTGATGCTGCCTGACCTGCTGCGCTTTTCCAGCAACACACTTTTTAAGCTCTGACCTCCAGCATCTGCATTCCTCACTTTCTCCTGGGCAGGTAAATGGACTAGTTAAGAATTGGACCTTGGGTGTAGCGTTTCCTAACCAGGGTGTAGATTATAAGAGCAATACAGGGCTTTGGTTCGGACAAAATGGAATACTGTATGTAGCTCCGGGAACCACATTCCAGGAAGGATGTGATTGTACTGGAGAGGGTGCAGAGGTGATTCACCAGGATGTTCCCTGGGATGGAGCGTATCAGCTATGGAGAGAGGCTGGATAAGCTCGGGTTGTTTACTTTGGAGCAGAGAAGGCTGAGGGGACCATGATTCAGAAGGATAAGATTATAAACTACACAGACAGGGGGGAGGGTCAAGAACAAAGGAGCACACTTTTAAAGTGAAGAGTTTGAGATTCAGAGATAATTTAAACATTTTTTCACCTCGAGGTGTGGGGTTCTGGGATTACTTCCTGAGAGGGGAATGATCACCTCACAATTGTTAAAGAGCACTTGGACGAGCAATTGGAAGTGTCATAACATTCCAGGCTATGGGCCTGGTGAAGGGAAGTGGGACTAGTATAGATTGTGCTGTATTTCTTTTGGCACAGAGTCTATGCCCCTGTGAGTGTATGGTGTGGAAGGTCAATTATTGAGCAGTTTAAGGCAGGAATTGATGAGTTTCTGAAGAGTTATATTCATAAGGGTTATAAGAGTGAATTGTATGAACTTGTTAAATTACGTCAATGTTAGAAATATGAGAAAACAAGTGCAGTTTCCTTACTATTTGAAACCAGAGAATGGAAAATGGGGATCAGGGAAATAGCAGAACTATGAAGCCAATACTTCCGTTCTGTCTTCACAAAACTTTCTAACAATACAAGGAAATCCGAGTCTGGTGTGGGAAAATGATAGAGTACATGGAACATAGAACATAGTTAGTAAGTGGTTTAGCAGAAATTAATGTGACTCAAAGTAATGGTCATAAACAACACTAACATAGATTTATGAAATGGGAATTATTTTTGAGAAACAAACTGTGAGACAAATGAAAGAGAAGCAATGATGTAAAACAGTATGATTTTTAGAAAAATGTTGGTAAAGCTCCAATCTCAGTTTGCAAAATCAAATCTAAGTGGATTCGGGCGAATATATGGATATGTTTCTAGAATGGGACAGCTGGTAGGAAACAGTGAATAGAAATAAACAGACTCGTCATGTAACAGCCTGACATTTTCCGAAATGTATGATTTTGTGAGTATGACTATGACCCAGACTCCCCATTACCTTCCCTGGATATGTCCTGTCTCATCAGCAGGACAGACACAGCAGAAGTGGCGGTGTAGTGGGATACAGTTGGAAGGGAATTGCTCTTGGAGTCCTCAACAGTGACTCTGTATCCCATGAAGTCTCATGGCGTAAGTTTACACATGGAAAAGGAAACTTCCTGCTGATTACCATGTATCAGCCTCTCTCAACTGATGAATCAGTACTCCTCCATGCTGATCAACACTTGAAGGAAGCACTGAGGGAAGCACGTACGCAAGATGTACTCTGGGTGGGGGATTTCAATGTTCACCACCAACAGTATCTCAGCTACAGCAATACTGATCGAGCAGGCCGGGTGCTAAAGAATATAACTGGCGGCAGGTGGTGAAGGAACCAACAAGTGGAAAATACATACTTGACCACAGCCTTACTAATCTGCCAGTTACAGAAGTATCTGTTCATGACAGTATCGGTAAGAGTGACCGATAGTCATTGTGGAGACAAAGTCACACCTGCATACTGAGAATAACCTCCACCATTTTGGGTGGTACTATCACGGTGCTTAATAGGGCAGACTTCGAACAGATCTAGCAGCTCAAATCTGGATGTTCATAAGGTGTTGTGGGTCATCAATAACAGCGGAATTGTACACCCACTCAACCTTATGGCCTGGCATATCCCCCTCGCAACAATTGACATAAATCCAGAGAATCAACATTGGTTCAGTGGAGTGTGCAGGATGGCAGGAGCAGCACCAGGAATACCTGACAATGAGGTGTCAGCCTGGTGAAGCCACCAATCAGGACTACTTGTGCACCAAACAGCATAAGCAGTAAGTGATAGACAGAGCTAAGTGATCCCACAAGCAACGGTTCAGATCTAAGCTCTGCAGTCCTTCCACATCTTGTCGAGAAACGTTGGGGACAATGAAACAATTCACTGGAGGAAGAGATTCCACAAATAACCCCTTCCTCCATGATGGAAGAGCCCAGCACTTCAGTGTATAAGATCAGGCTGATGCTTTCGCAACAATCTTCAGTCAGAAATGCTGAGTGGATGATCCATTTCAGTCCCCTCCAGTGGTCATCAGCAATTCAGTTACCAGTCATCAACCAATTTGATTCAGTCCACACGATATCCAGAAACGATTGGAGATACTGGATACTCCATAGGGTCCATAATCTGACAAAATTCTGGCAATAGTACTGAAAATTTCTTCTCCATAACTTGCCTCTCCCCGAGCCAAACTGTTTCAATAAAGTTACAACAATGGCTTTTCCTCATTATGTGGAAAATTACCCCAAGTATCTCCTGTATATAAAAAGGAGAACAAATCCAATCCGGCTAAATACCACCCCATCAGTCTTCTCTCGATCATCAGTAAAGTAGTGGAATGTCTCAGTGCTTTTAAGCAGCATGTGCTCAGCAAGACCATGGTCAATGACGCCCAGTTTGGGCTCCAACAGGGCCACCCAGCTCCTGACCTCATTACCGTGGTTCAAACATGGACAAAAGATCTGAATTCCAGAGGTAGGGTGAGAGTTACAGCCCTTTAAGTCAAGGCTGCATTCGACCCAGTGTGGTATCAAGGGGCCTTAGCAACACTGGAATCAATGGGTATCAGAGGGAAACTCCCTGCTGGTTAGAATCATACCTAACACGTAGGAAGATGGTCATGGTTGATGAA
Organism: Chiloscyllium punctatum; assembly: GCF_047496795.1. NCBI lineage: Eukaryota > Metazoa > Chordata > Chondrichthyes > Orectolobiformes > Hemiscylliidae > Chiloscyllium > Chiloscyllium punctatum. The sequence continues at coordinate 69,413,225 of NC_092766.1, forward strand.
GGTCAGACAACTCAGCTCCAAATCTGTAGGAGTCCTCGAGCAGTAACCGAAAACTTCTTCAGGGCTACTTCATCAATGACCTCCCTCCATTTTAAGGTCAGCAGTGGAGATGTTCGCCAATGATTGTACAATGTTCTGCAACATTTGTGGCTCCTCAGATACTGAAGCAGTCCATGTTCAAACGCGACAAGATCTGGAGAGTATCCAGGCTGACAAGTGGCAATAATATTCAGGCCACACGAATGCCGGGCCATGACCATCACCAATAAAATACAATCTCACCTGCCCCTTGGTATTCAATGGTGTTACTATCACTGAATCCCCCAGTATCAAATTCCTGGTGGGTAATCATTGCTCAGAGACTCACTGGTCTCGCCATATGAACACAGTAACTATAAGAGCAGGTCAGAAGCTAGGAATACTGCGGCGAGTAACTCACATCCTGACTTCCAAAAGTCTGTCCATCATCTACAATGCATAAGTCAGAAGTGTAATAGGCGACTCCCAATTTGCCTGGATGAGTGCAGCCCCAACAACACTCAAGAAGCTTTACACCATCCAGGACAAAGCAGCCAGTTTGACTGTCCCTTCATCCACAATGCTCCACCATCAACGCTCAGCAGCAGCAGCAGTGTTTTACTATCTACATGCTACAATGAAATGATTCACCAAAGATCCTCAGATGCCATCTTCCCAACTCACAACCATGTCTATCTAGAAGGACAAGGGCTACAGATGTATGGGAATACCATCATCTTCAGGTTCCCTCCAAGCCATTCACCATCCTGACTTGGAAATATATCACCGCTCCTTCACAGTCACTGGGTCAGAATCCTGGTATTCCCTCCCTAATGGCATTGGAGGTCAACCACAGCAGGTGGACTGCAGCTTTCAACAAGGCAGCTCACCACCACTTTCTCAAGGGCAACGAGGGACAGGCAATAAATGCTGGCCGAGCCAGTGACACCCAGGTTCACGAAATAAATAAATAGAAATTAACAGAGGAAGTTTGCTGAGGTGTCGGAGGGATCGGTGCTTGGGGCCCACTGTTCACAATGCCCTTTAAATATTTGGTTGCTGGAATCAAATACAATATATCCCAGCCTGCTGACAGCACTAACGGATGTGGAATTGTGAGTGGGTGAGGAGGTTATAAAAAAGCACCGAGAAGACAAAGACAATTGGAGTGAATGGTTAAATACGTGACAGATGGAGAACAATGTGGATAGAGGTGACGGTGTGCTCTTTGGTGGAAACGATAAATTGGCAGCCTACCATTTGGAAAGGATTGGTTGAAACATTTTGATCTACAAAGGGACGTATGCTCCTGTTTGTTGTTTCCTTCTCCATAAACCTCTGAGGTCCCTACAGCGCAGTGAGTTCTGCAACCAGAAGTCAATACTGGGCATGGCATTGGCACGCTGACCAATGTATACAGACCCTTCAAGTGGGGAGCTGTAACACTGAAAAGGATCTGCATCTCCTTGTACACCAGTCGCTGAAAGGAATATTGCAGAAAGAGAAAGCAGTGAGGAAGATAAATGGTGTGTGGACCTTCATTTCAGGGGGATGTGAGTCCAGGAGAAAAGGTGTCTTACAGCAGCTGTACAGGGCCTTGGTGAGATATCATCTTGAATATTGTGCAGTATTGTGTGCAGTTTTGGTCTCCTTACCTAATAAAGACAAACCTGACATTGAGGGAGAGCAGTGAAGCATGACCAGACTGATCTCTGGGATGACGGGCTTGTGGTGGGAGCAGAGTTTGGGGTGACTGGGCCAATATTTCATGGGGTTTAGGAAAATGAGTGGAGATCTCAGTGAAATATACGAAACTCTGACAGGGTGAGACAGATTGGAAGCAGTGATAATAAATCCCCTGGCTGGGACTTGTAAAACAAGGGGCCACAGTATTAGGTACAGGCAGTCACTTTGCATTGAGATGATAATAAATGTCTGCTCTCGCTGACTGGTTACCTGGGGAATTCGCTCGCACCTGGAAAACGAGACACTGCTTATAAATAAGGATTTCGAGACAGTAAAGGGGTAGCGGGAGAGCAGGAGTACGGTGTTGAAATGAAGGGCCAACCATCATTATATTGAATTGGGTAGCAAACTCGATGGACCAAACGTACTACAGCACCGCCTATTTTATAACTTCCCAAGGTTACTCACATTAGTGGATATGTATATCGTGTGCGGTAAGTGCTTTGAGGAGAGTTTTTCTATGAACTAGAATGAGGAGGCGAAATGTGTTTTCCATTCCCGCTGTTTCTGTGCAGTCTGTGGGAAAGCTCTGTAAATGCTGTCACAAGCTCTCAGATGTTAGGAAGGAGGATTCTGCAGGGTCAACAGGACTGTGTTCCCATTCCCTTTTCTGACATTGATGCCGAAGCCGGGTGTTCTGTCCGGTTTCATCCTTTCAGACCTCGGAGTAGTTTGAGACAAATGAGTGCCCTTGCTTGGGTTTCAGAGACCATTGAAATGCTTATCACATGTCAGGGTCTTTGGAGTCACTTTTAGGCCAGCCCAGGAAATCATGGGAGATTCACTTCCTAAAAGTACATTGGAGAAGGAATTTCTGTTTCCAATCCATATTGGCTTCAAGGGCACTGTTACTGATCCCAGATTTTAGATCTCGATATTTTATTAATTGTTTTTAACTTCCACCCACTGCCAGAGCATGACCCTGGTCTGGATTAGTAATCCAGTGACATTTCCACAACAGTACCATCTCCACATGGGGACCTATCGGAAACCACACTGAGCAGGTTATTTCTGTGCTGCTTGACAGCTCTGTCAAAAAGAACTCCCACCAATTTGACCGTCATGATGGGACTGAGGAGGTGGTAATTGGTCAGATTATAATTATTCCCGTTTTAGGGGACTGGAAATAGCTGAGTAATTTTCCACATTGCCAGGGAGATGTCAGAGTTGGATCTGGAATGCAACAGCTTACCCAGGGACACGGCTGGTTGTGCAGCACAAGTCTTCAGTCCTATTGCAGTAATGGGGTCAGGACCCATTGTCTGTGTCGTATCTACTGTGTTCAGCTGTTTCTTCATGTCACGTGCAGCGAATCAAATTGGTTGAAGATTGGCATCTGTGATTTTGTGGGCATCATGGCGAGGGTGAGGTGTATTATCGACTCAACACTTCTGGCAGAAGATGATGCAGATAAAACATCCTTTGCAGATGATACGAAGATAGGTGGAGTTGTGGACAGTGAGGAGGGCATTTGTCGTTTGCAAAGTGACTTAGATATGATGCAGAGCTGGGTTGAGGAGTGGCAGATGGAGTTCAAACCTGCCAAGTGTGAGGTTGTCCATTTTGGAAGAACAAAGAAGAATGTGGAATACCGGGTTAATGGTAGGGTTCTTAGTCAGGTGGAGGAACAGAGGGATCTTGGGGTCTATGTACATAGATCTTTGAAAGTTGCCACTCAGGTGGATAGAGTTTGTAAGAAGGCCTATGGAGTATTATCGTTCATTAGCAGAGGGATTGAATTCAAGAGTCGTGAAGTGATGTTGCAGCTGTACAGGACTTTGGTTAGGCCACAGTTGGAGTACGGTGTGCAGTTCTGGTCGCCTCACTATAGGAAAGATGTGGAAGCTTTGGAGAGGGTGCAGAGAAGATTTACCAGGATGTTGCCTGGAATGGAGAATAGGTCGTACGTGGATAGGTTGAGAGTTCTCGGCCTTTTCTCGTTGAAACGGAGAAGGATGAGGGGTGACTTGATAGAGGCTCATAAGATGATCAGAGGAATAGATAGAGTAGACAGTCCGAAACGTTTTCCGCGGGTACAACAGAGTGTTACAAGGGGACATAAATTTAAGGTGAAGGGTGGAAGGTATAGGGAAGATGTCAGGGGTGGGTTCTTTACCCAGAGAGTGGTGGGGGCATGGAATGGGCTGCCCGTGGGAGTGGTAGAGTCAGAATCATTGGCGACCTTTAAGCGGCATTTGGATAGGGACATGGATGGGTGCTTAATCTAGGATAGAAGTTCGGCACAACATCGTGGGCCGAAGGGCCTGTTCTGTGCTGTATTGTTCTATGTTCTATGTTCTATGTTCTATCCTTCTCTTTCACACTGATGTGCAGGTCTGTTCCATTATTTAGGATGGGAATGTTTGTGGAGCCCTCTCCTCCAGTCATTCGTTTAATCGTCCATCATCATTTATGACTGAATGTGACAGGAGTGCAGTGCTTCGTTCAGATCTGTTGGTCAAGTCTGGTAGCCTCAATGAGTTAGCATCAGGTTAAAGTTCATGTGAATCTGACTCTGACATGTTCACCCACACTCGTCACTGAGCCATAGATGGTGTTGATGGTAATGGCAGACTGAGGTGTTTCTCTGGTAAAAAGTTACAGGTTGTTGTTTAATGCATGTCTACCTCTCCTGTTGTTGTGGTCTACAGCACTACATGAATACGCAGTTTCGAGCTGCAATATCTGCAATGCAATTCTGCTGTCTGTTCCCCAATTCTCACTGAGACCCATTCACCCATCAGCCCTGCACTCAGTGACCTAACCTGGTTTATGATGTGGAAATACTTCCATTTTCATACTCTCATTCTGCTGAGGGTCTCTCTTCCCGTGTCTTGCTTCCAATCTGACACATTCCGCAAAAGCATTTAACTGATCTTAATGCAAATGTTGAATTCACCTGAATCTTTTTCCTTGAGAAATACCATCTTCTGTGTTTAAAGTCAGTGTGTTTCCTCTGTTTCTTTCCATGATCATGATTAAGAGCTCTGTAGTGTCAGTGATGCCAGCGTTATGTAGTTTCAGAGCCAATGAAGTCTCTGGATTCCCAATCATCTTCACCATATTGTACGTTTCCTCTTTTGGTTTGATAAATTATCACTCATGGCTGCCTTGTTCTCCCATGAGCATGTTTCAAGTTCTTGGGGTTGTATTTCTGGTATTATCTTCCGAATTATCCCCAGAATCTCCTCCCATTGCTGCTCCATGGTCTTTCCTGCTCAGCTCCCCTTCCAATTAACTCTGGCTAGCAACGCCCGCATGTCTTTGTAGTTCCATTGCTCAATTATAACCACATTACATCCTGAAGACAGCGTTAGATATAAACCGAAAGAAGGAGTTTTGGGAGATGGGACACGAAGAATAATTGGTGGATTTCTCAACTAGATAAAAAGGGAGAACGAGAGAGAGGATATAGATCTGGAGATGTGGAAAATGAGAAAACTAAATTATCGAAAGAAGTAGATGAACATCCCCCAATGTTTTGGCAATGCCTGTGTGCTGTGGTCCTTTGTACAGTGCATGTACAACAGAGTAATATGTTCAAATGCTGAGTCTGATGCCAGAATATTTATCTCCAATAATATGACAGACACTAGCTTTGGAAATAACCCACCAGGCCAACATATTGAAGTCCCGGTAGAAAGGGGATTAACTGAAATAAGTTGCGACAACAGAATCAAGAATTTGGAGCACATATCCGGGTAAGAATGAGAGAGTAGAGTAGGGAATTCCAGAAAAGGAGGGAATGTTGAGAGGATCAAATCATGTTTTAATGTTTTATCAATTTTATACGTCATATGCATCATTTTTCGTTAACTGTGTCTCTTTTGTTCACTTACAATGTGTTGTGCACATATGAAAAATGCAACATATCTGCACACACACATTGATTAAACAGTGTATATAAAATCATTTTTCCACCATTGAAACTGTCCTGTTGTTGTGTTACGAGGATACATGAACACCAACTAGCCACCAAAAGACATGACCCACTATCACTATGTTCCATACATACAGACAAAGAAGGGCACCACTTTGATTGGTGCAAAGCACACACACATACTAAGACACGCAAGGACCTTCTTAGAGGAATGGTATTCTAACCAGAAGTCCATCAATAAACGCATCAACTTAGATCCTGTCTACATTCTCTTGTTAAAATAACCGGAAATGACATCACCCACTTTAAGAAACCAAGACCTATAAATAGAGAGGTGGGACATCCCACCAGCACTTCAGCAGATACTCTCACTGATGATGTCACCTAGTCCTGGTGATGAAACTTCTGAAAACAAAGCTTCAAGCTCAGCGATCTAACTTGCATACATATGAATTGTTATTTTTTGTTCATTAGTGGAATTTAGGAGTTCTCTGTCGCTCACGTTTTGACAGATTATGATGTGAGGTGAGCTTTTTCTGCATGTGTGGTTTTAATTAACAGAGGGGTTCGACATTGATGTCATAACAGTTTTGGGCCTTGCCGTGTGGCACTTGGACAGACTTGAACAGATTTGAGATACAACAGGTCCCAGCAAATTCCAACTCATTGCTATTAGTGACTTTGATCTTCAAATAAAATTAGTGGGAAAATTCGTTTAATTTTGTTACTTGTGGTTGGTTAAGTGAAAAGTGAGGGAAATAGCTTTTAACATTACTAAAGAGGTTCCCAAATTTTCCAAGCAAGATTAGAAATACAGAAGGAGGACATTTTTTAGAATTAGCAAATAGGTTGGAATTGGGTTTAACCAGGGAGAAAAGGGAAGCTGAAATTGTAATGGAGTTGGGTAAGCACTTTGCTGTATCAGAGAAATAGGCAACTGCAGTAGAGTTATAAAAACATAACTTGCAAATGTGGCAACTGGAGTTAGAAGATAAATAAAGGGACGGAAACAGAGAGAGAGACGGAAGAGAAAGACAGGAAAAAGAAAGAGAGAGGGGATTTGAAATTCAGAAGTTGGGAATTAGACAAGAAAATTAAATTAACAGGATGGAGATGAAGGGAAAACGTAGGGATGTATATAACTAGGTTAGTAACTTGCCTTATTTCGGTGAGAAAATTGACAAACCCTTTTTTATTTCATTTGAAAAAATGTCTAGGCAGATGACGTGTCCAGTGAACTTGTGGGTAATGCTAGTTCAGACTAATCTGGTGGGCACAGCTGGTGAGGTATGTGCAGCGCTGTCAGATGAGGGGGTCAAGAGATTATCAAGATGTTAAATTGGTTATTTTGATTGGTTATGATTTGGTACTAGAAGCATATAGACAGAAGTTCAGAAAAATAGAGACGGAACCAGGTCAGACTTATATTGTGTTTGAAAGAATTAGCCACAGTCATTTTGACAGGTGGGTGCTGGACTTAAAAATGGATAAGACCTGTGAGGCTTGAAGGGAGATTAATCTGCTGGACAAGTTAAAAGACTTACTTCCAGAGATAGTAAGAATTCATGTGAATGAATAGAAAGTTCAAGAAGTGAGAAGCGCGGCAGAAATGGCAGATAAATATGCATTGTGGCATGTAATGAAATTTAGCGTCTGGCAGAAATTTCATCCTGTGAGGGATAGAAATTGGGAGAAGGGACGATCACACATTTCAAAGCAAACAGTAGCTCACAATAGTTCACTAAAGGTGAAGAAAGAAGCGCAAGGGGGTTGAAAGGTGGTGAAAGGCCTCAGGTGCTTTCACTATAAGGGAGTGGAACACATAAAATTACAGTGTTAGTGGTTTGAGAAAGGCACAGGGAAAAGGTTGTTTTCACTGCAGTAAGCTGGGACACACCGTGCTGGGCGTTAAAGGAAGACACTTTGGGGAAAGATGCAGTAGAAGAGGCTAAGCCCAGTGGCACTAGTGAAACTGGTAAAGGAGACCCCAAGTGGAGCCGAGGAGCTGCAGGAAATTGCACAGCCTAGGCAAGGGCTGGGTATGGAGGCAGTGCCTGATCTCTCTAAAGAATTCACCTCTGTAGATAAAGTTTACTCAGAAAGAACAGGGGGAGAAGGACAAGAAGTTATAATTTTGTGAGATATGGGATCTTCTCAGTCTGTCATAGTTGAGAAGTGAGGCGCCGGAAAAGCACAAAGATCAGGCATCATCCAAACAGCAGGACAATTGAATATCAGGCAGAAACCCATCGTCAGGAACATGGTGGGGGGACAAGGGGGCTGAAAGATAAATACGATGGTAATAGCTGAGCAGGTGGGAGGGTCACTGGGAAGGCAATAAGAAGATATAGGTGGGAGTGATAGTGATATGTCGGAGGGTAGGGTGGAGTCGATAGGGGGAAAGGAAGATGGCTAGTTAGGGCAGTCCAAGATGGCAGTGCTAGGTTGTACGGTTGGATCTGGGAGAGGTTGGTGGAGGGGAGATTTGGAATTTGGTGAAATCAACGTTGATGCTATACGGTTTGAGGGTTCCAGCTGTCCTACCACCGATAGGAGTCCTATCACCCTCCTCTCCGACCTATCACCATCACACCCCACTTGCATCTACCTATCGCCTTCCAAGCTCCCTTCCACCCAGCTCCACCCTCACCCTCTCATTTATTTTTCAACCTCCTTCCCCCTCCCTTACCTCCCACTTTCCTGATGAAGCATTTATGCCTGAAACGTCAACACTCCTGCCCCTCGGATGCCGCCGACGTGCTGTGCTTTTCCAGCCCCACATTTTTCAACTCTCATCTCCAGCATCTGCGGCCTCACTTTCGCTCACCCTCTAATAGTAAAAGATGAAAGTTTTTCTGACTCTTTCTGGCATGTTAATCAAGACCGTGTTAACGTGTGGAATGAGAACAGAAATTAAGCATTTCCTTGTGTAACATCTGGATGGAATGCCAAATCAAGATTAGGGAAGGAACAGTGACAGTGAGTAACAGAGTGTCAGTTCCAGGAAGACAGTTTGTTCTTGGGAACGATTGAGCAGGAGGCGAGGTGGGATAGGCACCCCTTCTGGTGGAGAAGCCAAAGGAAGACGAGGGATTTGGTGAGTTGAAAGAAAATTACTCAGGAATTTTTCCAGACTGTATAGTAACAAGATCCCATTGTCATAAATTACAGCAGGAAGGAACAACGAACGAAAAAGACAAATGGGTTCATGCTCAGTGAACTGACACCCTGTTTGATGTAACGGTGCAGGATAAACCCTGAACAGGCAGAGGATCAGGCAGAGATGTTTAGTTCAGAAAAGCTAATGGACTTACAACAGATATATACACACACATTCACACACACATACACATGCACACACACAGAGAATGAATCAGAAAATATTGTTGAACGTTATTAACTTAAAGATAGCATCATAAAATTGAAATGGAGACCCCTATAGGTTACTGCAGAAGGGAAATGGGCCGAAGTGCACCAGATTGTGTTAGCAGTAACGTACAGTGTTACGGGTAGCTCATAAACTAACTGCAGGCGGTCACCAAGGTGTACAGAAGACTCAGGCTAAGGTACAGAAGCATTTCCACTGGCCTGGAATGCACAAGGACGCTGTTAGGTTTTGTTGTACATGTCATACATGCCAAATGGTAGGTAAGTAACAGGCAGTAATAAAACCAGCACATTTCTTGCCAATTCCTGCATTCGAAGAACCTTGCACGAGGGTTATGATTAACTGTGTAGCTCCCCTTTCTAAAGTAAAAGTGGAAACCAATATGTGCTGACCATAATGAATGTGTCTACCAGATTTCCAGAGGCAATTCAATTATTGGAGTATCAAGGCAAAAAGGGTGGTAGAGGAGTTGGTAGCTTTCTTTACTCACTGTGGACTGCCCAGAGAGATTCAGTCAGACCAACGGTCTCATTTTACCATTCAGCTCTTGAAGGAAGTCATGGATGGCTTAGGCATACAGCACTTCAAATCAAGGGCGTCCCATCCTGAATCCCAGGGAGCCTTGGAAAATTAGCATCAGACGCTGAAGACCATATTAACAGCGTACTGTCATGGTTGGCCAAATGATTGGGATAAAGGTGCCCCATTAAATTGTTTGCCATTAGCGATGCCCCAAATAAATCGACTCACTTTACTTCCATGGAGATAATATTCGTACATGAAGTGAGAGGTCCTTTGAAATTAATTAAATATAAATTGACAGGACCGAAATCGGAAATCTTACACCTGGGTTATGTGTACGAGGTAAAGGAGAGAGTAGATGGAGTCGGTGAGTTTGCGAAACAGTATCTGAAGAGCACAGCATAGAGTGAAGCAGGTGGCAGATACAAACTCTGAAACTTTGAAGATTTCCCGTGGGGATGACATATTAGTATTGCCACCAGTGGTAAGAAATCTCTTCAAATCCAGGTTTAGTGGCCCGTTTCAAATTTTAAAAAACGTGGAGTCAGTTCAGCTATCTTGAAAAGATACCAGAGATGACAAAAAACTTTATCGAGTATTTCATACGGATGAGTAATGCACCAGCTACATTTAAGACTCAGAAACAGAGTTGTGGCCAGATGAACAAATGGTGCAGCTTATCTGTATGATGGAGTGATCTTTAGCAAGTGATTGAAAGCTCACATGTTACAGTTGGCAGAGCATGTTGAACGATTACAAGAAGCAAACTTGGTAACAAACTTAAAGAAAACAGAATTCGCGAAGGCAGAGGTGACGTTCTTGAGACATTACATTGGCCATGGAAGGTTGACCCCATGGAACACAAAGACGAAGGGCTTTGAGGAATTTCCACGACAATCCTCGAAGAAAGAGGTGCTTCGATTTTTGGAACTGAATGGATTCTATCGGAAGTTTGTTCCAAATGTCAGCAGCGTATTGGCACCACTGATGGATTTATTAAAGAAGAACATAGAATTGTGGTGGACAGAACAATGCCAGGAGGCATTTGAGAATTTTAAAGCAATATTAATCAGCACACCAGCTTTAGCTACACCAAATATTCTGAAACCCTTTGAAAATTGTGTTTGATGCTCGGGATATAGGGGTCAGAGATGTATTGATACAGAAAGAAGATGATGGAATTGAATGGCTAATTGGCTACGTGTTGAAAAACTCAATATCCACCAGAAAAAAAAATACAAAATCTCCATTATTGAACAAGAATGATTAAGTTTCACTCTGGCCTGACAATATTTTAATGTGTATATGACAAACAAATTGTCGGAAATGGTTGTGGACAATGACAAATCTCACATTTTTTGGAATATTTAAAGACCAGAATATGAGTCTATTTAATTGGAGTCTTACCTTACCGACTTTAAACTCACAAAATGTACATCCTGCGGCTCCTACAATGTGATAGCAGATGGGTTTTCACGGATTTAAAGGAAAGCAGTGTAGATAAGATTTGACTTATTCCAGTGTTGTATTGGTGTGCAGAATTAATACGAATGATATAACTGAGATTAATACTTTTGTATTTCATAAAATTGGGATTAAGAATTAGAGGAGAAGTAACGTAATCAGCTTTTCATTCTGCTGGTTCATTTTATTTTCTGAAGTGGGAAGATGTCATGAAGCCAAAAACAGGTTTAGGCACTTTAAGACAGATCGGGTTTTGTTGAATAGAAATTAAAGCCACAGATGTCAGCTAAAGGTCACATTGTTCCACATGTCACCGTTAGCTGAGAAATTGATACCTGAGTTTTGGTTGCTGTTTTGACAGCCATCCAAATGCAACCAAAGAGTTTAAATAACGCTCAGGATACCAGAAACCAACAGAATTTGAATATTATTGTTTGGACACCTGGACAGCAATCAAATTATGAGAATTATTATATCATAGGGAGTACATAAACCCAGAGTTTTGAACAGTGGAGGGAAAGCTGCTGCCATCCAACAATAGAGCAACTGCTGTAGAGCAGGAGTGCTAACTGGCTATCTCAAACACTCTCTATCAAAGACACTACTTGCAATAAAAAGAACATTACACAAGGAGATCAGCAGCTGAAAGAGTGAACACAGCGGGGAAGATAGAGACTGTATGGTCTTGAGATTTTAATGTTTCATATGTGGGTTGTTGGAACAGCATATTTTTACAGAGTTGGAGTCAGATAGTAAGTATCTCAGAAAAGAGGGGCTTGTATTTGCGAATAGTTGTTTTTTAGTGTTCACTATTAAAGTTAAGAAACTAACTTGATCATTTTTCTTTAAATAGTGGAATGTAGGAGATCTGTGTCGGTCATATTTTAACAGATTACAAGGCGAAGCGAGCTTTTCTGTGTGTTTGGGTTTAATTAACAAAGGGGTTCGAGTCCAGTTTGGCCATCTCCAGTATTCCAGCATCTCACCTGTGACTATTGATAATACAAATAACTCAGCAAGAGGCCCAGCAATCACTTTTCTACCTTCCCACAGAGTTCTCAGGTACACCTGATCAGGTCCTGGGGATTTATCCACCTTTAACCATTTCAAGACATCCAGCCCTTCCTCCTCTGTATATCTGCAACATTTTGCAAGATGTCACCATCGATTTCCATGCATTCTATATGTTCCATATCCTTTTCCACAGTAAATACTGATGCAAAATATTCATTTAATATCTTCCCCATTTTCTGTGGCTCCACACAAAGGCCGCCTTACTGATCTTAGAGGGGCCCTATTCTCTTCCTAGTTACCCTTTGTCCTTAATATATTTTTAAAAGCAGTTTGGATTCTCCTTAATTCTATTTGCAAAAGCTATCTCATGTCCGCGTTTTGCCCTCCTGATTTCCCTCTTAAGTGTACTCCAACTTCCTTTATACTCTTCTAAAGATTCACTCGATCTATCCTGTCTATACCTGACATATGCTTCCTTCTTTTTCTGAACGAAACCCTTAATTTCTTTAGTCAGCCAGCATTCCCGATAACTACCAGCCTTCCCTTTCAACCCTGACAGGAAGTTATTACCTGGAATCTAATCGCGGGGTTCAGGGTGGTTTATATACAGAATAACAGATAGCCCGGAGTGAATTCCAGCCTGGAATCGAATCGAGGTGTTCAGGGTGGTTTGTATACAGACCAGCAGACACCCCGGAGTGAGTTACAGCCTGCTATCTAATCGAGGGGTTCAGAGTGGTTTATATACAGAATAACAGATATTCTGGGGTGTGTTACTGCCTGGAATCTAATCGAGGGGTTCAGGGTGGTTTATATACAGAATAACAGATACCCCGGACTGAGGTACAGCCTGGAATCGAATCGAGCTGTTCAGGGTGGGTTATACACAGAATAACAGATAGTCCACAGTGAGTTACGGCCTGGAATCAAATCGAGGAGTTCAGGGTGGGTTATATACAGAACAACAGATAGCCCAGATTAAGTTACGGCCTGGAATCTAATCGAGGGGTTCAAGGAGGTTAATATGCAGAATAACAGATAGCCCGGGGTGTGTTACTGCCTGGAATTTAATCAATGTGTGTTCACTTTAAGATAGGACGGGTTTTGCTGAAGCGAAAGTACAGCCACAGATGCCAGCTGAAGGTCAGACTGTTCCAAATGTAACAATTAGCTGGGAAATGGAAGTCTGAGTTTTGGTTGCTGTTTTGACAGCAATTCAAATGCAAACAAAGACTTTAAATAATGCTCAGAATATCAGAAGCCAATGGAATTTGAATATTATTGTTCATACATCTAGAAATCAATCAAATTATGAGAATTATTGTATCATGGGAAATAAATAAACCCAGCATTTTGAAAATAAAGGGAGAGCTACTGCCATCCAACAGCAGATTAACTGCTGTAGAGCAGGAGTGCTAACTGGCCATCTCAAACACTCTCTATCAATGTCACATGTTCATGTAAAACATACTTGCATTAAAAAAAACATGACCCAAGGAGATACAAGCTGAAAGAGTGAACACAGCGGGGAAGATAGAGACTGTGTGGTCTTGAGATTGTAACGTTTAATATGTGGGTTGTTGGAACAGCATACATTTTACAGAGTTGGAGTCAGATAGTAAGTAGCTAACTAAAGAGGGGCTTGTATTTGCGAATAGTTTTTGTTTAGTGTTCACTATTAAAGTTAAGAAATTAACTTGCTAATTTTTGTTTAAATAGTGGAATGTAGGAGATCTGTGTCACTCATATGTTAACAGATTAGGATATGTGGCGAGCTTTTCTGGGTGTTTGGTTTTAATTAACAAAGGGGTTTGACTCGACCTTGTAAATGTCCATTCACACTAACCCCATTTCCCTGCAGTTGGCCCATATCCTTCTCGTGCTTTCCGATCGACATATTTATCCAAATGCTTTTGAAATGTTGTTAATACACCCACCTCAGCCACATCTTCTGGCAGCTCATCCACATACCAGCCATTTGTGTGGTCCATCAGGTTCTCTTTTATTCCTTCCCCTTTAACCTTAAACTGGTCCCCTCTCGTCCTTGATTCTCTAAACTTTGGAAAAGACTGAGAACATTCACCCTATCCATATCCCTCATGATCTTTTACAGCTCTATAGGGACCCTCCTCAGTCTCCTACACTCTAAAGAAAAGGTCCTAGCTTGTCCAACCTCTCCCTATAACTCAGACCATTGGGTCCTGGCAACGTCTTTGTAAATTTCTTCTGCACTCTTTCTAATTTAATAACATCCTCCCTATAACAAGGTGACAAAACTGAACACAATACTCCAAGTGTGGCCTTACCAAAGTCCTGTGTCACTGCAACATAAATTCCCAACTTCTGGACTTAATGTCCTGCCTGACGAAGGCCAGTGTGCCAAAAGCCTTCTTCACTGCCCTGCCTACCTGTGACTCCACTCTCAGGGAACCGTGCACCTGAACACCAAAGTCCCTCTGCCCACTGCACCCCTTAAGACCCCATTCACTGTGAAACTCCTACCTTGCTTTGAGATTCAAAACTGCAAGACCTCACACATCTATATTAAATTCCATTTGCCATTTCTCTACCCACTTGTCCACCTGCTAAGGCCCTGCTGCAATTTCTGATAAACTTCCTCACTGATCATGCTCCCACTTACTTTAGTGTCATCTGCAAACTTACTAATCATGCCTTGTACATTCTCAACCAAATCATAGATAACAAAAAGCTGTGGACCCAACCTCCAGTCTGACAGGAATCCTTCCACTAAACCCTCTGCTACCTATCAACAAGCCAACTGTGTATCCAATTGGCCAGTTCCCCCAGTAGTCTACGTGATGGAATCTTCCAGAGCAGCCTCTCATGTGAACCTTGTCAAAAGGCCTTACTGAAATCCACAGAGACTACGTTAATCATTCTGCCCTCATCAACATTCTTGGTCACTTCACCAGAGGACTCTAAGAAATTTGGGAAGCATGATCTCCCAATCACAATTTTATGCTTACCAGTCTGAATTAAACCCTGTGTAAGTAATGGGTGCAGTCAATGGTATGCTGTCCTTTATTGTAAGATGATCCGAGTACATAAGTAAAGCCATCTTCCTGCTGTTGTAGAGCCTTCCTGAGAGAGCATTTGGGGCACTCTGTACAGATTTGATCTCCTTTGTAAGGAATGATCTCCGTACCACAGATAAGGGTGATGGTAACATGAGGATACAGTGAATAAGCTGAGTGTTTAATCTGTGGAGCTGTGAGAGATGAAGAAATTGTGATGCTGAAACACGAGGAGTGGCAGCGATCACTTATTTCCAAAAGAGACATTGACAGGGAGAGAAATTCTTTACTTTACCCAGGATTGATTGGTTTGATTTATTGTCACGTGTATCTCAGTACAGGGAAACACTTTATTTATGAGCAGTGGAGGAAGATCATAGTAAACATTGCCAGACAGATCATAGGGTGGAAATAGATTTGGACAGAGTAAGGCATACAAGTTACCCTGAATAGGACGTGCACTAGACAAGATCAACATTAACAAGATCAGCATTATTTGAAATTAGAGCATCCATTCATCAGTCTAACATGGCCTTCCTAATAGTTTATTTGCCTAAATTAACTCTCGCCTCTTTATTGTGCAGTCGGTGTGTGAACCCTGTACTGAAAGTCAGGTTATTCACAATCCCCAACAGCAGCCACAATACCTTCCATCTGAAACAGGTATCCATTCCCATCAGCTTCCACCCTACATAGAGAACACCAGGCTGTCTTCGCAGAGATTAAAGATGCCTTCTTGAGACTTCACACAAGACATATGTCTTCCCTGCTCACCACTAGAAAACCACGTTAAAGTCCCACATGTGTATCATGAGCAACGGAGCCAGGAGGAACAACGTGGAACAGTCTGTCTGTGCAGCTTCTGCTCCACTTGTTCATCATGTTAGAGCATCATTTAGGAGACACTTAAGACTGCCGATGCTGGAGATCAGAGTAGAGTTTCGATTGCTGGAAAAGCACAGCAGGTCAGGCAGCATCCGAGGACCAGGAGAATCGACGAATTGGGGATAAGACATTCATCAGGAATCAGCATCAATTACCACATTCTGCCCCCTTGTAAGTGCATTGAGATGGGAATGGCCTCCTGCTGTTCCTGTATAAGTGACTCACGGGAGTGATTGGCTTCTTCCTCGTCCAATTGGACAGAGCCAAGGGCCTGACTGGGTTACCCCTGGTTCCTGTTTGACAACTCGATGTACTGTCAAGTGTGATGGTGCTGCAGCGTTTAGAGGTTATTTTGTCCAGGTTTCTTTTAAGAGAGAGATTGCATGGTCATCACAAAGCTGGCTAGTTAAGACTACTTGAGTAACAGCTAGGGAGACCTTGTGTTTATTTTAATGCAGCCTGAATGGGTGTGGCCAGCTCTTACAGATTAGGATCTCTGTGTTTTGGTTTCTCAGTAACATCAGAAACTATTGGGGTCTCCAAAGAGTTGGAAGCTTCAGTGGATGTCTCCTGGTTGCTACTCTCTCTGAATATTCTCTTAATTCTGTTTTTAATTCCTGGATTGGAGAAATATTTGTGACATTCTGTGTCTGAATATTCCTTTTTGCCAAGGGCTGTGTTTATTGGATTTTACTATATTGGAACAGTTCATTATTAATAGTTCCTAGATCTATTATTCTGTTAAACTGTCCAATAGAATTACGTTATTCTAAATTCCTCTTTCTGTGGAGTTATTTCTTCTTTCGTGTTGAAATAGATGGTATTTTGCTTCCCACCGAGTAGTTTGACCAGTCACATTGCATCTGGAACAGACACTTTACATTTCCTTTAAAATAAGAAAACAAAAAAGTCTAGGCTATTGCCGTCAAATATTTTCGAGGGGTTCTGTTGTGGTCCATCATACTAGACTCCTTCTCTTCCTGAGTAATAGGCTGGAGGCACTGAATGGGCTGTCCCTGTTCTTCTCCAATCATGTCAATGGGCTGAATGACTTCCTCATATTCCTGTGAAACCAGCGTTAGGAGCTGAATGAACTCTTATTTTATTGTGGCAATGCGCAGTGTCAGGCAGTGCTGGTAGATGAATGTTACAGATACTTTAACAGCACAAGCCTGAATGGAGCCTGGGTCTTGCTGCACATGGACACAGACCACTTCAGGAGCTGACGGGGGCGTCAAATTATTCAGAACATTGTGGAATCTTCAGTAACCATCCCCACTTCTGTTCTTATGGTGGGGAGGGTGAGGGTGGGGAGACATTGATGAAGCAGCTAAAGATGTTTGTGAAGAGGAAGATACTCTGAGGATCTCCCACAGAGGTGACCCAGGACAGAGATGATGAACATCTTCCTTTGTGCCATGTTTGACACCAAACACTGGAGAGTTTACTCTGATTCCCATTAAGTCCAGCTCCTTGGTGTCAACAGAAGCCAACCACTGCCTTGATATCGGGGCCAGTAATTTTTATCTAAACCCTTGTCTCAACCTCTTTTGTTCGCATCAATAAGCCATGATATAGGAGCAGCAAGTGTTTTCTTCAAACAGGTGGTATTGAATGTCAGGATTTCTCTTCTCAAGAGTGTTCGGGAAGCTCGATGACTGAAAGTATTTGAAGAGGAAATAGATGGATATTGACCTGTCAGAGAGGTGAGGGCTATGAAGAGTTGGGTATGAAAGAGGATTTGAGGCTAGGAGCAGATCAGTCATGATCTTAGTGAAGGGCAAGGCAGGATTGGGGAATGAACGACATGCCCCTGTTTCTGATGTTTTCACATTCTGTTATTGGAAAGTTAATGAGTGTTATTTTTATGAATGTTCTGGTATTGTACATTGCAGTCAGGGCGACCAGATGATTTTGTGAGCCATCTCTGGATGAGGTATGTGGGCTGTATTCTCAGTGAAGCTGGGTCTACAACATTACCAACAGATGGAGCACAAGCTGCACATAGGGGAAGCTTTCTAAAGAAAGATGAGGGACCTCTTTCATGCCTAGTCTGGGTTTTCCAATTACGTTTCCCAAATCACCTCAAAGCGTGTGGGACAGTCTTGAGGGACTGAATGGTCTCCTCTGTTTCTGTGCACCAGGTTATAGGAGTAAGTGGCCTCCAACTGTTCCTGTCTAGCAGGTATGAGGGGCTGAATGGAACAGAGGAACATGGGACTGAGGAGCAGGAGTGGGTTATTAGATACTTTGAGCCTTCTCCGCCAGGCAGTAAGATTGTGGCTGATCAGGTTGTGGTCTCAGCCCCACTTTCCTGTCTGTATCCCATTATCCGTGACTCACTTCCCTGTCAAATATTTAACTCATGCAGCTTTCAATCAATGTGAACATAGAGGCACGATAAACTTCCATTGAAGAGAATTCCCACTTGAAAGGTACTTTCAGAATTATTCATCATCCCTCATAGAATCAGAGAGTCATGCAGAACGGAAACAGACCCGTTCGTCCAATCTGTTCACACCGATCAGATATCAAATCTGATCCAGTCCCATTTGCCAGCATTTGGCCAATATTCCTCCTCTTTCAGATACTTTTTAAATGTGCGATTGTAACCGCCTTCAGCACTTCCTCTGACAGCACTTTCTGTACACACACCACTCTCTGTGTGAAACATTTACCTTCATAAACCTTCTAAATCAATTCCCCCTCACCTTCAACCTATGCTGTCTTGTTCTGGACTCCCCTGTCCTGGGGAGCAGAACGTGGCTGTTCAGAATACCCATGCCCCTGATGGTTTTATAAACCTCTATAATGTCACCCTTCAGCCTCTGACACTCCAAGGGGAAACACCTCAAACTAATCAACCTCGCCCTAAAGTTCAAACTACCAGTCCTGGAACATCCGTGTCAGTCAATTCTGCAGAAAACCGAGTTGTACGCAGATTTTAAAAGTGGCCTCACCAACATCCTGTACAGATGCAACATGCCACCACAACTCCTATACTCAATGCTCTGACTGATTAATGCAAATGTGCCAAATGTGTTCTGCACCACACTGTCTACCTGCGACTCGACTTTCAAGGAACAATGCATCTGCAGCCCTATGCCCCTTTGTTTCACAACATGCCCCAGGACCTGACCATGAAGTATATAATGTCTGCCCTGATTTGCCTTCCCAAAATGCAAAGCTTCATATTTATCTAAATTAAACTTCATTTGTTACTCCTTGCCCCTTTGTCCCATTTAATTGCGGTCTTGTACTCTGAGATAATCTACTACACCATCTTTCTGATGTCATCTGTAACTTTACTATTGCCCCAATATTCACATCTAAATCCTTTACATAAATGATGAAATGCAGTGAACTCAGTACTGATTCTTACAGCACACTGCTGCTCACAAGCCTCCAGGCTGAAAAATAACACTCTTCATTCAAGCCATTTGTGACTAACTTCTTCTGTATCTTATGTGACTGAAACTTACTAATCTGTCTACTAATAAGAATGAAATACTAGCTATGAAGACAGGCTGAGTAGGTTAGGTTTATTTTCACTAGATAAAAGAAGATTGAGGGGGGACCTGATTAATGTTTGCAAAATCACGAAGGTTATAGACAGGGTGGATAGAGACAAGGTTTTTTCCCAGGTTGAAGGAATGAATAACGAGAGGTTGTGCTTTCAAGGTGAGAGGTGGAATGTTTAAAGGGGATACACGTGGTAAGTACTTCACACAGAGAGTGGTGGGCGTTTGAAACGCATTGCTTGCAGAGGTGGTAGAGGCAGGCACGGCAGATTCATTTAAGATGCGTCTGGACAGATGCATGAGTAGGTGGGGAGCAGAGGGATACAGATGCTCAGAAATTGACCTACAGATTTAGACAGTACATTTGGATGGGCTCAGGGTTTGGGGGCGAAGGGCCTGTTCCTGGGCTGTAAATTTTCTTTGGTCTTTGTTCTTTAAATGAACACCTTGCTGAAGTCTATATAGACAATGGTCTACCAAACTGCCTTCATCAATCTTCTTTGTCACCTCTTCAAAAAACTCAACCAAATTACTGAGACATGATTTCCCATTCAGAAAGCCACATTGTCTACCCCAATCAGCTCTTGCCTTCCCAAATGTATGTAAATGCTATCCCTCAGAATCCCCTCCAACAACTTACCCACCACTGACATCAGGCTCACCGGTCTATAGTTCCTTGTCTTTTTGGGTCACTGTTTCCTTTTCTAGTCCCACTCCTCCACTGCTCACAACAAATGTTAAATGTGACCAGGTCGGTGATATGGCCGATGATATTGGTCTCACACTGGGTCAGGGTCAGTTTTAGGAACAAGTCAGGCTAGTTTCTTTAATCTGCTAAAACAACATGTTTATGATCCAGAGCAATGTTACTCAAACTATGATGAAAAGATGAATGGCAAACTGTTTGTTTATTGCAAGTATATAACCAATATTTCCCTTTATAAAAACACTGACACACACACACAATCTCTGCAATTTTAACTTGAACGAACTTTGTCCAGATATTGTTGGAACTCATGACAAAAGGAAAAATTGTGAGATTGTCCAAAACATTATTCTGCTTCTGAAGATATTGTACTCACACATGCTGCTAGCAATGGGATTTCATCCCGGGAGAGTTTGGATTTGGCTGAATTCCCTTTGCTTTCGGCAGTGAGTAAATTCAAGTGAATTCTGGTTAGAGATCACCCAAAGGGTAGTACGGTGGTTAGCACTGCTGCCTCACAGCACCAGGGACTTGGGGTCGATTCCGGCCTTGGGTGACCGTCTGTGTGGAGTTTGCACATTCTCCCCTTGTCTGTATGAGCAGCTAATGGGTGATCCAGTTTCCTACCACAAACTGTTTAGGGTCAGTGGATTGGTCATGCTAAATTGTCTGTCGTGTTCAGGGAATTCTAGGTGATGTGGAATATTCAGGGGTAAATATCGGGAAATGGGTTGGGAAGGTTGGTATGGACTTGTTGGGTCGAAGGGCCTATTTCAACACTGCAGGGATTCCATAAAAATAAGAAAGGTAATGATGACTGGAGAGGTTTTTTTTAGCTTGCACACATTGCTGTGATGAGGAACAATGAAGGAGAGAGAGTGCAATAGGCTATTCCTTCTCAGGCAGATTACATTTTCTCCCTCTCTGAGTTGAATCACACAGTAATGTCATCCTCTCCCATATTGGACCTTAACAGGTCTCCTTGTACATTGTCCAAACTATGTCTCCATCACATTCCCTGCTCCCTGTCAGTGCATCATTGCTGCTGTCATACACAGAGCCATACACTTCGCAGAAAATGGTCTCGGTCAATTTGAAGATATGGTTATATGTCCCTGCGTCATTAAAAAATAAAAATGTTTAATTTATTCAGAATACCTGTGTTAAACTGAATGCATTTTTAAAAGAAATACAGAAATTGCTGGAAAAGCTTGCCAGGTCTCTCAGTACCCAGATGCTGTAGTTGTAACAGCCTCCACCACTTCCTCTGGCAGCTCATTCCATACGCACACCACCCTCTGTGTGAAATGGTGCTCTTTAGGCCTCCTCAAATCCTTTCCCCTTTCACTTTCCCTCTAGTTTTGGTTGTCCCTAACGTGGGGAAAAACCCCTGACTACTCACCCTATCGATGGCCATTTTGATTTTATAAACCTTTACGGCTGCAAAATGTGACCCCAATTAACACGAATGTCTGTACTTTCAGTCATCCCGGGCCTAAATTCTGAAATGCAATTCTGACACCTCTTCCTTCTCCATCAAGTCCCAATTCTAAATCCATTTTAATCAGTTTGTTCAGATGTATCCGGAGACACCTCTGTGGGCTTTAAACCTAGACGTTTGTGCCCGGAGGTAGGGACACTAGCATCACTCAGCAATACGCATAAAGCTGTCACAATATTTTCCTGTGTGTTTGTTCATCAGACTGTCCTGACATGCTGGGACATACCTCTGCAACAGGCAGAACTTGAATCCAGTCCTTCTAGCCCAGAGCTAGGAACACTGCCACCCAAGTTCAGGAATTGGAATCAAATCCAGAGCTCTGGATATGAGACAGGGACACTATCCACCACACTACCATACCCAGATTTTGGGTCATATTTTAGTGCCCACTTTCAGCTTGGTGTGGATTTACGACAATCAGGTTACCATTAATGAATTACAAACAACACTTTGTATTATTAAACAAATGCAAGATATTTGTCTCAACTGTTGGATATTGAGTGTACATACTGTGCCATCAAAATTCACTATAAACATCTTTAATTGCTATTATCTGTAGTCTGCAATATTAGGGAAAGAAATCCTGCAGACACACTCTGCCCAATGAAGGGTCTCAAATAGATATTTATTACTGAACACCAGAGACGAAGGAAGAGCTTAATTTCTGACCCCAAAACACCGATCACAGTTCCCCAACTCTAACGTGCAACTCCCCTTTTCCTGGCCGCTGATTACTGTCCAGCCTCTCCTCCCCACTGACTGTGTCTGCAATCTGTCCCTCCTCCCCCTAACCACACAAGGCAAACCAAGCTCAGGGTTTTTGTGAAAATCAAGGCCGGAGTGTGCAGGCCTCCTGGAGAGGAATGGGCATTTTAAAATTGAAGGGGGAGGGTGAGGTGACAGTAATATCACTCACTGGGCTGAGGGGTCGCTGATGGAGTTTAGTTTGGATTAATGCGAGGTATTGGATTTGGTAAATCAAACAAGAGCAGGACCTATACAATTAAAAGTAGGGTCTTTGGCTGTGCTGTAGTACAGAAACCTAGGCCGTCAGGTTTAATTCTTTAAAATTTGCATCTCGTATAGATAGTGTGGTTAAGAAGGTGTTTAACACACATCTTCATAGGACAGACCTTTGAGTATCGGAATTGGGATGTCATGTTGTGGTTGTACAGGACATTGGTGAGACATCTGTGTCCAGTTTGGTCATCCTGCCCGCTCATTCCATTGGCACACCATCCTCTGGGTGAAAAAGCTGCCCCTTAGGTCACTTTTAAATGTTTCCCCTCTCACCTTAAGCCTATGTTCTCTAGTTTTGGACTCCCCGTACCCTTAGAAAATACCTTGACTATTCACTTTGATATTACTGACGTTGATATTATTAAGCTGGAGAGGATTGAGAAGAAATTAACCTGGATGTGGCTGGGAAAGGAGGGAGTGAGCGATAAGGAGAGGCTGGATCTGCTGGAACTTTTTTCACTGAAGGATATGAGATTAAGCAGTAACTTTACAGAGATTTATAAAATAATGAGGGTTACAGAGATGCTGAAGGACTGATGTCTTTTCTCTAGAGTTTAGGATTCAAAACTGAGGCAATTTTAAGGTACGAGGAAAAACGTTTTACGAAAGTCATGAGAGGTAATTATGTTAGACAGAAGCTGGCTTGTGTGTGGAATGAACTTCCAGAGGAAGTGGTGAAAGCAGGGACAGTTACAAAGTTTAAAGGACATTTAGATCAGTACATGGATAAGACATCAGTTTGGATGGTGCTGTGAGCAGCTGCCCTCTCCCTCCCCATCACTGAATGAATTCCTGTTGGTTTTCACCCTCTGCCAATGCCTGTGCAGTGGCTTGTGGAGGCCAGCAGAGGGTGGCATTGTAGCACTTTAAGCACCACAGAGACTGCCAGACATGCCCCACAAAGAGACACACAGATATACACACGGGGATGGTGAGGGCACGGCGTGAAGCTCATCTGGTAACTTAAATGAAACATAAAAAATGCTCAATTCACCTCGTAAACTGTTAAAATATGAGGGACAGAGAACACCCAAATTCCACTGTTTAAATAAAAATATCTATTTAATTCTTTTCACTCTGAAAGTGAACATTTTACATCAACTATGCACAACTCTGGGACCCTCTTTCTCTTAACTGCTTATTACCCGACTCCAGCTCTATAGCAATATATTGTTTCTGGGTCTGCCATCGTCTCATATCACAGGTGCTTGGCAGCTCTCAGTTCAGAACAGCATTCCCTCTCTCTTGAAGGTACAGTACACATCAGTCCTTCATCACATTATACCCTGATGAAGATCGATAAGTGGGACCTATCCGGGTTTCTTTTGTTCTGTGGTTTGTCAATATTTCATCTACTCTGTCTCGTATATGGTAGGATTTTTATTGCTCATTGACAGCATGTCAACTCTGTCCATGAGAATATATCAGTATTTCACTTGCTCATACTCGTGTGTGAGGGGCAGGATTTCAGTTGTTTCATGGGGACTGTGACACTATAACAATCTCAATGTTTGTAGATGGCACCAAACCTGGAAGAACTCTGAAGTCTATGGAGGAGAGTGTGGGACTGTAACAGGACAGTGACACGTTGATGTAGTGTTCAGGTTTATGGCAGATGGGGATCAATGCAGATCACACACCTCCTGTGTGAGGTGAGGCACTTTGGTAGGAATGACAATGAACGGCAGTTTAAAGCAGGCTGTGCCATTATAAAGGGGCTGCAGGAAAAGAGAGCGCTGGGTGTATATGAGCACAGATTGTTGAATATATCAGGACAAGTGGGGAGAGCAGTAACTATCAGAGACTAGTTTCAGTATCTGAGCTGTTTACAGGGGGAGGTGTAGGAGGGAGTCTCCATGCTCCCTTCCTGGGAGGTGGTGGTGACGATGTGTTGTGAGCCCACCCTCCTGCCGACTGAGACTGTGGGGATTCCATTTGTACCAGCTCGACACAAAAGGGAGATGGCATCAGGGCCACGGCTTCTAAGTTGTGCCGGGGGGAAACAGAGCTGCCATTGGGTTTAAAGTGAGAATTGCCCTTCACTGAACATTGCTCCTTACTCGGTCGGTGGGACGTGGATGTTTCAGAATCTCCACACGAGGCGTCCTGGTCCTCTCCGGCTCGTACCAGGGTCCTCCCCACATGGCGGGGGGGAGGGAACGGATATCGGGCACTCCACTACCCGGATAGGCCTTCCCTGTCCTATTCCAGGCTGTTTCTCCTGTAACGAGATAAAGGGAGGGAGGGAGGGAGTATGGGAGTGGGTGGCCCTGCTGTTAGTGTTAGTGTCGGTGGAGGATAGGTTCATGGTGAGGTGTCCGGAGGGAGTCAGTCCACAGGGTTGTATCCATGCAGTGTATTAATGTGTGTGGGGGTTTAAACTGGAGGGAGAGAAAGAGAGAGAGAGAGAGAGAGAGAGAGAGAGAGAGAGAGAGACAGAGACAGAGAAGGTGCTGCATGCGGCAGTGAGAGTGGTGGACCATGAGCCTTGTTCGGGGGTCTCTGCTATAACAGATATAAAGTGTGAGGGAGCAGAGAGAATACAGTGACCCTTATCCTGACAGACCGGGGAAGGTTATTGATGCTTGTCCTGTATTGCTGGGCATTTCTTCAGACAGCAGATACTGCACTGAGCTGGGTGGGGAGCTCAGACCATGCTCAGGGGGTCTGGTGGTGTGATCCCTCTGGGAAGGGAATGGTCCCCCTGTGCTAGCCCATTCACCAGGACCTCCGTGCCCCTGTCGACAAACCGTGGTGTAATTACACCTTATCTGCCATGCTTAGGGTAAACCGTGCAGGGCAGCTACCAACAGAGAAAGCTCAACCGTGTGCCCAGTGGCCTTTTAAAGATGGCGCCAGTGTCATGAATCATGGAATATCCAGGGGCACCCGGGCGATGGTGAGTACCTCCAGCCATATTGGGTGGGAAAATCGTGCTGGTATTGAATGAGGCGGACACCATGGGGTAGGGTGCGTAGTTCATGAGGTGAGTTCGATAAGATAGCACCAGGAAACTAGCTCGGCCTAGTGTAGATGATCCCTCTGTCACAGTCAATGGAAATGGCACTGAGACAAATAATTGTTAGATTTAGCTCAATGGGTCAAAGACTCTGCTGACCCTACGCCCAGATACAAAGCTGCAGAACAAATTCTCATCCAAAACTGCATCATCTGAACTCCCATCAATATGCTGTTCACCTACCATTCCTGGAAACACTGGCTGATGTTACATGATGCTGTTAAAATGTTTTCATTTCTGCATTCTGAAACTTGGGAACACATTCTTCCACAACACTGTCTCTCAGTCTCCCCCCACTCTGCCTATTTCCCATACCCCTCCCATTTGTTATTGTTTAAACTGATTCACCCTCCATCTCTGTATCTCTCTGGCAGTGATGTTTACACCCACAGCACCCCCTTGTCAGGGCACAATAGAGAGTTGGAGCTGGAAATGGATGGGAGCTGCACATCCTGTCACTTCCAGCATGGGCTGCAAGTTTCCCCACACTGGGCAGGGATCGAACACAGTGTTACAGACCAATGCACTGGGTTGGTGTACACAGTCCTACGTTCTGGGAGGGTGACTGCTCCTGGGTTACAGATCAATGCACTGGGGTGGGGTACACAGTCGTACATGCTGGGAGGGTAACTGCTCCTGGGTTACAGATCAATGCACTGGGGTGGGGTACACAGTCCTACATGCTGGGAGGGTAACTGCTCCTGGGTTACAGATCAATGCACTGGGGTGGGGTGCACAGTCCTACATTTTACAGATTTACAGATTAATCCTGGTTTACAGATAAATTCACATGTGACCACTGCACAGGTCGCTGTGCTGGTCAGACTATCTGGTTGAGGTTTATAGATAATGTCCTGTTGTGGTCTGCACAGCTCCCGGTGCTGGACAAATATCTAATCTTGGTTTATAGATCAATGAACTGCTGTGGTCTGCACTTGTCACCGCGCTGGACAGACATGTGATGTGGCATTATAGATCAATGCCCTGATCTGATCTGCACAGTATTCCACTCTGTACAGATTGCTGGGTTGTACTGAGCAGGACACTGGCCTGGTCTGTACAGTGTTCCACAGTGAACAGATATCTCCTCTGGGTGTATGGTGTCTGGGCTGGTTCTGTGAGGTGGATTGAGAATGTGGTATATCGCACCCTTTCAGCTGATCTGGCGATGCGTTTAGTTCCCATTCCTTCTCTCACCCCATTAATGTTACAGTGTGTCCAAGCACAGTACATCATGTTGGTGGGGTGGGTAGGGGGGAAAGGTGATGGACAGGTCAAGGGGTTACCCGGAACATTCTGTTCCCAACATTCTATAACTGACATTTCCCAGAACGTTCTGTTCCCAACATTCTATAACTGACATTCCCGGAACGTTCTGTCGTTGACATTCTTTCACTGCCATTTCCCAGAACATTCTGTCCCTGACATTCTATAACTGACATTCCCCAGAACGTTCCGTCCCTGACATTCTATAACTGCCACTCCCCGGAACGTTCTGTCCCCGACATTCTATAACTGACATTCCCCAGAACGTTCTGTCCCTGACATTCTATAACTGACATTCCCCGGAAAGTTCTGTCCCTGACATTCGATTACTGTCATTCCCCGGAACGTTCTGTCCCCAACATTCTATAACTGCCATTCCTCGGAACATTTTGTCCCCAACATTCTATAACTGACATTCCCCAGAACGTTCTGTCCCTGACATTCTATAACTGACATTCCCCGGAACGTTCTGTCCCTGACATTGTTTGTGAACGGCCGGACGTCAGTGAATTGAAGAAATGATAAGATCCCGAGGGAAGAGATCCCGTTCCAGGGAGAAGGAGACACTGTTCCGAAGGCCCCTCAAGCAGTTAAAGGGGGGAATACATTTTCCCTGCGTTTATATTTCTCCACGACACAGGATCGACCACAATTTAGACCAAAATACAGAAATTCCCAAAATCCGTTTGTCTTCATGAAAGTGGGAGATAATCCTTCAGGACAGCAACGTTTCCACCCTCCGTATTAGGAACTGGGAAGGAGTGACCTGTGTCTGTTCTCGAGTGATTGAGTGTGTGGGAATGTTCTAGAAACCATCTGTCCTTATGGATGTGTCTCTGTGTGTTTGGGGAGGGAGGGTTTCTGGTGGTTTATGTCACATTTTTGTCAGTAATTCCGACCTTCCCATTTGTTATTCCAGCTCCAATTATTTTAATAAATCCCTGAATACAGGGACACATTTGAAAATATCACTGTGTCCCCAATCAAACAGTCCCTTTGCCTCCAGGCTGATGGATAATGGGTTTGTTTTCCTTCCTCACAGTTAACGTAGTGACCATCTACGTCCTGCTTTATAAAGATTGTGGATTGTCTCCATGTGTCAGACGTTACCTGGGGGCCATGGCAGCAGCGGATCTCCTGGTCATTATCCTCGACCTGATCCTGAGACACATTCCTATTGTTTTTCAGGATCAGTTTTATTTCCTGAGGTACTCCGTCCCCGTGTGTAATATCCACGCCGTCCTGCTTTATGCAGCCACTGACTGCTCTGTCTGGTTCACCGTCACTTTCACCTTTGATTGGTTTGTGGCCATTTGTTGCCAGAAGCTGAAAAGTAAATATTGCAGTGAGAAAACGGCGGCTGTGGTTCTGGGAGCAGTGACTGTGCTGAGCTGTTTAAAGAACATTTTCTGGTATTTTATTCTCACGGCTCGGTATTGGCTGGTGAACGCCCCCTGGTTTTGTGATGTAACAGACGCTATTCGATTCTCCAGTGTCTGGGTCACAATCGAGTTCCTCCACCAGATTCTAACCCCGTGTGTCCCATTTCTCCTGATTGTGCTGCTCAATGTTCTCACCGTCAGACACATTTTAGTGACCAGCAGAGCCCGCAGGAGACTCCACGCTCACACCAATGGAGACGCTCATTCTGACACTGAAATGAGAAACCGAAAAAAATCCATCATTTTACTGTTTGTGATCTCGGCCAATTTCATCCTGTTATGGTCAGCGTTCATGCTGTATTCTATATGGGGCCGGATGTTGTTTATTGGGTATTACTCTGTGTATCTCCATCCCTTTGTTCAGGAAATGGGCTTCATGCTGCAGCTCCTCAGTTGCTGCACAAACACCGCGATTTATGCCGTGACCCAGACTAAGTTCAGGCAGCACCTGAAGAATGTGATGAAATATCCCTTCACCCAAATCCATCCATCCATCAAACTCCCTCATTAATCACACCATCCGGGATTTTCACATTTCAGTTCAGTGTTTCAGCGATGGAGCAGCCTTTCGCTATGGTAACAGACTGAGGGTAGAGCTGGTTTGTCCATCCTTATCCCACAGGGGGGGTTTCAGGGAAACATTTCAATATTTCTCACAACTCAGGGGCCAGTGAGAAATGGCACCATCCCACTGACTGTATCCATCACTTCCATTTGTCAACAATAAAAATGTTGATTAAAGCGTGCCGAGCAGCAGAGTGACCGATGTCGTTGTGTGTCTTTGTGTTGGAGAAGCTGAGCTGGAGAGAGACAGACTCAGCCCCAAGTCCTGGGCCTCAGGGAAGGGGAGGGCACCGCACCCTAAACTCAGGACCTAGGTTTAACTCCCTCTGATCCCCCCCCCCCCTCCAACCTGACCTCCCCATTTCCTGTCGTGAGTGGGACAGGATTTCAGTTGTTTCATGGGGACTACCCTCCTCCCAAATCTTTGGATCAGAGGGAGAGGGACGGGTCAGGGAGACAGATTGCATCAGAGAGGAGGGGGGGGCAGGAGGGAAAGAGATTTAGTCAGAGAGAAACAGAGGGAGGTGGGGAGAAAGAGAGACTGAGGTAGGGGGATCGAGAGTGAGAGAAGTGGAGAGAGAGTGAAGGAGCAGGGAGAGACAGAGAGAGCGAGAGGCAAGGGAGAGCTAAGGTGAGGAAGAGAGAGAGAAATAGGGGAGGACATAATGAGAGAAGGGTCAGAGAGTGGGGGACAGAGAGAGAGGGTCAGAGAGAGAGGGGGATAGAGAGGGGGGACAGAGAGAGTGGGGAGACAGAAAGAGGGGGGACATAGAGAGGGATGGGAACGAGAAGGCGGGACGGGGGTGGGGAACAGAGAGGGAGGTCAGAGAGAGGGGGGACAGAGAGGAGAGGGTGGGGAGGAGAGGGACGGAGCTGGGAGGTACAGAGATGGGGGCAGAGAGAGGGGGGAACAGAGAGAGTGGGGACAGGGAGAAGGGGACAGAGAGTGAAGGGGACAGAGAAACCGGGGGACAGAGAGAGGGGGGGCAGTTAGAGGGGGGCAGAGAGAGGGGTAAAGAGAGACGGGGAGAGAGGGGGCAGACTGAGAGCGCGATGATATAGAGAAGGGGGATAGAGAGCGGGAAATACAGAAAGGGGGGAGGACAGAGATAGAGAGGGGGACTGAGAGTGGGTCGGGGGGGGGGACAGGGAGAGGGCTGGGACCAAGAAGGGGGGGACAGAGAGGGGGACTGAGAGAGGGGGACAGAAAGAAGGGGGTTAGGGAGAGGGGGACAGAGAGAGGAGGACAGAGAGAGGGGAGGACAGAGAGAGGTGGTACAGAGAGAGGGGGACAGAGAGAGGGGGAACAGAGGGGGGTACAGGGAGAAGGGGAGACAGAGAGGGGAGCAGAGAGAGTGGGGACAGTAAGAGAGGGGAGGCAGAGAACAGAGAAGGTGGGACAGAGAGAGGGGGAAATAGAGAAGGGGACAGAGGGGGCGGACTGAGAGCGGAGGGACAGAGAGAAGGAGGGGCAGAGAGAGAGGGGACTGAGAGAGGGGGACAGAGAGCGGGAGAGACAGAGGGAGTTGGGGGGAACAGAGAGAGTGGGGACAGAGAGAGATGGACAGAGAGCGGGGTGACTGGGGGGAAGAGAAAGGGGGACAGAGAGAGGAAGGAACAGAGGGAGAGGGGGTCAGAGAGAGGGGGCAGAGGGGGAAGAGAGAGGGGTGACAGAAAGAGAGTGGGGACAGAGAGAGATTGGGGACAGAGAGAGGGGGTGCCAGAGAGAGGGGAGAAAGAGAGAGAGGGGAGACGGAGAGAGGGAGGGGCAAAGAAAGAGAGGACAGAGAGAGTGGGGACAGAGAGAAGGGGGACAGAGGGGGGGGTCAGAGAGAGAGGGGGACAGAGAGAGAGAGGGGGACAAGAGAGTGGGGACAAGAGAGTGGGGGGAGAGAGAGGGTTGAGTGATAGGGGAGAGAGAGGGGGTAGTGAGAGGGGGAAGAGAGAGAGGGGGGGGCAGAGAGAGAGGTACAGAGAGAGAGATGGTGGACAGAGAGATGGGGACAGAGAGAGAGAGAGGGACAGAGTGAGAGGGTGACAGAGAGATTGGGGACAGAGTGAAGGGTGACAGAGCGGGAGGGACAGAGAGAGTGGGACAGAGAGACAGTGGGGACAGAGAGAGGGGGGATATTGAGAGAGGGGGACAGGGAAATGGGGGCGAAGAGAGAGGGGGACAGAAAGAGGGGGGTAGAGAGAGCGGGGAAAAGAAAGAGGAGGAAAGAGAGACGGGAACAGAGGGGGCGGACAGAGAGAGTGGGGACAGAGAGGGTGGGGCAGAGAGAGGGGGGACAGAGAGGGAGGGAACAGGGAGAGAGGGGGACAAGAGAGTGGGGGGAGCGAGGTAGGGGACAGATGGGGAGCGAGAGGGGTGCATAGAGAGGGGTCAGAGAGTGGGGGACAGAGAGAGGGGGACAGAGAGAGGGGGACAGAGAGAGGGGACAAAGAGAGGGGGAACAGAGAGAGGGGGACACAGAGTGGGGGACAGAGAGTGGGGGACAGAGAGTGGGGGACAGAGAGAGGGGACAGAGAGAGGGGACAGAGAGACAGGTCAGAGAGAGGGGGGTACAGAGAGAGGGGGACAAAGAGAGGGGGAACAGAGAGAGGGGACAGAGAGAGGGGGACAGAGAGAGGGGACAAAGAGAGGGGGAACAGAGAGAGGGGGACACAGAGTGAGGGACAGAGAGAGGGGGACTGAAAGTGGGGGGACAGAGAGAGAGGGGTGGACAGAGAAATGGGGACAGAGGGAGAGGGAGGGACAGAGTGAGAGGGTGACAGAGAGAGTGGGGACAGAGAGGAGGGTGACAGAGCGGTGGGTACAGAGAGGGGGGACAGAGAGAGGGGTCTATTGAGAGAGGGGGGACAGAGAGATCGGGGCGACGAGAGAGGGGGACAAAAAGAGGCGGCAGAGAGAGCGGGGAAAGAAAGAGGAGGAAAGAGAGAGGGGTACAGAGGGAACGGACAGAGAGAGGGTGAGACAGAGAGAGGGTGGGACAGAGAGAGGGTGGGGACAGAGAGAGAGGGGGACAAGAGAGTGGGGGGAGCGAGGTAGGGGAGAGATAGGGAGAGAGAGGGGGGTATGGAGAGAAGGTGGACAGACAGAGGGGGACAGTGAGTGGGGGGACAGAGAGAGAGGGACAGAGAGAGAGTGACAGAGAGAGGGGGACAGAGAGAGAGGGGTGGACAGAGAGGTGGGGACAGAGGGAGAGGAGGATACAGAGTGAGAGGTTTGGACAGAGAGAATGGGGACAGAGCGGAGAGTGACAGAGAGAGGGGGGCAGAGAGGGGGGACAGAGAAGGGAGGGATGGAGAGGGGCACAGAGAGAGGGCGAACAGAGAGGGGGGACAGAGAGAGAGGGGGACAGAGAGAGAGGGGACGGAGGGGGGAGCAGAGAGAGGGGGGACGGAGGGGGGAGCAGAGAGAGGGGGACAGAGAAGGGGGACAGTGAGGGGGGATACAGAGAGGGGGGACAGAGAGAGGGGGGACAGAGAGGGGAGAGACGGAGAGGTGGACAGAGAGAGGTGGGATGGAGAGAGAGGGGACAGAGAGAGGGGGACAGAGAGAGGGGGACAGAGAGAGGTGGGACAGAGAGGGGAGGGACGGAGAGGGGGACAGAGAGAGAGGGCAAACAGAGAGAGAGGGCAAACAGAGAGAGAGGGGGGACAGAGAGAGGGGGACAGAGGGGGCTATTGAGAGAGGGGGGACCGAGAGAGAGGGGACAGAGAGAGAAGGGACAGAGGGGGGAAGAGAGAGACGGGGACAGAGAGGGGGACAGAGAGAGGGGGATAGAGAGAGTGTGGAAAGAGAGAGGTGGACAGATGGGGCGTGCTGAGAGCGGGGAGACAGAAAGAAGAAGGGGCAGAGAGAGAGGGGACCGAGAGAGGGATACAGACAGTGGGAGAGGTGAGGGACAGAGAGAGTGGGGGTCACAGAGAGAGGGCGGCAGAGGGGGATAGAGAGAGAGGACAGAGAGGGGGGGACAGAGGAGGGGGACAGAGAGGGGGGGGGACAGAGAGAGAGGTGGACAAGAGAGTGGGGGGACAGAGAGGGACAGAGGACAGAGAGAGAGGGGGACAGAGAGAGAGGCGGGGCAGAGAGAGTGTGGGACAGAGAGAGAGGTGGACAAGAGAGAGGGTGGAGTGATAGGGGATAGAGGGGGGGTAGAGATAGGGGGAAGAGAGAGAGGGGGACAGAGAGAAGGGTGCAGAGAGTGGGGGCGACAGAGAGAGGTGGACAGAGGTGGTGTACAGAGAGAGAGGGGTGGACAGAGAAATGGGGACAGAGGGAGAGGGAGGCACAGAGTGAGAGGGTTACAGAGAGAGTGGGGACAGAGAGGAGGGTGACAGAGCGGGGGTACAGAGAGGGGGTACAGAGGGGGGGGCAAGAGAGTGGGGGGAGAGAGAGGGTGGAGTGATAGGGGATAGAGAGGGGGGTAGAGATAGGGGGAAGAGAGATAGTGTGGACAGAGAGAATAGGGACAGGGAGGAGGGTGATTGAGAGAGGGGGGACAGACAGAACGGTGACAGGGAGAGGGGGGACAGAGGGGGGGACAGAGAGGGGAGGGACAGAGAGTGGGACAGAGAGAGTGCGAACAGAGAGAGAGAGGGGGGACAGAAAGAGGGGGTGCACGGGGGGGATTGAGAGAGGGAGGACAGAGAGGGGGACAGAGGGGGGAACAGAGAGGGGAGGGACGGAGAGGGGGACAGAGAGAGAGCGAACAGAGAGGCGGGGTCAGAGAGAGAATGGACGGAGGGGGGAACAGAGAGAGGGGAACAGAGAGAGGGGACAGAGAGGGGGGATAGAGAGAGGGGGGAAAGAGAGAGGGGGACAGAGAGAGGGGGGACAGAGAGAGGGGGACAGAGAGAGAGGGACAGAGAGAGGGGAGACAGAGAGTGGGGAGAAGGAGAGGGGACAGAGAGAGGTGGGACAGAGAGAAAGGGGACAGAGAGATAAGGACAGAGAGAGGGCGAACAGAGAGAGAGGGCGAACAGAGAGAGGGGGACAGAGAGGGGGCAGAAGGGGGGATTGAGAGAGTGGGGACAGAGAGCGGAGACAGAGGGGGAAGATAGAGAAGGGGACAGAGAGGGCGACAGATAGAGGGGGGATAGAGAGAGGGTGAAAGAAAGATGGAGAGATGGGGCGCCCTGAGAGCGGGGGGACAGAGAGAAGGAAGGGCAGAGAGACAGGGGACCAAGATAGGGAGACAGACAGCGGGAGAGACAGAGAGAGGTGGGGGAAAGAGAGAGTGGGGGTCACATAGAGAGGGCGGAAGAGGGGGACAGAGAGAGAGGACAGAGAGAGTGGGGTGACGGGGGGGACAGAGAGAGAGGGTGTCAGAGAGAGAGAGGACAGAGAGTGTGGGGGGACAGAGAGAGAGGGGGAC
Source organism: Chiloscyllium punctatum (assembly GCF_047496795.1). Taxonomy (NCBI): domain Eukaryota; kingdom Metazoa; phylum Chordata; class Chondrichthyes; order Orectolobiformes; family Hemiscylliidae; genus Chiloscyllium; species Chiloscyllium punctatum. Next base: position 69,447,597 of record NC_092766.1, read on the forward strand.
AGAGAGAGTGGGGACAGAGAGGGGGCGGTCAGAGAGAGAGAGGGGGTCAGAGAGAGAGGGGGGAAAGAGAGAGAGTGGAACAAGAGAGTGGGGGGAGAGAGAGGGTGGAGTGATAGGGGATAGAGAGGGGGGTAGAGATAGGGGAAGAGAAAGAGGGGGACAGAGAGAAGGGTGCAGAGAGTGGGGGGACAGAGAGAGGGGAACAGAGATATGGTATATAGAGAGGGGGTGGACAGATAAATGGGGACAGAGGGAGAGGGAGGCACAGAGTGAGAGGATGACAGAGAGAGTGGGGACAGAGAGGAGGGTGACAGAGCGGGGGGTACAGAGAGGGGGGACAGAGAGATGAGGACCGAGAGAGAGTGTGGACAGAGAGAGGGGACATTGAGAGAGAGGGGAAAGAGAGAGGGGGCGCAGAGAGAGGGTGTACAGAAAGAAGGGGGCTAAGAGACCGGGAGAAAGAAAGAGAGTGAAAGCAAGAGGAAGACAGAGGGGACGAACAGAGAGAGGGTGGGACAGAGAGGGGGCGGTCAGAGAGAGAGAGGGGGTCAGAGAGTGAGGGGGGACTGAGATAGAGGGGAACAAGAGAGTGGGGGGAGAGAGAGGGTGGAGTGATAGGGGATAGAGAGGGGGGTAGAGGTAGGGGATAGAGAAAGAGGGGGACAGGGAGAAGGGTGCAGAGAGTGGGGGGACAGAGAGAGGGGAACAGAGAGGGGGTACAGAGAGAGGGGGTGGACAGATAAATGGGGACAGAGGGAGAGGGAGGCACAGAGTGAGAGGGGGACAGAGAGAGGGAGACAGAGAGAGAGGGGTGGAGAGAGAGAATGGGGGCAGAGAGACGGAGGACAGACAGAAGGGTGACAGGGAGAGCAGGGGACAGAGAGAGGGTGACAGAGAGGGGAGGGATTGAGAGGGGGACAGAGAGAGGGCGTGCAGAGGGGGGGATTGAGAGGGGGACAGAGAGAGAGGTGACAGAGGGGGGAACAGAGAGACGGGGACAGAGAGGGGGGAACCGAGAGAGAGGGGGTACAGAGATAGGGGGACAGAGAGAGGGGAACGGAGAGAGAGGGGGGACAGAGGGGACGGACAGAGAAAGGGTGGGACAGAGAGGGGGCGGTCAGAGAGAGAGAGGGGGTCAGAGAGAGAGGGGGGACAGAGAGAGAGGGGAACAAGAGAGTGGAGGGACAGAGAGGGTGGAGTGATAGGGGATAGAGGGGGGTAGAGATAGGGGGAAGAGAAAGAGGTGGACAGGGAGAAGGGTGCAGAGAGTGGGGGGACAGAGAGAGAGGGGAACAGAGAATGGATACAGAGAGAGATAATGGGGACAGAGGGAGAGGGAGGCACAGAGTGAGAGTGGTACAGAGAGAGAGGGGTGGAGAGAGAGAATGGGGGCAGAGAGGAGGTTGACAGAGAGAGGGAGGACAGACAAAAGGGTGACAGGGAGGGGGGGCAGAGAGAGGGTGACAGAGAGAGAGGAGGGACAGAGAGAGGGCGTGCAGAGGGGGGGATTGAGAGGGGGACCGAGAGAGAGGCGACAGAGGGGGGGAGTAGAGAGACGGGGACAGAGAGGGGGGAACCGAGAGAGAGGGGGTACCGAGATAGGGGGACAGAGAGAGGGGAACGGAGAGAGAGGGGAGACAGAGAGGGAGGACAGAGAGAGGGTGACAGAGAGGATGGGGACAGAGAGAGGGGGACAGAGAGAGAGGGGACAGAAAGAGGGGAATGGTGAGAGAGGGGACAGAGAGGGGAAACAGAGAGAGGGGAACGGAGAGACAGGGCGGACAGAGAGGGCAGGACAGAGAGAGGGGAACGGAGAGTGGGGGGACAGAGATAGGGGGGAAAGACAAAGGGGACAGAGAGAGGGCAACGGAGAGAGAGGGGAGACAGAGAGAGGGAGGACAGAGAGAGGGTGACAGAGAAGAGGGGGACAGAGAGAGGGGGACAGAGAGAGGGGGACAGAGCGAGGGCAACGGAGAGAGAGGGGGCATTGAGAGAAGGGGACAGAGAGATGGAGGGTCTGAGAGGTGAGAGAGAGATTGGGTGACAGAGAGAGGGGCAGTCAGAGAGAGAAGGGACAGAGAGAGGGGGCAAGAGAGTTGGGGGAAGAGAGGGAGGGGAGAGATGGGGAGAGGAGGGGGTAAAAAGAGGGGGAAGAGAGAAGGTGGACACAGAGGGGGACAGTGAGTGGGGGGACAGAGAGGGGTGGACAGAGAGGTGGGGACAGAGGGAGAGGAGGGTTCAGAGAGAGGGGGAACAGAGAGGAGGTTGGCAGAGAGAGGGGGGTCAGAGAGAAGGGAATGGAGAGAGAGGGGCGACAGAGAGGGGGTACAGACAGAGTGGAACGGAGAGGGGGGGACAGAGAGAGGGGAATAGACAGAAGGGAGCACAGAGAGGGGGGACAGAGAGAGGGGAACAGAGAGGGGGGGCAAAGAGGAGGGGGGACAGAGAGGAGGGGACAAGAGGACGGGTGTTAGAGAGGAGGGGGACAGAGAGAGGGGGACAGAGAGAGGGGGACAGAGTTAGTGGACAGTGTGAGTGGGGCACAGAGAGAGAGGGGGGGACACAGAGAGGGGGGCAAGAGAGGGGAGAGAGACGGGGAAGACAGTGGTGGAGAGAGGGGGGAGACAGACGGTGGGGGAGTAGCGACGAGGGGAGAGAGAGGAGGGGAGAGAGGGGGAGAGAGTGAGAGGGGGCGACAGAGGGGGAGAGGGGGGAGAGAGGGGCGAGAGAGAGGAGGGTAGAGAGAGGAGGGGAGAGAGGAGGGGAAGAGGAGGGGAGAGAGGGGGAGAGAGGGGGGAGAGAGAGGATGGGAGAGAGTGGGGTGAGAGCGGGGGAGATGAGAGGGGGAGACGGGGGAGGGAGAGATGGGGAGAGTGAGAGGGTGAGTGAGGGAGGGATTGAGAGAGGGAATGGGTGAGAGAGGGAGAGAGAGGGGAGACAGTTCTGTGACAGAGTTGGGGGAGAGAGTTAGTGAAGAGAGAGTTAAGGGAGAGAGTGATGGGTAGAGAGAGTGAGTGAGGGGGAAAGGGAGGGGGAGGAGGAGAGATGGGATAGAGAGTGAGGCAAGGAGAGAGAGGGCGGAGAGAAAAGGGGAAGTGAGAGAGGGGTTAGAGAGCTAGTGGGAGAGCGGGGGAGGAGGAGGGGCGAGGGAGCGAGAGGGGGGAGGGGAGAGAGAGGGGGGAGAGTGAGCTGGACAAAGTGAGGGGGAGGGGGGGAGAGAGAGCAGCAGGGAGAGGGGGGCAGGGAGAGGGGAGCAGAGAGAGGGGGCAGAGAGAGGTGGCAGAGGGAGGGATCGAGGAAGGTGGGTGAGAGACGGGGGCAAGAGAGAGGTCGACAGAGGGAGGGAGTGAGGGGAGAGGGGGAGAGGGGGGTGAGGGAGGGGTGAGAGAGAGGGGAGAGAGCGCGGGGACAGATAGAGAGTGGGGAGAAAGTGGGGGAGAGAGAGGGTGACGGGGAGGGGGAGAAGGGAAGAGAGGGGAGATTGGGAGAGGGGAGATGAAGAGGGGAGTTGGAGAGGCGAGAGGGATCGGAAGAGAGGGTAGATAGAGAGGGGAGAGAGACAGAGGGAGGTAAAGAGAAGGGTAGAGAGAGCAGAGTAGAGAGACGGGGAGAGAGGTGAAGAAATGGGGGAGAGAGAAGGGGAGAGGGCTGGAGAGAGGGGGAGAGAGAGGGGAAGAGAGTGGGGAGAGAGAAGGGGAGAGAGAGAGGGGGGAGAGAGAGGGGCAAGAGTGGAGACGATGGGGGGCGAGAGTGGGGGCAAGAGTGGGGGCAAGAGTGGGGGGCGAGAGGGTGGAAAAGAGTGGGGGGCGTGAGGGGGGCGAGGGTGGGGGCGAAAGAGGGGGAGAGAGAGGAGGGGCGAGACAGGAGTGCGAGACAGGGGACGAGAGATGGGCGAGAGAGAGGGTACGAGATGGGGGCGAGAGAGAGGGCGGAGGGAGGGGAGAGAGGTGGAGGGGAAGAGAGGGGATAGAGAGAGTGTTGGGAAAAGATGGGGGAGAGAGAGAGGGGAGAGAGAGGCGGGAGAGAGAAGGGGAGGGGAAGAGAGAGGGCAAGAGAGATGGGGAGAGAGTGGGGAGAGAGAGAGTGGGGTGAGAGAGTGAGATGAGAAAGAGGGGCAAAGGAGGTGGGAAGAGAGAGGAGAGAGAGTGGGAGGAGAGAGAAAGGGTGATATAGAGTGGTGAGAAGGAGAGGCGAGAGAGGGGGAGAGGGGGGAGAGAGTGAGAGGAGAAAGAGGGGGTGAGAGAGAGAGAGGCGAGAGAGAGAGAGGCGAGAGAGTTGGGAAGAGAGGGGATAGAGGGTGAGAGAGTGGGTAGAGAGGGGGAGAGAGGGGGAAAGAAAGGGGGGAGAGAGCGAGGGGGAGAGAGTGGGGGTAGAGAGTGGGGGCAGAGAGGGGTGGGAGAGGGTGTACAGAGATGGGGAAAAGAGAGGGGGAGAGAGAGTGGGAGAGAGAGAGGAGGGAGAGTGAGAGGGTAGAGGGAGAGAGAGGGGGCAGAGAGTGAGGGGGTGAGAGTGAGGGGAGTGAGTGGGGGGAGAGAGTAGGGGGAGAGTGGTGTGTAGAGAGTGGGGGAAATAGTGGGGGAGGGACGGTGGATGTGAAGAGTGGGGGTGGGGAGTGGATGGGGAGAGTGGGGGTGAGAGTGCGTTGGGAGAGAAGGGAGAGAGACTGGGGTAAGTGATTGGGGTAAGAGAGCAGGGTAAGAGACCGGGGAGAGAGAAAGAGGGGAGGGAGAGAGGGGAGGGAGAAAGAGAGGGGAAGGAGAGAGACGAGAGGGAGTGGGGTGAAAAACAGGGGAGATGGACAGAGGGGAGGTGGAGAGAGGGGAGAAAGAGAGGGGTGGAAAGAGAGGGGAGAGAGAGAAAGGGTAGAGAAACAGGGGTATAGAGTGAGGGAGAGAGAGACAGAGCAGGGTAGGCAGAGTGGAAGAGAGAGAGAGTGGAGAGAGAGGGGAGAGAGAGAGGGGCCGAGAGAGGTCGGAGAGTGGGAGGGGGAGGGGCGTGAGAGAGGGGGGAGAGAGATGGCGTGAGAGAGGGGGTGAGAGAGGGCTTGAGAGAGGGGGTGAGAGAGGGGGTGAGAGAGGGGAGAGAGAGGGGTTGAGAGGGAGGGGAGAGAGTGGACACGAGTGGGGGGCGATAGTGGGGGCGAGAGAGGGGGTGAGAAGGGGGCGAGAGATGGTGCGAGAGGGGGGCGAGAGAGAGGGGGGAGAGAGGGGGTAGAGAGAGAGTTGGGGAAAGAGGCGGAGAGGGGGGAGAGAGAGAAGGGAGAGAGAGGCTGGAGAGAGAGAGGGGGAGAGAGTGTGGAGGAGAGAGAATCGGGGAGAGAGTGGAGGAGAGAGAGGGGGTGAGAGAGAGAGGTGAGAAGGAGAGGCGAGAGAGGGGGACAGGGGGAGAGTGTGAGGGGGGAGAGAGGGTGCGAGAGAGAGGTTGTGAGAGAGGGGGGAGAGAGAGGGGAAGAGTGGGGTTGAGAAAAGGGCAACGACAGGGGTGTGTGGAGAAAGAAGGGGGCAGAGAAAGGGGGAGAGAAAGAGAGGGAGTGAGATGGTGAGAGAGGGAGAGGAGAGGGGTGGAGAGAGAGGGGAGAGAGAGAGAGGGGAGAGAGGGGGGAGAGAGATGGTGTGAGAGTGGGTGAAGAGAGTGGGGGAGAGAGTGGGGAAAGAGAGTGGGGAACGAGAGTGGGGAACGAGAGTGGGGAAAGAGAGTGGGGGAGAGTGAGAGCATGAGAGGCAGGGAGTGAGAGAGAGAGAGATAGGGAGTGGGAGAGAGAGTTAGTGAAGAGAGAAAGGGAGAGAGAGAGATTGGGGGTCGAGAGAGGGGGTGAGCAGCGTAGAGAGAAAGGGGAGAGGGAGGGAGATAGAAGGGGAGGCGGAGAGAGGGGGAGAGTGGGGGACAGAGAGGAGAGAGAGGTTGACAGAGGGAGGGTGACAGAGGGAGGGGGACAGAGAGTGGAGGGAGACAGGGGGGAGAGAGGGGGAGAGAGGGAGGGGTAGAGAGAGTGTGGGGACAGAGTGGGGGAGAGCGTGGGGAGAGAGAGTGGGGAGAGAGAGTGCAGAGAGAGAGAGTGAGGGAGAGAGTGGGGGAGGGAGATGGTTAGGGAGGGAGTGAGAGAGAGGGGAGATATTTAGGTGACAGAGTGGGGGCAGAGTTAGTGAAGAGAGGGGGGAGAGAGAGAGTGAGGTTTAGAGAGAGAGAGTGGGTGAAAGAGAGAGGTGGAGAGAGAGGGGATGAGAGAGACGGTAGAGAGAAGGCGAGAGAGGAGGGGAGAGGGGGAGAGAGGAGTTAGAGGGGTGAGAGGGGTGTGGAGAGAGGGGGAAGAGAGAGGGCGGCAGAGAGAGAGAGATAGGAAGGGGGAAGAGAGACGGGGAGGGCAAGAGAGAGGGGGAGAGAGAGGGGGGAGAGAGGGGGGAGAGGGAGGGGGAGAGGGAGGGGGGAGAGAGAGGGGGCGAGAGACGGGGAGAGCGACAGGGAGAGGGGGTGAGACGGGGAGAGAGAGGGGGAGGGGGAGGAAGGTGCGAGGGAGGGTGAGAGAGGGGGGACAGAAAGAGGTTGAGAGCGGGGGGAAAGAGAGGGGAGAGAGATGGGCAGAGAGTGGGGAGAGAGAGAGGACAGTGAGGGGGAGACTGATGTGGCGAGAGAGGGGGAGGAAGAGGAAGGTGCGAGGGAGGGTGAGGGGGGGACAGAAAGAGGTTCAGAGTGGGGGGAGAGAGGGGAGAAAGAGGGGGAGAGAGTGGGGGAAGAGAGAGTGGGAAGAGAGAGGGGAGAGAGAGAGGGGGGAGATGCAGGGAGAGAGAGGGGGAGAGAGACGGGGAGAGCGACGGGGAGAGAGGGGGTAGAGACGGGGCAAGAGAGAGGGAGGGAGCGGAAGGTGCGAGGAAGGGGGAGGAGGGGACAGAAAGGGGGTGAGAGCGAGGGGAGAGACGGGGAGAGAGTTTGGGGAAGAGAGTGGGGAAGAGGGGGGAGACAGAGGGGGAGAGAGAGGGCAAGAGTGACGGGGAAAGCGATGGCGAGAGCGACGGGGAAGGGGGAGAGACGGGGAGGGAGGGGGGGGCGGAGAGGAAGGGGGCGAGGGAGGTGGAGAGAGGGGGGCAGAAAGGGGGTGATAGAGGGGAAGAGAGCGCAGGGAGAGAGATGGGAGAGTGAGAGGGAGGGAGTGAGAGAGGGAGAGAGAAGGGAGAGATTTAGGCGACAGAGGTAGTGAAGAGCGAGAGGGGGAGAGAGTTTGAGGGGTTGAGAAACAGGGTGAGCGGGTTGGAGAGAGATGGGATAGAGAGACGAGGTGAGAGAATGGGGTAGAGAGAGGGGAGAGGGAGGGGTGAGGGAGAGAGGGTGAGATGGGGGAGAGAGAGGGGAGAGTGGGGGGAGAGAGAGGAGAGAGAGGCGGACAGAGAGAGGGGAAGAGGGAGGGGGACAGAGAGAGGGGGAGAGATGGGGAGAGAGACGGGAAGAGATTGTGGAGAGACAGGGGGAGTGCGAGAGGGGTCGAGAGAAGGGACAAGAGAGAGGGCGAGAGTGGGTGGCGAGAGAGTGGGGCAAGACAGGAGAGTGAGAGAGGGGGCGAGACAGGGGAAATGAGAGAGGGTGGCGAGAGAGGGATGGAGAGAGAGGGGGGCTGAGAGAGAGAGTGTGGAGAGAAAGGGGGTGAGAGAGGGTAAGAGTGAGACAGGGGAGAGAGGGGGCGAGAGAGCGGGGGTGAGCGAGCGGGGGCGAGAGAGCGGGGAATGAGAGAGAGGGGGGGCAGAGAGTGGGGGGAGAGGGGAAGAGAGAGGGGGGAGAGTGGGCGAGAGAGCGGGGGTGAGAGAGCGGAGGTGAGAGAGCGGGGAATGACAGAGAGGGAGGGAGGCAGAGAGGGGGAGAGGGGGAGAGAGAGGTGGAGAGAGACAGGGGGAGGGAGACGAAGGGGGCGAGGGAGGTGGAGGGGGACAGAAAGGGTTGAGAGAGTGGCGAGAGAGTGTGGGGAGAGAGGGGGGAGAGAGATGGGGAGAGTGATGGGGAAAGAGATGGCGAGAGTGAGAGGGAGAGAAAGGGGAGAGAGGGGGCACGAGAGGGAGTGAGAGAGGCGGGCGAGGGGGGATGAGAGGGGGTGAGAGAGAGGGGAGAGAGAGGGGGAGTGCGAGGATGCAAGAGAGAAGGGTAGACAGAGAGGAGAGAGAGGGGGCGAGAGAGGGTGGCGAGAGAGGGTGGCGAGAGAGGGGGCGAGACAGAGGGTGAGAGGGGGAGAGAGAGGGGACAGTGAGAGAGAGTGTGGACAAAAAGTGGGGAAGAGAGAGCAGGGAGAGAGAGGGGAGAGAGACAGGAGAGATAGGGGGCAGAGAGAGAGAGAGTGCGTGGAGAGAAAGGAGGAAGAGAGTGCTGGAGAGTGAGAGGGAGAGAGAGGGGGAGCGATAGTGTGGGAGAGACAGGGCGAGAGAGAGAAAGAGAGGGTGAAAGAGGGGAGAGAGGGAGGTGAGAGAGAGGGACTGAGGGAGCGGTGGTAAGAGAGCGGGGCGTTAGAGAGAGGGGGCAGAGAGTGGGGGAGAGAGTGGGGGGGCAAGAGAGGGGGAGAGAGGGGGGAGAGAGACGGGGAGAGTGACGCAGAGAGGCGGGAGAGACAGAGGGAGAGAGGGGGAGAGAGAGGGGCTGAGAGAGGGGGCGAGAGAGGGAGCGAGAGTGGGGGTGAGAGAGGGGGGTGAGAGAGGGGAGAGAGGGGGGAGACAGAGGCGGCAGAGAGAGAGAGGGGAGAAAAAGGGAAGAGAGGGGGAGAGAAGGGGAGAGATGGAGGGGGAGAGTGAGAGGGAGAGGAATGGAAGCGAGGGTGATGAAAGAACGGGGGTGAGAGAGCCGGGGGTGAGAGAGAGGGGGCAGACAGTGGGGGAGAGAGGGGGGGAGCGAGAGGGGGAAAGAGAGAGGGGAGAGGGCGAGGGAGAGACAGGGAGACAGGGGGGGTAAAGCAGAGGAATGTGCGAGGGAGGGTTGAGAGAGGGGGGACAGAAAGGGGATGAGAGTGGGGGGAGAGAGAGGGGAGAGAGATGGGGAGAGAGTGGGGGAGGGAGAGGAAGGTGCGAGGGAGGGGGAGAGAGGCCGACAGAGAGGGGGTGAGAGCGGGGGAGAGAGAGGGGAGAGAGATGGGGGTGAGAGTGGGGGAAGAGAGTGAGGAAAGAGAGTGGGGGAGTGAGAGGCAGAGAGAGAGAGGGGAGAGGGAGGGGGAGAGAGAAGGGAAGAGAGACAGGGAGAGTGACGGGGAGAGGGGGAGAGACGGGGAGAGAGATTTGGAAGGAGAGGAAGGGGGCGAGGGAGGTGGAGAGAGGGGGAAAGAAAGACGGTGAGTGTGAGAGAGAGAGGGGAGAGAGAGGGGAGAGTGAGAGGGTGAGAGAGGTAGGGAGTGAGAGACGGAGAGAGAGAGAGAGGCGAGAGATTTAGGCGACAGAGTTAGTGAAGAGCGAGGGGGGAGAGAGAGTTTGAGCGGTAGACAGAGAGGGTGAGCGGGGTAGAGAGACATCTGATAGAGACAGTGGATGAGAGAGTGGGGTAGAGTGAGGGGAGAGGGAGGGGGAGAGATGGGGAGAGGAGAGAGGGGTTAGAGGGGCGAGATTGGGGGACAGAGAGGGGAGAGTCGGGGGGGAGAGAGGGGTTGAGAGAGGGGGAGAGCGATGGGGAGGGGGAGAGACGGAGAGAGAGAGAGGGGAGGGAGATGAAGAGAGCGAGGGAGCGGGTTAGAGAGGGGGCAGGAAGGGGGAGAGAGTGCGGGGAGAGAGAGCGGAGAGAGATGGGGAGAGAGATGGAGAGACTGAGAGGGAGAGGGAGAGAGAGGGGAGAGTGGGAATACAAAAGGAGGCGAGAGAGGCGGGCGAGAGGGGGCAAGAGGGGGTGAGAGAGGGGAGAGAGAGGGGCGAGGGGGGAGTGAGACAATGCGAGAGGGAGGGGTAGAGAGAGTGGGGAGAGAGATGGGTAGAGGGGTTGGCGAGTGAGGGGGGCGAGACGGGGATGAAAAAGCGGGCGAGAGAGGGGGAGAGAGAGGAGGAGAGAGAGCGGGATAAAGAGTGGGGAGAGAAGGGGAGAGGGGGCAGAAAGAGAGAGTGTGTGGAGAGAAAGGGGGAAGATAGAGCGGGAGAGAGAGCGGGGAGAGAGGGAGAGAGATAGAGGGAGAGAGAGAGAGAGAGAGTGTGGTGGGGGGAGAGAGGGGGGAGGGGGAGAAAGAGAGGGGGAGAATAAGACCGGACGAGAGAGTGGGGGTGAGAGTGTGGGGGCTAGATTGGTGGGTGAGAGAGGGTGGCGCGACAGAGTGGGGGAGAGAGAAGGGGCGAGAGAGAGAGGGGGGAGAGAGGGGTAGAGATGGGGGAGAGAGTGTGGGAGAGACTGGAGGAGAGAATGCGGGAGTGAGTGGAGGGAGAGAGTGTGGGGAGAGAGTGTGGGAGAGAATGGGGGATAGAGTGGGGCAGAGTGAGAGGGTGAGAGAAGGAGGGAGTGAGAGAGGGAGAGAGAGGGGAGAAGGTTCGTTGGCAGAGTGGGGAGAGGGTTAGTGAAGAGAGAGGGGGAGAGAGAGTGAGGGGTTATAGAGAGAGGGCGTAGAGAGAGAGGGTGAAGCGCGGGGAGAGCGAGGGAGTGATAGGGAATGAGAGGGCGAGGGAGAGTGAGGTGACAGAGTGAGGGGAGAGAGGGAAGGGCAGAAAGAGAGGGGCTCGAGAGACGGGTGTGAGAGAGGGAGAGAGGGAGGGGAGAGAACGAGGGGAAGTGAGGGGGAGAGAGAGAGAGGAGAAAGAGAGGGAGAGAAAGGGAGTGGGGAGAGAGAGGGGGTGAGAGAGAGGGGGAGAGAGAGACGGGAGACAGAGGGGAGAGAGAGAGGGGACAGAGAGTGGGGAGAGAAAGGGGGGGAGAGAGAGGCTGGAGAGCGAGAGGGGGAGAGAGTGGGGCGAGAGAAGGGGAAAGAGAGAGGGGGAGAGGGAGGGGAAAAAGTGAGGGGGGGAGAGAGGGTGAGAGGGGGGGAGAGAGAGAGGCGAGAGGGGAGAGAGAGGGAAGAGGTGGCGAGAGAGGGATGAGAGAGGTTGGAGATAGGGGAAAGTCAGAGAGCGTGGGAGAGAGTGGGGAGAGAGAGGGGGAGCTGGAGAGAGGGGGACAAAGAATGGGAGAGAGAAGATGGAGAGGCGAGAGATAGAGGGGAGAGAGACAGAGAGAGAGAAAGGGTTGAGAGACAGGGGTAGAGAAGTGGAGTAGTGAAAAGGATAAAAAGAGAGGGGGAGAGAAGTGGGGTGAGAGAGAGGGCGAGAGAGGGGACAGAGGGAGTGGGAGAGAGAGAAGGGAGAGAGGAAGGGGGAGAGAGGGAGGGCGGAGAGAGTGGGGGAGAGCGAGTAAGGGAGAGTGAGTGGGTAGAGAGAGAGAGACAGAGGGAGAGAGAAAGGGGGAGAGAGAGAGGAGATGGGGGAGTGAGGTGAGAGAAAGGTGAGAGAGAGGGGAGAGAGAGGGGGAGAGAGAGGGGCGAGGGAGGGGGGCGAGAGCGGCGGGAGAGAGAGAGGTGGGAGAGAGAGAGGTGCGGGAGAGAGAGTGTTGAGTGAGAGAGGTGTGGGTGAGAGAGGTGGGGGAAAGAGAGAGAGTGGAAGAGAGAGGAGGAAAGAGATAGAGGGGAAGAGAGGGAAGGGCAGAGAGAAGGAGGGTGAAAGAGGGGAGCAGGGCCAACGGAGAGGGGTCAAGGGAGAGAGCGGAGAGAGGAAGGGGAGAGAGAGGGGGAGAGAGGGGAGAGAGGAGGGGGAGAGAGGGATGGAGAGAGAGGGGGAGAGGGGGAGAGAGAGATTGGGAGACGGAGAGGGGGAGAGAGAGCGGGGAGAGAGGAGAGAGAGAGGGGGGCAAGGTAGGGGAGAGAGAGAGATGAGTGAAACGGGCAGAGAGAGAGAGAGAGAAAAAGAGGGGATGGGAGAGGGGAGAGCGAGCGAGAAAGCGAGGGGCGAGAGAGGGTACGAGCGAGAGGGGAGACAGAGAGGGTGTGACAGAGAGAGGGTAGGGAGAGGGGGAGAAAGAGAGGTGAGAGAGGGGGAGAGAGAGCAGGGGGAGTGAGTGGGGGGATTGAGTGGGGGGATTGAGTGGGGGAGAGAGGGGGTAAAGAGTGGGGGAGAGAGAGAGGGAGGGAGTGAGAGGGGGAGGGGGAGTGGGAGTGAGGTGACAGAGTGAGGGGGTCAAAAGAGGGGGCGAGAGAGGGGGAGACAGGAAGGGGAGAGAGGGAGGGGGAGAGAGGGAGGGGGAGAGACAAGGAGTGGGGAGAGAGTGGGGGAAAGAAAGGGGGGAGAGAGAGGGGGAGAAAGAGAAAGGTGAGAGTGAGGCAAGAGAGGAGGCAAGAGATGGGAAAAGAGAGAGGGAGAGAGAGAGGGCGAGAGCGAGGGGGAGCGAGAGACAGAGCGTGGAGAGAGAGGGGTGGCAGAAAGGGGGGGGAAGACAGAGGGGGAAGACAGAGAGCGGGGGAGAGAGTGGGGAAGAGAGGGGGGAGATGGAGATAGAAGAGACGGAGAGAGGTGAGAGGGAAGATGGAGAGGGGAGAGAGAGTGGAGAGAGAGAGGAGAGAGAGACGGGGGGTAGAGAGACAGGGGTAGAGAGAGGGGAGTATTGAGAAGGATAAAGAGAGAGGGTGGAGAGAGAAGGGGCCGAGAGAGGGGGGCGAGAGAGGGGGACAGGGGGAGTGGGAGAGAGTGAGGGAGGGAAAGTGAGGGGGAAAGAGGGATTGGGAGAGAGAGGGGAGAGAGAGGTGTGGGGGATAGAGAGGTAAGTGAGAGAGAGGTGGGGGAGAGAGAGGTGGGGCAAAGAAAGAGAGGGGGAAGAAAGAGCGAGGGAAGAGAGAGGGGCAGAGGGAGAGGGAAAGATAAGGGGCGAGATAAGGGGGAGAGATTGGGGGAGAGATTGGGGAGAGATAGGGGAGAGGTACCGGGAGAGATAGGGGAGAGAGAAGGGGAGAGCAAAGGGGAAAGAGAAGGGGAAAGATAGGGGAGAGAGAGGGGTTAGAGAGAGATGGATTAGAGAGAGAGAGAGAACGGGACATAAAGGGGTCGAGTGCAGGGGTCGAGAGAGCGGGTCGAGAGGGGGTAGTCGAGTGAGGGCTTTCGAAGGGAGCGGTTGTGAGTGGTGTGTCGAGAGAGGGGGGACAGTGAGGGGGTCGAGAGAAGAGGGCTGAGAGAGGGGGGCCGAGAGAGTGGGTCGATAGGGGGAGAGTGAGGGGAGGGTGAGAGAGAGGGGAGAGAGAGGGGTGAGAGTGTGCGGGAGAGTGAGTGGGGAGAGAGAGTGAGGGGGAGAAAGGGGGCAGAGAGGGAGTAAAGATGGGGGAGAAAATGAGAGAGAGTGGAGAGAGAGTGTGAAGGGTGAGAGATGGGGAGAGCGAGGTGCGAGCAAGAGAGACGGGCGAGAGAGTGGGTGAGCGAGAGACAGACAGAGAGAGGTGCAAGTGTGAGTGAGTGAGTGAGGGGACGGAAATGAAAGAGAGTCTGAGAGATCGAGAGAGAGTGAGTGATAAGGGGACAAGAGAGAGAAAGAGAGAGAGAGAAAGATAGAAAGAGGGGGAGAGCGAGATAGGGAAAGATACAAGGTGAGCTCGAGAGAGAGGGACATGAGTGAGAGGTACGCGGCGGGGGAAGAGAGAGAGTCAGGTGAGAGAGAGGGATGAGGTGGAGAGTGACTGAGTGGGTGAGAGAGAGAGTGTGTGAGGGGAAGAGAGACAGAAAGAGAAGGTGAGAGAGGGACTGAGAGAGAGAATGAGAGTAAGAGGGTGAGAGATAGATAGTGAGGGAGTGAAAGAGGGGATCGAGAAAAAGAGACAGAGAGTCTGAGAGAGAGAGAGAGATGTCTGAGGGAGGACCAGTCCAGCAAAGATGAGAACAGGACCCTAACAAGATGGTGGGAATGAAACCTATATTGTAGCTGTTCCTTACCCAGCTCTGTGTCCATGTCCTGTCTTCCGGGTCTGAATACAGAAGGCCACTGAGCCCCTCTGTGCTGTTTACTTTGAATGATTGTACCGGCTGCAGGATTTACTGAAGGCTCCAGACCTCCCTCTCCATCTCTCTCTGACTGACCAACCGTCTATGATGCGGGAAAGGACGAGACAGGAGTTAGGAATTCGGCTGAGACAGAACATCCTGATTACCTGCAGTTGACAGATAAATAGACAGAATGGGAAGTTAGACTGATGCAGTGAGGTTTATACATGGAGGATCTGGAAATTCCCTGTCTCCATCCCTGGCCTGTGTTGCTGTGTCTCTCTGGAATGGGGAATTCCATTGGCTCAGGATCTGGAGTAGCTGCAAGAGTGAGAGACGCTGACAGAGGCATCAATTAGAACCACACAGTGAGGGATACCACATGGAGAGAGACTGAGTGATATCACCAGAGTGCTGGAAGCTATCAGGATCACACAATGGACATGATGAAAGGGTTATGATTCGTGTTGTACTGGGATGAGTATTCACTGACGGTTGTACTCCGAGTGGGACAGGCGATGGCCTCGTGCTATTCTCACCCGACTGTTCATCCAGATGTTAATGCCGGTGTCCAGTATAACCCATCTAACTGCTTAATATCCTTTTAGGAAGGAAATCTATTATAGACAGCGGGTCTGGCCTACACATGATCCAGACCCAGAGCAGTGGGGTTGACTCTAAACTGCTCTCTGTAATATTCCAGCAAGGCACTCAGCTCAAGGGCAGCTCGGGGTGGGTATGCGATGCTGGCCAGCCAGAGACAGCAACATCACATGAGTGAATTAAACATAACATTGCTGGGAGCAGTGTCCTGGCCAATCATGTCGGTAGGCTTATGGGCAGGACTTTAAACTGACAGAGAGGATGCAGGGCCAGGGTTCAGGTGAAAGGAGCTTTCCAAATCCAAAGAGAAAATGGTGATGTAGCTGAAGACAAGCAGAAAGGAACAGGAAGAGACAGAGTTTAACTGAAACTGTACATCAGTGAATTGGACTGTGACAAGAAATCGTGGAAAGAGTCAATCGTAATGTTCTTTTTTGGACTGGATAAAGTCTCTGCAATAAGGTGGATGGACTGTGGCACAGAGATAAATGAGATTTAGTGGTGACAGGGTGAACAAAAGGTGGAACATGAATATTTTATTGGACACCTCCTTGAGGGGTGTCAGGGAGTGCAGGATGGGTAACCCTGACAGTAATGGGTAACAAAGGCATTACAGAGAAAGCATTTGGCCTCAGATGATGAAGCTGAATCAGCCTGAATGCCGATTCTGGGTAACACGTGTCAAAAACACAAGCAGGAGAACAGTTTAGAGGCTGCCAAACAGCATTTCATTGCTCAACCCTGTTACACATTCCAATGTATTCCTGTGTAATGCAAAGGCACTGTGATAATTCTGGGAGACTTCAGTCTTTGTATTCTCTGGGACAGTCACATCGGCAAAAGTGATGTTCTCCGAACTCCTCTTTGAATGTTTCTGTCAGTGTTTCTTTGAATAACACATTGTGCAAATGGCCAGAGATGTGACTATCTCAGATCGACCGTTGGATGATGACGCTGAGTGAAGGAGTAATGTCACACTGAGATATCCCCTGGGAAATTGTAGTGTAGTGGAATTCAGCGAGATGATGGATTTTTAAAGTGACCATAAAGCACACGCTACAATCACAACCAAAGCCATTGACATGTGTTTGAGAGGAGAGGTGACCAAGGTAAACAGGGGAAACAGTGAAGTGTATGGCTGGTAATGGACAGTACAAAACATTTACAGTCATAGAGATGTACAGCACAGAAACGGGGCCTTCGATCTCATCACATTTGCCAGCACTTGGCCCAAATCCCTCTCAACCCATCCTGTTCGAATACCCATCCAGGTGCCTTTTAAATGCAGTAATTGTACCAGTCTCCACCACTTCATCTGGCAGGTCATTCGATACACGCAACACCCTCCACATCAAAACGTTGTCCCTTACGTTCCTTTTATATCTTTCCCCTCTCATCCTGAAGCTAGACCCTCCAGTTCTTGACTACCCCACCCCAGGGAAAAGACATTGTCTGTTAAACCTAACCATGCCTCTCATGGCTTTATAAACCTCCATATGGGTTACCCCTCGGCCTCAGACATTCCAGGGTAAACAGGCCCAGCCCATGTAACCTCTCCCTTTTGCTCAAATCCTCCAATCCTGTCAGTGTCTTTGCAAATCTTTTCTGAACCCTTTCAATTTACACAACATCATTCCGATAGGGAGGAGACAAGAATTGCACGCAATATGCCAAAACTGGCTTATCCAATGTCCTGTACAGCCACAACATTACCTCCCAACTCCTCTACTCAATGCACTGATCAGTAAACACAAGCATACCAAACACCTTCTTCACTATCCTATCGACCCACAATTCTCCTTTCAAGGAACAATGAACCTGCACTCCAAGGTCTCTTTGTTCAGAAACACTTCCTTGGACCTTAACATTAAGTGTATCAGTCCTGCGAAGAGTTGCTTTCCCAAAATGCAGCACCTCCCATTTATCTAAATGAAGCTCCATCTGACACTCCTCAGCCCATTGGCCCATCGGTTCACCATCCCGTTGTAATGTGATGTAACATTCTTCACTGTCCACTACACCTGCAATTTTGGTGTCATCTGCAAACTTACTAACTATACCTGCTATGTTCACATAAAATCATTTATATCATTAATGGAAAGTAGTGGACACAGCACCGATCCTTGTGGCACTCCACTGGTCACAGGTCTCCAGTCTGAAAAAAACCACCCTCCATAACCACCCTCTGTCTTCTACCTTCGTGCCAGTTCTGTATCCAAATGGCTGGTTTTCCCTGTATTCCTTGAGATCTATCCTTGCTCTCCAATCTCCCTTGTGGAAACATTTCGAACACCTTACTGAAGTCCATATCACTCACATCCACCGCTCTGCCCTCATCAATCTTTTTGTTACTTCTTCAAAAAAACTCAATATCTTTAAACATGATTTCCCACGTACAATTCAATGCTGACTATCCCCAATTAGACATTGCCTTTCTCAATACATGTAACTCCTCTCCCTCATGTATCCATCTTTCCACGTGCCCATGACTGACGTCAGGTGAACCAGTCTGTAGTTCCCTTGTCCTTACCACCCGTCTTAAACAGTGGCACCACGTTAGCCCAACCTGCAGTCTTCTGGCACCTCACCTGTGTCTATCGATGATACAAATATTTCAGCAAAGGGCACAGCAATCACTTCTCTAGGATCCCACAGAGATCAAGAGTATACCTGACAAGGTCCTGGGGATTTATCCATCTTTAACCATTTCAAGAGATCCAACACCTCCTCCTCTGTAATATGGTCATTTTGCAAGATGACATCATCTACTCCCCAATGCTATTTCCCAAACCATCATTCTATTCTACATCTTCCACGTCCTTCTCGACAGGAAATACTTGTTCGCTATTTTCTCCATCTCCTGCAGCTCAACGTGCAGGCTGTCTTGATCTTTGAGGGCCCTATTGTCTCCCCAGTGACCCTTTGGCCTTTACGTTTTTCTAAAAGATCTTTGGATTCTCCTTAACCCTAATTATCAAAGCAATCTCATGTCCCCTTTTTGCCCTCCTGATTTCCCTCTAACCCTACACGACACTGCAATCTCCCCCTCCCTGAGTGATCACTAACCAACACTGCACTCAACCCCTCCCTGACTGATCCCGATCCAACACTGCAACCTCCCCCTCCGAGACTGATCCCTACCCAACACTGTAATCTCCCCCTCCCTGACTGATCCCTACCCAACACTGCAACCTACCCCTCCCTGACTGATCCCTACCCAACACTGCAATATGCCCCTCCCTGACTGATCCCTCCCCAACACTGTAATCTCCCCCTCCCTGACTGACCCCCACCCAACAAAGTAATCTCCCCCTCCTGACCCATCTCTCCCAGATCAGGTCAGAGGGATGCAGGTATTAATAATTAATCCTGTCCTTTGTGTATTTGTATGTATTAGAATGTATGAACGTGGACAAATCTACTGACCAAATATATCCAACAACACTGCAAGAGGCGAGAGAAGAAATTGTGGGGTCCCTGAGTGATCTTTTTGCATCAACATTACCTACGGGTGAGGTCCCAGAATTTGGAGGGCAGTAAATGTTTTGCCCTTATTCGAGAAGGGCTGCAAAGGAAAACCTGGGAACTATAGAACAGTAAACCCAACATTCATGGTAAGTAAATTAGTTGAGAAGCTGCTCTGCATTTGGAAATACAACATTTAATTGAGAGTAGTCAGCATAGCCTTGTGTGTAGGAGACTAGGCCTCACAAATTTGTCAGCGTTCTTTGATGAAGTGATCAGGACGTTTGTCGAGGGCAGGCCTTTGATCGGGTTCCACATGGTACCTTGCTCTGGACGGTTAGATCGCATGGAATCCAGGGTCCATTAGCAAACTGAGTACACAATTGGCTTGATGGTAGGAAGCAGAGGGTAACAGTCAGACTGGAGGCCTGTGACTAGTGGTGTGCCTCAGCGGTCATAGAATCATAGAATTCCTCTTCTGTGGAAACAGGCCCTTCGGCCCAACAAGTCCACTGGCCCACTGAAGATTATTCCACCCAAACCTATTCCCGTACCCTGTTACTCTACATTCACCCCTGACTAATGCAACTTACTTACACATCCATGAACACTATAGGCAATTGAGCATGGCCAATTTACCTGACCTGCACATCTTTGGACTGTGGGAGGAAACCGCAGCACCCACATTAAACCCACGCAGACATGGGAAGAACATACAAACTCAGTTGGGTTGGCATGGTGTCTCAGTGGTTGGCACTGCTGCCTCACAGCGCCAGGGACCCGGGTTTGACCCCAGCCTCGGGTGACTGTCTGTGTGGAGTTTGCACATTCTCCCTATGTCTGCGTGGGTTTCCTCTGGGTGCTCCGGTTTCCTCCCACAATCCAAAAATGTACAGGTCAGATGAATTGGCCGTACTAAGTTGTCCATCGTGCTCGGTGCATTCGTCCAGGGTAAATATTGGAAAAGGAGAATGGCTCTAGGTGGGTTACTCTTCAGCAGGTCAGTGTGGACTTGTTGGGCCAAATGGCCTGTTTCCATACTGTCGGAAATCTAACCCGAACAGGATCTAACCCACACAGACCATCCTGTGAGGTTGGAATTGAACCCAGATTGACAGTGCTGTGAGGCATGAGTGCTAACCACTGATCCATGTGCCACTGAGCTGGTCAGTGCTAGGCCCATTGCTGTTTGTTATCTATATCAATGATTGGGATGAGGATGCTTAAGGCATGATTAGAAAGTTTGCAGATTACACTAAAATAGGTAAGGAAGGTTCTCAGCAATTGCAACAGAGCCTTGATCAGCTGGGGAATTGGGCTGAGAAACGGCAAATGGAGTTTAATACAGACAAGTGCGAGATCTAGCATTTTGGAAAGTCACATCAAGACAGGGGTTTCGTGGTGAATGGTAAGGCCTGAAGGAGTGTAGTGGGACAGAGGGAGCTTGGATTCCAGGAGCACGGCTCTCTGACTCAGGGAGACAGGGCAGTGAAGAAGGCTTTTGGCACACTGGGCCCTTCATCAGTCAGGGCATGGAATATCGAAGTTGGGAAGTTCTGTTGTAGTTGTGCAGGATGCTGGTGAGGCCGCACTTGGAGTATTGTGTTCAGCTTTACCCACCTTGCTATAGGAAGGATGTTATTAAACTGGAAAGAGTGCAGAAGAAACTTACAAGGATGTTGCCGGAACTCAACTGGACAGATATAGAGAGAGGTTGGACAAGTTAGGGCATTTTCTTTAGTGCGTAGGAGACTAAGGGGGTGTCCTTATGGAGGTGTATAAGATCATGGGAGGCATGGATAGGGTGAATGCACTCAGTCTTTATCCAAGGCCTGGGGAATCAAGGATGAAAGGGCATCAGTTTAAGGTGAAAGGGGAAGAGTAAAAGGGAACCTGAGGGACAATGCTTTTCCCCAGAGGGAGGTACACATACGGAATGAACTACTAGTGCAAGTGGTCGAGGAGGATATATTTAAGAACATTTAAAATGCACTTGGACAAATACATGGAGAGGAACGTATTGGACGGATATGGGCCAAAAACAGGGAAACCGGGTTAGTGTGGTTGGACCAGTTTGTTCCAAAGAGCCTGTCTCCATGCTGTAGAACTCTATGACTCTATGAAAATACCCAGGTGTCCCATAATACCGAAGCAGCCAAAGCAATAGGAACCTGAACCGGTACAAATGTGAAACAGTCCTGCAGAATTTGGCAGGAAGCCAACCTGGCCTTGCAGTGAAGGGTTCCTGGCACAGGAGCTGTGGTGACAAGCCCATAGAGAACTGGGGAGGGAAGCTGGATAGCTCACTCCATTGCCGATAGCCTGGAGGACCCCTGGCTGGGATAAGGCAGCTGGGATCCGGCCACCCCAGGGAAACCTACAGGCTGTGACAGAGCTAGGTCTCCGACACAATGAGCAGGACAGAACGGGGCAGGAAAATCGCACCCACATGGGACTACTCCAGTTACAATGGGAAAGAGCCCAATCCAGTGAAAGGAGGGTCTCTGGGGATGGGGAGGCAGCCTCAGGTTACATTGACAATCTGGAAGGACAGTGTATGGAGCTCCAAGCAGCTGCATGGGTCCTGTACACCTGCAACATGGACCAACACACATCAGGCCCTAGTAGGAGGTGCCAGGAGCACATACAATCCCCAGGGAACGAGGGCTCCTCCCAGAATGGGATAATGTGTGCCTTTGGGGTTCTACCTCCCCAGGGAGATAATGACAGGCCCTACACTGACACTTCCACACCAGCTCACAGATGGGGACTCCCACTGCCTTGCTCCCAGGTAACTACACCTTTTGCCCCCAGCCCTGAGCCACAGCCGAACTCAGATTCCATGAATTATGTGGTTACCCAGTGTAAACCAGCTTATGGTCTCACTCCGTACACAACAGCCATTCCAGGCACCCAGCTGGTGGGCAGCACCAAAAAGATCCCGTCTCTGGCACAGATACTGACTGACAGTCTGTCGTACACAGAGTGGACGCTGAGGAGCAAACCAAATGAATCGCCATGTGCCTTAGTCCAGCAGGCCATTCAGCCCACCCTGAGGGACAACAGCTAGGGAGGAGCATCCAAGATGAGATGAAGACAGCGATACTCACTGCTCAAGGGCAGGATAAGGCATATCCTGCAGAGGCACTACATAACTGCAGAACAACAACCAGTGGAATGCCCCTCCCCTCCCCCCGTCAGCTTCACCCGGAGACTCTTGGTCCAATTTGTCTGGACTTTTGGGGATATGACCTGCACGTCTCTTAGCGATGAGAAACTGGCCCGATCCTTTGTCTCCCATGCCTCAGAAAGGAGGACGGACAACTGGGATTCGACTCCTCAATCGCGCCCGTAATGAGGCTTGGGCCCTCTGCTAATTAATTGCTGAATACAAAATAGACTTTAGGGATTTCCACATTGTGTTACAGGAGCTCAGGGATCAGAAGCGATTGGTAGGGTTTCCCCGAGAATGGGTGCATAGTAGTAGGATACCAAGCACCCTGCCTGGACGAGTGGTCATTTTCGGACAGCGATATCTCATGAAGCCCACCAGGGAGAATTCCTCTGAAACAAAATTAAAAACAGGCTGTGACCAGGAGGGAAGGGTCCTCCCCCAGCTTGTCCCACACATACCAGGCTCTCACAATAGACTAGTTATTAAACTCACAGGGAATTCCTTGTTCACGAACATTTATCACAAACTGACACTAATCATAATGAATGTAACAGGGATACAGTAATCAGAGTGGTGTCCTTACCCATTAAAATAATCATGTTCCCAACTGACCCACAGGATAATGGGACAAAGGACAAGGAAATTTGAGGGAAAACACAGAACCCAGAAAAGTAATTAATAGACAAAAGAAAAGGGAACCACTTAATGATTTAGCAGCAGTATACGAGTCCACCCCCAGGGCAGGAGTGTTACCGGTCAGTACACTGACTTGGCTAATTTAGAGAATAAACTCATGATCCTGACCCAACAACTCTCTAATGAGCCTGAGAAAGACTGAATACAGAAAACCCAGAGGAGACCATGGGACAACTCGTGGAGAATCAGACTAACCATCACTTAGTGACCAAACTGGAGGGTCACGCCAACACGATTAACCAGATCACCCACGGCCCAATCAGAGATGACGCTGAGCAGTAAAACCACACCCTGTGCAGTAACGGGATGATGGAACAGCTGAGGGAGGAGCTCAGGCAGGCCAGCCAAGGGAAAGTCCCATCCCGGGTTACTGACAAACAGCATAAATATTTGTTCCAGGAGAACACCCACACCAACGTCTCTCACTATCAGAGTAAGGACACTCTCGGTGGGACACCTGGGCTTGGTATGAGGAATTCCACTTTACCCAAGTGACCAAAGTTAGAATGAAGTCCAAATTATCGGAGTTGAATAAAAACGGTATTTGGATGGGCTCCCATGATTACCTCGCCCTTACTGTGGAGATAGAGGGAACATTGCCAGGGACCATACTTATGTAAATGGGTAGGACCAGGTCATACCCTGACATTCCCATTGCCTGTTATCCAAGAATTCGGCTCCTCTCACATCGGCTATGGTACGAACCGCACTCACCTTGATTTATCTCGCGATACCGGTTGTTAGGATTTCAGGCTGCAACAGATGGATACGATCATGGTGAATAATGCCTGGACACACCCTCAGGGACTGGAAGGTAGATGGAACTCCCCGGGTGATCACCTTAGTTTCATTCATTTGCAGTGTTTGAGTGTTCCTGGCTGGGCCAGTCTTGATTTCCTGCCCATTGTTGCCATTACGAAAGATTGGCCATGTTAAATTGCCCATGGTGTCAAGGGATATTCGGGCTAGCTGGAATAGCCATAGGAAATGCAGGGTTTCAGGAATATCATTGGGGGAGTGGGTCTGAGTTGGATTCTCTTCAGAGGGTCATTGTGGATTCAATGGGCCGAACGTTCTGATTCTGTTCTGTCATGATTTTATGATATCACTTATCAGCTATAAGATTTTGGGTGTAGGTTTGCTCGGTGACAGGTTTGATATCCAGATGTTTCGTTACCTGGCTGGGTAGCATCATCAGTGGCGACCTCCAAGTGAAGCTATAAGACCATTGGTTTGGAAAACGTACACAATGGCTTTTGCACAGACAGCTGGCTCCTCTGACAACAAGCATAACCAGCTTTTAAAATTAGGTTTGTAATTTATTGCATAAGCTTCTTTTCTTTCCATTCAAGTGGATGAGTTGGGGGAAATGTCAGAACCTCCTGGCTAAAACACAGATAGACAGCCAAGGTTTATTGGCCAAGGAAATCTCCCAAATCACAAAACCCGCACAACAGGCACAGCGCAAACACAGCATAATGTCCAAGGCAACAGTTTTTCTGGACTGACGTATCTACCAAAGAAATGAGGGCCCATACAGGAAGGCACTGGGTCCTGCTACATAAAGAAACTAACAGCAACAAACCATCCAAATGATTGGCAATGCTTCAAACTATTAACGGATTCTCCGAATTGGCCAGAACGATAGAAAGTTCCTGAAAACCATCCAGAAATGAACCAAAACAGCATCAGTTCAGACTGATTGCCTGAATCTCTGCAGATGTTCTGAGGAGAACAGCATGGCAAGAGACAGAGACCATCTAACAATCCAGAGAGAGAGAGGGCTAGAGAAAACCGTTTCGCAGACCCAGAAGCAGAACCAGAGAGAGAAAGAGGGAGCGAGAGACAGGCAAGCTGAAGCAAAACCCAGGGGCATGGGAGAGAGGGAATGTGAAAATCCATTGAGAGAGAGAGTTGGAACCAACTGCAATAACGAGTGTCACCCCTTCAGTTTGTCCATGTTTTAACTCCTCAGTCTTAGTCTGACTTCCCCTTCTCTCCCTCTCTCTGTCCACTCTCTCTCTGTCCTTCTGTCTGTCTCTCTCTCACACACACTCTTTCTTTCACTCTCTCCCTCTCCCTGTCTCTCTCCGCCCATCTTTTTCCCTTCTCCATCCCCTCTCTCTGTATCTCTGTCTCTTTTACTCACCCTCCCTTTCTTTTTTTCGCTATTTCAGACCTGAAAGATCTCACCCAATTTGGTACCCCCTCAAAAATACTATGCCCTCCCAATTTTATCCCCGTTCCCAAATATCTTCCCTCCCAAATAATTACCTCACCAAATTAGCACCCCTCAAATATTTTGCTGCCCCCAGCATTGCTGTGAGCCCCACTCCCTGGGGCAGAGGGAAATGAGTGGAAAAGTGTGGAGCTGGAAAAGCACAGAAGCTCAGGCCAGAACCGTTGACTCTCCTGGCTGAACCGCTGTGCTTCCCCAGCTCCACACTTTGTAACTCTGACTTTCCAGCATCTGCAGTCCTCACTTTCTCACGCAGATAAATGAATCTGGGTCGACTGACTGGCCTGTGGCTGTTTTAGTGCACAGCAAGATCACAGTCCCAGATTTATAGAAGGCTTGTATTACAGATGGAGTCCTTTCTGCCCATGACCCCCCTCCCCCATTAAATGATCCTGCTCCTGTTCAGGATCCTCAGGATTGTCCCCTGAATGGCCTCACTGACTATCCTTTCTGTGGAGACCTCATCTCCATGTTGTGGTTCTGTTCGCCGAGCTGGGAATTTGTGTTGCAGACGTTTTGTCCCCTGTCGAGATGACATCCTCAGTGCTTGGGAGCCTCCTATGTAGCCCTTTTGTGTAGGTTCCTCCGGCATTTATACAGGTTTGTCTCTACCGCTTCCGGTTGTCAGTTCCAGTTGTCCACTGCAGCGTCCGGTATATTGTGTCAAGGTCGAAGTGTTTGTTAAACACACCAACCTGAACCCAATATACCGACCATTGCAGTGGACAGCCGGAACTGACAACCGGAAGCGGCAGATACAAACCACTATAAATGCTGGAGGAACCAACACAAAAGGGCTACACAGGAGGCTCCCAAGCACTGAGGATGTCACCTAGACAGGGGACGAAACGTCTGCAACACAAATTCCCAGCTCGGCGAACAGAACCACAACAACGAGCACCCGAGCTACAAATCTTCTCACAAACTTTGAACACCTCTTCTCCATCTTGTCTCAGACTTTGCGTCTCATGCTGTCCCTCCCTCAATCTCTCTCTCTCTCTCACAGCAGCCCCTCCTTTCTCCACCAATCCTAAAACCCCATCAAACAGTCCCCCGTCTCTGGCTGTCCCACTCCCCCTTGTCTCCCAATCACCCCCTTCCCATGTAGACCCACAGCTCCTGGGCTGGAGGACATGGTGCAGAGGCTAACACACCTTTTGACTGACTGCTGTCATGCACAGAAAGATCCCACTCTGCAACCATTCCCCATCCACACACACTGTCCTTCTCCCTCCATATGTGTCCTTCTTCCTCTCCCTGTTTCTCACTGTCCATCTCTCTCTCTCCTCAATTTCTCCATCCCCACTCTCTCCATGTCTCTCTTTCTCTTTTTGTCACCCTCCACTTCGCTTTTTCTTCATTTAAGACTCAATGAGAAAAGTACTTTTATGTCCCTTACATTTACCCCCCCCCCCCCCCACACAGTCGGGGTAACATTCGGGAGAGAACAGGAAAAGGTTGATCCTCCGCATTAACTGTACAGCATCCAAGGACACAGAGACAAAGTCTTCCCATGTCCCTTCCCCAGTCACTGGGACAGGGGTCTAGGGAGACAGAGGGAGAGAAACTACAAGAGAGAAAGAGAGATGGGTAGACAAACAGTGAGAGGGAGGGAGAGAATAAGAGAAAGACGGGCAGGCAGAGGGTGGGAGAGAAAGTGAGAAGAACTGAAAAGAGCGGGAGAGAGGCAGAGAGAGAAAGGGCGAGAGAAAGAGTAAAACCCCAGGAAGAGAAATACAATGTCAGACAGATACAAGGGGGAAAAGGGAAGGCAAAGGCAGGGAGTGAATGTCACGTAGACAGCAAGAGAGAAATCCCAGGAAGAGATATAGGACAGAGAGAGAGAGAGAGGAATTGCAACAGCAGCTAGAGCTGAGAGAGTGGAGTTGGGGGGTGTGCTGTGATGAAATGAGAATGATTTACAGAAAAGAAAGGCAAGATCCCCCAGAGCTGAGAGAAAGATGCAGAGAGAGATGAGCAAGGTGTTGGTTTTGTGGAAGATTGAATGATTAAGCATTCCGGAAAAACATGATGGGGTGACAAAGGGGCAGAGTGTTGGAGGAAGGGAATCTGCAGGGAAATGTCAACAGGGAAGAGATATTAAGGATGTTGCGAGATAGGGATTGAAGGAAAACTGTGGGAGATACAGCTGGGAACACAGAAATATACGTGAGAGCTCTCATGGGAGTGGGAAGCAGTGAGATCGGTGGGATCAGACTGTGCAGCTGCCCCCTCTCTAGCATTTTGCGCCTTTGTCTCTCCTCAGTGTAGAGCTCGCATCTTGTGGTTAAATTCCCAGACAGCCTGAATCCCACAATGTGTGTGTGTGTGTGTGTGTGTGTGTGTGTGTGTGTGTGTGTGTGTGTGTGTGTGTGTGTGTGTGTGTGTGTGTGTGTATTGGAGTGTGCGCGTGCTCTCGTCTGATGATTCGTCATGGTAGAGTAATTTGATTCTCTGTCTCTATGTTGTCCTAATTTCAGCTCCCAAATCAAATGTTGAATCATCCACTATCCTATTGTATGCAAGAGCAGGCTCGAGGGGCTGAATGGTCTCCTCCTGTTCCTATTTCGGATGGTCTTATGTCCTTAACACTACCTCCCAGCTCTTGGCCCACACACTGGAGGTTATGACTCCGCAAGGCCCTGATCTGTATAGTGTTGCACTCTTCCGTGAGTCTCGGAGGGAACCAGCCTGATTTGGATTGGAGTTGCAGCCTCTCAGTGAGACGTGAAATCTCCTTGAGATTCCCCTCAGTCTCTCACTGTAAGGTGGAGCAGGATAGTCCCGGGGAAGCAAACAGCAGGCCAGGTCTGCCCTGTCCTCCAGCTCCACTTCAGAAGGCCACATGGGAGGGGCTTGTTTCCTTCAGCAGCTTCCCGTGCTCTCCATTCTGGGTTAGAGTGGGGGCCGAATAGCCTTGCTCCTGGCTCCTATAGAGGTGCAGGCTGGCTATGATTGGGTTACACAGGGCATGCCCCTGGTGGAAAGTCAGTTAGCTCAGTTGGCTGGACAGTTGGTTTATAATGCAGAGTAAAACCAATAGCGTGTGTTCATTTCCCATAGCAGCTGGGGTTACCCTGAAGGACTCTCCTTCCCAACCTCTCCCCTCAGCTGGGGCATAGTGACCCTCTGATTAAAACACCACCAGACACCGCTCTGTAATGAGGAGCTGTCCCATGCTCTGGTAAGACTACGGTGACATTACATTGGTTTGTACCTGCAGTACTGTGTGCAGGACTAGTCACTGCATTGCCAGAGGGATGTTAGTGTGTGGGGAAGGTTTACTATGAATCCCCACTGGAATGAACAGCACTCTCTTTCGCCCAGTCAATTCACTCTTGCAGCCTTTGTGTCTTTGGAGACACGGGGACCATTTCACCTGAAACAGCAGCTGGATTTTATATTCATGAGCACCCAATAAGATTGGCTAGTTTACATGCACACACACACACGCACACACACACACACTCCCTCAAACACACACAGACACACTCTCACACACACATACACACAGGCACACACTATATCTCTTACATACACACACGCACAGACATACGCACCCTTAAATACACACACAGACACACTCTCTCACACACAAATGGACACACACTCTCTCACACACACAATGACACCCTCTCTCACACACACAGACGCTCTCTCTCACACACATAAATACACAGTTACACTCTCTCCCGCACACACATACACACGCAGACACACGCTCCCTCAAATATGCATAGACCACACTCTCACACACACACACACACGGACACCGACACTCTCTCTCACACAAACTGACACACACACTCTCTCTCATAACAGACACACTCACTCTCACACACACATGCACACTATTTCTCACATAAGACACACTGCCATACACACACAGACACACAGTCACATATACACATAGACACACAAACACACACACGCATAGACACACAGACACATTCTCTCATGCACACAGACACACTCTCTCACACACATACACACAGACACACTCTCTCACACAGACACACTCTCACACACACCCTCACTCACACACATGCACACAGAGATACACACACCCTCAAACACACACACAGCCACACACTCTCACATGAACATGCACTTTCTCTCTCACGTACACATATACAGACACACAGAGATACACATGCATCCACTCTTTCACACACACAAACACGGGCAGTCTCGCTCTCTCTCTGTGTCTCTATCTTTCTCTCTCACATACACACACAGGGCTGGAAAGGCATGGTTGAGGTATTGATGAAGAAATGATTTCTCTGAGGACTGAACCCTGATCTCACATGATGACTGCTCCAGGGAGACAGACAGCAGCTACAGATGACTTGTTGGATCTTCTTGTGCACCATCTCTTGCATCGACAGCATTCGTCTGTTTGGGTGCCTGCTTTTCTAAAACGTCTCCAAGCAACAAGTAACAATAGATTGAGGAAAGGTTTCCCCCAAACCATGTTTCAGACACATGCTGCTGTTATTTTTGATTGATTGTTTAAAATGATCTAAATGTTCTGAAATGGGGAGTGGCTTCCATTTCAAATTACAACACCAGAGCGCCTCGGGGACCCTGAGGAAATGATCAGGGAATTGCATCTGTTCCTTTCTATACTCTGAACTCTGTACCACCAGATAGTGCTCCCTCACTACCTCATATAGTTCTCTCTCAGTACCTCAGAAAGTACTCCCGCAGTACCTCAGATAGTTCTCCCTCAGTACCTCAGATAGTGCTCCCTCAATACCTCAGAAAGTGCTCCGTCAATACCTCATATAGTTCTCCCTCAATACCTCAGATAGTGCTCTCTTAGTACCTCACATAGTGCTCCCTTAATACCTCAGATCGTTCTCCCTCAATACCTCACCAAGTGCTCCCTCAATACCTTAGATAGTGCTCCCCAGTACCTCAGAAAGTGCTTCCACAATGCCTCAGATAGTTCTCCCTCAATCCCTCAGAAAGTGCTCCCTCAATATCTCAGATAGTTTTCCCTCAATATCTCCGATAGTTCTCCCTCAATAGCTGAGATAGTGTTCCCTCAATACTTCAATGGTGCTCCCTCAGTACCTCAGATAGTTCTCCCTCAGTACCTCAGTTAGTGCTCCCTCAATACCTCAGAAAGTGCTCCCTCAATACCTCAGATAGTTCTCCCTCAGCACCTCAGATAATGCTCCCTCAATTCCTCAGTTGGTGGTCCCTCAATATCTAAGAAGGTGCTCCCACATTACCAATAAAAGTGCTCCCTCAAAACCTCAGAAAATGCTCCCTCAATACCTCAGAAAGTGCTCCCTCAATACCTCAGATAGTTCTCCCTCAGCACCTCAGAAAGTGTTTCCTCAATACCTCAGAAAGTGCTTCCTCAATACTTAAGAAAGTGCTCCCTCAATATCGAAGAAAGCATCACTTTGTTGTGTTTAACCCCCAAAGCCCCGTAGACAGTAGCTCCACAAAACATTCACATCCTCAACACTTCAGGGCTCAGCCCAGCTCCCCCCTCAGATTGCGTTCAAACCCCTTCAGACTGTAAGGACCCATATCCACCCCTGTCCAAGATTGGAGCACAGGTCCCCAGAACATTAAATGTCTCTCTGGATTAATTTTAGAATTCCTACAGTGTCGAAGCAAGCCATTCCGAACATTGGCTCCACACTGACTGTCTGAACATCATCCCACCCAGTCTCACATCCTCTACACTATCCCTGTAATGCTGCATTTCCCATGGCATCTTTGGGCAGTGGGAGGAAACTGGATCACCTGGAGGGAACCCGCACAGATACAGAGAGAATGTGTAAACTCCACACAGACAGTCACCGGGAGTTAGAATCAAACCACTGAGGCACCGTGCTGTCCTCTCTCCTTGGATGGCATCTCATCTAACCTTTTACTAAGCAACCTCCCATGTGAAACATTCTCATCTGTCTCCTTGGTCATCCCTTCAAAAGCTGTATCAAGTTGGACACATTATTTCCACAAACAAAGCCAAGCTGACCATCCCTAACGAATTCTTGCTTTTCCAAATGCATGTAAGTTGTCTCTCAGAATGCCGTCCAACAGCTTACCCACCACTGCCATCAGGCTCACAGCTCCATAGTTCAATGGCTGTTCCTTGCAGCCTTACTTCAATAATGGCCCATCATTAATCACCCTCCAGTCTTCAGGCACCTCACCCGTTGCCACTGATCGGTCCATCTGACAAGGCCATCTCCATCCTTCTGTAATCTAAGGCTATCATCCTCAGTATTTATCACCCAACCAATCTTCATATCATTCATGAACCCAATGATTAACCATCCACCATTCAAATCTAAATCTTTTCTATCAACCACATCAGCAAGACACCAAGACATGAACAGACAGAGATTTCTAATTGTGCCATCACTGTCTGCTTCCTGCCACTCAGCATTCTGCGCCAAATTCCTTGGATCTTGTGTTTTTATGTTCACTATCAGTTTCCATTTTGTTTCCTGATAAAAGCCTTACTGACCTCCAAGCAGATGACAGGAAAGTATTGCCCTTGTTTACACACCTGGTCACCTCCTTAAAAAGTGCAATCCCATTGGTCAGACCCGAGCTCCCTTAACACAACCATTCTGACTGTTCTTCACGAACTCCAGTCTCTTTAAATGCCGATTACTTCAATCTCCCAAATTTGCTTCCAACAGACGTCCCACCCATGATATGAACCAGACTGGCCTGTAGCTGCCTGGTATATCACATGCTCCTTCTTGAATAGCAGTACCACATGGTCAGCCCGCCGACACCTCTCCTGTGGCCAGAGGGGATTTGAAAATGTTTGCGAGTGTACCTGTTACTTCCTCCTTCATCTCATTCGGTAAACTGAGATACATTTCCACCGTCTTTGGAGACGTATTGGGTTTTAAGAAGGCCAGACCACTCAGAACCATCTCTCGGTATATATATGCTCATTCATTTAATTTTATCACAGAGCACCTTCACGATTTCATATTAACCCTGTCCCAATGAACATTGACAAAATGCATCCATTCACTGTAGCCTCTGGGTCCATGCACAAATTCTCACTGTGTTCCACAACCTACTCTTTCTCTCATTATCAATTCACCCTTAATGTCACTGTAAAGTCCTTTCAGGTTTTTATTTCCTCTCTTAGCACTCCTCTCTCTCCCAGGCAATTAGCCTGCAATACGATTTGGAGGAGTGTGGGATGTCATTCTGGATGTGGAGTAGCATTTGGAAGCTCAGAAATAAGGAATACACGACTGTGCTAAGTGTGGGGCAGTGGGATTCATTTGGGATGAACTCACGGAAGCTGAGGAATAAACCCCAGGCCTGCAGCGGGCACGTCAGTCAAACGAAACGAAATCTTGATCCGAGAAAAGAGGATGGTAACCAAATGAAGACGGTCTATTTTAACACAGTCTCTGGAATCCGGACGTGGGAATCATTGCTGAGCAGGGTATGTCGGAAGCAGAGGCAGAAATGTACTGAACAATTTCAGATATTCCTCTTAGACCACAAGACATGGGAGCAGAAATTAGGCCATTCAGCCCATCTGATAGTGTGGCACTCTCTCAGTACTGACTCTCTTACAATGCAGGTATCCCCCAGACTGATGCGCTGAAAGTGCAGCAGTCCCTCAGTCATGATCCTCTGACAGTGTGGCACTCCATCAGTACTGACTCTCTGACAGTGCAGCGCTCCCTCAGTCCTGATCTTCTGACAGTGCAACACTGCCCCCATACTGAGCCACTGACAGTGCTGCACTCCCTCAGAACTGACATGCTGACAGTGCAGCACTCCCTTCGTCCTGCACCCCTGACAGTGCAGCACTCCATCAGTACTGATTCTCTGACAGTGCCTCACACCCTCAGTACTATCCGTCTGAAAGTGCAGCATACCCTCAGTACTAAACCTTTGACAGTGTAGCACTTCTCAGTACGATATTCTGACAATCCAGCAGGCCCTCAATACTGATTGACCACCTCAGTACTGACCCTCTGGCAGCATGGCGATCCCTTAGTACTGATCCTCTGCGAATGTGGCACTACCTCTGTACTGACCATCTGACAGTGCAGCACTCCCTCAGTACTGACCCTCAGACAGTGCAACATTCCCTCAATCGTGACCTTCTGACAGTGCAGCATGGCCTCATTCCTGATCCTCTGACATTGCAGTACATCCTCAGTACTGACCCTCTGACAGTGCAGCACTCCCTCAGTACTGACCCTCTGATAGTGCAGCACTCCCTCAGCACTGATCATTTGACAGTCCAGCAGTCCCTCAGAAGTGAGCCTCTGACGCCACAGCACTCCCTCAGTACTGACCCTCTGACAGTGCAGCACCCCCTCAGTACTGACCCTCTGACATTACAGTGCATCATCAGTACTGATCCTCTGACAGTGCAGCACTCCCTGAGTACTGACCCTCTGAGAGTGTTGCACTCCCTCAGCACTGATCATTTGACAGTCCATCAGTCCCTCAGAAGTGAGCCACTGATGCCACAGCATTCCTTCATTACTGACACTCTGACGGTGCAGCACTCCCTCCATGCTGACAATGTGGTCGTGCAGCACCCCCTTGGTCCTGCGCCCCAGACAGTACAACGGTCACTCTGTACTAACCCTCCGACAGTGCAGCACTCCCTCAGCACTGATTCTTTCACACTGCAGCACTCCCTCAGAAGTGAGCCTCTAACACCACAGCATTCCCTCAGTACTGACACTCTGACTCTGCAGCACTCTCTTTGTAATGACTTTTCTACAGTGCAGCATTCCCGCAATACTGACCCACTGACTCAGCAGCACTCTCTCTGTACTGACATTTCTACAGTGCAGAACTCCCTCACTACATACCCTCTGACAGTGCAGCACTCCCTCAAGTCTGACCCTTTGACAGTGCAGCACTCCCTCAACACTGATTCTTTGACAGAAAAGCACTTCCTCAGATGTGAGCCTCTGACGCCACAGCATTCCCTCAGTACTGACACTGACTCTGCAGCACTCTCTTTGTATTGACATTTCTACAGTGCAGCACTCCCACAGTACTGACCCTCTCACAGTGTGGTGTTCCCTCAGTACTAATCCCCTCACAGTGCGGTGTTCCCTCAGTACTAACCCCCTCACAGTGCGGTGCTCCCTCAGTACTAACCCCCTCACAGTGCGGTGCTCCCTCAGTACTAACCCCCTCACAATGCGGTGCTCCCTCAGTAAAACCCCCTCACAGTGCGGTGCTCCCTCAGTACTAACCCCCTCACAATGCGGTGCTCCCTCAGTAATAACCCCCTCACAGTGTGGTGTTCCCTCAGTACTAACCCCCTCACAGTGCGGTGTTCCCTCAGTACTTACCCCCTCAGAGTGCGGTGCTCCCTCAGTACTAACCCCCTCACAGTGCGGTGCTCCCTCAGTACTAACCCCCTCACAGTGTGGTGCTCCCTCAGTACTAACCACCTCACAGTATGGTGCTCCCTCAGTACTAACCCCCTCACAGTGTGGTGTTCCCTCAGTACTTACCCCCTCAGAGTGCGGGGCTCCCTCAGTACTAACCCCCTCACAGTGCGGTGCTCCCTCAGTACTAAACCCCTCACAGTGCGGTGCTCCCTCAGTACTAACCACCTCACAGTATGGTGCTCCCTCAGTACTAACCCCCTCACAATGCGGTGCTCCCTCTGTAATAACCCCCTCACAGTGTGGTGTTCCCTCAGTACTAACCCCCTCACAGTGCGGTGTTCCCTCAGTACTTACCCCCTCAGAGTGCGGTGCTCCCTCAGTACTAAACCCCTCACAGTGCGGTGTTCCCTCAGTACTTACCCCCTCAGAGTGCGGTGCTCCCTCAGTACTAAACCCCTCACAGTGCGGTGCTCCCTCAGGACGAACCCCCTCACAGTGTGGTGCTCCCTCAGTACTAACCCCCTCACAGTGCGGTGTTCCCCCATTACTAACCCACTCAATGTGCGGTGCTCCCTCAGTACTGGCTGTCAGACACACATCACGGCACTCCCACAGGACTAACCCTCTCACAGTGCAGCACTCTGACAGCATGCTGATCCCGTAGTACTGACCTTAAGAGAGTGAGCACTTCCTCACTACTGACCCTCTCACTGCACAGCACTCCCGTAGTACTGACCCTCAGAGAGTGCAGCCCTCCCTCAGTCCTGACCCTCTGACAGTGCAGCACTCCCTTAGTACTGACCCTCTGATGGTGCAGTGCTCTCTCATTTCAGATCCATTGATAATGTGGCTTGCCCTCTGGATGAACCTCTGACAGTGTGCTGTTCCCTCTGTACTGACTATCTGACAGTGCAGCAGCCCTCAGTCCTGACCCGCTGATAGTGCAGCACTCTCTCGGTACTGACCATCTGACAATGCAGCACACCCTCCGTACTGACCCGCTGACAATGTAGCACTCTCTCTGTACTGACCCTCTGAAATAGTACTCTCTCAAAACTGACACTCTGACTGTGTAGCACTCCCTCAGTTCTGAGCTTTTGATAGTGCGCGCTCCCTCAGTGCTGACAGTTTGACAGTGTCGTGCTCGCTCAGTACTGACCCTCTGATGGTGCAGTGCTCTCTGAGTACAGAGCCTCTGACAATATGGCATTACCTTTGGACTGAACCTCTGACAGTCTGGTACTCCTTCAGTACTGACCGTTTGACAGTGTAGTACTCCTCAGAGATGGCCCTCTGGTAATGCAGCAGTCCCTCAGTACTGACCCTCTGACAGTACAGCACTCCTTCAGGACTGACCCTCTTACAGTGCGCACTCCCTCAGTGCTGACCCTCTGACAGTGTGGTGCTCCCTCAGTACTGTTCCTACGACACTGCAGCACTCCCTCCGTGCCTACCCTCTGACAGTGCAGCACTCCCTCAGTAATGAACCTCTGACAGTGTGGCATTTTACGTATACTGACCCTCTGACAGTGCTGCACTCCCTCAGTACTGACCCTCTGTCAGTGTGGCATTGTACGTATACTGACCCTCTGACAGTGCAGCACTCCCTCAGTACTGAACCTCTGACAGTGTGGCATTGTACGTATACTGACCCTCTGACAGTGCAGCACTCCGTCAGTACTGACCCTCTGACAGTGCTGCACTCCCTCAGTACTGACCCTCTGACAGTGTGGCATTGTACGTATACTGAACCTCTGACAGTGCCGCACTCCCTCAATACTGACTCTCTGACAGTGCAGCACTCCCTCAGTATTGACCCTCTGACTGTGCAGCATTCCCTCAGTACTGACCCTCTGACAGTGTGGCATTGCACGTATACTGACCCTACCACAGTGTGGTGTACCTTCATACTAACTTTCAGACAGTGCGGCGCATCCTCTGATCATTCAGTACTCTCTTAGAACTCACCCTCTGACAGTGCACCGCCCCTTGGCCCTGCGCCCCGACGTTGCAGCGATCCCCCAGGACTGACCCTCTGACAGTGCAGCACTCCCTCAGGACTGTCCCTCTTACAGTGCGCACTCCCTCAGTGCTGACCCTCTGACAGTATAATACATCTGACCCTCTCGTTATGCAGCGCTCCCTCAGTACTGACCCTCTGACAGTGCAGTGATCCCTCAGTACTGACACTCTGACAGTGAGGCAGTGCCCCCATACTGACCGTGTGACAGTGTGGTGCACTCTCAGTACTGACCATCCGACAGTGTGGTGCACCCTTAGTACTGACACTGTCACAGTGCAGCTATTTGACAGTGCAGCACTCCTTTAGTTGAGACATTCTTACAGTGTAGCGTTCCCTCTGTACTAACCCTCGGAGAATGCACCGTTCCCTCAGTACTAACCCTCTGAGAATGCACCGCTCCCTCAGTACTGACCCTCTGACTTTGCAGCACTCTCTCAGTACGAACCCTCTGACAGTGCTGCACTCCCGCAGAACTGACCATCTAACAGTGCAGCACTCCTTCAGTACTAACCCTCTGACACTGCAGCACTCCCGCAGTACTGACCCTCTGACAGTGTAACGCTCCCTCAGTACTGACCCTCTGGCAGTGCAGCACTCCCGCAGCACTGACCACCTGACAGTGCAGCATTCCCTCAGTACTGAACCTCTGACAGTGTGGCCCAATCTCAGGACAAAACCTCTGACAGTACAGCACTCCATCAGAACTGACACTCCCTCAGTATTGCATCACTGAGGGATGCATCACTCCCTCAGTATTGACACATTGACAGTGTAGTACTCCCTCAGTACTGTCCCATTGACAGTGTCGCATTCCCTCAGTACTGACCCTCTGCCTCGGTCCTGCTCCTCTGACAGTCCAGCAGTGCCTCAGTACTGACCATCTGACAGAGTAGCACTCTCTCTGTACTGACCATCTGACAGTGTTGCATTCTCTCTGTACTGACCCTTTGACAGTGCAGCACTTTCTCAGTATTGTCCATCTGACCGTGCAGCATTCCCTTGGTACTGACCCTCTGATAGTGCAGCACTCCCTCAGTACTGACCCTCTGATGGTGCAGTGCTCTCTCAGTTCAGATCCACTGATAGTGTGGCTTGCCCTCTTGATGAACCTCTGGCAGTGTGCTGTTCCCTCCGTGCTGACTTTCTGACAGTGCAGCAGCCCTCAGTACTGACCCGCTGACAGTGCAGCACTCTCTCGGTACTGACCATCTGACAATGCAGCACTCTCTCAGTACTGACCCGCTGACAGTGCAGCACTCTCTCGGTACTGACACTCTGACAGTGCAGCACACTCTCTGTACTGACCCTCTGAAATCGTACTCACTCAGAACTGACACTCTAACAGTGTAGCATTCCCTCAGTACTGACCTTTTGAAAGTGCACGCTCCCACAGTGCTGACCCTCTGACAGTGGAGTGCTCGCTCAGTACTGACCCTCTGATGGGGCAGTGCTCTCTGAGTACAGAACATTGACAGTGTAGCATTACCTTCGGACTGAACCTCTGACAGTGTGGTGCTCCCTCAGTACTGACCCTTTGACAGTGTAGTACTCCTCAGAGATGGCCCTCTGGTAACGTAGCAGTCCCTCATTACTGACGGTCCGACAGTGCGGTTATCCCTGAGTACTCACCCTCTGGCAATGCAGCAGTCTCTCAGTACAGACCCTCTGACAGGGCAGCACTCCTTCAGGACTGACCCTCTTACAGTGCGCACTCCCTCAGTGCTGACCCTCTGACAGTGTGGTGCTCCCGCAGTACTGATACTTTGACAGTGTAATACTGCTCAGAGATGACCCTCTCGTTATGCAGCAGTCCCTCAGTACTGACCCTCTGACAGTGCGCACTCCCTCAGTGCTGACCCTCTGACAGTGCAGCATTCCCTCAGTGCTGACCCTCTGACAGTGTGGTGCTCCCGCAGTACTGACACTTTGAGAGTGTAATAATGCTCAGAGATGACTGCCTCGTTATGCAGCATTCCCTCGGTACTGACCCTCTGACAGTGCAGCACTCCCTCGGTACTGACCCTCTCACAGTGCACCACTCCCTCGGTACTGACCATCTGAGTATGCAGCATTCCCTCAGTACTGACCTTCTGACAGTGCAGCATTCCCTCAGTACTGACCCTCTGACAGTACAGCACTCCCTCAGCACTGACCCTCTTTTTTTCTATTTCTTAGATTTTTGTGGAAATTTGGAGACATAGGGTTTGCATATTCTGAGGAAGCATGAGAGAGACACACAAACCAAGGCCTGTCTGAAACTCTCTGCAATAGTCTATTCAAGGCAAAGAGTCACAGAGATGCACAGCTTGGAAACAGACCCTCCTGTCCAACTCGTCCATACCAACTAGATATTCTCATCTCATTTCATTCCATTTGCTAGCATTTGGCTGATATCCCTCTAAACCCTTCCGATTCACATACTCATCCTGATGCCTTTGAAAAGTCGCAATTGTACCAACCCCCATCACTTCATCTGGCAGCTACCTGCATGCCCTTGAATAAGTGCTCAAACAGTCATACAGTCGATACAAACTCTACTAAACACCAACCTACGAAATGATATCATTGTCATTTTGAACCGACCCTTAGCTTCTTCATTACGCTGATTGCAACAGAGGTAAAGAAACAGAGTTAGTGACCATCCACCGTGAGCCTGTTATAAAACTTATTTTCAAATGTGGCTTGCATGTGATTCCCACACCCTCTAATAGTTGCCTGGAAGGTGGGGGTGAGCTGTACTCTCCTGCTGCAGTCCTTGGGTGTCCCACAGTGATGTTAGGGAGGGAGCTCCAGGAGTTTGACCTGAACCATGTAAAGAGCTCTCTTACCGGAGTGTCTTTTTAACGTTGGGAAGTTAATATAGACCAGGAGGACCCAAGAGCTGCTGTCTTTTCAGAGAGAGAGGCCTGGTGGTTCACACACCTCAGGTGAGGGGCGAGGTTCAGTGGCTGGGGCCTTCATGGTCATTTCAGACATGATCGAGATTGAGCTGAAAAATGTGTTGTTGGAAAAGCGCAGCAGGTCAGGCAGCATCCAAAGATCAGGAGAATCGACATTTCGGGCATGATTCCTTCTTCAGGAGTGAGGAAAGTGTGCCAAGCAGGCTAAGATAAAAGGTAGGGAGGAGGGTCTTGGGGGAGGGGCGTTGGAAATGCGATAGGTGGAAAGAGGTTAAGGTGAGGGTGATAGACTGGAGAGTGGGAGGGGGCAGAGAGGTCAGGAAGAAGATTGCAGGTCAGGAAGGTGATGCTAAGTTCGAGGTTTGGGATTGAGACAAGGTGGGGGGAGGGGAAATGAGGAAGCTGGAGAAATCTGAGTTCATCCCTTGTGGTTGGAGGGTTCCGTGGCGGAAGATGAGGCGCTATTCTTCCAGCCGTCGTGTTGCCATGGTCTGGCGATGGAGGAGTCCAAGGACCTGCATGCCCTTGGTGGAGTGGGAGGGGGGATTAAAGTGTTGAGCCACGGGGTGGTTGGGTTGGTTGGTGCGGTTGTCCCAGAGGTGTTCTCTGAAATGTTCCGCAATGAGGCTGCCTGTCTCCCCATATAGAGCAGGCCACATCGGGTGCAGCGGATGCAGTAAATGATGGGTGTGGAAGGTGCAGGTGAATTTGTGGTGGATATGGAAGGATCCCTTGGGGCCTTGTAGGGAAGTAAGGGGGGAGGTGTGGGCGCAGGTTTTGCATTTCTTCCGGTTGCAGGGGAAGGTGCCAGGAGTGGAGGTTGGGTTGGTGGGGGGTGTGGACCTGACGAGGGAGTCGCGGAGGCAGTGCTCTCTCCGGAAAACTGATAGGGGAGGGGAGGGAAATATATCCTTAGTGTTGAAGATAAGGTGTTGTGGGGGCCTGGGAAGCGAAAATCATAGAGGAGGTGGAGGGCGTGGGTGGTGTCCCGAACGTAGGTGTGGAGTTCTTGGATTAAGGGGGACAGGATCGTGTCGAGGTATGCAGAGATGAGTTCGGTGGGGCAGGAGCAGGCTGAGACAATGGGTCGGCCGGGGCAGTCAGGTTCGTGGAATTTGGGCTGGAGGTAGAAACGGGCGGTGTGGGGTTGTGGGACTATGAGATTGAAGGCGGTGGATCGGGGATCAACTGAAGAGATGGAGTTATGGATGGTCTGGGAGATGATGGTTTGGTGGTGGGAGGTGGGGTCATGGTCAAGGGGGCAGTAGGAGGAGGTTTCCGCGAGCTGGCGTTTAGCCTCAGTGGTGTGAAGATCACTACGCCAAACTACCACCGCACCTCCCTCCGTTCCAATCCCAACCTCACTATCAAACCAACGTGCAGCCCTCCACTCCCTCCGTTCCAAACCCTGTCTCACTATCAAACCGGTGCTCCACCTCCTTCATGAGTTCCGCTTCCCTGGCCCCCAACGCCTTATCTTCACCAGTTCCTATACACCTCCATCGCCTGTCACGAAGGACTCAAAGCCCTCCGCTTCTTCCTTTCCCGCCGAACCAACCAGTACCCTTCCACTGACACCCTCCTTCAACTGACTGAACTCGTCCTCACTCTGAACAACTTCTCTTTCCAATTCTTCCAATTCCTCCAAACCAAAGGAGTACCATGCGCACTCTCATTGGCCCCAGATATGCCTGACTCTTTGTAGGATATGTGGAACAGTCCATCTTCCGCAGCTACACTGGCACCACCCCCCCAACCTTTTCCTCCGCTACATCGATGACTGTATCGGCGCTGGATCATGCTCCAATGAGGAGGTTGACCAGTTCATCCACTTTACTAACACCTTTCACCCCGACCTCAAATTTACCTGGACCGTCTCAGACTCCTCCCCCCCCCACCCCCCACCCCCCTTCCTAGACCTCTCCATTTCTCTCTCGGGGGACTGACTCAACACAGACATTTACTATAAAACGACCAACTCCCACAGCTACTTAGATTACAGTTCCTCCCACCCTGCCCCCTGTAAAAACGCCCGTATTCCCAATTCCTTCGCCTCCGCCACATCTGGTCCCAGGAGGACCAGTTCCAATACCGAACAACCCAGATGGCCTCCTTCTTCAACGACCACAATTTCCCCTCTGACGTGGTCGACGATGCCCTCCACCGCATCTCCTCCACTTCCTGTTCCTCCGCTCTTGAACCCCACCCCTCCAATCGCCACCAGGGCAGAAACCCACTCGTTATCACCTACCACCCCATGAACCTCCATATACATCGTATCATCCGCCGTCATTTCCGCCAAATCCAAACGGACCCCACCACCAAGAATATATTTCCCTCCCCTCCCCTATCAGCGTTCTGGAAAGACAACTCCCTCCGTGATTCCCTCGTCAAGTCCACACCCCCCACCCCGCAACCTCCACTCCCAGCACCTTCCCCTGCAACCGGAAGAAATGCAAAACTTGCGCCCACACCTCCCCCCTCACTTCCCTCCAAGGCCCGAAGGGATCCTTCCATATCTACCACAAATTCAACTGCACCTCCAGAACACATCATTTATTGCATCCGCTGCACCCGATGTGGCCTCCTCTATATTGGGTAGACAGTCCACCTACTTGCGGAACAGCTCTGGGACACCCGTACCAACCAACCCAACTACCCTGTGGCTCAACACTTTAACTCACCTCCCCACTCCACCAAGGGCATACAGGTGCTTGGACTCCTCCATTTCCAGACCTTGGCAACACGACAGTTGGAGGAAGAGCGCCTCATCTTCCGCCTAGGAACCCTCCAATCACAAGGGATGAATGAAGATTTCTCCAGCTTCCTCATTTTGCCTCCTCCCACCTTATCTCAGTCCAAACCCTCCGACTCAGCACCACCTTCTTGACCTGCAATCTTCTTCCTCACCTCTCCGCCCCCAATCCCTCTCCGGCCAATTACCCTCACCTTAACCTCCTCCCACCTATCGCATTTCCAATGACCCTCTCCAAGCCTCTCCTCCCTACCTTTTATCTTAGCCTGCTTGGCACACTTTCCTCACTCCTGAAGAAGGGCCTATGCCCGAAATATCGATTCTCTTGATCGTTGGATACTGCCTGACGTGCTGCACCTTTCCAGCAACACATTTTTCAGATCTGCTATCCAGCATCTGCAGTCCCCAATTTCTCCACTTTCTCCACCATGATAAAGATTGAGCCAACAATGTTGGCATCGCGAACCAGTTAGCTGAGGTAACTGCCCCCAGCCCTCCCCGTTTATGGGGATGAATTCAATCCCATTAATAGAGCAAACTTGCGAATTCAGCACTAATATCAGTCTGTACGGACGCGCTAGAGATCTGAAACATCAATACAGAGATTGCTGAAGATGCTAAGCATGTCCAGCAGCATCTCTGAAGGGAGAGGGAGAAAGAGACAGAGATAGTTCACCTTTCAATCCAGTGATTTCTGCGGGCAAGTTCCTTCAGAACAGACCGTTTTGAGGAAGTTTCACTTGAAATGCGAATTATCCCTCTCTCTCTTCACCGTTGCTGCCTGATCTGCTGAATTTCCCCAGCCATCTGTTTGCTTGAGAATTTTATCTGACCTGATCCAAGCAACACTGAGTAATTCAGTCTGTGTTCAATGCCCTGAGGCTGCTTCTGCTGAAAGTTAACAAACAGGTTTAAGGCTGTGTAAGGTATTGTATTCGGAGGGTGGGGTACATGGGAGAACAGATACAGATCACAGGCACTTCACAAAGATCCTTATTAATTTAACTTGGTGATGTTAATTCAGAAGGAACAGCTCAGACCTAACATTTCAGTTAATCAGCCAAGGGGAGTATATATGTCATGGCAAAGACTTGTTGTAAAGACTGTACTTATTATATTCCAGGCTAATTTGCTATATTCTCTCATCAGGACTTTATCTTTTCCCCTTATGTCATTGGTACCAATGTACAATGACCTCCCACTGGTCATTCTTTCCTTTGAGAATATTCTGCTACCTGTCCGAAACATCCTTGACGCTGGCACCAGGGAGGTACCACCCCATTCTGATGTCTCACTGTCAGCTGCAGAAACAGCAGTCTGTGCCCAACTATAGATTCCCTTATCATCCTTGAGCGTTTGGAATCTGATAGACGTCTCATTATAGTGGAGCCAATCTCAGTACCAGTAACTTGGCTGTCAGTGCAACATTCCCCTGAGAGTCTATGACCACCTACATTATCCAAAACAGTAAACTTGTTTGAGATGGGCAGTGCCACAGGAGACTCATGGCTGAAAAAATGTGTTGTTGGAAAAGCGCAGCAGGTCAGGCAGCATTCAAGGAGCAGGAGAATCGACGTTTCGGGAAGAAGCCCTTCTTATGCCGGAAACGTTGATTCTCCTGCTCCTTGGATGCTGCCTGACCTGCTGTGCTTTTCTAGCAAAACATTTTTCAGCTCTGATCTCCAGCATCTGCAGTCCTCACTTTCTCCACAGGAGACTCATGCTCTACCTACCTCCCTCTCCTACCTTTCCGAGAGGTAACCCATCTACCTGACTGTATCTGCAGTTTTCGGACTGAAACTGCCACCTATCACACATCCTGACTCTTGTAAATTCTTCATTACCATTAAGCAACGCTCTACCTGATCCATGTGATCCAAGAGGATTTGCATCACTTCCTGCAGGCTATCATCAGGATCATTCAAACTCCCCCTACTCTCCTCTAGGAAGTGCACATCACTGTACGAATGGCCATCTCTGCACCTTAATCTGTAGACCCAGAAAAAAGTAGAGTCTTACAGCTTTACAAAAGACTACTCTCGAATACATTAGAACCTGTATTTTATATTTAAAACATTCAACCAACAGATGCACTTAAAATAGTAAACACTCACACTACCGAATGTTGCGGATTTTAAAAAGTAAAGCAGAGTAAGATTTATCTTTTAAGAGACTGAAACCCACTGAGGTGATCCCCGGATGTGAGTCACAGACATACAGCACGGAAACAGACCCTTCAGTCAAACCCATCCATACCGACCAGATATCCGAACCTAATCTCGTCCCATTTGCCAGCACTTGGTCGATATCCCTCTAAACCTTTCCTATTCATATACCCATCCAGATGCCTAATAAATGTTGCAATTGTACCAGCCTTCACAACTCCCTCTGGCAGATCGTTCCATAAACGCACCACTGTCGCATGAAAAAGTTGCCCCTTAAGTCCCTTTTATATCTTTTCCTTCATGCTAAATCTATGCCCTCAATTCTAGACTCCCTCACTCCAGTGAAAATACCTTGTCTATCTATCCGATCCATGCTCATGATTTTATAAACCTCTGAGATCACTCCTTAGCCTCTGACGCTCCAGGGAAAACAGCCCGAGCCTATACAGCCTCTCCCTATATCTCAAACCCTCCAACCCTGGCAATATCCTGATAAATCTTTTGTGAACCTTTCAAGTTACACAACATCCTTGGTGGAGAACAGAATTGTGCACAATATTGCAAGAGTGGCCAAACCAATGTCCTGAACAGCTGCAACATGACCTCCCAACTCTCTTACTCAATACTCTGACCAATAAAGGAAATCATACCAAACACCTTCACTATCCTATCTACCTGCGCCTCTGCTTTCAAGGAGCTGTGAACCTGCACAACAAGGTCTCTTTATTCGGCAACACTCCCCAGGACCTGACCATGATGTGTATCAGTCCTGCTAAGCTTTGCTTTTCCGAAATGCAGCACCTCGCACTTATCTGAATTGAACTCCATCTGCCACTCCTCAGTCCATTTGCCCATCTGATCAAAATCCCATTGAAATCTGAGGTAACCTTCTTCACTGTCCACTACACCTCCAATTTTGGTGCCA
Source organism: Chiloscyllium punctatum (assembly GCF_047496795.1). NCBI lineage: Eukaryota > Metazoa > Chordata > Chondrichthyes > Orectolobiformes > Hemiscylliidae > Chiloscyllium > Chiloscyllium punctatum. The sequence continues at coordinate 69,491,839 of NC_092766.1, forward strand.
TCTACAAACTTACTAACTATACCTCCCGCGTTCACATCCAATTAATTTATATAAATGATGAGAAGTAGTGGACCCAGCACCAATCCTTGTGGCACTCCACTAGTCACAGGCCTCCAGTCTGAAAAATAATCATCCATCACCACCACCCTCTGTCTTCTGCCTTTGAGCCAGTTCTATATCCAAATGGCTACTTCCATGAGATCTAACCTTGCTAACCAGTCTCCCATGGGGAACCTTGTCGAACGCCTTACTGAAGTCCATATAGATCACATCGACTGCTCTGCTCTCATCAATCTTCTTTGTTACATCTTAAAAACCAGATCGAGTATGTGACACATGATTTCCCATGCAGAATGTTATGCTGACTATCCCTAATCAGTCTGTGCTTTTCCAAATACACGCAAATCGTGTCACTCAGGGCTCCCTCCAACACCTCGTCTAGCACAGCGTCTGTAGTTCCCGGATTTGTCCAATCCGCCCTATTCACCAAAGCGGTGTCTTACTGATTTTACTCTGAAGTATACTCCTCTTGCCTTTATGGTGTTTGTGATTTTTTGGATTGGAATAAATGCAAAATATTACATCTTGGTAAAACTAATGAGGGCAGGAATTGCACTGATTAAAAGTTGGGCCTCGGATAGTGATTTGAAACAAAGAGACCGAGGGGTTCAGATCTTTGAACTATGTGTCACATGCAGACAGGGTGGTTCAGAAGGGCTTTAGCACATTTGCCTTCATTGCTCAGATCTTTGAATATAGGAGTTGGGACGTTATGTTGAGGTTGTGCAGGATGTTGGGGAGGCCTCTTCTGGAATACTGTGTCTAGTTCTGGTTGTGCTGTTATAGGAAGGATATGATTAAATCGGAGCAGGTTCAGAAGAGATTTACCAGGATGGTAATGGGAACGGAAGGATTGAATTATAAGCAGAGTCTGGATAGGCTGGGTCCTTTTTCACTGGAGCACAGGGGCTAAGGGGTGACCTTATGAGAGGTTTATAAAATCCTGAAGAGTTTCAGTAATGTGAACAGCAGATGCCCTTTCCAGGAGGGGGCGCGATTCAAGATTGGGGACATACTTTTTAACGTGAGAAAAGGAAGGCTTTAAAAAGAAGTTCTGGATTTTATTTTTTGTTTCTGCACAGACAGTGGTTCACACGTGGAATAAACTTGCAGAGGACATGGTAGCTGTGAATACAATTACAATTTCAGGGTGGCACAGTGGCTCAACGGTTAGCACTGCTACCTCTGAGCGCCAGGGACACAGGCTCAATTCCTGCATTGGGTGACTGTCCATGTGGAGTTTGCATATTCTTCCCCATGACAGCGTGGGTTCCTCCAGGTGCTGCCGTTTCCTCCCACAATCCACAGATGTACAGGGTAGGTGAACTGGCCGTGCTCAATTGCCCATAGTGTTCAGGGATGATTGGGTTGAGTGAATTAGTCAGGTGTAAATATAGAGCAAAAGGGTAGGGGAATGGGATTCTAATAGGAAAAAACCATTTGGACCCGTATATCAATAGGGAATGCTAGGATGGACTTGGACCAAGTGGAGGCAGGTGCGATTAGTTCAGTTCGAATTTATGGTCGACACGGACTGGTTGGACCACAGGGTCTGTGTCGATGCTGTGTAACTTTATGACTCTTTACCTCTGTAAATTCCTCTCTGTTTGGAACTCTCCCTATCAGTGCCACCTCATCCAGCCTGACAAATTCTCCTCATCTCTATAATTCCACTCCAGCCTCAAAATCATAAAAACCTCTATCACAAATATCTCTATCTCTGTAACATCCTCCATCCTCACAATCCTTTCCAACTTGCATCTCCTCCAGCTTCATTATCCTCCCCATGTCTAATCCCCTCCAGTCTCTCAAAGCTCTGCTATATATGCCTTTCGTTATTTTCAGCTTTCAGGATGCCCAATGTTTATTTCTCACTTGATAATGGCCCTTTGCAATTCCTGCGCTGACCTTCTGAATTTCCTTTTAAACCTCTGTGTCTCACTTTCCTTCCAAATATATCGACCAATCACGTGTCATCTATTCTGGTATCACCTTTTCTGACCTGATGTACAATGCAGCCTGTCATATTCCTATAATAAATATCTCAGCGGTCTACAGAACAGAAAAAGGCTCTGGTGGTCCATCGGGTCTGTGAGAAAGAAAACTACCACCGAACTATCCTCATCTATTTTCCAGTACTTGTGGAAAAGTGTCATCTATCATGGCATAGCAGGTGCACACTAAATACATCTCAAATGTTTTGGGGATTTGTGTCTCCCACCCTCACAGACAGTGAGGTTTAGTGCAACTGTTGCTCGATGATGACATCACCCACAGTAACACAGAGCAGCTGGACCTGTGCAAACCAGAGATCGCCCATACATTAGGAAGAATGGCAGGGCCCCTGAGAGTGAGCACAGGAGAGTTACCAGGATGGTTCAAGGAATGGAGGATTTTAGTTGCAGGGACATGAGTGTTGTTAATACATATCAAGAATATCCATCTATAACAGATGGACTCTCATTCTCAACCTCTCCCCTGGCCTGGGCTGTGGTAACCTTCAGGTTAAACCACCACCAGACATCTCTCCCTAATAAGAGAGCAGCCCTACGGTCTGGTAGGACAATACTGACTTTACCTTTCACACAGTGATGCCACTGTGCATCGGAGGTGGAGAGAGGGAATGCTGAAGGTGGTGGATGGGACACCACTCAGGCACAGTGCTTTGTCCTGGAGGAGGTTCGCTTTCTGTAATACTGTTGAGGGCTGCACTGATGAAGGCAAGTGGAGAATGTGTGCCTTATAGAGAGCAAACAGACATTGGGGAATCAGGGGTTTGGGAAAACTGAGGTGTTCTCCTTGTAGCAAAGGAAATTGAGAGGAGCTGAGAGACAAGTGCTTACAAAACATATACAGTAGGATGTTAAACCTTGCACTCATCAACTCATCATAAATGGATTACTGGACACATATGGAAGATTTCGGGGGGATCTATTGACAGGACGGTTTGATTCAAAGGAGAATTTTTATGCAGAAAATGGAATTGAGCTGGAACAAAATACTCACACACAGTGCAAATATCCAGGTCCTGATCAATGGAGTAATTCAAACAGTGTTTGGCGTGACAATTACTGAGATTGCCATCTGAATATCCACCTGGAGTATCCTGTAATACAAGTTTATAAAATCTGTCACTGTCAGGTCAGGTTAGAAACTCACACCATCCCCCCTACCCCACCCCCCACCACCCCCACACTCCTGGTCCAGGATGACTGTACACATTGCCCCTTGTGGAGACCAGCAGTCAGTTCAGGGGGAAATCTGAGTGGGTTTCTCTAAGTTCCCACCTTGGGACTTCATGTGACTGAACAGGGCAGATCTTTGACACATGGGACAGAATGTTCCAAGAGTCAGTGAGATGCGGACAGCAGGAATTTCTTCCTTTTCTTTCCTTCCGTGCTGCCGCTGTGCATCATCATTAAGACATGGGGGGTGAAAGTCTCATGCAGCTTGGTGGGCAAGTTGTCTCCATTCTGACCAATGGGCAGCAAGATCCTCCCAGTCACCCTAAAGAGTCTCTCTGAAAAGACAGCAACTCAGCATGCTTCCCACTGCCCGGTGCTCCCTGGAAAGATTTAGAAGAATGAGGGGGGAATCTCCTAGAAAATGTAGAAGAGTAAACTTCCAAAAGGATTATAAACAGTTTACAGAGAGGGATTCGGAGAAGTGGACAAGTTGGTAAATGGAGCATAACTTGGGATTATGTGAAGTTGTTCATTTTGGAGGAGGTAATAAAAGAACAGAGGACTATTTAAATGGTGGAATCTGTAGAAACCTGCAACACAAAAGGGACCAGGGGGTAACTGTGTAGGAAACACAGAAAGCTAGCACACAGTTACAACAGGTCATCAGGAAGGGGAATGGAATATTATTCCTGATTTCAGGGGATTTGCAGTATAACAGTTTGGAGTGTATACCTGAGAGCCACTTTATATAGTACAAGTGAGACCACATATGGAGTAATGAGAGAAGTTTTGGTCCCTTTATTTAAGGAAATACATCACTTCATCGGAGGCATTTAGAGGAGATTGACTGGGATGATCCCTGGTTTGCAGGGACTCTCTTTTAAGAAAAGGCTGAAGAAGTTGGGACTCGACTCATTGGATTTGGGGGAGAATGAGAGGGGATCTTCTTGAAACATATAGGCTTATTAAGGGGTATGACAGGGTAAATACTGAGAGCATGTGTCCCATCACGAGGGAACCTAGAACCAGATTCTGGGTCAGTTGCAGAATCAAGGGTTCTGTTTTATATTTGTCAACTTTAATGCAACACAGACATGGGTAAGGGGTTTCAGTAGCAATGGAGCTGGGGTGAGGTGGAGAAAAGCAACATTTTAGAGATTGGAATTCCTGGTGTTTGCAATTGTGTAGATGTCTGATCAGAAGGTCACCTTGGGGTCAGAATATGAGAGCACTATTGTGAAGTTGTGCCTCAGGCATTTCCCAGTGAGAGGGAGGGGCTCAGCAGTAAGGGAAAGTAATTTGTAATAGCAACTGAAGGCAATGGGTTTAACCATTGCAGTGTTTCATTGGAGGAAATTGCAGCCAATCGAGTTGTAGGCGTGTGGTAAGCAGTTTGATGAATGAGTAACAGTGGAGCAATGGAGAGGGATGATAGGGAGAGAGAGCTGGGCATTGTCAGTGTACATGGGAAACCAATACGATGTCACCTCCTGGCAGTGTGTAGGTGAGATACAGGAGGGGACAAAGATAGATCCTGGATGGATACCACATATGAGGAATTCAGAAAGGAAAGGGAGAGTGGAGATTGAGCAGGATTTTCCAACAACCGGGAGGTCAAATATTAGTTCTTAGCAGAATTGGAGAGAAGGACATAAACAGAAAAGACAGACAGAAGAAGGAACAATATTTGTGAATTGGGGAGGGGGAGTGATGAGGAGGAGCCCGACTCCAAAACTGTTATTTCTACATCAGTGACATCACCCAACTCCACCCTCGTCTCAGCTCATTTACTGAAATACTCGTCCATTCCTGTGTTATCTCCAGACTTCATTATCCAAACACACTCCTGGCCAGCCTCCCACATTCAATTACATATAATCTCAAGAGTATCTAAAACCCTACTGCCCAAGTGCTCACTTGTACCAAAGCTTGTTGATCCATCAAAAGGCTCCTATTAACAAGCAACAATTTAAATTTCTCACCCTTGATGTAATTCCTGACTGTGAACATCCCTGTCTCCCTGCACCACACAACCTGAGAGACCTCGACAACTCATTCTCTTTCAGACCCACAAAGATGCATTTATTCATTGCTTCACCGGTCTGGCTGTTTCGACACGGTCAAGGGAACACAGTCTGGAAATCACACCCTGACTCTCTCAAACTTGCTTTCCTCCTTTAAGGTATTCCTGAAAACTTGATTATTTGGCAATACTTTTGATCACCTGACCCAATATCCGCATCAGAATGGGGATATGTCAGAAATTCTCAATTTCAGTGAAATTATAAAAATGATAAAAATACAAACCGTTGTTGATTTGCACACACATTGTCAACTCTTCACTGTCGCTGAGTGAATAATCTGTAACATCTCTTACCCAAGTTAGTTGTGGGAGCACCTTCACCACACGAACTGCAGCTGTACAAGGAAGTCAAACATCACCCTCTCCACAGGCAATGGGGCTTTGGCATTAATCACTGGTGTCTGTGGAGAGAGAAACACATAGTTGATATTTTAGGGAGTGATAAATGCATTACAGGAAGTGAGAATGTTGCAGAATTTGAAGGTCAGAAATGGAAGGAAAATGCACTCTTTTGTTGAAAAAAAGAATTATTCACTGGCAAAGATACTGTGGAAAATTTAGTCCGTTGAGAGAGCAGCACATTATCAGGGGTTGAGCAGCAGAGGAAAATTAACTTACAAAAGGTCTGTGAAAGTAACAGTAAAACACTAAACAAGCCAAACAGCCTGTGCCCAAAGACTTTAACTCCCCTTCCCGCTCCACCAAAGATATGCAGGTCCTGGGCCACCTCCACCGCCAAATCCCAGACATCTGATGCCTGGACGAAGAACGCCTCATCATCTGTATTCAGATCCTCCAACCAAAAGGGGTCAATGTGGATTTCACCAGTTTCCTCATTTCCACTCCACCCACCTTATCCCAGATCCAGCCTTCCAACTCAGCACTGCCCTTTTGACCAGTCCTACGTTTCCATCTTCCTTCCCACCAATCGGCTGCTGCCTGACCTACTGTGCTTTTCCGGCATCACACTCTTTGACATTGAAAACATCCTGACTCTGACAGTGTGTAAATCCTGCCCTCTCACTCCCTGCCAGGGAAGGCTGCGCATGCGTCTCCCTACAGCTTGCCCCTCTCAAAGTTGGCAGCCACACACGTGTCCCACGGATCACTGCCCCCAATAAAAATGGCAGCGATCATTCACGCCTTTAACCATTTGAAGCATTTTCCCGTTTGCCACAAACACGGGCCTGGGATTTTCATATTTGTGTTTTCCGATTTGCACTAAATTCTGTAAAACGTCTCAGCCCGTTCCATTAAAATTTCCTTCTCTTCCTTGTCAATATGTCTTTCCTGAACCGTGCCCTGCACCTTCACACATTTCCAATGCCTTGGTCACAACATCACAGTGCTGCCAGTGAAGCTTATCACGTGATATCACTTTATTCCTGATGAAGGGCTTTTGCCCGAAACGTCGATTTCGCTGCTCCTTGGATGCTGCCTGAACTGCTGTGCTCTTCCAGCACCACTAATCCAGAAGCTTATCACGTGGTTGAGTGTAGCCACGCCACTCATTCACTCAGACCAACCGGCACTATCTTGTCTTCCAGCCTCATCCCCATCCTCTTATTGGTCATGCACTGAGATCAATCACCAGAGGCCCTTTGTGGGCTGGAGCATGCTCAGTGCTTCCTGCTTTTGCTGCTGTTCATCAGGTAGAAGAGAGCGTTCATTCCTGTTTCTCCTAATGTCGGACATTAACAACAATGACCTGCATTGTATGGAGCCTTTCACACTGACAAATCTCCTAAAGTGCTTCACGAATGCTGGAAACGTTGATTAAAGAGAACAACTTTAAGATACATCTTTGAGGAGTACAGAGGGGGTTGAGAAGGATATTTAAGAGGTTTTTAGATCAGACAAACCGTCTAAAGAACAACCCACCCAGACCCATTCCCCTACATCTAACACTGCGGGCAAGTTAGCATGGCCAATTCACCTAACCTGTACATTTTTGGACTGTGGGAGGAAACCGGAGCACCTGGAGGAGACCCACGTAGACACTGGGAGAATGTACAAACTCCACACAGACAGTTGCCTGAGTCAGGAATAGAACCCGGGTTTCTGGCGCTGAGAGGCAGCAGTGCTAACCTCTGTGCCACCATGCTGCCTATCTGCAACTCTTTCCTCTGCAGCTCCAATCATGGAGTGATGTCTGTGGAGAACAGCTTACAACGGAGACAGTTAGTGGCTGACCATAGTTTAGCAACCCCATGTCCTAGCCCCCCTACCCCACACACCAGGCCTTGTTGTCACAGCCTGTCATTACACACTACCTATGGTTAGCCACTAACAGTCTCCATTAACAGCTAGTAGCCCTCCCCCAGCCAGATCGTTATCCACTCCTTTATCCAACCCTTCTTCTCGCTCTGTCCCCACCTATCGTTTACTCCTTACATCCTCCCCTAAACTCTACCTTCTGCATATAAACCAACATTTCTACTCTCGGTATCAGTTCTGAGGAAGGGACACCGGATCTGGAACGTTAACTCTGATTTCTCATCACAGATCCTGCCAGACCTGTTGAGCTTTTCCAGAACCTCCTGGTTGTTGTTTCTGATTTACAGCATCTGCAGTTCTTTTGGTTTTAATTTACCGGGAGTTTGTAATTCAGGTCCAACAGCCTCTGTTCCAGTCTCTGCTGTCTCTCCCAACCCCACCCAGTGAAACAGCACCTGCACAGCTCATGGACATGTGTCATCTTGCTGGCCAAACCCCTCATTCACTCCAATTGGGTGCAGGACCACACAGACTCTCCTCCCATTGGTCTGGAGCTGCCGTCAATCAGCCGGGCACCATTGTGATGAGAGTGGAGGGCTAATCCCTTTCTCTGCTCTCCACTCATTCACAGTGAATTGGGCTGTATCACAGAGCACAGGGGGTGTACTCTCTCCCTCTGGAGATGCTGCAAATCTGTCCCAAATCCCCTCCTATTTGCCCACAGTCCCCCAAATCTTTCCTTAAAAATTAAAGTTCCAAGTCTGTTTCAGAATACCTGCTGATTCTGTGTCGTTCAGACTGTTCCAGATGCTCAGAACCTACTGAGTACAATAATGTTCACATTTTCACTTTGTATTATTTGCCAATTACTTGAAAGTAGTTACTAAAAGTTGTGACAGTGTTAACAATTCCCTCTCTCTCCGCAAATTCAAGTCCTTGGAACCAAATCTGTAACTGGTCAAAATCACTGCTTCACCTTCTCAGCTCCAAGGACAATTAAGTGTGCTGCAGCTTGGTCTCCACAAAAGAGGAACGCATCTTAGTTTATTAACGTCATAGACATGTGCTGCACAGAAACAGAACTTCGGTCCAATTCGTCCATGCCAACTAGGAATCCTAAACTACTGGAGTCCCATTTGCCAGCTATTGGCCTGAATCCATCAAAACCCTACTGTTCACGTACCCAATCGGATGCCTTTTAAATGTTGTGGTTTTTCAGCCTCCACGACTTCATCTGGCAGCTCATTCCACACACACCACACTCAGCTTGAAAACGTTGCCCTTAGATTCCTTTTAAATCGTTGCCCTCTCAACCATGTGCTCGAGTTTTGGACACACCTAACATCAGGAAAAAGAACCCCGTCTGCTCACCTTATCCATGCCCCTCGTGATTTTATAAATCTCCATGAAGTCACCTCTCACTCTTGGATTCTCCAGGGAAATTAACCTCAGCCTATTCAGCCTCTCCCTGTAGCCCAAATGCTCCTAACCTGGCAACGTTTTTGTAAATCTTGTCCAAACCTTTTCACGTTTCACAACATCCTTCCCTGAACAGGGAAATTCAAACTGAAAACAGAATTCGAGAAGTGGCTTAATCAATGTCTTTTAAATGTTGTAAATGTACTAGCCTCCACCCCTTCCCTTGGCAGCTCACTCCAAACATGCACTGCCCTCAAACTGTCCAACTCTGGCAAAGTCCTTGCAAACATTTTCTATAATGTTTCAAGTTTCACAACATCATTCCTGGAACAGGGAGATTGGCACTGAAAACAGAATTCGAGAAGAGCCTTAATCAATGTCCTGTACAGCCACAACATGACGGAGAGCATAACAAACGCTGCATTCACTCCCTTAAATACCTGTGACTCGACTTTCAAGGAACTATGAACCTGCACTCCAAGGTCTCTCTGTTCAGCAACACTCCCCAGGACCTTACCAGTAAGTGTATAAGTCCTGCCCTGATTTGCCTTTCCAAAATCCAACAGCTAACATTTATCTAAATTGAACTCTATCTGCCATTCCTTGCTCCGCTGGCCAATCTGATCAAGATCCTGTTGTATTCTGAACTAACCTTCTTCGCTGTCCACCACACCTCCAATTTTGGTGTCTTGTGTAAAGCTACTAAACATCCCTCATATTCACATCCAAGTCATTTATTTAAGGACCCAATAATCGATCCTTGTAGCACACTGCTGCTCACAGTTCTCCAGTCCACAAAGCAAATCTTCATCATCACCCTCTGTCTCCTACCATCAAGCCAGTTTTGTACTCAAGTGGCTTGTTCTCCCTTCATTCCATGTTATGTAACCTTGCTAACCAGTCTGCTTTGTGGAACCTTGTCGAATGTCCATATAAACAACGTTCACCGCCTGGCTTAATCAATTTTCTTTGCCACTTCAAAACATTCAGTCAAGTTAGTGAGATTGTGCACGTACAAAGCCACATTGACAACAGGAGAAAGTGAGGACTGCAGATGCTGGAGATCAGAGCTGAAAATGTGTTGCTGGAAAAGCGCAGCAGGTCAGGCAGCATCCAAGGAACAGGAGAATCGACGATTCGAGAAGGGCTGATGCCCGAAACGTCGATTCTCCTGTTCATTGGATGCTGCCTGACCTGCTGCGCTTTTCCAGCAACACATTTTCAGCTCCACATTGACAACAGTCAATGATTATTCCTTACTTTTCCAAATAGATGGATATCCTGTCCCTCAGAATCCCTTCCAACAATTGCCTGCCACTGACTTCAGGCTCACTATTCTCTTGTTCCATGGCCTCTCCTTACCAACTTTTTAAACTAATGACACATCACCTGTCGCTATCAATGATACAAATACCTCAGGAGAGGCCCAACAATCACTTCCCTACATTTCCAGAAAGTTCCGGGATACATCTGATCAGGTCCCAGGGCTTTATCCACCTTGATGCGATTCAAGGCATCCAGTAACACCTCCACTCTAACATGAATACTTTTCAAGTTCTTTCTGTTTATTTCTCCAAATTCTCGAACTTCAATATCTTTGTCCAGTAAAAATGACGTGAAATATTTGCATATCTTTCCCACCGCCGGTGGTTTCAAAGACAGCCTCGTTAATCTTTAAGGGGTCCTATTCTCTGGTCCAGTTCATCTTTTGTCTGTGATATATTTGTTTAATCTCTTTGGATTCTACTTAAACCATTTCCTGAAGCTATTTCATGTCAAACAGCATCAGCAGCAAGCAACAGAACTAAACGATCCCACAACCAATGGATCAGATCGGAGCTCTGCAGTTCTGCCACACCCAGTTGTGAACGGTGATGGATAATTAAACAACTCACTGGAGGAAGCATCACAGATATCCCCACCCTTATTGATGGAGGGGCCTCACACACCCATGCACCAGAAAAGATGACAGCATTTGCAGCAATCTTCAGCCAGAAGTGCAAAGTGGGATGATCCATCTTAACCAGTCGTTTCTAACATCACAGATATGAGTTTTAAGCCAGTTTGATTCAGTTCGAATAACATCAAGAAATGGTTAAGTCGTGCAAAGGCTATGGGCCCTGACAATATTCTGGCAATAATACTGATGGTTTGTGCTCCAGAACTTACCACCCACCAAGCCAAGTACCACTCCAGCACTGGCATCTACCGACAATGTGGAACATTGCCCAGGAATGTTCAACACAAAAACACAGGGCAACCCAACCCAGGCAATTTCCCTCTATCAGTCCACACTCGATCAGCAGTAAAGTGATGGAAGATGTCATCAACAGGGCTATCAAGCAGCAGCTGCTCAGCAACAGCCAGCTGAGTGACACTGATTTTAGGCTCCACCAGGGCCACACAGCTCCCGATTGTGTTACCGCCCTGATTCACAACCTGGCAACTAACTGAATCCCAGAGGTGAGGTGAGAGTGACAGCCCAGTCCCACTCCAAGACCACTATTTCTAGCTGATTCTACCCTTGTCTCAGCTCATATACTCTCATCCACCTTGTGTTATCTCCAGACTTCAGTATCCAAACACACTCCTGGCCAGCTTCCCACATTCAATCTCCCTGTAATCTTAAGAAAAACTAAATCTCTGCTGCCCAAGTACTCCCTTGTACCAAAACTTGTTGATCCATCAAAAGGCCCCTATTCATAATCAACAACATAGAGCCACAGAGATGTACAGCATGGAAACAGACCCTCCAATCCAAACCGTCCATGCCAACCAGATATTCCAACCCAATCTCATTTCACCTGCCAGCATCCGGCACACATCTCTCAATTTAAAATTCTCACCCTTGATTTAATTCCTGGTTGTGATCATCCCTCGCTCACCGCATCACACATCCTTGAAGACCTCGACAACCCATTCTGTTCGAGACTCCCAATGATCTGTTAATTCATTACTTCAGCTGAGTGGCTGCTTTTACAGTTGCCAAAGCAAAATTTTCTGAAATTTGAAGCCAAACCCTCACAGGTCTGCTTTCCCCCTTTAAGACATTCCTCAAAACCTGCTTATTTGGCAATGCTTTTGGTCACCTGACCTAATATCATCAGTCTCTGACCTTATGTCAAAAGATCCCCATAATATTTTTGTCAAATTATAAGCAGGATAATAAAACTACAAACTGTTCTTGATTTGGACATTACCTTCAAATCATCACTATTGCTGTAATGAATACTCTGCAATGTCTCTTACCTAACCACATTGTGGGAGCACCTTCACCACTGCAGATGTACAAGAAAGTCAAACATCACCCTCTGCACAGGAAACAGGGCTTTGGCATTAATCACTGGTTTCTGTGGAAGGAGAAACACAGCTGATGTTTCAGGTAGTGCAAAACAGATTACAGGGAATGAAAATGGTGCAGAATGAGATCGTCAGAAATGGAAGGAAAATACACTTGCTTATTGGAAAAATGAATTCTTGACTGTCAAAGATTTTCCAGAAAAAAATTAATAAGCAGCTCATGCTCAGGGGCTGGGCGGCAGAGAAAAATTAACTTACAAAAATGTCTGTAAAAGTAATCGTAAAATACTAAACAGACCAAAAATACACCCATTGTTCGATACTTATCAAGCTAGATATTGACAAAGTGGTCATAAGGGAGCCCAGAGATGAAGCAGAGCTGTATAACCTGTTATGATCCCACAGTCATCGAGATGTATAGCACCGACACAGACCCTTCGGTTTAAGTCATCAATGCCAACCAGGTATCCGAACCTAATCTATTCCCATTTGTCAGCACTTGGCCCATATCGCTGTAAACGCTTCCCAATCATATCATGTGTCTATTTAGATGCCTTCAACAAGTTTTAATTGTACTAGCCTCCACCACATCCTCTGGCAGCTCATTCCACCCACTGCATGAAAGAGTTGCCCTTTAGCCCCCTTTGAATCTTTGCCCCGTTCACCCTAAAGCAATGTCCTCTACTTTTGGACACCACTACTCCAAGGAAAACACCTTGTTCATTTACCCTGTTCATGCTCCTCATGATTGTATAAACCTCCATAACATCACCGCTCAGCCTATGGCACTCCAGGGAAAACAGCCCCAGCCTTTTATGCCTCATCCTGTAGGTCAAATCCTCCAACCCTAACAACATCCTTGTAAGTCTTTTTTGAAACCTTTCAAGTTTCACAGCACCCTCCTGATAGATGGCAGCCCAGAATTATACACAATATTCCAAAAGTGGCCTAACGAATGTCCTGTACAACAACATGACCTTCCACATCCTATATTCAATGCTCTAGCCAATGCTCCACCTTCTTCACCATCCTATCTACCTGCAACTTGACTTGCAAGGACTATGAACCTGCAGTCCAAGATCTCTTTGTTCCGCAAGCGTCTCCAGGGCCTTGCCATTCAGTGTATAAGTCCTGGGCTGAAAAACGTGTAGCTGGAAAAGCACAGCAGGTCAGGCAGCATCCAAAGATCGGGATAATCGACATTTCGGGAAAGAGCCCTTCTTCAGGATTCCTGAAGAAGGGCTCATGCCCGAAATGTCGATTCTCCTGATCTTTGGATGCTGCTTGACCTTCTGTGATTTTCCAGCAACACATTTTTCAGCTCTGATCTCCAGCATTTGCAGTCTTCACTTTCCCCTAGTGCATAAGTCCTGCCCTGACTTGCTTTTCCAAAATGCAGCAACTCGCATTTATCTAAATTAATCCGTATCTGATCAATATCTCACTGGAACCTGAGGTAACCGTCTTCACTATGCACAATACGTCCAAATTTGAATGACCTGCAAACTCAGTTACAATAGCAAATCATTTAAATGAATGACGAAACAAATCCAGAAATAAACATCCATTTCTCAGAGTTTGAACGTGCTCTGTGTAAATCCTGCCCAATGGCTCTGTCCCAGAGAAAGACTGCACATGCGCCTGACTGCACCTTTCCCCCTACAAAGATGGCGGCCGCCCACGTGTCCACTGAATCGTTGCCCCAAATAAAGATGCCAGCACGCACTCAGGCGTGCAGCCGCGTTTACGACAAACACGGGACTGGGATGTTCAAATTTGTGTTTTCCGACATGCACAACATGTTTGTAAAACCTCTCCGCTCATAGCAAAACAGTTTTTCTCCCGTTTCCCTCTGTTTATTTATTTATTTCCTTAACGTATCCTTTCGCTCCATAACTTCCTGAGACTTCATTACAGCGATTCTTGGTTGCGCGTGAGACTTATCACGTGTTTAGTCTAGTTCTGCCCCTTGTTCACTTTGATTGGTTGGAGGACCAACCTCCCTCCAGGTCCTCCAGCTTAGCCCACCGTCCTTTCATTGGTCCGATGCTGACATCAATCATCCGGGGGCCCTTTGTTGGCTCGAGCATGCGCAGTGCGTCCTGCTTTTGCTGATATGTTTGGTAAATTTAATGGAAGAGGTAAAAACAATGACTGCAGATGCTGAAAACCAAATACTGGATTAGTGGTGCTGGAAGAGCACAGCAGTTCAGGCAGCATCCAAGGAGCAGCGAAATCGACGTTTCGGGCAAAAGCCCTTCATCAGGAATAAAGCCAGTGAGCCTGAAGCGTGGAGAGATAAGCTAGAGGAAGGTGGGGGTGAGGAGAGAATAGCATAAAGTATTCTTGTAGAGAGAGGAGGAAAACTTCTTCAAGGCAGACATCCTTGCAAGAGGATACGCAGTAGGGTTAAAATCAACGAGGTAAAAACAATAACTGCAGATGCTGAAAACCAAATACTGGATTCGTGTTGCTGGAAGAGCACGGCAGTTCAGGCAGCGATTTACTGAGGGGAAGGATACCTTTGTGTGAGCTCTGCAGTCGATTTCCTTTATTCATGGAAGGAATTGCCTTCCTACTCATGACTGTATAGCTGTGATTGATGAACCAATGCCATCTGAACCAGTACATAAACACCCCATTTTCACAACATCTCAGATCTTCAGCACATTGTATCACACTCTTCTTTGGAGATAAAAAAAAGCATGAAATGGAGCCTCAAGGAATTGGAGCAGGAGTAGGGCATACATCCCCTCCAGCTTGTTCCCCCAATTCTATCAGATCATGGCTGGGCCAACCCAGATCACAACACCACTTTTATGCTTGATCTGCATAGCCCTCAACTGCTCAATATTTCAAAAATCTATCTGCCCTCTTTTAGGATAATTTGAGATAGAATCATAAATTCCCTACTGTGTGGAAACAGGCCCTTCGGCCCAACAAGCCACACTGACCCTCTGAAGAGTAACCCAACCAGATCCATTCCCCTTCCACATTTAACTTTCACAATTGTTTGGGCTAGAAAATTCTAGCCATTCACTGAGAGAAAAAAATTCTTTACATTTTTTACAAAATGAATGCTCTCTTATGTAATGTCCCCTGGTTTGAGACTTCATTGGCGTTAGAAAATCTAGTCAACATCGACCCTGTCAAGCTCCTCAGAATCTTGTTTCCATAAGATCACCCCTTATATTATGTGTGTGGCACAGTGGTTAGCACTGATGTCTCACAGTGCCAGAGACCTGGGTTTAATTCGTGCCTCACGTGACTCTCTGTGTGGAGTTTGCACGTTGTCTGCGTGGCTTTCCTCTGGGTGCTCCGGTATCCTCCCATAATCCAAAAAAAAGTGCAGGTTAGGTGAATTGACAATGCTAAATTGCCTGTAGTGTTCGGTGAAGGGGTAAATGTAGGGGAATGGGTCTGGGTGGGTTGTGCTTCGGCGGATCGTTGTGGACTTGTTGGACCAAGGGCTTGTTTCCACACTGTATGTAATCTGTTTGTTGAGATTCTATTGTATAATGACCTAACCTGTTTAGCTATTCTTGATAGGTCAACCTTTTTGTCCTCGAAGCAGCTAGCTGAATCTTTTTTTGAATGGTCTTCAATACTGGTTTATCCCTGATTAAATATGGGAGCTAACATTGCGTACAGTACTCCAAGTGAGGTCTCAGCAACAGCCAGTGTGGTTAACCAATCCTCAATCCATGCAAATACGTCACCCCTGAAACAGTGAGCTCCGGCATTATGTAATTAACTTTTCTGTAGCACCTGATCATTTGCATTTCTAAGATACAAATGCAGAACATCATTAGATTGCCCTTTATCAGCCCTGCTTGTATTCTCCTCAATGAACTGTCGCAAATTTGTCATAGTGTCTCTTTCACAAAACCCAGTCTACCATGTTTAATGATAAGCTTTTCTAAATGTCCTGCAATTTCTTACTTTAATATTCGACTCTGCCGTATTACAAAAACAGATATTAAACGAACTAGTCTATAGTTTCCTGATTTCTGTCTCCCTTCCCTTTTTGAACAGGTGCATCAATCCACTGGATGCTTCCTGTATCCCCTGATTCTGGAATATTCCAATAGATGCCTTGAATAGCTCTGCAGTCAGTTGCCTTAAAAATGTTTGATCCAGGCCATTAGATCCTGTCTGCCTTTAGTCCTATTAGTTGGTCAATACTTTGTTATAACATTTCAAAAGCCTCTGATTTCAAAAGCACAATGTGATCCAAGTTGTCTTCTAATCTGTGCTGTACTAATTCTTTCTGATTTAGATGACTGGGTTGGCATGTGCGCAGGTTGTAGCAGGATCTCTGACTGCCACAAACCGATTTGGGGGAACAGCTCCTGTGTCAGTGACAGTGTTGTTGGACTAATAGAGGCAACAACATTCAGACTTCACGAAGCAACTGCGAACCAGGGCTGCAAACCCACAATCCGAAGAACTTCAGGTTAGGTGAATTGGTCATGCTAAATTGCCATAGTGTCCAGCGATGCACAGTTTCGGTGCATTAATCAGGGGTAAACATTGACGAATAAGTTTGGTTGGGATAATCTTTGGAGGGTTGGTGTGGATTTGTTGGGCTGAAGGGCCTGTTTCCACAACATAGGGATTCCATGCTCTGAGTAATTTTGGGGATCTAACAGAATCCTGGTATGCAGAGGGTTCTCTGTGACTTAAGATAATATTGTACACTCAGCTCATGTTACCTTCTGAAGCAATTTGAGGCTGACTGCTCTGTACAATTTCTCAGAACAGATGCTCTGGAACCAATCATGGAACAGCTATTTTAGACCTGATAATATGATTGATTAATGAGCTCAAAGTAAAAGACCCTTTTGGTAAGATGCAATGCAGCATGATAGAATTTAGCTTTAGGGTGAGGAATTTGGTTCTTCAACTAGTGCCTAAACTTGAAGGCAGTCCCAAGGGGATAAGGTAGTAGTTCGCTAAACTGGAATGGGACTATAGTTAGAATGTTAAAGCAGAAGAATATATTCAGTTATTTTATAATTCTCAACAATATATATTAACTTGTAAAAGAAATGCACGATGAACAGCAGTGCATATCTGAGGGAATTATGGGTGACATCAAATTGAAAGAAAAGATGTACAAAACTGCAAAGATGATGGTAGACCAGAAGGTTTAAAACTTTCAAACTATCGAAGGATGAACAAAACAACAGATGGAAGATATTTTGTCACTTGAAAGAAAGACTGTTGTAACATCTTTGCTCCCATTAATACCTTGGTTATTTCTCAGCATTAGGATGGTAACAGTATCTTCCAGATTAGGAAGATAATTGGGCAAATTAACCCACCAGTTACTCAGCCTAAAACACCGTGCTCTTGTGATGCTGTGGTAGTGTCTCCAACTTTGGGCCAGAAGGCCTGGAACTGTCCCACCTGCTCCAGAGGTGTCATAATGCATTGAAATAGGTTGATTGGGAAAGCAACACTGAGACAAACTTCAGTAGTTGAATGGACAATCTTGATGGTCTCTGGAAATTCCAAACATGACTGTTTTGTATCCTCACCTGAGGCCTGATCTCAATTAATTTGCCTCATTTAAATGGAATTGCCTTTTCTCGTGTTGAATATAATTGAAGTTTGTCCTGTCTGCATGCCCCCTTGTGCAAAACATGTTGCAATCTGTCAAAGAACAATGTTGAAAACTCAGATCAGCTGATAGCCTGTTCAGGGGCTTAAACCAGTGACCTTTTCCACTGGGACAGTAGGCGCTACAGAATTGATCCCATTTCCCATTAAACTGAGACAGGTGGTGGTGAGCTTGCTGGAATGTCTTTCACTGAAACATTTTTGACTTAAAATAAATTACTTTGGTTGCGGTGCAATTGAATTTAGAGATTTAGCGGGGAGTATCGACTGTTATCTCTTTGTTTGTTTCATCGCAGAAGGAATGAGACCAGCCGAAACTGCAGAGAAACTGCCAGATATAAAAATGCGTAACTCTGCTTCATTAGCCAGTCTGACTGAGTCATCCAGACTCAAACATCATAACTGGAGGTGGGCTTTTTGTGTTCACTTTAACGTTTTACAGAGTTCAAAATTAATATATAACGTATTTCTTGAGAACTGAAAACAACAAATACTGAAGATCACAGGAGGGAGCCGATGGCTGAGTGATATTACTGCTAGACTGTTTATCCAAAGATCCAGGTTGCATTCTGGAGAACCAGGTTCGAATTTGAATTCAGTGAATATGTGGAATTAAGAATCTCATGACCATGAATCCTTTGTCGGGCTACGGAAAACCCATCTGCTTCACTAACGTGCTTGAGGTAAGAAGCTACCATCCTTACCTAGTTTGTCCTATATGTGACTCCAGACACAGCAATGAGCTTGACTTTTAACTGCCCATTGGGCAATTAGGGATGAAAAATGAATGCTGCTGAGCCAATGGCACCCTCATCCCATGAACATCTTTTTTTAAAAAATCGATGGAGATACCAAGCTAACATTTTGAGTCCAGATGACACTTCATCAGATATCTGATCGAGCCATCGAGACACATCGTTAGGTTGCTTGGTCTCCATAGATGCTTTCTGACCTGCTGTCAGCTCCAGCATTTGCTGTTTTCAGGACAGATTCCACCATCTGTAGTAATTTCCTTCTATACTTCTTCATTATGTTGTTTATTAAATGTCCACTAAACTGCAGCTACTACTCAACACCTTACCTACAGAGTACTGTGGCCCTGGTGTCAAAAGCCTCCATTAACTTGTTCAATTACACCATAGTTTAGAACAATTCCAAAATGCCACTGTGACTGAAAAGAATAGAATCATAGTCACCAACATGGAAATGAAACCTTCGTTCCAACTCATCCATGCCAACCAAATTTCCCAAACTATGCCAGTGCGGTTTGCCTGCATTTGGCTCATATTCCTCAACCTTTCCTATTCAAGTACCTCTCCAAATGTCTTTTAAATGTTGTAACTGTACTTGCATATACCACTTCCTCTGGCCGTTCATTCCATGTCCCAACCAATCTCTTTGTGAAACGTTAGCAACTGATAGTTTCACTGTTGACTACGGTGTGTGAATCGCTGGGCATGATTATTCATTCAGGACCACCCCTGTCTGAGCACGACTTGAATGTAGCTTGGGCCTCCTTGTGGGTTACCACATGCTGCTCAAGGCTTTGTGTTTGCACAGTGCAGCTGTCTATGGTGGGGGTGTTGTGGAAGGAAGGAGGAGGCACGAAGGAATTAATGAATTTATGGAATGTGGGTGTCACTGGCTGTGCGAACATTTATTGCCTCATTCTAATGCCCTTGAGAAGGTGTTTGTGAGCTCCCTTTTTGAATCACTGCAGTCCGTGTGGGTTGTAGACCTATTGGCAGTGCCGTTGGGAGGGAATTCCAGAACTTTGGCTCAATAACACTTCACGACTGCTGAAAGATTTTCAACTCCAGATGGTAGTGGCTTGGAAGGGAACCTGCAGGAGGTGATGTTCCCATGAATCTGCTTCCCTTTTCCTTTTATTTGGTATTGCTCATAGGTTTGGAAGATGCTATTGAAGTGTTATGAATTGATGTAATGTATCTTGTAGATAGTACATAGTGCTGCTCTGGGCATCAGTGGAGGAGGGAGTGAACGTGGTGCTGCCTGCTTTTTCCTGACACTGTCAAGCTTCTTGAGTGTTCTTGGAGCTGCACCCAAACCTAGCCAAGTATTGATTATCCTATTGCACTCCTCAGTTGATTCTTGTTTATGGTCGACAGGCTTCAGAGATTTGGAGGGTGGTTTACATACCGTAGTTATATGGAAAGTCCAGTTCAATTTCTAGTCAATAGTAAACCCCCAGAATGTTGATGGTGGGGGATTTGGTGATGGTCGGTTTGAAGAAAGAGGCTGCAAGGTTTTTGGTGAAGCAGCTTCAGGCTGAAAGCTAGGGAGGGGGGAATAAGGTAGAGGCTAGAAATGGATAGGTGGGGAAAGATGCTGCAAAGGAGACATCACGGTTTTTTTCTCTGTGCTGGGCCCAGCTGGTCTGCTGACACTACTGTAGAGATATTGTGCCTCACCTCACCAAATCAAACAGCCTTTTTTAAGATAGTCTTTCCAATACCATGCCCATTAAACTCCTTGTATTAGTCCATTCCTCTTACTTCGTCCTTTTGAAATAAGAACATAAGAGCATCATAATTAGGAGCAGGAGTATTAATCCAGCCCTTTGTACCTGCACTGCCATTTCATACAGACATGGTTGATCTCATTTTGGTCTGAACACCACTTTCCTGCCAGCTCTCCTTAACTCTTCAACCCATTACTAATTAAAAACACGTGTGCCTCTTATTTAAATTTACTTCATGTCCGAGAATCCACATTGTTCTGAGGTAGTGAATTCCCAAGATTCGCCATCCTCTGAGAGAAGTATTTCCTCCAACTTTCCCTTTATTGTAAACTTACGACGAATCATTGTAGATTGAGTCATCTTCTCTGCATATACTTGGTCAATCCCTTGACCATTTTATAGACCCTCAATGATACCACCTCTCATTCTTGGCCTCCAATGAATATGAATACAAATAGTGGTTGGAGTTCAGCTTGTGACATTTTAATAACTGTGGCAGAGGATGTTTGTTCAAAGCTGAGCCGGACAGTTAGTGATTTTCAAATAGAAATAGTTGAAAAGGTTAAGTACATTAATATATTGGAGTTTTGTTTTTAGGAAGACTTACTGTTGGGAAGATTTGGTTAAGGGAATATTGCAGTCAAAGCTGTGGAAGATTAACCTCCTCCCATGTGTGAGGTAGTACACTGTGGTCAAAAGACTAAAGAGACCACTTCCTCTTTGGAAATATGTCCTTAAATAGGGCAGAGGTATCTGGAGATAGGAATGAGTCACTGGCAGCAAATGGCACCGGTTTGTGAGGTTAGATGGAGAAGTAGGTCATGGGTTTATTTCTGGGGCGACAGAATGGAAATGTGTTCGATATGTGTAGGACCATGGACAGGTCACCCTTGGAGCAATGCACACAGTTCGGATCGGGGAAGGTAAAGAATAGTTACTGGAATTATATCCAAACTGAGTTTGAATTCATCAAGTAAGATTGGGCAGTGTGGTCTCATTGAAAAAGAGTGACATGGTCCAGTTACGTTTGATCGGGTAGACATGGAAAATATTTTTCTGCTTGCGAATGACAGAATCCACTGGATCTGGGGATATAATTGTAATCACTATTAAATCTAATGGGGACTTTGCAGAGGGCGACAAAGTCTTCACCAAAAAGGGGTTTGAATGTAGAACTTACTTCATCAGGAATAATTGAAGCAAATCACAGATGAATTCAAGGAGGAGCTTGGAATACAAGAAATCGAAGAAAACTATGTTGATGGGTTTAGGGTGTGAAGGAGGCCTGTATAAATCACAAATACTGAGAAGCTGTTTTTGTGTCCTGAAACTATACATCAGTGTTGTTCTGTGACATTTCTATAGGAACAGCAGCGGCAGCAGTAAACAAGACAGCTCACCCTTACCATTCTTGGAGAAAAGCAGAACCTCTGGCCACACAAAAGGGAAATAGCTCTATTGAGGAGGTGGTTCAAACAGAAGCCAACGACTCGATCCGCAGAGACAGTGTGCCTTCATTACCTGGTGAGAAAGGTGAATTCTTTAACCAGAAATGATGTTTTGTCCTTCCACTGATCTCATGACTTAAGCAGGGAAATGTGTCTCTTCAGTTAGATGATTTGAATCAATCAAATCTTTTGCTACGTTAGCACTACTTCCCTACTCAAAGGATATGTGGGTCAAATAGGCACATGTCCTGCACTGATTTATTTCAAGATTCCTTAATTCAGTCATGTGCTTAAGCTATTCAATCCAAGTTCCTTGTGTTTCCCCTTGATCTGTGGTTGTCCATAAGGAACAATGTCTGATTCAATATCAAAGTTGTGTTGAATCAATAATTGTAACCCAACTCTGCTCCTTGAGCCGATAATTAACCCAAGGATTCGAGCTCAGCCCCTAACTTCAAGTTCAAGTTCTAAACCTTTCAGTGAGTAATGGAAAATAACAAAGAACAATGTCAATCATTTATTGTCTCTCCAGACTCTGCTTCTGTTGCCACTGAGAACTCCCTTAATTTCGACGAGTCAATGATGAAAGATGAGATTGAAGAGAAATCCGTTCATTTCCTTCTGCCATCAGAGAGCCATCACCGCTTTAATATGGGGAAGAAACGCAGCCAGCAGCAGGATTCAGATGAGGACATAGTGCGGGACCAATCGGCTTCTCCAATGGATGAGGGTGAGTGGTGGTACCAATTACTGGGATCTCAGTGCTTGAAACAGTTGCTCCTCTCCATGTTCGAGGTATCTTGCCATGAGATTCAGATGGAGAGGACGAGGACCATATGGTGTATAACGAGTGTGAGCCAACAGTTGGGCGGGGCCTGTACTTTTGAAAAAAAAAGCGAGTACCACTTGGTAACAATGTGCCCAGAGTTTATCAATCATGCAGGAGAATAAATATTTCACATTGTTAATCTTTGTGTTCGAGTTCCCATATCGTGAAGACAAAGATTAATATTTAATGGGATTCATTGCTCCCCCAATCAGATAAACACAAGGCAAATTTGACTGCGAAGAATATCCCTGAGTTTACTCCTTTCTACTGTCCATTAAAGTAATAAGATGCAAAAGATGTCCTTGCAGACGAATTTGCAGACGAATTTGATTTGAACAAGAGACATTTATGTAGATAATAAGAGATATTCTAATTGGAAGGATATGGTTAGTGATGTCCTGCACAGATCGATGTTGGAGCCCTATTTATTCGCTATTCGTAATGAAAGGAAAGCGACATTCAAAATTTGGGACCACTCTGCAGATTACAGCGATTCCAAGTGTAGGTCGATTGAAGCATACCATTAGAAAGCAATCTTCATAGATTCAGTAAATGAAAAAAAAAACAACGACAGATGAGTTTGTGTCGGCAATTGAGAGGTTGGATCAAAATAGGATATTTATTGATTGTGAAAATAGAGAGAGTGGTCTCCAAAGAAACTTGGTGGGATTGATCCTTCTGGATAGTCCATGAAAATGTCACAGACAGGTTCAGAAACGTAATCAAGGGACCGGTGGAATGTTGACATTGATCTCTGCAGAAGACTAGACACCAAAGGATTAGAAGTCATGCTTCAGCAAATCCGAACCTAGTTAGACTGAGCTGTCAGGGCTGGGCACCATGGCTTAAGGAGAGTATCACTCTGAGTGGAAGGGCAGTGTAGATTTACTGAAGTGATATTTGGATTCCAAGGCTTAATTTAAGAAGAAAGATTAAACAGATAAAGTGTTAGAGTCAGAATATTGAGGTGTGACAACGGGGAACACTTTTATACACAGAAGTGGATAAAGTTTGATAAAGTTCCACAAACAACAATTGATTGGAAATCATTTGCAAATTTTAAATCTGAGACTGGTCAATTTGGAATGATCATGCTGAAGGATTATGGGACAAAGACAGGGATTAAGATTACCATGATTTGGGTGAATGGTGGAATAGGCTCAGAAGCTAAATGGCCTCCTCGTGTTCTGATGTTGATGTAACCATGGCACCCTTATTCTCTGCAAGTGCAACTCCTGTTGTGTTTTTGGTTATTTATCAGAAACTGGCAGCAAATTAGTGACTGGAGTCCTGACCAGAATATTATCAGGATGAGGGCCTTCGCCGGTCTTAATGTGTTTCACAGATGATGAAATGACACAGCCAGCAGTCTCCTTCCGTCTCTCCCCCACTGTCTTCCCCCCTTTCTCCTCCCCTCCCATCCCCCTCTCACACCCTGTCGCACCCAACTGGCACCCCCTCTTAAGCCCCCACCCCTCTCCACACCCCTCTCCCCACCCCTCTCTGCCCCCTCGCCCCCCACTCCCCACCTGCCCCTCCTCGTCCCCTCCTCTACCCCTCTCTCATCCCCCTCTCATCCTCCCTCATCCCCCCATCATCCCCCCTCTCATCCCCCCATCCCCCACTCATCCCCCCCTCATCCCCCCTCATACCACCCTCAAACCCCCCTCATCCCCCTCTCATCCCCCTCTCATCCCCCTCTCATCCACCTCTCATCCCCCCCTCATTCCCTCTCTCATTCCCCCTCATCCCCCTCTCACCCCTTCTCTCCCCCTGCCACCTCTCGCCCCTACTCTCGCCCCCTGCCCCTCTCTCGCCTGCCCTCTCGCCCCACAGTCCACCCCTATCGTTCCCCCTCGCACCCCCCTCTCGCCCCCACTCTCGCCCCCCACTCCCGCCCCCCACTCCACTATCGCCGACCCCCTCTCGCTGCCCCACTTCCCCCTTTCGACCCCGCTCGCTCCCCGCCCCTTCGCCCCATTCTCCCCCTCCCTCTACCCCCTGACTCTATCTCTCTACCCCCTCCTCTACCCTCTCCCTCTTCCCCCTCTATCCCCCTTCCTATCTCTCTCACTTTCTTCGTTGCCGCTCCATCTCTGCCACTCTGCCACTCTCACTCTTTCTCGCTCCCTTGTTCCCACGCTCCCACTCTGCCAATCTCAGTCTTTCCTTTCTCTCTCTCACTCTCTCTCGTATCTGCCCTCTCTCTCTCTCTTACCCTTTCTTGCAGCTCTCTCTCTCGTGCTCTCTTTCTTGCTCGTGCTCTCTCTCTCAGCCCTCCCTCCCACTCTCACAACCCTCTGTCTCTCATCCCTCTGTCTCTCACTCGCCCCCTCTTTCTCTCACCCTCTCGCTCTCCCCATCACTCTCTCTCTCGCTCCTTCTCTCTCTCGCTCTCATTTCCCCCTCTCTCTCATGCCCCCTTTCTCTCCTCTCTCTCCCCCATCTCTGTCGCCCTCTCTTGCCTCTCTCTCTTTTGCGTGTGGCCCTCTCTCTCTCTTACACCCACTTTCGCCCCTCTCTCTATATATATCTCTCTCTTTGTTCCCCCTGACACCATCGCTCACCTCTCTCGCTCTCTCTCTATCCTTCCCTATCACCTCTCCCTCTCACTCCTCTAACTCACTCTCGCTCTCCCTGTCGCCCCTCTCTCACCCCTCACTTGCTCTTTGTAAATCACTCTCTCCCTCACCCTCTATCCCGCACCCTCTCTCTCTTTCCCTCACTCTCTCACGCTCTCTCTTGTATTTGCCCCCTCTTGCTCTCTTTCTTGAAACTCTCTCCCTCTTTCTCTCGTTCTCTCTCGTTCGTTCTCTCTCACTCACTCACGGTCACTCTCTCCCTCTCTCTATCACGCCCCCCCTCTCCGTCTCGCTCCTCTCTCTCTCCCCACTCTATCCCTCTCTCTCCCACGCCTCTCTCTCTCTTGCCCCTCTCTTTGGCACCTCTCTCTCTCACTCTCTTGCCACCTCTCCTCCCAAATTCGCTCTTGCCTCATTGCTCTCGCATCCTGTCTTCCTCTCTCACCCCTCTGTTTCTTCCTCTCTGGGCCTTCCCTCTGTGTCTCGCCACCTCTCTTTCACCTGTCTCTCATTGCTCTACCTCTCATTTGTCCTGTCTCTCCATCGCGCTATCCCTTCTCTCTTGCTCCCTCTCACTCTCGCGGGTTCTCTCTCACACTCTCACTCTCCCTCCCTTTCTCTGTAGCCCTCTCTCTCTCTATCCTCTCCCCTTCTCTCTCTCTCTACCAATCCTCTCTCTCTCGACCATCCCTCCCTCTCGCGCTCACTCTTTCGCTGTCTCTCACTCTCTCTCTCTTGCCCCCTCTCTCCGTCTCTCTGGCACCTCTCTCTCTCTCTTGCCACCTCGTTCTCTCGCTGTCTCTCTTGCTCGCCCCCTTTGTTCATCTCTCTGTGCCTCTTGCTCTCGTTCTGGCTCTCTCTCGCACTCGCCCTCCTCTCACTCTCCCTCCTCTCACTCGCCCTTCTCTCATTCACCCCCCCCGCTCTCTCTCTCTCTCTCTCACCCTCCCTCTGGCTCTATCGACCCCTCCCCTCTCTCTTACCCCCTCCCTTCCTCTCTCCCTCGGCCAACTCCCTCTCTCTCTCAACCGCTCCCTCCCTCTCACACCTCTCCCGCTCTCGCTTATCCCCTCCCACTCAGTCTCGCCCCTCCCTCTCTCTCTCTCGCCCTCCTCCATCTCTTTCTTGCCCCCGCACTCTCACTCTCGACCCCTTCCTCTCACTCTCGCCCCCATTTCTCTCTCTCTCTCGCACCCTCCCCCTCGCTCTCGCTCTCATCCCTCTCTCTCTTTCTCTCGTCCCCGTCCCTCTCTCTCTCGCCCCGTCCCTCTCTCTCTCGCCTCACCTCCCTCTCTCTCTCGCCCCCTCCCTCTCTCTCTCTCACTCCCTCTCTCACTCTCTCGCACCCCTCCCTCTCTCTCTCTCGCCCCCTCCCTCTCTCACACGCTCTCGGCCCCCTCACTCTCTCTCTCTCGCCCCTCCCTCTCTCTCTCTCACTCCCTCTCTCACTCTCTCGCACCCCTCCCTCTCTCTCTCTCACCCCCACCCTCTCTCTCTCTCGCCCCACCTCCCTCTCTCTCTCGCCCCCTCACTTACTCTCTCGCCCCCTCCCTCACTCTCTCTCGCCCCCTCCCTCTCTCTCTCGCCCCCTCGCTCTCTCTCACGCTCTCGGCCCCCTCCCTCTCTCTCTCTCGCCCCTCCCTCTCTCTCTCACTCCCTCTCTCACTCTCTCGCACCCCTCCCTCTCTCGCTCGCCCCACCTCCCTCTCTCTCTCGCCCCCTCCCTCTCTCTCGCGCCCCCTCCCTCTCTCTCTCTCACTCCATCTCTCACTCTCTCGCACCACTCCCTCTCTCTCTCTCGCTCCCTCCCTCTCTCTCTCGCCCCACCTCCCTCTCTCTCTCGCCCCCTCCCTCTCTCTCTCGCCCCCTCCCTCTCTTTCTCTCACTCCCTCTCTCACTTTCTCGCACCCCTCCCTCTCTCACTCTCTCGCACCCCTCCCTCTCTCTCTCTCGCCCCCTCCCTCTCTTTCTCGCACCACCTCCCTCTCTCTCTCGCCACCTCCCTCTCTCTCTCACTCCCTCTCTCGCACCCCTCCCTCTCTCTCTCTCACTCCCTCTCACTCTCTCGCACCCCTCCCTCTCTCTCTCTCGCCCCTCCCTCTCTCTCTCGCCCCCTCCCTCTCGCTCTCGCTCACCCTCTCCCTCTCTCTCATCCCCTCCCTCTCACTCTCGCCCCCTCCCTCTCTCTCTTGACCCTTCCCTCTCACTCTCGCACCCATTCCTTTCTCTCTCGCACGCATTTCTCTCTCTCTCTCGCACCCTCCCCCTCTCTCTCGCTCTCATCCCTCTCTCTCTTTCTCTCGTCCCCGTCCCTCTCTCTCGTCCCGTTCCTCTCTCTCTCGCCCCACTTCCCTCTCTCTCTCGACCCCTCCCTCTCTCTCTCTCGCCCCCTCCCTCTCTCTCTCTCACTCCCTCTCTCACAGTCTCGCACCCCTCCCTCTCTCTCTCTCGCCCCCTCCCTCTCTCTCTCGCCCCCTCCCTCTCTCTCACGCTCTCGGCCCCCTCCCTATCTCTCTCTCGCCCCTCCCACTCTCTCTCTCACTCCCTCTCTCACTGTCTCGCACCCCTCCCTCTCTCTCTCTCGCCCCACCTCCCTCTCTCTCTCGCCCCCTCCTTCTCTCTCTCGCCCCCCCCCTCTCTTTCACTCCCTCTCTCACTCTCTCGCACCCCTCCCTCTCTCACTCTCTCGCACCCCTCCCTCTCTCTTCTCGCCCCCTCCCCCTCTCGCCCCACCTCCCTCTCTCTCTCGTCCCCTCTCCCTCTCTCTCGCCCCCTCCCTGTCTCTCTCTCACTCCCTCTCTCACTCTCTCGCACCCCTCCCTCTCTCTCTCTCGCCCCCACCCTCTCGCACTCGCCCCCTCCCTCTCTCTCTCACTCCCTCTCTCACTCTCTCGCACCCCTCCCTCTCTCTCTCTCGCCCCCTCCCTCTCTCTCTCGCCCCCTCCCTCTCGCTCTCTCTCACCCTCTCCCTCTCTCTCATCCCCTCCCTCTCACTCTCGCCCCCTTCCTCTCTCTCTTGACCCCTCCCTCTCACTCTCGCACCCATTCCTTTCTCTCTCGCCCACTTTTCTCTCTCTCACACCCTCCCCCACTCTCTCGCTCTCATCCCTCTCTCTCTTTCACTCATCCCGTCCCTCTCTCTCTCGCCCCGTCCCTCTCTCTCTCGCCCCACCTCCCTCTCTCTCTCGCCCCCTCCCACTCTCTCTCGCCCCCTCCCTCACTCTCTCTCGCCCACTCGCTCTCTCTCACGCTCTCGGCCCCCTCCCTCTCTCTCTCTCGCACCTCCCTCTCTCTCTCACTCCCTCTCTCACTCTCTCGCACCCCTCCCTCTCTCTCTCTCGCTCCCTCCCTCTCTCTCTCACTCCCTCTCTCACTCTCTCGCACCCTTCCCTCTCTCTCTCTCGCCCCACCTCCCTCTGTCTCTCGCCCCCTACCTCTCTCTCTCGCCCCCTCCCTCTCTCTCTCACTCCCTCTCTCACTCTCTCGCACCCCTCCCTCTCTCTCTCTCGCTCCCTCCCTCTCTCTCTCACTCTCTCTCTCACTCTCTCGCACCCTTCCCTCTCTCTCTCTCGCCCCACCTCCCTCTTTCTCTCGCCCCCTCTCTCTCTTTCTCTCGTCCCCATCCCTCTCTCTCGTCCCGTCCCTCTCTCTCTCGCCCCACCTCCCTCTCTCTCTCGCCCCCTCCCTCTCTCTCGCAACCTCCCTCTCTCTCGCTCACTCCCACTCGCACTCTCTCGCACCCCTCCCTCTCTCTCTCTCACTCCCTCTCTAACTCTCTCGCACCCCTCCCTCTCTCTCTCTCACTCCTTCTCTCACTCTCTCGCACCCCTCCCTATCTCTGTCTCGCCCCCTCCCTCTCTCTCTCGCCCCCTCTCTCTCGCTCTCTCTCACCATCTCCCTCTCTCTCATCCCCTCCCTCTCACTCTCGCACCCCTCCCTCTCTCTCTCTCGCCCCCTCCCTCTCTCTCTCGCCCCTCCCTCTCGCTCTCTCTCACCCTCTCCCTCTCTCTCATTCCCTCCCTCTCACTCTCGCCCCCTCCCTCTCTCTCTTGACCCCTCCCTCTCACTCTCGCACCCATTCCTTTCTCTCTCGCCCTCTTTTCTCTCTCTCTCTCGCACCCTTCCCCTCTCTCTCGCTCTCATCCCTCTCTCTCTTTCTCTTGTCCCCGTCCCTCTCTCTCTCGTCCCGTCCCTCTCTCTCTCGTCCCGTCCCTCTCTCTCTCTCGCCCCACCTCCCTCTCTCGCTCGACACTTCCCTCTCTCTCTCTCGCCCCCTCGCTCTCTCTCACGCTCTCGGCCACCTCCCTCTCTCTCTCTCGCCCCTCCCTCTCTCTCTCACTCCCTCTCTCACTCTTTCGCACCCCTCCCTCTCTCTCTCTCGCCCCACCTCCCTCTCTCTCTCGACCCCTCCCTCTCTCTCTCGCCCCCTCCCTCTCTCTCTCACTCCCTCTCTCACTCTCTCGCACCCCTCCCTCTCTCTCTCGCCCCACCTCCCTCTCTCTCTCGCCCCCTCCCTCTCTCTCTCGCCCCCTCCCTCTCGCTCTATCTCACCCTCTCCCTCTCTCTCATCCCCTCCCTCTCACTCTCGCACCCCTCCCACTCTCTCACTCTCCCCCTCCCTCTCTCTCTCGCCCCCTCCCTCTCGCTCTCTCTCTCCCTCTCCCTCTCTCTCATCCCCTCCCTCTCACTCTCGCCCCCTCCCTCTCTCTCTCTTGACCCCTCCCTCTCACTCTCGCACCCATTCCTTTCTCTCTCGCCCTCTTTTCTCTCTCTCTCTCGCACCCTCCCCCTCTCTCTCGCTCTCATCCCTCTCTCACTTTCACTCGTCCCGTCCCTCTCTCTCTCGCCCCACCTCCCTCTCTCTCTCGCCCCCTCCCTCTCTCTCTCACTCCCTCTCTCACAGTCTCGCACCCCTCTCTCTCTCTCTCTCTCGCCCCCTCCCTCTCTCTCTCGCCCCCTCCCTCTCTCTCTCGCCACCTCTCTCTCTCGCCCTCCTCCCTCTGTCTCTCGCCCTCCCCCTTCTCTAGCTCTCGTACTCCTCCCTCTCTCTCTCTCGCCCCCTCCCTCTCTCTCTCTCACTCCTTCTCTCACTCTCTCGCACCACTCCCTCTCTCTCTCTCACTCCTTCTCTCACTCTCTCGCACCACTCCCTCTCTCTGTCTCGCCCCCTCCCTCTCTCTCTCGCCCCCTCCCTCTCGCTCTATCTCACCCTCTCCCTCTCTCTCATCCCCTCCCTCTCACTCTCGCACCCCTCCCACTCTCTCACTCTCCCCCTCCCTCTCTCTCTCGCCCCCTCCCTCTCGCTCTCTCTCACCCTCTCCCTCTCTCTCATCCCCTCCCTCTCACTCTCGCCCCCTCCCTCTCTCTCTTGACCCCTTCCTCTCACTCTCGCACCCATTCCTTTCTCTCTTGCCCTCTTTTCTCTCTCTCTCTCGCACCCTCCCCCTCTCTCTCGCTCTCATCCCTCTCTTACTTTCTCTCGTCCCGTCCCTCTCTCTCTCGCCCCACCTCCCTCTCTCTTCGCCCCCTCCCTCTCTCTCTCACTCCCTCTCTCACAGTCTCGCACCCCTCTCTCTCTCTCTCTCGCCCGCTCCCTCTCTCTCTCGCCCCCTCTCTCTCTCTCACGCTCTCGGCCCACTCCCTCTCTCTCTCGCCCCTCCCACTCTCTCTCTCACTCCCTCTCTCACTCTCTCGCTCCCCTCCCTCTCTCTCTCTCGCCCCACCTCCCTCTCTCTCTCGCCCCCTCCTTCTCTCTCGCCGCCTTCCTCTCTCTCTCTCACTCCCTCTCTCACTCTCTCGCACCCCTCCCTCTCTCTCTCTCTCGCCCCTCCCTCTCTCTCTCGCCCCACCTCCCTCTCTCTCTCGCCCCCTCCCTCTCTCTCTCGCCCCCTCCCTCTCTCTCTCACTCCCTCTCTCACTCTCTCGCACCCCTCCCTCTCTCTCTCTCGCCCCCTCCCTCTCTCACTCGCCCCCTCCCTCTCTCTCTCACTCCCTCTCTCACTCTCTCGCACACCTCCCTCTCTCTCTCTCGCCCGCTCCCTCTCTCTCTCGCCCCCTCCCTCTCGCTCTCTCTCACCCTCTCCCTCTCTCTCATCCCCTCCCTCTCACTCTCGCCCCCTCCCTCTCTCTCTTGACCCCTCCCTCTCACTCTCGCATCTATTCCTTTCTCTCTTGCCCCCTTTTCTCTCTCTCGCACCCTCCCCCACTCTCTCGCTCTCATCCCTCTCTCTCTTTCAATCGTCCCGTCCCTCTCTCTCTCGCCCCACCTCCCTCTCTCTCTCGCCCCCTCCCTCTCTCTCTCGCCCCCTCCCACTCTCTCTCTCACTCCCTCTCTCACTCTCTCGCACCCCTCCCTCTCTCTCTCGCCCCCTCCCTCTCTCTCTCGCCCCCTCGCTCTCTCTCATGCTCTCGGCCCCCTCCCTCTCTCTCTCTCGCCCCTCCCTCTCTCTCTCGCACCCCTCCCCTCTCTCTCTCACTCCCTCTCTCACTCTCTCGCACCCCTCCCTCTCTCTCTCTCGCTCCTTCCCTCTCTCTCTCGCCCCACCTCCCTCTCTCTCTTGCCCCCTCCCTCTCTCTCTCTCTCACTCCCTCTCTCACTCTCTAGCACCCCTCCCTCTCTCTCTCTCACTCCTTCTCTCACTCTCTCGCACCCCTCCCTCTCTCTGTCTCACTCCTTCTCTCACTCTCTCGCACCCCTCCCTCTCTCACTCTCTCGCACCCCTCCCTCTCTCACTCTCTCGCACCCCTCCCTCTCTCTCTCTCGCCCCCTCCCTCTCTCTCTCTCTCACCCTCGCTCTCTCTCTCGCCACCTCCCTCTCTCTCTCTCACTCCCTCTCTCACTCTCTAGCACCCCTCCCTCTCTCTCTCTCACTCCTTCTCTCACTCTCTCGCACCCCTCCCTCTCTCTGTCTCGCCCCCTCCCTCTCTCTCTCGCTCCCTCCCTCTCGCTCTCTCACCCTCTCCCTCTCTCTCATCCCCTCCCTCTCACTCTCGCCCCCTCCCTCTCTCTCTTGACCCCTCCCTCTCACTCTCGCACCCATTCCTTTCTCTCTCGCCCCCATTTCTCTCTCTCTCTCGCACCCTCCCCCTCTCTCTCGCTCTCATCCCTTTCTCTCTTTCTCTCGCCCCCGTCCCTCTCTCTCTCGTCCCGTCCCTCTCTCTCTCGCCCCACCTCCCTCTCTCTCTTGCCCCCTCCCTCTCTCTCTCGCCCCCTCCCTCTCTCTCTCACTCCCTCTCTCACTCTCTCGCACCCCTCCCTCTCTCTCTCTCGCCCCCTCCCTCTCTCTCTCGCCCCCTCCCTCACACTCTCGCTCCCCTCCCTCTCTCTTCTCGCCCCCTCCCTCTCTCTCTCGCCCCACCTCCCTCTCTCTCTCGCCCCCTCCCACTCTCTCTCGCCCCCTCCCTCTCTCTCTCTCGCTCCCTCTCTCTCTCTCGCTCCCTCTCTCACTCTCTCGCACCCCTCCCTGTCTCTCTCGCCCCCTCCCTCTCTCTCTCTCGCCCCACCTCCCTCTCTCTCTCGCCCCCTCCCTCTCTCTCTCGCCCTCTCCCTCTCTCTCTCTCACTCCCTCTCTCACTCTCTCGTACCCCTCCCTCTCTCTCTCTCGCCCCACCTCCCTCTCTCTCTCGCCCCCTCCCTCTCTCTCTCGCCCCCTCCCTCTCTCTCTCTCACTACCTCTCTCACTCTCTAGCACCCCACCCTCTCTCTCTCTCGCCCCCTCCCTTTCTCTCTCGCCCCCTCCCTCTCGCTCTCTCTCACCCTCTCCCTCTCTCTCATCCCCTCCCTCTCACTCTCGCCCCCTCCCTCACTCTCTTGACCCCTCCCTCTCACTCTCGCACCCATTCCTTTCTCTCTCGCCCCCGTCCCACTCTCTCTCACCCCCTCTTTCTCTCTCTCGCCCGACTCCCTCTCTCGCCCACCTCCCTCTCTCTCTCGCACCCGTCCCTCTCTCTCTCCCCCTCTCCCTCGCCCCATTCTCTCTCCCTCTCGGATACCTCCCTCTCTCTTTCGCCCCCTCCCTCTCTCTCTCTCTCCCCCTTTCCTCTCTCACTCGACCACTCCCTCTCTCTCTCGCCCCCTTCCTCTCTCTCTCGCCCCTCCCTCTCTCTCTCTCGCCCCCTCCCTCTCTCTCGCACCCCTCCCTCTCTCTCTCTCGCCCCCCTCTCTCTCTCGCCCCGTCCTTCTCCCTCTCGCCCCCTCCCTCTCTCTCTCGCCCCCTCCCTCTCTCGCCCACCTCCCTCTCTCTCACAAACCCCTCCCTCTCTCTCTCGCCCTCTCCCCCTCTCCCTCGTTTCATTCTCTCTCTCTCTCGCACCCCTCCCTCTCTCTCTCCCCCTCTCCCTCGCCCCAGTCTCTCTCTCTCTCTCGCATACCTCCCGCTCTCTTTCGCCCCCTCCGTCTCGCTCTCTCACCTGGTTTCTCTCTCTCTTGCCCCTTCCCTCTCTCTCTCTTTCGTCCACCTGCCTTTCTCTCTTGCCCCCTCCCTCTCGCTCTCTCTCGCCCTCCTCTTCTCTCTCTCTTTCCAGTCTCCCTCTCACTCTCGCACACTCCCTCTCTCTCTTCCCCCCATTCCTCTCTCTCTCTCTCGCCCCCTGTCCCTCTCTCTCTCGCCCCCTCTCTCTCTCGCCCTCCTCCCTCTGTCTCTCGCCCTCCCCCTTCTCTAGCTCTCGTACTCCTCCCTCTCTCTCTCTCGCCCCCTCTCGCACTTGCCCCGTCTTTCTCTCTCTCTCTCTGCTTCCTCTCTCTCTCGCCCCCACCTCACCTACCTCCGTCTCTCACTCTCGCCCACTACCTCTCTCTCTCTTTTGACCCCTCCCTACCTCTCTCTCGCCCCCTCTCGCTCTCGCCCCATCTTTCTCCCTCTCACCCACTTCGTCTCTCTCTCGACCTCTCCCTACCTCTCTCTCACCTTCCTCCCTCTCTCTGTCTCTCACCCACCTCCCTCTCTCTCTCTCTCGCCCCCTTCCTCTCGCCCCCTTCCCTCTCTCTCTCTGGCCTCTCATCCCTCTCTCTCGCACACCCTCCCTCTCTCTCTCGCCCCCCTTTTCTCTCCCTCTCGCCCTGCTCCCCCCATCACTTTCTTGCCCCTCTCCCTCTCTCTCTGGCCCCCTGCCACTCTCTCTCGCCCCCTCCCTCCCTCTCTCACTTGCCCCCCTCTTTCTTGCCCACCTCCCTCTCTCTCTCACCCCCTCCCCCTCTCTCTCACACCTCCCTTTCTCACGCTCGCCCCCTTCCTCTCCCTCTTACCCCCTCCCTCTTTCAGTCTCACCACTCTCCCTGTCTCTCTCACCCCCTCTCTCTCTCTCTCACCCCCCACTCTCCCTCTCCCCCTTTCTCTCTCTCTCGGCCCCTCCCTCTCTCTCTCGCCGCAACTCCTCTCCATCTCGCTCCTCCCTCTCTCTCTCTCATCCCCCACCCGCTCTCCCTCTCGCCCATTTCCCTCTCTCTCATCCCGCGCCCTCTCTATCTCTCCCCCTCCCTCTCTCTCGCCCGCCCACCTCCCTCTCTCTCTCTCACCCCCTCCCTCACTCATTCGATGCCTCCCTCTCTGTCTCCACCCCTCTCTCTCTCTCTCGCCCCCTTTCTTTTCTCACTCGACCCCTCCCTCTCTCTCTCACCCCTCCCCCTCTCTCTCACCCCCTCCCTCTCTCTCTCTCGTCCCCCTCCCTCTCTCTCTCATCCCATCCCTCTCTCTCTCATCCCCGTCCCTCTGTCCCTCTCGGCCCCCCTCTCTCGCGCCCCCCTCTCTCTCGACCCCTCCCTCTCTCTCTCGCCCCCCTTCCTCTCCCTCCCGCCCCCTCCCTCCCTCTCTCTCGCCCCGTCCCTCCATCTCTCACCCCTCCCTCTCTCTCGCCCCCTCCCCCTCTCTCTTACCCCATCCCCATCTCTCTCACCCCCTTCCTCTCACTCTCGTCCCCTCCCTCTCTCTCTCACCGTCCCTCTCTCTTGACCCCTCTTTCACCCCCTCCCTCTCCCTCTCTCTCTCGCCTCCTCCCTCTCTCTCTCGCACACCTCAAACTCTCTCTCTCACACCCTCCCTCTCGCCCTCGCCCCCTCCCCCCCTCTCGCCCCCATTCTCTCTCTACCACACCCCTCTCTCTCTCTTGCCCCCTTCTTCTCGCTCTCTCACACCCTCCCTCTCTCTCTCACCCCCTTTCTCTCTCTCTCTTGCCCACTCCCTCTCTATCTCTCTTGTCCCCTCCCTCTCTCTCTCTCGCCCCCTCCCTCTCGCTCTCTCTCCCCCTTTCTCTCTCTCTCTCTCTCGCCCTCCTTCCTCACTCTCTCTCTCTCGCACACTCCTCCTCTCTCTGGCCGCCTTCCTCTCACTATCACCCCCTCCCTCTCTCTCCCCCTCCATCTCTCTGGCCCCCTCTCTCTCACCCCCTCCCTCTCTGTCTCTCACCCGCCCCCTCCCTCTCTCTCTCGACTCCTTCCTCTATCCCTCGCTCGTCCCCTCCCTCTCTCTCTCTTGCCCCCTCCCTTTCTCTCTCACCCCTCCCTCTATCTCACCCCTCTCCCTCTCTGTCTCTCGCCCCCTCCCTCTCGCTCTCTTTTCCCCTTCCTCTCTCTCTCTTGCCTCCTCCCTCTCTCTCTCTCGCCCCCCTCCCTCTATCTCTCACCCCTCCCTCTCTCTCAACCCCTCCCTCCCTCTCTCTTGCCCCCTCTCTCACCACCTCCCTGTCTGTCTCTCACTCACCCCCTCCCACTCCTCCTCTTCCACTTCCTCTCGCACCTTCCATCTCTTTCTCTTGCCCCGTCCCTGTATCTCTCCCCTCCCTCCCTCTCTCTCTCGC
This sequence comes from Chiloscyllium punctatum, assembly GCF_047496795.1. Classification (NCBI taxonomy): domain Eukaryota; kingdom Metazoa; phylum Chordata; class Chondrichthyes; order Orectolobiformes; family Hemiscylliidae; genus Chiloscyllium; species Chiloscyllium punctatum. Next base: position 69,527,860 of record NC_092766.1, read on the forward strand.
CCCCTCCCCCTCTCTCTCGCCCCCTTTCTCTCTCTCTCCCCTCCTCTCTCTCTCACCCCTCCCTCTCTCTCTCTCTTGCCCCCTCCCCCTCTTTCTCACCCCATCACTCTCTCACACCCCTTCCTCTGATTCTCGCCCCATCCCTCTCTCTCTCTCGCCCCCTCCCTCTCTCTCTCATGCTGTCCCTCTCTCTTGCAAATCCTCTCTCTCTGTCTCGCCCTCTCTTTCTTGCCCCTTCCCTCTCTCTCTCACCCCCTCCCTCTCTCTCACCCCCTCCCTCTCTCTCTTGCCCTTCCCTCTCTCTCTCCTCCCCTCTCCCCCTCTAGCCCCCTCCCTTTCCCTCGCCCCCTCGCCATCTCTCTCTCTCACCCTCCTCCCTCTCTCTCTCTCTCTCTCTCACACCCACTCCCTCTCACCCCCTCCCTCTCTCTCTCTCTCTGGCCTGCCCTCCCTCTCTCTCTCACATCCTCCCTCTCTCTCTCGCCTCCCTTCCTCTATCTCTCGCACCCCTTCGCCCGCCCCTTCCCTCTCTTTCTTGACCCTCTCCCACTCTCTCTCGCCCCCTCCCTCTCACTCTCGCCTGCCCCTCCCTCTCTTTGTTGCCCACCTCCCTCTCTCTCTCGCCCCCTACCCCTCTCTCTCACCTCTCCCTCTCTCTCTCGCCCTCCTCCGTGTCTCTCTCGCCCCTTCCCTCTCTCTCTCGCCTGTCCCCTCCCTCTCTTTCTTGCCAGCCTCCCTCTCTCTTTCTCGCCTCTTCCTCTCCCCATCCACCCCTCCCTCTCTCTCGTCCTCCTCCCAGTCTCTCTGCCCCCTCCCTCTCTCTCTCTCTCTCGTCCCCTCCCTCTCTCACTTTACCTTTCCTCTCTACCTCACTCCCTCTCTCTCTCTCCCTCGCCCGCTCCCTCCCTCTCTCTCGCCCCCTCCCTCTCTCTCTCGCCCCCCTCTCGATCTCGCCGCCTCTTTCTCTCTCTCTCGCCCCCTCTCCCTCTCTCTCGCCCGCCTCTCTCTCTCGCCCACCGCCCTCCCTCTCTTGCCCACTCACTCTCTCTCTCGACTACTCCCTACCTCTCTGTCACCCTCCTCCCTCTCTCTCTCTCTCACCTACTCCCTCTCACCCCTCCCTCTCTCTCACACACTGGCGTGCCCTCCCTCTCTCTCTCACATCCTCCCTCTCTCTCTCGAATCCCTTCCTCTATCTCTCGCCCCCACTCGCCCGCCCCCTTCCCTCTCTTTCTTGACCCTCCCCCTCTCACTCTCGCGCCTTCTCTCTCTCGCCCCCTTCCACTCTGTCTCGCTCCCTCCCTCTCTCTCTCTCTCCTGCCCCCTCCCTCTCTTTCTTGCCCACCTCCCTCTCTCTCTCGGCCCCTTCCTCTCCCCCTCGCCCCCTCTCTCTCTCTATCGCTCCCTCCCTCTTTCTGGAACGCTTCACTCCCTCTCTATCTTGCCCCCCTCCCTCTCTCTCTCGCCCCGTCCCCCGTCTCTTACCCTCTCCCCCTCTCTCACGCCCTACCTCTCTCTCTCGCCCACTTCCTCACACTCTCGCCCCCTCCCTCTCTCTGTCACGCCCCCATCTCTGTCTCCCTCGCCACCTCTCTATCTCTCTCTCGCCCCCCTCCTCTCGCTCTCTTGACCGCTCCCTCTCTCTCTCTTGCCCCCTCCCTCTCTCTGTCCCTCTCCCCCTCTCTCTCACCATCCTTTCTCTCTCGCCCATCTCCCACTCTCTCTCACCTACCTCCCTCTCTCTCTCTCTCTCGCTCCTCTCCCCCTCTAGCTCCCCTCCCTCTCTCTGGCCCCCCTCCCTCTCTCTCTCTCTCGCCCCCCTCCCTCTCTTGCCCACTCCCCCTCTCTCTTGACCCCTCCCTATCTCTCTCTCACCCTCCACCCTCTCTCTCTCTCTCACCCACTCCCTCTCACCCCCTCCCTCTCTCTCTCACCCACTCTCTCTCACCCCCTCCCTCTCTCTCTCTGGCCTGCCCTCCCTCTCTCTCTCACATCCTCTCACCATCTCTCTCTCACCTCCTTTCCTCTATCGACCCCCCTTGCCCGCCCCCTTCCCTCACTTTCTTGACCCTCTCCCTCTCTCTCTTGCCCCCCTCTCTCTCGCCGCCTCACACTCTCTCTCGCCCCCTCCCTTTCTCTCTCTCGCCTGCACCCTCCCTCTCTTTCTTGCCCACCTCCCTCTCTCTCGTCCCCTTCCTCTCACCCTCGCTCCCTCCCTCTATCTCTCGCTCTCCTCCCTCTCTCTCTAGCCCCCTCCCTCTCTACCTCACCCCTCCCTCTCTCTCTCGCCCCCTCCCGCTCTCTCTCGCACCCCTTCCTCTCACTCTTGCCCCCCCTCTGTCTCTCTTACCCCCTCCCTCTCTCTAGCCCCTCTCCTTCTCCCTCCCCTCCTCTCTCTCGCACCCTTCCCTCCCTCTCTCTCGCCCCCCTCCCTCAAACTCACTCCATCTCCGTCACTCTTACCCCCTCACACTCACCCTATCACCTTCTCGTCCCCTCCATCTCTCTCTCGCCCCCTCCCTTCTCTTTGTCGCCCACTCCATCTCGCTCTCACCCCCCTTTCTCTCTGTCTCTCAACCCCTCGCCCTCTCTCTCGCACCCCTCCCTCTCTCTCTCTCTCTCTCGCCCTGTCCCTCTCTCTCTCTCGTCCCCCTCCCTCTCTCTCTCATCCCATCCCTCTCTCTCTCATCCCCATCCCTCTGTCCCTCTCGGCCCCCCTCTCTCGCGCCCCCCTCTCTCTCGACCCCTCCCTCTCTCTCTCGCCCCCCCTTCCTCTCCCTCCCGCCCCCCCTCCCTCTCTCTCGCCCTCTCCCTCTCTCCCGCCCCCTTTCTCTATCTCTCTCTCGCCCCGTCCCTCGATCTCTCACCCCTCCCTCTCTCTCGCCCCCACCCCCTCTGTCTTACCCCATCCCCATCTCTCTCGCCCCCCCTTCCTCTGACTCTCGTCCCCTCCCTCTCTCTCTCACCGTCCCTCTCTCTTGACCCCTCTTTCACCCCCTCCCTCTCTCTCTCTCTCTCTCGCCTCCTCCCTCTCTCTCTCGCCCCCTCCCTCTCTCTCTCACACACCTCATTCTCTCTCTCTCACACCCTCCCTCTCGCTCTCGCCCCCTCCCCCCTCTCTCACGCCCCCATTCTCTCTCTACGACACCCATCTCTCTCTCTTGCCCCCTTCCTCTCGGTCTCTCTCCCCCTCCCTCTCTCTCTCACCCCCTTCCTCTTTCTCTCTTGCCCACTCCCTCTCTATCTCTCTTGGAAGCCTCCTTCTCTCTCTCACCCCCTCCCTCTCTCTCTCGCACCCCATCCTCTCACTCTTGCCCCCCCTCTGTCTCTCTTACCCCCTCCCTCTCTCTAGCCCCTCTCCTTCTCACTCCCCTCCTCTCTCTCGCGCCCTTCCCTCCCTCTCTCTCGCCCCCCTCCCTCAAACTCACTCCATCTCCGTCACTCTTACCCCCTCACACTCACCCTATCACCTTCTCGTCCCCTCCATCTCTCTCTCGCACCCTCCCTTCTCTTTGTCGCCCACTCCATCTCGCTCTCACCCCCCTTTCTCTCTGTCTCTCAACCCCTCGCCCTCTCTCTCGCACCCCTCCCTCTCTCTCTCTCTCACCCTGTCCCTCTCTTTCTCTCGTCCCCCTCCCTCTCTCTCTCATCCCATCCCTCTCTCTCTCATCCCCGTCCCTCTGTCCCTCTCGGCCCCCCTCTCTCGCGCTCCCCTCTCTCTCGACCCCTCCCTCTCTCTCTCTCGCCCCCCCTCCTCTCTCTCCCGCCCCCTCCCTCCCTCTCTCTCGCCCTCTCCCTCTCTCTCGCCCCCCTTTCTCTCTCTCTCTCTCGCCCCGTCCCTCGATCTCTCACCCCTCCCTCTCTCTCGCCCCCACCCCCTCTGTCTTACCCCATCCCCATCTCTCTCGCCCCCCCCTTCCTCTCACTCTCGTCCCCTCCCTCTCTCTCTCACCGTCCCTCTCTCTTGACCCCTCTTTCACCCCCTCCCTCTCTCTCTCTCTCTCGCCTCCTCCCTCTCTCTCTCACACACCTCATTCTCTCTCTCTCACACCCTCCCACTCGCTCTCGCCCCCTCCCCCCTCTCTCTCGCCCCCATTCTCTCTCTACCACACCCCTCTCTCTCTCTTGCCCCCTTCCTCTCGGTCTCTCACCCCCTCCCTCTCTCTCTCACCCCTTCCTCTCTCTCTCTTGCCCACTCCCTCTCTATCTCTCTTGGAGGCCTCCTTCTCTCTCTCGCCCCCTCCCTCTCGCTCTCTCTCTCTCTCGCCCTCCAACTCTCACTCTCTCTCTTCCCCTTCCCTCTCACTCTCTCTCTCTCTCATGCCTCCTTCCTCCTTCTCTCACCCCTCCCTCTCTTTCTCTCGCCTGTCCCTACCTCTCTCTCTCGCCGCCCCCTTTCTCTCTCTCCCTCTGTCTCTCGCACTCCTCCATCTCTCTTTCTCGCCCCCTCCCTCTCGCTCTCTCTCTCTCTCGCCCTCCAACTCTCACTCTCTCTCTTCCCCTTCCCTCTCACTCTCTCTCTCGCCCTTCCCTCTCTCTCTCGCCCCCCTCTCGCTCTCGCCCCCTCTTTCTCTCGCTCTCTCTCTCTCGCCCTTCCTCTCTCTGACCCCCTCCCTCTATCTCACCCACTCCCTCTCTCTCTCACACCCCCTCCCTTCGCTCTCTCATCCCCTCCTTCTCTCTCTCTTGCCCCCTTTCTCTCTCTTCCTCTGTCTCTCGCACTCCTCCATTTCTCTTTCTCGCCCCCTCCCTCTCGCTCTCTCTCTCTCGCCCTCCAACTCTCACTCTCTCTCTTCCCCCTCCCTCTCACTCTCTCTCGCCCCTCCCTCTCTCTCTCTCGCCCCTTCTCGCTCTCGCCCCCTCTTTCTCTCGCTCTCTCTCTCTCTCGCCCTCTCCCCCTCTCTCTCGCCCCCCCTCTCTCTCGCCTACCTCCCTCTCTCTCTTGCCCACTCCCTGTCTCTCTCGACGCCACCCTACCTCTCTCTCACCATCCACCCTCTCTCTCTCTCACCCACCTCTCTCTCTCTCTCTCTCTCTCTCTCTCACCCACTCCCTCTCACCCCCTGCCTCTCTCTATCTGGCCTCCCCTCCCACTCTCTCTCACCCCCTCCCTCTGTCTATCGCCCCCTCCCTCTATCTCGCCCCCTCCCTCTCTCTCTCTCACCTCCTCCCTCTCAGTCTCGCCACCTCCCTCTCTTTCTCGCCCCCACCCTCTCTCTCTCTCCCCCCGTCCATTTCGCTCTCACCCTCTCCCCCTCTCTCTCTTGAACCCCTCCTTCTCTCTTTCAGCCCCCCCTCTCTCTTTCTTGACCCTCTCCCTCTCTCTCTTGCGCCCCTCTCTCTCGCCGCCTCCCACTCTCTCTCGCCCCCTCCCTTTCTCTCTCTCGTCTGCACCCTCCCTCTCTTTCTTGCCCACCTCCCACTCTCTCGCCCCCTCCCCTCTCTCTCATCCCCTCCCTCTCTCTTTCGCCTGCCCCCTCCCTCTCTTTCTTGCCCACCTCCCTCTCTCTCGTCCCCTTCCACTCCTCCTCGATCCCTCCCTCTATCTCTCGCCCTCCTCCCTCTCTCTCTCGTCCCCTCCCTCTCTCGCTTGCCCCTCCCTCTCTACCTCACTCCCTCCTTCTCTTCTCGCTCCCTCCCTCTCTTGCCCCCTTCCTCTCGCCCTCTCGCCCCCTCCCTCTCTCTCTAGCCCCCTCCCTCTCTACCTCACCCCTCCCTCTCTCTCTCTGGCCTGCCCTCCCTCTCTCTCTCACATCCTCTCACCATCTCTCTCTCACCTCCTTTCCTCTATCGACCCCCCTTGCCCGCCCCCTTCCCTCACTTTCTTGACCCTCTCCCTCTCTCTCTTGCGCCCCTCTCTCTCGCCGCCTCCCACTCTCTCTCGCCCCCTCCCTTTCTCTCTCTCGTCTGCACCCTCCCTCTCTTTCTTGCCCACCTCCCACTCTCTCGCCCCCTCCCCTCTCTCTCATCCCCTCCCTCTCTCTTTCGCCTGCCCCCTCCCTCTCTTTCTTGCCCACCTCCCTCTCTCTCGTCCCCTTCCACTCCTCCTCGATCCCTCCCTCTATCTCTCGCCCTCCTCCCTCTCTCTCTCGTCCCCTCCCTCTCTCGCTTGCCCCTCCCTCTCTACCTCACTCCCTCCTTCTCTTCTCGCTCCCTCCCTCTCTTGCCCCCTTCCTCTCGCCCTCTCGCCCCCTCCCTCTTTCTCTAGCCCCCTCCCTCTCTACCTCACCCCTCCCTCTCTCTCTCGCCCCCTCCCTCTCTCTCTCTCACCCTGTCCCTCTCTCTCTCTCGCCCCCTCCCGACATCTCTCAGATTTCCTTCCCATTCTCTCTCGGTCATCTTTCTCTTTCTCTCTCGCCCCCACCTCTTTCTCTCACCCTCCTCCCTCTCTCTTTCTCACACTCTTCCCTCTCTCTCTCTCACCCCTCCCGTGCTCTCTCGCCCCCCTCACTCTCTCGCCCCCTTCCATTCTCTCTCACTCCCTTCCTCTCTCTCTCTCACCTCTCCCTCTCTCTCACCCCCATCTCCCTCTCTCGCTCGCCACCTCCCTCTCTCGCCTCTCCCTCCCTCTCTCGCCCCCTTACTCCCTCTCTCACCCTCTTCCTCTCTCTCACCCCCTACCTCCCTCTCTCGGCCCCACCCTCTCTCTGTCTCGGCCCCTCCCTCTCTCTCTGCCGCACCCTCTCTCTCTCTCACCACCGTTTCTCTCTCACTCTCACGCCCCCGCCCTCTCTCTCTCTCGCCCCCTCCCTTTCTCTCTTTCGCTCCCTCCCTCTCTCTAACTCGCCCCCTCCCTCTCCCTCTCGACCACTCCGTCTCTCTCTCGCCTCCTCTATCTCTCTCTCTCGCCCCTCCCTCTCTCTCTCGACCACTCCGTCTCTCTCTCTCTCGCCGATCATCCGCTCTCTCTCTCTCGCCCATCTCCTACCTCTCTCTCGCCCCCTCCCTCTCTCTCAGCCCTTCCCTCTCTCTCACCTCTCTCTCTCTCTCTCGCCCCCTCCCTCTCTCTCTCGCCCCCTCGCTCTCTGTCTCGCTCACTCACTCGCCCCCTCCCTCTCTCTCGCCCACCTCCCTCCCTCTTTCTCTCTCGCCCCCTCCCTCTCTCTCTTACCGCCTCCCTCTCTCTCTCGCCCCCTCCCTCTCTCTCGCTCATTCCCTTCCCTTCCATCTCTTTCTCCCGCTCACACTCTGTCTCGCCCCCTCCCACTCTCTCTCACACCTTCCCTCTCTCGCCACCTCCCTCTCTCTCTTGCCCCCCTCCCACTCACGCTCGCCCCCTCTCTCTCTCTCTCTCGCTCCCCCTTTCTCTCGCTATCTCGCCCCTTCCCTCTCTCTCGCACCAGTCCCTATCTCTTTCTCTTGCCCCAGTCCCTCTCTCTCTCTCTCTTGTCCCAGCCCCACTCTCTCTCGCCTCCTCTATCTCTCTCTCTCGCCCCTCCCTCTCTCTCTCGACCTCTCCGTCTCTCTCTCTCTCGCCGCCTTCCTACATCTCTCACCCCCTCCAACTCTCTCTCGCTCCCCTTTCTCTCTCTCTCTCGCCCCCTACCTCTCTCACTCGCCCCCTCCCTCTCTCTCTCTCTCGCTGCCTCCTTCTCTCTCTCGCCCCCTCCCCCTCTCTCTCACCCCATCCCTCTCTCTCTCGCCCCCTCGCTCTCTCTCTTGGCCCCCCTCTCTTTCGCTCCCCTACCTCTGTCTCTCACTCTCTCCCTTTCTCTCACTCGCCCCCTCACTACATCTCTCTCAACCCCCTCCCACTCTCTCTCGCCACCCTTTCTCTCTTTCTCTAGCCCCTTCCGTCTCTCTCTCGCCCTGTCCCTCTCTGTCTCTCGCACCCCTCCCTCGTTCACTCGCCCTTCCCTCTCTCTCTGTCACCCTCCTCCGTATCGCTCTCTCGCCACTCTTCCACTATCTCTCACCTCCTCCCTCTCTCTCTCACCCCACTCCCTCTCTCTCCCCCCGCTCTCTCTCTCTCTCGCCCCCTTCATCTCTCTCTCACCCCCTCACTCTCTCTCTCGCCCCCTCCCTCTCTCACCCCCTCCCTCCCTCTCTCACCCCCTCCCTCTCTCTCTCTTTCACTCCCCCCTCTCTCTCACTTCTCTCTCTCTCTCTCGCCCCCACTATCTCTCTCTCTCTCTCGCCCCCCTCCCTCTCTCTCACGTCCCCTCTCTCACACCCGCCCTCCGTCTCTCACCCCCTCCCTCTCTCTCTCTCACCCCCATCTCTCTCTCACCTCTCTCTCTCTCGCACCCCCCTCTCCCAGTCTCGCCCACCTCACTCTCGTCCCGCTCCCTCTCTCTCCCTCCCCAATTCCTCTCTCTCTCGCCCGCCCACCTCCCTCTCTTTCTCTCTCGCCCCTTCCCACTCCCTCTCGTCCTCCTCCTCTGTCTCTCTCATCCTCCTCCCTCTCTCTCACCACCCCCCCTCTTGTCCCGCTCCCTCTCTCTCCCTCCCCACTTCCTCTGCTCTCGCCGCCCACCTCCCTCTCTCTCTCTCGCCCCCTCCCACTCTCTCTCGTCCCCCACCCTCTCTCTCTCTCATCTTCCTCCCTCTCTCCCTCCTACCCCCTTCCCTCTCTCTCGTCATGCCCCCCCTTTTCCCGCTCCCTCTCTCTCCCTCCCCACTTCCTCTCTCTCGCCCGCCCACCTCCCCCCTCTGTCTCTCTCTCTCGCCCCCTCCCTCTCTATCTCACCCCCTCCCTCTCTCCCCCTCTCTGTCTCTCTCTCCCTCTCTCTCTCGGCCCCCTCTCTCTCTCGCCCCCTCCCTCTCTCTCTATCTTGCCCCCTCCATCTCTCTCCTGCCACGCTCTCTCTCTCGACTCATCCCTCTCTCTCCCAACCCCTTCCTCTCTCTCTCGCCCCTTTTCTCTCTCTCTTGCCTCCTCCCTCTCTCTCGTTCCCCTCCCTCTCTCTCTCTCACCCTCCTCCCACACTCTCTCACCCCTCCCTCTCTCTATCACAGCTTCCCTTTCTCTCTCGCCCCCTCCCTCTCTCTCTTGCCCCCTTCCTCTCTCTCTCGCCCTCTCACTCTCTCTCTCCCTCCCTCCAACTCTCTCTCTCGCCCATCTCCCTCTCTCTCTTTCGCCCATCTTCCGCCTCTCTCTCGCCCACTTCCTCTCTCTCGCCCCCTCCCCTCTCTCTCTCCTCTCCCTCTCTCTCACCCCTTCCATCTCTCTCTCGCCCCCTCCCACACACTCTCGCCGCTTTCTCTCTCTCTCGCCCCCTTTCTCTCTTTCTCTCGCCCCCTCCCCCTCTCTCTCAACCCCGTCCCTCTCTCTCTCTCAACCTCATCCCTCTCTCTCTCTCTCTCTCTCTCACCCCGGACCCTCTTTCTCTCTCACCCCCGTCCCTCTCTCTCTCTCACTCCGTCCCTCTCTCTCTCGCCCCTGTCCCTCTCTCTCTCGCCCCTTTCCCGCTCTCTCTCACCAACTCCCTATCTCTCTCTCTCGCTTCCTCCCTCTCTCTCTCATCTCCTCCCTCTCTCTCTTGCTCATCCATTTCTCTCTCGCCCACACCCCTTTCCTTCTTGCCCCCTCCCTCTCTGTCGCTCCCTCCCTCTCTCTCAACCCCTAACCGCTCTCTCTCGCCCACTCCCTCTGTCTCTCACCCCCCTCACTCTCTCTGTCTCCGCCCCTTCTTTCTCTCACAAACTCTTCCCTCACTCTCCCTCCCCCTCCCTCTCTCTCTTGTACCCTTCCTCTCTCTCTCACCCCTCTCTCTCTCTCGCGCCATCTCTCTCTCTCGCCCCCTTCCTCTCTCTCTCGCCCACTCCCTCTCTATCTCGCTCTCTCACTCACCCCCTCTCTCTCTCTCTTGCCGCCTCCCTCTCTCTCGCCCCCCTCCCAATCACGCTCGCCCCCTGTCGCTCTCTCTCTCGCTCCCCCTTTCTCCACCTCTCTCGCCCCCTCCCTCTCTTTCGCCCCAGTCCCTCTCTCTCTCGCCCCAGCCTCTCTCTCTTGCTCGCCCCAGTCCCTCTCTCACTCTCGCCCCCATCCCTGTCTCTCTCTCGCCCCTGTCCCTCTCTCTCCCTTGCTCCCGTCCCTCTCTCTCTCGCCCCCGTCCCTCTCTCTCTCGCCCCCTTCCTTTCTCTCTCGCCCCTTCTGTCTTGCTCTCGCCCCCCTTTCTCTCTCTCTCTCGCGCCCTCGCCCTCTCTCTCGCCCCCCCTCTCTTGCTCCCCGCCCTCTGTCTTTCACCCTCTCCCTCTCTCTCTCTCGCCGCATCCCTACATCCCTCTCACCCACCTCCAACACTCTCTCGCTCCCCTTTCTCTCTCTGTCTCGCCCCCTCGCTCTCTATCTGTGACCCCTCTCCCTATATCTCTCTCGCCACCCTTCCTCTCTCTCTCTCACCCCCTCCCAATCTCTCTCACCCCCCTCCCGCTCTCTCACTCGCGCCCCTTCATCTCTCTCTCTCGCCCCCTCCCTCTCTCTCTCGCTCCCTCCCTCTCTCTCTCGCCCCCTCCCTCTCTCACCCCCTCCCTTCCTCTCTCACCCCCTCCCTCCCTATCTCGCCCCTCCCTCTATCTCTCTCACACCCACCTTCCACTCTCTCTTGCCCCCCTCCTTCACTTACTCTCGCCCCTCGCGCTCTCTCTCCCCAATCCTTCTCTGTCTCTCGCCCCCTCACTCTCTCTCGCACCCTCCTCCCTCACTCTCTCACCCCTTTCTCTCTCTCTCTCTCTCGCTCCCTCACTCTCTCTCTCTCTCGCCCCCTACCTCTTTCTCTCTCGCCCCCTCCCTCTCTCTCGCCCACTTCCTCTCTCTCGCCCCCTTCTGTCTCTCTGTCCTCTCCCTCTTTCTCTCACCCCCTCCCTCTCTCTCTCGCCACCTCCCACACACTCTCGCCCCTTTCTCTCTCTCTCGCCCGCTTTCTCTCTTTCTCTTGCCCCCGGCCCCTCTCTCTCACCCCCGTCCCTCTCTCCCTCTCAACCCCGTCCCTCTCTCTCTCTCACCCTGGTCCCTCTTTGCCTCTCACCCCCGTCCCTCTCTCTCTCGCCCCTCTCCCTCTCTCTCTCGCCACCTCCCTCTCTCTCTCTCTCTCTCGCTCCTCCCTTTCTCTCTCGCCCACACCCCTTTCTTTCTTGCCCCCCTCCCTCTCTGTCGCTCCCTCCCTCTCTCTAACCCCCTGACCTCTCTCTCTCGCCCACTCCCTCTGTCTCTCGCCCCCTCACTGTCTCTCTCATCCGCCCCCTCCGTCTCTCACACCCTCCTCCCTCACTCTCTCACTCCCTCCCTCTCTCTCTTGCCCCCTCCCTCTCTCTCTCGCCACCTCCCTCTTTCTCTCGCACCCCTCCCTCTCTCTCTCTCTCCCCCCTCTCTCTCTCGCCCCGTCCTTCTCTCTCTCGCCTCCTTCCTCTCTCACTCACCCCCTCTCTCTCTCTCGCCCCATCTCTCTCTCTAGCCCACTCCCTCTCTCTCTCACCCCCTCCATCTCTGTCTCGCTCTCTCACTCACCCCCTCACTCTCTCTCAGCCCCCTCCCTCCCTCTTTCTCTCTCGCCCCCTCCCTCTCTCTCTTGCCGCCTCCCTCTCTCTCTCTTCCCCCAATCCCTCTCTCTCTCTCATTCCCTTCCCTTCCATCTCTCTCTACCCCTCACACTCTGTCTCGCCCCCCATTCTCTCTCACACCTTCCCTCTCTCGCCACCTCCCTCTCTCTCTTGCCCCCCCACTCTCTCTCTCTCTCTCTCGCTCCCCCTTTCTCTCGCTCTCTCGACCCCTCCCTCTCTCTCGGCCCAGTCCCTCTCTCTCTCTCTCTTGCCCCAGTCCCTCTCTCTCTCTCTTTCTCTCTCGCCCCAGTCCCTCTCTGACTCTCGCCCCCATCCCTGTCTCTTTCTCTCTCGCCCCAGTCCCTCTCTCTCTCTTGCTCCCGTCCGTCTCTCTTTCGCCCCCGTCCCTCTGTCTCTCCCCCTCCCTCTCTCTCTCGCCGCTTCCGTCTCGCTCTCGCCCCCTTTCTCTCTCTCTCTCTCGCCCCCTCCCCCTCTCTCTCGCCACCTCTCTCTTGCTCCCCTCCCTCTGTCTGTCACCCTCTCCCTCTCTCTCTCTCTCGCCACCTCCCTACATCTCTCTCACCCCCCTCCAACTCTGTTTCGCTCCCCTCTCTCTCTCTCTCTCGACCCCGACCTCTCTCTCTCGCCCCCTCCCTCTCTCTGTTTCGACCCCTCCCTCTCTCTCTCGACCCCTCCCTCTCTCTCTCTCACTGTCTCCCTCTCTCTCTCTCGCCTCCTCCCTCTCTCTCTCAATCACCTCCCTCCCACCCTCGCCCTGCTCCCTCTCTCTCTCCCGCCCCCTCCCAAACTCTCGCACCCCATCCCACTCTCTCTCGCCCCCTCCCGCTCTCTCTTGCTCGACCCATTCATCTCTCTCTCGCCCCCTCCCTCTCTCTCTCACCCCCTCCCTCTCTCTCTCACCCCCTCCCTCTCTCTCTCTCACCTCTCTCTCTCTCTCTCGTCCCCACTCTCTCTCTCACTCTCGCCCCCCTCACTCTCTCTCTCGCCCTCCTCACCCTCGTCCCTCTCCCTCTCTCCCTCCCCACTTCCTCTCTCTCTCGCCCGCCCACCTCCCTGTCTCTCTCTCTCTCGCCCCCGCCCACTCTCTCTCGACCCCTCCCTCTGTCTCTCTCATCCTCCTCCCTCTCTCTCTCTTGCCCCCTTCCCTCTCTCTCGTCACCCCCCTCTTGTCCCGCTCCCTCTCTCTCCCTCCCCACTTCCTCTCTCTCGCCCGCCCACCTCCCCCTCTCTCTCTCTCTCTGGCCCCCTTCCACTCTCTCACGACCCCTCCCTCTCTATCTCTTGCCTGCCCTTACATTCTATCTCGCGTCTCCCTCCCTCCCTCTCTCTCATACCCCCTCCCTGTCTCTTGTCCCCTCCCTCTCTCTCTTGTCCCACCCCCTCCTCTCTTTCTCATCCCCCTCACTCTCTCTCTCTTGCCCGCCCTCCCGTCCTCTCTCTCATCTCCCTCCCTCTCTCTCTCGTCCCCCTTCCTCTCTTTCTCATCCCCCTCACTCTCTCTCTCTTGCCCGCCCTCCCGTCCTCTCTCTCATCTCCCTCCCTCTCTCTCTCGTCCCCCTTCCTCTCTTTCTCATCCCCCTCACTCTCTCTCTCGCCCGCCCTCCCATTCTCTCTCTCATCCCCCTCCCTCTCTTTCTCGTCCTTCCATCTCTCTCACTCCCCTCCCTCTCTCTCTCACACACCCTCCCTCTCTCTCGTCCACCTCCCTCTCTCTCTTGTCCAACTCCCTCCTCTCTTTCTCGTCCCCCTCACACTCTCTCTCTAGTCCCCCTCCCTATCTCTCTACCGCCCCCTCCCTCTCTCTCACCCCCCTCCCACTCTCTCTCACCGCACCTCCCTCCCTCTCTCCCTCACTCCCCTCCCATTCTCTCTCGTGCCCCTCCCTCTCAATCTTGCCCCCTCCCTCTCTATCTCACATCCCTCCAACTCTCTAACTCTCTCGCCCTCTCTCCCTCTCTCTCACTCCCGCCCTCTTACTCTATCGCCTCTCCCTATCTCTCTCATACCCCCTCACGCCCTCTCTTTCTCGCACGCCCTCCCTCCCTCTCTCTCTCCCCCTCCCTCTCTCTTTCTCACCTCCCTCTCTCAAACCCCCCTCCCTCTCTCTCTCACACACCCCCTCCCTCTCTTTGTCCTCCTCCCTCTCTCTCGACACACTCCCTCCTCTCTTTCTCATCCCCTCACTCTCTCTCTCGCCCCCGCCCTCCTATTCTCTCTCTCACCCCCCCTCTCTCACTCACCCCCTCCCTCTCTCTCTCGCCCCCGCCCTCGCTCTCGCCCCCTCCCTCTTCTCCTCACCCACTCCCTCTCTCTATTGACACCTCCCTCTCTCGCTCGCCCCCTCCCACTCTCCCTCGGCCCTTCGCTCTCTTCCTCGCCACCCACCCTCTCTCTCTCGTCCCCCGCCCTCTATCCTTCATCCCCCTCTCTCTCGACCCCTCCCTCTCTCTCGCCCCCTCCCTCTCCCTCTCGATCCCCCTCCCTCTCTCTCTCTACCCCTGCATCTCTCTCTCTCACCACCCTTCCCTCTCTCTCTCGCCCCCCCTTTCCCCTCTCCATTCTCTCTCTCTACCAGCCCCCCCTCTCCCTCTCTCTCTCACCCTTCTCCCTCTGTCTCTCACCCCAACCCTCTTACTCTCTCGCCCCTCCCTACCTCTCTCACACCCACCTTCCTCTCTCTCTCGCCCCCCCTTCGTCACTCTCTCTCGCCCCTTGCGCTCTCTCCCCCCCATCTTTCTCTGTCTCTCGCCCCCTCACTCTCTCTCTGACCCTCCTTCCTCACTCGCTCACCCCTCTCTCTCTCTCATCCCCTCCCTCTCTCTCTCGCTCTTCCCTTTCTCTCTCGCCCACACCCCTTTCTTTCTTGCCCCCTCCCTCTCTGTCGCTCCCTCCCTCTCTCTAACCCCCTGACCTCTCTCTCTCGCCCACTCCCTCTGTCTCTCGCGCCATCACTCTCTCTCTCATCCGCCCCCTCCGTCTCTCACACCCTCCTTCCTCACTCTCTCACTCCCTCCCTCTCTCTCTTGCCCCCTCCCTCTCTCTCTCTTGTCCCACTCCCTCCTCTCTTTCTCATCCCCCTCACTCTCTCTCTCTTGTCCCCCTCCCTATCTCTCTCTCGCCCCCTCCCTCTCTCTCAGCCCCCCTCCCACTCTCTCTCACCGCACCTCCCTCCCTCTCTCCCTCACTCCCCTCCCATCCTCTCTCTCGTCTCCCTCCCTCTCTCTCTCGTCCCCCTCCCTCTCTCTCTCGTCCCCCTCCCTCTCTCTCTTGTCCCACTCCCTCCTCTCTTTCTCGTTCCCTCACTCTCACTCTCGCCCGCCCTCCCATTCTCTCTCTCATCCCCCTCCCTCTCTTTCTCGTCCTTCCATCTCTCTCACTCCCCTCCCTCTCTCTCACACACACACCCTCCCTCTCTCTCGTCCCCCTCCCTCTCTCTCTTGTCCCACTTCCTCCTCTCTTTCTCGTCCCCCTCACACTCTCTCTCTCGTCCCCCTCCCTATCTCTCTACCGCCCCCTCCCTCTCTCTCACCCCCCTCCCACTCTCTCTCACCGCACCTCCCTCCCTCTCTCCCTCACTCCCCTCCCATTCTCTCTCGTGCCCCTCCCTCTCAATCTTGCCCCCTCCCTCTCTATCTCACATCCCTCCAACTCTCTAACTCTCTCGCCCTCTCTCCCTCTCTCTCACTCCCGCCCTCTTACTCTATCGCCTCTCCCTATCTATCTCATACCCCCTCACGCCCTCTCTTTCTCGCACGCCCTCCCTCCCTCTCTCTCTCCCCCTCCCTCTCTCTTTCTCACCTCCATCTCTCAAACCCCCCTCCCTCTCTCTCTCTCACACCCCCTCCCTCTCTTTGTCCTCCTCCCTCTCTCTCGACACACTCCCTCCTCTCTTTCTCATCCCCTCACTCTCTCTCTCGCCCCCGCCCTCCTATTCTCTCTCTCACCCCCCCTCTCTCACTCACCCCCTCCCTCTCTCTCTCGCCCCCGCCCTCGCTCTCGCCCCCTCCCTCTTCTCCTCACCCACTCCCTCTCTCTATTGACACCTCCCTCTCTCGCTCGCCCCCTCCCACTCTCCCTCGGCCCTTCGCTCTCTCCCTCGCCACCCACCCTCTCTCTCTCGTCCCCCGCCCTCTATCCTTCATCCCCCTCTCTCTCGACCCCTCCCTCTCTCTCGCTACCCCTGCATCTCTCTCTCTCTCACCACCCTTCCCTCTCTCTCTCGCCCCCCCTTTCCCCTCTCCATTCTCTCTCTCTACCAGCCCCCCCTCTCCCTCTCTCTCTCACCCTTCTCCCTCTGTCTCTCACCCCAACCCTCTTACTCTCTCGCCCCTCCCTACCTCTCTCACACCCACCTTCCTCTCTCTCTCGCCCCCCCTTCGTCACTCTCTCTCGCCCCTTGCGCTCTCTCCCCCCATCTTTCTCTGTCTCTCGCCCCCTCACTCTCTCTCTGACCCTCCTTCCTCACTCTCTCACCCCTCTCTCTCTCTCATCCCCTCCCTCTCTCTCTCGCTCTTCCCTTTCTCTCTCGCCCACACCCCTTTCTTTCTTGCCCCCCTCCCTCTCTGTCGCTCCCTCCCTCTCTCTAACCCCCTGACCTCTCTCTCTCGCCCACTCCCTCTGTCTCTCGCGCCATCACTCTCTCTCTCATCCGCCCCCTCCGTCTCTCACACCCTCCTTCCTCACTCTCTCACTCCCTCCCTCTCTCTCTTGCCCCCTCTCTCTCTCTCTCTTGTCCCACTCCCTCCTCTCTTTCTCATCCCCCTCACTCTCTCTCTCTTGCCCGCCCTCCCATCCTCTCTCTCGTCTCCCTCCCTGTCTCTCTCGACCCGCTCCCTCTCTCTCGTCCCCCTCACTCTCTCTCTTGTCCCATTCCCTCCTCTCTTTCTCGTCCCCTCACTCTCTCTCTCGCCCGCCCTCCCATTCTCTCTCTCATCCCCCTCCCTCTCTTTCTCGTCCTTCCATCTCTCTCACTCCCCTCCCTCTCTCTCTCACACACCCTCCCTCTCTCTCGTCCCCCTCCCTCTCTCTCTTGTCCCACTCCCTCCTCTCTTTCTCGTCCCCCTCACACTCTCTCTCTCGTCCCCCTCCCTATCTCTCTCTCGCCCCCTCCCTCTCTCTCAGCCCCCCTCCCACTCTCTCTCACCGCACCTCCCTCCCTCTCTCCCTCACTCCCCTCCCATCCTCTCTCTCGTCTCCCTCCCTCTCTCTCTCGTCCCCCTCCCTCTCTCTCTCGTCCCCCTCCCTCTCTCTCTTGTCCCACTCCCTCCTCTCTTTCTCGTCCCCTCACACTCTCTCTCGCCCGCCCTCCCATTCTCTCTCTCGTTCTCCTCCCTCTCTTTCTCGCCCCTCCATCTCTCTCACTCCCCTCCATCTCTCTCTCTCACAACCCCTCCCTCTCTCTCGTCCCCCTCCCTCTCTCTCTTGTCCCACTCCCTCCTCTCTTTCTCGTTCCCTCACTCTCACTCTCGCCCGCCCTCCCATTCTCTCTCTCATCCCCCTCCCTCTCTTTCTCGTCCTTCCATCTCTCTCACTCCCCTCCCTCTCTCTCACACACACACCCTCCCTCTCTCTCGTCCCCCTCCCTCTCTCTCTTGTCCCACTCCCTCCTCTCTTTCTCGTCCCCCTCACACTCTCTCTCTCGTCCCCCTCCCTATCTCTCTACCGCCCCCTCCCTCTCTCTCACCCCCCTCCCACTCTCTCTCACCGCACCTCCCTCCCTCTCTCCCTCACTCCCCTCCCATTCTCTCTCTCGTACCCCTCCCTCTCAATCTTGCCCCCTCCCTCTCTATCTCACATCCCTCCATCTCTCTAACTCTCTCGCCCTCTCTCCCGCTCTCTCACTCCCGCCCTCTTACTCTATCGCTTCTCCCTATCTCGCTCACACCCCCTCGCGCCCTCTCTCTCTCGCCCGCCCTCCCTCCCTCTCTCTCTCTCCCTCTCCCTCTCTCTTTCTCACCCCCTCTCTCAAACCCCCCTCCCTCTCTCTCTCTCACACCCCCTCCCTCTCTTTGTCCCCCTCCCTCTCTCTCGACACACTCCCTCCTCTCTTTCTCATCCCCTCACTCTCTCTCTCTCGCCCGCCCTTCTATTCTCTCTCTCACCCCCTCCCTCCCTCTCTCACTTACCCCCTCCCTCTCTCTGTCGCCCCCGCCCTCTCTCTCGCCCCCTCTCTCTCTCTCGCCCATCTCTCCATCTCTCTCTCACACCTCCCTCGCTCTCGCCCCCTCCCTCTTCCCCTCGCCCACTCTCTCTCCCTGTTGACCACTCCCTCTCTCGCTCGCCCCCTCCCACTCTCCCTCGGCCCTTCGCTCTCTCCCTCGCCACCCACCCTCTCTCTCTCACCTCCCGCCCTCTATCCCTCATCCCCCTCTCTCTCGCCCCCTCCCTCTCTCTCGCCCCCTCCCTCTCTCTCTCGATCCCCCTCCCTCTCTCTCTCTACCCCCGCATCTCTCTCTCTCACCACCTTTCCCTCCCTCTCGCCCCCCCTTTCCCCTCCCCATTCTCTCTCTCTTGCCAGCCCTCCCTCTCCCTCTCTCTGTCTCACACCCTCCCCCTCTATCTCTCACCCCATCCCTCTTATTCTCTCGCCCCTCCCTACCTCTCTCACATCCCCTCCCTCTCTCTCTCTCTCACCCTCCCTCCCTCTCTCCCTCTCTCGCCCCCCTCCCTGTCTCTCCCTCGCCCCCTCTCTCTCTCGCCCCACCCTCTCTCTCTCACCACTCCCTCTCTCTCTCGCCCCCTCCCTCTCTCTCACCCCCTCACTCTCTCTTTCTCACCCTCCTCTCTCTCACCCCCTCTCTCTCACCCCCCCTCTCTCGTCCCCCTCCCTCTCTCTCTTTCACCCCCTCCCTCTCTCTCCCTGACACACTCCCTCTCTCTCTTTCTCGCCCCTCCCAATCTCTCTCACACCCCCTCCCTTTTTCCCTCCTTCTCTCTCTCTGTCTCGTCCCCTCAGTCTCTCTCTCTTTCTCCCTCCCTCTCTCTCTCTCACCCCCCTCCCTTACTCTCTAGCCTCCTCCCTCTCACTGTATCGCACCCTCCCTCTCTCTCTCGCCCATTTCCCACTCTCTCTCGACCGCGCTCTCTTTCTCGCTCCCTTCCTTTCACTCTCGCCCACTCCCTCTCTCTGTCGCCCCCTCCCTTTCTCGCTCGCTCCCTCCCGCTCTCTCTCGGCCCTTCCCTCTCTTCCTTCGCCACCCACCCTCCCTCTCTCACCCTGCCCTCTCACCTTGCCCTCTCTCAATCCCCTCCATTTTTCTCTCGCCGCCCTCCCTCTCTCTCCATCTCGCCCCTGTCTGTCTCTCGCCCCCCTCACTCTCTCTCTCTCTCGCCCCTCCCTGTCTCACCCTCTCTCACTCTCTCTCTCTCACCCACTCCCTCTCTCTCTCACCCCCACCCTCTCTCTCTCTCTCTCACCCTCTCCCTCTCTCTCTCTCTCACCCCCACTCTCTCTCTCTCTCACTCCCTCCCTCTGTCACGCTCTCTCTCACCCCTCCCTCTCTCTCTCCCTCACCCCGTCCCTCTCTCTTTCTCGCCCCCTCTCTATCTCTCTCACCCCCTTTCTCTCTCGCCCCCTCCCTCTCTCTCTCTCACCAACTTCTTTTCTCTCTCTCTCTCGCCCCCCTCCCTCTCTCTCCCCCTCCCTTTCTCTCTCTAGCGCCCTCCCTCTCTCTCTCGTTCCATCCCTCTCTCTCTCGCCCCCTCCATCACTCTCTATCTCGCCTCCTGCCTCTCTTTCTTGCCCCGTGCCTCCCTCTCTCTCACACCCACTATCTCTCACTCGCACCCCCCTCCCCTCTATCTCAACCTCTCCCTCTCTCTCTCACCCCCTCCCTCTCTCTCACGCCCTCCCTCACACTTCCGCCCTCACCCTCTCTATCACACCCCTCCCTCTCTCTCTCACCCCCCTCCCACTCCATCTCGTCCCCTCCCTCTCTCTCTCGCACCCTTCCTCTGTCTCTCACTCATCTTCCCCTCTCTCTCTCGTAACTTCCCTCTCTCTCTCTCGCCCCTCCCTCTTTCTCTCACCCACTCCCTCTCTCTATCGCCCCCTCCCTCTCTCGCTCGCTCCGTCCCTCTCTCTCTCGCCCCCTCCATCTCACTCTCTCTCGTCCCCTGCCTCTCTGTCTCACCCCCTGCCTCTGTCTCTCGCCCCTCCCTCTCTCTCTCCCCCATCCATCTCTCTATCTTGCCCCCTGCCTCTCTCTCTTGCCCCCTCCCTCTCTCTCTCGCCCTCCCCTCCCTCTCTCTCCCCTCTCCCTCTCTCTCTCTAGCTCTCCTCCCTCTCTCTCTCTCGTCCCCTCCCTCCTTTCTGTCTCGCCACCTCCAACTCTCTCTCACCCCCTGCCTCTCTCTCTCGCCCCCTGCCTCTCTCTCTCTCACCCTCTCCATCTCTCTCTCTCTCTCCCCCTCTCCATCTCTCTCTCACCCTCTCCATCTGTCTTTCTCTCACCCCCATTCTCTCGTTCTCTCCCCCCTCTCTCTCGCCCCCCCTCTCTCTCGCCCACTCCCTCTCTCTCTCTCGCCCCCTCCCTCCCTCTCTCGCTCACCCCCTCCATCTCTCTCTCTCTCTCGCCCCCTGCCTCTCGCCCTCGCCCCCTCGCTCTCTCTCTCGCCCCCCCACCCTCTCTCTCTCGCCCCCTTCCTCTCTCTCTCTAGCCCCTTCCCTCTCTCTATCGCCCCATACCTCTCTCTCTCACGCCCTCCCTCTCTCTCTCGCCCCCTCCCCTCTCACTCTCTCACCCCCTCCATCTCTCTCTCCCTCTCGTCCTCTGCCTCTCTCTCTCGCCCCCTGCCTCTCTCTCTCTCGCCCCCTCCCTCTCTCTCTCGCCCCTCCATCTCTCTCTCTCTCGCCCCCTGCCTCTCTCTTTCCATCGCCCTCCTTCTCTCTCTCACCCTCTCCCTCTCTATATATCTTGCACCTCCCTCTCTCTCGCACCCCCTCCATTTCACTCACGCCACCTCTCCCTCTCTCTCGCCCCTCTCCCTCTCTCTCTCTCACACCCCCTCCCTCTCTCTCACGCCCTCCACCCTCTCTCTCTCACCCACCTCCCTCGCTCTCTCAACGCCTCCCTCTTTCTCTCCCCCCTCCCGCGCCCTCTCATACACCCCTCTCTCCTTTGTGCCCTTCCTCTCTCTCACCATCTCTCTCTCTCTCTCTCGCCCGAGCTCTCTCTCATCCAGTCTCTCTCTCTCTCTCCCTCCCTCTCATCTCCCTCTCTCGACCCTCTATCTGTTTGCACCTCTATGTCTATCTCTTCCCTCCTCTATCTCTCTCTAGCCATCCTGCTTTCTCTTGCCCCATCTCCCAACCCCTGTTTCCCTCTCGCCCCCTCATTCTCTCTCTCTGTCTTGTTTTTTCTCTCTCTCTCGTCTCCACTATCTATATTGCCCCCTCTCTCTCTCGTCGCGCCCTCTCTCTCTGTCTCGTTTTCTCTCTTCGCCCTCCCTCGCCCCTCTCTCAGTCTCTCTCTCTCTCTCTCTCTCGCCCCCTCTCTCATTATGTCCTCCAGTGTCTCTCTCTCTCTCTCCCTCACCCTAACTCTCTCTCTCTCTCTCTCTCCCGCTTGTCGGTCTCCACCTCCCTCGGTGTCTCTCTCTTCCCACCTCCCTCTTTCCCTCTGACTGAATCTCTCTCCCTCCTGTCTCTCCTTCCCTCTCTCTCTGACATACTCTGTCTCCCTGGTCCTTGCCTCTCCCTCTGACCCAGAGACTGGGGGTGTTTGGGGGTGACGCTGCGTGTTGGGAGTGGGTGTGAGATGTGGGAGGTGGGGAAAATAGGGTAGAGATGGAATTGAGGGAGGGAAACAGAGACGGTATGAGAGAGAGAGAGAGGGGGAGAGGGAAGAGTGGAGGCAGGTGGAGAAACCGGGGTTGGGTGTGTGTATGTGTGAGAGAGAGAGGGGAATGAGGGAGAGGGTTGAGAAAGAGAGTGTGTGCTGAAAGAGAGAGAGAGAATTGAGGAGAAAGAGTAGGGGAGAGGTAATGGAGAGGCCAGGTTGAAGTCGGGGGGACAGAGGGAGTTAGACTCAGCTCCTGAGCTCAGGGTGCGATGACCTCTCCTTCCCTGAGGACCTGGACTTGGGGCTGAGTCTGTCTCTCTCCAGCTCAGCTTCTCCAACACAAAGACAAACAACAACATCGGTCACTCTGCTGCTTGGCACGCTTTAATCAACATTTTTAATGTTTACAAAGGGAAGTGATGGGTACAGTCAGTGGGATGGTGCCTTTTCTCACTGGCCCCTGAGTTGTGAGAAGCATTGAAATGTTTCCCTGGAACCCCCCCTGTGGGACAAACCAGCGCTACCCTCAGTCTGTTACCATAGCGACAGGCTGCTCCATCGCTGAAACACAGAACTGAAATGAGAAAATCCCGGATGGATTGATTAATGAGGGAATTTGATGGATGCATGGATTTGGGTGAAGGGATATTTCAGCACATTCTTCAGATGCTGCCTGAACTTAGTCTGGGTCACGGCATAAATCGCGGTGTTTGTGCAGCAACTGAGTAGCTGCAGCATGAAGCCCAATTCCCGCACAAAGTGATGGAGATACACAGACTCATACTGAAAATACCACATCCGTCTCCATATAGAATACAGTATTAACGTTGGCCACAACAGGATGAAATTGGCCGAGATCACAAACAGCAAAATGATGGATTTTTTTCGTTTTCTCATTTCTGTGTCAGACTGAGTGTCCCCATTGGTGTGAGCGCGGAGTCTCCTGCGGGCTTTGCTGGTCACTAAAATGTGTCTGACGGTGAGAACATTGAGCAGCAGAATCAGGAGAAATGGGACACACGCGGTTAGAATGTAGTGGAGGAACTCGATTGTGACCCAGACACTGGAGTAACGAACACTGTCTGTTACATCACAAAACCAGGGGAGGTTCCACAGGTAATACCGAGCCGTGAGCATAAAATACCAGGAAATGTTCTTTAAACAGCTCAGCACGGTCACTGCTCCCAGAACCACAGCCGCCGTTTTCTCACTGCAAAATTTACTTTTCAGCTTCTGGCAACAAATGGCCACAAACCGATCAAAGGTGAAAGTGACGGTGAACCAGACAGAGCAGTCAGTGGCTGCATAAAGCAGGACAGCGTGAATATTACACACGGGGACGGATTCTTTCAGGAAATAAAACTGTTCCCGATAAACAATGGGAATGTGTCTCAGTATCAGGTCGAGGATAATGACCAGGAGATCCGCCACTGCCATGGCCCCCAGGTAACGTCTGACACATGGAGACAATCCACAATCTTTATAAAGCAGGACGTAGATGGTCACTACGTTAACTGTGAGGAAGGAAAACAAACCCATTATCCATCAGCCTGGAGGCAAAGGGACCCGTTTGATCGGGGAACCAGTGAGATTTTCAAATGTGTCCCTGTATTCAGGGATTTATTAAAATAATTGGAGCTGGAATAACAAATGGGAAGGTCTGAATTACTGACAAAAATGTGACATAAACCACAAGAAACCCTCCCTTCCCCAACACACAGAGACACATCCATAAGGACAGATGGTTTCTAGAACATTCCCACACACTCGATCACTCGAGAGTAGACACAGGTCACTCCTTCCCAGTTCCTCATACGGAGGGTGGAAACGTTGCTGTCCTGAAGGATTCTCTCCCAGTTTCCTGAAGACAAACTGAATTTGGGAATTTCTGTATTTTGGTCTAAATTGTGCTCGATCCTGAGTCGGGAAGAAATGTAAACGCAGGGAAAACGTGTTCACCCCTTTAACTACCTGAGGGGCATTCGGAACAGTGTCTCCTTCTCCCTGGAACGGGATCACTTCCCTCGGGATCTTATCGTTTGTTCAAATTACTGACGTCCGGCCGTTCACAAACAATGTCAGGGACAGAACTTTCCGGGGAATGTCAGTTATAGAATGTCGGGGATAGAACGTTCCGGGGAATGTGAGTGACAGAATGTTGGGGACAGAACGTTCCGGGGAATTCCTTGACCTGTCCATCACTTTTCCCCCCCTACCCACCCCGCCAACGTGACGTACTGTGCCTGGACACACTGTAATATTAATGGGGTGAGAGGTGGAGGGTCCAATCTCAGGAATGGGAACTAAAGGCATTGCCAGATCAGCTGAAAGGTTTAGATATAACACATTCTCAATCCACCTCACAGAACCAGTTCCGACACCATCAACTCAGAGGAGATATATATTCACCGCGAAACACTGTGTTGACCAGACCTGTGCACTGCTCAGTCAAACCCAGCAATCTGTCCAGATTCATCCTTTGCACTGGTCAATAGAAGCAAGCAACCTGTCCAGAGTGGAACACTGCGCAGATCAGATCAGGGCATTGATCTATAAGCTCAGACCATAAATTTGACCAGCGCGGTGAGCTGTGCAGATCACAGCATATATAAATCCGGACTAGATATCTATCCAGCACCTGGAGAAGTGCAGACCACAGCAGTGCATTAATATATAAACCTTAGCTAGATATCTTTCCAGCACGGGGAGCTGTGCAGACCACAGCAGTGCATTGATCTATAACCGCAAACTAGATGTCTGTCTAGCACTGGGGGAAGTGCAGAACACAGCAGTGCATTGATCTATAAACCAGGGCGAGATATCTATCCAGTACGGTGAGCTGTGCAGACAATAGCAGTGCATTGATCTATAAGCCCGGATTAGATTTATGTCCAGCACCGGGAGAAGTGCAGACCACAGCAGGGCACGAATGTGTGAACCTGAAACAAATATACATCCAGCATAAGGAGCTACACAAACCACATCATTGTATTATTTATAAACCTCAGCTAGATAGTCTGAACAGTAGAGCGAACTGTGCAGTGATCACCCCTGAATTAATCTGTAAACCTGGAGCAGTTACCCTCCCCCCTCCCCCACCATGAGAGACTGTGTACACCACCCAAGTGCATTGATCTGTATACCAGGAGCTGTTACCCTCCCTAAATGTAGATTTGTGTACACCACCCCAGTACATTGATCTGTAAACCTGGATCAATTACCTTCCCAGCATGGAGGGCTGTGTACACCACCCCAGTGCATTGATCTGTAACCCAGGAGCAGTTACCCTCCCAGCATGTAGGACTGTGTACCCCACCCCAGTGCGTTGATCTGTAAACCAGTAGCAGTTACCCTCCCAGCATGTAGGGCTGTGTACACCACCCCAGTGCATTGATCTGTAACCCAGGAGCAGTTACCCTCCCAGCATGTAAAGCTGTGCAGCCCACCCCACTGCATTGCTCAGTAACACTGCATTCGATCAATGCACAGTGTGGGGAAACTAGCATCCCATGCTGGAAGTGATAGGATGTATTCCTCCCATCCACTTACAACTCCATATCTCCATTGTGCCAAAAGAAGGGGCTGCTGTAGGTGTGAACATCAGTGAAAGAGAGAGATGGCAGCGGAATCAGTTTAAATATCACCACATGGGAGGGGTTTTGGAAACAGACAGAGGGGGGAGTCTAAGAGACAGTGTCATGGAAGGGTGTGATCCCAGGTTTCAGAATGCTGAAATGTAGACGCTTCGATAGCATCCTGTAACATGAGCCTGACTTCAATGAATGTGACAGAGAGATTGTCTGCATGACGCCGAGCTAGTTTCCTGGTGCTATCGTAACAAACTCACCTCATTACCTACGCACGCCATGGTGTCCCTCTCATTCGATACCAGCCCGATTCTCCCACCAATCATGACTGGAGGTACTCACCATCGCCCGATACCCCTGGATTATCCGTGAACCCTGGACCTGGTGCCATCTTTAAACGGCCAATGGGCACCTGGTTGAACTTTCTTAGTTTGGAACTGCACTGCACATTTTATCCCGAGTATGTCAGATAAGAGGCAATTACACCACGGTTTGTCGATAGGGGCACCGAGGTTCCGGTGAATGGGCTATTACAGAGGGGGACCACAACACCAGACCCACCGAGCATGGTCTGAACTCCCCACCCAACTCAGTGCAGTATCTGCGGTCTGAGGAAATGTCCAGCAATATGGACAAGATTCAATAACCTTCCCTGCTCTGTCAGAGTAAGGGTCACCGTATTCTCGCTGCTCCATCAAACTCACTGCATATCTTTTATAGCATCTACCCCCGAATGTGCTCCACCACTCTCACTGCTGCATGCAGCACCTTCCTCTTTCTCTCTCTCTCTCTCTCTCTCCCCGACACTAATAACACTGCATGGATACAATACTGTCGACTGACTCCCTCCGGACACCTCACCATATCCCCGAGCCGCCTACAGCAGCACTAACAGCAAGGCCACCCTCTCACTCCCTCCCTTTCTTCCATTCCAGGAGAAACAGCCTGGAATAGGACAGAAAGGGTCAAGCCAGGTGGTGGAGTGCCTGATACCCGTTCCCTCACCACCCCCCCCCCCCCGCCACGTGGGGAGGGCCCTGGTACGAGCCGGAGAGGACCAGGACGCCTTGTGTGGAGATTCTGAAACATCCACGTCCCACCAACCGAGTAAGGAGCAATGTTCAGTGAAGGGCAGTTCTCACTTTACACCCACTGGAAACTCCCTTTGCCCCTGGCACTACTAAGAAGCCGTGGCCCTGATGTGTCGAGCTGGTACAAATGGAATCCTCACGGTCTCGGTGGGCAGGAGGGTGGTCTCACATCACATCGTCACCACCAGCTCCCAGGAAGGGAGCACGGAGTCTCCCTCCCACACCTCCTTTTGTAAACAGCTGAGATACTGAAAGTAATCTGTGAGATTTACTGCTCTCCTCACCTGTCGTGACATCTTCAACAATCGGTGCTCATATACAACCAGGACCCTCTGCTCCTGCACCCCCTTTATAATGGTATAGCCTGTTTTATATTATCTTGCAATGTCCTTCCTACCAAAATACATCACCTCACACTGCTCTGCAGTGATCCCCAGCTGCCGGACACCTGAACACTACACCAACGTGTGATTGCCCTGTTAGAGTTCCACACTGTCCTCCATAGACTTTACAATTCTTTCAGATTTGGTGCCATCTACAAACACAGAGAATGTCATCGCATCACAGTCACATGAAACAACAGAAATCCTGCCCCATTCATGAGTGTGAGCCAGTGAAATACCGCTATATTTCTACGGACGGAGTCGAATTATGACATATTGTCAATGGAGCAGCAAAATTCCTGATGCAAACCAGATGGAGTAAATGAAATATTGACAAACCATAGAGCGAGAGAAATCCGGATTGGCTCCACTGAACTTTATTGACATCAAGGTATTAATGTTATGAAGTTGAAAGCGTGTACTGTACGTTTAAGAGAGGGTGAATGCTGTTCTGAACTGAGACCTTCCAAGCACCTGTGATATGAGAGGATAGAGCTGGAGTCGGCTAATAAGCAGTTAAAGCAAAAGAGTTGCGAATGGTTGATTTAAAATGTTCACTTTCAGTGTTAAAAAAATAAATTGATGTTTTTATTTAAACAGTAGAATTTGGGAATTCTCTGTCCCTCATATTTTAGCAGTTTATGAAGTGAGTTGAGTATTTATTAATGTTTAGTATAAATTACCTGATGAGCTTCACGCCGTGTCCTAATAATTGCTGTGTATGTATCTGTGTGTCTGTGTGTGGGGCAGGTCTGGCAGTCTCTGTGGTGCTTAAAGTGATGCAATGCCACACTCTGCTGGCCTCCCCACGCCACTGCACAGGCGTTGGCAGTGGTTGAAAACCAACATGGATTCATTCAGAGAGGGGGAGGGAGAGAGCAGTTGCTCACAGCACCATTCAAACTGATGTCTTATCCATGGAGTGATCTAAATGTCATTTAAACGTTGTAACGGTTCCTGCTTTCATCACTTCCTCTGGAAGTTCATTGCACACACAAGCCAGCTTTTGTCGAAAATAATTTCCTCTCATGTCGTTTGTAAATCTTTTTCTCGCACCTTACAATAACCCTCAGTCTTGAACGCCCGGCTATAGGGAAAAGACTTCAGCCCCTCGGCTTATTTGTACACACTATGATTTTATAAACCACTGCAAAGTTAACCCTTAATCTTACTCTCCAGTGAAAAGAGTCCCAGTCAATCCAGCCTCTCCTTATAATCAGTCCCTCCTTTCCCAGCAACATCCAGGTTAATCTCTTCTATACCCTCTCCAGCTTAATAATATGAAGGTAAATAATATCAAAGTGAATAGTCAACGTATTTTCTAAAGGTTCAGGAGTGCAACACTAGAGGACACAGTTTTAAAGTGAGAGGTGAAACATTTACAAGTGACCTAACGGGCAGTTTTTTCACCCAGAGGGTGGTGTGGCTATGGAATGAGCGGGCAGGGTGACCAGACTGTACACAGTATTCCAGAAGAGGTCTTACCAATGTCCTGTACAACCTCAATATGACATCCCAATTCTGATACTCAAAGGTCTGACCAATGAAGAAAAGTGTGCTGAACATATTTTTGACCACATCATCGATATGAGATGCAAATTTGAAAGAATTGTACCTGACAGGTACGGTCACTGTCCTACAACTCTGCCAAAGGCCCTGTTTTCCATTGTATACGCCCTGCTCTTGTTTGATTTACCAAATCCAATACCTCGCATTAAACCAAACTAAACTCCATCTGCCACTCCTCAG
The DNA here is from genome assembly GCF_047496795.1 of Chiloscyllium punctatum. Classification (NCBI taxonomy): domain Eukaryota; kingdom Metazoa; phylum Chordata; class Chondrichthyes; order Orectolobiformes; family Hemiscylliidae; genus Chiloscyllium; species Chiloscyllium punctatum. Next base: position 69,555,954 of record NC_092766.1, read on the forward strand.
CCCATTGAGTTTTATTGCTATGTCCTCACCTTCCCCGTTTAATGTTAAAATTCCCTCCCCCTCTCCAGGAGGCCTGCACACTCCAGCCATGATTTTCACAAGTACCCTGATCTTGGGTTGCCTTGTGTGGTTAGGGGAAGGAGGGACAGATTGCAGACACAGTCAGTGGAGTGGGAAGGGGAGGCTGGACACAATTCAGCAGCCAGGTATCATTTCACGGTTACAGGCAGAGGGCAGACACATGTGATTTGGGTAATACTGATCGGTGTTTTGGGACCAGAAATTATGGTATTTCTCTGTCTCTGGTGTTTAGTAATATATATCTGTTTCAGACCCTTCATTGTGCAGTGTGTGTGTGTAGGATTTCTTTCCCTAATATTGCAGACTACAGACAAAAGCGATTAAACATGTTCATAGTTAACTTCGATGCACATCACATGCAAAAATACCCTAAAGACAAATATCTTGCATTTGTTTAATAATACAAAGTGTTTTGTGTAGCTCAGTAATGGCAACCTGATTATAATAAATCCACACAAAGCTGAAAGCAGGCACTAAAATATGACCCAAAATCTGGGTATGGTAGTGTATTTGGTAGTGTCCCTGCCTCTGAGCCAGAGCTCTAGATTTGATTCTAAATACTGAAATTGTGTGGTAGTGTTCCTAGCTCTGGACTAGTAGGTCTGGATTCAAGTCCTGCCTGTTGCAGAGGTATGTCACATCATGTCAGGACAGTCTGATGAACAAACGCACAGGAGAACACTGTGACAGCTTTATGGATATTGCCGAGTGGTGCTCGTGTCCCTACTTCCGGGAACAAATGTCGAGGTGTAAATCCCACAGAAGTGTCTCATGATACATCTGAACAAACTGATTAAAATTGATTTAGAATTGTGTCTTGATGGAGAAGGAAGAGGTGTCAGCATTGAAGTGCCGAATTTAGGCCCGGAATGACTGAAAACACAGCTATTCTTGTTGATTAGAGTCACATTTTGCAGCCGTAAAGGTTTATAAAATCAGAATGGTCATGGATAAGGTGAGTAGTCACGGTTTTACCCAAAACTAAATGTAAAAGGCATCTGGGTACTGACAGGCCTGTTGAGCTTTTCCAGCAATTTCTGTATTTGATAAAAAAGTTTTCATTTTGACACAAGTAGTCTGAATACATTAAACATTTTATATTTTTAATGACGCAGGGGCATATAAATATATTTCAAATCGATCGAGACCATTTTCTGCTGAATGTATGGCTCTGTGTATGACAGCAGCAATGATGCACCGACATAGAACAGGGAATGTGATGGAGACATAGTTTGGACAATGTACAAGGAAGTTTGGACAATATACGAGGAGACCTCACATAGTCCAGTTTGGGAGAAGATGACATTACTGTGTGATTCAGCTCAGAGAGGGAGAAAATGTAATCTGCCCGAGAAGGAATGGCCTATTGCACTCTCGCTCCTTCATTGTTACTCATCACAGAAATGTGTGCGAGCTTAAAAAAACTTTACAGTCATCGTTACCATTCTTATAGAATCCCTGCAGTGTGGAAACATAATCTTCCGCCCAAAAGGTGCATACCAACCTTCCAGAGAGTACCCTTCCCAGGCCCGCTCCTTTGCATTTATCCCGACCAATGCACCTAACTGAGAAACCCCTGAACACTACGGACAATTTAGCACGACCAATCCACCTAACCAGCTGAGCTTTGGACTTTGGGAGGAAACTGGAGCACGCATTGGAAGCTCACATAGTCAAGGGGAGAGGATGGAAACTCCACATAAATAGTCACCCGTTTCTGAAATTGAAACCAAGTTCCTGGTGCTGTGAGGCAGCAGTGCTAATCATTAAGCCACTGTGATACCTTTGGGCGATCCCTGACCAGAATTCATTGGAATCTCCTCGCTGCCAAATGCAAAGGGAATTCAGCCAAATCCAATTTTTCCAGGATGAAATCTCATACCTAGCAGCTTGTGTGAGTAGGATATCTTCAGAAGCAGAATCTCTCATTTTTTCTCTTTATCATGATTTACACTAATATCTCGACAAATTTCTGTAACCTTGAAATTGCAGAGATTTTGTTCATCAATTGTGTGTGGACGCACGTGACAGTGTTTTCAGAAATGGAAATATTGATTAGATTACTAACAGTGTGGAAGCAGGCCCTTTAGCCCAACTAGTCCACACCGACCCTTCGAAGAACAACCCACCCAGACCCATTCCCCTACATTTACCACTTCACTTAACACTACGGGCAATTTAGCATGGCCAATTCACCTCACCTGTACATTTTTCGACTGTGGGTGGAAATCCACGTGGAAACGAGAGAATATGCAAACGCCACACAGACAGTCGGCCGAAGTTGGAATCCAACCCGGGTCTCTGGCGCTGTGAGGCAGCAGTGCTAACCACTGTGTCACTGTGTCACTGCATTATATATTTGCAATATCCAGTTTGCCATTCATCTTTCCATCATACTTTGAGTAACATTGCCCCGGATCATTAACGTGTTGTTCCAGCAGATTAAAGAAACTAGCCTGACTTGTTCCTTAACCTGACCCTGAACCAGTCTGAGACCCATATCATCGGCCATATCACCAACCTAGTTATATTTAAAATTTGTTGTGATCAGTGGAGGAGTGGGACTAGAAAAGGAAGCAGTGACCCCAAAAGCCAGGGAACTATAGACTGGTGAGCCTGGTGTCAGTGGTTGGTATTTTTTTTTGGGGGGGGGATCTTGAAGGACTGGATTTACATACAGTTGGGAAAGCAAAGGCTGATCGGAGTAGTCAATGTGGCTTTCTGCATTGAAAATCCCGTCTCATTAAATTTAAATGAGTTTTATGAAAAGGTGACAAAGGATGTTAATGAAGGCAGTTTGAAAGACATTGTCTACATGGATCACAGCAAGGTGTTCGTAACATTCCGATTGGTAGGCAGATTAGTAAGGTTCGGTCACATGGGATACAGAGGAAGCTAGTCACAATTGGCTTGGAGGAAGAGGGTTATTTTTCAGCCTGGAGGCTTGTGAGCAGTAGTGTGCTGCAAGAGTCAGTGCTAAGTTCACTGTATTTCTTGATTTATATCAAGGGTTTGGCTATGAATATCGGAGGCATAGTTAGTAAGTTTACAGATGACGGTGGTATTGTGGATTATCTCAGAATACAACGAGACCACAATTAAATGGGACTAAGGGGCAAGGAGTGACAGATGAAGTTTAACTTGGATAAATACGAGGTTTTGCGTTTTGGGAAGGGAAATCATGGCTGAAATTATACACTTAATGGTAAGGTCCTGGGGAATGTTGTGGAACAAAGGGACTTAGGGCTGCAAGTACATTGTTCCTTGAAAGTGGTGTCGCTGGTCGACAGTCTGGTGCAGAACACATTTGGCACATTTGCCTTAATCAGTCAGAGCATTGACTATAGGAGTTGTAGTGGCAGGTACATGATGTGAGTAAGACCATTTTAAGAATACTGCATACAACGCGGTTGTTTGCAGAAAAGATTGACACCGATTTTCCAGGACTGGAGAATTTGAGCTTTAGGGAGAGGTTGATTATGTTGAGGTGTTTCCCCCTGGAGTGTCAGAGGCTGAGAGGTGACATTATACAGGTTTATAAAACCATCAGGGGTATGGATATTTTGAGCAGCCACGTTCTGTTCCCCAGGGTAGGGGAGTCCAGAACAAGAGAGCATAGGTTGAAGGCGAGAGAGCGAATGATTTAGAAAGGACCTGGGATAAATGTTTCACACAGAGAGCGATGTGTGTTCAGGAGGTGCTGTCAGAGGAAGTGCTGAAGGCGGTTACAATCGCAAATTTAAAGAGTATCGGAAAGGGGAGGGATATTGACCAAATACTAACAAATCGAACTTTCAGTCATCGAGCACCCCAAACACTCTTGATAAGAGAAATCCTGACATTCAATACCAACTGTTTGAAGAAAACACTTGCCGCTCCTATACCATCATCTATTGATGTGAACAAAAGAGTTTGACATAAGGGTTCAGGTAAAAATGATTGGCTCTGATATCAAGTCAGTGGTTAACTTCTATTGTCATCAAGGAACTGAACAAAACTGGACTTAATGGGAATCAGAGTAACGTCTCCAGTGTTTGGTGTTAAACTTGGCACAAAGGAAGATGTTCATCATCTCTGTACTGGGTCACCTCTGTGGGAGATCCTCAGGGTAGCTTCCCCTTCACAAACATCTTCAGCTACTTCATCAATGTCTCCCCACCCTCCCCCTCCCCACCATAAGATCAGAAGTGGGAATGGTAACTGGAGATTACACAACGTTCAGAACATTTTGTCCCCGCGTCAGCCCCTTAAACAGCCTGTGTCCATGTGCAGCAAGACCCAGACTCCATTGAGGCGTGTGCTGTTAAAGTGTCCATAACATTCATGTAACAGCACTTCCTGACACTGCACATTGCCAAAGTAAAATAATAGTACATTCAGCACCTCACGCTGGTTTCACAGGAATATGAGGAAGTCATTCAGCCCATTGACACTATTGGAGAAGATCAGAGACAGCCTATTCAGTGTCTCCAGCCAATTACTCAGGAAGAGAGGGAGTCTAGTGTGATGGATCACACCAGAGCCCCTCAAAAATACTTCAAGGCGGTAGCCTAGACTCTAATGTTTTCCTATTTTAAAGGAAATGTAACATGTCTGTTCCAGATGCAATGTGACAGGTCAAACTACTCGGTGTGAAGCAGAACACCATTTATTTAAACACGGAAAATAAAATGAAACCAAAGAACGAGGAATTTAGTACAACATATTTCTATTGGACAAGTTAACAGAATAATAGATCGCGGAGCAATTACTAATAAACTGTTCCAATATAGGAAACTCCCGTAAACACAGCCCTTGGCAAAAACAAATACTCAGACAAAGGTTGTCGCAATCATGTTTCCAATCCAGGAATTAAAAACAGAATCAAGAGAAAATTCAGAGAGAGTAGCAGCCAAGAAATAGTCACTGAAGCTTCCAACTCTGTGGAGACCCCAATAGTTTCTGATGTTACTGAGAAAGCAAACCCAGAGATCCTAATCCGTGAGAGCTGGCCCCACCCATTCAGGCTGCATTAAAATTAACCTAAGGCCTCCCTCGCTGTTTACTCAAGTGTCTTAACTAACCAGCGTGGTAACGATAACTCAATCTCTTTCCAAAAAGAAATCAGAACAAAATAAACTCTTCAAGCTACAGCATCAACACACTAGTCAGCATATCGAGCTGTCAAACAGGAAGCAGGGTAACCCAATCAGGAACTTGGCCCTGTTCAATCGGACGAGGAAGAAGCCATTCAGTCCCTTCAGTCACTTACATGGCAACTTTAGGAGGCCATTCCCCGTCAACATACTTACACAGAGATAGAATGAGGTAATTGATGTTGATTCCTGATGAATGATATATGCCAAAACGTCGATTCTCCTGCTTCTCGGATGCTGCCTGACCTGTTCAGCTCTTCCAGCAGCACACTCCAGACTCTGATCTCCAGCATGGGCAGTCCTCACTGTCTCCTAATTGATGCTCTAACATGATGAACAGGTGGAGCAGAGGCAGGACAGACAGACTGCTCCACGTTGTTCCTCGTGGCTCCGTTGCTTATGATACACAAGTGTGACTTTAACGTGGTTTTCTAGTCGTGAGGAAGGAAGCCATATGTCTTGTGTGAAGTCTCAAGAAGGCATCTTCTATCTCCGAGAATAAAGCCCGGTGTTCTCTATGTAGGGCGGAAGCTGGTGGGAATTGCTACCTCTTTCAGATGGAAGGTATTGTGGCTGCTGTTGAGGATTGTGAACAACATAACGTTCAGTACAGGGTTCACACAGCGATTGCAGAAGAACGTGGGTAGAATTAATTAAGGCATATAAAGTATGAGGAAAGCCGTATTAGTGTAATGAATGTTCTCTCTGTGTTCAAGTTATGCTGATCTTGTTCATGTTGATCTTGTCTAGTGCAGTGCGATCTGTATGCCTTGCTCTGTCCACGTCTATTTCCACCCTATAATCTGCCAGCCCATGCTTACTATGATTTGTCTCCACTTCTCATTAATAAAAACTTTTCCCTGTACTGAGATACACGTGACAATAAATGAAACCAATCAATTTTGGGTAAAGTATGGAACTTCTCATCTTATCAATGTCTCTTTTGGAAATAAGTGATTGCTGCCACTCCTCGTGTTTCAGCATCACCATTTCTTCGTCTCTCACAGCTCTACAGATGAAACACTCAGCTTATTCACTCTATCCCCATGTTACTATCACCGGTGTCTGTGATAAGGAGATCATTCCTTACAAAGGAGATCAAATCTGCAGAGAGTGCCCCAAATGCTCTCTCAGCAAGGCTTTACAACAGCAGGAGGATGGCTTTACTTATGTACTCGAACCATCTTACAATGAAGTGCAGTATACCATTGACTGCACCCATTACACACACACGGTTTTATTCAGAGCAGTCAGCATAGACGAGTGAATGAGAGATCATGCGTCCTAAATTTGTTAGAGTTCTTTGATGAAGTGACCAAGAATTTTACCGAGGGCAGAGCGGTAAACGTAGTCTCTATGGATTTCAGGCAGACCTTTAATAAGGTTCCACATGATAGGCTGTTCAGGAAGATTACATCGCGTGGAATGCTGGGGAAACTGGCCAATTGGATACACAGTTGGCTTGATGGTAGGAAGCAGAGGGTTTTTTTTAAGGATGCTTGTCACACTGGAGGCTGGGTCCATAGCTGTTTGTTATCTATGATTTGGTTAGGAATGTAAAGTTTTTTGTAATCTGCAAATTCATAAGTTTGCAGATGACACTAAAATAAGTTGTAGTGTGATCAGTGAGGGGGATTATCAGAAATTGCAGCAGGACCTTAATGAGGTGGGGAAGTGGCCGAGAAATGACAAATGGAATTGAATATATATGTGTGAGGACTTGCTTTTTGGAATCTCAAATCAAAGTAGGAGTTCCATGGTGAATGGGAGGGCCTTAATGAGTGTAATGGGCAGAGAGAACTTAGCATTCAGGTACTCGGTTCTCTGAGAGTGGAGTCACAGGTAGACAGGGCAGTGAAAAAAGACATTTGGGACACTGGCATTTATCAGGCAGGACAGTGAGTATAGAAGTTGGGAATTTATGCTGCACTTACGCAGGACTTAGGTAAGGCCGCACTTGGAGTATTGTGTTCAGTTTTGTCACCTTGTTATGGGGAGGATGCTATTAAATTAGAAAGAGTGCAAAAGAAATTGACAAGGACGTTGCCAGGACCCAATGATCTGAGGTATAGGGACAGGTTGTACAAGCTAGGACCTTTTCTTTAGCGTGTATGAGACTAAGGGTGGACCTTATAGAGCTATATAAGATCATGAGGGGTATGGGTAGGGTGAATGCTCTCAGTGCTTTCCAAGCTTTAGAGAATAGAGGACGAGATGGGATCAGTTTAAGGTTGAAGGGGAAGGACTAAAAGGAAACTGAGGGGCCACTTCTTTATACAGAGGGCTGGTATGTGGTTGAGCTGCCAGCAGATGTGGTTGAGGGGGGGGGGACATTAACAACGTTTCAAATGCATTTGGATAAATATGTGGATGGAAACGACGAGAAGGATATGGGCCAACTGCAGGGAAATGGGGTTAGCGTGGATTGACAATTACAATGTGGAGTCGAACTCTTCTGTTAATTAAAACAAAACACCCAGAAAAGCTCGCCTCAACTTGTAATCTGTTAACACATAAGTGACACAGATCTCCTACATTCCACTATTTAAGCAAAAATGAACAAGGTAATTTCTTAAATTTAATAGTGAACACTAAACAACAACTGTTCACAAATCCAAGCCCCACTTTTCTTAACTACTTACTATCTGACTCAAACTCTGTAAAAATATGCTGTTCCAACTATCCACATATTAAACATTACAATTTCAAGGCAACACAGTCTCTATCCTCACCTCTGTGTTTACACTTCCAGCTGCTGATCTTCCTGGGTCATTTTTATTTACTGCAAGTAGGTTTTACATGAACATGCATCTTTGAAAGAGAGTGAGTTGGTTAGTTAGCACTCCTGCTCTACAGCTGTTGGATGACAGTGGCTCTACCTGTAGTGTTCAAACTGCTGGGTTTATATACTCCCCATGATACAATAATTCTCATAATTTGATTGATTTCCAGGTGTACAATCAATAATATTCAAATTCCATTGGCTTCTGGTATCCTGAGTGTTATTTAAAGTTTTTGATTGTATTTGAATTGCTGTCAATACAGCAACCAAAACTCAGGTTTGCATTTCCCAGCTAATTGTTACATGCAGAAAAGGCTGACATTTAGCTGGCATCTGTGGCTGTACTTTCTATTCAGCGAAACCTGTTCTGTCTTAAAGTGAATAGACATGCTTTCGGCTTCAAAACACCTTCCCCCTTCAGAAACAAAATGAACCATCAGAATGAAAAGGTGGCTTCATTTCTTTTCCTCTAATTCTTAATCCCATTATTATGATACACAAAAGTATTAATTTCAGTTATACCATTCTGTACATATATATATAAAACACTGGAATAAGTCAAATCTTAACAACACTTTCCGTCAAATCCACAATAACACATCCGGTATCACATTTATCGGGCCCACGGCATGTACATTTTTTAAGTTTAAAGTCGATAACATAAGACTCCCATGAAATGGTCTCATCTGTGGTCTTAAATATCCCAAAAAGTGTGAGAGGATTATCGTTGTTATCCACAACCGTCTCCGACGCTTGTTTATATGCTTGTCATATAAACATTAAAAAATTGTCAGGCCAGTACGAAACTAAATCATTCTTTTTTAATCATGGAGATTTAGTTTTTTTTCTGGTGGATATTGCGTTTTTTCGACAAATAGCCAATTAGCCATTCAATTCAATCGTCATCTTTCTACATCAATACATCTCCAACCACTAAATTCCTAGCATCAGACACAATTTTCAAGAGATTTCAAAATGTTTGGTGTAGCTAAATCTGGTGCGGTGATTATTTCTGCTTTAAAGTTCTCAAAAGCCTCTGTCCACCACAATTCTGTGTTCTTCTTTACGACATCCATCAGTGGTGACGATACGCTGCTGACATTTGGAACAAACTTATGATAGAATCCACTCAGTTCCAAAAATCAAAGGACTTCACTCTTCGAGGATGGTCGTTGAAATTTCCCCAATGTCCATTGTCTTTGTGTTCCATGAGGTAAACCTTCCATGTCGAATGTAATATCCCAAGAACATCACCTCTAACTTCGCGAATTCTGTTTGCTTTAAGTTTTTTTTTTACCAAGTTTGCTTCTTGTAATCGTTCAACATGCTGTGCCAACTGTAACATGGGAGATAAATAAGCTGCAGAATTTGTTCATCTGGCCATAACTTTTTTCCTGAGTCTTAAATGTGGCTGGAGCATTATTCATTCACATGATATATTCGATAAATGTTTAGATAACTACGATGTCTGGATACAGAATTGGCTGGCCAACAGAAGACAGCGAGTGGTAGTAGAAGGAAAATATGCTGCCTGGAAGTCAGTGGTGAGTGGTATTCCACAGGGCTCTGTCATTGGGTCTCTACTGTTTGTAATTTTTATGAATGATTTGGATGAGGGGATTGAAGGATGGGTCAGCAAGTTGGCAGACGACACAAAGGTTGGAGGTGTCGTTGATTGTAAGGAGGGGCTGTTGTAGGCTGCAGCAGGACATTGACAGGATGCAAATATGGGCTGAGAGGTGGCAGATGGAGTTAAACCTGGATAAATGCAAGGTCGAATTTGAAAGCTCAGTACAGGGTTAATGATAGGGTTCTTGAGAGTGTGGAGGAACAGAGGGATCTTGGTGCGCATGTACATAGATCCCTTAAAATGGCCACCCAAATGGAGAGGGTTGTTACGAAAGCATATGGTGTTTTGGCTTTCATTAACAGGTGATTGAGTTTAAGAATAGTGAGATCTTGTTGCAGCTCTATAAAACTTTGGTTAGAACGCACTTGGAATACTGCGTCCAGTTCTGGTCGTCCTATTATAGGAAAGATATGGATGCTTTGGAGAGGGTTCAGAGGAGGTATACCAGGATGCAGCCTGGACTGGAAGGCTTATCTTCCAAAGAGAAGTTGAGTGAGCTTTGACTTTTTTCATTGGCGAAAAGGAGGAGGAGAGGGGACCTAATTGAGGTACACAAGATAAAGACAGGCATAGATGGAGTCGATAGCCAGAGACTATTTCCCAGGACAGAAATGACCAACAGGAGGGGTCATAGTTTTAAGCTGGTTGGAAGAAAGTACAGAGGGAATGTCAGAAGCGGGTTCTTTGCACAGAGAATTATGAGAGCATGGAATGCGTTACCAGCAGCAGTTGTGGAAGCAAGGTCATTGGGGACATTTAAGAGACTGCTGGACATGCAAATGGTCACAGAAATTTGAGGGTGCATACATGAGGATCAGTGGTCGGCACAACATCGTGGGCTGAAGGGCCTGTTCTGTGCTGTACTGTTCTATGTTCTCTACTCTATTATAGCATTTTTATCATATCCGGTATCATTGCCAAAGAGTTTAACTGTTGTGATTCTGTTCGCCGAGCTGGGAATTTGTGTTGCAGACGTTTCGTCCCCTGTCCAAGTGATATTCTCAGTCCTTGGGAGCCTCCTCTGAAGCGCGTCTGTGATGTTTCCTCCAGCATTTATAGTGATTTGTATCTGCCACTTCCTGTTGTCAGTTCCAGCTGTCCGCTGCAGTGGCCGGTGTAGTGGCTCGAGGTCGATGTGCTTATTGATTGAATCTGTGGATGAGTGCCATGCCTCTAGGAATTCCATGGCTGTTCTCTGTTTGGCTTGTCCTATAATAGTAGTGTTGTCCCAGTCGAACTTATGTTGCTTGTCATCTGCGTGTGTGGCTTCTCAGGATAGCTGGTCATGTCGTTTCGTGGCTCGTTGGTGTTCACCAACAATATACCGGCCACTGCAGCGGACAGCTGAAACTTACAAACGGAAGCAGCAGATACAAATCACTATAAATGCCGGATGGAACAGCACAGAAGCGCTTCAGAGGAGGCTCCCAAGCACTGAGGATGTCACCTGGACAAGGGACGAAACGTCTGCAAAACAAATTCCCTGCTCGGCGAACAGAACCACAACAACAACGAGCACCCGAGCTACAAACCTTCTCACAAACTTTGAAGATTGTTTAACTGACTCAACATTTTCTTTTTAAATTGAAAGGCGTCACTAAACCTGGCTTTGGAGGGATTTCCTACCAGTGGTGGCAATACTAATACATCATTCCCACGGGATTTCGTCAAAGATTTCGAGTTTTTATCTGCCGCCTGCTTCACTCTATGCTGTGCCCTCTTTAGGTGCTGTTTAGCTTACTCACCTACTCGGTCTAATCACTCCCTCACGTCACGTACATAATCCAAATGTGAGAATTCCAACTTCTTTCCAGTCAATTTATATTTAATTAATTCAAAGGACCTCACACTTCATGTATAAATATAAACTCAAAGCAAGTAAACTGAGTAGATTTATTTCGGACATCTCCAATGGCAATCAATTTAAAGGGACACCTTTATCCCAATCGTTCAGACAATCTTGACAGTACGCTGTTAACATGGTATTCGGCGTCTGATGCTAACTTTCCAAGGCTCCCTGGATTAAAAATGGGACATACTTAATTTGAAGTGCTGTATGCCTAAGCTATCCATGACTTAGTTAAACAGCTGAGCGGTAAAATGAGACCCTTGGTCAGACTGAACCTCTCTGGGCACCCGACAGCGAGAAAAGAAAGCTACCAATTCCTTCACCTGCGTTTTTGTCTTAACACTCCGTCATGCAGTTGGCTTGAGAAGTCTGGTAGACACACCTATTATGGTCATCGAATATTGGTTTCCAATTTTATAGTTATGGGCGGCACGGTGGCACAGTGGTTAGCACTGCTGCCTCACAGCGCCAGAGATCCGGGTTCAATTCCCGCCTCAGGCGACTCTCTGTGTGGAGTTTGCACATTCTCCCCGTGTCAGCGTGGGTTTCCTCCGGGTGCTCCGGTTTCCTCCCACAATCCAAAGATGTGCAGGTCAGGTGAATTGGCCATGCTAAATTGCCCGTAGTGTTAGGTAAGGGGTGATGTAGGGGTATGGGTGGGTTGCGCTTTGGCGGGTGCGGTGTGGACTTGTTGGGCCGAAGGGCCTGTTTCCACACTGTAAAGTAATCTAATCTAAAAGGGGAGCTACACAATTTATCATAACCCATGTGAAAGGTTTGTTGAATACAGGAATTGGCAACAAAGGTGCAGTTTATTACTGCCTGTGACATACCTACCATTTGACATACATTACACGTTCTACAAAAATGATCCATGTCCTTGTGCATTCCAGGCCACAACAAATGCTTTTGTACCTTCGCCTGAGTCTTCCTTACACCTAGGTGACCGCCTGCAGTTCGTTCATGTGCTACCTGTAACACAGTATTCTACTGCTAACACAATCTGGTGCACTTTGGCCTATTTCCCTTGTGCAATACCCTATCGTGGCCTCCATTTGAATTTCAGGATTCAATCTTTAAATTAATAACGTTTCACAATATGTCGTGATTCCTTTTCTGTGTGTGAATATGGTTGTAATTCCATAGCCTTGCAGAACTAAACGCCTCTGCCTGACCCTCTGCCTGTTCAGGTTTTGTTTCCTGCACCATGACATCAAACAGGGTGTCAGTTAACTGAACATCAGGTCCTTTGTCTTTTTCTTTCGTTTTTCCTTTCCGCTGTGACTTATGACAGTGCAATCTTGTTATTTCATAGTCTGGAAATAATCCTCGCTATTTTCTTTTCACTCCCCAGTTCCCTCGTCTTCCTTTGGCTTCTCCACCACAAGGGGTGCCTCTCCCACCGTGAATCCTGCAAAATCGTTCCCAAGAACAAACTGTATTCCTGCAACTGACAGTCTGTCACTCACTCTCACTGTTACTTCCCCAAACTTGATTTGGCACTCCAACCTAATGTTACACAAGGGAATGCTTAATTTCTGTCCCCTTTCCACTGATTATCTCACTCTTGAGTACCATGTCAGGAAGAGTGAAAATACTTCCATCTCTTACTACTAGAGGCTGAGAGAAAGTGGGAACTGCAGATGCTGGAGATCTCAGTAGAAAAGTGTGGGGCTAGAAAAGCACAGCAGTTCAGGCAGCATCCGAGAGGTAGGAGAGTTGACGTTTCAGGCACAAGTCCTCAATCAGGAAAGTGGGGGCAAGGGAGAGGAAATGGGGCTAAGAAATAAATAGGAGGATGGGGTGGAGCTGTGTGGAAGGTAGCTTTGAAGGCGATAGGTAGATGCAGGTGGGGGTGTGATGGTAATAGGTCAGAGAGGAGGGTGGTAGGACAGTTGGAACCCTCAAATTATCCAGCATCAACATCGACTTCACCAATTTCCAAATCTCCCCTCCCCAACCTCATCCCAGATCCAACTTTTCAAATCAGCCCCGCCCTCTTGAACTGTCTTAATTGTCCATCTTCCCACCTATCCATTCCACCCTCCCCTCCGACCTATTACTATCACTCCCACCTACAACTTCCCATCGCCTACCCACTGAACCTCCCGCCAGCCCAGATCCAACCTTCCTATTAATCTTTCAACACCCTTGTTCCCCCACCACATTCCTGACAATGGGTTTACGCCTGATATGTCCATTGTCCTGCTCATCGGATGCTGCCTGAACTGTTGTTCCTTCCTGCGCCTCACTTCTCAACTATTAGAGACTGATCAGATCCCGTATCTCGCAAATTGTAACCTTTTGTCCTCCCCACCCCCTCCACTCCGTTCTTTCTGAGTAAAGTTTATCCACAGAGGCGAATTCTTTATAGAGATCAGGCACTGCCTCCATACCCAGCCCCTGCCTCGGCTGTGCACTCTCCTCCAGCTGCTCGACTCTACTTGGGGTCTCTTTTACCAGTTTCATTAATGTCACGTTCACCACATCTTTTCCCAAATTGTATTCCTTAAATCCCAGCACGGTATGTCCCAGCTTAACGCAGTGAAAACACCTTTTCCCAGTGCCCTTCTTAACCATCAGCACTGTAATTTTATGTGTTCCACACCCTTATGGTGAGAACAGCTGAGGCCTTTCACCACCTTTCAACCCCTTTGGACTTATTTTTTCACCTGTGGTAAAGTATTGCCAGTGTGCTTTACTCTATGTTTTGCAGTGTAGGATCTCCCCTTCTCCCATTTTCTATCCCTCACAAGATGAAAATCCTCCCACAGGCTAAACTTCATCTCATGCAGCAATGCATATTTACCTGCCATTTCTGTCGCGCGTCTCACTTCTTGAGCTTTCTATTCATTCACATGAAGTCTTACCATCGCTAGAAGGGATTCTTTAAACTTCTCCAGCAGAATAATCTCCCTTCAGGCCTCACAGGTCTTATCCATATTTAAGGCCTGCATCCAGCTGTCATAATGACTGTGTTTAATTCTTTCAAACTCAACATAACTCTGACTTGGTTCCATCTCTATATTTCTGAACTTCTGTCTATACGCTTCTTGTAGCAATTCATAAGCACTCAAAACAGCGTGGGTGACATCTGCACCTCTTGATCCCTCATCTGACAGCGCTGCAGACATCTCACCAGCTGTTCCCACCAGCTTAGTCTGATCTAACATTACCCACAATTTCACACCATCTGCCGAGTCTATTTTCCGAATGAAATAAAAAAAAGGCTTTGACATTTGTCTCACCGAAATATGGCAATATATTAACATAGTTGTATACATCCCAACATTCTCCATTTATCTTCATCCTGTTAATTTAACTTTCTTAACTAATTTCCAACTTCTGAATTTCAATTTCTCTCTCTTACTTTTTCCTCTCTTTCTCTTTCTCTGCTTTTTTCTCTCTCTCTGTCTTTCTCTTTCTTTATCTTCTAAGTCCAGTTGCCACAATTGCAATTTAAGTTTTTCCTCACTCTACTGCACTTGCCTGTTTCTCTCATACATCGTGCTTGACCAACTCCATTAGAATTGCAGCTTTCCTTTTTTCCCTTTTTAAACCCAATTCTCATCTATTTGTTATTTTTAAAAATATGCCCTTCCTCTGTCTATCTAAAATTACTTGGCAGAAGAGGGAATCATCTTCAAACCCCAGAACCACTTTAGTAATGTTGAAAGCCATTTCTTTTAATTTAACCAACCACAAGGAATCAAAATTCTCACCTGTTTTATTTGTAGATCTAGGTCACTAACTGCCTAGTGATGGAATCTGCTGGGACCTTTTGTACCCCAAATCTGTCCAAATCCCATACGACAAGCCCTCAAACTGTTATGATGTCGATATTGAACCCCTCTGTTAATTAAAAGCACACACCCAGAAAAGCTCACCTCGCCTCATAATCTGATAAGACATGAGTGACAGAGAAGCTCCAAATTCAACTGTCAAAAGATAATTAACAATTTATATGTATGTAAGTTAGCTCGCTGAGCTTGAAGGTTTGTTTTTAGATGTTTCATCACCATTACTAGTTAACATCATTAGTTAGAATCTCTGGTGACACACTGGTGGTGTGTCCTTCCTCTCTATTTATAGGTTTTGGTTTCTTATGTTGGGTGATGTCGTTTCCAGTACTTTGTTTTTTTCAAGGGAAGGTAGATAGAATCTAAATTGATGTGTTTATTAGTGTACGTCTGGTTAGAATGCCATGACTCTAAAAAGTTTCGTGCGTTTCTTTATTTCGCCTTTCCAAGTATGTGTGTGTAGTCCCAGTCAAAGTGGTGTCCTTCTTTGTCTGTATGTATGGAAACTAGTGATAGTGTGTCGTGTCTTTTGCTGGCCAGTTCGTGTTCATGTATCCTGGTAGTACGACAACAGGACAGTGTGAAATGGGGGAAAAATCATTTTATATACACTGTTTGATCAGTGTGTGTTCAGATAAGTAAGATTGTTCATATGTGTCCAGCACATTCTGAATGAACATTGGAGACACAGTTAACGAAAAATAATGCACATGATGTGCAACATTTATGAAGCATTTAGACATTATTTGATCCTCATCTGAAATGATATGTTCCCTTCTTTCAACTTTCCCCCTTTTCTGGGATTCCTTACTCTTGTCTCTCATTCTTATCAGGATGTGTGTTATAAATCTTGCTGATAGTATCCCAAATTATTTCAGTTAATACCCTTTCTACCATGAATTAAATATATTGTCCTGCTGGGTTCTTTCCAAATCTAGTGTCTGTCATATTATTGGAGAAAAAAATTCTGGCATCAGACCCAGCATTTGAACACATTACTCTGTTGTATATGCTCTGTACAAAGACCCCAGCACACAGGAATTGTCAAAACATTGTGCGATGTACACCTACTTCTTTCGATAATCTAGTTTTCTAATCTTTCTTATCTCCACATCGATATCCTCTCTCTCGTTCTCTCTTTATATTTAGTTAAGGAATCCACCAATTCTTCTTCATGTCCCTTCACTCAAAACTCCATCTTTTGGTTTATATCTATTGCTCTCTTCTTGATGCAATGTGATTATAATTAAACAATGTAACTACAAATACTTGTGGGAGGAGCAGGCCAGAGTTAATTGGAAGGGGAGCCGAGCAGGGAAAACCATATAGCAGCAATGGGAGGAGTTTCTGGGGATGACTCGGTAGCTAATGTCAGAAATTCATCCCAAATAAAATTAAACATACTCAGGAGTGGACAAGGCAGCCATGAGCGATAAGCATCAAACCTAAAGAGGAAACATACAATGCGGTGAAAATGATTGGGAATCCAGAGAATTCATTGGCTCTGAAACTACATAAGGCTGACATCACTGACACTACAGAGCTCTTAATTATGGTCAGGGAGAGAAACAAAGGGAAACACATTCACCTCAAGCATAGAAGATGGCATTACTGAAGGAAAGCTGCAGATGAATTAAACAATTGAACTAAAATCAGTTTAATGCTTCTACGGAATATGTCAGATTGAAAGCATGAACCGGGCAGAAACCCTCAGAAGAATGAGAGAATAAAAATGGAAGTATTTCCACATCAGAAACCAGAGTAAGTCACTGAGTAGAGGACTAATGGGCGAATGGGTCTCCATGTGAACTCGGAGACAGCCAGCAGAATTGCATTTCAGATATTGAACCCCGAAAATGCATATTTATGTAGTGCTGTAGACCACAACAGCAGGAGAAGTAGAACTGCATTCAACTACAACCTGTAACTTTTTGCCTGGGATAATCTTCTCAATCTGCCGTTCCCATCAACACGATCTATGGTTCAGTGACGAGAGTGGGTGAACGTGTCAGGGTCAGAAGCACGTGAACCTAATCCTCATGCCAACCCATTAAAGCTACCGCACTTGACCAACAGATCTGATTGAAGCTCTGCAGTCCTGCCACATTCAGTCATAAATGGTGTTGGAAGATGAAACAAATGACGGAGGAAAGAGCTGCACAAACATCCCCATCCTAAATAATGGAACAGTACTGCATATTGTGTAAAAGACAAGGATGTAGTATCTGCGCTATCCTCAAGCAGAAGTGTTGAGTCAATGATCCATCTCACTGTCGTCATGATGCCCACAGCATCACAGGTGCCAGCCTCCAATTAATTTGTTTCACTGCACGTGACATGAACAAATAGCTGAACACAAAAGATACGACAAAGGCAAAGGTCCCTGAAACCATTCCTGCAATAAGAATGAAGACTTGTGCTGCACAACGAGCTGTATCCCTGGGGAAGCTGTTTCGTTCCAGCTCCATCTCCCTAGAAATGATGAAAATTACTCAGCTATGTCCAGTCCCCTAAGAGGAGTATAATTACAATCTGACCAATTACCTCCCCCTCATTCCCATCACGACAGTCAAACTGATGGGAGTTGTTTTTGACAGAGCTATCAAGCAGCACAGAAATAACCTGCTCATTGTGGTTTCGGATAGGTGCTCATGTAGAGATGGTGCTGCTGTGGAAATGTCAATGGATTACTAATCCAGACCAGGCTAATGTTCTGGCAGCTGGGGGAAGTTAAAAACAATTAATAAATTATCGAGATTTAAAATCTAGTACCAGTAATAGTTATCCTGAAGCCAATGTCGATTATAAATAGCAGTTTGCTTCCCCAATGTACTTTCAGGAAGTGGATCTCCCGTGGTTTCCTGGTCTGGCCTAAAAGTGACTCCAGATGCAAAGAGATGTGATAAAGTATTCAATGGTCTCTGGAATGGCTCCAGAATTATCATCTCTGCTTATAATCTGTCTCGCCCTGTCAGTGATTGATGTATCTTACTGAGGTCTCCACTCGTTTTACTAAACCCGATTGAATATAGGTTCAGTCGCCCCAGACTCTGCTCCCACAACATGCCTGTCATCCCAGAGATCAGTCTGGTCATCCTTCACTGCTCTCCATCAATGTCAGGTTTGTCCTTTATTAGGTAAGGAGACCAAAACGGCACACAATACAGCATAATGTTCGAGATGGGGTCTCAGCAGTGCCCTGTACAGCTGCAGTAAGACACACCTTTACTCCTGGACTCAAATCCACCTGAAATGAATGTCAACGCACCCTTTACCTTCCTAACTGCTTTCTGTTCCGGCAAAACATATTTTCAGTGACTAGGGTACAGGGAGATCCAGATCCTTTTCAATGTTACAGCTACCAAACTGGTGGGTCTATGTTCACTGGTAAGTGTCCCCATGCCATTCCCATTATTTTCTTCTGGCTTCAAAACTCACTGGCCTGTATGGATGTCGGAGGTCGGTGAAGAATGTAACGAAAAGAAGCATAAGTCCCTTTATAGGGTAACATTTTCCAACCTTCTCAAATGGTAGGCTGCCGTTCTCGTTTTTCCATCAAAGAGCACAACGTCACATCCACCCACATTGCTCTTCATTGCCCCGTATTTGCACAGAAACTCCACTTGCCTCAGTCACCTTGAAGCTTTATTACACCCTTCGCGCCCACTCATAATCCGACATCGATTAGTGCCATCAGCAGGCTTGGAAATATTGCATTTGATTCCCTCTAACAAACGTTTGGTGTGTATTTGAAATAGCGAGGGCCCAAGCACTCAATCCTGCTGTACCCCCGAGTCCTCTGCTCCACAAAATATCGATTTATTCCTACTCACTGTTTCCTGTTAGCTCTCACATTCTAAAACCATGCCCTTCTGTTAGCCCCAGTCCCATAGGATTCGAATGTGTACAGTAGGCTTGGGGCTTCATCTAAATTCTTTCTGAAAATCCAATCGTATTGTATTGATTGCATCTCCATAGTTTTGCTGAGTGTCAGTTTCTCAAATATCCTTCCCATTTGATAAATCTCTGGTGCCTTTGTCTCAACCCATTGATTTCAGTTGAAATACTTTCTCCATAACGTTTATTTGTTAATTTTATTTTATTCCCTTTTTCTCGCTCACCAGATTAAACTTTCCTAGTATTGCTGTGAAGATTTATTTTTGTTTTGTTTTCTTCTGTGAAGGCATAACAGAAATATTTGCTTCATAGTTCTGCCATTTCCTTGTTCTCCATTCTCCATTCTCTCGATTCAGACTGTTACGAAGCTGCACTTTTTCCCTTTAATTTTGCCACTGATGTACTTTTTGAAGCGATTGCAAGTTCACTCTTATTACCCTTGCGCATATACAGTGTACTGAAACCCATCGATTCCTGCCTTAAGTTTCTCAACGATTGACCCTTTGCTTTCTCAACTTGGATATCAACCTGTCCAGTCACATTCAGGGATATGTGGAGAAGCTCGCTCTGAGCTCCCTGGTGTTCTGTCATTCACTGAGTACTCCACTGTCTGGTTCCTTCTTCCAAACTGCATCATCACATATTTATCAGGGTTATATTCACGCTGCCATTGATTTGTCCATTTGACCATCCATCTGTATCTTCCTGTAACATAAAACCTTCTCCTCACTGCCAACCACTCGGCCATTCGTTGTATCAAACACAAACTTAGTTATCACACTCTCCCCACCCCCCGTCCATATTCACAGATAGGAGAAAGTGTGGACTGCAGATGCTGGAGATCAGAGCGGAAAATTGTTGCTGGAAAAGCGCATCAGGTCAGCCAGCGTTCAAGGAACAGGAGAATCGACGTTTCGGGCATAAGCCCTTCTCAGGAAGCCCTGAAGAAGGGTTTATGCCCGAAACCTCGATTCTCCTGTTCCTTGGATGCTGCCTGACCTGCTGCACTTTTCCAGCAACACATTTTCAGCTCATATTCACAGATGCACCATTTATGAATACCACAAATAATAAGGTTAAAGATCACACAACACCAGGTTTACCCAGGCCCAACAGGTTTATTCGGAGGCACTAGCTTTTGAAATGCTGTTTTTCCATCAGGGGGTTTTGCGCTTTGAAAATTCGTGCCTCCGGATAAGCCTGGTGTTGTGTGATTTTTAACTTTGTCCACCCCAGTCCAACACTGGCACCTCCGAATCACAAATAATAAGGGACACAATACTGCTCCCCGTCGTAAACCATTGGACTCCGGCCTCCAGTCACACAAACAGGCTTCTCCCACCACCCTATGACTCCTACAATTAAAGTTGATTTAGATGCAACTTGGCAAGTCACGAATGACTCCTACCTATTGCCTGGTTATTCTGTTCCACTTTAGACACTTGCTGAATACCTGGGGTTTCACTCTGAACTTGCCTGCCAGCAGATTTCCATGTCCCTGCATTAGTCAGTCCTCTCCAAGTGAAGAATTTCCTACTTATTACAGTCTTAAATGGCCTGTTCCTTATCCTGCCATTATTTGCCTTAAATGTACAGCAGACAGCCAGAGAAACATCCTGTTTATTTCCACCTTGTCACATGTTTCGTAAATTTTCTAAATTTCACTGCAATCACCTCCCATTATTTGAAATTCTAGAGAACACAGGCCGAGTTTCTGCATCAGACAATCTGGCCATCTGAGGGATAGCACTTCCTCTGTGGTCAGCATATTCTTTCTAATATTAGGTCACCAACTCTGTACACAATACTCCAGGTACAGTCTCACCAATCCTGTACACAATACTCCAGATGCAGTCTCACTAACCCTGTACACAATACTCCAGGTACAGTCTCACAAACCCTGTACACAATACTCCAGGTACAGTGTCACTAACCCTGTACACAATACCCCAGGTACAGTCTCACCAACACTGTACACAATACTCCAGGTGCAGTCTCACCAACACTGTACACAATACTCCAGGTACAGTCTCACCAAACCTCTACACAATACTCCAGGTACAGTCTCACTAACCCTGTACAAATACTCTCGGTACAGTCTCACCAATACATTATGAAACTACTTCAGCATTTTGTTGCACTGATATTCTGACGCCTTTAATTGAAGGTAACCCCAACTTTAACTTTCCACTTCCATATATTCTTCCAAATACCCTTCAAAAAATTCCGAAGTTATAAAGTATGATTTCCCTTTCAGAAATGTACACTGATTCTCTCCAATGTTGCTGTTAATTTCGAAATATCCAATATCGCAACCTGCCACATAGATTCCAAAGGTTTCTCTACAGAGATCAAGTTAATTGGTCTGCATTTCTTCATACTATCTCTTTTCCCCTTTCTAGATGCTTGGATCCATTCCATTCATCTACCTACCATGCTTGGATCACGTTTATTACCTTCCATTTATCTACAATGGCATTCCAACCTCTTGGAATGTACAGGAAATTAAAACACAGTCATCGGTCGTGCAATTAATACTTCTATTGCTGATTTTTTTTTCTGACATTTTGAAATGAATTGCATCTGTTTCTTTAGACATGGCAATTCTCCATCCAGCGACGTGTTCAAGTGCTACCTTGTACTGATATGAATTGACTTTGTGCCTTTAGTTCCAGAAGCCCCATATGATCACTTGCTATTTATGGGTGATTTTGTGGGTCTTCCTCCATGAAGATAGACGCAAAGTAACTGGTTATTTTCTCAGCCATTTCCCTGTTCTCCACAATAAGCAATTCTCTTCCGATTACAAACTTCTACATTTGACCATGCTTTTATTTTGTTTCCATTGAAATATACATCGTAGATTTATGTAGTCTTTGTGTTCCTGTTTGTTAGCATGCATGTTCGCTTTTTGGTTTCCTGATCAGTTTCATGGCCCTCCTTTCTGGATTGCAAATTTCTGACAGTTCTCAGGTTTCCACAAAGTGTGGATTTCTTCTCAAGTCACTTCTTATGATTAATATAATTTTTAATTCGTTATGTTAAGCATCATTAAGTCTGTTTCTCATTCTTGGGTGCTTTTACCTTAAAGAAATAAACTTTTGTTTCAGACTTTGCAGTATTTCTAAAAATCAGATATATCCATGAGCATTGCAAGAGGACAGAGAAGAGATTGTGGCAGCCTGGCTGATCTTTTTACATCATCGCTGGCCATGGGAGATGTCCTAGATGACTGGAGTACAGGGAATACTCTAAGCTTATTCAGGAAGGACTACAAAGAATCTCCTGGAAATTATAGATCAATAAACTGGACATCTGTAGTAGGTAAGGTACTTGAAAAGATTTTGAGATAAGATAAACATACTTTTGGAAAGGCAGAATGTGATTAGGAGTAGTTAGCACGGCTTTGTGTGTGGGAGATCATGGCTGACAAATTTTGATGAAAAGTGACCAGCAACGTTGAGGAGGGCAGGGTGATGTACATAGTCGAATTGATTTTAATGAGGCCTTCCCTAAATGTTCACATGGTACGCTGCTCTGGAATGTTAGTTTACATGGAATTGAGTGAGAACAGGGCAAATTACATCCAAAATTGTCTCGATGGTAGGAATCAGAGAGTAATAGTGGAATGATGCATGTCGAACTGGAGGCTTGCCACCAGTGGAGTGCCTTAGTGTTCGGTGCTGGGGCATTACTGTTTGTTTTAACTGTCATGATTTAGTTTAGAATGTACAAGGTATGATTATGAAGATTGTGGATGACAATAAATAATGTGGCATCGTGGAGAGTCAGGAAGGTTGTCAGACATAGCAGCAGGACTTTGATCAGCTGAGGTAATGGGCCAAGAAATGGCACATAGAATTGAATGTGGATAAATGTGTGTTCTTGCATTTAGCAAGGTCAATTAAAGGTCGGTATTTAAGTTTTGTAATGGAACAGATGGACCCTGGAATTCAGGTGCACGGTTCTCTGAAAGTTGATTCAGAAATAGACAAGGCATTGCAGAAGGCTTTTGGCACACAGACCTTCATCAGTCAGTGTATTGAATATCAAAGTTGGGGATTTATGTTGCAGTTATACAGCGTGCTGGTGAGGCCATACTTGTACCATTATGTCCAGTTTTGTTCGCTTTGTTTAGGGAAGGATGCTATTAAACTGGAAAGAGTGCAAAGGAAATTTACAAGGATGTTGCCAAGAACTTGGTCTTTCTGGGTTTTAAGGAGAGGTTCGACAAGCTAGGAGATTTTACTTTAGAGTGTATGACACTGATGGGGGATCTGATATAAGTGTGTAAGATTATGGGAGGCATGGATAGAGTGAATGCACTCAGTCTTTTCTCCACAGTTTGGACTATCCCGGACTAGAGGATATGAGTTTAAGGTCAGAGGAGAAAGAATGAAAGGGAATCTGATGGACAGATTTTTTTTTTCACAGAGGATGGTATGCATATAGAATGAGCTGCCAGCGGAAATGTTTGAGGGGGGTACGTTAACAACATTTGACAGGTATTTGGACAAATACATGGATAGGGAAGGCTTACAAGGATACCGCACAATAGTAGGAAAATTGTGTTAGTGTGAATGGACATTTTGTTCGGAATGGACCACTTTGGGCTGTAGGGCCTGTCTCTATGCTGTGACTTGAACAACCACTGCTTGTCTCTTACTGAATGATATATTTTACTTCTCCAATTCACTGGAGCTAACTTGACCCTCTCGCCTCCAGGGTTGAACGATGTTTGACTATAATGTTCAAAATTTCTATATTGCATGCAGACGTAGAACATAGAACATTACAGCGCAGTACAGGCACTTCGGCCCTCTATGTTGCGCTGCCTTGTCATACTAATCTGAAGCGCATCCCACCTACCACAATTCCATGTACGTCCATATGCCTGTCCAATGACGATTAAATGCACTTAAACTTGGCGAATCTACTACCGTTGCAGGCAAAGCATTCCATAAACTTACTACTCTCTGAGTAAAGAACGGTATGTAAAATGCAACATATTAATGTCACAATTCCTGAAAGCTGCTTCAGAGCAAGGTTGGTAATTAGTCTTTCTGACCACACAACAGCAAATCCGAAATAACCTGCTCTCTAGTTTGGTTACACAACATACTCTTTAACCTACCTGATAGACACTTATGGAATTTATTTGTCAAAATACTGGCATTCACTTCGTTAACACATTTTCGATGCAACTTGATGCCATCTATTATTACTGCAGCACGCAGGATTACTTGTTACTCATTCCCAGGATGAAAGCGTCGCTGGAAAAACAGCATTTATTGCCCATGCCAGATGGCAGTTAAGAGTCAACTGCATTGCCTTGTATCTGGAGTCACATGCAGGCCAGACCTGGTAAGCACAGCAGTTTCCTTCCCTAAAGAAAATCAGTGAACCAGATGAGTTTTTCCAACAGTCGATTCCTGGTCATCATAAACCCTTGATTCCAGATACTTATTGAATTCAAATTCCACCATCTGCCATTACAGAATTCAAACTTGGGAACTCAGAATATTCCATGGATCTCTGAGTTAAGACCCCAGCGATAATACCACGAGGCCATTGCTTCCCCATGCATATACTTGCATATCCAATTTACAGAGCATATGATGCAAAACATTTGAGCAAGAGTTTTGGTCTTGATATATAACACACCACTGTTTGCTTCTCCTTGCTACTTGTAAGATTCACCGAAACTGATTCTGTGGAATCTGATCGACAGGGTCTGTGGTGTTATTAGTGATAGACTTGGACAAGACAGACAGGGAGACTCGCCTCGATGCTGTGACGATCTAAGAACTGGACAGCAATACAAGACAAGGATCAATATCCTCCCCACTCTGTCAGGATAAGTGTCACCATATTCTTTCTGCTCCCTTACACTCACGGTCTATCTGTGATAGCACCTACCCCCGAACAAGGCTCACACTGTCTCTCCAAATAAGGCTCAAGCATTGACACTCTTACTATTGAATTCAACACCTTCCTTCCCCCACTTTTTCTGTCACTGACACAATAGCTCTGAACACTAATAACACGGTGTGGATACATCACTATGGACAGACTCCCTCCGAACACCTCAACCTTCCCCCCTCTACCTCCACCAGCACTAACAGCAGGGCCACGCACTCCCACTCTCACTCCTTCCCTCCGCTTCTCCCATTCCAGGGGAAACAGCCTGGAATAGGACAGAAAAGGCTAAGTCGGGTTGTGGAGTACCTGACATCCGTTCCTTCATCCCCCTACCCTAACATGTGGGGACGAGCCTGGTAGGAGGGGGAAAGGACCAGGAGGCCTTGTGTGGAGACTCTGAAGTATCCACGTCCCACCAACCCAGTAAGGATCAATATTCAGTAAAGAGCAATTCTCAACTTAAACCCACTGGCAGTTCTAATCTCATCTCTCTCACCCACAAAAGAACAGATACCCCATTGCACAGAGATGCAGGCATTGAAATACACAGAAGTATTGGTAAGCACCCCAACATACTAATTTTCACAATGCATACAAGGAGATGGGCATACACGCACATAGAAGCACACAGAGACATATACAGCCACACACAAATAAACAGAAACACAAGTAGAATCACACAGGCTGATACACAGACAGACAGACGTAGTCACAAAAATACGCAGATAAGAAGCTCATGGACATACATACATACACACAAAGGCACAGATACTAATGTCATTAAGAGAAGAATAAATAAGTTTTTGATTTATAAGGAGATCATGAATTCTAGGGAGAAGATAGGAGAACGATGCTGAGAAACATATAAAGAATGATTGAATACCATGTCAGACTTGAAGGCCGAATGGCTTAATTTTGTTCCTTTCTTTAATGCTTGTGTAGTGCAATGTTATCAGGTATTCTCTTCCTGAGACAGCAGCAGAGGCTGGGTTTCATACATATTTGATTGCAAAGAGTCATTGGTGATGTGGGACAGAGTTGGAGGGCGGAATGTTTTATGTCTATTCCTAGTTCTTGTATCCTTATATCCGAAAAGGGGCAGTCATTATATGTGAGGTGAAGGCAGATTTAAAATAATGGGTCCCGCAGTGAAATCAGGATGTGCCGTTCCCATTAGTGTTGTGCTACCTGTGGTGTCCTCACCCTCAGGGAGCAATGAAGATTCAGCGATTGAAGATACTCTAGGCTGAGCTCAACTGATATTTGCTGGCCAGGAGAGTCAATGTTTCTTGGGAACAGACAGGAGACGGACGGTCAGACACAATCGGATCAGCCATGAGCATTCTGAATGGTACCGCCGCCTGGCCAACTGCCGCCCCTATTCCATGTGTTTTTCCCTCAATTCAGATTTCGAAAATGTTACAGAGATGTACTGCTGCCCCGACCCTAGGTGTTGTTCTCTCAATCCACCCCTCGAATCTGTTACAGGGTAGGAGACACATTCAGCCACACAGGATCATGACAATGAGATGGGAGGAGACCATTTTGTCCCTCAAAGGAGTTACTCAGGAATATATAATGAAGTAATTCAGCTCGTTAAGTACATTACACAGCCCAAGACGAGGCCATTCAACACGCCTGAAGTGCTGCACAAGAACAGGGATGCTGTCACTAACAGTAAATAGACAGTAGATACAAATGAATATTTTTCGCAAACTGTAACAGGTTTTGCCTCAGAGATTAGAGTGGGGTCATCAATAATCAATAATCTATGTCAAATATCTGCATGACGGGCCTGAATGGATCAAAACTGAATTATCTTTAACACCAAGATTATCATTCGATATATCTTCAAATGGAGGTAGTGAATCTGCATTGTGATATCGACAGGGAAAGTTAATGAGCAAAACTCAGCAGAAATCATATTACGTGAGTTGTCAATTGTGGTAGGAAGCATAGAACAGTAGGAAATAATTTAAGTTGAGAGGGATCAGAGAATTCTGCGATGCAGATATTTTTCATATTCCGGGTACATAAATCATATGATGTCTGCCTGCAGATGTGGTAAGTGATTTGGAAGGTAAGTGGAATGATGCTGTTTGTGGCAACGCGTATTGGGTTTAATCAGGAATGTTTTATTGCATCTGTACAGGGCATTGCTGAGACCACGTCAGATTCACTGGGTGCAGGTTTGATCCTCTAAACTAAACAAAAACGGATGTAATTCCTTTAGAAGATTTTCAAAGATGCTTCCCTTCACTCATTCCTGAAATGAAAGCCTTTTGTTATCGGGAATTTTCTGCTTTGGTCTTAGATGAGGAACCTTATTAAAACACGGTTTTCAGGAATGTGTATCAGCTGGATACATATTTTCTCTTGTTAAGGAGGCTAAAGCTCGAGAATATTTTTATGACCGAGATGTATTATTATTAATACAAATATTATGAAGATAACAACCCATTTTAGAAACTTACAAAGACACATATAAACATGTCATCAAATTATAAAGCAGGCACTTTTTTTGCTCATGAAAGGCACTGTGCATAACAACAGCAATGATGCACCTGCATATAGTTCACTATCATCCATTCCAGAGAATGTTCATTGAGATCGCACATGGTTCAGTTTTGTGTTCAGTTGACATTATTGTATATTTCCACACAGGGAGGGAGAAAAATACTACCTGCCTCAGAAGCAGCAGCCAATTGGTCTCTCTATCTTATTGTGTGCTGTCTGAAAACAAGGTGTAAGAGCAGAAAATCCCTGAGTCATCTTTACCTCTCTTGGAGGATTACTGAGGAGGATTCATAGGAATCTCTCCACTGCCAGAAGCAAAG
The DNA here is from genome assembly GCF_047496795.1 of Chiloscyllium punctatum. Classification (NCBI taxonomy): domain Eukaryota; kingdom Metazoa; phylum Chordata; class Chondrichthyes; order Orectolobiformes; family Hemiscylliidae; genus Chiloscyllium; species Chiloscyllium punctatum. Next base: position 69,583,887 of record NC_092766.1, read on the forward strand.
GGAATTCAGCCAAATCCAACTGTTCCGTGAAGAAATCCCACTACCAGACATTTGTGTGAGCAGAATGACGTCAATGGCAGAAAAACATTTGGGACAACCTATCATTTTACCATTTGTTCAGAGGTCAACTTTGTGTGTCTCACACCTTTCGAGACAATTACCCAGTCTGAGACCTATATCACTGGCACATGACTAAACGGGTTACATTTGAAATTTGATCTCAACTACCGAGGTGAGGGAAAAGACATGAGTGACCCTTGAACATTGGTCAGAACATGAACAAGAAATTCTCAAACGGGTGTTAAAGTGTGAATTCTCTTTCCCAGAAATTTGTGATGCCTGGATATTTTGATGTATTCAAAGTCTGTGTGTTCAACATTTGACAGACAAATAAATGTAGGAAAATGGTACACAGACAGAAAAATGCAGCTGAGACAATAATCGGAACATAGTGCGTGGTGGAGCAGTGACAAAGTGTCTCATGACCACATCCCTCTCCTCAGTCCTATGTTCCTATGTTCCATTCAGCCCCTCACAGCCCCTGCAAGGAGCAGATGGGGGCCACTTGCCTCAAATACCTGGTCAACTGTAACGCAGGGTCTCACTCAATCCCTCGCAACTGTCACACACAGATTGGTACGGATTAGAACCTGTTATTTGCAAACCAAGGCTGGGTTCGAAAGACGTCTCTGGTCTCTTTAAAACTTGTGCTTCATTTATTGTCCATAGGCTAGACCAAGATTCATCATGAATAAACCACTTACTCAGAGATGACTCAAAAATGCTTTTCTCTCTCTGATTGCAACATTCGATAACAGAAGGTCTGGGAAAATTACAACCATTTACTTTGCAATTAAAGAAAATGAGAACATAAGGAACACGATCAGGTAATTCGGACAGTCAATCCATTGTGTACAATATTGGCTGATCTAATATTAACATTAACTACTATTTAACACCCAATTCTTCACACCTCTCAGCTCTCTGACAGGTCAAATATCCATCTACCTCCTTTTTAAATAGCTTCAGTGATGTAGCTCCCTTAACTCTCTTGCCCAGTCAATTCCTGACAGTAATTACCCTTTGTGAGAAGACAACGCTCTCTGCAAATACACTGTCACCTATTGACATGAACAGGAGGTGAACACGGGGGCTCAAGAATGAGTGAATGGCCTTGATATCAAGGCAATATTTGACTGAGAATGTCATTCGGACCACCTACTTTTTTGAGCTGAATGGGAATCAGGGTTGGGGTTTTTCACTGTTTGGGGTCTTTCAGAGCACAAAGGAAGATGTTTGCGGGCGGTGGCTGACAATCCTCTCAGTCCCGGGACATCTAATCAGGAGATCTTCAGGTTAACTTCTTCAGCACAAACATCTTCAGATCCTTCATCGACATTACGCACCCGCACCCCGTGGCACGCCCCATTCATCAGGAGATCAGAGGCGGGGTGATCACTGAAGATCACACAATGTTCCGAACATTTTGTTCGCCCTCAGCTCCTGAACCAGTCTCTGTGTCCATGTGCAGGAAGACCTGGACAGCAATCAGGTTTGTGCTGTTACAGTGTCGGTAACATTCATGTAACAGCACGGGCAAACACTGCACATTTCCACAGTTAAAAAAAGAACTCATTACACACCTCAAGCTGGTTACATACAGATATGTGGAAGCCATTCGGGCAGTGCTCACAGGGTATGGCACTAGATAAAGGTCTTGCAGTCTGTGAGAATTTCTAAAGAAAACTTCCATTTACTGTCTGTCCCTGTCTATCTCCCATCATGCTGTCTTCTGATCTATCCAACTCACCCTCGTTTAAGATCCCTCCAATCACTACCTGTTTCCAAATTGTGCAGTTGTACAGCTTCATGTTGTGGCCATTTTGGAGAAATGGATAGAGCAGGGACAGGACTGATCGTTGGATGGTCCGGGGTTTTAATGCTTCGTTAAGGACAAGGAAGGTACTAAAATTGGGGGAGAGGGGGTTGGGACTTTTAATCAAAGACAATATTACGTTGGCAGAAAGGATGTTTGATAAGGACTCGTCTACTGAGTTAATATGGGAAGAGGTTAGAAACAAAGACGGAGAGGTAACCCTATTGATAGTTCTGTATTGGCCTCTGAAAATTTCCAGAGATGTAGAGGAAAGGATTACAAAGATGATACTGGATAGTAGCGAAAATAACAGAGTATTTGTTAGGAAGAACTTTAACTTTTCAAATATTGACTGGAAACGCTACAGTTCAATTACTTTACATGGATCAGATTTTGTCCAATATGTGCAGAACGGTTTCCTGACACAGTATGTAGATACTGCTGCAAATGTGTTGCTGCAAAAGCGCAGCAGGTCAGGCAGAATACACGGAACAGGAGAATCGACGTTTCGGGCATAAGCCCTTCATGAGGAATGGGGAGTATGTAGATAGGCCAACAAGGGACAAGGCCAAATTGGATTTGGTACTGGGTAATGAACCAGACCATGTGTTAGATCTGGAGGTAGGTGAACACTTTGCTGATAGTGATGACAATTCTGTTATGTTTACCTCAGAGGTGGAAAGGGGCAGTTAAAAACTGCAGGGCGAGAGTTATAGCTGGGGGAGATGGAATTGTGATGCAATTAGGAAAGGTTTTAGGATGCATAGGATGGGGAAGGAAACTGCAGGGGATGGGCACAATACAAATGTGGAGCATTTTCAAACAACAGCTACTTTGTGTCCTTGATAAGATTAAACATGTAAGGAAAGAAGAAAGTGGCTGCTGTAGTTTATTGAAGAAGTTGAATCTCTCGTCAAGAGGAAGTAGGAGGCTAATATAAAGATGAAACATGAAGGCTCAATTCGGATGCTTGAGAATTACAAGTTATCCTGGAATAAGATACGAATACCCAAGAGAGAGTATGAGAATTCTTTGGCAAGTAGGATCCAGGAAAACCCTCAAGCTTTCTATCAGAATATCACGAATAAAAGAATGACCAAATTAAGATTAGGGCCAATCAAGGACAACAGTGTGAACTTGTGTACGTAGTCCAAGGAGATAGGACAGGCACTAAATAAATATTTGAATCAGTATTCACAATGGAAAGAAAATGCTATCGAGGCCTATATGGAGTGAAGGCAATTAGAATAGATGGGATTGAGGTTCGTAAGGTGGAAGTGTTATCAATTCTAGAGAATGTGAAAATAGATAAGTCCCCTTGGCCAAATGGGAGAAATACTAGGATTCTCTGAGAAGTTAGGGAGGAGGTTACACAATCATTGGTTCGAACCTTGACATCGCCATTGTCTACAGGAATAATACTAGAAAACTGGAGGACAGCAAATGTTGTCCCCTTGTTCAAGAAATGGAGAACAGACAACCCTGGTAATTATATACCAGGCTTACTTTGGTTATGGGTAAACTGTTGGAAAGGAATGTAAGAGATAGGATTTATTGTCATCGAGAAAGGAATCATTTTATGAGGGATAGTCAACAAGGTTTTGTGAAGGGTATGTCATGCCTCACAAATCCTACTGAGTTCATTGAGAAGGTGACCAAACAGGTGGATGAGGGTAAAGTGGGGTATAAGGATTTCAGTAAAACATTTGAATAGTCCCCCATGTTAGGCTATTGCAAAAAGTATGGCGACTGTGGTGTTGGAAAAGCTGAACAGATGAGGCAGTGTCCAATGAGTAGGAGAGTCGATGTTTAATTTGTAGCCCTTCATCAGGAATCAATGTTCTGGTCTCCAGCATCTGCAGTCTCCACTTTCTCCTAGCTCCTCAGATGCTGCCTGACCTGCTGTAGTATTCCAGCACCACATTTTCGACTCTGATCTCAAACATCTACAGTCCTTGCTTTCTCCCAGAAAATATGGAGACGTGGAATCGAGGGAGATTTAGTGGTTTGGATCGGAAATAGGCTTGCTGAAAGAAGACAGTGGGTGGTAGTTGATGGGGAATGTTCATCTTCGAGTTCAGTCGCTAGTGGTATACTGAAAAAGTCTGTTTGGAGGCGACTGTTGGTTGTCTTTTTGAAAATGACCTTAATGAGGCAATGGAAGAATGAGTTAATACATTTACGATTCGCAGTAAGGTCGGTGGAGCTATGGGCAATGCTGAAGGATGTTGCAGATACTGACCTGTAATGTTCTATGTTCATGGACCTACAATGGGCTGAATAGCTTCCTTCTGTGATGTAATAATTCTGAGGTACTCTGACCCACAATAAAAACTTTAGGTGCCTGGAGAGACAAGCTGGTCCAGTAAAGGACACACACTGCACAAACATCCATCATCTCTTCCTGTTCTCTGATATACAGCGGCCTCAAAATATCTGCCCAAACAAAATAGATTGATTTAAATTCACGCAGTCAGGAGGACGTTCACCCGAGGGGATTGCCGTCAGAGGATTCACTGAATAATAAGATTTCAGAATAACACAAATAATAAAAAAAATCACAGCAGCATAATAATTGGCAGCAGAGTATAACTTACAGTTCCAAATATTTCCAAGTTCAATATTGTGTTCATTTCTGGTCATCTTGCTATAGGAAGGATGGTATTAAACTGAAACTTGACAAGGACGTTGCCAGGACTCAAGTGTCTGAGTCATAGGCAGAGGTTGGGTAGGCTGGGACTTTTCCTGAGCGCAAGAGAAAGAGGGGGGCATGAAGTGCTTCGAGAGGCTAGTCATGGCCCACATCAGTTCCAGTCTCCTAGACTGCCTCGATCTCCTACAATTTGCCTTCCAGTGGAAAGGGGCCATAGCGGGTGCCATATCCGGGGAAAATCTGGACAACAAGGACACCCACGTCAGATTCCTGCTCATTGACTATAGGTTCACCTTTAACACCATTATTCCCTTCAGACTGATCACAAAACTCCCTGGCCTTAGTCTCGGCTCCGCCCTCTGCAATTGGATACTCAACTTTCTGACCCACTCTGCACAATCAGTGAAAGTAGGTAAGTGTATCACTTCCATGATAACATTTAACACTGAAATCCCAAAGATGTGTCCTCAGCCCACTACTCTCCTCCCTGTACACCCACGACTGTATTGCCAAATTTTGAACGAATGCCATCTACATGATCACTGATGACACCATCATAGTAGGACAGGTATGTAATGATGGCAAGTCAAAATACAGAATGGAAATAGAGGACTTTGTGATGTACTGCACTGAGACAAACCTCTCTTTCAACCTCGGCAGAACTAACCAATTCATCGACGACTTCAGAAAGAAAGCAGGAGAACATGCCCCCATCTACATCAATGGAAGTGAAGTTGAAATGGTGGACAACATTAAGTTCCTCGGAGTGACGATAACCAACATCCTGTCCTGGACTTCTCAGTTCGATGGCAGTACGCCTTTTCGTTCTCCGGCAGCTCAAGACATTTGGCATGCCCACAAGGATCCTCACCAATTTCTACAAATGCACCACTGACGGCAAACCATCTGGGTGCATAATGGCCTGGTGTGGCAACAGCCCAGCCCAGGACAGTTAGAGAAATGACAAAAGGTTGTGTGCACAGCCCGTGACATGAAGGAAGCCAACCTTCCGTCCATTGACTCCAATTACATGGCAACCAAACACCCATCGCACTCTGGATCACCGACAATCTCTTCCATCAGGCAGACAGTACAGAAGCTTAAAGACACAAACCACTGACTCTTGGAGAGCATCTTCCCAGCCATTAGTAACCTGAGGAATGGAATCGCTGACTTCAAATAGTGCTGATCTTAATCACGTTGATCTTGCCTATTGCATGCCATTTGTGGTTTAGCCTGTATGCCTCAGTCTGTTTTTAGTTTACCCTCTGATGTGTATATCATTGCTTATTGTAGGAGCGAGATTCCCCAGCTAGGGACAAAGGATCTGGAGGCAGACAGGAAACAAGTAATAACTGGTTATTGCAAGGAAAGTACAAAATAATCTTCCTCAAACCAGACTTTGACAAGAGAAGACAATGATTTCCTTAATCCTCAGCTCAGATCAGAAGATGGTCGCTGCTCCCAGTTACCTGGAGCTGTGGGGTGGTGGGTACCTCCTGGTTTTCACCTGGTGGAGGGTGTCCTTTATCAGTCACCTCAGAGGGTTCGTCGCTTCCTGTTTGGGAAGTTCTGCATTCCGTTCTCCCCGCAGCACTCTGTCTCTTCTTCTGGTGATGACCCGACTTGGGCCCATCTTTGATTAGATTCGATTATTTACAGTGTGGAAACAGGCCCTTCAGCCCAACAAGTTCACAACGAACCGCCGAAGCGCAACCCAACCAGACGCATCCCCCTACATTTACCCCTTCATCTTACAATACGGGCAATTTAGCTAGCCCAATTCACCTAACCTGCGCATTTTTGGATTGTGGGACGAAACCGGAGCACCTGAAGGAAACCCACGCAGACGCGGGGAGAATATACAGACTCCACACAGAAAGTGGAATAGAACCCGGGTCTCTGGCGCTGTGAGGGAGCAGTGCTAACCACTGTGCCAACCACTGTGCCATCGTGCCGCCCATATTCACCATCCGAAGAGCTGCCTGCATCCTCACTGTGCAGCTGCTGTTGTCCCCTTTGCGAAATGGTTTTGTTGGCCTAGCTTATTTTCGTCCGCCTGTTTTTTAATACGAATCCACTCACTTGCCTCCTTGCTTCCCTCCTCCTCCATTGCCTCCGCCTGTCGTGTAGGAGATATTATCGGCTACTGTATCCACCTGCTGGCTGCTGTCAGCTCTGTTCCAGCCTGTCCTTCCTTCTGGGTGCCACCAGACACCGTTCCATTCCTGGTTTTGGTGCCTTGCTTATCTTTTGCCGTCCACCTCTGGCCATCTGTGCGTAGGAGGCAGACTCTCGTCTTGGGCAGGCCGTGTACACGTGGTCCAACTCTCCACACAGATTACATTTCTTAGCCTCTTTGCGTTCCTTGGTCGGGTGACCCTCCTGCTTGCAGTTCTGACAGATAGTGACCTCACAGTCAGCCGCAATGTGGCCTGACCTCCCGCAGGTTCGGCACATTTTTGGCTGCGCTCTGTATGTCAGGCACCCTCTGCTCCCTCCGATTGCAAAGCTGGAGCGTGGGTGGAGGATGTTCAGGGTTAACCTGAGCTGCTGCTTGCTGGTCCGGACACTGAAAGGGTCAACTACATCAGTTCTTTCTGCCTCAACCTGGACGTATCAGCTGCTGGAACGTGGGGGCTGTATATATGAATCATTAAAACCCGACTGCACTGTGCAGAGCGCACATACAACAGCTGACAATATGGAGAACAGAGGCTCCCCTTCCTTCTCCTTGTAGCCCTTCAGGAGCTGCTCTCAGCTCACTGCTTCACGCTCCAGAAAGCCACATGCAAATAGCCTGGACCAGGAAAATCCTCCGCGCAGCACACATCAGCGACTTCAATCCCGCAGCACTCAAGCAAAATCTTCTTCACAGCCACCATCCAGTTGACAGGTGTATGATCCTTCACTTTCTTCACAGTCACCCTGACTGTGTTGCAAATGCCCTGGCCTGGGCTGCGGGCGGATGCTGAGGCCTTCGCTCCTGGCTTGGCTTGTCCCCGAATTGGCATTAGGCATGAAGATCCACCAAGAGCAGGACAGCACAACCAAACGATCCTCCATCGTCCAAACATGATCCAGCGATGATCTCATAGAGCTCTGATGACTCGCAACTCGACACCCGCCCTGATATGAACAGACACATGACCTTAGCCAAAAGGGATTCTGTTAAAAATCTTGCTGAAAATCCAAGTTGAGTTCCTCTATTGCTTTTCTGTAATTAATCTAACAGTCAGTTTCTCAAATATGTTTCCCATGTCATCAATGTGTGTTGACTTTATTTCATGCCCATTATTTTCACTTCCAATTAATTTCCCAAATTAGTTTATTTACTAATTTCATACTGTATACTTTTCTCCTCAGTCTCAGGTTTTCTTCTATTGCTAAGAAGGTTTTGTTTATGTTTTTTTTCTGTGAAGACCGAAGTGAAGTAGTTGATTCATGTTTCTCTATTCTCTATTCTCCAATCCCTGGTTTCAGAATGGAAGGAAGATGACACTTAGATAAAAAGAAGAGTTGCTGTCTATTCACCCTGTTCATGCCTCTTTTAATCTTAAACCTGAATTACTTACCCACTTACCTTTCTCTGCTCCAATGGAAACAACCGGACCTTGTCCAGCCCCTCTCCACAGCTCATATGTTCATCCCAGGGAACATCTCAGTGAATCTCCTCTGCACCTCATCCAATGCAATCACATCCTTCCTGTAATGTGGCTCCCAGAACTGCACACAGTATTTAATTTGGCCTTACCAAAGTGCAATATGCCTCTTATAATATTTGGGTCAACGAACAAAGGCTATATCTACGGTCCTGCTAAACTCATCAATTATCATATCCAGTCACTTCAAGGATGTGTGGAGAAGCATCCTCTGAACTTCCAAGTATTGAATTTCCCCTATCTGGTTCCATCTTCCAAAGTGCATCACCTCATATTTATCAGTGTTACATTCCATCTGCCATTGATCATTTCCATCTGACCAATCCACCAGCATCTTCCTGTAAGATAAGGCCTTCCTCTTCACTGCCATCCACCCCGTCAATCTTTTTTTGCAACACAGACTTGCTTATCACACTCCCCCTACCCACTTCACATGAACATTCCTTATGAAAATACCACAAATAATAAGTGACACAGCATTGATCTCTGCGGTACAGCAGGGGACATTGGTCTCCAGTCACACAAACAGCCTTCTACCACGAAGTTGAGTTTGGATGCAACTTGGCAAGTCACTAATAGGTCCTGCCTGTTCACTGGTTATTCTGTTCCAGATGACAAACTGTAGAATATCTGGTGATTCTCCCTAATCTAGCCCTGCCTGCAGGTTTCCATTGCCCTGCATGCGTCAGTCCCCTCTGAGTGAAGACGTTCCTCCTTATTGGGGCCTTAAATGGCCTGTACCTTATCCTGCCATTATTTGCCTTAAGCGTAGAGTAGACAGCCAGAGAAACATTCTGTTTGTTTCCACCTTGTCACATGTTTCGCAGATTTTCTAAATTTCATTGTGATCACCTCTCGTTCTTTGAAACTGTGGAGGTTACAAGACAAGTCCTCCCATCATAAAATTTTGTCAATTGAGGAATTAATCTGGAGAATGCCCATTGCACGTCCTCTGTGAACAGTATACTCTTTCTTACATTGTGTCACCAACACTGTACACAATTGTCCAAGTATACTCTCACCAACCCCCTATGCAAACACTTAATGTTGTCTTTACATCTATATTAAGATTCTCTTAAACGAAGGCCAACCTAATTTTAACTTTCCAATTACATTTATTCTTCCAAATACTATTCACATTAATCATATTTACGAACTCACTGTGTGAGTTCTTACAGAAAGTCGACTGAAAATCCAAATGCACCACTTCCACTGGTTGTCCATTGTCTATGCTGCATGAAACAACTTCAAACAATTCTGAAGTTTGTCAGGTATGATTTCTCTGTCAGAAATAAATAGTGATTCTCTGTAATGTTGCTGTTCATTTCTAAATGCCCAATATCGCATCTTATACAGTAGATTCCAACTGTTTTCCGACAGATGTCAAATTAATTGGTCGGCTGTCCTCTGCATTGTTTCTTCTTGCCTGCGTATATAGTTGGATCATGTTTACTACCTTTCAATTATCGACAATGGCTTACGGCCTTTGCAGGATCCACAGGAAAAAAAAAACAGTCACCGACAGTTCAATTAATATGCTGGGTTTTTTTTCTGACACTTTGATACGAAGTACATCTGGCCCATCAGACTTTGCAATGATCACTCTAGCTACACTTTCAAGTACCAACTTGTTGGTGATATGCATTGACTTTATGTGTTTCGTTCCAAAAGTCCCATGTGACCACTTGCTACACCTAGGAGATTTCCTGGAGCTTTTTCCATGAAGACAGATGTGAAGTGACTGGTTAGTTTCTCTGCCTTTTTCCTTTTCCCCCATAATAAATTCTCTTATACCTTACAAATTTTCACATTTGACCTTGGTTTTGTTTGCTTTAGTATATGGATCATAGATGTAAGCAGTCTGTGTGTTTCCTGTTTGTTTGTATTCATGTTCTTTTTGATTTCCTTAACACTTTCTCCTTCTTTATTTTTGGTAAAGTAAATCTCTCAGAGCGTTTCGGTGTCCTCAATATCAGGAATTCTCCTGAAACTGCTTGCTTTGATTTAACGCAATCTTTAATTTCTTGCATTAACCATCATTGAGTCGCTTTCCCTTTCTTTGATGTTTGAAACTTAGTGATATGTAGGTAGTTTTCAGACATTGCAGTATTTTTATCAATAACAAACATTATTTGGCTCAGAGTAAATGTCATATTGTATTTTTCCAATTAACTTGCACTTCTCCTTTCCAGGCTTCGATGATATTTGAGTGTAAATGTTTAAAAATTGCATATTGCATGCAGACGCCGCATAAAAGGTAACATATTAATTTCACGATTCCTCAAAAGCAGCTTAAGAACAAGATTATTAATTAGCCCTTGTGACAACACAACACCACGCCCGAAATTACCTACTCTCTAGTTTGATTCACATGCTCTTCAACCTCCCACAAATGCACTTATGAAATTTATTTTTCACAGCATTAGCCACCATTTAGTTAAAGCAGTTTAGACGCAATTTTAGATCATCCAGTACAACTGCAACACCGACAAGATTTACATATCTAATTTCCAGAGCATAGGATGCTCAAAATTTGCACAACTGTTTTGGTTTAGCTATGTAACGCACCAATGTGTCTTCCTCCATGTTGTTTACAAGATCGAAGCAAATTGATTCTGAAGAAGCTGAGGGATGTGGTCTGTGGTGTCATTGGTGATAGACGTGGACAAGACATTGGGGAGGCTCACCCCGATGCTGAGATGATCCGAAGAAATGCCCATCAATACAGGAAAAGCATAAATAACCGTCCCCGCTCGGCCAGGGCAAGTGTCTCCGTATTCTCTCTACTCCCTCACACTCTCTGTATATCTGTTATATTCCTGATGAAGGGCTTTTGTCTGAAACTCCGATTTTCCTGCTGTGCTTTTCCAGCACCACTCTAATGTAAATCTTGTTTCCAGCATCTACAGTCTTCACTTTTGCCATATCTGTTTTAGCAACTACCCACGAACAAGGCGCTTGCTGCACCACTCTCATTATTGCATGTAATACTCTCTTTCCTTCACTCTTTCTGTCACTGAAAGCAAATTGAATTTTAATTTATTGTTTTGCCAACATCGAACCAGTAAGACGTTAACAAATGTGGGCACTTTGAAAATTGGAGAGAGAGCAGAAGCCATCGAGATGGAAGAAGCCTGTGGATCAATCATCTTGCACTGCAAGTCATTAGGACATTCTCACTATCAAAGATATTTTTCATATGAAACATATTCACAGTAAACAGAAATATGACAACCCAGGGAATTCAGCCGGAAGAATGATGTCACAGAGACGGCAGCAGCTGTGTGGTTTTGAAATTAAGTTGATGTAATCTTCATAAGTGTCTTATTGATACAGCATATTGATATTGAGTTGGAGGCAGATAATAATCGGTTATGTTGGGGGGTTAGATTTGTGAGTAGTTATTGTTTAATGTTCACTTTTAGAGTTAAAAAATAAATTCACAGTATTTTCTTCAAACAGTGAAATTTGGGAGATCTCTGTCACTCATATTCTAATAGATTACGAGGTGAGGTGAGCTTTCCTGGGGGTTTTGTATAATTAACAGAGGGTTTCACTGCTGTGTCTTAACAGTTGCAAAGACCAATTGAGAACAAAAAAAGCAAGCAGTGTCGATAAAAGTGTCCTTCTCAGGTTGACAGTTGGTGAAAAGTGGTATTCCAGAAGGCTCAGTGTTGGGACCACAAGTTTTGACTTTATACATTAACGATCCAGATGAAGGAACAGAAGGCATTCTGGCGATATTTGAAGATGATACAATGATAGGTATCGGGACAGGTAACATCGAAGAGACAGGAAGGCTTAAGAAGGATGTGGACCGGTTAGCATAATGGGCAAAGAAGTGGTAGATGGAGTACAAAGTGGGAAATTGTGGGTGCATGCACTTTGGTAGGAAGAATACAAACATGGGCTACTTTCTAAATGCAGATGTCTGGAGTGCAAAGGGACTTGGGAATTCTACTCCAGGATTCTCTTAACGTAAATTTGCAGGTTGAGTCAGTAGTTAGGAAGGCGGATGTTTTGGTGACATTTCGATTGAAAGGATTTGAATGTAAAAGCAGGGGCATACTTCGGAAGCTCTATAAGGCTCTTGTCAGAGCATATTTGGAGTATTGTGCGCTGTTTTGAGCCTCATATCTGAGGAAGCATGTGCTAGCCTTGGAGTGGATTCAGAGGAGGTTCACAAGTATGGGGCCAGGAATGAAAAGCTTAACATATGAGAATGTTCGAGGACTCTGGGTCTGTTCTGGATGGAGTTCAGAGGGATGAGGGGGGGGGGGGGGCTAATTGAAACATACAGAGTTACTGAATCGCCTGGTCAGTGTGCATGTTGAGTAGACTTCCGTTGGAAGGAGACTCTCAGACTCAAGGACACAGCCTTAGAGCAAAGGGAAGACCTTTTAGGATGGAGATAAGACTGAAGGACACAGCCTTAGAGTAAAGGGAATACCTTTTAGGATGGAGATAAGGGGAAGTGCCTTCAGCGAGAGAGTGGAGAATCTATGGAATTCATTTTCACAGAAGGCAGTGGAGATCAGGTCATTGAGTATATATAAGACAGAGATAGATAGGTTATTGAGTATCAAAGAAATCAAAGGTTACAAGAAGAAAGCAGGAGAATGTGGTTGAGAAACTTGTCAGCCATAACTGAATGGTGGATCAGACACGATGGGCTGAATGGCCTAATTTCTGTTCCTATGATCGATGATCTTATGGTGGTAAGCCGCAGCCAATTGCTTCCTCCTATCACTTTGACTCTCCTGACAGCAAAGTGAGAGAATAAAAAATCTCTGAGTCATCTTTATCAAACAGGGAGGACTCCTGTTGAGGATTCATGGGAATTGCTCCACTGCTTGAAAGAAAGGAAATTCTGCCAAACCCAACTGTCTCATATGAGCAGTTTGTTTGAGTAGAATAACGTCGGATACAGAATAGCAGTTGGGACACATTTTCACTTTTTCATTTTGTATGAGTTCAACTACTATGAAACTCTGGAAAGCTTTCCTTTTCTTTTTCGTCTTAAGACATTCGCTTTTGTGTATGTGCGTTTGTGTGTGTGTCTGTACGTGTGTGACTCTGTGTCTCAAATTATTCTCGAAAATGACCGAGGTTACACTTCAAACCTGTTGTAACCAGTGGAGAAGTGGTAATGGAAAAGGACACAGTGACCCTCCAACATGGTCGGAGCAGGAATGAGACGTTTTCATGGGGCCGTTCAAATGAGAATTCTTTTCTCCAGAGGTTTCATCCCACGTTGGCAGCTCAACACCACCACTTGCAGCGTAATGAGATATGGTCCATAAATGTTGGCCTATCAGCAACACCCACATTCCATGAACAAATCAAAAATGATGAACCGCAGCAGAATTTATTGGATGGGAACAAGATTGATAGATAAATGCCTGCTGCCTTCCCGAATTGTGCTGCCAGTATAATTCGACTGTGTGTAGATTCCTTGTATTGTGCCTGGGTGTTTGCATTTGTTCAAAGTTGAGTTTGTTCAACATTTGACAGACATGTGAACGGAGGAAAATTGTGGGCAGACAGAAAAGTTCTGCGGAGACCACACTCAGATCAGCCATGATCTTACTGTCTGCTTAAGAAATCTCATAGTGTCTAATGACCCACTCCTGCTCCTAAGTCCTTGTTCCATTCTGTCCTTAAAACCACCTGTAAAGGAGAAGATAGAGACCACTTGCTCCACATACCTGGTCCGCAGTAACACAGGATATCATTCAGTCCCTCAACACTGTGTGGATTCGTTTGGGTCCGAAAATATGATTGGAAGTCCAGGCTGCGTACGAAAGAGTCCTCCCACCTCTTTAACGAGCGTCTCCTCTCTGCAACTGGTGTTTCATTTGTTGGTCGTGTTGTCGACCCAGATTCACTGTGAATTTTGGGTTCATACCTCGCCCAGAGACTCACAAAGTACGTTTTTCTCACTGCCCTCAACAGTCAATAACAGCACTTCTAGGTAAATTGCCACCATTCACTTTCCAAAGACAGAATATGAGAAGATCAGAAACAGTAGTAGGTTATTCGGATGCTCACTCTGTTGCATGTGATCATGGCAGACCCTCTTTAATGCCCAATTGTTCCCTCCCCTGAGCTCTCTGACAGGTCAAAAATCTATCTATCTGCCCTTTCAATACTTGCAGTGATCTAGCTCCCCTAACTTTCTAGACCTGAGAATTTATGACATTCTCTACCCTCTGTGATAAGAAAACACCCTCCACACAGACGCCATCACCTATTAATATTAACAAAAGGGGTTAACTGACATGCTCAGGTTAGATGGATTGACCCTCATCTCAAGTTAGGATTTGACTGAAAATTTTATTCTCAGAGTCACTTAAGTCACTGACACACACCGAGTAAAATAACAAATGCAAGCCATGGAGTTTATCATCTTCTCAGTTTCTGTGTTGAACATTAGGAGTGATTGTCCATCACAATCAAGTTTCAATGCAATGATATCTTATTCTCTGACAGTGCGACAGATTAACCTTCACTCACTCCTCTTTTACCATCAGCTCAGTGATTAGTCTGGTAATGTTCCGTTACACTGTCTCTGTTGCAATGAGATCATTCCTTTTAAAGGAGAGAAATCTGCCACAATATCCCAAATGCTGCAACAACCACACTCACAGAGATGATCACAGTTATTCCTTTCCCTCACTTAGCGGTCTTCGTTTCTTTATGATGATGTAAATCCCATTCCTTCTCTATGCACTGCCACTGTTGTGGAATTTAAAAGTTCCTTGAATCTGTATGTCAGCATCAGTAAAGCCAATACCAGAGGTGGCCGTGGATATGTACATCAGTCTTGGGGAGAGGGTGAGTCAGAAATAGGGAAATAGGGAATGGTCACCTACCTTAATGAAAATGAAATGTAGGAACAATGAAAACAGGCACAGGAAGGGCGCTAAATTTACTTTTGTTCTTCCCTCATGGGATGTGTGCAGCTATGGCGAGGCCAACATGTTATATGGATCTTGAATTGAGTGGCTCATTCAGCTGTTCCACAGGACAGTAAAAAGTAGAAAACATTGATGTGGTTTTGCACAGACGTAACTGGAGAATGATAACCCATTGACTTCTCTGAAGGACATGAAGCAAGCAGATCGTTTTATCTCAGAAATGATGATAGTTTTATTTAAAGTATATCAATTTCCTTCATGAGATATCAACAAATTATTTTTCTGTGCCTCTAGATTATGTGTCAATGACTTAAACAGTATGCAGTGCCTGCCTGTCTGACAGATACTGTGAAGTGAACAAGTTCAACAAACTCAAGTCCAATTATTCAGTACTTGACACGTGGTAAGAAGGGACTTGATAAGTTGTATGCAGATTTAACAAAGGCACAATGGATGTTTTTTTTCCAGAAGTTGCACTGAGGCTGAGGAAGAGGCTGGGATTTTGTGATGATATTGGACAGGATGGGTTAGTCGGGAAGATATAGAAATGTAGAATTGTGCAGGGCTGGAAGAATTATGGAGTTTGAGAATAGACTGGTCTCTCATCACATATTGATGAGTAATTTGCTCGTTATAATTTGTGAAGAATGAAACATTTCATTGGAATTGAAAATGTTGACATCCACCTTTCTAAATTTTAAATAATATGTGAAGCAATTCAGTTTAACCTGGCTTAATGAACAGATAGAATGATTTACCAGGAACACCGACTATAGAGAGGATGGGATAGTAACCAGCTTGAATAACCATCAGTACATCTTAGATCGGAAATGTTAATGGCATCCAAGGCTGAGAAAGCCATTCAAGACTATTGCATATATTCCTGTCCATTTTTGGAACATTCCACTCTAATGTTCTCAGATTCTGATCCATTGTTCGAACATTCAAGATTGATGTTCTCAGATTCTGATCTATTGTTGGGATATTCCATCTACAGTTCCGAGATTCTGATTTCTTCTCCCCCTCTCTCTGGAGCTGATGATCCCTATTAGTGCTGTCGGTGATGTTTATGCTGATACTATGGCGTAACACTTCGAACCGAGTCCCTAATTAACAGAAGAGGAAAACCCTCCAGTGGCACCTTTCAGAACCATGGAAACTGACATCAATCACAGTTGCTGAACCAATAGTTCCTGTCATGCCCTTATAATGCAATAATTCTTATTACAATTCAAAACAATGATTAAAATTTACACATTCTGATAGTATATGTGCGGGTGACTGAGGGAGCAAACGTTGGGGCTGGAGGATCAATTGTGTGTAACCAATCAATCTGCTTTGCATATGACAGAAATGCCAGAGGTTTATCAGAACATAAACATGCTTCTCTGTTGATAAATTGAAACCTACATTCTGTGACGACTGATCAGGCATTAAAATATAAATAAAACTTTGAGAGAACTTTTATCGTCCATAATCTGAGAAGGAAATGTCCCTAAGACTACATGCGGTTATAACAGACAATGACATTTATATATCAACAGAAATTTGTACCTAAGAGACAATCGGGAGTGCAGATGCTGGAGAATTCAGTGTAGTTAAAGCATGGCGATGGAAAAGGCACGTAGGTCAGGCAGCATCCTGAAAAAGAGTCAACGTTTCAGGCAGGACCCTTCTTCAGGGCGGGGAGGGGGAACGGGGCTGACAGAAAATGGGTGATCGGGTGAGGCTGGGGGAAAGGTAAGCGATAGGTGAGTGATGGTAGGAGGTGATAGTGATAGTGGGGAGTGTGGAGCCGATGGTGGGAAGGAAGTTGGACAGGTAGGTTCCCTCGAGAGGACCTGAGTAGAAGGGTTCGATCTGGAAACTGGGTGGGTGAGGGGAGATTTCGAAATCAGCGAATCCAATGTTCATGCTGTGTGTTTGTAGACTCCTGAGGCAGAAGATGAGGTGTCCATGTAACATCCTTGTAATTCTGTTCTGAACATTCTTCAGCTTAATAATCTCCTTCCTATATCAGAACTGCACACAATACGACGGAAGAGGCTTCATCAATGTCCTGCACAATGTCAACATGATTTCTTAACTTCTAATCTGTAATGTCTGAGCAATGAAGTAGCCTCAAACACCCTGCACCATAAACTTCAAAGACCTGAACTGCGCCCAGGGTTCCTCTTTTCTATATAACTACCAAAGCCCAACATTAATTGTATAAGCCCTCTTATTGTTTGTTTCACCTCGCATTTATCCACGTTAAACTCCATCTGCCTCACTTCAGCCCAGTGAGTTATAGTGCAGAGTGTGTTTCAGGATTCCTTTCCCTAATTGAACATACGACTGATAATAGCCGTTTAAAACGGTAATCATAGCCAAGCAATTAAAGATGTCCATAGTTTTTCTCAATGGCACAGCGAATGCACTCAACATCCTATAGTTGAGACTAATAACTTGTACTTTTTTCAATGAGAAATGTCCTCTGTATAATTTGGTGATGTTAACCAGAGTTTAATAAGTTCATGTACTTAAAATAAGACCCAAAGTCTGGGTATGGATCAGGCCTTGTGTAGTGGTTTGTGCCCATGTTTCTAATCTGGAACTCTGGATTCGATTCTAGTCTATGAACGTATGGTTGTGCCCTATCTCTGGAGAATGTGGTGTGTATTCATGTCCTGTGGAAGTATGCCACAGCTTGTTAGAACAGGCTGAGGAAGAAACACACAGGAGCATCATGTTGCAGCTTTAGGGGCTAATGCTGAATGATGGTAGTGTCCCTATCACTGCGCCAAAAATTCTCGCTTCAAATCCCACAGAGCTGTTTCATAACATAACTGAACAAGTTAATTAAACTTTTTTGGAATCGTGCCTTGATGGAGAAGGAAGAGGTACGACGACTGAATTTCAGCCTATAGACCCAGGATGACTGAAAGCACAGCCAACCGTCTTGAGTGGAGTTAGATTTGCACTTTCTAAAGGTTTATAAAATTATGAAGGGCATGGATAGGGCGAGTGGTCAAAGTTATTTCTTCCAGGTAGGAGAGTATAAAACTATAAGGCATAGGGTGAAGGTGGGAAGAGGAAGATTTGAAAGACAATGAAGAACAACATTTTTTTCCTGCAGAGGGTGTTGCTTCTATGGAATAAGCTGCCAGAGGAACTGGTCGGGGCTGGAGCAATTACAGCATTTAAAAGGCAACTGGGTGGCTATATGAATTGTGGGATATGGGCCAAATGATCACAAATGGCACTAGATTAATTTAAAATATTTGGATAGCATGAACGAGTTGAAGCGTCTGCTTCCCTGTTGTACATCTCGATGAATCATTGATTGAATTAAGGAAGATCACTTTGTAATCTTCAATTTTTCACCTTGATACAAATATTGTCCACTATACAGCCAAACTTTATGTCATCCGCAAAGTTGCTAAATATACCTTCTATAATTCTCATCTAAAAAATTTATATAAATGGCAAACAAAAGTCGACACAACAATTTTGCCTGTGGATAATCGCTACTCACAGGCTTCCAGTTCGAAAAACAATCATCCACGACTACGCTCTATCCTGCCATTAAACAGGTATACACAGAAATACTCGCACACAATCACACAAACATACATATAGAGACACAGACGCATATCTTTAAGACAAAGGTTAGATCAAAACAACGAACAAAAGTTGCAGTGAGAAGCCGGGAAAATTATGTTGAGAAGAACACCAGACAGGATCAAACAGCAAAGTAGACTTGTTGGGCCAAATGGCCTAATTCAAATTCGCTACGTCGTGTGGCCTTCAGGTGTCAGGATTATTTTCCCAGGGGTGCAGTAGAAGCTAAGTCTGATAAATACATGACCGAACAGTCAATGGGCATTGGGATAGGTATGAGGGGCTGAATGGTCTATATTCGTTCCTATTTGCTGTGCTCTTGCTGCTGAAAAGAGGAGGTGACTTGCTGTGAGGTTAACACACTTTAAAATGAAAGGTGTCTCCCATTTCCATTTGAGATAACGCTGTTCCTATTTCTTTTGGATTGCACGGTCTGTGGCGTTCTCATCCCTTGAGAACAGTGAAGTCTGGGTCATTGAGGATTTTCAAGGCTGACCTTGACTGACTTTTGATGGACAGGGGAGACAATGTTTATTGGGAACAGACAGGAAAGGAGTGTTCACCTACAATCCGACCAGCCATGATGTATCTAAATCGAGCAGCAGACTGGAGGGGCGGAATGGCCAACTGCTGCTCCTATCTCACACTTTGTTCTGTCAATTCACCCCTTGAGGTTGATACAGAGGGAGAGATAGATCCCATTGAGCCAGTCAGCATCGTGACAATACAGCAGGGGAAGGCCATAATGCACCTCCATGGGGTTAGACAGGAATAGAATGAAGTATTCAAATCATTTCAGGAAATTGCACAGCACACGAGGAAGCCATTTAACCATCCCAGGATGTTACGCAGGAGTAGGGGCGCCCTGGGTAGCGTCAGGAAATACAGAGTAGAGATCATTAGTTATTTTGTGTTTGGAAAGCTGGAACTAGTGGAATTCTTCAGGTTTCTGAGTGACGTCATCAACAAATTACAATCCATACCAATGAAGAGGATGAAGGGAATGGAGCTCAGTTAGCTCATGCATCAGGATAGTCATTCAATAAAATGTCAAATGGAGACAGAGCGTCTGCAATGGCATACAGACATTAGAGCGCAGAGCGTCTGCAATGGGATACAGAGGGGGTGGGCATAGAGTCTGCAATGTGATACAGATGGGGGGAGGCAGAGCGTCTGCAATGGGATACAGGCACGAGAGCGCAGAGCGTCTGCAATGTGATACAGATAGGGGAGGCAGGGTATCTGCAATGGGATACAGGGGGGTGGGGCATAGAGTCTGCAATGGGAGACAGACAGAGGGAGGGCAGATAGGCTGCAATGGGATACAGACAATGTTAAGGCCGAAGGTCTGCAATGGGACACAGACTGGGGGAGGTCAGAGCATCAAGCAACGACATGCAGGCAAAGGACAGTTGTGAGCAAACCTTCAGCAGAAAAATATAACAGTGCAGTATATTTGTGATGGGAATTTTCTGATTTGGGGAAAAGTCAAAACAGCAGAAAATTATTTAAGTGCAAGGAGAATGCAGAACTCAGTGGTTCACAGAGATCTGTGTGTCTTAGTACATGAATGACATCAAATTACTCTGAAGATGCAGCAAGTGATTTGGAAGGTAAATTGAATGATTCTGATCCGTGCAAAGGGGGTTGGGTATGATCTTAACTGTGTTTTTTCTACATCACTGCAGGGCATTACTGAGATCACATCTGATGTATTGTGTGTATTATAATTGCCTAAAATGAAAAAAAAAACAAAATTGCTTTCGAAACGTTTCAAAGATTTTTCTCTTTACTCATTCTTGGGATGAAAGCATCACGTTATGTAGAATTAACAGTTCAGTCTGAGATTGAAGGTTGATTTATTGACCACCTAAGATCTTGAGAAGAGTGTAGTTGGTGAATACCGGATGGATATTTCTTCCTGTGTGGCAGAATAAAACTGGAGAAATAATCTAAGAATAAATCAGTTTCAAAGGAATGGTCATTGGACCGAAAAATTGAACTCTGATTTCTCTTCATACTTGCAAGACAGGCTGAGCTTTTTCATCAATTTCTGTATTTGTTTAAGAATAAAACATATTCATCTTAACACAGATATTGGGAAGGCATGAAACGTTTAATTTTATATTTTGCACATATTAACACATCTTCAAAACAAGTAGGGCCATTTATTGCTAATGAATGGATTCTGTGTACGACAGCAGCAATAATGCACTGACCTGGAATCGAGAATGTGATGGAGTCATATAGTTCGGAAAATGTTCAAGGAGAGCTCACCTGGTTGAGTTTGGGTACTGATAACAACTGATTTAACTTACAGATGGAAACATGTAGCCTATATGTGAAGGGACAGTCTATTGCTCCTTTTCTGTTTGCCTGTCGCTCTGAGAGGGAGTGAAAAAAAAAGCCCAGTCATATTTCCCACTCATGGAGGATTCCCTATGAGGATTCATTGGAATTTCTCCACTTCCAAAGCAAAACAGTTCAGCTAAATCCAACTGTTTCAGGAAGAAATTACATTGTTAGAAGGTTGTGCGTGCAGAATAACTTCAGAAGTAGTTATTCAAACTCGATAGTGAGAGGGACAGATCGGAGATTCTGTGTCTGCAAATGGGAATCCAGGATGGTGTGTAGCCTCCCAAGTGCCAGGGTCCAGGATGTCTTAGAGCGGCTGCAGAGAGTTCTCACCGGCGCGGTGGAAGCAGCCAGAAGTCATTGTGCACATTGGTACAAATGACACAGGTATAGAGAGTGATGAGGTCCTGTAGAGTGATAAAAAAAGAGCTAGGAAAAACGATAAAAGACAGGACCACGACAGTGGTAATATCCGGTTTACTTCCAAAGCGAGTGAGGGTAAGAACAGAATGATATGGCAGATGAATCTGTGGCTAAAGAATTGGTGCGGGGGCAGAGTTTTGGATCACTGGGATCTTTTGTGGGGCAGCGGTGACCTGTTCAGGAAGGACGGGTTGTACCTGAAGTGGAAGAGGACCAATATCCTGGCAGGCAGGTTTGCCACTGCTGCAAGGTAGGGTTTCAACTAGATTGGCTGGGGTTGGGGAAGGGTAGGATCCTCAACAGCAGGGAGGCAAGTGCGAGGCTGGAAGGAGATTGAGTAATCCGAAACAGTAAAGTGGACAGACAGATCAGGCTGGAACACAACAGGGAGCAATGAATGCCTGTTGGATTAACTTGCAACTGTTTCAATGCAAGATGCTTGGCAGGTAAGGCCGATAAAATCAGGGCGTGGATAGGTACTTGAGACTGGCAAATTATAGCCATTACATATACATGGCTAAGGGAGGGGCACTACTGGCAGCTTAATGTACCAGGGTACATGTGTTTATGCGGGACAGAGATGGTGGAAAAAGGGGACGGGGTGTTTCATTTTTGATTAAGGCGAATATCACAGAGGTAATCAAAGATAAAATAACTGATGGATCATGCAGTGAGGATTTGTCTGGGGAGCTAAGAAATAAGAAGGGAATGGTGATAGTATTTGGATTGTACTATAGGCCCCCAAATAGTAAACGAGGATTTAGGGGAACAAAAATATGTATACAGATTGTTGAGACCTGCAGGGCCAATAGGATTGCATTATAGGAGATTTTAGTTTTCCTAACATAGACGGGGAGTGACATAGAATTAAGGACTGAGATGGGGTGTATATATTAAGTGTGTTCAGAACAGTTTCGTCAAGCAGAAAGTAGAGGGTGGAACTCGGGATGGGACGAAACTTGACCTACTCTCATATCTAGGTCAGGACAGGTGACTAAGGTGACAGTGGGGGGCACTCTGGAACCCGTGGCCAAAGTTCTTTTATTTTTAAAATAGTTATGGAGAAGGATAAAACTGGTACACGTGTTCAAGTTCAAAATTGGGGCAAGGTGAATTTTGATGGAATTAGACAGGAGCTTGTAGGGGTTGGTTGGTGGAGTTTGTATGCAGGCGAAGGGACCTCCTGCAAGTGGGAGGCCTTTAAAAGTAAAATGTCTACAGTTCAAGGTCTATATGTTCCTGTGAGCGGAACAGTCAATTTTGGTAGGAAGAGGGAATCTTGGATGTCAGGATATATTGACGCTGTGACCGTCAAAAATGGGGCGCGGCTCGGGTCCAGGCAGCTGGGATCGTGGGAATCCCTGGAGGTATATAGGGGAGACAGTAGTTTTCTGCAGAAGGAAATCAGGAGGGCGCAAAGGGGGCACAAGATAGCCTTGGCTGTGAACATTAGGGTGAACCCAAAGAGGTTCTTTAAGTATATTGAAGTAAAAAGAATAACTAAATGATAGTATGACCTCTCAAGTTCCAAAGTGGACATGCATGTCTGGAACCGTAGGAGATGTTTGAGATTCTCAATGAATATTTCTTCCCTCTCTTTACCGTGGAGAAATACATGAAGACTTGGAGGTTAACAAAGGTCGTGGTGTTATCTTGGGGTGAGTCAATATCACAGGAGAAGACGTGTTGGATGCATTAGAATGTATGAAGGTGGATAAATCTCCTGGTCCAAAATAGATGCATCGAAGAACACTGAAGATGCTGCAGAAAAAAAAATACTGGACCCTGGTTGACATTTTTGTATCATTGTTAGCTACAGGTTCGTTTCCAGAATATTGGAGAGTACCAAATATTGTGCTATTATCCAAGAAGGGAAGCGAAGAAAAATCTGAAATCTATAGACCAGGAAACCTAACATCTGTGTAGGTAGGTAATTGAGAAGAACAGAGAACATAGAAGAACACAGCGCAGTACAGGCCCTTTGGCCCTCGATGTTGCGCCGATCGAAGCCCACCTAACCTACACTAGCCCACTATCCTCCATATGCCTGTCCAATGCCCGCTTAAATGCCCATAAAGTGAGAGAGTCCACCACTGCTACCGGCAGGGCACTCCATGAACTCACGACTCGCCGAGTAAAGAACCTACCCCTAGCATCTGTCCTATACATACCACCCCTTAATTTAAAGCTATGCCCCCTTGTAATAGCTGACTCCATACGTGGAAAAAGGTTCCCACGGTCAACCCTATCTAAATCCCTAATCATCTTGTACACCTCTATCAAGTCACCCCTAAACCTTCTTTTCTCCAATGAAAACAACCCCAAGTGCCTCAGCCTTTCTTCATATGATAATCCTACCACACCAGGCAACATCCTGGTAAACATCCTCTGCACCCGTTCCAGTGCCTCCACATCCTTCCTATAGTATGGCGACCAAAACTGCACACAATACTCCAGATGCGGCCGCACCAGAGTCTTATACAACTGCAACATGACCTCAGGACTCCAGAACTCAATTCCTCTACCAATAAAAGCCAGTACGCCATATGCCTTCTTCACCGCACTATTTACCTGGGTGGCAACTTTCAAAGATCTGTGTACATGGACACCAAGATCCCTCTGCTCATCCACACTACCAAGTATGCGACCATTAGCCCAGTACCCCATCTTTTTGTTACTCTTACCAAATTGAAGCACCTCACACATAGCTGCATTGAACTCCATTTGTCACCTTTCTGCCCAGCTCTGCAGCTTATCTATATCCTGCTGTATTCTGCCAATCCTTCCTCACTGTCAACAACTCCTCCGACTTTTGTATCATCCGCAAAATTGCTCACCCAACCTTCTAGCCCCTCCTCAAACAGCAATGGTCCCAAAACAGATCCTTGCGGAACACCACTAGTAATGGCACTCCAAGATGAACCTTTACCATCAACTACTACCCTCTGTCTTCTTCCAGCCAGCCAATTCCTAATCCAAACCTCTAACTCACCCTCAATGCCATACCTCCGTATTTTTTGCAGCAGACTACCATAGGGAACCTTATCAAACGCCTTACTAAAATCCATATACACCACATCTACCGCTTTACCCTCGTCCATCTCCTTAGTCACCTTCTCGAAGAATTCAATAAGGTTTGTGAGGCACGGTCTGCCCTTCACAAAACCATGATGACTATCCTTGATCACATTATTCCTAACCAGATGTTCATAAATCCTATCCCTTACAATTCTCTCTAAGACTTTGCCCACAATAGAAGTGAGACTCACCGGCCTATAGTTACTAGGGTTATCCCTACTCCCCTTTGAGGGATGAAATTTACATGCTTTTGGAAAGGTAGTGTTTCATTAGAAATCGTTTTTTTTCAGATTCCCTACAGTATGGAAACAGGCCATTTGACCCAACAAGACCACACCGACCCTCCAAACAGTACCCCACCCTGTCCCATTCCCCTACCCTATATGAACCCTTGATGAATGCACATAACAGAATGGGTAACTTAGCACGGCCAATTCACTTCACCTATTCATCTTTGGATTGTGGGAGGAAAGTGGAGCACCCAGAGGAAACAGACACAAACACAGTGAGAATGTGCAAACTCCACACAGAGAGTCACCCGAAGCTGGAACCAAACCCGGATCCATTACACTATGAGGCAGCAGTACTCGCCACTGAGCCACCAGGCCACCCTTGCTATTTTCATCACAGTTCAATGACAGGGACAAAATCTTTTCTGCCCTTCACCCATGATGCACGTTCCAATATCACATACCATGGATAATTCATTCTCCATTGGAAATGTCATCGTATTATTATTTATTAGTTTGTTTTTATTAATTTTATTAATTGTTATTAATAGTTGTTTTTAGAATGGAAAGATTGCATCGCTTTGTGAGTGGGAGATCATGCCTCTCAATATTGTTTGAGTTCATTGATGAAGTGACCAGGAATGTTGATGAGGGCAGGACGGTAGATGTCGTCTGTATGGTTTTCAGTACGGCCTTTGACAAGTTTACCAGGCTGGTCTGGAAGGTTAGAATCGCAGGGAACCTGGAGGGAATTGGAAATTGGACACACAATTGGCTTCATGGTAGTAAGCAGAGGGTAATAGTGGAAGGATGTTCTCAGACTGGAGGCCTGTGACACATGAAATGCCTCAGTGGTCGCTGCTGGGCCCGTTGCTGTTTGTTATCTATCACAATGACATTCTTGCGAATGTACAAGGCATGATTAGGAAACTTGAAAATTACACGAGAATAGGTGGTATCGTGGACAGTGAGGAAGTATATCAGAAATTGCAGCAGGACTTTGATCAAAGTTGAGAAGTGGGCCGAGGAATATTTTGGCAAAGTTAGATCAAGGTAGGAGTTTCATAGTGATTGGTAGGACCTTAAGGAGTGTAGTTGAGCAGAGGGACCATGGAGTTTAGGTCTACCGTTCTCTGAATGTTTGGTCATAGATAGACATGGCAGTGAAGAAGGCTTTTGCCACACTAGCAACCATCGGTCAGGACATGGAGGTGAGCAGTTTGGAAGTTATGTTGCAGTTATACAGGATGTTGGTGAGGCTGCACTTGTAGTGCTGTGTTCAGTTTTAGTCACATTGCAATCGGAAGGATGTTTTTAATTTGGAATGTGCGCAGACGGATTTCACAAAAATATTGCCAGGACTCAACAGTATGAATTATAGGGAGAGGTTGGACAAGCGAGGACTTTTTTTCTTGAGAGGCTTGGATACTGAGCGGGATTTTATAGAAGTTTACATGGATAGCGTGAATGGACCCAGCCTTTTTTTTCCTAGAGTTTGGGAATTGAGGAGGAGAGGACATCAATTTAAGGTGAGAGGGGAATGAATATAAGGGAAACTGGTGGAAACTGTTTTGCACAGAGAGTGGTACACAAAGGGAATGAGCTACCAACGGAAGTGGTTGAAGCATTTATATTAACAATATTTAAATGGCATTTGGGCAAGTACATGGACAGGAAAGGACAAGAATACTATGGCCAAGTGCGGGAAAATGAGGTTAGTGTGGTTGGAATATTTGGGTCAGCATGAGACGAGTTTGGGCCAAAGGGCCTCTCTGCCTCTCTCCATGCTGTAGAACTTGATGACTCTACAAACAGATTAGCATTTGGGTCGAACTCCCATTTTCCTTTGGTCATGAGTTCGAATCATATTTGGACAATATTCTTTCAAGCTGACTTTACAGATATTTTGCTTTTCAGTTTGTTGTTGTGCGTGTGTTTTTTTCTCGTTATTTTTCAAAGGGAAATATCAATGTACATATTTGCAATATCCTCTCGTCATTCCACTTTCCATCATAGTTTGAGCAACTTTGCTTTGGTCATAAACGTGTTGGTTTTGCAGATTAAAGAAATCTTCCTGACTTGTTCCTAACACTGACCCTTACACACTCTGAAAACTATATCATTGGCCATATCACCTAGTTATAATAATTTATTTTGTGGCCAGTGGAAGATTGGGGCTAGACAAGGGAGCAATATGCCAACACAACCCACAGGGAGTTACCGACTCAATCAGCCAATGTCAGTGTCGAGGAGTTCGTTGGAGGGGAATCTGAAGGATAGGATTTACATCTATTTAGGACTAAATTTGGATGGTCAATATGGATTTGTTTGATGGAAATCATGTTTAATTAATGTGATTGAGTATTATGAAGAGGTGACAAAGAAGACTGAAGAAGACACTGTAGGGTACATTGTTTATGCAGACTTCAGCACAGCATTTAATACGGTTCCCCATCGTAGACAGATTACGAAAATTAGGTTATATGTAATCTAGGAAAAACTAACCAATTGGATACAAAATTGGATTGAAGGTAATGGACTGTTTTCCAGACTGAAGACCTGTGGCCATTGGTGTGCTGATATAATCAATGCTGAGATCACTGCTTTTCATCACGGATATAACCAACATTGATGTGATTATTGGAGGCATGGTTAATAAGTTTACAGATAACATCACCAACGTGGTGTAGTGGACAGTGAAGTAGATTATCTCAGAATATAACCGGATCCTTGACCATCAATGAGTCAAGGACTGGCAGATGGAGTTTAATTTAGATATTTGTGAGGTTTTGCATTTTGGTAAGTTCAAGCGGGGTAGTGTCCTGGGGAATGTTGCTGAACAAAGAGACCTACGGGTGATGATTCATAGTTCCTTGAAAGTGGAGTGTAGGTCGGTAGAGTGGTGAGGAATGTAATTGACATGCTTGCCTTAATCGGTGAGAACATTGGGTTCAGGAGTAGGGGTAGGGTGTTGTGCTTGTACAGGATGTAGGTGAGGCCACTTTAAGAATACTGCGTACATGTCAGTTGACTCTGCTAAAGGATGGATGTTGTTAAGCTTAGTAGAGTGCAGAAAAGATTTACAAGGATTTTCTGGAAGCTGAGGGTTTGAGCTACAGGGAGATGATGAACAGGTTGAGGCTTTTTCCCCGGAATGTCAGAGGCTGTTTGGTGACATGACAGAGGTTTAAAAAACTCCTGAGGTGCATGGATAGTCTGAATGGGCAAGATCGTTTTCCCAGTGTAGGGGCGTCCAGAACTATACGGCATAGGGTGAAGGTGACAGGGCAAAGACTTAGAAGGGACCTGAGGGGAAAACTTTTCATACAGAGGCTGGTGGGTGTACTGTCAGAGGAAGTGATGAAAGCGGGTACAATTACACGTTTAAAATGTATCTGGATAGGTACATAAATAGAAATGGTTAAAAGGGATGTGGGTCAAATGCTGACCAGTGGGACGAGATCTGCTTAAGATGCCTGATTGGCCTGGACAATTTGGACAAAAGGATCTGTTTCCACGCAGTATGACTCTCTTATTCTCACAACGGGATGAGGGAAAATTCATAAAGGGCCATTCGAATGGGAATTCTCTTCCCCAAAAGTTTGTGGTGTCTCTCTGATTACAAGTATTCACAGGTGAGTTAGTTAAAGGTTTGACAGAGACGTGAGTCACGGATAATGGGACACAGACAGGACGATGAGGCTGAGACCACAATCTGATCAGCCACAATCTTAATACCTTTTGGAGAATGCTCAAATTCTCTAATGACCCAATCCTGCTCCTCAGTCCCATGTTTCTGTGTTCCATTCAACACCTTAAACCTGCTAGACAGGAGCAGTTGGAGTCCACTTACTGTTATAGCATGTTTATAGAAGTAGCAGCAGCAGTAGAATTATATTCAACTACAATATAATCTCTCAGTCTACCGTTACCATGAATCCGATCTCCGCTTCAGTGATGAGTGTGGGTGAAAATGCCACGGTCAGAATCATGTGTATCCAAACCTGATGCCAACCCATCCAAGCTACCACACTTACTGCTCACATAAACAAACAGCAGCACGAACATCTGATAGAGAGGGCGCCATGACCCCAAGACTGTGACCATTTCTTTTAAAACCAGCTATGAATTACTACTGGCCTGTCTACTCTTACTCTTATCTGTTAGAAAAATCCTTGTTCCTTTTGTTAGAGACGGTTCAAGAGCTTCCCTCCTATTACTATTTTGTTTACATCATTGATATACTTACTGTGCCTTCCCCTGTGAGGAAAGATGTAAAACATGGGTGTAAATTATCTCTCTGCTCCCTGTAGCCATTTATTCAGTCACACCCCCCAATTATGCGCAATATACATTCATGCTTTAATTTCTACCTCAGGTCACACACTCATCTTGAACTTTTTTTATATGCTCGGAAAAGCTCATGTTACTTGTTTTTGTATTTCTTGACAATTTACAATATCACGTCTTTTCTCCCCTTTTCCTCGCTTTCTAGATTTATACAGTCATATCGCGCACAAACAGACCCTTTGGTCCAACTTGTCCATGTTAACCAGTCTTTCCAAACTAAACTAGTCCCATCTGATTGCATTTTGTCATTATGCCTCTAAACATTTCCCATTCCTATGTTAGTGCAAATGAGTTTTAAGGTTTGTCGTTGTACTTGCATTTCCCACTCTTCCTCTGACAGCCCATTCCATATACACACATCACCCTCTGTGTGAAAACATAGACCCTTCGTCCATTTCAAATCTCCCCTCTTTCACCTTAAACCTCTGCCTTCAATGGTTGAACTCCCCCATTCCGTGGAAAAGACCTTGGCCAATCACTCTATTCGTACCTCTCATGATTTTACAAACTTCTACAATGTCATCCCTCAACCTCCTACACGCTATCTGACACTAACTTCACGAACAAGGATTTAAAGATAAGCACTGCAAATTTGAAAAGTATTAAAATGACAGGTAAATAACACTCAGCCCAAGTTTCATACTATGATTTGTTTTTTTCCATGTTACAATACTAAGGCAGCAGGAAACTCTGACGAGTAGCAATAAGAGGTCAAACACCTGAATTGCTTTGTCCAAATGGGGTAATGATCTCTACAGTGAAAGCGCATCTTTGGCCTGAACCATATAAGAAGGGGAATTCTTGTACCACACAGTCAGCATCTACGTTTAGCAGACTGAGATGAAGGCTGAGTATACTTTTTAGAATTTGGATCACAGTGTGAATTCAGTGCAAAGGGGGAGAGGTGTTTTCA
Organism: Chiloscyllium punctatum; assembly: GCF_047496795.1. Taxonomy (NCBI): domain Eukaryota; kingdom Metazoa; phylum Chordata; class Chondrichthyes; order Orectolobiformes; family Hemiscylliidae; genus Chiloscyllium; species Chiloscyllium punctatum. The sequence continues at coordinate 69,613,950 of NC_092766.1, forward strand.
ATAAGGTTTACGCCAAAAAAGAAACTTTCCAGAATGAGATGTGAGTGGGAGGTGTAAAATAGCAAAAATAGAGAGGCCGAGCCACACTGAGACCAGAGGCAAAGTGGCAGCACAGAACGCAGCTTGATGCTACTGCAGAGTAGGTAGACTTGATCAAAGAGGTTCAGGTGAAGTGGGTTGGGACTATAATGTGAGAGAGTATACTCTGTAATTTGAGAGGAAGAACCTGGAATCAGGAAGGGGAGACGAGCAGGGAAGAAGATGGAGCAGCAATGGCAGTGTTATCTGGGGGGTAAATCAGAAAGCACAGCTGAAATTCATGCCTAACATCATCTTATGGTCCCTGAAATAAACATTATAAATCTGGCTCTCCAGTAATGCTAATCAATAATATCCTTGAGAGTTTTTGTCAACCATTGGTGTTTCACCTTCTTACCGAGTTCTTCTTTTGAACAGAATCAATAATTACTGAGCGGTTTGGGATGTCTGTTTGAATGTCTGCTCATGTATACTCACTGACCTTCCTCTGGGTCTATTTTCACATTCCGCTTCAGACCAGAGGTGAGGCAAAAATCCTCAGTTTAGATGCCTGGTTCTTTTCAATCATTCAGGAGGAACTTCTGCATGTGGCTCAACACATGATCAGCGGAGACTGACTCTATTCTCCAAGTTTCTCCATGTCTGTTATTTCTGTTTGATGATGCCACATTCTGATGAGCTGCGTCTAATGTGACCTCATTTTCCTTCAAACCAGAAATCCTCTAAGTCTGATGGCCAGGACCTTCAGCTGTCACTGTACCATTTCCCACGGTTTTGTTTTCATTCCGTCTCCTCCATCCCAGAACAGTGATATATTCCTCCTTGTCCACACTTCTTCCTGCACTAGAATCCACATTCTCATAATCATCTTACGCCATTTCCACCATCTCCAGAAGGACAGCACCATCAAACACATCCTCCCCTCCCGCCCACTGTCAGTATTTCGCAGGGACCAATGGCTCTGTGTCACAATCCATCACCCCGAACACTTCCCCACTCCCCCATGGCACCTTCCCATGCAATAGCAGAAGCTGCAACACTTGTTCATTCACCTCTTCCCTCCTCACTGTCCCAGGCACTAAACATAACTTCCAGGTGAAGCAGCATTTCAGTTGTAAACTTTCAATGTGGTCTCCTCACCTTGCTGCTCACAATGCAGTCTCTCTATATTGGCGAGACCAAACAGAGATTGCTTTGAGGAACACTCCAACTCTCTGTAGAAATAACCCTGACCTCCTTATTGCTTCCCATTTCAAAAACCTACCTTGTTCTCATGCTAACATTTGGAGCTTGGGCTGCTGCAATGTTCCAAGGAAGCACAACTCAAGCTCGAGAAACATCTCACTTTATACTTTTGTACTTTACATCCTGTAGTAAGTAATGTACATTTTCATAACTTCACAGTCTGACCCCATGATAACTGTTCTCCAGTTTCCGTACATTCTCCCTCCTGGTTCCCTATGACCTTATGTGGTTGCATGTTCTTTATCGTTCACTCAATAGAGATAACTCCTTCTCCCCATTCACATTTTAATTATCAGGCTACTTTGCATGATCTTCTCGTTCACCACTACTAAATGAATGTTCATATTTTGCCACACCCTCTTTTACCCGTCAACCCACTCCCAACATCAGTAAAGGGATTATAAAGCTCATTTTCCAATTCATTTCAGTTCTTAAGAAGCGTCATTCTGGACTTGAAACTCTAACTCTGTTTCTCTGTGTGTGCAGATGATGCCAGACCTGTTGAGTTTCTCGAGAAATGAATAGGCTCAGAATAAATGTTCAGTTAAACAAATGGATACTGGAAATGATAATGCAAAAATTGCTGGAGAAAATGGGATCTTTGTAGAAGGGTTCCTGGCCCTGAAAGATTAACTCTGCTTTCACTCCACGAGATGCTACCAGACCTGCTGAGTTTCGTTAGCAATTGCTGTTTTTGAACAAGTTCCACAGACGTGTGTTAAAGCTGCTCAAACGCCTTGCCTAACACGGAAAGCCGTGCACTGGGAAGTGACCTATAATGCATGGTGCACAAATTCCTTGATCTGAAACTGCATAAGGCTGGCATCACTGACACTGCAGAGCTCTTAATCATGGTTAGGGGGAGAAACGGAGTGGAACACATTCACATCAAACACAGAAGATGGCATTAGGGGAATGACAAAGATTCAGATGCATATGTTAAGGGTTTTGGGCAAAGTAACAAATTGGAGTGTGACACTATGGAGAGACCCTCAGCAGATTGAGAATAGGAAAATGCAAGTGTTACCACTTTAAGACATGAGTACAGGGTTGATGGATGAATGGGTCTTGGTGTAAACTGAGGGATAGTCAGTAGATTTGAATTGAACATATTGGAGCTCAAAGTGGGCATTCATGTGGTGCGGTAGAATCACAGCAGCAGCAGAATTGTATTCAACTACAATCTGTAACATTTTCCCCAGGATAATCCCTCAGCCTACCATTAACATCAAGCTGATCTATGGTCCAGTGATGAGTGCGGGTGAACATGATAGGGTCAGAACCATGTGTACCTAAACCTGATGACAATCCATTAAAGCTACCGCACTTGACTGGTTACATTCGAAACAGCAGGACTAACATCTGATACAGAGAGCAAAATGATCCCAAGACTAACAGTTCAGATCGAAGTTCTGCAGTGCTGTCACATCCAGACAGAAATGTCAATGGACTATTAAACAACTCACTGGAGGAGAGGACTCCATAAATATTGCCATCCTAAATCACGGGACATCCCTGTACATCAGTGTAAAAGATATGGTTGTATTACCTGCACCGTCCTCAGCCAGAGGTGTTGAGTTGATGATCCACCTCACCCTCAACATGCTGCCCGCAGAATCAGAGATGCCAGTTTTAATCGATCTGATTTGTTGTATGTGACAGGAAGAAACAGCTGAACACAGTAGACAAGACAAAGGCATGAGCCCTGACACCATTTCTGCAACAGGACTGAAGACGTATGCTGCACAACAAGCCGTGTCCCTGGGGAAGCTGTTTCATTCCAGCTCAAACTCTGATATCTCCCTGACAATGTGGAAATTTACTCAGCTCTGTTCAATCCCATAACAAGGAAATAACTACAGTCTGACCATTTACCACGCCCAGAGTCCCGTCACGATGGTGATATTGGCGGAAGTTCTTCTTAACAGAGCTGTCAAGCAGCACAGAAATAACCAGCTCAGTGTGGTTTTCAGATAGGTCCCCAAGTGGAGTTGGTGTTGCTGTGGAAAAGTGACGGGGTTACTAATCCAAACCAGGCTAATGCTCTGGCAGCTGGTGGACGTTATAATTAATAAAATATCGAGATGTAAAACCTGGAGTCATTAACAGTGACCTTGAAGCCAATGCCAATTGTAAACCACAATTTCCTTCCCCAATGTACTTTCAGGAAGTGAATCCCCCGTGCTTTCCTGGTCTGGCCTAAAAGTGACTCCAGACCTCTTCAATGGTCTCAGAAACGGCCAAGCAAGACACTCTATTGTATCAAACTGTTCTGAGGTCTTAAAGGATAAAACGTAGAGATCATCCGGCACCAGCCTCAGTATTGGAACGGGAAATACTACCGTGTTGACTCTGCAGAGATCTACTTCCTAACATCTGAGAGCATGTGGCAGCATTTACAGAGCTTTCCCACAGACTGCACAGAAACATCAGGAAAGGAGAAGGTCATTCAACACATTCAGCATCCTCCATTCTCGTTCATGGTGAAAATCTTTCCAATTCAGTTTTCCCCACACAGTGTTCATATCCTTTCCTATATTTAAACATTGGAACGTATAAAATAGGAATTATTGTATTCGCTTTGGTCCATCAATTTTGATCCTCCATTCAATATACAGGCAGTTATCCAATAAAGGTGTGTTTATTAAACGCAATTTCGATTCAACTCAATTAATGAATTGAGCCCCTTTCTTTAAAAAGCGAGCTCCCCTTCACTGTTATGGGAGTCCGTTTCTGGCACCAGCTGAACAGTAAATCCCAGCCTCAGGATCCCTCTGTCTCCAAATGCACCCGCAGTGTATTTAGTTAAAGCAGGAATATAATCCCCTCTGCAAGCCTTGAAACTGAGCCTGAATGTGGGATTTGTTGTTTACATTTAGAAGGAAATTAATTTCTTCATTAATTAAACCCGGGAGGGGAATATCTTGGAGAGAACTGGAAATCCGAATCGGCATCACGTGGTCAGTCAGCTCGTGCACTTTCTGGTGAAGATCGTGGTGAAAGATACAGGGCTGTCGTCAGTGACTGTAGTATTGAGGTGTGACATTTACTGTTCTAATTCATTACAATATACGGTTTAAAGATTTATGTAGCCTGTGCTATTGTTTGCAGGCATGGGGAGAATGTGCAAACTCCACACAATCAGTGACCCGAGACTGAAATTGAACCCAGATCTCTGTTGCTGGGAGGCAGCAGTGCTAACCACTGAGCTACCCACTGTAGACAACACAACCTGCCTGTACAATTCAACACTCGAAATATGGCAAAACAGCAGGGAGATTCCATCATTCCCCAAACTTGTCAGTCAGCAACTGGAGGACAACATTGAGATCTTGAGCGGCTTGGTCAGGACCAGGCGCAGGACATGCAAGCCATCCAAAATATCGTGTCAGAACATCAGGAGGACATTCAGCCCATCGTGTGTGTAAAACAGGAACAGAATGAGTCCAATCTCTCACCCATGCCTCTTACACAGCGATTGAAGCCGATCTTTTGCAGCCTCGTGCCTATTTCACAGGAATTGAAACGGACTGTCGAGGTTATGGAAAGGGAAGAACTTAGAATAGCCAACTTCAATCGGGAATGGAAAGGTATGAGCAAACGATTGGGACTGAAGACAAATTGTTCGAAACTGTTATTAAGAAATTATCAACAGGAGACTTTGAAAGTCAAACTGGAATCCATCAAAATCGATATGATTTTATTAAGGATAAATCATGCTTGAGTGATTTTCCTAACATTTATTAATTAAAGAGTGTGACAAACAAGTTGAGTAACGGGGATCTGAAAGATCTATTATATCTGGACTTCAAGAAGGCAATGCATAACATGCTTGACAAAAGATTAGTATGCAATACAAGAGCACATGAGTTAGGACAATTTATTTGCTTGAAGTAAAAATTGGCTAGCCAATAAAAACCATGATATGGAGGTGCTAGTTTTGGACTGTTTTGTTTAAGTTCATTAATCGCATGGCACCAGGTAATAGTCTGAAGGGGTCTTTTTTGAAAATACAAGCTTTCATTGTCCGCTCCTTCGTCATGTGTTAGAGAGAGAAGACCTCAGGCACAAAATTTATGAGGAAAAGATGAAAGGGTTGTACAACACTTGCACATGAATTGAACACATCTAAGATGGCTGCTAAATCATTAATCGGTTCGAATGGAGATGCAGGTTTTGATTGATGAATATGAAAATCCAAGAGTTACATTCAAGTCCTGCCTGGAGATACCTTCAGGTATTATCGATGTAAAGGAGGTGACACCTCCAGTCAGACATCGTATTTTAGGCATGCGGTCTTGTTTGGAGTTTGTATGTGTTTTCACCTGAAATCAGTTTGGGTTTATTTCCAAAGTAGGAAGTCATACAAAATCGCACTGACAGACTGTCTACAAATTGTATATTTTTTGAGAAAATATAATGCATCTGAAATACAAACCGGCAAATGAAAATTCAACCTACCGATTAGATGTGTGTGTCTGTGTGTTTGCGCGAACGTGCGTGTGTGTGTTTGAAAACAAGGTGGAGTGTCTGTGGGAGGTAGAGAGAGAATGTGTGTGTTTGTGAGAGAGTGAGGGGGTGTTTATGTGGCTTTGGGAGGGAGAGAGAGGGTATACGTGCGTATGAGAGAGGGGGGTTTGTGTGTGTGTGCATGTCAGAGAGGGGGGAGTGTGTTTGTGTGCGGGGAGGAGAGGGTGAATTTGCATGGGTGTACTTAAAAGGAAGAACAAAAGGATTTGTGTCTCCTCGTTAAAACACAGGCAGGTTTGGCAGATTCCTTTCCAGACACACACTGTGGTTTCAGAGCTTCCCGTCTCTGCTCCATTTGTTCATGTTACAGACCCAGATGCTGTAACTAGACTCCCCATGCTCCATCCAGAGTTGGTTCACCAAATCCTCAGGTCTCCCTGAATGTCTGAGACAGCTCACAGCACAACCTCCAGCAAACCATCCCAAACACCTCTAATAACCTTTCCATAACAGGAGTCAGTCAGAAGCCCCTCAGCTCCAAGTTAGAGACCTGCTCCTTGACAATAATACTTGATGGGTTTCCTCATGTTATGGACTGCAGAATTATCTGAGAAGGACAAACACAGGCTTTCAGTAGTCAGGCACAGACCAAGTTTCAAAAACCTGTCTCAAAGCTGCTGGGAATCCCTTTTCAACTTGGAGCAACAGCCTGCCAAATACCATTGCATTGTTTCTGTGCTTCAACATGCCAGCACTCGATAGGCTCGGGAGCCAAAAACAACACAAGGGAAAGCTACAAAAAAACATAATTAATTAACTGATAATATGTTGTGAAAATATGGATAAGGAGACAGGGGAGTTGGAGTAACTGGAGAAGTGAGACAATGGTGCGTCCAATCACATAAGTGAGAGCATTCAATAAAATTATTGCCAGATCAGTTGAAATGGTTAATCTGCCTCACAGAACCATACCAGACACCATAGACTGGGGCAAGGAATCAGCCAGAATGGAGAGCTATGCAAACCATGCTAGTGGACTACTCTATAAACAGGATTATCTGCCCAGCATGGGCACCATTGCAAATCTTTGCCAGTTTATTGCTACTATACTTGCACTACAGAAATGTCTTGCACGGGAAGGTTTGTTACTCAGGCAGTGAGTGACAGTAAATGGGCTCCACAAATGTATGGCACTGTATCTCCACTGCTGAAATAAAAGGCAAGAGATTGTGTGTGTGTGTGTGTGTGTGTGAGTGTGTGTGTGTGTGTGTGTGTGTGTGTGTGTGTGTGTGTGTGTGTGTGTGTGTGTGTGTGTGTGTTGGTGGCAGTCGGTATGAAAATTATTATTTGGCAGCGAATAGACATCAAGGAAATATGTCCAAATTTTAACAACTGTCAGGGTTTTGTGTCATTAACCGAGGTAAACTGAGGATCGTGTCAGAGACAGAGGTAACTATGTGCTTGTGAATATTAAAGTAAAAGCATCGCCAGACCCAACAACAATATAAAGCAATCCATATAGGAATGATGGGATTCTGGGCTGCGTTTAGATACAAGCCATGGAATACCGACTCAGATTTGGTTAAGCAGCAGGTTATTGGCTTTATTAAGACTGTGTCTTATAGCTGAAGATTCAAGCAGTAGATGGGATGAACCAGTAAAGTATAATCTGCAGTTGTCAATAATTAATATTAGGAATGGCCAGGAGGTTATGTCAGTCGTCAGCTTGTGGCCAAAGGGATCACCGTAGTAGTGACTCGTCTGTTTCAGCCGCAGTTATTGTCCAGGGATGAGATGGAGTCAGAGGAAGGAAATGGAGTTTGCACCCAGAAGAGAAGAAAGTGACTTCCAAGCTTTCAACATTTAATTAACAAGGGCAGTGATGCAATGAATTTTGGTTCATACCTGAAAGTGAGTTGTTCAACCAACAAGGCCCAGTACCAGAAATAAAGAAGGAGAGAAAGAATGAACAAGTTCACTGTTGTTTGTTCTGGTTTGGAGCGTGAATACTTACGGAGTACAGTAAATGAAAAGAACAGTAATGCAGTCGCACATGGTTAATTCAAATAATAAATCGACAGTGAAACTTACCAGGGACACCAATAATACCCAGGATAGGATAATAAAAAATTTGAATAATGTAAAGTACAAATTTGATCCGCGATGATAAAGGCTTCCAAGAATGTGTAGAAAGGATCCAAACGTAAAAGGATAAACGCCTGTCCATTGTTGGAACATTCCAGTTTATTGTTGTCAGGTTATTATACATTGTTGGAACATTCCAGTAACATGTTCTCAGATTCTGATCCACTGTTGGAACTTGATATTCTAATGTTCTCAGTTTTTGATTGCTCCTTCTCTCTGGAGCAGCCGATCCCTGTTAGTGCTATCAGTGATTCTCCTGCACGTACTATAGGTTAATATATTGAATGGAGACCTTTTATCATTAAAAGATGGAAACCCTCCACTGGGATAATTAGAATTCATGGAGGCTGACGTTAGTCACAGTCACCAAACAAACAAGTTCAGTTAACCAGTTCCTTACATTATTTTATATAACACAATGAACGGGAACACTTACTCGGTTTGGATGGAATGGATGAGGGTTGATGAGGGATAGACCATAAGTCTTTCAAACTTTTTAATCTGTCTTCCCTCTAAGTGGGAGTATTGTCGGAACACTGCACTGTTGTATATGTTTCACCCTGTTAACAAAAAGAAACCGGAATAAATAATACACGAGCTGCATAAAATGTTTGATGGAGACGTTTCTAGATACCTTTGTGTGATACTGCTGAAAGTTTGAAATTCCGTTATCAAGTCCTTTCTTAACCTGGTGACGTCATTCAGAGCATTGAAACTGCTGCTCAGGAACAGTGAGAAACTGTCACTCAACTGCTCGAGACTGGGACACAAGAACAGGAGACAGTCTTTCAGCTTTTCGAGACTGGTACACAGGGACAGTTGGTTGTCATTCAACTGCTCGAGACTGGGACACAGGAACAGGATGCAGTCACTCAATTGCTCGAGACTGGGATGCAGGGAAATCTGGAGGCTAGTGTGGCCCCAGATTTCTGTTCCCCAGGAACAGGAGGAGGTGACTCAATACCCGCCAGTCTTGGACACTGGGAGAAAAGGGAAATTGGCCTGTTACTAATAGTAATATCTGAATAAATTGGATGAGCGAATCACTCAATTCTGCTCCAACATTCTTCAAAACCATGACTGATCTGATTTTCATTCCCTCATTCCATTTCACGGAGACTGTCCTCTCTGCAGCCTCTGCTCAATTTGTTGGTCATGTTGCAGATCCAGATACCGGAACTACAGTCCCCAGATTTCATCCAGCCTTGGGTCACCAAAGCCTCTGGTTTTCCTGAATTTCCACAGCAGCTTAAAACACAGGCTCAAAGAAACCATCCCCAGCATTTCCACAAATGTACAAAAACTAGAGTTAAGTCAAATGTCACTCAAATGCAAGTGAGAAGCCTGGTCTGAATCACTAAGCGTTGTGGGGATTCCTCGTTTAACTGAGCATATGACCAGCAGGGAGTGAATAACATAGGTGTTCAATGGAGAGGCACAGAGCAAGTTACAAAGATGTGCCTCAAAACTGCTAAAATCCCCACTCTCCAACGTGCATCACAGGGCAGGACACTGGGTAACACACAGAGACAACACATGCACACAGACACATTAGCGTTTTTAGCGTCTAGGATATAACTAGATAAGTTACGCTTAAAGATGGGATCAAGGCTTGTTGTGAGAAGGCAGAAGAATTGGCATGAAACGCGTGTCAGCCATGATCAGTAGCTCAGTAGACTGGATGGGCCAAACGGCCTTTTATACTGCTCTAATTATTTATGGTCTACGCTACATGCATTTGTCTGTGTTTGTGCGCATACTTGCATGTGCATGTGTCTGTGTGTGTTTCCATGTGGTTGTGTCTGTGTTTTTGTGTGTTTGAGTGTGTCTGTGTGTACATGTCTGTGCGTGATTGAGAGTATCTGAGTGTGCTTGTCTGTGTATGTATCTGTGTGTGTGTCTATGTGTGTTTGTGTTCCTCAGTATTTTTAGAAATGGAAATATCAATGCACGTTTTTGTAATTTCTATTCTGTTTGACATTCACCTTTCCATCATAGCTTGAGGAACTTTGTTTTCGTTATGAATTTGTTATTTTAACAAATGAAGGAAATCAACCTGACCTCTTCCGAGGATGACCCTGACCCAGTGTGAGACCTATAACATTGGCCATATCATCAACCTGGTTACACCGATAATTTGCTTTGGCCAATGGAGGGGTGGCATTAGAAAAGTAAAAAAAAAACTCAACTACCCAAGGAACTCTGGACCAGTGAGCCTG